>NC_140032.1:50045228-51278085 GCF_963513975.1 Fringilla coelebs | reverse complement strand
AGAAGGGGAAATGAGAGGTGAAATATACCCTGGGAAGTGCTTTCTTTGGAAAGGTTCTGTTCTTCATCAGATTACCAAAGCTGAGCTGCATGGGAGTTACTGGTTTACCCTTTTTTACCCTTCATTTGTTTTTTAAAAATTTCCTGCCTGCCTATGTTGTTTTACTAGATGGTGTTCAGCTTAATTTTGAAATAAGTCCTTACAAATGCTGCTTTGATTATGTTAAGCCTATTTCAGAACTGAAATAATTGCCATGCAGGATTTAGCCTCAGCACTTCTGTAATGTTTCTTTTTTTTTTTTTCCTTTTTGGACAAAACTGATTTATTTGTGGTAGGTAGGTGTATAATTGGGGTTTAGCTTAACAGCTCCCTGAAGGTATTTCTAGCTGGAAAAATTACCATTTTACACTTTCAAGCTAACAGAGAAAAAAATGCATGGTTCAAGAGAACCAGCAAGACCTCCATGATGATAGGTGTTAAAAAGCTTAACCAGAAGTTTTTTGTTCATTAGAGTGCTTTTTCTGCAGTGCAGTTTCCTTGCCTGTACCCAAATTTACCAAGCAAAACAAGAAGAAAATCTCTGAGAGTTAAGAATACACCAAATCCTGACCCCAGGAGGGGCAAGGATGGTTTCCCCATCCTTAAAAAATGTTTGTAAGGCTGAGAGTGGAGTCTGCTTCTCTCCTTAGCCACCTTTGCCTTGATATTTGTGGGCCAAATTGGGGACAGCCCAGCCTCTCTTCACCTTTTTGTCTTAGTGAATGGAGCCATGGGTTTCCAGTCTCATTTCTTCCCATAAAAGCCAGCACACCCTATGGAGATTTCTCAGCTCCAAAGAAGCGCACAGCAGGGATGTCTGTTTAGGTCTGTTTCTACTCTACCCTCTTCAAATTCTTATTTTTTTTCTTTAATGAATTTGCAGGGCTCTCTCCCCAAGAGTGTTTTGGACAGTGCTTTGCCACCTGGCAGCAGGAGGCATGCAATGAATGCCCCTGGCACTTGCCATCAGCATTTCTCTGGCACCTGCAAGAGAAAGGGCCAGTCATTGGTTTTCTGAGCAAATCTTACCTTTTTTTTTTTTGGTTCAGAAGAAAAGGGTCTAAGATACTGGTTGATAGATCACATAAAGTGTGTATGTTAAATGTTCAAGTTTATGTGTTTTTATATATATATAAAAATATATATATATATATTCAGTTGCGAGTCTGGAATAACTCCAGTATGTGGATTAAGAGTAAACTATTATGGATGAAAAAGCACTAAATAAAACATAATATTTATTTATGAAAATGCATAAATGACAAATCACTGCAACGGTGCTGTATAGGAAAATAGATAAATATATATATATATATGAGGAGACACACACTGAGAAAGCAAACAGTCTGCGGTTGTGTAACTAGTGCCTGCCTATTTTCTCCCAAGCCCAGATTTTGCCCTCAAATCTCCTGAAATCTATTGTGAAGGGCTATTCCTAAGGCCAAAAAACAGCCTAAGGCAAGTGTGGAGGTCTTTTGTTCCAGCACTGTGACACTGGAGTCAGAATGCCTGCATGGGTGGCTTCCTGTAACACTCAGTGTGTCATTATTAAGGTTCAGCGCCTGCAGTGACTGCAGGTTAGTGTCTTTGTTTTGCCAGGTGGGGCCTTTTAATGTCACTTCCATATTTTGGTAGTTTCAAAGGGCATATTGATGAGGAAGTCAGTGGTAAAGATAATTGTGGCTTTGGTGCCCAAGGGTCTAGAAATCCACTGTTCAAATGTAAATCGTTCAAGAAGTGTAGCTTAGTTTCTTCCTGGCATAGGTGAGATGGCATATGTTAGTGGGAGAAGAAAAAAAAGAGAGATGCCATCTAGCAACTGCTATCCTTTCTCTAGCACAAAGTTATTTCTGTTAAAGAAAAGGTTGTCAATGTAGAGACTAAGAAACTAATTTGTGTTCTTTTTTGAGAACCAGTGCCTTATTAAACCTGTAAATACTGTAATTAGAAAACCTGGGGAACAAACTGTGTTATGTTGTATTTGTTCAAATTGTATATGGTTAACATTCCCCCCCCCAATAAAACTGTTTCCATCTCCCCATGACAGAGATTGCTATTTCCTTTTCATGTGCTTGAAAAGCACCATCTTTTTGTTTCATTTCTCTGGCTAGACTATTTTGACTGTGCATCATTTTATTTATTTTATTTTTATAAGACTTTTTTCATCTGAACAAACAAGTAAACAGCAATATGTTGCATATGTTTCCACTGGCATAAAAAAGCATCACTCCTTTCACAAGTCAGTGAAGAGAAAAATAGTAATTAAAATAGTGTTATCACTAATAGAGCAGTTGCTCATGTTTTGTGGCTGATTATGTAAATCTGTCGGAACTCGGCATTAGCATAATATTTTTTTAGACACCCCCCTTCATTCTGCCACATCTTTATGAGTATTTTTGACTCCTATTTTTAATAGCACAAGAGGAACAGGAGTCATCTCCGCACGGACTGAAGCAAGAATTCCCAGCCCCATGTATCAAGTGAAAAAGTTTCAGCCTAAAATACCCAGCATCAGCTGAAAATGCCATTGCTTAATGCTGAGACATGGGGTGTGTACCTCTGCACCTAGTGAGGCATTTCTGGGAATTTGTACCTAAAGCTGGAGCACTATTCTCATTCTGCAGTGCTGTGTTGCAGATCCAGCTCAGTGTTTCCTAATGTTTAATTGCCTTGCTGGTTATTTTCAGAGAAGTGTGTAAATAATAGCAATTTTCCCTTGAGCTGCAGAGCCCCCGCAGCCCTCCTGCTTTGCCCCAGACCGTCTGTGCTCAGTGGCATTGCAGTTATTCTCCAGCAGCATTTCTATAGCCCCCTTGACCTGGCCACATTGAGGTGACACAGCCCAGTGCTGGCTGCACATTGCCCCTGCTATGCCACTGAATCCCACAGTTCTTATCTAAAGAAACATTTCTTCTGAGGAGATTTTCTTTTTTTAAAAAAGAAACTAAATAAAAGACTCCACTTCCAAGCTTCCAGGAACTAAACAATTGAACACAAGATGTATTTTTTTTTCCAGTTGCTTATAAATATAATTTATTACCTGTTTAAAAATTCTTTCTTACACTTTGTACATGTCAGGCTGACAGAATAAATGCAGGCATTTACAAACAGAGGGAAGGAGAAAAAAGGGAGGGGGGTAAGAGGCACACTCAGAACTAGTAAACCACACCTCCACTGTACAGCAATACAAATAATGCAATGGCTAGCACTTCTCCTGTAGTAAATCAGTCTTTAGAAAAGGAATTGCATAGAAGATACAGCAATAGGGAAATCAAAACCAAAAGAGTTCTCCAGATCCGAATAGCAAAGAAAACAAATCCCACGAACCCCGGTAGAGCTGTGACATGGGAGAAATCTGATACACCTGGGTCACACAGTTGTTTCTTTTCCTACAGGCCCTCCTTTACTTTGGAAAGGTACTGAAGGTACCCTCTTTTATTTTTTTTCTTTCTTTTTTTTTTTCTTTCTTCAACAATAACAGAACATGTGTTAGCAAAAAGAGTCTGTGACACAGATGTGTGAGGACAGTGATGCCACAACTTCTCTGTCTCAGCTGTGTCACACACCGTAGGTTATTGGCTCTCGGCTCGGGTGTTTTTGCAAGGTACCTTGAAAAATCTGCAGGGAGAAGAGTGTTTTGCAACTCCTTCCTAATTTTGTTTACTTTCCAGACCAATTTTGCTTTTTATTTGTATTGTGCTAGCTCCCAAATTTACTGGCAAGCGGTAGTCCGAGCCAGCTGGCAGCAGCCAAAGAAGCTCTGGGGCCCATGCAAGCTTTTCTCATCTCAGGGCTCTTGTCCCATCACTGCTGTGGGAGGACCCTCCCAATGACATCCCACTTCCTCACAGGCATCCCAAAGCTACTCCCCTGCCATGACATGGGATGCTTTGGGAGCAGAGGGCAGGCCCAGGATGCAGCGCATGTAGTAATTAATCTCTTTGTCAGCAGCTGAGGAGACTGAACCACTAATAAATATATTTAACCACAGAAAACACCACAGGAAATGTGAAATACCTATTTGGGATAAAGGTTTGTGGGAATTCTGGATTATCATTGCTTTTTTTTTTTGTACAGACAGATTATCAAAGGATTTTCAGATAAGGGATTTTCAGATTTCAGGGAGCAGGGATCAAGTTTAAAGGACAAATAAGTAAATAAACAAAATGCTCCTATTCAAGCAAGGAGCCTGACCTACCTAACTTGAGGCTTTAGTTCAAGCCCAATTCCAGTTACTTGCCAGTTGGCTTTTGACATACTGCCTATTTGACCTTGCAGTGATGATACAGCACTGAATTTTGACCTTTACCTTCCCCTTCAGAAGTTGGTAAAATAAGAGGATGCCCATACCCAACATGAGAGCTAAAAGTCTCCAGCAGGTAGTGTCCTTTGTTTTCTCCTCGCTGCCTGTATCTACCCACACACACTTACTTTGCCTTTCTGTCCCACTTCAAAGGATGTCTGAGATGTGTGCTTCGGCATTTAAAAATCTGCAGTGCAGCTCATTTATGGACTCAAGGTTTCACACAAAAGTTAGGAATGGATTACAGTGGTGACCCCAAAGTCATTAACCCATTGGAGTCCTTGTGGGAGAAGGACCAAAGGTTTGGTTTTCATTCACAAACCACTCGTGTCTTTGCCCCACCTGATACTGACCAAGCCAGCCTGCAAACACTGAGTTACTTCATGGCCAGGTGAGAGCCAGAGTAACACCTGAAGAGTGCCTTGAAAAGATTAAAAAAAAAGAAAAACAAGCTAACCTCAACAAAATTATTGTGTTTAAAATTAACCTCAGAGCTGTGGTAACTACTTGGTAGAGCATACAAGGGTCTAAGGGCCCACCCACCCCTCCCTTCCCAATGCCCCCTGCCCCCAAAAGAAGAAGAAAAGGAGAACTGAAAATAAACTATTGTAGGTAGCAATACAAGACATTAGGACACTGGCCACAATGACAGGCTTACAGCATGTAAATACATTTATTCTATATGTAAGCAACTGACATAGCAGGAAACCCAAGGAATGGACATGTTTGGCTCTGTGGGTATTGCAGACTCCAACATGTCTCATGAGTGTCTGCATTTCTGCCAGCGAGACAGAAAAAAGTCTTGGTCTCCCAATAAAGCAAATCTTGACTGGAGACACCTTCATTGCTGCAAAATGTTCAAGATCCACTGAAACAGCACTTAGGTCTTGCATTGTTTAGCAAGACACAGTGGAGCAGTTGTGATCATAAATTTTGTAAAAAAAAAAAAAAAACCCAACCAAACCCCAAACTTACCCTATACACTGACAGTCACCTTTACAAGAACACAACACAAGAAGAACTGAAGAAAAATTAAAAGGTGAAAAGGATTGCCTCCGATAAATGTTTCTTACTTGGAAATTAAAGGTTTTCCTTGAAGTCCGTAGATATTTTATATATATTTATATAATATATATACTATTTATAGCACTAGCAATCAACATGTAATGAAGAGATGGTGTGAAGAGCAGCAAAACTGCTGCAGTACAGAGCCAAAGTTGAACAACTAAAAGGAAGAGCATTTAAAAAAAATAGTCCTAACTGGAGGATAAGAAGCCTGCAGCCTTTTTTTTTGTTTGTTTGTTTGCTTTTTTCTCTTAAAGCAGATGTGCTCACCTGACATAAAAATCTTACAACAACTTTTAAGAGACAGCTCTGCCTGCCAAACGCCTTTGTCAGAGCCACCCCACGGGAAGCTTTTTCCCGTGTGAGGTTGCTGTGGCGGCAGCGACGTGGTGGAGCCGGGGCTCAGCCCCACGAGATGGCACTGTGTCCATGCAATCCAGGCACAGGGACTGCTGCTGGGTTTTCTCCCACCAAAAATAACATCCTGAACCCATCTGGCTGCCCTTGCTTCCTGCCCGCTCTCCTTGGGGCAGCAGGATGGGGATGCTGTTGTGAACGCCACCAGCCAGAGCCCTCTCCCGGTGCCCTGCCACTGCCACTCCCCCAGAAGAAAAAAGAAAAAACTGAGAAAAATAATGCAGGGAAGTGTGAGGTGAGGCGGGAGCTGCTGTTAGCAGCAGTGGCAAAGAATGGGGGCAGAGCTGCTGGGATGAGCTGTGGCTCCGTGGAGGAACCTTCCCCTGGTTCTCCCTGCCCCGTCAGGGCTGAGGCAGCCCAAGGGGCTGTGCTGGGAGCCTGCCGAGCCGATGGAGCTGGTGCTGGAGAAACCACCCAGCCCAGGGGATTGCAGGTGGTTCTGAGCAGTCAGGGGGGAAGAACAGCAGCTTCACCGCCCCGTGGCACTCATGCTGCTGCCCAAGTCATGTTGAGTGATGAAGGGTTACATTCCTGACCTCCAGCCACTCTTAATCAGAGTGTGCATTTTTCCTCATAATAAATCCTCTTTACTGTGATGTTGTGAAAGGAAAATGCCCCAAAACACTGAGAAAGTTGTTCATCTGAAAGTTATTTCTCTTGCAGAAGGCATCAGAATGCAGGTCAGAGGGCTGGCCAAAGGAGCATCAACTTATAGCAGTGCAGATAAATAGAAGAGACTTTGTGGCCCTGATCCTGGTGAGAAGGGTGCACATGCCGCCCACCTAGAAAAAACTGAGAGCTGGGGAGCAACAGTGAGCCTGGGGATCAGCCAGCACAGATTGAGCTGAAAAGGCCAAACGGTTTAAGGGCAGTTCAGCTTCCTTAGAAGAGAGGTCAAGGAAGGACACATGGAAAAGGTGAAGAAGCACAAACTAAACACAACTGATTACACCTAAAGATGGCATGGGAAGAAGAAAAGTTGAGACCTACCTTTAAGAGCCATTTTAGCCCTCAGAGGTAAGTAAAAGGTGTGGAGAAAGGGCAGAACTGCAAGCCACAGTCTAACTCTCCAAAAGTTGAAAGCAATATTTCCATTAGCATTGCAGTGGACTGCACCACATGCCCAAGGTGAAAAAGAAGATGGTTGTTCATTGAGAGGATGCCCATGGCATCTCCACGTTAAGAGAAGGTGGGGCTTACATGAGCAAAATGCACACAGATGTAGAAAGTTACAATGCATGTCCTCTGTCTCCAGTTTTGACTGAAATGCTGGTTTGCAAACTGCCTGGTTACCTCTTACAAGGAAGGGAACTTTTTGTGCTGGCTGTCTGGTGGTCAATCAAAACCTAATGCACTGGTCAGGGAATTATAAGCAAAAAGTGACAAGGCTATGGAAATGTCAAATGGAAAAAGAGGTCAGATGAAATTTTCTTTTCATTTTGACCGATGACATTTTCAGTTACCTTCAAAGGTGCAATCTGAAAAGCCTTGGGGGAAAGCAAAATTAAAACCACAAAAGAGAACAAGCCGACTTCAGTCTCGGGAAGCATATGGAATGGTAATGCATACGTGGGCAGGGGCATGCATGTGTGCACAACAGCAATAACCAGGGCATGGCTGCAAACCTGGAGTGGACAGGTTGGGGCAGAAAAGCCTTTCTGTGCCAGAAATAAATGACAGCCCAGTCAGGCAGTAAAACTACTGCAATCCTATGTGCTGTCATATCCCAAAGCCACAATTTTCAGTGAACAGAACAAAATACATTTGCAGTGACAACCATTTGTGGTTTGCTCCTTTTGCAAAGCTCCCACCTCCTCTGTTTTGGGAGGGCTGTAGAGGGACAAGTGTTCCCTGGCCAGCCCCCGAGGACTGCACCGCCCTGCCCAGGCAGTGGTGCTGGCAGGAGCAGCAAAGGCAGCAAAGGCAGCACACAGGATTTCAACTGCACCACTCCACTGCCCTGCACTGGCCCACGGAACACAGGCTGTCCTGGCTGCAGCAGTGCCTGGGAATATATAGAGATCTGCCAAGTGCATCTCACACAGAAATAACCCAGCAGAGGGCTGGGCTGTCAGCAGCCCTGGCACAGCAAGCATTGGTGGTGGGTTTCAGTGAGACCTGCAGCTCTGTGGGCAACTGCTGGCGCTCAGAATGCTACAAAACAAAGCAATAATTACGGAGGCCCACCTTGGATGCATAAATCAGGTGGAGGCTGTCAGTGCCTCCACATGCTTGCACCATCTCTGGTTCAGAGCCACCTCAGGACAGGACTGCTTCTTGGAGCAACCTGGAAGCACCAGGGTGGTGCAAAACATGCCAGGGTCAGACACTTGGTGGGTGAAGATCAGCAGAGTGTCACCAGTTTGGCACTGGGCACGGAGCACAGCAATGCCAACACGAGGGGAGGAGCCTCTGTGGGCTGGCAGAGGACTCTGGAGGAGGAGTACGACGACAAATGGAAAGACAGACAGCATAGAGAGGGGCACGTCTAAAAGACCTTCAGGGAGGGGACAACGGGTTCCATAAAACCAGAAATTATCCATTCTGCTGCTGACAATATTAGAAATAAAGTAATAATGGCAATAATAATAGTCATTATAATCCTCGCACTAGATACTAATCAGTAAATAACTATCATAGCAACTTCTCTTTTTTATTTTTTTCTGGGTTTTTTCCCCTCCCCTCCAACCACTCTGAATTGCATATCTTGCCCCTCATATAGCAAAGGGGTGGAAAGGGTATGAACTGAAAATGAACTCAGATCCCTCATTCCCCACTGTCTTAGAGCTATTCTCCACACAGGCTCAGTGGGACTGTCTTGGGGAAGAAAGGGAACATTCTGTGTGTTCCTGCTTATCAGCCAGAGTACCTGCTTTCCAGATGCACACCCTGATTTTCTTGATTTTTTTTTTTTTTTTTACAAGTAGGTCTAGGAAACAGAACAATGACAGGAGGATCATTGCGAGACAACCAATGTGCAGAATTGTAGCCAAAATCTGAATTCACCAGAAACCAATGAGCTGAAATAGCCACAACCAACTGTCCATAGCCTTGTCTACAATGGCTTTAAACAAAAAATATAAAGAGCCATGGACAGTTTCCTTACCCCTGTCCAGAATTTGATGTAAACAACATCCATAGAAACTGGGATTGTTAAGAAAGTTTATCCATACATCTGGATAGCAATAAAAAGCGTTTCCTAGGAAACTGTAAAAACCTGTACCAAGCAGTGTACAGCCAAGCCGAGAGGAACATTAGGTTGATTTATATTTTCAAGGTACAACTTTGCATGATCTCTTTCTGATCCTGTGATAATGTACAAGGAGAGCACGTGTGAAGGTCAGGGCTGGTTTTTTTTTGTTTGCTTGCTTGCTTCTCTGAAACGTCTCTTGTGTAACTCATTGGTCTGGGTTTTCATTTCAATTCTCTTTGCAATAACAGGGCATTACCGCTCCCTGCGTCTGTCCTTCCTGGTCATGCCAAGGCTGCGTTAGTAATTTTCTTCTGCTGCCAAAGAAACAACCGTTTCGTGTCTTCCCATTTCTTCAAGAACTGCTGCCAGCATGCTCAGGTTGCCATCAGGGAAATTCTGGGCTTCCCAGAGATCCAGGATCACCCCGGTGGGACTTGACTTCGTAGCAAAATAATTTAAGTACCTGCAATGAGCCGAAAGGAAACTCGCTGGTTTTGAGCCGCATGGACAATACCTGAATTCATATGATTTCAACCCACCCCTGTTCTTGGTGCTGTCAAGGTGTTCAGCCCCTGTGCGGTCAGCATGAGCAGTGTGTCCATGAGCTTTCAGTGGGACTTGCAGCAGGATGTTTTTGCACATACCCCCCCTCCCTAGGAGCCTCCCTGCCTGACCACATTCGGGTAGCCCTGCTCACCTGTCCAGTTTCAGCTTGTGGGCCAGCATGCGCCAGTCGTGGCCCCTGGTCTGGGGAGCGTCCAGGCTGCTGCACAGCTTCTGCCTTATCGGGTGGGGGATGCTGAAAGCACTGGGCCCCACGATGGTGGTGATGGTGCCCGCCGAGTCCATGGGAGGGTAATCAATGCCAGTAGGTTCCTGAGATTAGAAAGACAGAAAAAAACCCCAAACAACACATCAGTTTTGTTACTGAGTGAAAAGACAATGGTAGAGAACTACATCCTCTGAGACTCAGGGCTTTTACTCACAGCCCTCTGCTAATCTAGTAAACACTAACATTAACATGTTAGTCCACTGAAAAATAGAAGTATTTATAATCAGCTTTGGGTAGACAAAAATTTTTTTCCTCCTCCTTTTTTTGGACTAAATGGCCAGCTTTATTAATCACTTTCTGGAAATAATGAAGGATCAGGATCAGTCACTTGGACACATTTCAGAGCAAGTTGCTACTACTAGAGCAGAGCTGGGCTTTCCTGGCATGGCTGACAAGATCCCCTTCCCAGCATCTTCCCAAGCCCCAGTGTCCCACCGAGCCAGCACCAGGCTCGTAGAGCCGCAGCTCTGAAGTTGAGCTCCTGGTGAATTCATCCTGGACTTGTTCCATACACCTTGGCATGGCTGCTGGTGAACCAAAAGAGCTTGCTAAAGACTCCAGTGGATAGCATGGCATGCTGGGCGCCAGCTGATCTTTTTTTTTTCCACAAGGAACAGTTTATCACAGGTGAAGGGAGCAGGACAAAAAAACCCTCCAGCTCCCTTGTGCAATGGGTTTTGTTCAGACACAAGTCAGGGGGGGCATACAAAGAGCTAACCAACAGGGAATCCTTGAAGGAGGAAGAGGCAGATTACATCTGGGGCAAATTGGGGGTAGGAGGGTGGAGATGATGGGTTACATGGGCCAATGGGGCTTTGAGGAGTAGGGGAATTCCAAAGGGGTGCTGCAGACAGGGATTGGCCCAAGATTTAAGCAGCAGAGAAGGTTCAGGAATGAAGGGCTGGGTTGCCTTGATGGGCAGGGAAAGAGCTGGAACAAGGGGTGGGGAATGGCATGAGGGATAGCTTTGGGGGAGTGGCAGGAGGGACAGTTTTGGGGGAATGGCATGAGGGACAGCTTTGGGGGAGGCTAAAACCCAGGGGTAAACCAACTCGGGCAGAACGTGGGGGTACAGCAGGACAAACCGCTTAACAAGGAATCAATAAAATAAATTGGAACCGCAACACAGGCTCGCACTACTGACGTCCCTCTGGCAGCACCCAAGCTCTCTGAAGCCTCCAATGCTGTGCAGACCACAGACAGTCAGTACCACCCCAGGCACAAGCTGAGCCCTCTGCTTGTGACTTTGACTCTGGAAATAGATGGAGAGCATGTGCTCAGAGCAGGGGGTGGAGGAGGTGGAGGCAGGCATCACCCCTCTCCCCAAGATGTGCTGTGCTCCAAGGCAGTGTGGCAGCAAGTGTTTCAAGGAAAAGTCATCCCCAAAGCCAGCTTGTCCCCTGCAGGTGTGGTGTTGATGCTCTTTGATGTGGTCCTCCCCGCTGGAGGGGTCCCTATGGCACCACTGCTAATACCACTGAGAATAACAGCATTTGGCTCCTCTGGGCAAGGATTTTGTCTTCTCCTTGGCCTGGATGGCTTCAGTGCCCAAAGGCTTGGTAGCTGGTGGGACAGTGATAGCTGGTCAATTAGGATGGTTGTATTTGTTTAGGAACAGTGAGGTCCTGCAGGGACCATGATGGAAAAAGCAGCAAACATGTCTGGTTCTGCCCTAATGCTGCTCAGTCTATTTTACAATTTGGTATTCTTTTTCCAGTAGAAATGGGGGAGCTGCTTCTCCTCCCCCTCTGCCAGATCACAGCCCCAGGCAGCCAGAAACACTCATGCTAAAGACTTGTCATTAAATATCAATTTGTTTTCTCCTCTGTGAACTGTCTTGTTGCTTCGTGTCAAGCTGGCTGTTGGGAAGGAGCTGTAATACCTGAAACAGTCTTAAAACCAGGCAGCTCCTGGCTGAAGCTGTAATCACAAACCCCCCAAGGATTTTGCTGGACTGTCCTGTGCAATCTCTGGTTTATCCCCCAAAAATGTATTCAGAGATGGAAAGGGAAGAGACAGTGTCCACGAGCAATGCACAGAATTAAACCTTCTGGCTCCACTCTTTTATATACACCAATTAATTTTCTTCCATGTATAAAGATTAATTTTTTGGCTTTTTTTTTTTTTGTTTGGTTTTTTTTAGGTTTTTGGATTTTTTTTTTTTGTTTGTTTTTTTGTTAAAAGCTTGGCATTTTAGGCAATCAGTGCAATTTGTAACTGAGGAAGATTTACACAACCCTGTACTGTCCCCAATTAACATGTTGAATGTGGCATCTGTACTTGGGTGCCAAGGCCGTGGATCACAGCCTGCCTGTCCCAACGCCAGCACCCAACACCTGGCAGCACGTACTGCCCAGGAGCCAGGAAAATGATGTGCCTGATGCTGGTGCTGTGTGCAGGCTCACCCACCCTGGGAGTCAGAAGTGGCAGTAGGGTGGTGGCAGTGGCATTGCAAACAGATAACCCTTTCTTTATCTTCTGGGCCAAAGGACACAAGTGGTGCCCTGGCTCTCTAGGTGGCCTGCAGCCCCAGGGGCTTCAGGATTGCTGCAGAAGGGGCCCAGGTATCTGTAGCATTGTCCTGTGGCTCTTCTGTGGGAGTATCAATGGTACAAGATAAAAACAGAGCTTCAAAAATGAATCAGGGGAGACCTTTATCACAATTTTCCTCCTGCTTTGCAAATGTGTGTGTTTTGGCACTCACTGCATTTGTATTTTTGAAGTCCCAGTGGTAGACACTGTATAAAGCCAGTATGAAACAGTTTAATCTGCAGAAGTTTTACATCCTTTGCAGTGGACTAAAAAGAAAGCCCACCAAGGAAGGATTCAGGAAACTGTGTTACTAAATTTTTATTGCAGGGTGACAATGGCAGAGAGACAGATGCAGCAATAAGGAAAGATGCCAGCACAGTCCTGCAATGCCTAACTGCTAGCTGGATACCACTAGCCTAACCTCAAGAAGAAAATGTAAGGAACCAGAGCTATGATTTCCTGATGCCTGGTCTGAGGTCTTTATCATGCTTCTAAAGGCATACATTGGTTTCCAAGTTGCAGTTATTACCTTTTCAGGTGATTACCCTTCCATCAAATCTTTGAGTTACAGGATTTTTCCCTAGTTGACCCTATATCCCAGCTCTTAGCAGCCCAAGGTCCTCCTGTTCCTTGCTGGAGTTTGGGAACATCACAAGGTGTCAACAATAAGGGGCAATTTTGCAGGAGGCAGCCTTGATCACAGTGGTATTGTTCACTCCCTCTATTCATCCTTGATGGATAGGATCACAGCACAAGACAAGAATATTATCCTGTTCTGAATCTATTACCAGGCCCTATTACACACAACCAGCTGAAGATGATTATAGTGTATACTTGCATTTCATTAAAGTTACTTTCAGCTCTTTCTCTTCTCTGTGAGGTTAAATTAGTGATTACCTCAATGTGGCACTTATTACAGTAATTGTTTATGATGCTTGTTTTACCATCTGTCCTTAACGCTGTGTAGTCCCCAGATGAATCTGTAACTTTACACCCACTAACCAAGCAGATGTTTGGGTAATGCTGCTCACTGTCAGAGCCCTACAGAGCAAGCAACTTTCATCTCTGCTCTCACAGCCCTTCCCCAAGCCAGCCAGCAGTAATTGCCACCTGAGAGTCTGCTCCTCATAGGGTACCAGGGATAAAACCCACCAGCACATTCACTGAAGTCAATGCCACTTCACACCTGAATTTGTTGCTCCATCTCAGCCCCATGCTTGACTGCCCCATGGAGCTAAAATTCTCCAGGTGCTACACAGCATTAGCAAACTTATGGTAGTATTTCTTCTGGAAAATGTCAGCCATCAAAAGAAAAATTGCCAAATTCAAAAGTCAGGATCTGTAGTATTAGCAAAATACAAGGAGAAAAGTTACTGCAACCAGACCATCTGATATTTCCTATTGCACAGCAGCTATTACATGGGATCAGAGAGGAGTGGCTCATGGAACACACAGCACTGACATTTTCCTATTCTCTTTTCTCTCTCTCCAGGGAACTATCAGACATACTGGGTCTCATGCACTGCCAAGGAAACAGGACCATAAGAGCTTCATGAGATGTTTTAGGGAATGGTAGGCAAAGAACTCCTCCAGACAGACACAGACAGGCAGCACTAGCAGAGAAACCTCCCACCTTTGAAGGAGGGATGCTGCCTTCCAGATGAGAGAAACTAAGGAGAAATGCAACAGGAGAGACAAATCAATGACTTGATCTTTTCTTTATGTCCATATCAGCAGTCAGGAGCAAAATGGGAAGCACTACAGAGGTCCCAATGGGAAAGGTTTTACCTTCTTAGCTGTCCCATATTTCTGCAGTTGGATAGAAAAGTACACAAGTGTCATTTACCTCTGAGACAGAGCAGTTAAGCTGGAAGATCTGTCCTTCTCCTTCGACCTGCCGCACACACAGTTTGCACACCAGCTCCTGGGTATTCAGACTGAACCTTTCCAGTGTGAAGGTGCAGTGCAGGTTCCTCTGACATCCACTCCAGATGTGGTAAAAGGGAATTTCCTGCAGGAGGAAAGCAAAAAAGTATAGTCAGGGAGGGATGTGGGACCAAGGCATGGATGCTATGTGACCAGGGACTGCAGGCTCTGTGCTAATGTGACTGCAGATGGTCCAGGGAAAAATTGTCCATGGAACTACAGCCTGCTTCCTGGTGTTTTTTAAACACACCTGTGTGTGACAGTATTTCTTTAAGCCTCACTGCTAGCATCCAGTGTGAATGTTATGTTATGCTCACCTGGTATTTAGCCAGCAGCTTGCTCTTCCAGAGAGAATGGGCAATGTCGTGAATGGACAGACGGAGGTTGTGGGTGCTTCCCTTGAAATGCAGAGCTTTAGGCTCTTCCAAAAGCTGCCCGCCCATCTGCTGCTCAAGCTGGAGGACCTCCTGCAGTATTGGGATAAAAAGAAGAAAGTGGTCAGGTTTCATCAAGACAGCACACTGGTCTTCTGAGTCCTCAAGGTTGTGTGCTGTAGATGCTGTAACCTGTGTCAGAAGGTTACAGAACTGTACGGAATCACACAGAATTTTGTGTCCCTGTGAACTGGAACTGCATTAGTTGATCTGATTGTAACCCTCTCACCTTCTTCATCCAGCAGCAGCCCAGCAGGGAGACAGAGTGTTCTCTCACATGTCCTGTAAGCAGAAGCTCAATTCTATGCTATTCAATGGAATGTGATGACTTTGCATGCAGTTTGAGTAGAGAAATAGATCAATCCCCATTGCTCATCAAACTGGACATCTAATGGTAGCTTTACTATCTGCTTTTTGGAAACTCTTATTTGTGTAGGTCCTACTGACATGGGACTTGTGCATACCACTGGTCTGGCAGCTCATGGTCTCCTGCTCCATGCAGAGCAGTACAGGAGATAACAGATGAGGGCCTCACACTGGCCAGCAGGATGGCATGGAAACAGCCCAAGAGACAGTGATGGAGCATTTTGTTCATACAAATACACAGGTTCAGGGCTACTGAAATACTGATCATGTGATTAAAAGCTAGCAAGCCAAGAGTCTGGTCATTTTATGAAGCTAAATATAAGCTTGTAATTAATAAGGCCACAGTGGAATGTTGTCTACAAACAGCCTAATTGTGGACCACATGAAAGAAGCAAGTATAAAGGCATTTCCATGAGCCCCGTTAGAAACCTACATAACCAGTCTCAGTCACATTTAATTAAAGGAGTCAACCAGCCAACCAGTCCCATGTGGCTAAAGACAATCACACACAGTGGAGATGCTCAAGGAATACAGTAGCACACAAAACTGGGATTCTGCCCCAGGCCAAATAAAGGAGGCCCCATTTTAGCTAAGCTACTCCTGACCACATTGAGGGAGGTAGTAAGCATATAAGAAAAGCATCTGGCAGATCCTGAAGCTAAAACAATGTTCTTTTATTGGCCATTAGAGGAAAAGAAACAAAATCAGGAAACCTTTCAGATTAAGGTTATGCCAATGAATCAGTTCCAGCTTCTTTCCAGTGCCACCTAATTACTTAATCAAGATGTCTAAAGAGCAATCGATAGAAATTATCTGATTACTATAGATCTTCATTATGTTCCAATTACCTCCCTGGAGGGTCCAGAAGATGACTTGTGGAACTGTGAGAGCTAATTGGAGATGCCACCTCTCAGGCATGCAGGGCAGGTGTGCCAACAAACTGCTCCTGCCTGTGCTGCACCAGCTCTGGGAGCTGCACTACCGTGGGGGGAAACTGCAGCGTGAAGCTGCACCATCACACCCACCTTATCTATGTTTCTAGTTTCAACAACCCACTTCTGGTAGCCACCCTGGGCCACTGTAACCCTTCCACAGGCTTTAACTGGAGGATGCCAAGCAGCCCATGCTTCTCCCATGGCGTTTAGCTAATTAATTCAGAATTAATTTGGAGCCATGACTTGCACAGCCCTTCAAACACGCTGGCTGGCTCCTGCCATACGGCCTTTTTTTAGAGCAGTGCTTTTTCTGCACCTCTGTGTCCTCCTGAGCCAAAACCTGAGCTGCATACTGCTTGCCCCATGCTGAGGTGGCTGTGGTCACCCTACCCACTGTCTCTCACCACCCTGCAAGGCAGGAGTTATTTCCTAGGAGATGGAGCTCTGCAAAGCATCCCTCCTTCATCTGTGGCACCAGAACAGCCACAGCTTGGGCCTCTTCATTAAAGGGGCACGAGCAAACAATGGTGTTCAGTCCAAGCTGTGCCTTTCTTCAAAAAAGGAAAAAAAATTAAATAAAAGTGAGAAAATCACAGGCCCATTGTGCCCATTTTTGGGTGTGTTTTTGAAGACACCTGCTGTGCATCACAAGACAGGTTGGGGAATGTCACCCTGCTACAGCCTGAAGTCCTTCACAAGCCCCCAGTGTGGGAGGCAGCTGTTTCCATGTATCTGGCTGCTCAGCCACTGCCACGCTGCCACACACAGGTCACATACCTTAATCTCAAAGGCACACATCAATAAAGAGAGCAAAGCAGATGGATTTCTTTATAGTTATCGTGTTATTACTTTTTCCTTTTTCTTTCTTTTCTTTTTTTTTTTACCTTGGGCACCCTCTTCAAAGTACAAAAATTAACCTTAAAAAGGGAGGCCAGCACTCAAGGTCACAACATCCCTCATCCTTGCCTAAAAGGCATTTTTGTGAACATCCCATCCAGGTGGCTCAGGACCCTGTGGTGCAGAGGATGCTGCATGTGTGATCAGCACTGAGCCCATGCTGCTCCATGGCCTCCAGGAAATTCACTAAGCTGCTCCCACAATAACCAAGCCCTTATTGATGGCAAATCATTACAGTTCCCTACTGTACTGCGGGTGCCGGCAGCTCAGCTGCGAGTGCTTACTCTGCATGATGAGAGGGAAAAGTCTGCTGGATAAACACTGTACTGAGCTTTCTGCTGCAACTACTTGTCTTCCTTTGGTGGCTGTTAAAACACATTCAGCATATGGCACACTCATTCCTGGTTGTAAATAATAACAGAATGCATTTGGTTGTCTATTAAAAAATACACACGATCCCCTACAAAGGCTCTTCCAAAGCTCAGGCAATGCAATATGGGAATATTGCTCTTCCCTACCCTTGCTGTGCTTTGCTCAGAGCAGCCAGCCTCAAGACATGGAGATGTTGCAGCTGGTGTTTCACCTGCTGCTTACAACTTTTCTTTCCTCTCTGAAATACTTCTAATGTCAGGATCTGCTGGCCCAGCCCTGTCTGCATGCCTTGTCCCCACAGCCAGTGGTAACTGCCCTGAGAATGCCTTTCCTTTGGCAATACACTAGTGCCAAGGATGTCCTCCCAGCACAGCAGAGGCTGCTGCAGTACCAGCTGCTGTGAAAGCACCTGCCAAATACCCCAACCTTTTTTTTTCTTCTATCTGAAGACTGAGTCTACACAACACTGTCACACAGACTGAGTCTACACAACACTGTCACACAGCAGTTTAGTACACACTGCTTTGTATGCACCAGTTCATACATGCCTGCTTATACACACTGGACCATAGCCAGCCTTTCCAATAACACCTATTTTACTCATCTACAGCTGGTCTGTTAGGCTTCTTTTCCCTCAATCTTCTCCTTCCTTACACTCCCAAAGAAGGGCAATTCATGCATTCATAAGAGTCTGTGGCTACCAAGTAGATGTGCTTGTCTTCCTGCAAACCACCAGCTGGCTGGGTCTCGAACCCCACAGGTGCCCCCCCAGTCTTGGGGTGGACACGCCAAAGAGAAAGAAGATTAAAATGCATGAACTGGACATAAAAAAGCAGTAGGTACAGAGTGGGATGGTGGCATCCTGACCTTTCCTCACTAATCTGCAGTCTCAGTTTGGGGTCTAATGCAGCAGGATCCCAAGGACTGACCTGTTGCCCTCCCAAATTTTGGCTGCAGCTTCTCAGGTGAAGGATGGTTCCCCTGTGTGCCTTTCTTGATCCCTTCTGCTGTTGCACTGAATTGTATTAACTTTACCACACAACTCTCCCTACAGTCTATTAGAAACAGACCAACAGCTCCTGAGTAATTCCTAATTAGATTCCTCAGCTCTGACTGCATTAGCTGGCTGGCCAAGGCCCCTCCAACTCAGTTATTATTACCTCAGGCCTTGTCAAACCCATGGAAAATTGTATTATGCAGCACAGGCATAAAACCACCAGGACCTTTGAAGCTTGATGGCTATGAAAGATTCTTTTCACTTTTTTTTTTTTAATAGAAAAAAAAAAGGGAAATCAGACCAGGGAAAATAATTGTTTCTAAAAGGTTGGTAACCCCAATGCAGTGACAGAGACCAAGCTCCCAGAGGACTAAACCATGCTGAAGTCACCATATGCCTGCTTCAACCCTTATACTTTGCTGCCTTTCTTACACGTACAAGAGCACTCCCTCAGCAAAGACTAGGCAGGCAATATCAGATAGTGTCAGGGTGGACAAGCAAGTGTGCTGCTCTCAGTGATGGAAGCCACTGTTCTGAAAAACACAAACATCTCCCAGCCAGTGTATTTGGGTTTAAATCCCAATAATTCCGAGCTAGACCTGGGGAAACAAAAGCATGTACAGCAGCAGGATGACTCTGCTTAGTCAGGCTTTGAAATTACTTTGCCACAAAGAAGTGAAGCAGCGCTGCCTACAGCTAAAGGAAAAACCCCACCTTTAATAAACTCAGTCGTGCAGTTGGAGCTACATATTTCATGAGGACATCTATTATAGATACCTTCTGTATAAGTACAGGTGTTTATAAAAAGAAATAGCGAGCATGGTTACCTCTCTGCTCACCTGCATGTAGTGAGTGTGTGTTTGTGTGACTGCCAGAATTATGGAAGGAGAGTAAGGTTATCCAGTTAGGGATAGCAGCAGCTTTGCTTTATTCCACTTGTGAATTCCCAACACAAAAAGCTGCACGCGAAGGGGTGTAATAAAGCAGTATGAAAGCAGGCAGTGATTAACGGGCCAGAAGCTTCTTTTATCATTATCAAGTATTTACAAAGAAGCATTTATATGTTTTCCCATCTCTGGGGAGCTGGCACTTAGCATTAAAAATACATGAATAACGAATGAAGCCCTGTGTACCTTATGGCCTTTTAATAATGCAAAAACCTTAGGATTCAGGATATGATACAGGTAAACAAAGGAGAAAAGACTGGTGGGTGGAAAAGAATGTGAGATCCCTATGCAAAGGACAATTTATAGCGTGTGAGGGTTAAACTGTAAAACAGCAGCTTGCTGTCAAGCTCTTCTTCTAATCAGAAAAATAACCCAGGAAGCATGAATCCATGGAGCAGAGGGTCCAGTCTCTGCTATGACTGCAGTCCTGTGACAGCTGGGGAGGGAGAGGGAGAGCAAGCAAGAGATAAAGAACGACCTTAAGAGCATCCTGCGTGTCATCGAGGCAGTAGACCCGGATGCTGTACTCCAAGGACGAGCAGGACAGTGGTCCAAAGATGGCCAGTTTGAGACGTTTGGCTGCTGCCTTGGTGATTGACTGTCCCACCAAGGCATAGGTGCTGAGGGTTTCTGTCAGGATATGGCAGGCCTCTGGGTCCAGCTGGATATAGCACGGGGTGGTGAAGTTTTCCTCTCCGACCACCACCACATCCTAAGAGAGAAAGAGGCCAAGTTACAGCATGTGACTCCTCAGAGCTGCTCTCCTTTCAGGCAGCAATGCCCCTTTCAAGCCTGGATGATGCAAAAAGTCCTTGCTGTTTGCCCCTTAGATTAATCCAGGTCTAAATGTCCTGCTTCCAGCTTTTCTCCTGCATAGACATAGGGACTAGATTTCTCTGGGGTGCTGGTGATGATGTTGGAGGTCGAATACTGCCCCTGTCTTCACTCCTGCTTTTAAAGCCCTGAGCAGAGTTAGGCAAATAATGAAAATATCACCAAGACTTTATTGAAAGAGATATTGCAGAACTAATCATTTGGTGACCATGATTCAGCATCAGTAGTCTCAGGCATACTGAATAAATAACTGCCCTTCACCTCCTAAGCACAACAATGAGAGTTATAAAAACTCAGGGAAGGAAGTAACCTCTGTGACAGCCAAATACCACATCTATATGAAATATCACCTGCTGCTTCCTCAGAATAATCCTCTGTGACAAGACTGCAGGATGAGGAAAAAAAACACTGCCTGAATGCAGATGACCTCCCCACCCTGGGCGTACAGGAAAACAGCTCCCCTGCTAATTTCTCCATTCAACCCTGTGTGTAATATCCTGCATGCAACACAAGGTGCTTTGAATGGCTTTGAGAGGGAGCAGAAGTGAAAGGTCAGCAGCAGGTGACAGCCGCCTCTTGCAAAGCCGCTACGTGCCCCACGACGTTCAGCACAACTTGTCCACTTCATCCCTGCTGCTCTGCAGAACAATGTACACACCTGGCAGATAAAAGTGGGCTCAGCTGGCATTAGGCATTAAGCTTGGCTCCCTTGTCTCAGGAGAGGCAAACCTGCCACGTTTGCAGCGGTGGCACAATCTTTTTGGAGGGCAAGGCGCTGCTCCATGGCATGGCTCTGGCAGGAGGTGCTGCCCCCAGGGATGCTGCAGGGTGTGCATGAATGTGTGTGCACATGTGTGTGTGAGGCTGAGCTTGGAGGAGCTGCTCCACAGCTGACAGCAGGAAGAAGATTGCTGTGTGATGGCCACACCAGGGTGTGTGCAGGGCTGGCAGAGCAACCTGTGCCTAGGGCAGGAGGAGGATGGAGGGAAAATGAAGAGGTGCCAGTAACACACGGCCACAAATAAGGCACACACGTGTGGTGCCACGAGTTGGGCTGTGGGGTGCAGATTAGCTGGCGAGACAGAGCTGTGCTTGCTGCATGCTCCCTCCCAGCAGGAGGAAGAGCCAGTGCCACAGGCAGGAGGCCAAACACGAGAGGCTTTTGAAGACAATGCTGGACATGGCACTTCTGCTGCTGTCAGCCCAACTGCTTCCAGAAGCCACCCTGACCTTATTAAACTTACCAGTAGGAGAAAGTGCCCTTGCCAAATTAATTATGAGACCAAACTGGTGGCAGCAGGGACCTAGGAGCACAGAGCTGGAAAGGAGGGCTATGTCAAGATGGCCCAGCCCTGCTGAAAGCATCACTTTATGCTCCAGTTATTGTGGTAAGATCCTTTTGCCACACTGCCTTGGGACATTCTCCTGCTAGACTACTGGCAAGGAACCACCTCAGGCTCCCACCATGGAAACCTGCTGGTACTAGGAGGTGCCAAAGTGCCCCAAGGCAGATCTCTGCATGGGCACACAGCAGCTTAGACATCTTGTAGGGAAGGGCACTCCTGCCTGCCTGCCTGTAGCAGTCATGTGTAGCAGTCATGGAAACCCCAAAATGCAGCCATGCAGGTTCAGAAAGGCAAGTAAAGGACTAGCAGAGAGCCCTGCATGCAGCCAGCACACAGGCTGGAGCTCTGGAGCCTCACCTCCCACGGTCCCTGGGCAGCCTGGTGCTTCAGCTGGATCTGCCAGTCCTCTGTGTTTGGCTCTGCGCAGTGGTGCATGGTTAAAATGACGGGCCGGGTTAGCAGGGCTCCTGGTGGGCCACAGCTCACCACTGGGGTCAGCAGCGTTTGGCTGTCTTCTACAGGTGGCCTGGTGAGGAGACAGAAAGATGGATACATTAAGTGAGTTGAAAAAGACAAAAAGGTTCACTTGGGTGTGTAAAAATAAAAAATCCTTCTCTTTAAATAAAAAGACTGTGCAAGCAAAATAGGTGGGTTTTGTTTTTCCTTCATTTTTCCCAAATCCATATTTATTTCCTTTTTTTGCTTGTTTTTGTGCCAAATATTATTCATGTGTCAAAATGTAGGTTTAGGTGTCAGCAAATTATAGGCCATATTTGCTGATTGCACTCCACTCTGAAGGATTCTTGCAGATGGTATGCAGAGGCTTCATTTCACCCGCTGCAAAAATGTAGTCACTGCTGCATTTGGCAGCTCTTCAGTGACACACAAAAACGAATGGTGGCTCTTGTAGGCACCACTTGTGAGAACTATTTACTGTCAGGACAGAAAACTGACAAAAAGAGGAAGACACTGAACTAATAAGCATGTAAGCATGACTGAAAGTGGTGCACAGCACATCTGAGATGTGCAGTTTGAGCTCTGAGGCATCACCAAACCACTGATACTCCATTTTATTTAAAAGGCATTCAGATCTACTGGAATGGCTTTTGCAAATAAACCTGCAGGGAGCAAGTGTCACTCCTGGTGAGGGAGAAAGGATGAAGGGACGGTAAGGAATAGTGCAAGGGTAAAACACAATTGCAAAGCCCAAGATTTCTAGTGATTACCCTGAGTTGTTCAGCTAAAAACACAGGTATTATCCAGTGTGCCTGCTGCCAGTCACTAGGAATTGGTGTTACAGGAAATCATAGGAATATTTAGGATACACTCTTGCTTGAAAGAGTGTGTGTGTGTGTGTGTGTGTGTGTGTGTGTGTGTGTGCGCGCAAACCATCCCAGACCAACCGCTGAGGAGCTTAAAACAAGAGGAAGCATGAGTGACTTTAACTATCCCGACATCTGGTGTATGACAAATACAGCTGAATGTGCCTCATCAACTGCCTCCCTAAATAATAGAGAACAAATTCATGATCCAGAAACCAGCAAGTGGGATTTTAAAAGCGTTCAATGTGATCTGTGCTAAAAATCCTGATCTGCCCACGGGACCACACGTGCTCTGCTCTGGCTGAGGGTTCAGTCCCAGGCTGCATTTACAAATACAAGTACATCTACATCAGTCTTAGAGAAATTAGTTGAGACAACATTGCTGTTTTTTTCTGCAAGTCTCTGTCTTTACCAATAGAAAAAAAGGAGTAGCTGCAATCAGAGAATCCTAGAATATCCTGAGTTGGAAAGGACCCACAAGGATCATAGAGTCCAACTTCGGCCCCGCAGAGGATTATCCCCAGGAGTCACACCATGTGCCTGACAGCATCGTCCAAACCCTTCTTGAATTCTGCCAGGCTGGTGCTGTCACCACTTCCCAGGGGAGCCTGTGCCAGAGCCCAAACACCCTCTGGGTGAAGAACCTTTTCCAGATACTCCTGACACAACTTCAGACCTTTCCCTTGGGTCCTGCCACTGGTGACACAGAGCAGAGATCAGTGCCTGCCCCTCCTCTTCCCCTCATGAGGAAGTTTTAACTGCAGTGAGGTCTCCCCTCAGTCTCCTCCAGGCTGAACAGATGCAGTGACCTCAGCCAATGCTCACATGGCTTCCCTTCAAGACCCTTCACCATCTTCAATGCCCTCCTTTGGATGCTCCCTAATAGTTTCGATGCTCTCTAATAGTCTCTCTTATATTATGGTAGCCAAATCTCCTCACAATATCGAAGGTCAGGCCACACCAGAGCAGAGAAGAGCAGAGAAGGTAATCTTAGATAACATTTTCAAGGAGGACAAATCAGGACAGAAGCTATTTTGATATCAAATTTATCACACCTATTCTGGTTATTGCAAATATATGTCCATAGGACTAATTTAATTTTGTCCACCTTAATTCTCCCTGCCTATCCCATTAATCTCCGAGAACAAATGACAAACTTTTGAGAAATTCTTTTTCAAAATGGAATGAAGGCATTTTTGAAAATTACCCCTGGTTGTCACAAATGTTGTGGAGGTTTTTGTAACATTTGAGAAAAAAAAGGGTCTGGCATAGGAAAATTTAAATCTATGCAAATCAGTAAATCCAGATGATACGCATCTGTGGAAATTAACTGATGAGTTTACTAAATGACATAACAATTGTTTCTGAAAATCCATGGACTGGAAACAAACAGCTGCGATATAGATGTCTTTCAAAAAAGATTCAAAGTATGACAATCTGGACAGCTATCATGTATTGTGCCAGCTATTTTAGTCTAACAAACAATACACAAAATAAATGAAACACAAGAGGAGTACCTAGTCCAGCTCCTCTTGCATACTGCAGGGAATCATCGGATTAAGAAGATGAGGTATTACTTTTTTGCAAGGCCAGACTGAATAAGTAATTGGACAGTTTTCCACTAAAACATGCCTTCTTTTTCTGACTTATTTACATTGTTATTTTTTTTATAAGAAGCAACAAGAAGCTTAAATAACACTCAGAGTGTGTCAGTGCTTTTTAATGGTCATCAGCCTTGGGAACTGGTGGATATTTAAAAACTCTCCTATGGTCTAATTCAAGAAATTCCAAGAAACATAGTATCTTATGGGTAAGTTCTCTCAAAATTTTAATATTTGTATGGAAAGCAGATATGACCAGCTATAGACTTAATCATCTTGTTAACCTAACTTCATCTAAAAGTACTGAAAAGAAAAGAAAATACAAGCTATCATAGATTTTTGGACTGAATTACAAAAGAAGCAATCAAAATGCAGGAGTGAATATATCACGATTGCCTTTAAAAAAATTAATACGATGCCTTTTAGGTGAAAAATCAGTTAAAATCAACAAACACTGATGCCTGCAATCAAAAGAACCCCAAAAGGTCATTAAAATAATACTGATAAATCATACAGTCTGAAGTCTCCAAGTGAAGTTAAGTTTAGTCACTGCTTCGTGCCAAAATTTTTTACTGTCAGATTTTAGGACTCTGATGGAAGGCACGATTCTGTGCTGCAACATTTTATAGCTGATTAGAACAAGTACAGAATGATTATGCAGAACACCAAGCCAGGATGTGTTGCAGACTGCAGAGTGAGGAACTGAGATGGGAGGTGGATGCAAGCATACAAAGGACATGTCAAAAATATCAAGGCTTAATATTTTTCCCCATGTTCATAAACAGCATCTTTGTCACCAGACTTAGAAGATTTATGGCCAATTGGATGAGATATTAATGGTCCTGACCTGGATATTTATGATAGAGAACAGTCTGATTAGTGAAGAGCAGAAAAATGGGCCAGTTGTGGGGATGCTTGACTTTACAATTCCAAATTCCCAACCATGGACACATCAGAGCTGTGCAGAAGGGTGGCACCACAAAGTTACTGAACACCTGCTGGTCCTAGTCACTCTCCAACATCCACCTCACGCAGATAAACCTTTAAAAACTGAGATACAATGAGTTGCAAAGAAGTTCTCCAGTGGTGAAGTGGGTCACTGTCACTGTTGGGGTGAAATCCCAGCTCTGTTAAAGTCTATGCTAAACCTCTCTCTGACTACTGTGAGGCCAGGATTTCTAGTCACCATGTGGGAAACACAATCATTACAGTTACAGGTTATTGGAAAAATATTGCAACACACTACAACAACAGGTAACAATTAATAAGGAATCACTGCAAGTTAACAGTGAAAGCCAGAAGCCAATGGCAAAATTCTAGAGAGGGGACAAATATGAGTAGCAAATAAAAACTTATCAATTGTTCAGTAGTTCAGGCTGGAGCAAAACAACTTCCAAAGAGTTACTTAGTAACAAATAAAGCAATAAAAGTGAACAACATTTCGGTGAGCCATCAACATGTAACATGACACAGTGACAAGAAGCAAATCTGATTTCTGGTGTTGTATGGGACAAAGAGCACATCAGGGCACATCATGGTGATATTTCCTTTCCTCTCCAGCTCTACCATGACTGCAGGTAGTAGCAGTGTGTTTAGGGACCACCATGAGATCTCAGAAATAAACCAGAAACCCCCAGGAATGAGGCTAAACAATGCAATGGCACAGACAGAAGAGAGGAGCCCAGTGACAGGGAAGAGGAACAAAAATCTCCCAACAAATCTTTTCTTGCTTCTCACTGTTTTCAATTTCCATTTTAAAACAAAAGGATTATGCCTTACTACAGCTAATGAGAACAGAAACAGATGCAGGTAGACAAGATACATTATACAAGGGATATTAATCGTTCTTCTTCAAAGCATAAACCAACAGTAATTCATGGAATTAGTAAACAACAAATTTCCCTGAAGACAAGTTATTGTGTAGTCACTCATTACAAGCAATTTTATTCCTTCTCCTGAAATAGGTGATGCAGCACCAGAAAAGCCAGGATCCCAGCCTAGAGGAGCATGTGTTGTGACCAGCACTGAGATTTATGTGTTATAGATTGTGGGAGATCCAGCACAAACAGAGACACAGGGAAGCATATAGAGCAAGGGAATTAAATCTATGAGCAGAAATGATCAGAACTGTGGGTGATCTTTTAGGCTGCTATCCAAAAAAACAAAAAAAGCAAACCCAACCCCCTACAAAAACCCCATCAACATGGGCTTCACTTTAGGCTTGCAGCAGTCTTGGGATAACTTATTAGAAGAGACTGGCCACTCAGCTGTATAACTCCAAAAACAAAGAGTTGTTTTTGTTTTACAAAGATCTGAGACTAAAATTCAACTCACTGCTTAGCATTTCTATTAAAAGGCATTAACAGTAACTGAAAGGTCTTCAGATATTTTTAGATGTTTTCCCATCCTTCAGAGATTATCAAGAACAGTCAACTTACATTTAAAAGCAAACAAACTTTTATTCACTATATCTGGTCCCTTCACAATCAAATTTGTGTTTTTAATGGGATTACTCATTCAAAACCGTCTCCCTGTAATAAGCCAGACCATATTCATTAAGGTAGCTGTCAGACAGCAGATGTGAGCACAACTAGATAAATCTCTGCTCCTCAGTGGGACTACATTGTGCTCCCTGCCACTGTGCTCCAGGCAATCACAGCAGCTCAGAAAGCACAGGACAGAGCAGGGAGAGAGGAATGGCTATCACAGCAACAGGTTGTAACCCTTCTGCACAGCTTAGCCAAAAGTTAGAGGGAACATATTTTATTTCTCCTCTCATTCCTGGGGCTTTATTTTTTAATATGTGTTCTTTCTTAAGTTTCAAACTTAATATTCTCAACAGACCCTGGTTCTTCTGACAGTCTGTCATCAGAAGAAAAATGCTCTGAGAAATTTGCCCTCCCCTTTTGCTCATGCTCTGGTCTTTTTCATGTTGAATTTTCAATTATAGTGACTGACACTTCAAGAAATCGTCTTCTGGAGTTGCAAAGTAATTTTGTTTATGCAACTGAGATAAGGAAGGTGGAGAAATGAAATGTGGAAGACTTCAATTTCTTTTATTTCACATCACTAAGCTTAAGATTTACTGGGGAAAAAGCAACATTACTCCTTGGATCAAAATCATTGATCAGACGCTTGACTTTATGTTAAACTCTGTGCATACATTATGAAGCTATTGATACGAATCCTGGTAAGGCTCACCTGACCCTTTTCTCTTTCAAGGTAGCTAATTTGAAATTTGCACATTTATGTGTGTCTTCCATCAAGACCTTTAGGAGTGTTGCTTCCTTTGTTCTTCAGGGTTGTCAAATTTTGTGGGCACAGCGACCTCCACTCTCATTTGGAACACCTCCTGTGTGATGGATTAGGCAGGAGTGTCCTTCACAGAGCTGTAGCTGTTTTGTGCAGTTCCTGCCTCTGATTAGAGCATGCAAGAGTAGCTCCACCTAAAGCTGTGTGAGCTCAGCAGGGGCTCACACAGGAACACGGGAACTGCCACACAAGATAAAACCAGTGGCCCATCAAGACCCAGACCCCATCTAGCACTGACCACTGCCAGATGTTTCTGAAGGAAACACAGCTCCACTAATTTAGCTCACAGCGAGATTTGCTTTTTAACCTGAGGCAGTCAAGTAAGTCCTGGAGGCTGGAGGTTTAGACTTACTCTATTTAATCCTTAGGATTAAATTGCAGATTAATTAAATAAATTACTTAATCTGTAAGACCCAGGCTCTCACGGATGCTCATGGGAAGAGGCTCTTGCCAGGTACTGGCCAACATAGTGTGCTGATTTTACAGATGAAACCGCTACTCAAGAAGGGACTCCTTGCAAATCTCAAAGTTGGTAATGCTTCCCCAGACTAAAGGAGAGAGCATCTGCTCACCACTGAAAAAGACACAGGTTTGAGACAGAAACCTGTCTGATAGCTGTGAAATATTCTCATAGGGTTGTCACTTTTTCAGTTACACATATATACGTAACATATACCTGTATATGTATACATGTACTTGCATGTGTACATCTATGTGTACAAACGTACACCCATATATAATTTTCCCCACTGAAGCTGCTTCATAAAGGACGTGGATTTTTTATGAGATCAGCCAGGGATGAGAGCCTGGGATCTGCCTGTCATCCTGCCCCAAATGACAGGAAGAATGAGGGTGAGCTAGCAGGACAGGAGCAGGGATAACACTCTTCTGGAGCGTCAGTCCAGTAGAAGAGAAAGCCCACTGTGCCCCAAGTATGCTGACAGACTTGGAGCAAACAACTGCCTCCAATGGTGTTTACTGCAAGCTATCAGAACCCCAATTCACTGCCAAAGGATAATGCTTTTAGGGTGACCTTCCTGCTCTCACATGCTTTGATAGATATGAAATGGAATAAACAGACTGTCTCAGAAAGCTCTCCTATCCAATCTGTGAGGCAGCACAGAGAGTGATATTGCTGGATTGTGAAGTCTCTCAAATTTCTGTACTACAGCTTTCAGAGACTAACTGGGGAAACTTATTATGAAATCAAAAGAAGGAAAAGAAAAGGGGACTTTGCAGGTCTGAGAGATAACATATTTTTTGTTTCTATTCAGAAGTAGTTTCACAGTTCTACAAACAAAGTGCGAGCTAGATCTTAAGTTGTTGCAGATATGTGAGCTGGGGTGGGGACCCTCTCTGTTGCTGGTCTGGTTCTGCTAGGGTAGCACTGTGGAGACCACATTCTCACCTCAGTGCTAGTTGTAATATCAAGGACAAGGCTCTGCCTTCATTTCTGATAACAGCATGCATTTATAATTTACTGTGTGTCCCCTTCCAAACAACATCAACACCTAACAGGACTTTTCAACCCATACACATTTGCACAGTGCTCATGGAAATAAATATAGGGTCTCACAGGGTTTGTTAAACACACTGCAGTTACTGCCTGGCCATGAAAGCAAATGTCTGCAGCTCATCCTTACTGGGGACTATCACTCTCTGCTAGAGTGCTGCAAGAATGCAGTAGCTGATTTAAAAAATAATTATGCTACACAGCAACTTGTGGTACCCATATGACTCCAATTATATGAAGCAGCATCTGTGGCCCATGCAGCCAGAAAAAGAAGCTTTGGCAGAACTGTAGCTCTGGTACAGAAGTGAAGTGCCTGGTAACCAGTCCTGCAGCAGGAGAACATTACAGCTGGGTGCCACCCACCCCCTTCTGCTCCTTGGCACCTGGGGAAAGGGGGCAGAATATTCAGTTCTGAGTGATCTAGACAACAGTCAACGAGCTCCATCTTAAATGTCCCAGAAAAAGCTGCTTTCCAAGAGCAAGAGGAGCCTGGTGTGTTTTCTGAAAAACTGCCACAAATCAAATAAGCAGTTGGACTCTGTGCACCCAGAAAGTGACTGCCACCATAATAAAATGAGCCCTGATGCCTCAAGGCAGACTACTCTGCTCTCCTCTCCCAGGGAAAGAAATCACTTCTAAAATCTTCATTGTAAATGAGGATTCACACCATTCTGTTTACTTCTGCAGGTGTCCTTTGGCATACTTGCTCAGGTTGGCAGGCAGCACATCTCCAGCCACGCTTTTCCCAACACAGGTTAACCTATCCTTCTACCCTCTGTGTGACTGGCTGAGTTACAGCTTTCACAAAGCACGCAGAGGCAGCTTTATGATCCTTGAAGAAAATAAATTAGACAAGTATGTGACATTAGTTGTCCACAGCTGCATGAATAAAGTAACAGGGATTCCCTCCATAACTGACTGGAAAGAAAATAATTGCATATACAGCACCTTCTAGGAATTAAATAATTTTTTAAAAGAATTGTGTATTTTGGAAATGGAGATTAAGAACCAAACTGAATAACAGGGGATGCCATCTGATTTTTTTTTCCTTCCTCAGAAAGGAGTCTTTGTTCAGTACTGTTTGTAAACCTCTTTCACAGCCAAAAGTAATAGGAATATAATCAATACTAGCTATGAACAGAGACATTTTTTCTGTAGCTGCAATTAGCTATTTTCAAAGAGCGGCTGATGAATAATGTATGCAAAAGGGTGGGTGGAAGGATTACTTAATTTTTCTTTAAGCAGATTATTTTAGCTTGGGTGAAAGACTACCAAGCTAAAGAATGGTGTTCAATATCACACAGTGTATAAACAGCTGTGGCTTAGCACATAATAAAAGCTATTAAGAGGCTGAGCCAAAAAACATATCTAGCTATGAGGAGGAGAAGGAGGCAAAGCACCGTGTAATGACTGCCTCAGCTTCACATTTGCCATTCTGCCTTTGTGCACGAGTCCATTCTGCAGCCCAAGATCTCACCTTTCTCTGCATTAGAGTTTTCTAACTGGCTCCAAATGGAACCTTGGCCTTTTTGTAAACAGTTTTTTTTTAATTTCAAGGCTGCCAGATCACATGCCAGTAGACATTAAGATCTAGAATATGAATTGGCCACACATTCAGGTAACAGGAGACAACAGTGGTCATCCCAGCATCAGTTCTGGGTGCCCTCGGCGTGTGGTGTCTGGGGCTAAGCAGCAAGGAAGTGGAGGACACCAAAAGCTTTGGGGCCATCCTCTGCAGGTACTACCCAAGCCCATGAAGGGTAAAGTAAAAATTCACTCCAACAGGAGAGGAGAGTTTCAGATAGATGCTCAGGCACCTATCCCTCCACTGAGCTGATTTATCACCTTTCCTCTCTGCTCCTTTCTCCTTAGCAGCACAGGTCTTTATCAAGAGGTTACTTCACACCTTCTCTGCTGCACAACTCATGCTGGCATATTTTCCTTGCTTCTCTACAATTCAGCATCCCCCAGGCCCGACGACTTGCTGTAGAGCACAACAACTGATTAGGAAAGCAAATATCTGAGCTGGTTTTGTGGCAAAGTTTATCCTTGTATTTACCTCCAAGTCAGCAAAGAGCTTCAATGCAGTAGGCTTTACATAAGTATTATAACCACAGGTCTTCAGTTACTATGTTTTACTCTATTAATGCACAAGGAAATAAAGGCATTTTTTACCTCATGTTCTCCTTCCTGTGAACTGTCAGATACATTTCATAGACTCTCCCTTGTGGAACGGCTCCTGCTGGGATCAGCAAACTTACTCCTGCAGAACAGAAGAGACACAAAAGATAAGATGGAGAAAAAAGAGGTGTGGGTCTGTGGAGAGGAGTGACAGGAGAGGCAGGAGATGAAGCCTGCAATGCCAGATTTTCAGCAACCCTCACCATCAGACTGTAAATGACCTCAGCAAAATGTGAGGAAAAGCATTAACTGTAACTCTGGTGTCTTCAGTGTCCAGCTGCCTGTTCTTTTTCCTCTGCACTGAACAAGAGAAATGGAGAAGAGGATTTTCTTCCCTTTCATTTTATTTAAAGAACAGACAGATGGTTACGCTGTTGCTTACCTTGTAAAATGATGGAAAAACAAACAACTCTGACTAAAATTTCCAACAGCTGTAATGGGACATCTCTCCCTAGGCAATTCTTGCTTAATTAAGATCAGGAAAGAAAAGCAGTGGAGCACTGTCCCAGGAAGCAACAAGAACTAGTTGTTTCCTGAAAGATGGCTTCTGTGTCTGGCATCCTGTCTTTCAATGGACTCAGTTCCTAGGGAGGAACTGAGTCTGCCAGGGAGAAAAAACTGGGTTTCTTGGTTTTTGAAAGAGCCTAGTCCAGTAGAGTGGCTCAAAACTGGGATATGCAACCTTGAAAAAAACACGGGCAAATATGCTCAGTGTGATTTTCATTAATGATTTGCTGCACACTTGATTAAAAAACACTGTTCTTACATTACTGCCATTTAAGAGATGTCCTGTCTCCACACAACAAACACGGCCCATGAACTGCCTATTTCACTCTGCTGGACACATCTCAGCCAGCTCCATTTGTAGATGTGGATTAGCTGGAAATCAGTGGCAAGGATTTGCATACGCAGTTGTTAACCACAGAGCTGAAAACAATGCAAGGAAGATTATTTACATATTTGTGTTTATACTGGAGACACTTTCTAGACACCTTGCATGGCTCTGCCTCTTTTCTTTAGCATTCACAGTTTGGTTTCATTGGACACCTCCCGTGTGTTGTTGTGCAGGGCCTCAGTCCCACACTTAGCTTTGAGGAGAGGGAATGCTAGGAAAGCGTTTTCCACAGATGCCTTCTGGCACTTGTGTCTTTACAGCCTGTTACAGCCTAACCTGTGCATGCTTGCAGCTGTAACAGGGCAGGTGTACTGAAACTGAAAGGCTTTGATCATATCTTGAGGAGCACATAGATCTAGAAGCAGCACAGAAGCATACAAGGTAGCAGCAGACAGATTATTTTATTTTACAGAATCATTACTTTAATAATTTTGAAGGGATTACAGCATCAAATGTTTTTTCTTTACAAATTGATATTAATATACGTGAATTAACAGTGACTAATAGACTTTGCTGATATTGTGCACCACTGTGGCATATGAAAAGTGAGTATCAATATCTATCTTCAGCTGTTACTTAGAAAAATATGAAATCCAAGACTGTATAGAAAAAAATTTCAACATTGCTCATCAGTCAGCACCAGATTTATTGAAGTTGTTCAGCTTTCACTTGAATTTAATAGATATTTTTGCCTCCCCTTAGACAGGAGCTCAGGGCTCCATTAGACAGGAGTGCAGGGCTATGGGTCCAAGCCCTTTTGGCTGCTTCATGGGCAGTGTGGGACTGCATCCTGGAACCAAACCACCCAACCACCACCCTGGGCCACCTAGGCATTTTGCTTCCTCCATAACATCAACAAAAAAGAAATGATCCAGCAAAGGCGCAGGGGACAAGGGTAGGCACCATCTCCTTGGTGAGTGCATTTGCTGTAAAATGGCCAAGCTGTGAGCTACAGTCTCCCATGTCCCGTGGTCCTTCCTGAATTCAGAGTTCCAATGAAACTGTGTGTGTTCCTGACCATTGTATACCCTGCATATTCCTCAAATCAGATGCTTTATGTGTTTGATTCATTCTCACTTTAGATATTAATGCTGCTCTGCAGTATCATGCTAAACCCATGGGAATATCTAGGTGCTGAACTTCCTTAGAAAGAACATCAACACTTCATGTAGGAACCAAGCAGCAGCAGCATGGCCCTGCTAAAAAATCTCTTTGAAATACTTGAGCTCTCCCAAGGCTGCCCAAGAGCCACTTGGATGCTCTGAAATTGCCTGCTGGTGTCAGAGTGGCATGAAGGGACCTGGAAACCTGACCTGGTGCTGTATGAGAAAGATTGAGCAGCATGTTGCATTATATCAGTAGCTCCTCAATGCTCAGTCCCTCTTTCCTAGCTGCAAAGCAAGTCAACAATAAATACAGGTAAAAAGCCTCCCAAAAATAGTGTTCTGTTGTCCTACTTCAATTGTATATAGACTGCCATGAATTGGAAGTGGAGCAACCAATTTGTTTTTAAATTAATTTGTTCTTTTTTAGTGTGCTGACAAAACAGAAGCTTACTGTATTGAAGTCTCTTTTCTAGAACTGCATGAAAGGAAAAGGTGATGCTGAATTGCGCTTGACACAGGGAGCTCTGACAGCTCAAGCCTTGCATGTCTCAGAAAGTGGCTAAGAGCCCTGCAATATTCTGTTTAGAATCAGACAATCATTTAGGTTGGAAGAGATCTCTAAGATCATTGAATCCAATCATTAACACATCACAGTGTTCACCACTAGATCACATTCCTACGTATTACTTGGGCGAAGATATCAATTATTGCAGCCTCCTTTCAGGCATTTGTAGAAAGGGATAAAGTCCCCTCTCAGTCTCCTTTTTACAGGCTACACAACCCCAGCTCCCTCAGCTGCTACTCCTAAGATGGGTGCTCTTATAGTGAGGGGCTCAAATCTTCCTCAAGCCTGTAGTGTTTAAAAGGTGGCCAGGACTTTGCGTAGATAATATTCAAACCTTTGTAGATGCAAATGGAGGGGGGTAAAAACCCCATTTTTTTGTTTTGATCAAAGAAAAGGCAGAGTCCCACTTTCTTTTCCCATATAAAGACAAGATAACACCACTTAATCCCACAAAACAATTGCACCTTTAGACCAGCATGGCTAGCAGTTACCTGAATTGGGAATTACTAGGTGGCCTCCTAAGGAGTTGAAGGTCCCAAAGGCAGTGCATGATGGGTCAGTTTGCCGAGCAAGGCTCTGGTTCTTCATGTTCAGGGTCTCATTCTCCAGCAGAGACTGCGTGATCTGTGGGGACAGCTTGGAGGAGAAGTCAGAGAGGTCATCCTGGGGAGTGACTGCACCGGAGGTGTTATAGACCTTGATCTTCAAGTTGGGGAGCGGGTCCAGGATCGGAGAGTTGGTCATTGGGATTTTATCAGAGACATCATGCAAGGCGTACACAGGACCCCTGTACATGGCTGCAGCAGATGTGAGGTCTGGTGGCACTGCCAGGAGGTCTGCAGTGGAGATGAGAGGGAAGAACCATGTTATTTCTCTGTTCTGATAACCTTAATCCGAGCAACAATTTGGGTTTGCATTTGCATTTTATCTTTCATTCCAAACGTTCAGATACACAAAGTCCCTGAACCTTCATCTCCCTTTCCATGAATTCTCCAGCAAACTCCCAGGGCTCCTATTGCCCCAGCTGCTATGGAATCCGATTGCTGTACGAAATTACAGCACGCTTCTGCTCTGAAGAGTTTTCAGTGGGACTATTTTTCCAGGCTGCACTCAGATTCCAAGTATGACATGCTTAGCTTCAGGGCAAGATGTTCTCATCACTCAGTAGATCAAGTTTTAACTAAAAACCCCCTCACTAAATGCTATGTGACAATCATTAGCCAATTTTTCTAACTGGCCTAATGACAGCATTCCTGAAATAAAAGACAACAAGCCTATGAAGTCATTATTGCATGACTCCCTGCAGTGAAGGGTTAGTACCTGCATCACATTTTTCTAAGATTTGCTTTAAAAGTTTCTTCAGCAAAGAAAACACTTCTGCTAATCTTACACATAACAACTCTCTTGTCATCTTAACTTTTACAGTCTATATATTCTTCTGGTGTAGATATTGGGGAAAAAAGAGGAATTCTTCAGCCTAAATAAGTGTCTTGATAAAGGCAGCACTATTTTTAGAGGTTTTTTCCTGGCCAATGAAGTGAGGAAAAAAAATCAAGCTGTTATACAGCAGTGATAAAAATATTCATTATTAAATATGTTCTACCACAACTTCTACATTTTATATTAAATGCACAGTACTGTTTATACCAGCGGAGACAGGGCATAGGAAGAAAAGCTATCAGTGAAATAAAGGGGAGGGAGATGTGATAGAATTACTGTAGTATCACTCCTGTGATGCACCCTGCCTCCATTGTTTCTGTCAGAGTTCTGCCTTTGATTTCAACTTGAGGTGGACCTATATTTCCTTAACAGCATCTGAATTTCACTCTCACATTCATGCTCTCTCTTCAGAAGCTAAATTCACCTGCTATATACTCTTGAGCACGGCTGACAAACGCCACCACGGGTTTTGAGCATTAGACAATCAGAAACAAATGAACATGATCTTCCTCCTCTTTATCAAGTGTCAACAGGCATCCAGCGATATCATTCATGCAGCCCAAGAGACCATAACCCGATAGCATCTCCCTGAATTGGCCAAAGTGGAGTGAAATGCCAACTCACCTTGCCTTGCAGCCTTGATGTTGACAGGCTGAAATCCCCCATTGAGTGCCGAGGAGTCAATGATATCCGACTCAAAGTCGCGGTGGTTCTTGCGGTAGACGAAGAGGGCCACGACCACGGAAATAGCCAGGCACACGATCACGGCGATGACGATCCCCACGTAGAGAGCAACATCATCCGAGTCAGGAGCAGCTGCAGGGAGAGAGGCCAGGAGCCTTCAAGAAATGTCCTCCTTACAGGGACTTTCAAGAAAACACATTCTTGTTTCCTGCAAATATTTACTGCCTTTTTTATAGGCTAATTTAAAATCCATTTCCAACCCCATATAGCAGGTCTATGCCCTTTTGATGGAAAACAATCCTTGATTTCTCTCTAACTTGTGTTCTAACTCTCTACCTATCCACTTGCTCATCTATTTAATACTCAGGCTGTGAACTACTAAGCAAAACATGCTATAGTCTTATGAACCAAATTCACCCCAGGAAATGAGATTACATCTTGGTCACATAATGTCATAATATTGGTATTTAGAAGTTCATATGATACCAAGGTTACGTGGGTTTTAAAACTTCAGAAGCCTTATTTTTACTTCAAAAGAACTAAAAGAACCCAAAAATTCAATTTTCTATGGAATATCAGGATATATCTTTGGTTGCTTTGGGTTCTTTTTTTGAAATCTAACCTGTCATTACTCCCTTCCATCCATTTGCCTTCAAAAATATAAAGCTAGTAAATTAGTAAAGCAGAGAATCAAGCATTGAATTCTCATCAGTGGCATAACACTTACATATTAAGATAAAAGCTGAAGTAAGCACAAGAAATAATGTGGTAATTTACCAAAAGGAACCAAAATTTATTAGAGCTGTCTTGTGAGGAAATGGCTATGATATTTCTACCAGCTGCTTGTACCGTATCTTCAGCACCAATTCCAAGCTAATCTCTAGCATCATTATCCACCAGACATTTTTTTTCCAAAAGATCTGAGTATGTGTTCAAAAATTGATGTATTTCTATACAGTGAAGAATCCCATTTTTAGAAATAGCCTAATGAAAAAAGGAAGTGCAAAAACAAATCAGACTCTTTTAGTACCCCATTTTTGTTGGTTTGAAACATGTGAAATCACTTTTATTTTATCTCTTTTAGCCATTTAAGCCAAGCTGCCCTCCAGCTGCAGAGGTGAGAGCTGGCAGATGCAGGAAAGGACTGATCAATCTCTGATAGCTCCAGGCTACCAGACCTTCAATTTACCAAACTTGAAACATCCCATTTTTAACCCAGCAGTTCAGGAAGCAGAACTCCTGAGTTCCGGCTCAAAGACAAGTTACCCTTCCACCACACTCCGTCCAGTTGCTAAGGGAATTTTAATGAGAAGATGGCTCATTCTCTCCAGTTTCTGTCTCAGAGGCAGCATCTTCTCCCATTTCCCTTGTGCACAAAGGCCCTTATAATCCTGCTGCAAAGCACCGTGCCTGCTGTCAAGCAAGCAGAATGTCACCCTGCTGAATAGGTCCCTTTTTTGCCTAGCCACACTGAGCTTGCCTAACTGTAAAGCCTGACCTAAGGAACAGCATCAAATTAACATCCAGGAACATAAAATCAAACATTAAACTTACAAGAAAATCCATATTCATTCTGGGTTCTCTGTTCAGTTGAAATAGGATAAATGAAACCTTAAAAAGAAAGAAATTAAACAAAAAATGGGAACAAAATCAAATGAGGAGAACAAAAAAATGAAGCATGAAAAATAGTTTAATCAAAAAAAAAAAAAAAAGGAAAAGAAGGAAAAGAAACTGATGGCACTTTAAAATTCTGATACAGCACAGAATTATGATTTTGCATCCCCTGTCTCCTCCAGAGCCTTACTAAGAATTAATAAGCAGGCAGATTGAATTTCTAAGCCAAAATCGGTCTCGAGTCACTAACTTTGGAGTGCTTAAAGTCTTTCTTTTATTGAGCATAAACTGTAATGGATCTAATTTATTTCAGACATCTAGGGTCATTAGCATATGGAAAGTCTTTTTATCCTTATCCCTGCCATATGCTTTAATTCCCAGGACATGTTTGGTGAGGCTCTAAACAGTTTTTATATTTAATTATAATAGCTTGCTGTTGATCTAATAGAGCTAAAGGAGACCTGTTGTCACTGGTCAGAGGTTAAATACTGATTCGTGGAGCAGTCTATGCACAAAGCCCTCTCTCTGTATTTCCTTGGAATTATTTTATCCTGTCCTTAATACATGTTCAATAGGAATTCCTTAGGGAGTGAAGAATTTGTCAGCAAACAGTAAACTGAGTGGTTTCTCTTTGAAATCATTACAAAATCAATAAGGCCCCTGGGGTCAGAACATTATTTATTTGAAATCTTTGCAAGCACCATATATCGACAAAATCATAACACAATTTACAGCTTTATTTCAGGATGGATCAAGAAGAGATATCACTTCCTTTGTCTTTTCCTTCTGCATTCCCCACAGCACAGCACACTGGAGCCACTTAGTTTAGACATGTGAACCCACTAAGTATCTCCCATGTGGCAAATGAGTGAAGTGCTCCAAGTCCCATCCTGCTGGAAAGGTAAATGACAAATCCCAACTAAGCAGGGGAGTCACTGTCTGGGATGGGATTAGAGTCAGTGTAAGAAAGAAGGTAGCTCTTCTCCATCACCTTCCCTTAAGTTCTCCTGAAGGGAATTTCACCCCCTCCCCTTTGATCACACTGCAAGAAGCTCACATGGCTGGGGACTACCTGCAGGTGAGACAAAACTGGAAAATGCACTCCTGGTGTGTGCCTTATGCACAGGACCACATGACAGGCAGACCAGAGTAATAATCCCCAACTCCCAGAACCACTGAGCTTGGGCGCTCTGTTGTGAGCATCTGTTGTGCTCTACACATATCTTGCTGCCTTGCTGTATTTTTTGTTAATGAAGACACAGTCTATCCCAATCACAGGCATAGACAAACCTCCTTCCAAAATTTCCAGGCATTAACTACTGTATAAATTCTACCTTACCTGAAATACCAGAGCAAAACCAGATGATTTTTGATGATGATGTTTTCTTCTGGGACATCATGGCACAAACTATACTGCCTGTTATCTCTGTTTAAAACTTTACTTCACAGCAAGGATTCCAGCCATAGCAGTGCTTTAAGAAATATTATATTCTTACATTCATTTACTGGCTTTGAGGCAGGTTCACCTATGTGTACTTTCAACATGCATATTCAATCTTTTGTTAATAACTGCCTTCTCTTTCTACTGGTGTACTTGAGGTATTAGCCATGAAAAGTCTGGTGAGTAACTTCTGAGGGTCTGAGTGAGTGCTCTGCAAGCCTGGGCATGAATTTACAGTACCCTTGTTACTCCCAATTACTCCCCAGACGAGCGCTGAGGCTCATAATTTGGTAAAAGTAAATTTCAGCTGTAGCCTTATGCCCAGTATTTCCTTTGCCAAGATGTCTCTGGAGAGACCAAGAGGCAGGAAAAAGGAACTTAAAGGCCCAGGGACAAAGTGGAGTTTAGGCTGGATGCATTTCTGAATGATTTTTTGCCTTGTATTAAAATCCATTGGGAGAGCTGAGGATGTCTCCTTGCATTTCATGTGCCCCAGCAGGGAGATGGAATGGAGCAGCCCACATCCCTGGCTCTGCATCACCCATGGAGCTTGAGCTCACCTGAGCAGGGCTGAAGAGGCTATTCCTCTCTGCTCACATTGCTTCTGAGGTGGTCAGTTTTGTGTTCAAGGCCCTGCATCGCTCCTGCCACATCTGAAGGGATCCAGCATTTGCCACTCAACAGGCACAAAGGATGGCACTACCTGGATTGGCTGTGATGTTACTGAAAGCATTCTTTCCTCACAGGAAAATGAAAACCCAGGCTCAAGCTTTTATAGCAAAGTAAACAAGCACAAGCCACAAATATTCTAAAAGAAATTTGCCTCGCTGCAGCATCTCCACAGACCCTGCTAGTCACAAATAGATATTTGTGGCTTACAAGGTTCCACAGATTCCCTTACTGCTAGCTACAGACAGCACCCCTGCAGCTACATAACAGTGCTGCCAATTTCCTCCACAGAAATGTTTTGTGCACACATTTATTTATCTATTGAAACAGGAGGAAGGGGCAAGGATACTACAGGATGCTTCTGCCATTTGGGCAGGATGTTTTACAACAAAATTAGCTTTTTTTTACACTTCCAAAAAAACTCTCCAAAAGGGAGTAGGCGTTGCAAGGGCAAATAGAAGTCCTGCAGCCCTGCACTGGTGATGGGCAGGAGGCAGGCTTAGTGCCACAATCCCAGCACAAGAGAATGGGGTTTTCTGTACAAAGTGGTCTGTCACACTGGTCCCTCTGACTGTGCCTTCAAACAATGAGAAAAGGACATTTTCATCAGATAATGACACCAGCCTGCTGGGATTAGTAACTGAAATAATGAAGAATGTCTTCCCTCCTGTCTTCAAAGTAATTGCAGTGAAGAGAAATCTTTTCCTTGTTTTTTTTTTTTTTTTTTTCCTTCCTCCTTGTATTAACAGCACTGCTTGGCAAATACCTAGGGGACTTCTACCAGGGTGATGAACATTTTTAATGAGTGTGAATTTAGAAAGATGCTGGAGGGTTTGACTCTAGGAAGGCTGCTGACTCAGAACAGCTGGTTTCACATTGAGCTACTTTGAGAAACGTAATTTAAGCTTCTTCCTCCACCTTGTTGGGAAACACATATCTTCAAGAGCGCTTCTGCTATTTTGTTGTGTAACTTACTGTTGAATGAGTAAAGTAGCAATAATCATACTTTATGCTTGCATAGTGCCTGCTGTTTGAGGCTCTCAAAGGCTTACTAAAATGGGGATTTGTTTGCCTCATTCTACAAGAACCTCACCCTACATCAAACCTGAAAAACCAGTGGGAGGCTCAGGTTAACACACAGAAACTGAACCACTGTAATTGCATGGTCAAGGCATTCAGTAAAAAGCTTTTAGTTAAGTTAATGTTTCTCCTTGTATTCTACTTTATAGTCCAATTTACTCTTATAAATATATTTTTTTGTGCCTATGGAAGTGTTTCTATCAAGTCTCAAAGCGGGTGGTTTTTTAACTAAATTAATTACACTGGTACAAATCCTTTGTAAAAATGAAGCTGTACCATTAAAAAGGTGCTTCAAGTAGACATTGCCTATTTTGTTTCTAGAAAGTGTGAGAAGAGCAGTTTAATCACCTTTATAATGATGCAACACACTGGGAAAAGCAAAGAAGGGTGCATATGTCAGATTGTACTTGAAAAATTAACCAATTCAATGTTGACATATAGAAAAGACTACAGCAGGCTTTTTATCAATTTACTTTAACTCAATTTAAGCATCAGTCACACTTGGCAGTGATTTGGGAAATTGTGACCATTAAACTGAATAGATTGTGAAGCTCATTTAATTAGTTAGGTGCAGTTTGTGAAGGCAGATGATCCCCAAACATTGGAAGTCTAGCCTGAGCATTCTGGTCCCACATGCCTTGCTCTGACCTTCTGGGAACACGTTTGTGCCAGAGGCCCTGGGAGACAGAGAGGCTGTTCTGTGCCACTGAACAGCCCTCAGCATATCTGCATGTGATTGTCATCAAAGAGTCACCAAAAACGCCTGTTCTAAGCTCTTCTTCTTCCACTGGGAAAGAATTAACTCCTCAGCATATTCATGGGCATTTATACACACATGGTGCTCAGCCTGGGAGCTGAGGATCATGACCATGGGCATTCTGAAATCCTGTGTTTGATTTTGCCTAGAAAGCCATGGGAATATACTGCCTTGGCCTGTGAACTGGAATATTTTAAAGAGAATATTTATCCCTGTGTTATAAAACTCTAGGTCTTCATGCAGAGAGAACTTTGTAACTGGCTCCCCTTTTTGGTCTGTAATTGGTTTTGCTAGCTTTCTAGTCATGCTGAATTTGTATTAATGAAGATCATTTTAGAGTGAACTGATCATATTATGAAAATATTTTACTCTGCTGCTTGCAGAAAGTAAAACATTTAAGTAAGAGAGAAAGAAAAATACACAGTTTTCAATTTGTCTTTTTCCTGCCTATTTTCCCTCTTTCTGGCAACTATATAGGTAAGAGAGGTGAAGTAGCTGAAGATGATATTTCTGGCCACTTATTTACTAGGGCTTATACAGTTTGGGTCACATTTATGAAAATATTTACAATTACCCTGCAAAGAAATAGTTTTATAGCATTAGCTGCTGAGGTCACAGGTAATGATGCATCGTTTAAGACTGTATCAAGATCAGTGAGAACTGGAGACCTGCACTTTCATTTAATAAGGTGAAGGTTGCATAAAGCACACCATAACTGCTAGTTTCTTCAATGCATCATACTTTAATTTGACACCACTTGCTTCTAATCTATAAACTCTCTTTACTTGCTCTGTAGCAGTTTCCAAAACAGCTGAGCTCAAGTAATTCCATAGTCCTCTGAAAGCCTGGACACATGATGTGCCTCAAGAACATCCTGTTGCAAAGAAGTCAACTGGGAGCATAACAAATTGTAACATCACTTTTCCTCCTTTTGGCTCCAAAATCAATGCCCTCAAATCACCTCTGAGACAACAAGATGCCATGCATTCAACTGCTGCCTTCCTTTCTCAGGAAACAGATAAACAGAGACTGATTCTTACGTGCAGATGCTTAGCATTTGAAGGAAGTAGTTCTTGGATGATTTAAGGTATGTGTGTGGTGTATAAAACGTGACATGAGTCTACTGAAACAACTCAGTAAACCGTTTTTTTTTTTACACATCAGATGAATTCCAGGATCTGATAACTCAAAGTCAGCATGCTGGTAATTATTTTTCATACCAGACCCAAAAAATATGCACCAAATTGCTTCTGCTCTTAATTCCCAAGATGAGGTCGCTTTTCAGCATTAAGTCATATTACCCTCCTAACTGGGCCAGCTCCAGTAGCTCAGAATTTAATTTAAAATCTTTGGGTTTTCCTGGAATTTTCTATAATGAGTCTCAATCTCAGAAATTATACTGGAAAGTTTGAATAAAATTGGTTTAAGAACCCTATTAAATTTTTCTATTGTTGTTAATTTCTAGTTCAATGGATCTCAATGAGTGAAAAAAATCTTCAACTTCCCCCAAGTATATATTGCTGTTTCCAAATTCCAAGTTCTAGAAATTCAGCCAGTCTCCCTTTCCCTGTAAAATGCCATTCTCAATTCCATGTCGGCCCAGTTTCAGGTTTTTTTGCACTCAAGGGAAGAGACATTAATCAATTCTATATTCTGAATTCCATTATACAGAGAGGGTTTTGAGACAAGGAAGAAAAAGTTATATGTCCCTGCAGTGTTTGCAGTGCTGTGACTGTGACCTTGCATTACCAGTCCTGTTTCCTTCTGCCTTATCTCACTCACCATCATTCCTACAGCTATCACCAGCTTGCTTGAGTTTCTTCAATACTTTTAAAGGAAATTCTAGATGATCAGTACAGTGTGCAAAGGCTCAAAGCTTTCAGAAAATATTTTCAAGGGCTTTCAAAAATATTAATTCAGATACGTTGCAATGCTTTTGGTCTCCATCTAAATCCATCAAGGTTTCCTTTTATAATGGCCAAACAGTCACATATTCCCAGCTTACAAGGAAGAATTTAGGAGATTTAATTTGACATTCAGGAGTTTTAAATTGCTTTGTGCAAGTGCCACTGTCCAGAGGCTGCGTGTTTCCAGTATTTTCTTTACTACAAGGGGCAGAGCTAATGGTACAAGAGCAATCTTAGAGTAAACCCCATATTCTGACTGTTTAGTGTCAAGGCTTCATGTTCACTTAACGTGTTGCTAATAAGATTAGAAGAGTATTAACAATAAAATTTGAACTTTACTTGCTGTAAATTGTTTATCTCCCATGCTATTTCCCAGGAAATGTATCACAAAACCATGAAGATGTGATATGTTATGCCTTACTTGTGGTGGTTAAAAATTAAAAAAATTAGAAAAAAATTAGAAAAAAATTAGAAAAAAATTAGAATTTTTTTTCTAACTGATTGGAAAGCAGGCATTCAAGGAAGAATTGCAGGGCAGAGCAGCTTGATGAGGAAAATTAGAAAAAAAACCAAAGTCCCTGGCACAGCAAAAACAGAGTCCCTGGCACAGCAAAAATCTTTCAGACAGAAAGACTTCCCATAGACAGACAGATTTTCCCTCCCTACATTTTCTATTCTAAAGAAAGACCTTCATGTCTGTAGTAATGATGCTGAAGGTCAGATATGATATCAGGCATCCCAGAGATAATACACAGCAATTTATTTTCCTTCTGAAGGAGTAATTATTGGCATATTCAGGGTGGGCTAATAAACAGGGAGCTTGAGGTTTTGTGACTGATTATTTACTTGGGTATTATCTCAGATCTTTCCTGAGTGGGTGAGTTCAATGGGGACACTCTCTTGTTCTCTCCTTGAACAGGAGTTCATGGTATTCTATAATTAAGTCTGCAATTATGTTTTCATTTTAAATTAGATCCTGACATTTTTTTTAACATTGATAGAAAGGTCTTGCCTGAATTTAAACATGCATGACATCTATATGGGAATAAGAGAAGATGGAAGACAAGGATAACTTGTGGCTAAAGTTTGATGTGGATTAGAATATCGAAGCTTGACATTACACAGTCTTCTGCAGTTGAGGACTTTGACCTTTTAGTTAAACCGTATGTCAGTCTTTAGTAGGACCTCAGCACTGTGTTTGTTCTGCATGTTTGACAGCAAAAGTAAACACATGCCTAGCACTGCAATTCACTTGAGGTGCATTTGTGAATTCCACTCTTTCAATGACTGAATGCTAGGGAGACTTCCTGGGGTTCACTTTGCTGTAGTGGGACAAGAGCGCTGAAATGAGGACAGGGGACACCACTGGAGAGAGGATCCATGGCAAACAGCTAGATGAAGGAAGGGACAATTGGAAGGGGATCTAGGAGAGGGGATCAAAACTGTTAAGAATGCTGGAGAAAAAGGGTCATGGAAAGCATACATTATCCACATGGAACAGGTATAAAAATCTTTGGCAGGTTTGTATGCTCACACATAAGGTAACTTGTACTCCCCAGTTTATAACCTCAAAAAGTCCAAAAACTCCAGAATCAGCTGATCAGATTGTTTGTTTCCCAAATTCCAGAAACTTCCTTCCCTAACATGAGTTTTCATCTAATCATGCTGCCAATAATTTTGTTAGTCCAGATTTAGAAATAGAGAGCACTGAGTTTTACTTCTGATTGTTTCACTTACTCCTTGATGAGCCTTCAGGTGCTCATGTAACTTTGCCCTGCCTGACACCCTGATAGAAAAGCACAAATCATGAAATATATCCGCCTGACAAGGCTAATATAAATGTACATTATTGTCTCTCTGTGGGGTGGTTTTCTTCTACAATTAAATTGATATATCTGTTAAACTTCATAAGATTTGAATTCTTCTTTCATCTATCTGAGTAACTTTTTGAGCTTTTAATGTGTAGAGGAATAGGGAAGAATAAAAGAAAACCTAAGAAGATAAAGAAGAATGAAAAGTATAGATGGACAAGGTTGTCTTTTTTCTCTTCTCTGCAGAGCTATAATATTTTTTTAATTAGTGCAGATTTTTGAAAACAGCCTAGCGATCTTACAGCAGTTGCTTTCTTTAGAAATAGTGTGGAGGTGGCTCTTTCTGAAATGATTGGGGTTAAGACACAGGGATTTCAGTGCCCTGGGTTCTGCCTGTGGCTCTGCACTTCAGCTTTCTCCCAACACTTTCATCTGCTTCAAGCAGTTGGTTTTTTAGGCAAGAGCTCTCAGCTGCACAGGGCCCATCAGAGCATGGATGCTTCTCAGCTGGGGATTTTTCATGTCACTACAATAAAATAGAGATGAGTCATAACTCTGAGATGTGTGCATAAACTCCCTTGGCTGCCACACCATTACATAGTAGCTGGGTAGAAAATGGAATAACGCATCCCTTTACTCATATCAAAAAATAATATTATGGAAAACTTCCTCAAGGAACAGATGAGATTCCTGCTTCAAATGAATGAACTCCCCCTGCTAGGCCAAAACAGGCCAGGTGGCTGTATCATTATGGTGACAGCCTGAATGTGTTAGAAGTTCTCTCTTGACCCACATGCTCTTAATAAAAGGTTTTATTTCATTCCTCTGCACACACAGGCTTCTGTTGCAGCCTCCCTTGAGAGACTTCTGCTTACCTTCTGGAGCTTGGAAAACATTCCCCTGCTCTTTGCACACTGATCTGTTCTGGTGGACCTGTAGTCCTCATCAAGCTGCCCTGTAATTCTTCCCTGAATGCCTGCTTTCAAATCAAGCCAAAAAGGGAAACGAATTCTGATTCCATCAGAGTTTCTGACATGTTACATTAACCAAGCAGGACATGTGCAGAATATGTATGTTTTGGAAAGACAGAGATGCTAGTATCAGGATAATTTTGCTTTCTACTCAGGATCTGTATAAACAGAGACAAGACTGAAAAGGGGAAGCATTTTGCCATTTAATGCCCAAGCAGGATAAACTGCATCTTTTTCACTTGCTTAGGCACTATCATTGCAAGAGGGAACCTTATGAACTTCACACTGCTTTTCAGAGGAGGATTTCAGAGCACTCAGCAAATACAGATTTGCTGTCACCATGTCACATCAATTCACTCTTGACTAGAAGGCAGCTTTTCTAAGAAGGAATGGCATTACTAGTCTGGTAATAACATCTGCACCATGGTATGGTGTCTTTTCCTCCAGTGGTGCATCTGATATTTGCATTTCCAAGTAGTTAAGCTGCATGAAGGGAGAAGACCAGAGTGACCTGAGGGTCAGTGCAGAGTATTGTAGCAACAGGTGAAGATATTTTGAATCTTTTCTTCCACTTTTTTTAAATTACAGCAGCACATCTCAGTGTTTTCATGCTCAAGAAACAGAGGGAAATTCCATACTGGATCTGATGACCCTTGGCCATGATCCACAGGTGGAAATTTCCTTTTGTTCCTATTCAATGATAGATTTTTATTCCATATTGTGAGACTGTATAAAGAAAGCAATTTTATTTCACAGAGCAACATTACTATTTATGTAACTATATAACTCATAGTCCTCAAGCAACAACATGTGCTTCCGTATTATCTTGCTGGTTGCTGTAAGAGAGTTAGCTTGTGTTTTGGAAAAAAAAAAAGCACAACTTAGCCAGCCTTTTATGAAAAGCCAGAGTGGTCGGCTAAAGCCAAAAGTGAGCAGAAAAAGGGGCACTGGTTTTCTCCCTCTGACTGAGCTAGTGCCAACCCTGCACATCCCAGGCACAATTTCAGAAAAGCCTAAAAGACCAGCAGGCAACAACCTCATGCCTATGGACATGCTGTACTTTCTCATTCAGGACAGGGACAATACAGATCTGAACACTGTCACTTCAGATCCTCAACAGAAAGGATGTATATGACCTGCTGTGAGCATGACAGCTGCATGTCACAACTCAGGTAATAAGCCTTCAACATAACCATGAAGCACAGCTAACTCTCCTCATAGTTTGTGCCCCTCTTCTTGACTATCAGCAGAATTTTACACATAATGCAAAGCAAAAGCAGCAGTTTTGTACCACACAAGTGATCTCGCACTCATTCCAAACTGAGTCCAGCAAAACACTTGCCCTGGTAAATTGCTTTAAAAATGCTTGTGACCTAGTGAAGGGAACTACTTGTACTGAAGTTTGAGGCAGCAGGAGAGAGCTTTGCTTTCTCATTCCCCACACAAAACACCCACCAAAGTCATTAGGTGATACAAGTGAAGGGCTAATTGCAGTGCTTCAGTTTACAGCAATCCCCTGGGAGATGCAGTGCGTGCCTTTAAAAGTGTTGTTCCTTGCGCTGAAGTATTTACCACAGTACTCACACATCAAGTGGGAAATAATGCAACTATGGTGGCAATAATGCAACTGGCGTGGGTGGTAACCAGCCAATTCTTCTTACACCTACAGCAGATTTTGTTCCAGAAGATCTTATTAATGCTATTATGGGAATTATGAAATTGTTATAATGGGAACCGCTAGACTGTATTGTGTATTTGAAAACTTAAAATAGCAATGACTGCCCTGAATTTTCACTACATCTGCTTTTCCTCTTCAATTCAGCCTGCTGGCTCTCTGTGGGCTCTCTAGTTTAATGGCTGTTCATCCCTTCATGTTAACAGAAAAACACAAACAACTGGATACGGGAGAGTATGTGTGTACCAGCAAGATGATTAGTCTGAATAAATGCGGCAGCAGAGTTGCATGAGAAATGCCTCAGTTAGTGGTAAGCACAAACTACAGCTTTGGGTGTAAAATACTGTAATTACAAGGGATGGAGAAAGCTCCACTGTTTTTATCCCCACAGAAATCGATAGCGGTGCAGACTTGTGCTCTTTGCTGGCGCAGGGGCAGTCTGATGAAAGAGCTTATTGATTTATCCAGCTGATGCTACTGAAGTGAATAATAGACTGGAAGAGAAAGGGCTTGTAAATTAGACCCATTCAATCCAGCATTTTCCAGGATGTCTTTTACACACAGCTATACAGATATATATATTTACAAATGAGTTTTTGTCAGAGCAACAGGCTAGTGACTCCTGGCAGAGTGTCTGCCTACTAATCCTTTGACCTCAACTACACCTATGGTGTCAAGCTTCAGGCTCTCACTGAAGACTGGCAGCAAGGAGGCAGCACAAGGGCATCTAGGAACAGGACTTGACTATGGTGCAGATAAGCAGCTGGCCAGCAGATCTCCCAGAGGGCTGTGGCCACAGAGAAAAGTGCCATGTGCCATGCCAGACCCAGTGGCAGGAAGCCACTGGAAAAGACTGTTGCGAATCTACAGGTGCCCAGGCTAAGAGAATTGTCAGTTCCAGGCCAGACCCCCAAAGCCTCAAATAATGTGGAAAGAGGCATGTTGTTTTAGGAATCAAAGGAATGCTGTTCGTCTTCCTGGCTCAGCAGGCAGATTTTCTAAGAATCTAAATGCACACAAGCAAAAATGTAAGTGTTCAGATTGATTTTGCATAAACTGAGAAAGATAAATAAATAAAGAGAGGGAAGGGGAGGGAGAGAGAGAGAGCAGCAGGCACACTGCCACAAAGTACAGCAAATCAATCTTCTCAGCAGTGATGGATCAGGGAGCAGGACTGGAAGTTTTACAGGTATATGAAACCCTGAGAGTATAAAGACACCATTAAAACACTGCCATTAAATTCCAACACTGAAGGATTATCACGGCCCCTGGAGCTAAGCAGGTCATTATGTGACTGCATATTTTTCATTACCATTTTTTATATACATACATATGAAGCAGAATAGGATTCACAACAGTTTCACCCTCTCTCCTGCTGAAGACCTCTGCTTTATACTCAGCATCCACTTTCACAAATAAAATGCAATATACCATCAACAGATAAATGAGATCCCTACAGGGCTTTTATTCTGCTGTACTATTATATCTACTTTTCCACAAGATTTCTGCTTAAATGGCTCTCTTTATGCACATACACAAAGATGACATACACCTGTCTAAATGTAATCTGATAGTGAAGAGCTCTTCTGTGTGGGGAAATGCATCTTTTCGTCCAAATTTGCCATAATGACTTATTAACACTGCTGGAACTAGGGGTGCATTAGCTTGCCTACAATAAAAGTCACCAAGGTGTTATATAGTTACATGTAGCTGGATTTTTTTCCTTATCCATAGAAATGAAAAGGAGAGGGGTTCTGAATGTTACCTGTCCAATTTCACCATAAAAACAAGTGTTTGGAGGGATTACAGCTTTATAGACCCCTGACATTGACTAATAGCTTTTAACATGATGGAAATGCTTGTGTGAGCCACATCGAGGGAGATATTTGTAAATCTGTGAAACCTCAAAGTAAATGGTCATGCTGTGCCATAGGGCAGCTCAGAGATCACTACCAACATAGGAGCTATCCTATATAGCACTTATTCAAAGAGCAGACCAATTTATTAGCAGGTAGTGTCATTTTCTGTCATGATGAATATTTCAGTCAAAAGTAACCTGCCTCAGAGAATAAGAATTCTTTATTCCTTTTTTTTTTTTAATAGAACAAAGCATTTTATGATCTGGACACAGAGGTACTGGATGGGTACAGCCACAACTCTTTGGACAACAGAGAGCTGGGGCTTGACAGAGAAGTACTGCAGAGAGATGGGATGAAGGAATAGGAAAGAGCTGTGTGTGAGGATTCTGGCTCACTAATGAAACATGAAAGGGAGTTTTGATGCACCAGCAGAGCAGAGAAGACCTCATTTTTGAGAAGGGACGAAATGTAGAGCTGAATAATTGTTCATCAGTGTATGTCAGAATTACACTTAAAAACCTGCTTTTCTTTGTTTCTCTCTCTATTAGTCAGAAAGGCAGGGCCACTGCTTGAATAGGCACAGGTGGAATAGACTTCAGTGCTAAAGCTGATCTTCATGAGGCTGCAGCATGCTGGCAACCAAATAGGAAGTTTGCATCAGCACTGCAGTGATGCAGTGTACCTCTTTCTACCACAGGTCACCCGACACTGAAAAAGGAGCATAACTATTATAAGTAGAAATACATGCACTCACCATTCCTGCCAGTGAGAAGCCAGAAGCTGACCTGCTTGGCCAAGTTTACTCTTTTAGAAATGCTGGCTTTGCTCTAAATGCTCTATTTTTCCATTTGCAGCGCTGTAAGAGCCACTGCCAAGCTTCTCTGGACAGATGCTGAGCCAATAGAGAGAGGAGGGCTGTTTGGTGGAGAGGGAAGGCAGTAGAAGGCTCTGTTATGACTCTTTCTAACTCTTCACTGTTCCATATTCCAGGCAAGAGGAGTGGGGTGTCCAGACTAGTTGAGAACTGGTCCCTAACTCATTTCTCCTACAAATGGTTCTGCGAGTTTAGGCCATTGATGCTGAACTGCAGTTATTTCAGGGTTTGCCACATCCATCCCAGATCCTGGGGAGAGCACTTACCCTGCATGCAGAGCCCATCCGTGCAGTTCTTGGACTGCAGCACCAGCCCCTCGCAGTCCTTGCCCCCATTCTTGGGAGCTGGGGCCGTGCACTCTCTGCGGCGCCAGTGGGTGCACTCCGTGCCACAGGTGGACCACTTGCTCCAGGATGTCCACTTGCCATCCACTGAGACAAGGAGAGGACACAACTTGTTAGGGATACACAACAGTGAGACCAAGGCAGAGGGATGCACGTGTCAGCACACACCAGCCTGCAACTAGCAGCCTTTCCTGGCAAGGCAGAAGGATCATCAGCCTGTTCTTCTACTTCTGGCCTGTAAATGCACATTCACCCCCACATCTCCTTTCTCTCTGCCCTGGCCCCATTTCTGGTCTTTCCTCCCCTTTATATAAACATCTAACCAGTTTATCTAGGCTCAAAGTGTACAAGCAACAAGTCAGGAATCTGTGATTTAATTTTGTGGCAGGGGGGTGGTATACAGAGGTTAGACTTTTCCAGAAATTCTTCTTTAATAGGAAGATATTTAATGTTAAATATTCTCTATTAAAAGAAATCTCTAGAGGCACCAATTTATTTCACATGAGTAGAACCAGAGATTTGTTTAGCACCTTTCAAAATCCTGCAAATTATTTTCAAAAGCACTAAAATGAACAGCTGAAGAATAATACATAAAATTGTTCTAGTGAGAGAGCTGGATTAGCAAACTTCACAAGCTGAAGATGGCCTTACTGCCATCGATTAGAGTGGGTCAGTAGTAGGAGAGCGCTGGACAGTAGGACAGATGGCAGAATTTTATCACAGGAAGTCACCAACTACATTTCATATCTTGAAACAATTTTGTATTTTTCAGAAGTTTACATTTAAATAAATTCCAAAAGTATGGATAGACATCTCTTTCCAATAAAAATGCCTTTGTATTTGAGGATTGTATATGTCAGGTAAACATCTGCCTCAAATTTAATATCCACGTCCCAGATGCTTTACTTGCTGAGACAGCTGGACTGAACAGACATTGCAAATATATTTACATCACAGTTGCTTTCTATATTCGAATCCCAATTTTTTTCCAGAGCTTTCAACCTTTATCTCCTACATTTTGAAGCTCTGAATATTCCTCAAATCTCCTGAATTGTAATAGCTGAGACCACAGTGCAAGCAGTGTGCAAAAGAAGGGCTGGAACCTGTGCTGCTTGATATGATGTGCTCACTATTTTATCTGGTCATGCGCTACATTTGAATGTTAATTCCCTGAGATGTTTGATTTATTAATAATGAAAAGGAAGCTTTTGCAACTAATAATGTTCTCCTGAAACGACTGATGACAGACAAAGTATTTATGTGTGCTGTTCATACTGAACCTGGACACAGAGTGGTGCAAGCTATTTTCTGGACGCTCTGGCCCTCGCAGAAGGCGCCGCCGTTGAGCGGGGCAGGGTTGGTGCAGGTCCTCGTGCGCTTCTGGAAGCCTCTCCCGCAGCGGCTGTTACACACGGACCACTCTGTCCAGGTGGACCAGCCTCCATTCACTGCAAAGAGAGAGGAAAGAAGCATGGTCACACAAACAGCCCGGCCTGGGCAGCCCCAAGGCGCTTCTGGCCCTGTGTCATGCAGTCTCAGTGACCACTAGACATGGCATGATGAACAGCACTGAACAGGCACAAACCCACATACCCAGCACACCAAGTGGACGCCAGAAGTCACTGTACAAGCTGAAGAAATGCTGATGCTGAATGAAAAACATCACTTGATGACTATTAGGGTTGGCAGGTGACCTGCCTTATCCTGAAAACCAACCTGACCCAGCCTTAAGCGCCTGGTGGAGTGTGTATGACCAAAATCCCTGCAGGTTCAGAGAGCTGTGGCAGCCAGAAGCCCACGCTCTGAAAGCTGCGCTGTTTTCCAGAGGGAGATAACCTGCGCTCCCACTCATGCTCAGATGCACCCATCACCTATGCACGCTGAGAGACCCCCATGCTTTGATTAGATATCAAGAATTTTCTTTTCCTTTCTTTCAAGAAGGTGACTTCAGGATGTCAGGACCACTTCACTCACCCCTCTGGGGACATAGCTGGTGCATACATAAATGTCCCAGCACCTCCCTAAGCTGTTCAGAATGAGCTAACACTAAATGCTTTTCTTTCTGTTGGACTTTAGGAAGATATTTATTTCTGTGAAGTTATTTATACTGGCTCTCCTTTTCATCCATCACAGTTTCTGGGATAGATGGAGGAATGTAGAAGGAGTTGTGCTCGTCTACACAATATTGTGATTTTCAGGTATGGGTAATAACATATTAACTGCTCGGATTCCCTAAACCCAAATGTTTGTGATATAACACAACCCTTAAGCAGCTCTGGCAGCAAAACCCATAAAAATGCATGCTCCCTACACATGTCTCTTGAATACACTTTTGAAAAAAATTCTTTATATGTGTGAGGAAGGGTTATAGTATGCCTACATCTTTATATTTCTGCATTCATCTCAGTTACAAAACATGGTGCTCTTGCATGGTCCATCCCTCAATACCAAAAGCACTGCTAATCAACTCAATTCAGTCAGTTTTCTATAAAAACTGAAGTAAAAAGCCCTCATTGTAACTTCAGAGAAGCAACTGCTTACAATTAAATCTAACTGCTACCCTGAATATGAAATGAATATTAGGGATAATCATAGGGATTTTTTTCCTACTTGTCTATCCTATAATTAAGCTGATTGTAAGAAACACCAGTTCAGTCAGCTGGCACATAATCAGAGCAGGTTTTGTTCTGGTGGATGCCCCCACCTGGAATGCATTTGGGGAAGTAACTCTGCAGGGGCAAAGGCTTGGACTGGTGAGGCAGAGCTGCAGCGCAACACAGACTGGAAGAGACCCTAGGGGGGAATCCCATCCTTTCCCAGCCAAAGCATGGCCTGCCTCAGTCATATCTGGACTGTGGATGCTGACACAGAATAATGCTATCCCATGATTTATATTCCCCTGATGTTTAGTTTTAAGCTAGGCTGTGTGCCTACAAACTGCAGTCCCAGAATGCTTTGCTTCTTTGCTCTTGGTGTCAGGGTCTGTTTTGGAAGTAGGCACCAAAAATAAGCTTATTTAGAGAGCTATAAGAAGATGGTAGATTCTGATGATCTCTGACACACTTACCAGTCACTGGAAGCACAAACTCTCTATCAGTTTCACTCTTATTTCAGAAAAAGGTCACTAAGAACATGAACTGTGTTGGTAATAAGCCATGCCCAGGACACTCCTGCTGGAGGATGTGCCCTGGTGGCTCCTTGCTGTATGCAGTCAGGGGGTGTTATAGCAATGGGAACAGCCACCTTCTCTCCAGGGAGGCTGTTTGTGCAGGGAGCTGTTCCTCCCTTAACACCATGGCCTGTCACCAATATGACAAGTCATCAGAGGGATCTCAGCAGTGCCCCCTGACTGCAGTCCCAATGTGTGGCTGCAAGTCACCAAGCAGCACAGGCAGCTCAGCCTGGGCACTGACTGCAGCCAGAGCTGCACAGGGACATTGTGCATCCCCCTCCTGCCCCACCTCCTGCTCTGAGTGTGTGTCCATCCATCTGCAACAGTACAAGGCATCACTTACCATAGACTATCACAGTGGCTGTGGTGCTTTTCCTTTTGGCCACGATGTTTTTTGCAACACAGGTGTAATTGGCGGTGTCAGAAAGCCGGGCTTGCTTGATGATTAAGTTGTGATCGATGGTGATGTAAAAGTTTCGGTCTTCCACAGGATCAATCACCTCTTCATTCTTCAGCCACTCCACCTTGGGGTTTCAAAGGGCCAGAGGGGAGGCAGTGAGTCAGCAACAAGTCACACCAATATGGACAGACACAGTATCTGTGATTATGTTGCTCATCCCAGAAAACACTACGAGCCAAGGCGCGTGATGAAAGACTCACCTGATGAACGTCACCCACTGAAACAAAACACCAGGGCAGAAAAACAGGAGCACACTCTTCATGCCTACCCTTTCCTTCCAGCCCCCTTTCATCCCATCCACCCAGCCACACGAGAGCTGTCTTGCCTTGCCTCGAAAACATCAATGCATTTTCAAAGGCTGCCAGGTACTGTACAGGGAAAAGCTGGTCTGTGCTTTCAGAGTCAGAAGCAAGGCAAAAAGAAAGGGTGATATCCTAGGAGCATATCTGCAAACAGAAAATTCTCCTACAACATCAGAAACCCTAAATCAGCACAGATCTCACCCATTGTTTTCCATATCTTGCCTAATCAGGCAATTAGTAATGCAGTAACCTTGTATGTACCTGATCTGGGTCTAAACCATGAGACTCTATCCTGGAGTGGGTAGCACTAACAAATCATAAACCCCAATATTTTTAAATGCATTTGCACTCACATGCACATTGTCTGGCTTCAATGAGAATGAAACAAAATAGAGTCAGTTACCAAGGAAATAGGAAATCACGAGGACATCAGTGCTTATTTTTCCTCTTTATTTGTGTAAGCTATATTTTACTTTAATAAAGCATGATTTCCTTGGTTGCACAGAAAAATATTTTTAATATGAGGTTTTTAATCTAGACAATATTCTCTTTATTGCCTTCCTTAGAAAACACCCTGTTATATCCCAGCTGACTGCTGTGAGCCACTCTAATATAATTTGGCTGCAAATCTAGTAGGCTCGTTTTCATTTGAACTGAGTGCGCTGAAGGACAGGACTGGGGCCCTGGATGGATCAAAGCTGGGCCTTCACATCACTGGATCACTTCAGCCTGTGCCCAGGATTTAATAAAGGAAGAAAAACATAACCCCAATCAACCCACTGGACTCATGAGGTGCTAGCTGCCAAGTCCTTCTCTCACAAGGCCCCCTTTTCTAAAGACATTAGAGGAACTACCCAAGCATTGACATACCCCAAAAGCCACCTGAGACAGCTGTACACACTGCTCCAAACCCTGGTGAGGAAAAACAATGATTTCTCCTGGTGTTCAACACAGAGGGCTCAATTCACCCCCAGACAAAGCCAGTCAATGCTGTAAGAGCAGTGCTGGCAGATGTGGGCTTGGATTATAGGTGCCCACCACCCACTCCCCACCTTTAGCCCTGCCTTAAGCAGCTCCAGCTCCCCTACTCCAGTTTGGGTGGATTCTCTTCAGGTATGAGCTGCTTCCAAAGATTTACACCTTTAGTGAATGTAGAGCCACTGCTCAAAGGAAGGCTTGATTTGAAGCCCTCTCTTTCACAGCACATCACTGTGGGATGTGGCAGCCTCACAGCTGTCGATACTGTGGAGCTGAAAGACAGTGGTGTAACAAGGGCTCTGGAAATGGATACGTGTGTTTGCAAGGAACAGGGGAGGAACAAAAAGACATAAAACTTTGGAGGCTGTATTTCTGTCACTATCACAATCATGTTTCACTGTGGAAGATACAAGCTCTTAATCAATAATCTGTTTTTCCTTGACAGAATGACTAAACTTGTTTTTTTCTGCCTTTCTTGAATCCTAATAGGTTTCAGGTGTAATCAAGACAGACAGATTCTTGTTCAGTCAAGGGCAATATTTAGCTCCTTCCTCACCTGCAAGCCGAGTCTGCGTGAATTTTAGACTGAAAAAACAAGCTAGGAGCTTATTTCCATCAGTGGTATGCTGCCGTTTAACTGCTGCCTCTCACACAAAATCCATGTGTTTCTTTTGTTTTAATGTCATTGTTTATTTCTGGGATGGTTATGCCAGGGCTGTAAAAGATGCTACACACACTGCCAGAGCTGTGCACATCCCACTTCAAATCTGCCTGTACTCTTCCTCTGCTTTGCGTACTGAGGACACCAGGACTCCAGGAAGGACAGGACTACGGTCTACATGGTCTAAGTTTAAAATATTTCTGGTTTGCCCATGCAAGAATATACTCTAGCAGCCTTTGGTATCCTCAAGGCTCCACGCCCAAGCACGTGGTTCTTTTTTCTACTACTCTGCAACATTTTCTCTCTCTGCAAAAGCACACATACATATTCAATCTTGGTCTCAAATGGGTAGACAAAATTAAAGCTGTAAGCATTGAATTCCCTCTCATCCCTTCAAAACCACCAAAGATAATATGAAAAGAGAAGTTGCCAATACAAAAAAAAATCATAAAACAAAGCAGCTCTGTATAATTCAGTATATTGCCTCTGGCTCTACACCAAATCTCTTAGGAAAAAGATCCTTTTTCACCTAATGTCTCACAGAATTGACTAACAGTAAAAGTTTGAAGAGCAACAGCATGTCCTTTTTTTCTGCCAGTACATCAGTACTGCGTGTGCATATCTAAATGCCATCTCTTTTACAAGGTATCTCTTAAGTATATCTAATTCAGTCTTCTGGCATCCAGGTTTTTATGCTGTCTGTTAATGTTGCAAACTCTTATGTCAAACCTGAAGGAAGGAACTGATGGATGATTTGACAAGCAGTGGGAGTCTCCTTTCACAGATATTTTAGCCATCAGTAGAACAACACAAACAAAAGAATAACCCTCTAGTGGTTGTATTTTCTCCCTTAGTCCTTGTAGAAATTTGGACTAATTAAACAAACTACAATATGTGAGACTGTTGTTGGTACTTAGTTTCAATTACTGTTGGACCTATTTTTTATGGTGCAGGTGACTGCAGAGCTCAGCACCTCCAAACCTCAGATTATTTTGTTTTGAGGTAACCAGAGTAGGTGGGAGTAGGGTTGTTCTGTCACGTAAGTGGGAAGAAATCAGGTGCCAAATACAGCAGAGAAGCAAGCAGAATGAGACAGTTTGATTTATGAGTGACAAGTATGCAAACAGTTATCACAGAAGTTAAAAGCAACGAACTCTTTTGATGCCATGTCATTCCCCAAGGTGCAGCCCCCTTGCTGAAATAGTTTGTTAATCCAGTCAGTGCAGAAACTTATCCTGAATTTAATTCTGCAGCCTGAATAATAGTTACTGGCAGCTAAGGCACTGGACACTTGTGTGCCAGAGACCTGTACACCTGCAGGCGAGTGGACAGAAGACCAGCAGGATATAAATGGACTCTTCAAAATGCACAAAAGCCTGACTTCAAGGTCATACCAAATCAAAATCTCATGCCTCTATTTTTCATCTGCCTTGAGATGTTCTAGAGTAGATGTTTGCTTTTGCCCAAATATTAAGGATGTATATTTACTGGCTATAATCAGAACAATTCCTGAACATAAATCTAGCTCTATGTATTCAATAAATCAGGCACATCCCTCCAGCTGTTATTGATAAATGTACTGATGGTCATGCATATATGTAGAAAAAGCATGGGATCAGTTTTTTCCTTATCATAACAGCAATCATTTAATTGGCAAAAATTATGCCATGAAGGATGGGGTAAGTGTACCCTCTGGGGGATGACAGCTATGGAAAATTACAATTACAACAACATACACGTTTTTTCTCATATACTAAACCCCTGGAACAAAGTAGACACAAAATCCTTTTTCTTCTTGCTAGTTTTCTACACAAGAAGATATATTTGTTGTATGTTTGCAAACTGACTAGCAAGAGAAGGCCCCTCAGTTGAGGTGTGAGAGTGATGAATGAAAACCTGACCAACAGAATCTGCAGATGCTGAGAAGCTGGAGCACGCCTGGAGCCAGCTACCTTTTGGCCAGAGCTCCTTAGCACTCTGGATGCAACTTGCAGTTCCATGAGGCACACGGATCCTGCCAGCTGCACTGGAGCTGCACATCCAGGGCTGCTAATGGGCTGGCAAGCGAGACTGCAGGAGACTATCCCTGTGGCCAGCGGGGGAAGGCACGATCCAAGGTGTCCCTAATTTAGAACAACATACCTTGTAGTGTCTTTTCTGTCATCCTGCTCCCTGGTGAGAGACAGATGTGTTGTCTCTAATCATTCACTGATTGGTATCGGGAGATACATTAACATAATTGGCACGTTTGTTCTAATTAACAGAAGGAACCTGCCACATGCCACCCAACATGAAAAGCAAGACCATCAGCAAGAGCAGAAAACTGCAATAACACCTCAGCTCTACCTGGGAGCTGCGGCCAGCCCCGTGCTGCCACAGGGTGTTTACAGCAGCAGCACACACAGTGACTAAGACTTACAAAGCCAGGCCAGGCTTCTGTGCAGACTAAATGAACACAGGGAACATAAATCACACAAGCGATTACACACACAGGAAAACCCATTACAGAAGATAATTGCTGATACAAATTTAGCCATACCAAGTTACCAGCATTCCTAGGCACTTAAATCTCTTGGCACACTTGCATATGCGTGACTGTTTTAGAAACTGGTAGAGCAGAAACACATCTGCTCTGAAAGAAACCCAAGGATGGAAAAGGAATATGATCTCATCTAGATGCTGCCCTCTTGATCATAAGAGTTGTTCCCTACACATCTGGCAATCTCAAGAGCTAAATTGGCAGGGTCTGGGTTCTGGATCCCCGTTGCTCATTGCCTTCTCTGCACCAACCTGCCCTAGGGTCACCTTCAGAGCAAGGAGCACCTGCTAAAAACAGCAAGTCTTCTACCCTCCAGACACAGGCAAAGCCTGCCAGTGCCATTTTCCACAAGAAACAAGATGCAAACATCTGGGAGCAGCAAGAGACTTGCCTCGATGAAAGGCAGTTTGTCATTTTGGAAGGCGAGAGCATTGCACCCGTGCCTTCTCCATGCCTGGTTGGCACAGCAGGATTGCTTTCCATCTGGTTCCCCATCCACTCTGGATTGTGGCTGGGGTTCTCTGTCCCTGTGCCAAGTGGTTCCAGTGGCATGGCTTGCCTTGCAGCAGTCCCTGCTGAGCTGGCATCACCTCCCAGAGCCACAGGGAATTCTCAGATCCCCAGTTTCACCTGGATTCTAACACACACACACACACACACACACACACACTCACTCCAGTAATAAGGCATTTGTGAAACAAACTAACTAACTACCAATTTGGACCCAGTACAAGATGTCTAAGTGAGACTGAGAAAACTCTAGCAGTTTTCATATGAGCCAGCAACAATTTTAGGTACCGTGAGACTTGAGTGCCTCTTTGAAGAATGTTATTTGATTTTGGATCTGGTTTCATCCCAGCAACTGTCTGCTGAAGAAGATGCTGTCCTCAATGTACTATTTACTGGAAAGATATTTCATACACATTTAAGATTGAATATAAAAGGAAAAAGAATTGATCTCCAAAGCAACTGAAATTACAGGTCTGAGAGACTGCAAAACATGCTGAGAATGAGACAGCAAATGAAAACCACTGTGGTATTTTGTTCAGTTGTTCTAATTGTGCTTCTGCTGCCAATAAGGAGAATTGTTGTTCCTGCTGTGGAAACACTTCCTTAATTACACATATATCCAGCTTTCTGCTTGCAGGGTGTATGTACAGATGCTGGATGTCTCCAGCCCCATTACGGCTTTGCTTTATGCACAACTGGGAAGTTCAGCCTCAGAATAAACTTCTGAAGTGGACATGTAGCAGCAGATGGAGAACTTTATTCCACAGGATCTCAAATTCAAACACAGATCACGGCATTATTAAATAAAAACCACAGCACCTGCTATGTGGCCATCAGAAGCTGCTGGACTTCTTTTCCCACCTGAAAGAGGAGCTTGAACTGGAGGCCCATAGCTCAAATGTTGACTGGCACTTTTGGCACTTTGTGGGCACATGGACAGATAGGTTGTGTTAGCTAAACCAGAATCCCAGAGCTGTCTTTGCCACAGAAAGCCAGCTGTAGAGAAGAGGATAAGCTAGCAGTGCTCTTGTAGAAAATCTCCCATTGTACTCTTTCATGGAGGAACTAGAAGTCTGACTGTTCTCCAGTCCCACAGATCATCCTTCCCCGAGCTGAATCGTACAGCAATTGGATTCACTTCAGAGCATGCTTTGCCCTCACTTACACTGGCATCAGTGGAACTGGACTAGAAATGAAAAATATGGGGTAGGTCCGTAGAAAAGTCAGGCCTCCAAAAGAGCAGTTCTGTAAGAAGATCTGTGCTCCATGGTACTGTGGAAATGAACTGGTAGGAAATCTAAAAACATGGCTATGTAATAATCTAGTAGTCAGGGTACTTCCCAGGAAAGCACAAATGCAAATGCAAACCTGTCCTTCAAGCAGGAGGTTGTAACCTGTGTCTCATGCTTTGCAAGAGTGACTTGACCACCCACCAGTAGGCTGGGGGATAAAATGTATGTTAAGTGAGACAGAAATGTAGGGGACCAGGTGCTGACAATTGCAGGGTGCTTTATCCTGTACTTTTGGAGGACAGGCCTCCATGCCCAGACATTACCCAAAAGCTCTCCAAAGAGAAGGATGAGCAGCCCTCATTCATTTTGGGCTGTGCTCCCTCTTTGCACAAATCTGCCTCTCACTGACACCCAAAGGCAGTTGTGCTGTACGTCACAAGGAACTGCAAAGGACTGTGGCACTTTCAGCAATTAGCATTTGGGGCCACAAACTCTTCTACTTGTCTCTCCTGGCACTCACTTTCCTGCTGTGAATATAAAACACTGTCTCAGTGACATATACCTGCATGGAAATGCACACACATGAGCTCCCAATTAAGGGATAACTGCTGGATAACATAAGAGGGTCTCAGGAAACAACACAAACAGCAGTCATAATAATCAATTAGAGGGAGCTGCCTATTTGTAGAAGTTCCCAGCTTCCACCAGCCTTTAGCTGGGCAAGAGCAGCTGAAAGAAGTTTGTGTCACAGTCATCTTGATTTGGCAAAACACTCTCTTCTGCCTCTTGACTCAGTGATCCTTTCCCCCTTGCTCTAATTCCTAATTAAAGCCATGAATGTGGATAAATATCACATGCAGTTTTAAACCCAACTGGGTCACCAAACTGTACACTACACCCTGTTCTGCAATTAAATTACTGTGTGAAACACCTCAATTAAAATTAAAGAAGCAATTACCCCCCTGTTAAAGGCTCCACAAATCATACATTTCAATGCAAAAGTTCATCGGGCAGCTTATGGCATATTAACCAATCTTACATCTCATTTGTGTTTTGATCTATAACCTACCCAAATGAGCTAATTTGATGTGACTCAGTGTCTCTAACTATATTTTATCATGTGCAATACGATGCCAGTGTCTTTCAAAGAACAAGTTAAATGAGCTAAGGGGTTAATTGCTAACAACTCAGCCATTACTGTTGGAGCATCACAGAATGGGATCCTTCCTGCCTTCACAGGTTAGGTTTAGAAAATCACACACAGAGAGCAGAGTGGAACTGAAATGGATGTTTCTGTTCATGCTGGGGAGCTGCTACTGTCTGATTTCCACTGAACACGAGGCTGGCAGGTCAGACTGCTGATCTCACCACCTCACCCTACTTCTCCCCACTGGGGGAAAGCAGAAGGCAGAGAAGCATAGAGCTAGGGCAGGGTGCTGTTTGTTTCCATGTCCACTCATTTTTGCCTCTTTTTTGCCACAGCAGGAACACGTGAGCTTGCCCCTTCCCCTCTCAGCTATGTGCAGAAACCTCAGTGCAACAGCACCTGTGCCAGTTCTTCTGCCGCTTGCCTGGGCCATGCATTGGAGCAGCCCAAACATTTACCTGGCTGGTTCAGAACCTGTAGGTTTGTTCAGCTTGATATTGGCTATAAACCTGGGAGAGGGAAGGATGCCATGGTGCAGCTGACACCCACACTGGTCGGGGCTGGTGGGCAGGGGTCTATGACGGCACAGGAGCTGATATTTCTGTTATCTCTGTTTATATCTGTTTTTCCAGAGACCATGGAAACCCTCAGTTCCTTACATTGTCCCAAGGGAACAAGGGGATGTACTTTGATTTGACCTCAGGCCCTGAGGCTGGTGTATTTTAACACAACTGTTTGTATTTGGATTTTGACTTTTTCTCTTTTTTTCATAGTGCCCATGACCCGAGCCTGCTTTAATGCTTGTCATGTACTAGTGGTTCTGAGGGACTGGTAAGTGTTGCTTTAAAAGCTTTGCCTGCCCATCTCTGTCTTTGCCCTTCTTGCCCTCTGGAGAAGCTGTATGTTGCTGTGTGGTTCAGCTTTTCAGTACTCCTAAGATCTGCTCTAGCATTGATCCATAAGAGCTTGACACAGTTAATTGCAATTAAATATGCTGGGAATGATAAGCCTGAATTCCCCAGATACTGAAAAGAGGACAGAATTTATCCCTGAGCATGCTTGTTCTCACCACTTTGAAATACCAGGAAAAAAAGAAAAACAAACTAAACACTCAACAGAGAATGAAGGGGGAGAGTGGAATCAAAGAGAAAAAGCAAGTGAAAGGCATTGGGACTCTGGACTCCAGCACTGCAGACATTACACTGAAGGTACACTTTGTACAGTCTCACAGTGCAAGCTTCTCTTCATCTGTTTTGGTGTTAAATACAGTGGCTTCTTCAGAAACCAGTAAGTAAGAAAAAAATCCTAAACAAAACACAGTTTCCAGAGTGTGAAGAATCTAAAGCACACGCTCACCAAAGTACTTGGAAATGCTGCTCACAGCGCAGCATAAGCATTACCGTACTCTACTTGGAATTAAAGCAGTGTTTCAACAAGATAGAAAACAGCCTCAGTCTGCAGCCTGCCTTCTTCCAAGCCCTTCTAATAGTTACCTGTACCATCATATCAGAAACTTCTCCAAACAAATAAATGAAGTCTTAAACAAAGAACTCATTCATCTTTAAATTAAAATAATCATGTAATCCTTCAACCCACCAAGTTATCTTTCATCTCTCCTTTTTTTTCCTTAAATTTATCTTACTAGCTTCAGCAAGTGGCTGTAATAAAGTGTCACATTAAGGTATTCATATTCATTAGTGTTCAGGTCTTTGTTCTTTTAATAGTGTTGGAAAGAATCTACAAAGAAGCTGTATTAGGCGGCTGTCCAATCTGGGTGTTTGATCTCTTTCTGACTTCAAAAGTCAGAAGACGAAAAAAACCCACATTGAGAATGGTTCTTTTGAATGTCAGATAGGGAGTATAAGATTTCTGAGCCTGCCAAGTGTTAATTGGTGTCTGCCCTGACCATGGTACAAATAAGATTCAGAGTCACTCAATGCACCGTCATGAAGGGCTATTGACAGTGAGCAGGATACTGGAAGGCAGGAAAAAGCACAACTGCTATGGCAGCAGCTCACAGAGGATTTTTTCAGAGATCACTTTCCACAAATCATGTTAAATTATGCAGTTTGGGCCTCAGCCACGCGACTGGGTATAACAGACCTTTCTGAGGGAACAATCAGCCTGGCTGCTGAAATTCCAGAGCTGCTTGTAACACTGCATAAAAACCAACCTACCCGCCAGCATTAATCTCTGCTTCTAGCAACGGTAATGAAGTTCCCCACTCTACCCTGCACTGCCTGAATAACACATCCCAGTGCAAAAACTCCTGTCATGGTACAACAGGATGTTGATTTGATGCAAAGAAACATCAGAAAGGAAAATAAAAACCCGCTGCTAAGTTCCTGATGAAACCCAAGTGATTAATATTACAGTTGTCAGCAAGCTGGCTCGGCAGACCTAAACACTCTTTGCAGTTTGAGAGATCTTAATGGGGAAAGAAAACAGCCCACAGAACAAGAAAGTGGGAAAAATCTTCTGTGCTAATTATTCTTTCTGATGTTTGTGGACACATTTCTGCAATTCTGATTAAATCTAAACTTGGGTTAGATGGGGAGGTAACACTTTAAGCTTCATCTCCTGAGAAATCAGCCATGAGTGCTGAGTGACAACCACTTTGCTACTTAGCCATGACAGTCTGACTTATCCTAATGCAAATTGGCAACGGTTTCTTCTGTGCCTTGTAGAGGAAAACCGAAGAGAATTCAGATAGGGGAATTACCGTCATTAGCAATCAATTTTTCTCATAACAGCCACAGTGGATTTAGGATTTCAGAGGCCTCCCTGTGACTCAGGGACCCCTCTTCCATGAGCTGGGAGTCTGAAACTGGAGGCACCGCTGCACTTAGGGAAGCTGCTGCTCACTGCTGTTGTCAGGCACTGATTCTGCTGAAGGGCAGGCTGGCTCCTGCAGAGGGAGAACAGGCTACCCACTCTGGGTTTGCTTAAAAGCCAGTAGGAAAAACAGCTAAGGCCCTGAAGATGGCTTATTAGGCAAATACATCCTCTACTTTCCCAAATCTCGTGCTGCTTTACCTGGGAGCCTATATTGTACCACACCCTCTTGTGCCAAGTTGGCAGGGTGGTGCATACACATGTGAGTGGAATATAGTCTGGCAAACTAAAAATCAAAACATGTTTGAAAGGTGCCCCTCAGAATAAGTGATTTTTTTTTCTTTAAAAGCAAAACAAAAGATAGCAGGCCGGTATTAATATGTTCCCCCAGCTACGTGTCCTCTGGATGCCAGATATAGTTGTGATTTTTCAAAGGGAAGAAAAAACCGAAACCAAACCACCTGCAGCTCTGCCCAGCGAGGCACCACAACCCAAAGCCATTAATCAGGTCCCAATCAATCTTGCCTATGAGCAGCAGTCAGTCAGCTTTCCATTAGCACCCATTCATCACGCCCTGCTGTAAGTCACAGCACCATTAGCCACCCATCAGGCCTTACTTAGGATGTCCCAGTGCCAGACACTGCTGCTGTTGCTCACCTCAGCTACTGGGATGCCTTCAGGGGGACGGCACTGGAGCAGGACTTCTTGCTCCAGGGACACTTCTTTCCCTAAGGGCTCCTGCTCGAAAGTTTTCCGGAGATCTGAGAAGGGAGAAGAAAATAAAATCATTAACATTATTATCAACCAGTCATTTATATTATATTTGATTACCATACTGGATAAATGCGAGAGACAAAGAAAACAGCAGTTCTGCTCCCTGTAAAATAAAACACTAAAAAAAAGTCTGGGTCACGTTTTCATTTCATTCCAACATTAAGCAAAGATTTCTTAGTGGGTTAAATACTTATATGGTAGTACAGCATGTGAACCCAGTGAGCAACCTGGGTTCCTGTGGAAGGTTATGTCCAGACACAGAACAAAAAGTGAAACAGGTCCCTTCTTCAAATAATTTTTGTTTTATAAACTATACCAATAAAGTACTAAAGAAAGTTATGGAAAATTAAATAAATCTGTAAAACTACAGCATATAAACGGAGTTGCCTTAAACTCCTAGATGAAAGTGCTCATGCTGTGATTTAATGTACTTTTAGCTCATAAGCATTAGCTTTACAGCTTTAGCTAATTTGTCTACACCTTATCATTATCCCTGTACCACTAAGTTATTATTATTAATAATAATAATGTAGTAATAATAATGATAACAATAAAAAGTCACTTCAAGGAGTTGAACCATGCTTGGATCCCTCCACAGCACCACAGAAATGTGGCTGACTGACAGGGCATCGAATGTACCTCCAAAGATCAGACCAGTTCATTGTACTGAACAGCTGCAAAGTTTAGCTTTTTTGTACTCTTCTGTAACATCTTTGCACTCCTCCATGGTAAAATGGACTTGAGAAGTTCCCTCCTTATCACTATCCCTGTGTTTCTGCCATGGACTGCCACCCTCTCCTCTGTGCCAGGGAGGATGTGGGCCTGAGCATTCAGCCCCAGTAGCTACTGGGGATATTTCTCCCTGCTGCCAGTTCCTTCTGCAAATGGATGTGAAGCCATGCTCAAAGTCACATCAAAGAGCTGGCCTGACTTCAAAAACTTTACAACTCAGTTATTTTTGTTTTACTTCTTGTTCTGAAGTCAAACCATTTCCGTACATCAGCTCATGGTGAAGTTGCACAAATACTTGTGTCGTATTGGCAACAAGACACAGCCACGTGGGAGCAATTTAAAAGCCAGATATTTCATATTTTGAAACCATAACATATGACTGGGCTGGAAAACAGATTATTGAATTGAACAGGTTTACAAATAAACCATGCAAAGAGGTTTTTTGTTTTCCATAGATTACCTCCAAGACCTGATTAAGATTGGACCCATAAAGAACTGCATCAGTGCTACCAAAAGGCAAAACCTGGGGCTGGCAAATGCAGAGATGGAAAAGGAGATGGGGTGGCTGCCACCAAAATCAGCTCCTCTGATACTCTGAAACTTTAAATAGCATGAGATCTCTATCCTATATTGGGAAAACATGATGTTCAACTACCTGGAATTCAGTATCAGCTCAATGGTACCACGAAAAAGCTCTGTCATTTCTGGAGATGCTCATTTTAACTTGATATCGTGGCAAAACTTTAGACATCCAAGCCTTTCCCCAGTGAAACTGAGGCATGTCAGTTCTTCGTCTGCACCACAGGCATGAGAGAAGCAGCCCCATACTTGCTTTCCCACCAGCAGCATTCTTGCTCCCTCTGGCACACAAGGCAGGGATACTGAGAGCCCCTCTGATTGGACAAGATTTATGGCCACAGTTTAAGGCATCAAAAGATAAGCTTTGGTACACCCAATGTAAGAAATTGCTGCCTCCAGTTCTCTGCTTGGTTGGGATTACCTTCTGTCAAAAGGAAGCTCATGCCAATGTCACAGCTACACCTCACTACAAACCCACCATTCCTCAGCTCTTGCTGAAGGGGGCTTTACCCTACAGCACCGGATAACTTAGGGCAAAGAGGAGAAGCAAAATCTGGACATGAACATTTCTCAGGATGACATGCCAAGTTTCATCAGGCTGTGCCTGTCAGCATCCCTGTCACACTGGAGTTATTCCAAGCCAGTGAGGCTTGTTCATGGGACAGCAACCACAGCAAGTCTCTGATGTCTCTACAGAGCTCCCAATGCATTTCCAGCACCAGCAGCTTCATCCCACCCTCTCTGACAGGCCATCCAATGGATATTTGGGTTCTATGGCTCCACTTGAGTAAATCTGAGAAACTCCATGGGTGGGAGTCATTCCAAGGACAAAATACTGAGTTCTGGCTTGCTGCAGCTCTGCACGTTAAACATGGAAATGAGCAGCTCTTTCAGGAGCTGGTAGGTTTCTTGGGAAGTTACATTCTTCTTTGGGCCCAGGCTCCTCATCCATCCTGTGGGCTTGATAGGTATCCTGGGCACACATAATGTCAGGATAATGCAGTTTGCTTCAAATTAGCAAACAGCTGGGGCTATATTGCTAGCAGTACCCATAAGATCATATTATTATTAGTTCCACAGATATCTTCAGAAGAAAAGGATTACCTCATCATCAGGTATACCTTAGTGCATTTAGCAGGTACACACACGTGCACAATGCAATTATTGTGCTCAAATATCATGGTTGAGGGAAAATGAGAAAGTTACTGTAATAGTAATAGAAGCATATAAGCACAGTATTAAATAGCATATTAATAATAACTTTCAGGTGTTCAGGCTGAAGACAGTAGAGGGAGATTAGATAATACTCTGAATATTTTTCTTGACATGTTGATTTACTGTCCTACCTACCTACCTGAAATATTTAACAGAGCTCTAGTTCTACATTGCCTCACGTGCACAATAATCACCTCTCCCATAAAACACTTGTCTTTAGAAAAATCCCTAAATTTTAGTGCATGCACAAGTAAATAGCATTAATCTAGAAATGTGTAATAACAGTTAAAAAATCCCCCTTTAATATTTTGTTACCAAGAACTGGAATTGCTGGGTATGAACAGCCCCTTTTCCCTGGGAACAGTTGCGGTAGTGCTGCTGCAGGTGAGATGAACTCTCTGGGACCCCTGCTCTCCTGGCTGTCCCACCCACAGGGCCTTGCTGTGGGAGGATGCTCTAATGGCCCTGTTGGGTTCAAACATTTCAATGATCCACAAACTAAAAATACACTAAGTAGAGCCTTTGACATAGTAATCAGTAATTTTCTCAGAGGAGCCATTAGATACTATTGAGTAAATTACACTAATTTGGCAGGGGTGAAGGTACATCATTGTATATTTACAAGACTGGGAGCTCTCATATCCTGTTGGCTCCTTCCCACATGTTCACAGCTTTATCCCACCACCTCCCACAGCAGCCATGTCACCTACAAATGGCTCCAGATGGCAACAGTGCAGGGCACTTATGGTTAGTAGACCTAACCAAGCATAAGGTTGGCTGGTTGTGACACACAAAAGATGGGTTTTTAACTGATGATGAAGCAAAGGGCCTGGACAAACATCTTCCTCATCTGCTGTAACTATCATGAAGCACCCTGCTTGGACAGCGCTGGGTTTGGAAATGATTACTTTTTCTCTATGGCCCTTGCTATGATTTCTGTGGGTAACAAGGACATCCTTCTAATTCTTCAGTCTTCAGCTTCCTTTGCCATTTAACAATTATAGTCATCACAGAAACCTCACACTGTCAGCTGGGAGTGGGAGAGCTTGCTAATGTACTGAGGGACTTTGGATCTTTCCCAAGCAGAGTATTTTCAATGGTACTTTTCAATTTCTCGAAGTGTCATACAAGTTACAATTGCTTGTGAGCGAGGACAGAAGGGATTCATTTTCTCAGAGAATAGTAAGAAACTAATAAAATACATCCCAAAGAAGCTTTAACAATCTTCAAAAATATACCTGCAAAAGCAAATAAATAAAACATTTGATCCATTCTGGATCAGGACCTCTCTGTCTGTGAAGAGGCAGTGTGCATTATGAAAGCCTCAGGTGGGCAGCAGCGCTGTTACTGAGATGCTGAGAGAGCACTTTCCCTTACCTTCCATTAGGGGGACAAGAGAGAAAGGCAGCTGCACTTTCTTTCCATTATTAGTTTGGTAATGTAGAACAATCCTATATTGCTGGTGTTAGCAATACCCTTCCTCCCCTTCTGCAGGTAATATTCCTCAGAGTGGAGTGAGCCAGTGTGGACAGTAGTGCTGAAGGGCCCACCCTGTCTTTCACCAGCTCTCTGACTAGAGGGATGTCACTGCCAGGCTCAGGTAACAGCCTGCACATCCACCAGGTGCTTCACCCCTCCTCTACCTTCCCTTCAAGGCTGTGTTCATAAAAGAAACAAAAGGCAGCAATTAAAATTCTGGTCTGCCACCTTGAGCCACACTATTTTCCTCATTAAGGCAGAGTCCTAGCGAATTCAGAGGGGGCTCTTGTGGCATGTATTGCAGCACGGTTACAGCATATCTATGGTGAGACTTCCCTCCAAGACTCCTGAAATACTCTGCACAATCTTCTCTGATAAGGACATAAGGTTGCATAAGAGCTGCGTGGAAATAAGGAAATTTTCATAAGTATAAAACTGAAATAAAGTAACAGGATATCAGACGCTCAGTGTACTCCATGTTGTTAACTTTACTTCTGCATTGCTATGTTTTTTGGACCAAGGGGCATTAGATCTAATTTTTGATGCACTGCTAAATTACTTCATTATATGATTAACACATTTTTATCTTACAGAACACTCAGAAGTTGGATTTTTGCCTGCAAAAGGTAATAGATTATACATGAAGTAATTTCCCTCTTCCTTTTCTACCTGACAGCTTCTAAGAAAGAGCAAAGAACAACCCTATTATTTTTTTTAATCAAATATATTTTATCTCTTTGTTGTTCTGGGTTTTTTACTGTGATGTGTGGGTGGGTAAAACTATAAGGATATCTTTTATCATTTCTGAGAAATGTGATAAGAGGCAGACCAGGTGCTTCAATGTGGTGCTAAGGCAAGGGTGACTAATGAATGAGCATGAAAAACGGACACTTGTCAGCCAGGCATTAGATGCAAACCAGACAAACAGAACAAGGCAGCATTACTGTCAGGGAAAGATGGATTTCTGCCCTTGGTAGACCTTTTAGACTCTCTTCTTCTAGTAACTCCAACATCAACTTTCCTCCTGTTTACTGAACAGGATCAGAACAAACAATCTAAAATATGAGCAAGATTTAAGAGCACAAAAAGAAAAAAAGACGTTTATATTTTTTTATACAACTGTCTTATTAAATATGGCTATTGAGAGAAATATGTTCACTGTGCATTTTCAGAGAAACAAGGGTTTAAGAATGCAAAAAGACCTCCAAAAAAAGTATGCATTTCCATATAGAAGACAGCTTACTTTATATAGGTAAGCATATACAGGCATCCACATAAAACCAAACACATCAAAAAGCATAAAATACAATAAAAGCACTAGAGAAAAAGTAAATATGGCTTGGTAAAATTTTAGCTTTTATTAGAGGACCAATACGTGATATGTAACCAAGATTTCAAGCCTACCTTCTTCCCCTGAGACTGTTCTCAGGACACGAGGTTCAATTCTATCTTAATTTTACCTGACCTAATAAGAACACCCAAACAGAAAAGTAATTGTGGGAAAAAACTGGTAAAATGCCACTGATGTTCAATAAAGTGAAAGAGAATCCACATGCCTGTGAAAACTCTTCTCAGTGCATTTATTCCCAAACTTGTATGACTGATTCTTAGTTCCAGAAACATGACTAATATTATAAAACTGGTCTCCTTCCTCTTCCATCACTTTCCACAATGTGGATAGAGTTGAGAGACACCTTTGTGCTTAAAAAAAAAAAGCTAATAAATACTGAATTGCAAATCTAAATGTAAGAAACCCTGCCCTGTCAGGCATAGTTTGGCCTTGCTTTAATGTTCACAGCTGAGTCTGTGACCTTTGCAAGGGGATCAATCACACCAGTGGGTAAGCAATGGAAAGGTTAGGTACAAAAACCTCTTCTTTTTCCATGTTGTTCTAGTGTGGTTCCAGCTCTGTTATTAATTGGATCAAACCAGAACTCCAGTGAGACAATCACAGGAGTGTCATCAGTCTGTAACCCAGGGGATCCCTCTGCAACCTCTGTCAATGGCTTTTCTAAGTGTGGTGTCTTCCCTGCAGAGTCCCCTGCTGTACACTGGACATTGATCAAAGCCTCCTGCCCTCCTCCAGAGCACTGCTGCTCATGGAATGGGATTGCAGCTGGACAGGGCTGGGCTCTCAGCTGGCCCACGCTTCAGCAGCTGGAGCTGAAGACTGAGGAAATAAGTCAACACCTCAAAACTCTCTTAATCCTCAATACACAACTCTGTGCCACTCCTTCCTTTTCTGGAGGGGCTGTTTCACTTCTGGCCAATCCTAAAGACAAATAGTGCAGCACTATGAGGCTGACACAGCCACCTTCTCAGTCTGGAGAGGAACAACATGGATGGTGGAACTTCCACCTTTCCAAAGATGCCCGGCAGCTCATGGCTTGGGCTGAGCTTGTCTGTAGCCCTCTGGTGGCCCACATAACCAGGAAGCTGCATGAGCTTCCACGGCCAAACCACTGAGGGGGACTGCAGCATCTTTTTGGAAGTGCACACCTTATTTTGGGGATGCAGGCTGCTCCACTGACCTGAGCTCCAGAATGAGGAGAGGAACACCTTTTGCCTGCCAGGCTACCATCTGCAAGACACTCTGCATGAGCCCAGGACCTTCTCTCCTCTTTTATTTCCTTTGTATTTTCAGCCTGAACAAATGGGAAGGGCAGACTGGCCAGCCCTCATTCTGTCAATGGCATCTTCAGCCAGCTGGGGATAACACTATACCCCAATGACTCTAGAGACTCACTGCTTACAGATCTGCAAGAAAACCATTTCTTTCCCCTCCCCTCTTTAGCTCCAAGCTAATTCAGCCATGTGCTCGTAAGACTAAACTGTCTTTTGCAACCCAGCTTCCTTGTGGGCTGTGCTTATAATGAAGCACTCAACACATTTGGTATTGAAACAACAGTAAAAAATACAAGTAAACAAACTTTGTCAAGAATCCACTGAGCAGATGGGTTCCCAGGTGTACATTGATCACACTGTTCTCCTCCTCTTCTATTTTTACTTGATAGCTCAATATTTTGTTGTAAGTTTAACCTGAAAACCAACTTATAAACTTAATTCTATTCATTAAGTTCTTGTTTTTCAAATAAATCTAAATGTAACATTCAAATGACCTAACCTCAACAGGTGACCTTTTACATGACAGTTTTGCTTAAGGTACTAAAGGCAGGCATTAGAAACATCAGGTGTACATTACAATTCACATGTAGAATTGAATTTGCAAGACACTGAAACACTAAAACTGAAAACTCTTTATGTAGCTGGTGTTTTGTTGTTGCTCTTCTGATGCACTAACATAACTCACACAGCTGTCTGGTGACTACTAAAATACAAGAAAAATTTATTAACTTCCTGGCTGGATCTATCAACACTAAGGCCCTAAACAGAATGTTCTGAAAGATGCTAATTTATTAGGCATGACAGTGTAGGTAGGATATTCTAAAAGCTCCTACAGAGGGATTAAATTAATGTTAATTCAGTGAAGGAGTTTCCTTTTGTTTTTTAAGCAATGCAAACATCAGGTCCACCCTAATTTGTAAAGTCTTGACTGTTCCATACAGTGCAATGTAATTTCTATTTACTGTTGCAACTGCATTCTTAAATTAGGGAGTGGTCATACCTGTTAACTTGGGAAGTGATACAGAAGAGTGCTTTTCAGGAGCACAAGCAGTGAGGTAGATAGGACTGAATATGCTAAATGCACAGTTAACCTCTCTGCTGCCCTTTCTGTAATCTGCTGCTCTTCAGTAATCTCAGTTTAAGACCACATGCCTCAGTCATCCCTTTATTAACTCCAAGCAGCGGATATTGATTAGTAGCAACTTAAATGGCACACAAGGAATTAAGGTCCTATCTCTGCTAACTCTCACACACGCTTGCCAAAGTACACAAACCACATTTTAATGTTCTTTTTTAATACTGGATATCCTGGAGGTACCTTCCTATGTTAACATTTTCAGTTGTTGACCTTCCTAGCTCCCTTCTGCTTATCTCAACATCCACCCAACTTTGTTCCTATGGCAAAGGGCACTAATGCTTTAGTGGCTGCAGAATGTGTCCTCACAGCTCTGCTTGGATCAGGTATGAGAAGGGAGGGAAGAAAGGCACTGCAGCCATGTGCCACAGAGCATGGGCCCCAGCACTACAAGATGAGATAAACAAGTATGAGTAAAGAATATGTGATAGTTTTTCATATATGCTCCTTTGCATAACTGCAAACCCCTTGTAAGATAAACCATCAGATGAACCAATCTAATTTTCTGTACTGCATTAATCTTATCAGTATACAGTATCTGACATGCATATATTAACTGCATGCCTTTGAAAAAAGTGTCTGGGAGAATAAAGGCTTTCAGATAAGTACGTGGGAAACTAGTACAGAATTAAAAAAAAGATTAACAAGCACAGTTCCTTACTACATCAGGGCTTTTAAAAATCTTTTTTTCTTGGTTTTTTTTTTCTGATTTTAAGATACTGAATAAAAGGAAAAGAATAAACTATTCACATCCATTACACCAAAAAAGATCAGGTAATAGAAGTTACAGAAAAAGCTTCTATTTTCTCACAGATGTTCAACAAATCCAAAACCTGGGAGCAGATTAAGGGGTTAAATTTTTAGTATATTTTCTCAAGGAGAGCATGGGTTAACATCATGAAGTCAGTGAAGCTACAGCAACACCAAAGTGGTGCAAATGAAAAGTGAGTTTGCTCTATGCACAGGGGCTCAAAGCAATTTGTCTTAGCCAACCCTCTATTATCTGATCTAAAAATTAGGTCAAATCCTGCAGCTATTGTTTAGTCTTTATCAGATATATGTTCCAGTGGGTTTAACTCTACTTTTGGTTACACAGGCTCAGATTTCATTCATTGTTTTAACAGGAATTTTGCCCTGTTCGGTTTTATCTGCCTAGTGCCATCAGGTCTGTTACACAAAATTCACATTAAAACTTTATATTCAGCTGCACTTTTCACAGTCGAAGGTAAAGCTGCCCAAAATCCCTCCTTTCTCCCTCCCTCCACAACAGGAAAGTTTTTTAATTGAGCAGGAAAACTGTATCAAAACATATTAGTGACTTCTAAGACTCCTCATAGGATTTGCCTAGAATAAGTCAGAAATGTGCAAATAAGTAGGAAACATGTTTTAGCCTTTCCTAGGCAAATATCTCAGAAAATTTATTGTGTCTCTCCAGCTCCACCAAGATACATACATTAGGTGTCACTACTTTGTTGGTTTCTGATATATCTAAAATGGCAAAGTGAAAATTAATCCCAACAAATCTGCTGGTTTAAGAGGATGAAATGCTCAGCTCTGCTGTCATGGGGAGACCGATGCCCCAAGACAATGAATTCCGTGAAACAGGAAAGACATGGCTTTGCAGAAACAGCCTGCACAGAAGGGAGTCATTTCCCAGCACAGGCATGATCCAGGAGTGCAACAGTGACTTGCTGTTAAATGCCCTGAACACTTAAGGAAGCTGGAATGTTGCCTTTAAACTCGGGCTCTTTTCCTGCCTGTATTGCCAGCATGGGCAACCTTTGAACACCAGCAGCATCTTTAGTCCAGATTTATAGATCATTCCTTTCCTGAATAACTGAAGCTCTTGGTCATAGCAATGTTGGAATTGATTTTCACAGAGAACTTTCATTGACCAGGTTGTTATGTACTTTCTGACACATGCCTGACCCTGTATTAAACAAACACAGGCTGCTTTTCCAGGATGCACATTTTTCACACTTTCAAATTACTTTTCAGTTAATTCTATTACACGCTCAGTGAACAGTGATGCTGGGTGCTATTTTTCTGTTTGTTTGTTTTAATGGAGTGCAGCTCCAGCCCTTGAGAGGACACAATAATTCCAGAATCAGACATAAGGGCATAAGGGAGAAAAAACAAAAAGTGGATGAGGAGAAAAGGAGAAGTAAATGAACAGGGAGAGGGAGAAAGGGGAAGAGAGAGGGGAGAGGGAGATGGGGGCGAGAGAGACAGAGAGACAGAGGAGAGAAGCTTTTCCTAATGTGCTAGATATGGCTAGTTATGGTACAATTGCACCTGTCAAGATAAAATCACCAGGTTCGGGTATTAAGATAAATAATTCCACTTAAGCAGTTTACATGCTCCATTGGCCCCTCACCTTTCCCAAAGGTGTCAGTGCTCACTCTTGTGCCAATTAAAAGGGAAGACTGCACTGGTGACAAATAAGTAGCTACAGCTACAGATTGATGTGGAGAGATGGACTCTTTTGTCCCTCTTACGATTTGGACATCCTTGATTTCCTGGATTAATAAATACTGCATAGAATCTACATTGTATCCCAGCCTCATGGCACACTGTGTGACCATCAGAATGCTTAATCAGCTGTGTTGAAAGTCTGTTATGACACAACTTTTTTTTTTTTTCTTTATTGCCAGTGCAGATTTAGTCCTGAGAAGTCAAAGTTGTGAATACAGATGAATGTTGGTGTAAAACACCATGTTTGTGTGGCATCAAAACTAGTATTTAGTTAGAACAGTGGACTTGCAGACCAAATGACATCAGAAAGTAAGGCATATTCCCCACATCATCTTTCCACGTTCCCAAAAAGTAGGTTGGAGGTACCTGACAAATTTATAGAAAGCTGTGCATGGAGAATTTCGCAGAGAATGTGCTTTTGTTGCCGATTTAAAATCCACAGATTGAAGGACTCATATTTCAACCCTTAATCCCAGGGACTCTAAGTGACTTGCCTGTGTCACAGCTGTCCAAGAACCCCAAATTCAGGGACAAGAGGTTAAAAAAACTTCAGTAAAATACAAAGCCACATTTGAGCTACAGGCATCTAAAATTCCCTGGTGTTTATTTAATTAGACTTTTCTGGGAGGAAAAAAAAAAAAAGGCCACTGAGACTCTGGAAAAATGACTGAACTGATTGTTCCCCTCTTTCCAAAATATAGTAAGTAAAATAAGCAAACTCTGTATTATGAGCACCTTCAATAGAAATGTGGTCACCTGGGATGAAATGTCAGTTGATATAAAATAACTTGCATTGACACATAATGATTATGTGTTATATAGGAATTAGGTGCACAGGTATGCCAAGACACAAAAGTTACTTAAATAGCAAGTAAAATACACTTAAGTATATATAAAATACTTCCAAACTGTGTTAATTTAATGGTCATCTGTCAGGGGCTACCTGGCAGGACATGAGAATCTACTGAATGAGTTAACTGCAGAGTCATAATCTAAAAAACCTGTTCAAACATTGCTAAGCCTCTCTCTGAAGTGCTGACTGCTTGGAAGAAAAAAAAATTGAAACCACTCTCTTTTGTTTCATTACAAAAAAGGAAAATCCTCAAAGTTTTGAAAAGCTTCCTGCCACGGGAAAGCAATATGCACACATGTAATGGCATTTCTGCTTTTGCAGGAAGACTGTCTTGTACAATAATCTTAATTCCCCTTAGCCCTGGGGAAATTCTTCTCTGAGGGTAGGCCTATACTTAAAAGTACAGGTCCCTATTTCCTATTTTACTTGGACTAAAAGCATTCAAAAATAGGTATTTAAATAGCACCTCTGAGATTTGTATCTGGATGTTTATACAGAAGGTACCTCCTATTTGAAGATTTAACCAAGTAGTAGTTTCTCAAGAACAGAAGGAGAATCAAGCCCTTAATGGAGAGTTATAATCACAGAGAGTCCTTCCTCTAATATGTCTGTGAAAAGGTTTATTTGGCAGGAAGAATTCTCTTATCCTAGTATAAATTGTTAGGCACAGTGCAGGGAATATAAGTATGCTGCAAATCCAGCTTCCAATGACCTTTTCTCACAAAATGTGTTTTTGCTGAGTGAAAGCAGTGGAAAAAAGGCAATTCTAGATTGATGATATATTTTGTTCCTATTATACAGAACAGTATTTCATCATGTGAAAGAGAAATGGGAGTCCCCAGTGTGACTACTCTATTACAAAGAAAAGCACCTCTTTGAAAATTAATGAACATTAAATATTTGTACAGTCAAATGAAGATCTGTTTTCAGGGAACTGGTTGCCCTGTGTTCTTGGGGTCTAAGCTGGGAATGGTTCCAAATAAATACTGAGGCTAGGAGCCATGAATAACAATGATGGAATACTAAGGTTCAGATGACCACTTTCAAACTCATATTACCAATCTGATCACATGATATGCTAAACACACACTTTTTTCTTTGCTAAGGAACAGCAGCTCTATTATCTGACTGCAGTGATACATACTTTCAGCTTTACAGAAAAGAGCCTGGGCGTTCTCGTGGGCACCAAGCTGACATTAAGTGAGAAATGTAGCAAATGTTAGCAAATAAGGCTAATGATGTCCTGGCCTGTACTAGAGGAAAAGTATTGATGACAGGTGAGGGAGCTGATCCTGTCCCTTAATTCAGCCCTTGTGAGGTCACATCTGGAGTGCTGGGACCAGATCTGGGTTCCCCAGTACAAGAGACACATGAACATACTGGAGGCAGTGCAGCAAAGGGCCACAAAGATGACAGCAGCAGCTCTCCTACAAGAAAAAGCCAAGAGAGCTGGGACTGTTCATCCTGGAGAGGAGAAAGCTCAGAGGGATCCCATCCACCAGATGGGAGAGTGCCACAAATACACAGCCAGGCTCCTTTCAGTGTGTCCCGGAGGCAATGGAAAGATGAAACACAGAAAGTTCACTCTGAACATCAGGCAACACTTTCTCATTGTAAGGGTGACAGAGCAGTGGCATAGGTTGTCCAGAGAGGTGGTGGGGTCTCCTTTGTTGGAGCTATTCAAAAGGCATTTGGAGATGGTCATGGATAATTGGCTCTGTGTCCCTGGCTTGAGCCAATGGTTGGGTCAGATGACCTCCAAAGGTGCCTCCCAGACTCAACCATTCTGAGGTTCTGTGAAAAGAACAGCTATGGCCTCTTTCCATAGCTTGCTTTGTTAAGGTTCCTACTCATGAGATTCAGGCACTTTTATGGGGGCATAAAACTGCTGTACTCAATAAATACTAGTTTTGATGCCACACATAGGAGAACGAGGTTTAGCTCTTGAGAAGAGAATAAACTGAAACTCTTGTGAATATTTCTGAAGGCCTCAGTTTCAGTATGCATCAATAACTGCACAAAATACAGAGCGGTTGGAATCTAAACATCTGCCTGAAATGGCAGACACTGCACTTCTCCTCAGCTAAGCAGCATCCCCCCAGCTGCACGGCCGAGCACTCACAGGCGATGCGGACATAGGCTTTGCGGCTCTTGGTGGTGCCTGCGGAGCTCCAGGCAACGCACTGGCACCAGTAATCCTCCGGCCCGAAGAGCTCCTCCACCTGCTGCCGGGAAATCTCGATGCTCACCTCCCGCACAATCAGACCTGTCAGGGGGCAAGGAACACTGGTCAGTGTCAGCCTTACTGATGGACAGAAAACAAGTGTAGTTGCAGAAATCTGCTTGCAAAGTTGCTGGGAGACCTTAGAGCTCTCTACAAATATCTAGTCAGCAACACAGACTGTCATAAGGATGCGAAGGGGAAGAAACTCCCACTTTATCTGCATAATGAGAGATGTGGGTGAGTGAAAAACTAATTGCTGAGATTTTGACTTTCATCACATACAGCATGTATTTTAGACAAATTGGAGGAACAGCACCTCCGCTAATATAAATTATAGCACATCTCTAGGACAATATACATCAACAGACATTCCAGACCAGTTTTGTTTTGATATATCATGAAACCACATAATCATTCCGTTTATATGACTTCCTTAGCCCTTTTGTACTTCATCTCTTTTTCCTAGACAGACACAGCCGGGGAGAAGTCCTGTTCACGGTGACATTAAGCTGCCAAGAAAATGGATATTAGGATGGCAGAAAATGTCCTGATACTTTATAATGATGAGCACATGTGCTGCAGTATGATTATTGCAAGCTGCAAGATGGGCACTACTACTGTCATATATGCTGCAGATATTGGGATATTTTTAAAGGGATTTTATGACACAGTGAAACCAATTCAGTGCCTGGCAGTATCTCTGGCCCTGCCCTCCATAACCCATCTCAGCACAACCCTCCCCCAAACCCACAGTTGCACCCAGGAGGACAGTGGCCCTCTTGCCATCCTTCCAAGCAGACCGAGATTTGCCCACATTTCCCACACAGTGCTCTTTCTGGGGAAGCCTTTTTGCTTCTTCTAAGTGCAAGGAAATTTTGCGGTGTCTCAGACACCACTGTGAGCATCATTGGCAAAACGTGTGGATCCTCTAATGACAACCACTGCGTTTCACACTGACACAACCCTCTTCTCTGCTTCAAAATGCACTGCCTGGTCTAAAGGCTCTTAATTATTGGGTGGGAGTGGGAGAAAGTGTTTACACCTTTTCTCAGCATATTTGCTCTTTGCTGATGATGCCAAAGTCTTGACAAATTTCTAATGCATATCTGCCTGTAGAGAACACCACTGCCATTTCAAAGATGCACTCTCGCAAACAGCCTTGAATATATAAATTCACATACAAATCTTTTGCGTAGTGAGATTGATTTTCTTTTTCTTTCTGGCATTGCCAGGAAACTGAACTGAATTATCCTTGGATCAGAACATGCAGTTTGTCCCCATCACCAAACACCAAAGGGCAGGTCCTTCTGCTGAGCACAGACTTGAGCCTGTGGACGCCAGCTACCCTCAGCTCCTGCCACAGGGCTTACAAGGGGATATTCATAAGGTGAATGCTCCCAGTTGTACAGCACGGTGTGTTCCTCAAGCACTGGAAAGCAGGCCAGCCCTTTGATTTGCCTCCAGCCTCACAGAGGCTCCATTCAGGGAGCCAGTGATTAATTACTGTTTGCACACAGTTGTGCGCTGTCACTGCGGCTGCATGCTGCCTGCATCCCAAACGTGGGCAACAACCTAGCAGCAGAAAGGAATTAAGGCATGTAACACCACAGACTTCTCTGGTGGGAATGCTTTCTAATGAGATGCATTTTCCTACTAGAGACTATCACAGACCAGCTCCTTTTTTATTTCATTATCCTTGACATCCTTAGCCATTGAATAATCAGCTTCTTTGGGGGAAACACTTAATAGCTCTTCTCTTTGAAATGAAATACTCAAAACATGGTAACAGCACTCCAAAGAATGGAAATCAAAGCAGTGCATGGGAATTTGATACGCAGTGAATACTGTGTTATAAACTTATTTTACTTTGATGAGCTAATTTGGCTCCAAGAGGGGTCTGAGGGATAGCTTTTGTCCTGGTGAGAAGAGCATGAAGAGTGTAGGGAGGAGCATGTACCTTACATCCATAAAAATTGTTATATTTTCCCAGTGCAACTGCTGCTAGCCTAAAGATTCAGCTCATTCCCCCAGTTTTTACTGTACTAGTCCAGGGAGCTTTTGAAGGTTACAATATTATGTTTTTATAATAAGGCTGATTATGACAGAGCTTGATGGAGCAGTGAACTTTGTTACCCAAGGGCCAAAACAAGCATGCTGATAATGACCATACTGGTTAATAATGATTATGAAATAGCTTTAACATTCAGGACACAAATGTTGTTTTCTGATTGTCTGTGGAAACTACAAAACTATACTACAAATAGCTGCTCCTTAGGAATGCACCAGCAGAACTTTTTATCTTGGACCTCCTGAGATGCTTTCTAATTCAAAATAACAAGCTACTCCTCATAATGTCTTTTGGGATTGCTGTGAGTAATAATTTGGTCTTTGAGTAGTATCAACAGCTGTGCCATGACCAAAGAGATGCACACTTCTTTCCACAGCAAATAAATTCTATCTCTTTCTGCTTTTAAGCAAAAAACATCATTGTGTCTTGATCTCTAAGGTAAATTATGCTAGAATTCAAATGTACAAAACAAGTTGGTGGTGCCACAAGATTATCTGGGATATTAGCATGGCCAGAACTCAGAGACTTGATTCCACCACTGCTTCCCAGCACAACCCACTGGTGCCTTATTGCACAAACAGCAACACTGATTTAGGAGAAAACCCTCACCAGCTGAAACAAACCCACCCTCAGACCCTGGGGCAAGCACATGGAGACGTTTCCCTTGTTGTACCAGCTCACAATCTTATTCCTTCTGCTAGCACCCTCCAACATCACCCCAAACAGAAAATCCCTTTCTAAGCCATATTGCAAACACTGCAATTTGCTGAGACATCTCAGATAGCAACTGCCTTGTTACCAGCTGACACACTGCTGTACATCAGAATTCACAGAGGAGCTGGCACACTCTGTCTGCTTTCATTCAGGAGTGTATTGCTTATCCATCTCCCATGGGCACCAAGTGCAGGAAAACCCTTGCATGATGACTTCAAACAGAGATCTTCATCTTATCTCTGTTGGACCTGCTTCTGCTTCTACACTAAAGAACATTAGCTAGAGAAATGGAAAAGAAAAAAAAAGGAAAAAGGAGAAAAAAAGCTGAAAAACCCATGTCTCAATATTGCCAGAAAATGTGGCATGCTGCAACTCTTATTCGGGCAACTGTTTATCAAATTGCTTGATTATAAGTGAGTACACAATCTCTGGGAGCAAAATTAGAAGTTGCATCATAAAACAAGTCCCTGTATTTTGCCCAAATATACTTAGGGCAAGACAGACTACAAGATTAGCAATAATTTATGCATCATATATCTACCTGATACTGGCCTTTGTCACTTTGTGCTAAGTAAAAAAATGTCATCTTCTCACAGAAGGGTAAATCCTCTACCTTATCTTCTTCTTTAGAAATATATTTAATTTTTTAGTCTAGTTCTTTATACAGCTAAGTTATATCGCAGGTGAAGATAGCATAAATGTGGGGGGTTTTTTGAACACTTGAGTAAGCTGCACATTTCCAAAATTACATAATAATCATTTAGATGGTGGAACAACCCACAAGAAGTCAGGATCTTCCTATTTCAAGCAATTCCATAACAAACAGAGTTGAAGGGAAATAACAGCAATGTGGGCAGCGAGAATGCTTGACAGGTTCCTTTTATAAATCCACAAAGAGCTGACCAAAGGGATATCCCTGACAGGCTCAGCATATAAAGCCGTAAGAGGAATAAGGAACATGTTCAGAGTGGTGGTATTTGTCCTGCAAAGAAAGTCATCTGTGATGGAGCCATGTTTTCCTGGGAACACCTGCCTGCCTACCAAGTGTTGAATATATTCTTTGCTTTGCTTATACAGTTTCTGGTTTACTTATTAAACTGCCTCTATCTCAGCCCATGAGTTCCCTCACTTTTACCTGCTGGATTCTCAGCCCCATCCCACCATGGGAGTGAGTGGCTATGTGTGGCTCAGTCACCAGCTGGACCTAAAGCATGACAGCCAGTCTAAGATATCCTTTTGTCCTAGTAGTTTTCTGTCCAGTTCAGGATGGAGGAAAGCAATGAGTAAGGCTCATGACATTTGGCATAACTGGTCTGCAATTATGTCCCAGTCCAGTGAATTAAGTTGTCTATAAGTCACAATTTTTGCCTACTTACTATCACAGCCTTTTCAATTATTCATTTCAATAAAATAAATGGATTTCTGGGACCAATGGGCTCTAAAAAGAGGTAAGAAGGAACTAGAACTTTACTTATTTCTGTATTTGCAGGCTATGAGGGAGTAATGGGCAGAGAAGGGCAGAGGGTGGAGGGAATCTTTCTCAGTCTGCCTACTGCTAATAAGCACAGGGAGAGGCACTAGCTCATGGTGTATATCAAAATCTAAGTTAATACCCCTCATGGAGCAAAAGGAAGTGTGAAGAGGGAATCATGCCTTATGTGCATGGTCTTTTATTATGACTGTATCCTAGAAACACAATAAAGCAAAGACACACTTCATACACACGGTCCCCTAGTGCTTAACTAGTTGGCTATACAAACTGTGAGGTAGATTATCTGGTCTTCAGATGCACAAATGTTATCTTTTTTATTGTTTGCAAATGCAATGCAATTGTAGATATTATGGCAGATTATTGATAACTGCAGTTATAACTCATGGCTTCCATATTGCATCCACTGAAGTAACTGGCAAATTTCCCAATGATTTTAAAAGTAACAGATTTGCTGACCAGAAGCATTTCTTTCTAGGGAGACAAAAATATCTCAAGGATCTATGACCATATAAGACTGCACAAGACAATAAATGATCACCATAAATATTAGAAAACAGAATATTATTATCAATTAATCAAATTAATTATTCAGCCTGGAGTCAGTCTACATCACAGAGTTAATATCTACACCTCACTGGGCATCATTCTGCCAAGAAACTGTTTTGATATATTTTGGCTGTCATAACTGTTCAGCATTTGATATTAATACCTAAGACCTGTGAAAAGCCTCCTCACACTGGACTTTGACAGAGCAATTTTGGTGAAAGTGCTACATTGGTATGTGTTTGAACCCTCTGGCAGAACAGTAAACAGGAACTATTAAGTCACAAGGCTAAACTGCACTTACAGAAACTCTAAGAAACTGCATGGATACTTTGTTTATTTTCTCTGTAAGTAGTTCAAACAGTTTCTGTGCTTTTGTGCACTCATTTGCCCAAAAGGTATTTCATTAATTAGTAATCACATATGCCAAAAACCACATTTCTCAAGGAGATGGAACTTTATGACCTACTGGTCTGGAAAAAGACATTGCAGTAATACCTGCATATAGATGGCAGGTATATCACAGCCACTGCCAATAAGTATGGAAATACAGCCCATTTTCACAAAGGTAACTTGCAGCCTTTATACACTCAGTTTTGGAAAGCCGGTTCTCAGACCATCCTCACAAATCTGGTACTTTGTGCTGTTGGTATTCTCTCTGCTTACACAGGCCCAGGTTCCCCACGTGGGTGAGACCCCAAATGTCCCTTCCCACTGCTAGGAGGGGACACAGAGGGCAGAGACTGTTTCTGATTGATGTAAAGAGGTTTTGTGGAGCCAGCAGCAAAACAGCTCTGGGCTAGGGACATTCCTCTGCACACCCGTGAAATACCCATGCTGCTATAGAATCAAATTATGTTCCTCATATTCCTCATCTGTCTAAAGAGTTCTAACAAAGCCTCACCAAAAAACCACTTAAAAGAGTAGCATAGTTTTTGCCTCGTGAAAGTGGCCAAGACCATAAGTCAAAGTGGTATGACTGTAAACAGATTTAATGAAAGGGAAATAGATTGGTTTCTTTTTATGCAACCTTTTGTCCTTTTACCTTTAATGGCAAAATATAAGGATCAAAGTCAAGAATTATGATCTTTTTACTTATGGATAGCCTGGAATGACCCATCCAACTTATTTAATTGTTCATCACAGGTGCTATAAAGAACCTGTGTCTGTTTGCTTTACTTGGTGAAGCAAATTTTTTAAAAAGATAAAAAAAAAATCAGTGCTATGCAGGAATTTAAATTTATTTACCCTCTTGCAGAGATGGATCCCTCACAGTCAGAGATTTATTCCACTAGAATATATCAGAGTACTTAAGCTATAGAATTTGATGTTTAAAAATGAATAAATAGGCTATGCACAAGAAGAACAGCTTCAAATATTAAAGTTCTTGCTGAGAAAAATGTATTCTGTGCACCATAATGGATTCAGATGATTGCAGAATGGCACACTTTGCCTATAGCTTATTTTCTATATAGAGTACCTGTAATCTTAACAAAAGACAGATAGACAGACATCCAGAGATAGTTTAAAAGAGTAAACAGCTTTTGCACCCAGTAATCCTTCACACTGTGACTGCCTACACCTGGTTTTGACTCAATACACTGCTTTTACGTAAATTGAGGCTGGCTGGCAATATGAAATAACTGTGTGAAGATTTTCCACAAATATTAGCTTAAATATTTAAATTAAAGGCTTCCAGCTATTTTTGGTCTCTTCATAGCTTTCTCTTTAGGAAACAGATACATTCTGAACTCAAATTAACACAAGTGAAGGCAACAGCATAATAAAGTCAAGATTGCTCTAAAACCCATGTCAGGTTTGCACTGGCTTGCATCCCCTACATATGTTATCTAATTACCACCTAATGGTATTGAGTTAAGCTAAAATCCCAGCTCCCCTAATATTTAACTGACTGCCTTACACAAAAATTACAAAGGACTGTCTTCAGAGGGATTTTACTTTGAACTGGAATTAAAGAACATGTATTCTGTTTGGGTTTTGTTTTCTTTCAGTGAAAACAAGGTGGTTTTGTTCTTTTCTTATTAACAACTGAAGGACCAAGTTGTGTAAGATGCAGGAGAGATTTCAAAACAGAGCTCTTGGGTGCTGGTGGAAAACAAACCATGTGCCTGGTCCCTGCCAGCATGGTGGGGGTGGGAAGTACAGCCCTGTGGGTTTGTCCCCTTGGGAAGGCAAAATAGCCCCTCTGCTATCTCCGCCCCTGGCCAATCTCAGCAGCTGATTGCTTTACATCACCCTTGAACTACTGCTGTTTAATACCTTGGAACAGCATTGGATTGCTTGTTCTCAGCCTACAAACCCTTCAGAGATAAAAGAAAAACACCTCCCCCTTTGTTTCTTAATGAAGGCTATTTTCTGGTTGACAGCAGTTTTTGCAAATATGTACAAATTGCTTCAAAATTCATTGCTCTCTTCCACATACAACAATATGTGCCTACAGTTGCCACATTTTTTTCCTTTTTCCTGGAAGAAAAGCATTAAGCTCCAGTGTAGCAGGACTCCAAAGAAAACCTCCCTATAAATATATATTTACATTTAGCAATGGGCTTCATAATTTCTGAACTCACAGAGGCTGAAGTCTAAGAGCAGGAACAATTGTGAATTGATGTATCTTGACCCAAAAGTAATCCTGACACTAAGAAACCCCAGGTGGCAATCCCCAAACAATTCCTTGCCTGGCTGGTGCTGCTTACAGGGGGTGAAAAGAACACAGGTTGTCCACAGAGAAAAGCAGGAGTATGAGCTCTTAGCAGCTCCGGCTCTTGGGTCATAGCCCAATCTTCCCTTCTTTTGGTTGAGAAACATGCAGCTGACAAAAGATGTTGGTTTAGTTTTTTTCAAGGGCCAGGAAAAAAACATGCCAATGGTTCATGTTTTACTTAAAGCAGCAGTTGATACTTCACAAAGAAGATCTGTGCACTTTTCATTTCTGGTTCAGAGGATTTACATGCTCTTTTTAATGACCTGGGCCTTCAGCAGTGGGTAATGCTTCCCAGTCCCCAGCTTAGTGCTCATGCAAAATTGAAGCACTTTTGAGGCAGTTTAGAGCCTACAGATGAATCTCAATGTGCAGGCAAAAAGAAATAATGGTTTAGCACTTCACAAGATGAAGCAAAGGAAATTATGGAAAAACAACAACAACAAAAAGAAATCTATTGAACTTCAAACATCTGGGAAGCCAAATGAGAACATCTGAATTTTGAACAGCATGTTTACATTCCCTTGCATAGTGGGGGTGGGGGGGGGGTGGGTGGGGAGGGGGGGAAGGGAAATGAACAATAAATTGGTTTGTGTGTAAATTTATATCTAAAAATATACATCAAGCTGTTTATTTTACGGACTTAGAGACTTATATATGTTACAGATATAAAATATGTATCTGCACATGTATGTATGTGCCACACCCACTCTGCATGGCTTTGAGAAGCAGAGACGACATGAAAATGCCTTATTTCTGTGAACTTGATGCGATGACACAGTTCAGTGGCTGGTGCAGCTATTGTGGGAACAAGGACAGTCTCAATGTGACACAAGGGGTCACTCGGGAGCCTCCTCAGCAGTTGTTTTCCTACTTTTTTATTCTACAATGTGCAGGAACAGCAGGTTGGGGAAGAAGTTTAAGACTCCCATCATTTTTTGCCATTGTTCTGCATGCTGGGGATGGCATTTCACAGCTGACCTGGGTATCTTGAAAAAAAAAAAAAGAAAACTAAAAAGAAAAGAAGAAAAAGGCTAGCAGCTGCTTTCAAAGCAGCTTTGTCCACTGTGCTGTCAAGTGAAGTGACTTTCTCCAGACAGAGATGAAGCTCTGGGAATTTACTGTCTGCTCCCCCACCCAGCATGTTTTCAGAGTTGTGCCAGGGCAGCAGTCAAAACACCAGCTCCTGAACACCAGGAGGTTTTTCTTAGTTTGTAGTGAACAAAGGAATCATGGCAGGAAGGCATGCAGAAAGGCAGCCTGGTGGTCACAGAAGTCCTTTGGTGTGTACAGCTGGGTACAGCGCAGTTCATGATACTCGTCAGCTACAGGAGGGCACCAGGGATGTAAGCAAGTTCCTCTGCAGATCTGTGTGACTTTGACATGAAAAAAAGACCTTTTAAATTATGTAAGCAAATGCCTTCAAAGTATCCCTGTAGGTCTAAATGCCTCCTTTAACTCTTTTTTTTTCTAGGTACCCCCCCACTCTGAATTCCAATACTGGTTTCCACCTTAGTTGAAAACCAAAAGCACTCAACCTAACCTCCAAAGCAAACCTGATCTACTTCTAGGTACTGCTGTTCCTCAGGGCTGGCAGTCCTTACTTCTCCCAGAGGAGGGCACAACAACCAACCCTGGTGCAGCATCAGCCCTCATTACAAAAACATAGTTATACAAGTCACTGGGAACCCAAAAACTGCAACCAACCAACCAAGATCCTCTCAATCAAAACCTGGGAGCAAAAAATAGAAGAGGCTTCAAGGGCCTAAAGATATGTATTCAGGGAATAGTAGACACAGAAGTGTCTGACAAAAGACTCATTTTTTACTCTTACAATCAAAGTATGAAGGGGATGAGAAGTTACGAGGAATTGTGAAAGGCATTCCAACAAAACCTGAGAAAGAACTGTACGTAGCCTTGCAGGTGAATGGCAGCTCTGCTGGCACTTACCACATCATGCTGCTCATTTATGTACAAATTGGGAATGCATGGGGATGACAAAATGAATACAGGCAGTGAACCTGTAAAGGCAGCACAAAATTAGATCCTGTATGGGTCAGAGCTGCGTGTGACAGGCACCTCTCATTCCCTTCATAACATTAGCGATGATTTGGCACCCTACCTGCAGAGCAAAAAAAGCCTTGCTAAATCTGATCTATGTGCAAAGCTTTGCTCCATACAAATGCTTTTTTTTCCCTAAAAAAAAAAACCCCACCAAAAAACCCCACTATTAAAAAAAGTTTAAAAAGGAACAGATTTCTCCAATGTAGTTTTAAGGAACAGGAATTCTTCAGCTGATGATTTCTCTGCCTAACAACCTGATAGAGGAAAGCATAGAAGATACCACTCAGGTAACTGAAAAGCAAGTTCAGATAGACATCAAGGGAGTCTGCAAAACACTTAAATGTTTAGCACAGTCATTAAAACCCCAATGTCTCTAAAGAGTGTTAGACTACAGCCAGATCATCTGGCTGCATCAGACAATAACTTGTTTGCCTAGAAGTAAAAGTCAGGTATAATTTTGACTTTCCATTTCTGTGGGAACTCGGCGCACCTCTCCTGAGGGCCAGAGCTACCGAGAGAACCCTTGGGGAGCTCGGGAGCCTTGGGATGTTGCTAAAAGTACCTGGTGGCTCAACTTTGACCCTGCAAGAGATGTACCACATCTCTTGCAAGAGATGCATTCTTATATCCCCATCTCTTGCACATCTTGCAAGAGACGGGGATATAAGAATCACTGGTGTGTAAAGGATATAGAAATAGAACATTTATAGGTCAAAGTACAGTTTTTAAGATTTTGGTACAGGGGGGTTGGAAAAACAAGATGGAGGGAGTTAGGGCCTGCCACATGGTTCTTCCTCCTTCTTCTTGTCTTCCATTTTCTGTGTGACGTAGGTATTTTTGATAGGTTTATAGTAAAGGTACACTTAGTAATAAAAATGATAAGTATTGGAGACGAAAGATAAATATAGTTTACGTAGACTTTGTTATAAAAAGATGCGACCGCCCTGTGGGCAGTCAGAGTGCCTTTGGCTGCCTTGCTGGTCAGACCCTGGCTGGGCAGAAAGAAAATTTTTGTAGATAAGAAATAATAAACAACCTTGAAGACCGAACCTGAGAGTCCAGCCTTGTCTTTTGGAGCCTGGGAAGCGAGCCCATCTCACCCTTGTCTGGGCAGAGACAAATAACAGCCCGAGCCCGGACACATTTCCCTGAGTATTTCCAGGTATTATTGTGAAGGAACTACAGCTCTACTAATCCTACCCATTCTCATATTTAATTAACTGAAAAAAATACATTTATAGGATGCAAGTGTTCCTGCCAAGGTGCTACTGACTGCAGCACTTTTCTTTGACAGCACACAGGACCTTGGCTCTGCTCTTCTCTTCTGCCAGTACTGTATCCAAGAAACAGCTGTTTTCCATTTAGGCCTGTGGGTGCAGGATGGAGACTGGGCTTTGGGAATCACTTCCAAATCAAGCCCACACTTATGAGCCTTTCAGGCATCAGACCACCCTCGCCACAGGGGCTGCAGGTCCCACACAAAGGGCTCAAAAGGAGCTGGGGGACATGGATGGGAATAGGAAGTGCTGCTGTGCAAAGTTGTGGCTAGTCTGAAACTGTGCTGGGTACACTGATGTCAGAAGACATCTCTTGGGGAATTAATGGGATTATGAGTGTGTAACAAAGGGTTTAATGAAGGAAAAACTTAGAGGAGAGAAGATACAGGATGGAAATATTCAGGGGAGTGTCCTCAAATGCTTTAAATGAATGTAAGAGGCATCCATGTTCCTCTTCTAATTATTTTAAATAACTTTATTTCCTGTCTCGGATTTGTTTTTCTAGAAGCCCACAGGAAACCTCCAGGACAATTAGGCAAACAGCTGCAGATAGGAAGTTAATGCTGCAATAAGAAATAAATATCCTAAAGCTTTTATCTTTTGGTCCCAAAGCACTTTGCAGAGATAAATCACAGAGACACTGAGTGATTTGCACAGATACATGGTGAATATACAGAAAATCTGGAATGGGCAAATGACCCTTCCCATGGGCCCATCATTACTCAGAGGAGGAGCATGAGAGGGATTAACCTGCAGGAGGAGTAGCTCCCCCTGGGCCCCCTGTTAGCATGCCTGAGTACCCTGAAGGACAGAGCAAGGCTGGGAGAGCCTGCTCCAGTCAGCTTAGAAACAGGAGGGCAGAGGGTTTGTGATGTCCACTGCTGCTGCCTGCAAAGGAGGCTGGGCACACAGGGGAAAAGCTGCTGGAAAGGACAGCAGTAGCAGAAGGACAGGCAGGTCTCAATGGCTATGAACACAAAAAAAAGATGTCTTGGTCTAAGAGCTGAAGCAGCCTTCCACAAAGGCTTAGAGGGACAAAGCCCCTACATATAACAATTTGATTAAATAAGAAATTATTGATATGTTAATGCACATACTGTAAGTGAATCATAGACTCAGTTGAGTTTAACTCAAAAATCCTCAAGTCTTTTGCAGGCCTCTAAACAAAAAGAGAATCTTCCTGGACATAGGGGGAGTCTTGTTATTACCTATGAGATTTGCTGCCAGAAGCAAATATCTGGTCCAGGGGTCTTATTCTGCTTACAAAAGTTTATTTCCCTTCTTCAGGTATGTCCTGACCTCAGCAATTTCTTCACTCACTTCAACACAAACCCCCGCTATTTTAAATGCGTATCCTAGAAAGTTGTGGTTCTCTGCCTCTCTGTGTGTTTCTTCTGAAGCTTCCAAATTCGCCATTTTTTCGGTCCAAATATACTAATTGCTCAAGATAAAAGTGCAAACTTTGTTTGCTTGAAAACACTGTCTGCAGCAGCTTTGTTGTTGGGTATTCCCTTGATCTGGGTGAGTGGAAAACACGTTCCCAGCAGCTGATTTCGAAGATGCAACCTTTGAGAAGAGAGAACTTCTCTTGCAGCGCTCATGGGCACAGGCTCTACCCCAGGAGAGCTGACTGTCAGGCCACAGGGAGTGACAGGCAGAAAGAAGATAGCCCAAGTGAAAGCAAAAAATATCTTCAACTTAAATTTCAAGTAGGAAAAACCCCCATGGGTTTCTTGATATGTTTTATGGAAGTAAAGAGCCTGTATTTCCCCAGAGAGTTCCAGTTCTTTGGAGAAACTGAGTTATGTGCTTCTTTCTGCACTACCTGCAGCCTTTCAGACCATACATACATTAGCATGTTTCACTTGGAGAAACCTTCCAAAGAGGGAACAGACTTCAAATCATGAAATAAAACAGACTGTAGTATCAATTCTAACCCACATCTCAAAACTATTAACAGGAGTATTTGGGAAGAGATACTCTGACACATTTTTAAATTTCCTTGAAATGAGCTGGATTAGGGCAGAGTATTGAAGGAGCAGAGCTAAAAATTGGCAATATGTTGCTGAGAAATAATTATTTTGTATATGGTTGCTTGATATCTGTAATGGATTTGATCCAATGATAAACGGAAAATAAAATGACTTCTGACAATGGTGGAATGAAAGCAATTCTTATTTATGATGTGTGCCTACCCTTACTAACATAACCCCAAAGGTATTCTACCCCAGAGAATCAAAATATTGCAGGCTAAGTCTAACTGCAGAATTCAGCACCACTTGCTATTTATTTAGTGAAGTGAATAGGGACACTGGCCACATTTGCTCAGAAAAATAGCTTTTTCCTTATCCTTTGGATTCTTCAGAAATATAGAAAATTAGGAGGCTACAGCACGTTAAGATGCAAAAAGAGATTAAGTAAAAAAGATGTGCAGAGAAAGAAAATAACTGTAAGGAAAGGAAGATCTGGAGGTAAAAGAAATGAGTAAAACATTATCCTTCCATATCTCTCCCTGAGCTCTGCTAACTTGGGGACTGGGGGCACTGGAGTTTTGTATTTGGACTGCCAAATTAAGTTCTTCAACACTTATTCAAAGGCATGCAATACTAAGAAATAATGGCTTTTCTTTTTTTTATAAAAAATACTAAGATAGATGAATGCAACTTCTCAAAATGAGAGGCTGTATGATGACCTTTGCTGTATAGTCAGAAGTTCCAGCTTAAACAATGACTTTTGCCATCAGCACAATGTAGCCTTCTAATATGTGGTGTGACAAACACCAAAATAAATGGCTTTCATGAGATGTACACACAGAGGGGAAGATGAAGCAACAGAGCATTTTGTGCTGGAAGTGGTTTTCCTGCCTCTCTACATGGTGCCAGAAAAGCACAGTGACTATGAAGGCTTCCCCACTGCTGTCTTGGCTGCAGGATCTTGTAAGAGCTGTTTTAAAGGCAAAAGGGCAGATGTCAATCCTTGATCTTTCTGTTGAGAGGGTGATCTATTGAAGACTTGGATAGCTAGGTATCTACTCCCTCAAAAGGCTGCTAAACCCATGGCTTAAGTTAACAAACTCTTATTTGCCAGATCAATGCTGACCTTGCGTCAAAAGCTTGGTCGCCTTTCATTGGATCTGCAGTCATCCAAAAATACTTTACTAATTGGAAAAGGTAGTGGTGTGAGGTAAGCGTTGGAATTTCAGTGGTGGCTGTGTAAAGGAACTGAAAAAAAGGAAGTCAGCTTTCTCTCTGAAAAGAAGTTCATATTTGTCCACTCCACATGCAGTTTGATAAACTCTCTTAATCAGAAAAAAGGAGGGGGTCATCAGCAAAGTCTCCAAGACCTCCTCTCCCTCTGCATCCCAGGAAAAGAAGACAGACTGTGTAGGCAAACAATAATGCTGGGTGAATTGCCCAATATGTCTATTTAATTAGCACTTAAAGCATCACAAATGTTTTCTCCTTGCTTGAAGGAGAGAGAAGAACGTGTCTCTGGCATTGCAGAGGGCAAGAGAGGGTTTACAGACCATTTCACCTTAATAGTCACAGAGAAAATATTACAATGTATATCCAAACTAGAAAGACAAAAAAAGGCTCCAGATTTTTTTCTGCCTTTCTCTTGTACATCACTGGGATGTGGGGTTTGATATAGCAGCATTTCATCCCTCTGGAAAAATGAAAGAGGTGAAAGACCCTGATTTTCTATATGTTCACAATTCTCCCACCACTGCAGAACTGGTCTGTGTGTCTTGGAAAATATTTCTCCATAAAAGCACACCTGCAAAATTAAAATCACAGAATCACAGTATAGTGTGGGTTCGAAGGGAGCTTTAAGGCCATCTACTCAAATGCCCTACAATGAGCAGGGATATCTTCAACCAAATCAGGTTGCTCAGAGTCCCATCCAGCCCAGGCATGAATGTTTCCAGGGATGAGGCATCCTTCACCTCTCTGAACAACCTGGTGCAGTGTTTTTCCATCCTCATTGCAAAAAAATATTTTCCATAGTCATTTTCAGAGGCACAGTAATTTGTAAAATGTGCACAAACTGCTCTAACAATTATTGATACTATTGAACTTCCTGCCCTGTAACAATGGAATTTTCTTGCCCCCAAATGCATCAGTTCCAGAGGGTTCCTTTTATTTTTGTTGCTGTTATCTTTTATGACAGTCCGCCATAAAACCAAATGTGTTCCCTCAAAAGAACTCTCATCTCTGTTTTTTAAAACAAGTGTTCTTTTTTTTCTTTTTTCTGCATTAATGGGAAAATATTCCAGAGACATAAAGGCATAAAAAAGACAATGCCCTGCCCTGTATTTCTAATACATAGGAAATGAAAGAGTCAAAGATGTACACTAGACATTTCCAAAGCACCATTTGATTTCTTTATGAAAACACTCAGCTTTTTCCATAAAGAAGAAAAATTCCAGTGATTCTGAGGATTTAAAAACAGAATGCAATGATCTTCTGTGTGAAGCCTCAGGTTTCTCAGACTCAATCAGTATAAAATATTTTGCAAGGCTCTCTCTTCAGGCTAATTTAATTAAATAAAGTGGTACCAGAACACCCTGCCACTATTATGGTTCTCATCCTGTCCAACCAGAAGGCTACAACTCCCACAGAGTTCCCAAGCATGTTCTTTGCAGCAATGCTTTACACGCTGTTTAAAAAAACCCCACAGTGCAAAGTATATATAACTATTACTCTCATTTTGTACCTTTTCTCCTTCACAAAGAAAAAATATACAGAAAAAATTATATGAATATTAATTTTCCTCTCTTAAAAATTAATGCATATAACATTTCTATCTAGCAGATCTCTTCAAGGACAGCTTGGCTGCACTCTAATTCCATCTTGCGTACCATTGCTATTGCTGTGCTGTTTCCTCTGGTCTTCTCAATGACACAAACAAATTTGCCTTATAAGAAGAGTTAATCATCTCTACATAGATTTCATCCCTGGGCACAGGTTCAAAGTCCATGAACATATAATCTTTTGCAAATCAAAACCTATTTCTCTCTTTCATGCATCATTTACAATCCCAAGGTGATGTACTGCTAGCATCACACCTGTATTTTAGTTCACTGTCTTCCTGATTACTCATCCTTTAGAAAAGAAAGCACAAGTGACCTTTACTCTTTTCCTCTCATATTTTATTGTCCGTTTGCCTTGTTTTTCTTTGCTTTGCTTGTCTACCTAAAGAATTGAAAGCCTGGTTCAAACCCAGCTGCAGAATATCTTCCTCCTTAGGAGGAGTAAAATACCAGGAAAGAAGGAAGCACACAGTTTTCAGTTGTTGGGATTACACAACTGACCGTGCAGAAACACTGTGTGTGTGAGATGCCTTAGAGCCCCAGGTCACCCATGGGAAGTCTAGACCTAATCTGGTTTGTGGACAGTTTCTCCTGCCTCTCTAACCATAAGTCAGGAGGGAGCATCAGCAGCATGTAGGTTTGGACCTAGAGGGATCCTTACATCCTCCTCTGGGCAGCTCAGTCATTACTTCTGTGCCCTAGGTTACAACTGCACTAGATAGTCAAAAATAGCAATAGAAACCAAAGCAGTCTCAAAAGTGATAGAGTCCAAGGGCTTTGCCAGCCTGACTGGTGCAAGCTGCCAAGCTGATATCTCCTTCTTCGGGTGCTGGAATGAATCCTCACTGTCTCCTGCAATTTTTTTCTGCAGCTTAATCTGCAGTGAATATTACTTCCATTGCTTTAAAGAAAATACTATTTAACCACAACCTTAATTAAATTCTTTACCCATTTCTATACCACATGTGTACTACGAGCCCTAGGTTCCAAATCTGCCTACAGGAAGGTGCACGAACACTGCAGCTGTGACATGCATTAACCAATATTCTGGCAACAACCAGGCTGACTGACAAATTTGGATTTTGATGACAGTTTCATTTTAAAAAGCTATTAGTGTGACTAAGTTTGTGGCTCTTGTGTGAATAATCTGACGTGCACAGCTTCTGACACCCTCTTCCCTCCACTGAACTCCAGTAGATGATATTAATCTTTAATTGAAAATGGCTCCCATTTGCATATAATTGCTGGTTTTTATTATGCAAAATATTTGTCCCCTGAAATATTTTGATGCTTCTCTTTTAAAGCTTTGCCTTTTACACTTGTAGAATTCAATTACCTTTATAGCATCACCAAGTTTTCCCACAATGGGATTTTTGAGAAAAAAGAATGAATGTTTCACCTGTAGTGAAAAACATTCATGTTTCTAAATGGTGATGTTAATGAAAACCTAAAGAATGCACGCAGTCATAGTTGTCCTTCTGTTTGCCTATTTTCATTCCCTTGGGCTCCCATGGAATGAAAAACCCTGAAGATGTATTAAGCAACATGATTTATTTTTTTTCATGTGTTTCTCCTGCAGTCAACTTGTGGAAAAGCCAATTTTTACAAATGAATACACAGGCCCCAAGTCTAATACAGACATTTTTTTTTTACAGCCTTTCTTCCTACACCAACCTTCCCTTTTTCAAGTGAGTACCAAGAAAAGCTTATGCTTTTGATCTCTGTGCAAATAAATGAGCTGAAACAAATAAAACCTGGTTCACAAGAGACTTCCAAGACATCTGGTGGAGTTATTTTTCTAAGTAATTAGACCAAGTGGTGGTGCAATTCCCAAATGGAAAGTACCTTCTTGCTTGGTATCCAGTTATTTCTCAGGGCCATCAAAACAGCAGTAAGTCCTGCTTCTCTCCTTGCCTGTGTCTCAGACTCTATCGATTACCAGTCTTCCCAAACACTGCTTTATTACTCAAGTTTTTAACCCTCCCCCCCACTTCTTTTTTTTTTTTTTTTTTGTGCTATGAGGATCCTGTTTTACTTCCATGAATGTCAGAGGGATTTCTGGTATTGACTGAGGAAGGATGCTAAGATGCTGTAGTTCTCCTTCTTACAGGCTCTACAGAGCAGGCAGAGCAGTGCAATGAATAACAGCAAGGTGCTTGCTCTGGATCAATAGCGCTCTAAAGTGTGCCCAGGTGTGCTTCCTCCTTCTTTCTTGCTGAAAACTGATTAAATTTCTCCTTTTTTTCCTCATATCTCCCCAAGAAAACATCATTCTAGTAACAACCCAATCGCTCCTTGACACTTTGGGGAGAATGTGCTTCTCAGTCTGTGACAATATCACAGGGCAACCACTGTGAATTTGTGACACTGGGGAAGTGAACTGGGAGTAGACCTGTCTGAAGAAAGGAATTTCATTTTGTTTGTGCATGGTTCTCCTGGTTTTCTGGTTTCAGAATTGGTCAGGGTGCTCTACACTCCTGTTCCACCAGCTGACTTGGATGCAGGCACCACCCCTGCGCTATGACAGGAACGTTGTAATGCCAGATCTGGAATTCCCAGCTGTAACAGGAGTAAAGAAAAGCAGCTGCCATATGAAACAGCTCAGATTACAACACCGGGCTACTTATTAATGGTGTTCATTCTCATCCCTTCACAACATGACACAAACTCACCAGAGGTTTCATCTACTCTCTCGTCCACCACATGGTCCTTCTGATGAACCCACTCACTGTTGCACTTAAAATAGATTTGTGTGGCTGGGCTTGCTTTGCAGTACAGATTCACGGGCTTGTTCTTCACGATGTAAGCCTCTTCAGGTTCAATGAGGAAATGGGGCAATGGCTCGGGAGGATCAGATGGAAAAGTTTCTGGAAGCTCATGAAAAAAGTCATCATCTGTAAAGGAAAAATGAAAGAAACAAAATTCAGCTGGGAGACACTTGCAAAAACTTCATGAAAACTAAGACAGGTGCATACTTTTTGAATAAAATGTTATCTTTGGAGCATTTCTAAACTGAGGCTTAGATGCATTGCTGTTTCCAGACTGGAAGAAACTGTTCTTTACATCCTAACATTCTTTCCTCTCCATGATATGAAAGGGTTGTGCACATTCACAGTCTGGGATCAGTCCTTTGTTACCATCATTGGCAATACCAGCAATAAAGCTTTGTGCTAGTGCTTGGTAGATTTGCCTGCAAAACCATAAAGAGAAATAATAGAAACTTTCAGAGGCTTCAAGGCCACATTTTCAATAGTGACTTATCACACTGCATAATCAGGTGTGTGCAATAGCTACTGCCAGCTGAGGCTGGTCTAAATAGGGAACAGTACCTTTTGTTTCAGATGAGCGATTTGAAATCTGCTGAGGGCAAAAGTCTAAATGCAAGTCCAGTCTGCACCTCTTTGTTCATACACTGACTCTCCTGCTAAGACTGTTAATGAAGGTGCCAAGCTATGCTTTATTTACTCTGTCAGTAGAACCTTGGTCTTGCTATGGAGAGGGTGTGGGAACTGGGGCATGGGGCAGGGAACCTGTGAAATGGTGACATTTTGGGCAAACACGGACACATGCTATTGACATAAGGAATCTCAGCACCTCTCTGGTGCTGCTGGTAAAGATTTAAGTCAATGAAAGTAGTCTGGAGAAGGAGCAAAAGAATCCTCTAGGAGGCAAGACTGAAAACACCAAACGTGCATACTTCCCTTTCTCCCTCCCTCTTCACAAATCCTCTTTTACAACCCCTCTGCCCCTTTGTGCAGAGGAAGTCTTCCACATCAGAAAGTACCAATTCAGCAGAGACTAACCCTCTCCCCATCTTGCTCCCCACCTGCCATCACAGCACAGGAACATCCAAGAGGCTCTGAGCAGCAAAGTGGTGGGGAGCACCAACTCCTGACAGACCCACCAGTGGCGAGCTGGCAGCCCTGAAGGCCTCTCTCAATCTCACAGTTATCACTATACCTTGTGATGGATGCTGATACTGATCAATAAAACTCCATGGAAGATGCAGCTGAAAATCCTGACTGGCTGTCTCCTCCCTGCCAGTCTTCATGAAGATGAAATGTCAGATGGCTCCCTCCCCAAACCTGAAACCTCCCTGTTCAGGCCCTGTCCAGAATTACAAGGGGCATGACTTTCCTTCCAGATACTGCTTTTCAGAAGGACAAGAAGGAACAGGGACAGATGAAGGACAGAGGGAAAGAAGGCAACATGGTACCTGTCCATGCAGCTGTATGAAGGTAAACTGCATGTCTTTATCACTGATGGGAATACCTTACAGAGAAACCATTTTGTGAACCTCCTAAATTGTTTATGAAGAGAACATATGTTCACCATTTTTTTTCTTTTTTATTTCCCACTGCCCTTCATATTAATTTAAAAATACTCCTGTCCTTCTTAGTGTCTCATTTTATAAGGTATATTAGGCCTGACTCACTACTGCATCACTCCTGAGAGTTAATAGAAGTGAACTGGTTCAAAGATAGAAAGAAGGGCCGATAAATAAGGCCTGACATTTTTCTAGCAAAGGGAAAATCTGTGACACACTATAACACTTCCATTTCCATCTCCAATTAATCATTTCCAGATACTCAAATTAAATTTAATTTTTTATCACTTTCCCATGCTTCCTTTATTTCTGCAGTTTCCTTTTCACTCTGACCACACCAGCCTCCTTCCTCTGCAATCCTATTTCCTCTCCTCATTAGGGATTTCTTCCTTGCTCCACTTTACTCCCTGTTTTTTTCCAAAAAGAAAGACGAGTTACAGTAAGCTAATGGGAGTCCTCATTTGGTTTCATGACAATGAAACATGTCTGAACTGAATCAAGAGGCTTTTTGGCATTCCTCATCCCCTTCCATGCACATCTCCCCTCTTCCCCTCTCCCACATGCAGCTCCATAGACATCCACGACACAGAAACATTAGAGATGAATCATTTCCCCTGAATTGCCACAGGACGTATCTTTTTCTTCTGGTCATTTAATTGCAAATCAGCAAGCAGACAGATGGAAACTAACAAAGCACACATATGTTTTATAATTAAACAAGTATTGCTTCACTAATTTCTGGTGACTGGAAGAACAAATGTATTTATTTTCACCACTAAATTTCTGTGCGTTATCAAAGGCAATAATTACAATGCCTGACCAATTAACTGCACCTCATCAAAGATAACTAGAAAGTCTAAAAGGAGGGATCAGAAAGCTGCAGAAAAGAAAAAAAAAAAAAAGGAGGTTTTCAAAATTATTTTTTAAACAGCCTGGAAATGGGTGTGGGTTTGGGCTTTTTCTCCTCAAGGTAACTGCTTATAAAGTTTAGGTATTATTTGTATGTATTCAAAGTACTGCCCAATAAATTATGATCTAGTCTCACTTTTTGATTGCGGTGATAGCTGCTTCTCTCCACCAACCTGGCATCCCAGAGTCAGATACAACAAGCCTGTTTTCTTGCTGCCTTCTTGCTATGATTCCTCCTTACTCCTCTTGAACGACAATAAGCTCGGCATTATTTTTCCACACTCTCTCATTTCTATCAAGAGGCATCTGAACCACTCTTAAATGTTAGGGATATAGATGGAAACCATTCACAAACTGTCACACAAATAGTGCTCAAAGGCTGCCTCGTCCCTGGAAACTGGCATTTAAAACCATCACTTTCAGAAAGAATTTAAGATAGTAGCTAAGAAAAATTTTTTTTTTCTTTTTAAACTTGAGAATGCTCATTCAATCCCTGCCCTCATACTGCTGCTGTTAATAGCAACAATGGTGTTTTTTTATAGAGCAGTTTCTCAAGAGGAACATATAGAATATCACCATGACTGCGTTTGGCAGAAAAAGCAGCAATCCCACTGTAAAGCTAGTCTGCCTCCATTAGCACTGAAGGACCCTTGCTCCTGCTTTTCACTGCTGAAAGGCACCAGGTGGCCTAATCCACCTGTGGGAACCACGGTGGGAAGTCACCTGGTGTTTCCTGCATCCCCCAAAGAGATGGGGTTGGGTGCTGCAGGGAGGCAAAGCACCGCTCCCCTCTCACCCAGGCGCGCCAGCTGAAGTGGCAGGATGGTGATTTACGGGTAGAGAGGGTGTGCAGCCCCAGTTCCCCTGTGCCAGGCTGTGACACTTGCTTCTCAGGATGAGAATCTTTTGAGGAAGAAGAACCTTAAATCCCCTCACGATGGCTTGCACATCACACCAGGCACTGTTGTGTCAGAGCCTTGGACAGTCAGCCAACCAAGCTGCTGATCTGGGACAGGGTTTTTAACCATCCACCTTAACACACATCTTGGAGCCAAGTCTTGCATTTAATTTTCTGAATTACAGCCATATGCTGTCGTGCTTTCACTGTAATTCTTGCAGCAACATGCAAGCATAATTATAACGTTACTGTAATTATATAGCAAAATATTCCTAAAAATCTGACAGAAAATGCCAATATAGGACATTAGACTGTGTTGGGATTTTTTGCAGTTCTCTAGAGAACAAGACCTCGTAGCACCAGAGCAATCTAATGAACCTGTGCTTTCATGAGGACACAGTTTCTAACAAATGAATAAAATAAACACTTCCATCAGTTTCTCCTGACCAGCTCTTCTTAAACACAGGTCATTCCTGTGAGTCAAACTCTGACTTAGATTTTTCAGAGATTATTTTGTTATCATTGTCTGGCCTGTTGAGCCAATTTCTATAGTTTGGATGGGGATTACCTCTCATGGTGTGCTCCATTGCTGCACGAGGGGATAAATCTTGCCTGAGACTTTGATCTGCATCTTCCTGATGGTTATTGCCGGTTATTTAAAATGCTCATCTCCCAATGGTGCAACAAAGCAGCAAACTTTGTAACTCTCTTATTAAACTCTCCTAAATAGCTAGACATTTTTTTCTTTTGTCTGGAGGAAAAAAGCTAATTAAACCATTTGGGAGTGATCTGGAAGTGTAGATACAAACAAACACTAAAAATTCACATACTTGATTTCCAATCATTATGCCAATGTCATGTGCAGCAAGTTCCCCTCACAACTTTGATCAAACACAAACACAAGACACACATTGTTCTCCCCTGTTGCAACAAATCCCCTTCTGTGCTCAGTAACTTTGAGCTGCAAGTTTACTTCTGCAGTATGTCACATTCATCTTTATTTTCACATAATAAAGTGTACAGCCCATCTGTTGTTATTGACTGATTTATATTAGCAAGACAAAAGACCTGATTAATGGTACTGCTAAACTGGTTCCAGTCATGCAATTCATTCATATTAAGAAAATATATTTTTAAAAGCCACTTTAATCTATAAACTTAATTTGGAATTTTTATTTTAGTTGCTGGCCCAAATTCAGATACACTTTTATTTGCCTTCTGTAGTTTCTGACCACCATGTTTTTTAAAAGCCAAGACAAAGTCAAATCTATAGGAACAGGGGAAATGCCACTGAAATCAGCATTGATACAATCTGGCATGGGCTGTCACATATAGGAATTTTAGCTTTCTTTTAAGGTAAAACAAATGTTTGCCTAAGTCAGGAACCTTTTGATGTTAGGAAAGGTCTTTACTCTTTTCATGCATTTGCCTGCAAAACTGTACATATTATAGCTCTCCATGCATAACACGTGAAAAGAGAGATTTAATGGTATATTTCCCCTTTTATGGATTAGTATCCCTGCTCTAATCTGTGGCAGGAAAATATTGTGCTCCATACACCAATCTATTCATCTCTAGATCACTAGTTTTATTACTATATACGAAGCTTTAATTCTCATCAGCCCAGCATATAACTCAGTATATATCTGAACTGCGAGACTTGAGCTATTATTGCTTAGATGATAATATATTGGACCATTATCTCTTCATGCGAGACCTGAAGCAAATTCTTCTCAAATGGAATTTACTTCAGAATGATTCAAGAGCAATTTAAAATGAATGGCTGCAAAGTTAATTCTATTTGCATTTGGATGCCCATCACTCGGCAAGACCATTCCCCGAGCGTTGCAAGAAAGGCAGCTGGAGTTTACTGTATGGATGGCGTTTCTGTTCAGGTTTTAATGTTATGATTAAAAAGCTTTCTAGAGCAACAAGTACTGTTTACTGTGAAATAAACAGCAGGTGCTAGCTCAGCCAGACGGCTTATCAGGATGGAGGCAAGGGTTTGGATTACAGTGCACACTCTTTCCGGAAGGGAAAATTGCTCGGCTGGAAGTCCCTTTAGTCACAGGGTTTTCTATCCTCCTAGGAAGGGCATGCAGTGCCACCAAATGGGAAGCAAAAAAACCTGTATGCCATAGAGCCTGCCTTCACCTTAGAGGCCCAAACCACCACAGAGCTATGAATCCAATATGAGTCCAAGCTGAATAAAAGTTGGCAGAAAACGGGTCTTATTTCTAAGAATCACTAATGAACAGTTTCCATACCAAAAAGGCCCTCTCAACCCTGCCTCGGCCTTGGAGACCACGTAGGGACAGAGAATGGGCACAGCAAAGTGTAGCCTGTGCCCTGATAGAGAAAGCACATTTTCCTGCCTTGACCTGGGGAGAAGGAGAGTGGCTTTCTCAGCACTTACCCTCTGTCAGCCCTACCTCTGGCTGATTGCAAGGTGAGCATGCAATAAAGCAATCACTCCTTATTCTTCAGCACCTCAGAAGGGGAAGGTATCCTCAAAAAGCCCAGAAAGTCTGCAATTTTGCAACAGCAAAATATTTGGCCAACCTTGGGGGCTGGCATCTGCTTGGTTGCAGCTGAATTCACTGGCAGGCCTTTATGTGCCAGAAGATGAGGCTTGGTTTTGTGGCAGCCCACAAACCAGATCCTTGCTGAACTTTGCTGGACCCTCCTGGGAGCAAGGTCAAGGGAATTTCTGACTCAGATTTACTGAGCACCCACAAAATTAAATGCTCTTTTCATCAGGGAAGGCAGAGCGCAGGCACAGTCTGGGAAAAGTGACAGAGAAATCGATAGGGCATGCAATGCTCATCTTTTTTGGGTGACTTCAGTCCAGAAACAGAATAAATAAAGACCACATAGAAGAATGAACTTTCCCTGCACCTGCAGCAGCTTATTGAAGACTCTCCTAGCACATCTCAGCTTAACAACACATCCCCAGGAGATCAAACCCAAGCTTTGCTTGTACTTAACAAAGAACGTATGCACTGAGCGGCTACATATCCGTCAGGAGGCTGCTGGGCAAAAGTCTCCCTCTCAAACACAGGAACATGAAAGAAAAGGCAAACACATCCTTTCCTGTCTTTCTGTACACCCCTAGAAAAAAAAAAAGGAACTTTCACAGCAGCACAGGAATCAATACTTGATCCATGGTCAACCAAAGTCACAACCTGAAGCCCTTTAAAAAGACCCAGACAATGGGCATCTCAGACACAGGAAATTCTGGATTATTGGCTCAGCTTAAGAGCCCAGGAAGGAGGTTTCTGATATTTGTCTCAGTCCTACCATACAGACCATCCTAAATAAAGAAGCCATACCTAGAACAGTAATTGTGCTTGTTATGCCACCATACTCTGGCTAGCCTTTCTCAGGAAGCTGTGAGGAGCTGAAGGGGAGAAGAAGACACCATGCTTTCCCTTTTAACAGCATTGCACAGTCTGCCATTACACTGGGGGACTGCTAAGGGCGGGAGCTGCAGCTCAAGAGCAGGGAGGTTTCACAGCCAAAGAAGCCAACTGAGTGGCTGCTGGTGCTCCCACCCAGCAGCCCTGTGTGGAGTGGAGCCCTCTCCTCTTGTCACTTCTCTCTGTGCTCCTATTTTATGTGAATGCTGCATGCCCAAATATAGAGCTGAGGGCCAAGGAAGATGAAAGGATATATGGTTATCACCCAGCCACAGACCATGTGGACACTGTGTAACCATGTTGCCTACAGCAACCAGCTGTGTTCTCCATCTCCCCTGCTCTGATAGTGCCATCTCCTTCTCTAAGCCCAGTGCCTGGAGTACATCTTGCCTGGCTTACCCTGGCAAACTGCACTGCTGTTAATCAACAGCTAATTCCAGTGGAGTCAGATTTGCATCAGAATAAGGAAAAGGAGAATCACACCTAGATGAGGAAAACACTGTACCACCTGTATAAAGAGTTTTGCAAGTTATATCTTACCACTGGAGAAAAGGCACCTTGCCCCAGTTTAATTCAAAATTAATTCATCATTATGATTAAAGTTTCTGCTTCTCTTGAAACTTTCACATCAACCAGAAGAGAAGAACATTGAAAACAGAACTGTCAGTGCTCTGTCACAGAGGGAATTTTTTTATACATCCCACTGCTAATTCAAGACAATACCTGCAGGTATATATGTAGACATGACATTTAAGGTTCTGTATCCAGAATATTACCATTGCCCTGAGACAAGTTCTGTCAGACTAACAGCTGCTGCCTAAACATGCACGAGATGGTGGAGGTACTCATTAGCATTGGACTCAGCCTAGGAAAATGCCAAAAGATGGTATGGTTTCATGCAAGGCAATTGAAAATACTTTCTGTTCTCATATGAAGAGCACCAAGCTGTTCTTTGAGCAACAAGTTTTATGAGACTTGTCAATGTAGGAAACTTAATGCAATAATCTGCAAGCTCTACGTTCTGTGAGTCTGCCCAACCATGTAAATAGATGAAAAAGGCTGGAGGAAAATCATCAGGGGCTGAGGCTGGCTTATGAGCACTGAGAGCCTGAAATGTAAAGTGAAGAGGCTAAGTTTCTTTCCTGCCCTGCCCTGAGTACCAGCAGTCACATCCCTCTTTGCAAAATATTAATTAATTCTGATGGGAACTTGTGCTTTTACAGAGCTACTGGATAAGGTTGTCTCAGTTACTGTGCCACGGCTCTCAACAGTACAGCACTTGAAAATAAAATGCTGACAAACAGCAGACGATATCAGCGACATTTCAAGGTGATTACCTTTTGGAAGTTTCTGCCCTCTTTCCACTTTCAGAGTAGTCAAGCATTGGAACAGGCTGCTCAGGGAAGTGGTTGAGTCACCATCCCTGGAGATATTTAAAGGATGTATAGATGTGGCACTTAGTGACATGGCCTAGTGCTGGATTTGGCAGTGCTGGGTTAAAAACTGGACTGTCTGATCTTAGAGACTTCTGACTTAAACAAATCAGATATTCATGGAATAGTTTAAAACTAATAAAATATTCATGCTTGAAAAAAACCGGTGGGTTATTGACTAGCTCCAAAACTTTATCTCCTTGCTCTGTCATGTAACAAACTCACAGAGTAACATGCAGGTGTTACTTTGCCAAGCACTCACATCATATTGTAACCGTGAGCTACAGGCATTTAATTGGAAAATTAAAACAGCTCCTGTTGGATATGGTTGTGCTGCTAGAGTTCAAGCCTATTGGTGCTGGTTGTGTCTTCTCTGATACAGATGCAGCATATGAACAGCAGTGAAACTTCAGTGTCAGCCTGTGAGGTTTTGTGTTCTCCCTCTTAAGCATTTTTCATTTTGGATTCTAGATTGTGATGGGTCTGTGTGATGGCACGGGATCCTCTCCTAACCACCTGAAAAGCAAAGTCTAATTTGAGACACTTCTGCCCCAGCTGCCATTAGTGGTCATAATGGTTGACACAAGGTCAAAAATTATGAAACCTCTGAGGAGCATCATTTCCTCTTCAGTGTTAGGCTTCACTTCCCTTTGACACATTAGTCCTGAAGCAGCTCCAGGCTCTTGACCTCTTCTTTAACCCTGATAACTAATTAAAGATGGACAAGGCTTAGGCTAAAATACTTTTTGTTAAACCTATTCATTCTCAAGTCCCCTTCAGGCACTCTTTGTCACACAGGACAGAGCCTGCCATATTTACATGAACATGAAAGAAGGTGCCTGTTACAATAACACAAAAAAAAAATCTCCTTTTACAAGACCTGACAACCTTTGTGGTTAGATGGTAGAATGCATTTTACAGCACATAAAATATATTCTCAACACATACTGGAAACAAGTTTCCTGGGTATAGTCCAAAGCACACAATTCAGGAAAAATCCAAGGATAATTAACTCTGCACACATTTTTAGAATTAGAAGTTCAGACTCAGGTCCTTTATCTGACTACTATATCAACAGTCTGAACATGGTGTCCCAAACATGATAACCAAATGAAAAATTGATCCCACCTTTTCTCATGCTCTTAGGGCTCTTTCATGTACTGGAAACAAAGAGAGAGCTCAGGCCAGAGTCATCAGCTGCAGGCAAACAGATTTTAGGGCCAGTGGTAAATCACATTACACAGCACAAGTTTGTTTAATAGAGGAACCTTGAGTGAGGATCTATGGCACTTTACAAATACTTTCTCTGCTTTTTATGTTGTTCCATATTAATAATTAAGCTTGCTTCTTGCATCAGTATGTTGGGGTTAAAATGTCAATCTTTTGTTTCTAGCAAGAATGGTTATTTTTACCCTTACTTTTCCAATTATTAAAACTGCAGCAGAGCTTTGCTCCCTGTTTTGAAACACTTTCAAGGCGAGCATTTTTGTCTCATCAAAAAGTGATGATCCAACATCTACTGATTAATAAAACTGAGATCTAATGGGATGTCATGGATCCTAATTTCATGAGCTATCTGAAGCGTAGAGTTAATGTAGACAGCGATGTCACTGCATCTCAGAAAAACACGGGACACTTAAATATACCTAAAATAACAGCTCACTTGCATGGCCACCTGGTTAAGGCATTGAACTGAGACCCAGGGGACTGATACTCTTCTGCAACCCCTTGGGGAAATCTAATCTGCCAGGTTCAGGGTCCCATCTGCAAAATGGATGTAGGACCTCAATAGGTAGCACTCTCTGTTCACTACCTTCAAACTGAGCAAACAGCTCTGTATTTAGATGTTTCCTCCAAAACTTCTCCCAAATGCATGCCAGTATCATTTGCTAAACAGCCAGCAGTTACAGAAAGGATCCCAAACAAATCTGTGCTTATAAAATGACTAGGGAACAAAACTTGTCTATGCTGGAGCTGATGTGAAGTTTGCCACTGGTCTCCCTTTGCATCAATGGAGCAGCCTGGCCTTGGGTGGTGTGAAGGGCTCTCTCCATGGGCTAGGGGAATGCTGCTGTCCCGAGACAAACATTAGTCCTCATGAATATCTACATAGTCACTACTTCTTTTCATGGTTCTTAATGAAATTATTATTTGCCTGGTGCTGGTTACCTAATTTCATCCACAGCGAATTTTTCAAGAACCATAAATTATTTTGTATGAGGCTGATTTATCCCAGCAGAAGTCCAAATTGAATTAGAAATCCATTAGCTGAATTCTAAGCAGGAGCTTCTGGGGGGAAGGGGAAAGGAAGGGGGGGGAACTTGGGAGTCTGAACATCAGATGTGGAAAAGGGGAAAAATCCTTAAAAAAAAAGTAGAAAAAGAATGGAAAACATAAATATCTTCTGATTGAATTAAACACCTAGGTATTTATAGAGCCAGATGGAAAGGCACAGATTATTGCCTAGGATCAGAAATATAACTCAGACATTAATTTATTTATTTTGACTAGCAATTAGTTTTGTAAGTAGATGAGATTTTGTAAGCAGATGAAAAACTCTGTTCCACTTGAATATTATAGTTTCCATCATGAAAATACCAACAGATTGTGTCTGCTATATATACTAATAAAGCTAATAACGAGCTGTTCAACCAAATCTTAACACAAAATAATCAAAGGCATTCCTCCCTCTGAGGGAAAATGAAAGCAAAAAATGTTTATTTGCTTTGGAAACATACAGGATTATTTCATCAGCTATCATCCTTCATTCAGAGCCTGCTGATTTGAGGAGATCCACATGAACAGTGGAACTCACTGAGCACATGTTTATTTCCAGGTGAACATATCCTCTCCTCTTGCCACCCTACCCTTACCATCAGCAGGCACATCAAAGAAAGGATGATGGAAGGTGAATGTTGGAAGTTCATTGGTGCTAACACCCACCCTATTCTTTCCTAAAGCTGGAAACTATGATGGACAAGGCCCACAGAGGGAAACTGCACGACAGTCCCTCTCATATGACTTACAGAAGCAGTCTGCATCCACACAGTTCTCTCAGAAATTGGTTACAGACAGGAAATCTTCCCCTGCAGTGACTAATTTCATTCACACCCCTGAAGTCCTGCTGATTTCACAAACTCTCTAACAATTAAAAGCAAAAAAAATTTTATCATTCGAAATGAAGCTTGAGACAGCAGTCTCCTGGCTTTGGTTTGCCTCCAACTCAACCTTCAGCTCCAGTGTCTGAAAACTATCACCCTTTCTAACATCAGGAGCACCAGGACAGCTCAAACAGAAATTGCTGACCTGCAAAGAGCATGGTCACCCTTCTCAGCCACCATCCTCACCTTTCCCTCCAAATCTTTTCAATCTCACTCCATGGAAACAAACAAGAAAAATGAGGGGGGAAAAAAGAAAAGGAAGTCTTTTGATAATTCAGTAATCAAAGCTATGACTGGAAATGATAGCTAAAGTAGAGAAATCCCTAGAAAGTGCTGAGAACAGATCCAGCACTGAAGTTCTATGGGAAGACAGAGTGAATGTTCAGAGACCAGCAGCTGAAATTTAACCCCTGAATCTCTGGATCACTGACTTGCATACCTCTCTTATCTGTTTAGATCCTCGTCTGCTACACCCATTTTTAATGTAAGGTTCCTACAGGAACTGCTAGCTTCTGATAACATGATGTCAACAGAAAATGCCACTGGAAGTGGGGCTTCAGATCCTGCAAAACAAAAGCCTTGCTACCAAGTTACATTGCATTTCTCAACAGTGCTGTGAATTGGTTTGGATGAAATCAGAAGCACTCTGCAACTCACACCACAGGTCAGATAATAACAGTATTGTGTTTCAGCAGCTGAAAGTACACAGCAGAAACAGAGGGAAAGGGCAGCATGGAGTGCCTCCGGCTCAACAGCCTCTAGCAGCAGGGATAAGAAACACAGACACATCCACCTCTGTCTCACAGATGCCACAGGAGATAGCACTGCACAGCATGCAGGACAAGAGCATTTAGTCAAACTGGCCCTTAGATGTGCATTGCCTGGATTAGGACACAGCAGCATTTATAGCTGTTGGTGTCTCCCTCGTGTCTAACGAAAGCAGCATCATTCAGTAGTGGTGCAGATTATTCCAAGGAATTGCATTTGTCTGTATCTCAGTCTAGTTCAAAGACTGTAAATCTCTGAGGTCTCAACTCCATCAGCACAAGTAAGAGTGCTGTCTGTGCTAGAGTTTTGGCCCTAACAAGAAGCAGATAGATTCCTTTGGTTTTGATTTTTAAAATACAGATCTGCACTCAAAAAGACAGAGCAGCAGTGTTAATGAATGAATCTAAAACATAAAGAAGCACTGGAGAGAAATAACAGAAATGCAATTAAGTTGGAGGCTTAGCTGGGCATGTTTTGCATTGCCGTATCATATTTATTTATTCAGCACTCCTCAGCAAGTCAGCTCAAAGCTAGGGAGCAATGAATCAGTACTCTAATCTCCCTCCCCATCATCCCCAGCCTTTGTGAGGAAACTGATATCCAGCCCCAGCTGAATCTGTCGAGTTCTAATCATAAACACCATCACTACAGAAACACAGACCTAAGATATCTGACTGACTCGAGTACAAGACATATGTATTTCAATTCCACTTTAGTTTTCTCATTTCTTTCTTCATCCCTTTTCTTAGGTTTTCTGTCATGTCTTTTCTCCCCCATTTTTATCTTCTTTCTTGCCTCTAGGCTCTCTATCTTTGGTTTTCTTTTTTTTTAATCCACATCCCTCCCATTCCTTTTTTTTGTTTTCAAGTAAAGCAAACGTGACTGGTCAGGAATCTCCTTATGTATTGTTATAAATGGATAAAGACTAATGGTCAATAAGTTTAGATTGAATGACTGGGGACAGAAAACCAAAACTAAATAGCTGTACCTACTTTTAAACTCAGAATAATTAACAACAGATCTAATTTATCCACACTCAAGCAACAGTAATAACATTCTACCATAAAGGAAATGATGATCGTGCTTTATTTTGGTGTCTAACCAGAGACAACAGTTTAAAGTGGCTCTCCAGTTAGTTTAAACAGCTTTTTCTGCTCTTCATTTGGCAAAATTGGCTTGAATAGCACAAGTTCATTTTGTAGTTAGGTAGCCTCATCCAGCAGGTTACTAATTTGGGACCAGGAAACCGCAGTAGTATTACATCAAATGTATCTAAATATATAGCAGGAGGTCACATTCTGTGATTGCACTAGGCTTAAGGCAGAAGGGATAGAAAACATTTAAAATTAATTGTTAGCCATAATAAGTAGAGATTTTCACCAGAAAGGTAATTTGCAGTGGCTCCATTTCATTTTCCCAGCCACATTTCCTTTTAAGTGGCAAAATTACAGCACATAAGCAGATTAATATCTAAAATAAAACAGCAGCTGTGCATTTGGGTAGCAATTGTATGGAAGGAACCTCAGAAGCTCGTTAGTAATACTTAAAGCGAGGGGTGTGTTTTGGTTGGCTTCCCACTGTACTCAGTGCTGATGCCAAAACACATTATAGTACAGCTGAAAACACATATTGTATGAGCAAGACTGTCAGCCTTTTGCTCACTTACACACTCAGTTACACACACAGCTGAAAACAGGTGCTGCCTGAGCAAGACTGCCAGCATTTTGCCTCAGGAACCTGGGGTGTAGCTTTCTGTTAATGAAAGAAATGTCTGTAAGCTGAGTTGCTTCTTTCCCAAGCCTACTTCTGCTGTAACTACCCCTTGGAAACGTGTAGTAAACTGTCACTCTCCCGACACTAAACAGAGCACAGCACTTCCCACCACTGTAAATTAACTTGAATTTGCCTTCCCCCTTCAGAAAATGCTCAGCTGTTACATTAATCTCTGCCAATATGATGAACTTAGAGAGCTCTGCACAATTTACTCACAGCAGAGCCTGGTTTTTAAGTGACTCATTTTCTTCCAGGATCCTCCTTTTCATGCAGGACAGCTTATGCTCTGTTCAGGTGAGCAGGAACTCAAACAGATTGGAAGTCAACTAAGAAAGGACTCTTTTACACAATAGCCAGGGAGCAAATGGGCCAAGGTACTGGGGACACACTCTGATGCTTGAGAGACAGCAAATTCCCAGCCTGTTTTTCCATTACCCCACACACATCAGCTTCTTTCAAGTTCTGAGGATCTCCAGCACAGCACCCCTCAAACCTACGAGCTGCAGGCTTGGAAAGCAGATACCCTGCGCCATCCCCAACACCTCTGTACTTGCTACAACCATCACCACTGCCTGGCCCTGGGAACTGCAGCCTCTCCTGGCCTCATATTGCCACAGCCTGCTACTCCCAGGAGGAAAACTGCCAGTGCCCCAGGAACTTGCTTAATGTATGCAAAGGTGATCTTGAGTACAGAAGGAGAGGGGACCGAGTAGCAGCAAGAGCAGAGAACAAGTTGCTGTACATGACAGTTCATTTCTGGATAGCTGAGGAGATTAATGCCTTCACCTGCTGCTCGTGCATTACTGTCCCCAGCCATACAGAGATGAAACGCTGTCATGTACAGCAACTTGCTCTTCACTGCTCAAGCAGAGAGAGCTCATGCAGTGACTGCTCTCCTGAACCCCAAACCACGGCAGAGAATGTTTAATTAAGGGAAGCATAAATATGAAGCATGCATTGTATTTAAATAATGTACTGTAAATGTCTCATCCCTGAACTGAAGGAAAAATGTGAAAACTGATGATGCTATCAACGATCTTACCACAGATCACAGGAGTCAGCTATGAAATAAGTCTTCTCTTTGTAAAATGAGTACTATCAAAGAATACTGTTCAAATATTTCTTCCTGTTTGTGCCACTTTCCCTGGTTATATTACTGCTCTTATCATTTGCCATTTGTAGTATCACCTACAAACCTGAAAATAACGATTCATCAGGTACTTTTAAAAAAAAATTTATTTGTAGCATGAAGTAAATATTAAAGAAATTGCTAGTCACATTACTTCAACCCCAAAATGAACACACCTGAGAAATTCTGCAAGTGCACAGAATTTCTTTTCTGTGGTTTTTTTTTTGGGTTTTTTTTGGTTTTTTACAGCGTGGAGACTCTGTCAGACTGGGAACTGATTCAATCAGGAGCCAAGCCCACCTTTCAGAAATCTCAGTGTAGTCTTCACTCTTCTAAATTAGCCCTAGACTCTTCTAAATTGTCATCATTTAGACAAACTTTTCTGGGTTGTCACATTGAGCTGAGATTTTTCTCATAGCCTAGGGAATTTGGTGTCAATTATTCCTTGAAAGCAGTTAGTCTAACATTACTAGACTGCTTTGAAAGACCAAACCTTATGTCTGAAGCAATCTAACTCCTGGGCTCTCTGCTGAGGCCACAAATGGAGACCAGTCTGGATGCTGAGACTCATGCAATAGAAAAGAGTTCATTAGAAAGCCAGCACAAGCACAAATTAAGGTCGAAATTCTCAGGTATAATTCAATTTTATAAGTAACATCAGACAAGAAATAAACCAAAAAACAAACCATGCTGCTGTCTGTACCTCCTCCAAACAGGTCTTTTCCAGGTGGTTGTTTTCACCTACATTCTTCAAGCCAGAATACACCTCAGACTATAACTTAAATTCCTGGCAACTAAGTTCATAAAACTACCTGAACATCTAGATCCCAGTGCATACACACTGACTTCCTCTGCTGATAAACAACTGCAGGATACACAAAATTTGGATTTGCACATCAGCATCATTACACTTCCCAGGGCTTCCACCTGTTCCTGCAGCCAGAACAACTCACATTACAGCTGATGGCTTAGACAGTTTGGGGAGGGTCTAAATATATACGGGCAGAGTAGATATATTCATACATATATAGATAAAGAGATGCTTTTCTTTAGAAAAAAAATACTGTTATCTTAAAAAAAAAAATCTTGCACCAAAATGGGCATTCTTGAGCTTATATTCGTAAGTCTTGCAGCTGCTTCGACTAATGTCATATGGAAGCTATTGCCTTCATCAAGCTTAGCATTGATCCCATTATTTGGTCCAATTTTCTCAAATTACTTACTTCTAGCCTTATTGTCTCATCAGCTATATTCACTCATTTCTCTGCTACAGGACTCCCTTATTTCTGGGACAACTCAGGTTTCAACTATCCAGATATATATATAACAATAAGTCTTTTACACTCTGTAAATACCCCTGTTTAGGTACACTAGAAATCTTACTGAGGTAGCACAGAGGGCAAAGCATTTTAATTCAGGAACACCCATATGCATCTTGTTATGTTGTAGACCTAGTAAATAAAATCCTTGTCATCTCTTGTGGGTTTTGCCACTTCTATGAACAGAATTTGCAGCATCTTGTGTTTCATCTAGAGGGATAATGCAGGTGCAACCACATCTTGAGATATTTGAAGGCATAAGCCAAGAGATTTTATGCTTTTTAGGCCACTCCATTCATATATTCCTTTGCATAAAAACTCTAAGTACCACAACAGGGTAAACATAAACTGAAGAAGCCATCAGATGGCTAACAGCTCTTCTGCCAAATCCATCTGCCTGAACTCAAACCTTGTTGGGAATAACACATCATTGTAATTATTTATTGTATAGAATTCCTCCCCATAATCAATTTTCTGACCATGATTCTCCACAGAAGAAGTGACCCAATTGAATTTAAAAAAAAGAAAAGGAGAGAGGGAATTTGAAAGCTGGAGAAAATTAGCATGCAATAAGCCATTTCTTCTTGTCAATTTTCTCATCTCCTTTTATTAACAGATTTGTTTTTGAAGCAATTATACACGTGCAATCCATTTGTGGCATCTTTTTACTTGCCTCCTGACATAACCATTATTAGGGCTGTCACAACTGATAGGCTGACAGCTAGAGAGAGGCAGTTCTGCAGTGTCCTGGTACTGCCAGTCAATACCAGCTGAATAATAACAACACAGCCAGCGAGCTCCTATTATTTTTCTTTCCAGTGGCTGTGTTGAGAACGGTTCCTGCAGAATTTTGACAGAAGCAGGGAACAGTGAGGATGGTCTTCATGTGCTCCCAGAATCATGTGCCAGCCATAGATGCTGCTATTTCACACACCCTCACAGGCTGGTGCCCACTGTGAGTGGTGCTGAGCTCTCAGCACGGCCCATTAAAGCCTGACCAGTACTTGGTGTGCTTCAGAAATTATTCAGGCAAATTCTCACATATGTATGGTGCTGCTGGTCCTGTTGCTCCAGAGCAAGCTGAGTATGCCCTGAGGTTTACAAAACTAAATGCAGCCCAGCTGCCTGGATGGATTTCCCCCCGGTGAAAAGGAAAAATTGGTGAAGCTGTCTATTAATATGAATAACCTGTGAGAGTGGGGCCAGGACTGCCAGCACTATTTCTTCCATCATACATCACTATGGAACATTTGATTATCACTGCTGTAAAGCACACTGTGTGCTGACTGTACCAATTTTGTCAGGAAATTTGCAGGCATGCTGTATTACAGCTACCAACAGCTGTGTCCCATGCTGCAGGGACAACTCAATTCTCTGTGCAAGACAAGCCAGTCATGGGGGAGGCAAGGCTTTGCATTGCACTGGCTTTTCCTGCTCTCAACATCCTAGGCAACACGAGGCATGCTCCTGCCAGGTGTGGAAAGGAAGATTTGCATTTCACATGGGAACTAAGTCCAGCCCAATGCAACATAAACCCGGTGGCAAAGTCCTGGGGGGAAGGGAGCTGTGTGACAGATGGGTACACAGGGCTTAAAAGGTCAATCCCAGCTGTTCTAGAGAGAACTTGAATAAGCACGGGCAAGCCATTCAGTCTGTATGATCATAGCAATAATCTTTATTCTTTCCACCCTTATTTTACCCTTTAATATTTTCAAGTCCTGAATGGACAAAGATGACTTTTCACTGGATTCATGCTGCATTTAAAAGAGATCCACCCTAAACTTAAAGCCATGGCTATACATCTACAAGAGTCTTCCCAAAACCACTTTTAGACACAGATGCAACAAGGTATTTACACTTCTGGCAGGAAGAAACTTGACCTTCCACTGATTGTGCCTTTGATCAAAGAACTATTTTTCTCTGAGACAATGCAAATAAACAGATTAATATATGGGTTTATTTTAAACTGAACCCTTCAAGAAATTTGGCCTGTGGGTGTCAGACCATTATTATGTCTCATTATTGAATAAAATGGATGCATTATGCTTCCCTTTGAGTTTAATCTGGGTCTACAACACAATTTGAATTCTTTTTGCAGGCAGTGAGCCACTTTAACCTTTATGGCTTGGATAAGAAAAGTGATGAAGAAGTGACAGGTTTCCCTTCAGTACGTTTTGTGCCATTCTACCTGGGATCCTGGATATTTAGCTTCCAATGCAATCTGCAGCACTGGATCTTCAAAAGAATTCCTACCAGTGGTACCCAAGATAAATCCAAGCTGTGGTGTGTCTAGATACTAGCCATACTCACTGAAATAGCACACAGAATCTGGGCACGTGGGAAGGGGGGAAACCTTTCAGCATTTTTCCAGTGATTCTTTTTTAACTTCAAGCTTTTTTTTTCTCAGTATGAGCTCATGATTGTACCATAGAGAAATTAATGTAGAATTGCCATATTACCAGATACCCACAATTGCTCTGAAAGGGACAAAGCTAATAATTTCCTCACTGTCAGGAGGTTATTTTGAGAGTATTTATCTCCCTTTATTTACAGCAGAACTAAGACTACAGCTAGTTTCTGCAAAAGACAAATTTGGTTTTTTGAAAAAAGAGAAGGCAATGGTCATGTAGAGGAAGGGCACTATTGCATAGCTCTGTCACTCTCTCTTGATACCAAGGGAGGATGTCAGAAGTCTGGAAAAAGAAGAGCAGGGATTAACAGCTGTGAGGTGGGAGGCCCTCTCAGAAGAAGGGGAAACCACAGAGAGAGGGAGCATAGGTGCACTTTGGAACCTGGAACCTGTGTGTTTGCAGGGGAAGTCTAGAGGCATGGAAATGCAGCATAATCACACAGCCACAGAAGAGAATAATCTAGAACTGCCCTTCAAGATAAACTTAATTTAATCCAGGACCAGGAAGGTTAAATGTTTCACTTGTAATGATAGGGCTGTTAACCAAAAGTAGTGAGTATTAAGGTTGTTTGGATAGTGAGCACTTCCCTACCTTGACAAGCATGGATGACTGAACTGAAATCTACATACTCTGCATTTATAAACCTTGATTATGGATAATTGTACTGGTTTTCAATCCAAATGAGAGACAGCTACACGTGCCATTGCCGTTGTGCAATTTTAAAACAGCCTTTTCGTCCTGCAAGTGAAAATGAAAATTTTCTTCCTTCATGAAAAATAATACAAGTCCTATTCCAAAATATTTTTACACAATATGGAACACCCTTACTGACTTCCTCTGGGGTTCTGAAAGGGTTTGTCTCCTACTCCTCCAGCAGAAAAAGGCCAACAACCCAACTCTTGGCTCCTGAATCCAATGCCTTGTACAAACAGATGAGCTATTCCAGTGTGTCAGAATAATCTGTCCTTCAGTCTGCTGGGACTGAGGGATTTGGGCCAACATACTGAATGTACATGCACATGAGAGTATTCTGTACTTAGGCACCCAGGCACACAATTAATCTTCCCAGTAGAAGGCGACCTTCATGTCCTTTGCCTGTGCAACATTATGCAGACTTGGTACAACCAGTTGGGATTTCCAGTAAAACAGTCATTTCAGTAATAATAAATAATATTGGGTTTTCAAATCCTGTTGTTAAAGGAGTCTGGGCTCAAGAATACACAAACACCAGTTTTCTCTTTGCTCCAGGTGTCTCTGTGCTCTGGACTAAAGAGCAACTGGAGACTGCTAGCAATAGATGCCAACCATGGGATTGTGTGGAAGCGTGAAATCCTGGAAAGTCAGAATGTCCCTTTTTGTCCTACACCTGCAGCATGAGCACCATTTTAGTTCTGCCATTGCAAAGCAGCCTGGAAAAACAAGAAGAGCCATTCTCTGCCTGGTTATCCATGAAGTCATGGCAGACCAGACCAAAGCTCTTTCTGATGGGCAGTGTGTATCTCTACAGCATAGTCTTTGTGTAACAGCAGAGAATGAGATTGAATATATAATAAAGTTACACTTTTTGGAAAGAGAACTGCAGAATGAAGCAGGCAGAAGAAAAAAAATTCCTAACCATTTTCTTTGCTGGACAATTTGGTAGTCTATCAAGAATAAAATAAAAACTTCAATAAATTATCCATGCCTGAAATTTCTCTATCAAACAATAGCTCTGAAAGTATATAATATGAGCACTAAGCTACTTTTCTCATCAAAGAAACAAGTACATGAAAGCATGAGTCTTTGAAACTAAGAAAAAGTGACTACCTGCTGTGCCTCCATACAAAAATACTTGAGTTTTTCTCCTGCCACTCAAAAAGTATTTTTGCTTATTATATTAATTTTATTCTAAGAGTTAGATTTTATCAAAATGTTAAGAGATGAAACACTAGGTTTTCAAAGCAACACATTAAATAGGCATTACCCTCACAATCCCTTACAGCCTACAGCATTGGACAACATTTAGGAGAGACTTGTTTCTAAGATCTTGCTATTCTCCCATGTTTTACTCAGTCTCTCTTTCTCTTTTGCTGTTATTTAGATGCAATGAGGTATTGCTTTGGAATCAGGATGAATAAAGGGCCCTTGGCAGAACCTTGTCTGAGCCATATTAAAAATGCTCCTTCACTCCTCAGTCTGCCAATAGTTGAGTTCCTCACCTGTCCCAAATCAATACTACAATATAGATTGTACAAACTTAGCTATTGACTGTGTGAGACTTCTATTTTACAATGAAAAATTGAGCAGAGCTTAAGAACAACCACATTAAAAAAAGAGGAGTTAAAAACAAACGGATGACAAACCAAGCCTCTCAGGCTACAAATATTCCCTACATATTTTAATAAAACCTGTTGAATTCCCATATCTTACATCTCAGAGCCTACATGTGACTGAGTCTTAAGTCAAAAGATAGTTTGACATCAAGAAGAAAGAGGAGTAAGCACAGGCTAGAGGTGTTCACTAATTCTCAGGTCTAGTTATTTTTACACGTGTTTATGAAACGTGTGTTAGATGTAAGTCAGCCTTTTTCTACTTAGAAAATTGCTAGACACTCTTTGGCTGAGATTTTCTTAGATTAAAAATAGGGTGTTTTTGAGATAGTCAACAATTTCCCATGAGAGCCTCTGTCATCACTTGTACCCCCACAAACATCCCTCCCTGCATCCTCTCATGGTTGGATCCCAGGGACTCCGGTCAGAGAGACACATCTGCAGGATTTTGATCTGAAACTTGCAGAACACTGTTGATTTCATATAGGAAAACAGCCTCAGTTAATGCTCTATCATTTCCCTGTTATGCTATTCCAAGACTAAGGAAAGGGACAAGTCTTCAGCTGTTTCAAAGGACAGTTCAGTCACGATCAGAGGAGCATAACTTTTCAATACCAGCTGAAGATCTTGTCCCAAGAGGAGTATAGGTAAAACACATGCAATCTTGCCACAATAATGACATGACATCACATGTTTTTAGAGTGAGAACAACATTTGTGAAATAACTATAACAAGAAGTCATCATCTTTGTTCTGTAGCAAAATGTCTGCTTAGCTTCACATGTTAAGATATGAATTCATAAAATAAATGCTGTAGAAAACAAGCCTACCTTTGCACACACAGACACAAACATTTGTACTTTTGCTGCCAGCTTGCTTAGACACCTTTTTAATTGATCTATTTTCTGTCAACCTCTGCTTGCTATCTATTTAGCAGTAGTATGTTACCTGCTACAGCTATTTCCTAAATCCTGGAGCAGTCCCACCAAGCAATCACATAAAACTTTTGCCACTTCGTGCCTGTTGTTTGGTGCTAATTTCTTTGTGCTTACTAAGAGGAATTGCTATTGACTGCTTTCATTAGGAAACTATTGACCCTTATCCACTGGCACATCCTGGAGAAGAAATTCACTAAATGTGCCCATATTTCATTCTCTGAACATCAAGGTAGGAGAGCCATGCTGAAGGATACGGTTTATTTAATCCAAAATTAAAATTTTATAGGCTACATTACCTAAAGTAAATTGCTTAATACATTCAGTTGAACAGCTGCTTTCTAAGTGTTTGGCTTCCATGTTTTCAAAGCCTAAATTAAGCTAAACAATAGAAGACTGTAGACTTCCAGGAGACAAACGGTGCTATACCTATGCTTAAGAGACAGAATTTAGATTCAGTGAAGCTGTGATATTCAATGCATTCCTTTAAGGCAGCACAAGACCACAGTCTTTTGAGTTTAATTTTGCTTTAGCAATAGCATTAACAATACATATTTTGCATACTTATGAACTCTACAGCAAAGAAAATTGTAATTTAGCTACACTCACATTTGCCAGCAATAATATAGAAAACCACTAGAATACAGAGATCCAGTGCACCCTAAAGATTTTGGAGGCTGGAGCCAACTTCAGCTCATTTACTGTTGCTTCCAAGACAAATAGATCTTGCCATTGCAGAGCCATTTGGCCACAGTGAGGCAATCCAGCCAGATTTCTCTAGGCACAACATTATCCTTCTTGTGCACAGAGCAACTTGGAACATGTACTGTGTGGAAAACATGTCAAAAAAAGCCTGGTCCAGGCCCTTTATTTTATGGGACAAAGACTGTGACTGGGAGACCACTCCAATCCCTGGAGGCCACCAATGGAAGGTAACAGTTCTAGACTTTATATGACATTTCAGGCTTAACTTTGGCAAATACAGAGTACCACTTCAGGACACAGCAAAATTGCCATAGAAACCACCAGGTTCATTTGCATCCCTGCCATCAATAACCTCTGCAAAACCCCTTCAAGCCAAGGGAGCCCTTCAAGCCAATAATGAAGGGATACAACATCAAACTCACTAATAAATGCCAATGGCACATGACATCTACTAAACCTTTATAACCAAACCCAAATGTAACTTCCAGAACTGTGTCAAAGATTTATTTGTCATAATTTTGACCATTTACCTGCTTTCTGCTCACTGATCTATCTCCCTGAACACAAGCCAGGGCAGCAGCCAAGAATGCCCATTCTAAGATGCTGAGCCACTTCCAACAGCTGCTCTGATAGGTTAATTTATCCATCTTTTAAACAAATGTAGAAGTGAAGAGTAGGAGAACACTATGTGTGGAGTAGAAAGCCATGCCATAAAACCTGAGAGGTGTAGTAGAATTTATTACACCTTTCACGAACTTCTTTTCAATCTATCTCCTACAACATCCATCCACTTAATAATTCTAATATTACCAATCATGCTAAGGTTTGCAAATAATCAAGTCAGGTTTTCTTATTAATTCACTTGAAGTTCTTTTGACAAAGTTACAGCAATCTGTAGCACAAACCAGTCCATATTCACACTGCATTGATACAGGCATAGGTATAGAAAAACAGGTACAGATATTTTATGCACAGCAGAAGTTTTGATGTGATCACCCGAGGCTCATATCAGAAAATCAGTGAAATTGACCATAAGCCTGATTATATACCAAATGAATCTCATTGAGATTTGTTTCAGTGCTTCAAACTTTTATACACGCATCTCTGTAGTTTTATTATTAATATGATTATTGTTTATTAGTACTGTTCTAATAGTGTTCAAATACTAAAATTAAAACAAAGCCCAAACATGCTGTACAAACACCTATTAAATTTCCCTGCACTGGCAAGCACAGGGTCTGGAAAAACACAAAGGAAATGAGAGAGTACCAGAAAAAGAACAACAACAACAAAAAAATGTGATTGCTGCCTCTTCTCCTTTTGAAACTGTTGTGCCATTTCCTTTGGCATGAAATCTTTGTAAGTTTTAAGTAAAACACTTCTTACAATAAAATAAACCACTCTCTTTCACTATGGGATAATTATTCCTGACTCTTTCTGGTTGCTACCATTATTTAAGGGCACAAAGCCTTTTGGGAGAGTGAAAATGAGCGTTACTGATCTCTGTACCAATTTACCAGCATTACAATCTTTATTAATCACACCTCTCTTCCCAACATTCATTACATAAAGGCCTGTAGCTCTGCCTCTTCACTCCTGGAGTCAATAATGACACAGTGCTGCAGGTTTGAACCTGCCCCTAAATGTCCCCAGCTAGAGCCTGCTGTGCCTCACCACAGATCAAGTGGAGGTGTGAGTCCCTAAGCTCTGCATAGCTTGGGCATTGCAGAAGTAAGCAATAAGTAGACTAACTTACTAATTGCTTTCCCAAAACTCAAAGAGAAAAAACCATGTGAAGCTCAAATTCCCAAATGGCCAGGCAGCAGGCCTGAAAAGTGCTGACTGAGCTAGAGGGGCTGTGGGACTGGATCAGGCTTTCCAAAAGGAGAGAGATGAATACAGGGCATGGCCATTTATTAATCTGCCTCCTTCTCCTTGCAACCTTTCCTTGAAAAATGGCCATAATACATTTTTACACTCACTGGACTGTGCTGGCAGGAGAGCAGTGAGGATTAAGCAATTAATGGTTATGTGTTTCTTTGAGACCCTTCTAGGAAAGCTACTAGTGGCAATCAGAAGAATGATTAGGGCCGTGTTACTTGCAATACTGATTTGTAAAATACCCATCTAGATTTAAACAGCCTAAGCAGAAGAGGTCCAGCTCTTGTGTAACTTCTGATAAGGGATTGGCAAGTGATTGAGAAAAGCTTCACAGTGTACTCCACATGCACTGCTTTGTAAGATAAGACACCAAGGAAAAGGATTTATTTTCACTTTCTCAGGCATGTTTTAAAAAAAGCTTCACACTGTAAAGGGGGGAATCTGTGCCTACATTTCTGAGGCTTGTCAAAAAACGTTTGCTTACACCAAAGTTTCTGCATTTTTTGGAAAACACGCCATCGCTCTGGACATAACGACACTACAAGGGCAAAAAAGACAAAACAGCAGCAGATGTTGTTTCTGTTCCCCTCTGCAAGAATTCCTGCCAGCTTGCTTTTCCTCCTCAAAATCTGCAGAAAAAGTTGGGGCTCTGATGTCACCTTGCCTCAACTGCTCTGGGCTTTTTATGCTGTCGGTGTTATTATCAGCAATAAAATAAGCACAGCTACATCTTCATCTAATGCTATTCACTGCATGTACTTAGTGTCTGCCTGTATTATGCCATTGTAAGTAGTGGTGGAAGAAAAGAGTAAACAAAAGGAATAACAAAAAGGATTTTCTTGGAATAATGTTTCTCAGCCTCAGACTGATAATGGGCTGCAGCCAAATATATTCCTGTCATCACTGGTACACAAAGCTGCCTAGCTTTGTCACATTTGTTTTACTAATTGAACAATTAATTATTAACATAGATTAGTTTCACAGTCATAAACAGCATCACATACTGACATAATATGAGAGAGTCTCTGGTCCAATTTCTATTTTCTCAAGCAATGACCCCTGGTTTCCATTAACACTCCTCTCTTGCACTATTGCAGCTCCTTGGACTTTGTCACCAAAAAAAACCACACACTTTGACTCCAAACCCAGGGTGTCTCAGTGAGTGCACGCTGCAAACCACAATGAGCCAGCCTGACAGATGAGAATGGCCCAGCCTTGAGCTTCACCAATGATCACTATCAATTTGATTTTACACTCATTAATTATGCTTCAGCCACCAGCAAATCTTCCTGAATTTCCCTCCTGCACTGGCAGCCCCTCTGCCTGTCCTGGGGGAGGACGAGCCCTTGCTCCTTGGGAGCAGAGAGCCCACTGGCCCTGAGCTCAGGGCTGAAGGTCAAGCCTGGGGCAGTATTTGTGCCAAAGTATAAAACCTCACTCACCTCAAAGCTAAGCCCACAGGCTGTGTACATGCAGGCAGGAATCAGCCCACACGGATAATGATTTCCAAAACAAGATCTTTGTTATCAGGACATGCTTTCTGACAGACAAACCCCACTTTTTAGTAACCTTGCTGCAGTTTTGGTCCCACCTGGGATGTGTCCGAGCAGGCAGGCAGAGAGGCAGGCATCTCTCCCAACATGCCCTAGGCACTTTCAGAGTTGCCTCAACAGAGGGAAATTCATTGGTGGGAAATGAGGGAAGGAGAGCTGGGTTGGGAATAAGGTAAATCCAGAGCCAAATTCTCCTGCAGAACTGCTGAAGGCCATAAACTTGAAGAACACAAACCCTATGCTGGGTTTGATGGGTTTGAGGCAGCTTGGCTTGGCAGTCTACACTGAATGCAGCTCTCCTACAGGAACCCCATTTCGAAACCTCTGAGCAACTCTCATAAAAATAGGGCTCAGATGCACAAAGTGTACAAAGACACGGAATGTGCAGGAAAAACCTTAGGAAGTGGGGCCCAGTCCAGCAGTTTAATCGATTAAAGTGCAGAATATCAGCCCAATGAAACAGCATTTTGTCTCACTTAGACTGGGTTTTAAGAGACTGAAAGTAGTTAATCACTGCTTTAAGCATTCAAGCACTCATGCCAAGTGAGCTCGCAAAAAACTGAAATACCTCCTCTAAGTAGCCTCCTCTTTTTCCTTACCTAGGTGAACATGCCTGGCTTCTCATCCGTGCAAACCAAATAAGTAACAGATGGTTAAATGCAGGATCAGCAAAATTTGCAACAAGTTACAAAGTTATTTTGCCTTACACTTCTACAAATTCATACAGAAATTTTTCTCTCAAAGTAACCTCTAATAAGTTTGTTTTTCCCCTGACACTTGTATGTATGATTCACTGAAGCTCAGAATGAAAAAAATAAAAACCAACCATTTTTTCTACATCTTCATAAAATATTGATTGCCAAAACAGGTAAGATAGAGTATTATGGAAAAGTACACCACTTTTATTTGAAAGGTAACAGCAGTTATCTATATTGAAGGAAAAATGAATTTTAACTGAATTTATGACAAAAGCAGCTTAAGCAAATTACTCACTTTCTGTTTCACTTTTCCAAACCCTGATTCCTATAGAGAAATTCAAGCATTCACCATGCTTAAGCAGCTTTTGGTAACATGGTTAGCAGCATTCCTGCTTTTTTCTAGCCATATATATTTTGGACATGATTAAGTGTTCCAGAGCCTTAAATGATTAAGGAGACAAAAAGACAGACAGTGACAAGTAGGAAAAAAAAGATAAGAAATGGATTATTCTCCAAGACACCGAAAACTCTAGAGACCCTGGGCCTTCAAGTTCATTTAAACATTAACAAACTTTACATTTCAAATCATATCTAGGAGGTCAAGTGATAGGATTACATGGCTAAATCTATAAGCATTGATTTTGTCTCAGTCACAGATGCACACTGTGCAGCGTTGGAAAATCTGCTAAGATAAGGTTATGACACACAGCAAATACAGCATGCAGCCTTGGTTTAGATAAAACTTTGTGTCTTTAAAAAAATCACACCCACTCTCCCCAAAAAAATCCCTTTAAGTGCCACTTTGTCTGAAAAATTAAATTATTCTAGAAGTAGGTACAGACCCTGCCAAACATTGGTGTTTCATTTAGAGATTGCTAAACAACCTATGTGAGTCAGTGTTGTCAGAAAACAATTGTCAATTGTTTGTAAAAATCACCATGTTATCTCCATGCTTTAAAATCATCATTTTGTTTTCTACAAAACAGAAGATTTGTGCTGCCTATTTCAAGATGCTCTATTATGTTCCAAGCTCAAGCAATCCTATGAGTCACCAGTGCACCATTAGTTTTAAAGCAGCATGTTTACATCATTTAGGTTTTTGGCTACAATGGAAAACAATATATAGTTTCTCAAACAATGGACTAATGAGCTCAACACAGCTCAGGAGATACAACTTCATTTCATTCTCCATATCTATCTCCCCAAAAAGACCCCTGACGAGCCCTTGGTGACAATGATAATCATGGGAAGTGGATGATGTTGCATCATTCCTACTCAATTCCTTCCTTCCGGTCTCTGTGAGCTCCTTCAGCATAACCAAGAACTGCCATAGGTACTGCAGTAAGGGAGCAGAGCAGGGAAGATGTTTCCCTAAAGATTTACAGCTTCAAACTTGGAACTCATCCTGAAAACCTCCAAAAGTGTCAGGCAGACAACTCTAATTTAAGCAAGCTCTGTTGTGATTTGAGGTGCAAAGTTAAAGCCAGTGAGATGCAATTCCTACCACATCCACTCAGTACTGCTGTTTCATACACTTTTGCCCTGTAAGTCTACTAGAAAGGTACACAATTAATATTTTGATGCATAACCTTCCTCTAGCAGAGAACAGAGTTCTCCCTGGCCCATTTTATTTGGCTCTCTAGTGCTTGTCACTAGCACAGGCAGTACCTGTAAGGCCCATGTAGCATGAACCTCTGCTATGTTACACAACCATGGCTTACCCAGCCCTGCTGAGAAGAGGTTGATGCTATTTAATCACCAAACAATCTTCTATCTGCTGGTACAAAGCAAATTTAAGAAAAATGGGATGCAAATTTAAGAAATGCTGGGATGTATTAGGAAGATCTTAGGATCAAATGTTTTGGCTGTGAGTCTCCAACAGTGGCACCTGTGCAGGGGGTGCTAAGTGAGAGGACATTGGACAGTAGACAGAACGTGATCTGGTCTTTTTCTGGCAAACCTGCTGCTAAAATCACAACCAGTATGCATATTGCTGTTGTGGCACCTCCCCTGACCATTCCTCCCTCCTCTCTTCCACCATGGTGGTTGGGACCAGGATATCTGTCTATCCCAGCTTTTTATTCCTGTCCCACCTGTGTGTTCCTCGGCTTCTGACTTTGAAACAAAGTGGTATTGAGGGAACAGACACTTAACAGTGCAAAGCCATGGAGGAGCAACCTTCACATCCAGATCCTATGAGCCATCCAGTGCCCAAATTTACTGATGTGCAAACAGGCATTCAAACTCTAGAGATCAAACCCATGCTGGACTAGGAAAAACTAGATTTTTATTTAGCCCTATAGAGCCCACACCAGACCCATGGTGTCAGGTCTGTAATATAAACCAAACAAAATCTTTAGGTCTCACTTGTAGAAAACACAGAACCAAACTGAGTGAAACATATACTTATCAGAAATGGATCATCTCTGCAAAGGAAGCAGGTGCCTGTTAACATGTAGGGATATTTTCAGGGGTGCGTGGGAAGAACGGATTTAGAGTTACATTTTTCAACCTAAGTTTAGAGGGAAGGGTTATTTTCAGTGTCTTTAAATACTCTGAAATGAAATTTTAAGCACCAAATTAAAGATCTTACAGAGTGCCATGAGGTCTGACAGACATATGCTGCATGTGATGTGATTATATATGACCTTTGATAATCTACAGTTATTTCAGTGAAATCTGAGCTCCCTGTAATATTGGACTAAGCATGATGATGCCAAAATACCCAATGTCTGAGATGCACGAGTTGATTCAAGTAATTATACAATGTAACAACATAAATTTCCAAATTTTACTTGGAAAGACCTCTCATAACATTGTCTGAACTTCTGATACACTGATATACACATCCAAGTGGAAATGGGCAGAATTTTAAGATATGCACTGATTCTGCACATGGACAATAACCCACATTTGGGTTAAGAAGGAAATTAAAAACACTTGGCATACTTAAACCTGGACACCTTCCTAGAAGTTACAGCCCTGGCTGCAGTGATCCAAAACGGACACGAGTGAACGAAAGCTGCATTAAAGCACAAGAAGTCAACACCCAGGAGAAAAGCTAGATGATCAAAGGAGTTAGAGTATTTACAAAAGTCACTGCATCAGCAAACCAGAGTGGTCAGAAGATCTGAGCTCACTGTTTCAGAAATGTAATAAATGGCAATGCATAACTTCTTAATGAGAGATTTTAAAAATAAGTGTGTGCGTATGTACAGGCATAACAAGACAAATTCAGGTTTCAATTTGCCCAGGTATAAATCTAAACCAGACCTATTGACTTCTGTAGAAAGATATTGAATTTTTATCAATGCAAAGTAAAGATTTTTTTTTTAACACAATTAATCCAAAAGATATGTGCTTGGTAAGGAAAATACAGGAATAGGCAAGAAAGTATCTGTCTTTAGAACTTTAGAACTTAGAGAAAAATTTCAAATGTCTGCAAAAAGTTGTGGATGAACAGTAGGGAAAGATGAATTCATCTCCAACCTCTGTAAGCTCCTAAACTTCAACTTTTCAAATTGCTTATTATCTCTATTCTTGAAGAAATACCTTTTAAAAAAACCTCAGCAGCTAAAACCCACACAATTGCAGTGGTAGAGCACTACATTCAAGGTACAGGGAAAGGCTATGTAATCCATACAAAGACATGTGAAATAATTCAGGGAATGTTATTGTATGAAAATTGCATTTTCCCCCTCACCTCCCCCTGTTTCAAATAATAATGTTTGAGTTTGTCTTTGCTTGTAGGATTTTCCCAGTAGTTTTAGGAGATAAGTGCTTCTGAACTGAGCAGAGATCATGTGCTTTATAAAAAAGAAATAGCTATATTAAGACCTGGATAATCCCAATCCCCATCCCTTGTAAAATCATAGTTCTACTTTGTATTTTAAATCCCTCAGGAAGTTCAGATTAATGCCTCAACAGCACAGGCATAACACTGTTTACTCTGCTTACAGGTCACTCTTTAAGCTACTCGAATATTCCAACATCTGGACAAGCCAAGCACCGATTAACCAGGTCAGGCCACGTACACACACCCTGTCTCATCACTCTTTCTTTTACTAAGTCTTGGCAAGATCCCCTTTGCATGGCTGCACAGACCCTGCAGAGTTTTCCCAATATCTGTCATCCTGCCACCTTGCTTTAATGAATGTGTGGAGACCACAAACCAGCAAAGTATTTTACCTGTTTCCTTATCTCCTCAGCCTCTCCTCATTTGTTTTTTTAAAAAAAAGCCTACAACACCAGATGCATAGAGAAAAACCAGCCAAGCACAGGTTTACTTGAATAAACATGCCAAGTGACTGTCCTGCTGGCAGCAGGGTTTGACAGATCCTTTCAGCAATGGGATAAGCAGCCAGGCTGCTGTTTGATTGGGAAATGATTCTCCTGTTTAGCCCCTGCTTCAGCAGCGCTTGGCTGGTGCCAAGCCAAGGGTGAGCAGCTCCTGCAGGGTGTGCTGCCTGTGACAGGTGAGCTGTCAAAAGCTCCCTTGTCCAAAAGATGCCACCACACACTTTACACAAAGAGGAAACAATTTAATGTGGTGTCACATGTTGTGCTCCACTCCCAAGTAAAATTAGTCTGCATATACCAAAAACTGATTAACTTACTAGGGCTGTCCAAATGCTGCCTTGAACTGCTTGTCACATATTCTCCAAAATTTCAATTTACTCTCTTGCCAGCAGGGTTTGACAATGGGATATAAACACTGAGTGTAACATGCATGAAAGGAGTGCAGCATCCAACCTGGGCTGCAGGTAGTTTGATAATTAAACAATAAAAAAAACCTAATGTAAAAACCTATTACTTTGTCAGGTTCTTCCTTTGGAAGGTACAGATGCAACATCATGACTTAAAAAAGAAGCAGACATTTCAATTGCCAGACATACTTATCACAAGCAGCAACAAAAGCAGGGTACAGATTGGCCAAAAGTGCGTGCTAGGTCCCAGGCTACAGACCCCATGTGTAGAGGCAATACAAGGGGGAATGAGCTCAGCAGCAGCCACCTGCAGTCATGGCCAACTTCCAGTGACTGCCTTAGAATCAGAGAATCAGAATGCTTTAGGTTGGAAAAGACCCCTTAGACCATCAAATCCAAATGTTAACCCCCCACTGTCAAAGCCACCACTAAATTGGGTCCCAAGGGACACATTTACACATCTTCCAAGGATGGTGACACCACTTTTCCCTGGGCAGCATGTTACAATGCTTGACCACCCTTTCAGAGGAGAAATTTTTCCTCATTCCAGTTTTTGCCTGGTATAACTCAAGGCTGTGTCCTCTTGCCCTATTGCTTGTTATCTGGGAGAGAAGACCAATCCCCCACCTGTCTACCCCTCATTTTATGTACTTGTAGAAGACCCTGAGAGTCAACAGGCAGTTGATAGATAGAAAACATATTTTCTTATAGAGAGAAAATGCAGTAAGTTATTATCTAAACAGCTAGGTTTATTACATCCATTTGAAATTATTCCATTAACTTCCATTAACTATTCTGTTCATTTATTAACTTAATGTATTTACATAAAATGTTATGACAAGCTCTTTGTTACCAACTTGAATTTTGATTACTTTTAATCACAACAAATATTAAATTAAAACAGGAAAAAAACCACCTCTTTCCAATTGCAAACTGTTTTGCCTCTTTTTGCACAGCTACCTTTGCACAGCTTGGGCAGACAGCTACAGAAGTTCTCACTATGTCATGTAGGTGTAAAAAGCTCCATCAAAGAAGACTTAAAAATAAGAACTCTGTGTGTGCCAGTGACATAATGGCTTCATCTCTAGCTGACCTAGCTCCAAACCTTACCCTGTTCATGAAGCCCATGGGCTTCCAGTCACAGCCCCTGTCTGGCAGTGCTCTGTGGCTCAGAATGAGTGACAGTGCCACCAGGGTGATAAAGAGGGCTGGCTTTTATAGCATGGCCTCAAACCACCTTTTTTTCTACTGTGTTTTGTTCATATGTGTTTTCATCATTTTAACAGATTGAAAAAACTTGAGACTTTCGAAGATAAATGGTTGACTTCTATCAAATAAATATCAAACCTGCCAACAATTGTCAGGAGTTCAAAAGCTGAACAAAGCTCACGAGAGCACTGCTTCACTCCACAGTGAAAAACAGTGCCAATACTCAATATCCAGTAAGAAAATGTGAATACTTTTCAAGGAAGTCTGCAAACTTTTGGATGACCTATTTTTAATAAACATGGCAGCCTTATCTGTGATGTTACTTAAAGCTTGCTCTGAGAAGCAAGCAGGCTTGATAAACAGCAGATTTAAAAGGAGTAAAATAATAAGATACCAAAAGCCATCAGTGCTGAACTCTTGGCTTTGTTTTTTTTTGGTTTTTTTTAATGTGCAATTGTGTTACATAATACTATTGTGCACTGATTTTGTTGCTATAAAGACCACTTCTTGATTAAAAGCTCAATGCACTATTCATTATAGTATTTTAGTGGATTAGTTATGTAAACCCGGGTTTCAGACAGACTTCAGCTGTATAATATTCTGGCAATCTCAGCAAACCACTGACTCTATCAGGGCAGGCTGGACATGTGTAAAGTGGTGGTTCTGTTTATCTGCAGCTGCCTTTGTGTCCTCACCAGAAGCACCAGCCACTCAAGATGGGCTTTGGCAATCCCTGGCTTCCAACTCCATCCAGCAAGTAGGTAAACATTTCCCAGCCCAAGAGTAGGGCACACTTGACCTGCTCACATGCACTGCTTTCCTCTCCTCACAGTGTTAAGCTGATCCTTTTGACTGGGGCATGGTATTGGACAGACAGCAGAATAGACAAAAAACTCAATCTGGCCTGGGACTGAAGTGAATTTCAAGAAAAAGCTCAGTGATTGGTAAAAAAGGGAGATAAGGAGCATTAACAGGCAATGTAAGGAGCCTTATGCTGCTGGTACTCTGATTTAGGACCCTAGTGACAAAGAAAGGTCTTCCCTCTCCTCCTCCATCTGGCAGCTTCTGCAAGCACTTAAAATTTATGCCCAATTTTTTTAATGTATTAATTCCCTTTAGTTATTAAATTACATCTTATAATGCAACATATGGGGAGCAAGCTGCAGATGGGAGGGTGAGGAGAGCACAGTATTTTACTCAGTACATCTACTTAATAGAGTCCAAAAAAGAGAGTGATATTTTGCATCTGGGGAAGGAGGACACAGGAACGGGCACTTTAGGATACATCAATGCAGGAGTTGATAAATTTCAAAATAACAGCAACAGATAAATTTAATGCTGTGCTGCTCCAGCTGCTGAGTTGAAAGACACTTTATCACACTGAAATATACGCAAATAGAAATACAAAGCAGATATGCTACTACTCCAGCAGGTTTTATTTTTGCCAGAGCTGGTAGTTCCAACTCACTTTGTGGGCAACACAGTGGCTTTACTTCTTTTTAGTTGTCCATGACCAACCCCACAAAGTCACAAAAAAACAACTCCAGCCTTTCCCCCACAGGTGTTGGATCAGCTACTAGAAAAAGCCTTCTAGCAAATGCTTGCCTTGCTTGAACAGTGGCATTGGAAAAGCAGGAATTCAAGATGAAGGAAACCGCAGTATGTGTTTGAGTTGGTGTCAGGAGTCAGCAAAAGAAGAAAAGCAACATGTCACCACTCTTGCAATGTGAAAATCAGAGTTTAGATATGAAACAATTGTGAATGATGTCTTTGACATGAGCTCCGTTCCCATTCCACGCCTTCTGTGCACTCTCCATACCAGAGAGGTTTAATTACAAAGCTGAGCAAGTCCTGTGCAAAGGCACAGGATGCTCCACAAAAGCATATTCCACTGGCAGCCGTTGATAACAGAAACTTCATTTCCAGCAGACCAAAGTCTTCCAATATTGCAGGAAAGTGCTAATAAACTGAAACAGATGCTGTGTAGCCTGATAAGGAAGGAAGGTTGCTGGTTTTCCCTTGAGCAAAGACAGACTGACAGGAGAGTTTTAGGGTGTGTGAGAGCCAAAACTATGTGATACTTTGACACTGTCAGCTCTCACTGGGCTGGAGGAGTGTAAATCCACCCCATCAAGTTGGGCTTGATCTCCTGCGTTGCACAACATTGGAACCAGAGCAGTGTGGGTGAGAATCAACATTCCCATCTCCCATCTCCTTCACTTTGGCCATCCCTAGACACCAGTGGGCGTTCATGGCTGGCCTTCTGAGGCCATCTCAGGTTCTCCACCTTGCCACCAAGACGACAGGTCCTGGCCAACTTTAAACTGCACAGACCTTGCTCAAGTACTCAGCTCTTTTCCCTCAAAGACTCTTTGCTCTGAAGGCCTCTGCATTGAGGCTTACAGCAACTTCTGCCACCAATATTATTAACTAAGTGGAACTTTTGTAAGACTCAGCTTACTTGGTACATCTGCTAAAAGGACAAAAAAGTACAGATATGAAGTATCTAATTTGAAGGACACAAAAGTGGCAGATGGATATACTGATTGCTTGAATTCAACAGAAAACCAAGATAATGTGAATATTACTGGTCTAGAAAAAGCAGCCACATAGCACCACCTCTTAAGTGCCACAGGGAGAGTTGTAACCATAAGCACAGCATCAGCTCAGTATCAGGATAATTCTGGAGAACTGGCACAGGGGTAGCATTCTCCAAAATCTGCCCTGATTGAAAGAGCAAAAATTCAGCAACTGTGATGGTGTTTATAAAAAAGCAATGAAATCCTTAAAACCTCAGACTGATAGTCCTGAATTCCCTTATCAGTATGAAGGACCAGATGCAACTGGAAGCTGTATCCTTTTCAACCTTCTCTTTCTGCCTGTGTTTAACAAGAACAGACAGCTGAAAACATCCTCAAAGTCAAGGGGAATTGCTCACTTATTCAATAGCAAACCCACTGTTGAGTCCCTCTTCCCAAGAGTGACTTAATCTTCCCTGGCAGAACCATCTTTAAGGATATCCTTTCACACATAAGGACACAAAATGGGTCTGTAGCTCAGGACAGCCTCTCTGTCCCCTTTCCCAACCTCTGCTTTCCCCCCCCCATCAAACATTATTTTTCCCATTTGTTTCCTTCCCCCAGCCAATAATTTATTACTCTTTTAAGAAAGTAAGAACGTCAGCTGTCATTATTACAAAGGTAAGATCAGATAATACTGGGAAAACATAATGAGAAATACTAAAAGAAAGAGAAAGCAATTGGAACAATTACTTGTTGAAGTTATTTAGTTGGCAGAGCACAAACACATGGGGTGTTTGTTGCATGACATGTTTTGTTCACATTCTCTCTCTTTGTTTTATCTTAACTCCTGTGGCTTGTGGCAATCCTTCCTTTTGTACTCCCATTTCACACTCATTCCTTTCCATTCCTGCCTTTTGTACTCCCATTCCACTCACCAGTGTGGGACATATACCAGAGCCTTGGATAAGAAAATGAAGGAAGCTGGTATATATTATGTGCTGAGCTTCTTTTTTTTTTTTTTTTAATTTTCTTTTTTTCCTCTTAGAATGAAAATCTTTCTGCTCTACAGTCCATTAGCTGAATTCAGCCTTTGCTCTTACTATGGCTCCTCTGCTCTGAACACAAATGCATTCTCAGTACCACTGTGTCGATAACAGTGCTACTGGGTCTTGAACAGAAAATTTGTAATACATTGGCTTGAAAACTGTCCTCAATAAATCATCTTCTTGTTGCTTTACAAATGAAGAACTTGCTGTAGTTTGCAATGTGATTAAACAGACTTTTTCAACTAGTAAAGCACACACACTTCCTGCCTTATAAAAATCCATGTCTTTTGATGGAACAATTCAACAAGTGCTGAGGAAACTAAAGGATCCCTAAAAATTCCACTATGTTGTCCTGTCTCATCTGTGTATTAACAGCAGAAGGAAGAAACAATCCTATGTCTCTGTCCCTTATATGAGCACAAAGCTATTTCCTCTCACCACCCTCGTTTGATGAGACAGAAGCAGGATAAGATAGTTTAAGTAACTCAGAGTTTTACATTTCCATGTTAGAAATTACATACGCCACATCATCAGGTATCCAAACCTATTGCAGTATACCTTATTCTTGCTGTGAATTCAGCAGTCAGTGACTGATGTCAGAAAAGAAGTAAAAGCCTTCAGAAAGTATAAAAAGGAAGAGGTCTGGAACTGATTTGCCACCAAAATCCAGTTGACTGATTTTTCCTTCCATGGGGCAGGGTTTCTGCTGAGTCCACATTGCTGCATTTAAATACTAACTGCCCTTTTGTTTTTCAAAAAGGGATTTTTTTAGTGCAGCTGCTATTCCAGTTGAAGATGGTTTTTTTGTTTTTCTTTTAATGCCACAAAAAAAACATGAGCTTCATCAGAGAACTTAGGAAAATTATTGAAAACAGAAACCCACTCTGGAGAACCACAGAAAGAGCATAAGAAAGAACAACTTTGTTCCCAGTGGAGGTAAATGCTTTTCTCTAAAAAAAAAAAAAAAATCTGTCTTGCAATCTTGCAATCCATTATTATTTTATTTCCCATCCTGCCATGTCCTAGACTCTAAGTAAATTATGGATGGGTCTGTAATATCAAAGTAAGTTTAAGGTCTTGAAGGAACAAAGGTGCTAGAGAAACAGACATCAATATTGTTTTAACTGGCACCTGACTTTATAGGAAATTTCATTTCAAAAAAGCATATCTGTAAGTTATGAAGACATTTACGTGGGATCAGTATCATAAATGCTATTTTTCTAAACAGCCATGGAATGAAAAGGCTCCATTTGTCCTCTTCATGGCCAACATATGCTAAGTGAACACCTATTACATTGAAATGTTACAGTAACTCCTCTCTTAACCTTGGAAAGATCCTAGAACTGGTTTATAAGAACAGCAAAAAGAAGACTGACTTAAAAATTGGAAGGTCAATGTTTGAAGAAAACTTGCATTTAGAAACATTTTTCCCCTCTCAAATTCATTAGAGGTCACCTGTTTGTTTTCTCCTAGAAACTCTGGTGGATGATCTTTTAATATTTTGAGGCTCCTCCATGTATGTTTATTGGCTATTATTTTGTCTGACAATCTTTCCTAATCTGTTACCTTAAGACATTTTAGCCATAAATAGGTGAAAAGCTTATAGCTGGCACATGAACCTTTCTAAATATGTTCCATGTAAGTGTATTTTTCTGTTGTGTTTATTTCAGTTTCAGGACTCAAAATAGAGCTTTTCTGATGTGTTATTATGGACAGCTGTTCTGTAAATTACAAAGGATTTTATGGACCATAAGAAGTGATTCACAGGCAATCTGCTTTCTTAAGATAACTTAGTGAAGGTTTATCCTCTAGGCCTTGAGGCTTGCAGGAAGACTTTTGAATTTAAACAAGATTAAAGTTATGATAATAGTGTCCCATTATGAAACATGTTCCTGACAAGTTATACTCAGAAAAAGGACTAAAGGTGTATGTCTTTCTTCAAGATAAAAGTTTCTTTGGGGAATTTTTGCCTTCCAACTTATATGTCCCATATCAGCTAATCACAGTGATATGATAAAATAAATAACAATACAATATGTTTTTCCTCTCTAGAAGCATTATTTATTTCTTTGTTGAAAAATAGTTACTGGCATCTGGTCAATTTTTCTTTTAAGTCAGAAATCGATATTTGAAACTGTGATCAATGTGAGTTGCCTAAGAAGCATTCACTTAACAAACTGAAGGCCTTTTTATTTAACATTCAGTTGTTTAGAAAGAACATTTTTTATGTTTCTTTCATAGCCAGAAAATTACTTTCTTAAAGACAGGGGAAAAAAAAAAGCAAACCTAAATCTCAAAAAGAACCATTTAAAAAAAATACTTCTTTTAACCCCCGTGCATTCTGCCCTTTACTCCTGCCCCTCTAAACAAAAGCTGATACTGTGAGCAACACAGAATGGCACAACCCAACAGTGTCTCTCAGATTGCCATGAGGATATCTCCTTTGCATCACTCTGCATAGCAAACCAAACCTGGTGTCTTTTAATTTGAGAAAAATGTAGTGGCTGTTGCTTGCTAACAAACCCCCAAAGTCGCTGTTTACCTGCCACTTCAGAGCCAAAGCAATACCCCCAAAAGGCAATCAGCCCTAGATCTGTGGGCAGTGTCATTTGTCATCCCTGGGGCCTCTTTCATTGTACAACAAAAGCTCCAGAGTGGTGGAGAATAAGTGTGATTCTTGTGAAGTTAAGCTCCCAGATATGCCGAGACCTCATGATCACACCATTTGGAACTGCATCTGCGGTGAAACAGCCTTGGTGGGAGAACCAGGTGGTGTGATGGGAGAGATGCTGCACTTTCCTCAGACTGAGAACAAGAAGGAACAGTGATCTCATCCAGGATGGCAAGTCCTTTGTGTCTGACCTAAGCACAGAGTGTAAATTAATAGCCATTTTTCACAGTGACTTCAGTCTATCCCATCCTACCTTCATTCTGAGTCTAAAGGCTCAAACACCAACACTCTGGAGAAGCTTAAAGACAGAGCAAGACCCTCTTCAAGTCTACTTGCACATGACTCACAAGGAAAGACAAAAATACTCGGTTCGTGGCTCCTGTAAGAGGTTTTTATTTCAATCAATGATTGTATCTTTACACTATTTTTATCTGCTGTGAAAATAAACCTGCTGAGCTGAGAGTGGGGAACCAGGAGTGCACTGTGCGCAGGCAGTTAAAAGCAACTGCGTGGTGCTGGGAACCCTGAAGAAACAAAAAATAGAATATGAACCAAAAAATAACCTCACTCTCCTCCATTCGCAACACCTAAAACAACAGGCTGTGAAAATGGTTTCATTAAAAAATAACAAGCACATGCTCACCAGGGGATAGATCAGGGCAAACTGAATAAAAAATTCTTCAATCATTGCTGAAGTAGGTCAACCAGAATTAATTCAAAGGGCAAACATTCAAACTGAGCCTGCCGCACCCCCCACCTCACCCCACCTCCCTGCAGCATGTCTTTCTGCCTGCCCTTTGACAAGGCCAAGTGGAGACCCAGACTGACTTATTACTTCATTTGGTACAATGCATTCACCACAGTGGGTCTCTTTCTCTCCTCAGTGTAAACTGATAGGCCACAGATTTCCTTCACATTTACACCAGTGTGAAACAGAACACAGCAGAGCTTGGTGTTATGTAGGAACATAAAATACTGAGAAGCGTGGCTCCCCAGCCCACAAGACCTGTCCTAAGGATACCTTCTTTGTGGAAACTTTTGCCAAAGAGACATTTAAGCGAGCCAAGAAGCCAGAAAAATGTGCAGAAAGTAAACACCCTGGAGACAGGAGTCAGATAAAAAAGTCTATGCGGTAGCCAACTGCAAAACACAAAAACTTGGGCTGTCCAGCCAGGATCCATATCCTTTCCTGTGCTGCCAGGACAGTGTCCTGTACAGTGATGTCTTAGGAGAGCACATCAGCTGGATCTCTTGAGCTGACCTTCTGTTGGCACAGCTCTGACAGACTGTACGGTATTAATTGACTCAATGGCTTTCAGCTATAAGGGTTTTGCAAACAGAAAAGCTGGTCTAGCACTACATGTTCCTCAAAACTTGCTTATCTTGCAGCAATGGATTTTTATGAATCATTATTTGGCTTTAAATCCCCTCTCTCTTCTCCCAGGTGAGCTGTCATTTCATTTACAGTAGGAGAGTATGATTCAGGTCATGATGAAAGAAAAGCTTTTTTTTTCCTTAGTTGATGTTAATAAAATATATTAACCTCCTCTTCTCCACCCCATCAGCCTTTTCAAATCTAACCTCATGACTGAGCTTTGAAATGCAGGCGGGAAAGGTTAATTTGGGGGGGGGGGTGGTGCAATCTCTTAACTGCTTTATACAACATCCCATCTAATGAAACAGCTGTCACACTTTCCCTCTTTTCCCTCCCACCAACCTAAAATGCCAATTAACCCTATCCCTAGAAGATAGCATCCTGATGGTATAATGAAGATGCATCACTTTTCCTTCACTGCCAGTGATGACACAGCCAGATCAGGGGTTGTGCCCGGATTCCCAGCCTGAGGAGAGCACTGCCACAGGCAGAAAGGAATCTCAGCAGTTTGGGCAACTACCAGGCTCCCCCCAAGCATGCAAGGGAGCTGCTGCTCTGCTATCTCTGCAAATATCAGTCAGTTCTTTTAGTCAAGAGAAATAACACAAAGCTTTGGTGCACTTGGCGCTTCCCCCAGAAAGCACTTAAGGGAACTGGGATGCTGATAAAACCTATTTCAGATTGCCTGTAAGATAAATGCAACCAAGCCTAAAAAAGTTAGAGGCTTTCTTCTTTGGGACAGAGATCTCTCTTTATACACCCCACTTAAATCACAAAAGCTGGGTTCTACTTCCACTGGTATCAAGAGGGATTTTGTCCTTGGTTTTAGTGAGAGCGTTATCCTCTCCTAAGAGAAAATCAATGCCCTATAAAGCAGCGCAGACATGAGATTGGGTTGCTAGTGGCCCTCCACTGGGAGACACACTGGGGCCATTGTTTCTGCCTACTCTTTTGTGGAGCCAACATCAACAGATAAGGGAGCAATTCCACGCCATCTCCTGCACTGTGGCTCCGTGTAATCTTCCCGAGCACAACTTCCAAGAGACGCATTTGAAAACCTTACTGCACTACTCAAAACACATGGCTCAAAGAAGTCTGCCTTAGTTCCCCTTATGAACAGACCCCTCACAACCAGCCTTCCCCCCCTGTTCCTGCCAAGAGGGTAAGCCAAGGCCTGGTGTGCTTAGCACCAGTGCAAAGCACCACACTCCTCTGCCCTGCCCTGCCGGGGAGGCAGGACCACAGCAGCCACATAATTTCCATCTCACACGTTCTTGTGCGTTACTGCTGCAGTCATTCTGGTGCTACACAGAGCCTGCAGAGCCCCCAGCAAAATTCTGCACTTAGGAAAAATGGAGTCAAACTTTGCTGATGTGCTCAGGAAATAATGACTGACATTACGGTGTATGTCGAATATCTAAGCCTGATCTTGAGGGAATAGAGGACATATTTAAATGAGTTCATCTTTGAAAGGCAGGGAGTGCAGATCCCTCTATTGTGCTATTACAAAAAGATTATTATCAAAAACATTATCCTAAACTCTCATTTATATTTAAGAGCAATTTTACTATTAATTATCTGTGCTCCCCTTAGTCCATAATTCAGAATGTCCAAGCCTGTTTCAGTTTCATAGAACTGGCATCCTTATTACAGCCTTGGGCTACAATTTTCCAACAAGAATTGTCTAAATGCAGGATTTTTTTTCCTTTTTCTGTGTAAAATGTTGCTCTCTATTACCTGTGTTTAAGCTCCCAGGAGGCAGGAGAGGAATTTGTATTGCAGAGTGTCTGTAAATTGAGACAAAGTTGCACAGGCCCATCATCAACCTCTCCCACATAGGCTTTCAAACAGTATGGCTAATATGGAAAGGGCCTTTCTCACCTCTTCCCATGGAAAGAAATGCTCCCCTTCCAAAGGCCCAAAAGAAGATTTATCTCCCCTCCATGCCTGAAAATAATGAAGATGAAAATTTGACATTATTTCTCTTATTTCTAGCATCTTGACTTCTTTCCTACATTATTTTCTTAAAGAGTCTTTGTTGCATCTCCTATCAGAGAGTCCTTTCCTTTTTTTCCTGCAACTTAAGCCCACAAACTCATTTTGGCATGCCATACAATCCCTGTCCTCATTCAGATCTCTATTGGGAAATCAGACAACACACCACAGTTGTTAATTTAACACAAAACAGTGGAACCATTACCCTTTTGTCCTCTGCTTTCTCTTGCCAGTTACATGTATCTCACAGACTTCACTACACTGGTTTTAAAACACAAAAAAATGGAGCATCTGGACTTAATGAGAAAATTGTTAGTCTAGACTTTCTCAGTGGAGTTATCTTTATAACTGATAGCAATGATTTCAGAAGTAAGTCCTTGTTCTGCCAGCAGCACATTTCATGAGGAAATGAGGGAGCTGGGGAAGGAGGCTTTCCTTCTGAGGAAAAGTTGGCTTTTGTCTAATTAGAAGAAAAGTCACAGTGGAAGAAAGTCCTATTCTGCTGACCTCTCAAATTTTCCAAACACTGTGTTTTAAAACACATCCTCTTTTGAAACTCCAGACTGTGAGATATTTGTATTTAGAGAGGAGCTCTGCCATGTCGGGCACGAAGCCCTCCTTCCTGCTCCTCTAGGATGGCTTGAAATGAAATTCTTGGCAACAATTAGAAGCTAATACTTTATCCCCACTGCACTGAATTATCAATCCAACTCTTAAAAACATGCAGACTCCCTATTCAGCTGAACACTGAGAATTTGGAAGAGATACCCATAAATCTTTTGTGAAAAGCCCAGCCTTTCCTTTTGATTCCCATGGAGAAAACCAGATCTCAGCCTGCTTTTAAGAAGCAGTCTCTAGATGTTTGCTTTGCAAAGCTGGGCTTGAGAATGTCAGTGATGCACAGCCCTTGCTGGAACTGAAAGGAGTAGGAGTAGGACTTTATTGCTACCCTGAGCAGAGAAGATAAAGTAGACTTTTCCCTTATCGCATACTTTGAAGTGAAACGGATCAATTAGTTTGGGGTTTATAGCAAGCACCTCCTTCAGAAATGTTCTCCAAATCATTAGCTGCAGCCTGTGCATAGGAAGGGAGACAAATTGATTTCCTAGCATTGCTTCAAGTCTTCATTGCTGAAACTCTTTCCACACTTCTAACTACCATTCCTCTTATCTTTGGAGAGCCTTCCCTTACTCTTTTCTTCGCTATCTTTTCCCATTTTTTGTCAGAATAAAATGAGCAAAAGTAAATCCTTTAATAAAGGTGAAAAGGTTTAATAGACAACATTTTCTCCTCCCTAACAAAGTGCAACATTTTGGTATTTCACTCATCATCTTTCCCTGGCACACAGATATCTTCAGCCATCCCGATCTTAAATGCTGCTCGGCTCTGTAGGGTTAATTGTGCTCACTACATAGTTACTCTGGGATGGAAAAAGGCCTGGGTGTCTGAACTAAGGTACACCTGATGTTCAACTCCCTTCCAGCCACGGGACTGGATTTATTCTGGAAGCCCTTTGGTGCGCTCTTATGAAGAAGGGACAGGTTACCTCCCATCTCTATCTCCTCTACAGGTGGCTCGATTTAGCCCAAAATGAGTGTTGATCAAGTTGACTTTTGCATGAATTCCATTGCGCCTGCCTATCCTGAAGTGCACTGCCCAGGTTTCTAGCTAAGGAATTTTTATGTACTGCAAAGTTGCACAAGCAGGTTCTTGTTGTGCTGGCAGTCACCTCTTTTCTCACACACGCAATATGTTCAGCGACATTCCCTCTAAGTCTGAACCCTGTGGCTACATCATAATAACAGCCTCCTCTTGTGCTGAGGCATAGATATCAGTCTTTTCTTCTTTTCCTATCTGTAATCTAGGTAATCTAATTTCTTCCCCTAATCTCTGAACAGATCTAACTTTACTATCACCCTATTGTTAACAAATTTCATTAACAGACTGTGTAGAAAGATCAATAACAAGACATTAAAAAAAACTAATTAAATCTGTGTTCTAAAACACATGGGTTTTTCTGCATTGTTTAAATATTTTTGTTAAACCTGTCAAAGATGGTAGGATATCAAATTTAGGATATTAATTTATTAGAACAGAATACATTTATTTTCCTACCATGGAAGATTAAATTCGCTGGTCACAATATAATTCTTGCTGCTATTCTTGCCTTTTAAAAAATCTTTTCAATTGGCAACTATTCTCATTTGATAGATGAGGTTGTTTTCAGTGACAATCCATACATATTTTTACAGTAATTCTGCTCTGCATTTTTTTGAAACCTCAGATGAATGCCATCTGGTCCCAAAGATTTATTGACATTTAATTTCCTGAGTTTTTCCATTTCACACACATGAACATATATATAGAGATATATATAGATTTTTTTTTCTTTGAAATATCTGTCAAATGGAGCACTGCACCTTTACTCTGTGGAATTCCCCTGTTCCAAATTTATCCATTATACTCAGTAGCAAAGATCAAGGAAAAGAAAATATTAAAAAGAATATGTAACATTCTTTTCTCCTCTGATTATTGTCTAAAACCATGAGGGACCTGCAGAATTCTGTCTCCATGTTCCTGATCCAGTTCAGCTTGATATTTCCCTTTGCCTACACAAATCTTCCCAATTCTCATTAAATGGGTGCTGATGAGCATACCATAAGCTTACAAATTGATCTTAACATGAGTTTCCATCTTTAACACAGCTTTCAAGGCTGAGGTCAATTGTATATGTAATACAGCTTTGCTTCTTTTGCTTCAGATGACATGCCCAATGCAAGAAGAAGTTTAAAATATTTTTAAATATCCTGCATATGTGTGAGCACAGTAAGAAATCTTGCAGTCCTTTTCAGTACCACATCTTTCTACTAACACTAAACAAGAAAGTCACTTTTATTACAGTATGAATTACTTATGCATATTTTATTACATAGTATGAATTAATTATACTGTCATCACAATACAAAGAGCTTAAATCAGTTGCCTAAATGTAAAGATCTCATGTAATTTGAGATGCCCTCTCTTATAACTCAGGCCTGCATGGGGTTGGCAACAGTTAATAACTTAGGGAGAAAATACTTTGAGTTTCTTCTACATAGTATTTTGAATACCTTTCTTTAAGCAGCTAGATTTACCCATTAAGAGAGAAATTATTAGTATGGAAGCTTTCTGTTAACTAAGACCAAAGTGGCATCTTAGTTTTTTGCTGACTTTTTTTTTTCCTCTGTTACCAATCCATATGATAAATGGTCCTCATTGGAAGAAACCTTTAACCTAAAAAAAAAGCTGATTTTTTTTTTCTCTCTCTGGACTTTATTCCATAAAATATGTTTCTCACCAGCATCACTGCTATATGTTATAGTAAATCTGAACTAGACAGTGAAATGAGATCTTCATTGAGGTACCAGCTCAAGACAGACTCAGGAGACCCCTCAAAAGGTAAGAGAAATATTTTTAAAGGCAGCTCTGAAATTAGTACACTTTCATCTTACACAGATCCACACAACTTTCTGATATCAATATCACACCCCTATCTTTAGGAAAATGACACTGGAGCATGACCTAATTCTAATAATACTTTAGCACTAATAGGGATTTTTCATGTGTCTATCAAACCCTCACAACTCACCTTGAAGTAGGTAGGTATTTTATCTTACTCAAGGCTAGAATTCTCTAGATCTTTAGGTCTTTGTAATTTGATTCATTTCCCATTCGGTGACTCTGGTGATGCCACAAGACACAGACATGTGTGCAGGCATTTTGAGGACAGGACTCTTGATAAAAGTCATAATTAGTGCCCCAAGCCAAGAAAGGGATTTATGGAAGGAAAGGCTGCAGCAAAGGACCAAAATTAAACCTTCAGAATGACTCTGCTGTGAAAGTCATATTGTAGACAGTTTTTTAATGAGATTGCTGGCTTGAATTAATTTTCAACTCTTATCTGACTTTGATCTCAAATAACAAGAGGTCATCAAGATAAATGCTGCTCCTGCTTTAAATGACATAATGATGCTATTAGGAAAACTGGAGGGATTAAAAACTAGCCTATTTATTCCCACAAACAGTCCCACTGAGGTTCGTGAGACCAACTAGATGCACAAATTAACCAACATTATATAAGAAAAAAAGTTTAAAAGTTCACTCTCCATCATAGCTGCTGTTTCTATCATTTTGTTTTATTCCCCTGAACCAGTAATGAGTAAGTAACATTATATTCTACTTATACTTTCTATTAGGATCAAGATCTTAACTCACAGGTGCTGTACAAACATCTATGTAAGGTTAAATCACAGCTCCAAGAAGTGTAAGTCTTAGTGTTTGCTCAAAAACTCCCTTTTATCCTCTCCTGTCATGGGGCTCCATTGAACTAGCAGCTCAGAATTGCTTCATCTTTGCCAGCCCAGGAGCTTCCATGAGGACCTAGTGTTTGCTGCTGGCTTACAGCTCTTGCTGTGCCCCCATGAACTCTGGTTTTATGCTAAGAAAGTTTGGGGATGCCATTAAGGTGTCCTCCCAAATCTCAGAACTGATCAGCAAAGCTTAGCTGCATCTGATTAAACCTACCCAGAAACCAGCAAACCAAATTCAAAGCTCACATCATTTAGAGTGTAACACGGCTTCTTTATAAAAGCAGTAACTTTAAATTGCGCACTTCCTCTACAAATTAGCTTTAAACCCCAGTGTTAAGAAGACACCATTTATTTTTAGGCATGCTAAAACAAAGGTCTCTTCGTTTTTTTTGTCCCTTGCTTTGTTTTAGACCCAAAGGTCTCTATTCAGTAAAAGAGTACAGGAGATTTTTGCACTGCCACCAAAGCCAGCTCTCCTCCTGCAAGCAGATCTCCATAGGTAAATACAACCAGAATGCAGCAGTGCTAGCCATGACTACAGTCCCCAAAAGGAATATTTTGGGAATTCATTGCCTGCACTGTTAACAGCAGTGGGGACTCTGCAGATGGCTGGCAACCACTGCCCTACCAAGCACGGCAGCATCCCTGATGCCACAGTTCATGATGGGGTTTAACACCACTGTGTGGGCTGTGCAGTTCTGCTAATGTGCCTCAGCAGAGATAAACTGTGGTATCCACCTGCAGTAATTCTTCTGGTGTACACAGAGGCTGATTATCTGCAGGGACCATTACTGCAAGGTACTCAGATTCCCAGTGAAGCATCTGTATAAAGCACCACATTGTCTGCAGCAAAGGTAGAAAGAGAACTGAAAGAATCTTGCCACACATAAACCCTTTAACCCCTTTGATTAATTTGCTTCTACCTAGACTCTACATAAATTCTAACAGCAGAAATTTGCACAAGACCGGTGAGCTAACATATCCGTTTTTATCCACAGCAAATGGACATACTGCAAACAAACACCAACAAAATCTAAGAATTCCTAGGGAGCAAGAGCATCAAGCAAACTGCCTGCCTCACTAGGAGAGCAAAGCATATATTTCCCAATGGTAACAATTACCAATAAGATTGTGCTTAGAAGTCTAGATGCTAAACTGAAGTGTTGAGCAAGTTCAATCAGCCTGTCACCAAAGTGCAGTGCCTTTTGAAGGCAGCACTCAGGAAAGGAGTATCATGTATGTGGTCTTTCTGGGGTGAAGGTTTCTGGGGAAAGAAAGCAAACAGGAAGGACTTTACAAATGATAAAATACCAGCTTTCTCTAGTCTTTGTAATCTGAGTGAAAACCAGACAATCTTTTGTGTTGACCTCTCAAAGCACTATCTCCTTCCATCTCTCCCAAGCAAGCTATTAAGGTTAACAGAAATATCTATATAGTAGTAAATAAATAGAGAGAAATGCAGATGCATTATATGTCAAAAAGTGAATTGGGAACATCCATATTAGAAAAGAGGCACATGAATTAATAAGGCTTTAGCAGGACACCTGGAGACTCACATCACCCCTGGGATATAGAAAACACAGCTGGCTGCATAAAGACTGGTGAGAATTACAAACCAACCTCTTTGGGGATTTTGCTGCTCAATGTTTGGGATCAGGAACAGAACAGGGAAAGTTCAAGTCAAGATAAGGCTTTAGTTATTGATGTCTTAATACTTTCCTGTCCTGCTCCTGTTAGTTTCTCAAAGAGAGAACCACCAACTAGCATAGAGCCACTTACAGTAATGAGCAGCAGCAAGGATGGATTTGCTCTCTCAGCCTCAGGGATGTCCCACACTGACAGTGCCTGACTGCTGCCTGTGCAGTGCCTGACATGAGGTGAAAAAGCTCTGGCCTTTTTTCATTGTGCAGACCTCAAAAACTCCAGCTACACCATGACATCACCTATCCTTCCTGGCTCTGTTGCCAGGGAAGCCAAAGCCTGAAACTGAGCCAAGTAGCAAGTGAAAAAAAAAAAACAACAAAAAAAAAACAAAAAGGAAAAACTAACAAGAACCCCAAACAAAAACAAACTAACAAAACCCCAAAGAAAATGGTGTTTTATCAAAATGGTATGATTTCTAGGCATTGCTCATGTTTAGGTGACTGCACATTGCCAAATGCTTCAGCAGAGAGAAGCTCATGGAAAAGGCTCCTTCTGACCTTCTCCTGCTCACTCCCTCTCACACTGTCTCTGCCCAGGGGTGAGCTGCCAGCTGCCATCCCCTCCTGGCTCCCCTGGGTCCACTAATGGTCCTCAGCCAGGGGAATAATGTGATTTGTCAGGAAAGGGACAAATGCCGCAATAACAATGACCACTGAAACTCCGGCAGTGGTGCAGGGTAATTGTCCCTGCAAGACACCCTCAGCAGAGCTAAGCTGGGGAAAGCCCAGTAGCAAAAGACATTATTTGCCTGTCCTTTATTGAAAATTTTGAGAAAACCAAATGTTGTTGTCCCTAGAGACTTCAGCAAGGAAACTAAGTGGCAGGAAAGATAAATGCTTCCTACTGCCAGTGACATACCCCGCACAGAAACATAGAGAATATTTTTATAACTTTGTGTTTTAAATGCCTTTATTAGAGAAACAAGATTTATGCTTCTGGCTCTGAGGGAGGGCAAGAAAAACTTTAACTGTACAAGTAGTTGTGTACACATGGATGCCTGTATGTGCATATCACATCAGGCAAAAGGAAGGGAGAAGGATTAAAGATAATCTGCTTCTGTATATAAAGGCCCTCCCTGCTGTTCTAATTTTCTTGACTTTTGTTCTTGTTAGAGCCTCTAAAGTAAAGTTAAGTTTAGCACAATATCCGATGATCAAAGTTATAGCCTCAAAGATGAACCAGCCCAGGGGTTTTTAATAGTTATATCATAAATAAAGTCACTAGAGGACACAAAAAGTAGGTATGATGCTTTAAGTAGTTGTGTGTATGTGTATTGCAAGCAAAAGCCTAAATCACTGTCTGTATTAAAAGAAACACACAAAGGACCATTTTCAACAGGGATAGGCATCTGATACCAACTTCAGACCAACATAACTATTCTAACTTCACAGTTACCCTTGAACTGGTAAAGAGAAAGGAGTAAGGGGTCAATGATATTCACTCTGCCTATAAATTTGGGCAGTTAAGTCTATACTAAATGCTAAGTATAATCACTGCCAAGTAAAAGACTTAAAATAATGAAAAGGAAAAGCACTATCCAAATCCAGTACTCCATAATAAACTCCCCTGAAATGTGCAGACCATGCAAAGATGAATGCAGGGAGAGAAATAATTTTATAGAAGGAAGCATTTTAAAATCCCTACTTTACAATGTTTTATAGAATCAGGAAAAACACAATAAGGATCAAGTGAACTACTTATCTTTCTAAAAGCTTGCATATGCCTCGCATCTGCCTTTAAATCCTATGGGGTTGCAAGTCTGTTTATATGTTTAATGGTGTTTTTTATATCCTTGTAGGCACACAAACAAAAATAGATGGGTTTCTCTCCCCTCAGCAGCTTAATAAATGAGCATTTGTTAAATGAAAAAAACACACCTGTAATACAGGTAGGTTCTCTGTCTTATACTGCAAGAGGCATCCCACCCACGTTGTAACAAATACACACTCACTGTGTTGTTATCAGGCCAGACTGGAGAAGACACTGCAGTCTTCAAAAACAAACACTTGAGGCAGACTTGCCTGTACTTCCATGATCTGCTGGGAGAAAGGGGCAAGGGGAAGTGGGACTATGTGGGTAGCAAACTGGAGAACAAACAGTGCTCCAGATCAGGTGTCAACTCCCTCTTGGTTCTCATCTGAATAGAAAGGTGCTGTTGAAATCTGCAGCCTGTGAAAGCTGTGGCACTTTCCCCTTTTCTATGGCCATTTATTTTTTCCACATTCAAATGCAGATGGTTCTCCCACTTACTGAATGTCAAATTGCCACACTATGGAATTTCTCCCACAGGTGATCTTAGCATGGTTCTGGATTCAGAAACTCAATTCAGTGAATACTGCTAGACTAATTTTCATGTTTTTACTTTACAAGAGATAAATAAGTCTTACAGTGTGACTTATATTCAGATGAAACATCAGGGCTGGGTTCTTTGGCTGTATATGACTGAGGCTTCTCTCTGCATCAGCCTACAGGCAGAAAAGGACTGTAAGCAATTTGCTGATTTCTCTGCACTGTATGAATGAAATGCACTAATCCAGATTTACCCAGACCACTCTATAGAGCTGAATTTGGCACAAGATTACTCAAAACTGCACTGGAGTTTTCTGAAAGCCTTGTAAATCAGAGAAAACCATTCTTCAAACTAGAGCTGGCTTCTGAGCTGACAATAAAACCAGAAAAAGAGGCAGTTTCACATTTAATTAAGAAATCAATCTACCCTCTTCAGAGTTTCATCCTCCCTCTTCATAGTTTCTGGAGAACAAATCTCAGAGCACTGACTTACTCTCTGGTCAATTATACTCTGTTGCCATAAGCAAAATCCAGTCAATGGTGTTTTTTTCCCCTCTCCAGCATCCTTGAAGATCAAACCATTCAGCTCAGGCATACTAAGCAACCTGTAACATTTACTACAGGCTTAAGTGAAGACTGATGAAAACGCAAGGACTTACTGGCTCTAGCTCTGCAAAGGCACCAAGGTAGCTATTCCTAAAACTGGAGGGCGACCTGACCTGACCTTCCCATCCTATATTTCTGCAGAGAAGTTTCAGAAAACTTCTGCCATTGCCCACTGCTCAAATAAACCAGCTAAGGGTCTTGTGCAAACCCCATGTTGCTGTTTTCCAGTAGCAGAAACCAAAAGTAAGTCTGGCTTAAGGAATTGTAGAAACTGATTTGGTTTCCTGTAACTATGCATGGAATTAGAGTTTCATTTGATATAGTCAGCATTCCTTCCATTTGCCTCATGAAAACTAAGGACACTGATCTCTTGCACTTCTTTTCTTCAGTATACCAAGTTAGAAGACATACCTTTAAACACAATCTGATATTGCATTCACACAGTTTGTACTACTCTATTTAGACAAAAGTCTGTTTGATGCAATTATGCTCTCTTTAAGGTTTCTTCTAGAACTTACAGGGTTGATATTACCTGCACTTTTTTCCCTGCTAAGATTTGGAACTGTTCACAGACAGATCAATCCACAGATAAAGAGAAAAGAGATTAAATGTGATTTCTTTTACCAAGGAGTAAAGTCTGTATGAATAATATAATGTACCTAAGACATTTGGGTGAGAAAAAGAATTACACAGATTGTATAGCAGCATGAAGATAAAATTAATTGGGTCTCTTTGCACAGTATCTGTTATGAAAGCAGTTAAAATAGTTTTGTATATTTTGGATGAGTTAAAGAAATGTCACTTTCATGATTCTTTTTTCCCCTCTCCTTTCAATCAGCGTCCTTTTATTTTCATTTTCATATACCTGCTAAGTGTATCCTGCTGTATTCACAGTTCAGCATGATGGGTTTCATATTTAGTGGAAAATGAACAATTCGTACCCTGAAGATTCCAATTATTCGGCTCACTCAGAGATTCATCTTTGGAGTATCAATGAGGGGAATTGAAAAGTGGAGCCAGGAAAAAAGAGAAAGTATTGGGGTTTTTTCGCCAATAAAGTGTTGAGTTAGGGGAAAGGATTACTTGAAATCAGCAGCTTGACAACCAAAAAGAAACAAAGAGCAAAAGAGGTTGTTGAAAGAGGTCTGTAATTTCACACACTTGCATCATTAACAGGACAGATTTATTGCAATTCTAATTCTGCCAGATATGCTTGAAGAGAAAAAATAATATTGAAAAGAGGTCATGCTTCTCCTCCACACTGAACAAACGACTGTGTTCTTTCAGAAGAATATGAGAAAACCTGCAATGTCACCCTTCTTTGTCCTTGTGATCTTTTGGTGAGGAATATAAATTTAACTCTCTGTCTACAAGGGAAGGACTTCCTCCAGCAACTCGATCTAACTTTTAATCTTCAGGGAATTTTGAAATCTTAAGTGCATTTGTTAAATCACAGTCAGATGCAAACCTGGCAACAGGGTGTGCCCAGATCCTCTGGGACACGTAATTTCCACTCACAGAACTGGAGACTTTGAAATGTTAATTGTAGGACAGTTCGAGGCTCTGCATTCCTGGGCTTTCTGCCAGTGGTTCATCAGAAGTGAAATATCAGATGTTCAGATTTACTGCATAAAGAGTTAAGGGCAGAGTGTTCTTATTTGGAAAGCTTAGAGTTTGATGAACCGATTGATCTCTTCAAGGTTCAAAGAATTCACATTTTCCTTTCCTCTTTTAAATACACACTCTTCCTGGATTCAGATGTTTTCAGATTCAGGATGGACTTGACTCTCAGGTACAGCCCAGTGCCACCTGTATGTCAGGTGTGTACAAAGCACTCTATTCCCAGCTACACCATCACTTCCAGATGAGCAGACTGGCAGCTTTGGGTTATGGGTGAAGCAAAAGAGAGAGAACAGCCCAGCTGACGTAGCTGAGATAATAATGTCCATGCCATATCCCAGACAAGGAAAGGTTAGGTCCTGCAAAAGTCCCACAGGTGTACTTTACAGGCCTTGCACCAAATCCCTACCTCCACCTACTAAAGTCTGAAACAGAACCAGAAACAAAATTGTCAAAAACACCACAGGACAAGCTATTTTTATAATTACATCAGTGTATGTGAAACACAGAACTAGGTGAACTCTTATATAGGAGATACAAACAAAAATTCAACAAAAATTGTTTCCCCAAAGCCATTTTTTTCCTATTCAAATGAATGTCTGGAGAGCTTTGGGATCTTGGTGACACTCTACCGATCCTGTAAATTACCTAAAATTCCTCTAAATCTACCAGTACAACATCACAGGAGTAAAATGAGGAGAGACAGACAGGAAAGAGTCAGCTGTTAAAGTTCTCATCTGGCCACTGATCTGACAACAAAATCCCAGGTACTCTCTTTCCAAGAGAGTTCTTTTTCTAACCCTCCACAGTGCAGACATGACATCAGCCTCAGAAAAGAGATTATTTACTCCAATTCACGATTTCACGATGCGGGTAGACAGGTGCATTTTGCAGAAGTTGTATACACTAAATACATGTTAATTGTTGTCTTTGTCACATTATTCAAGTTACAGGGGAGCATCGATGGCTGGCAAACAACAACAAATAAGATTGCAATGACAACTCTTGCATAGAGAAAATTCTGCTTCCTTCTGAAAGGGTTATTGCATTAATTACTTGGATTGGTCTTATTTCAGTGTAATAACCTGGTGGGAGAGAAGGAAGGAGAAACATAATGAAGAAGAAAGAAATTTGAGAGCAAACGACCAAAGGTCTGAAAAGTACATTTGGACATAGGTATCATGCAAAGGAAAAAAGAGTGTACTTAGAGCCCACTGAGGCCTGTCTTTTGCTACAATAACAGGGACATCATTTACTAAACAAACACCAGCTGCCTATAGATTTCTGACACCTGACCATTTAGGCGGTTCAAAAAACCTTCATCAAACACAGCCATGTCTTTCCATTAAAGGGTAAAAGCAGAGCTTTCAGCTCTAGGAATCAAGAGAAAAAAAATTCATACAGCTTGTTCCTCTCAAAGATATGGGAAATAGTTTTTGGACAAGCATTTATTTTCTTCCTGAGCATGCATCATCAATCAGTCAGAGCTGTGTGCAGCAGGGAAGGGAACACATCTCTTCTTTCACCTGTTTTTAAAATAAGCGCACACACAGGCATGCTGCCTCAGTTTCCTGACAGTGTAATTCTGACTCTCCAGGAAGCCTTCCTTTGGATGAAAAGATGGATGGAAAAACCATAGAGCACTTGAAAGCATATTTTTCCTAGGTTGGTTTTCCATTCTTTTCCACACATATTCATTCCCTATGCATTGGTGGCAGTTCCATAAGCCAACTGAAAGCAAGTAATCACTCAGAGCAGTTCATTGTCCAGGCTTGCAAGATGGCTTGCTGCACTTTGGCTGCTGGAAAGTCTTCCTACCAGCAGTCTTCCTACTTTCCTTCCTTCCATCAGTGATTATTAGCATTTGTCCCAAAGCACTCTTAGCAAAAGCACCAGAACCACATATTCAATATTTCTGAATTTTCAGATAATCTCAGCAAGTCAAAGGAACTAGAGATCACCTCTTCCCTACTTCTCTTTCCAGAGCTGCCTTGATGGCAACATCTACTGGGAGAAGAGCTGCCAGAATTCTGTAATCCCCTCCACCCATCATTAAAACATGCCATCCATGACAGAAGTTGATTGTTTTCTAAAGAAATTTCATGCCATGTGGATGGAAGCGTTGTGAACCACACTGCATGATCTTGAAGCACACTCTATACCCTTCCCCAGGGAAAACAGAGTGCCAATGTCCCTGCAGTCACACATCATCACCCTGTAAATCCACACTTGCTTTCCAGAGCCGTTATTTATTTGGGAAGGGGTCCCAAATTTCTATTTGGGACTGCTTGAGGTTCAAGCAGAGAGCAACCCTGAAAGAGAAGAGCATCACAGTTTGAACAATAACAGGAGGGCATTTGCCCACCGATTTATTGTCTACTCCTTTGCTAAACTTGACTACTTTTATTTGCCTAAAACTTGCTCCCTTTTAGACCATAAGTATTCACATTTAATTCCCAATAAGGTCACAGACCCTTCTTTGCAATTATGTTCCATTTTCAAACTACCACACAGCCACAAATGCAGCAATCTTTTGGATGCTTACAGACCTTTAATGCTACAACCCAGCCTGCATAAGGAGAAAGGAATCCAGGCAAAACACTAAGAACTGGTGCAAAACCTGGATTCTTTTTTCTCTGAGTCTTGGGAATCACTGAAAACAGTCATAGTCCTTCAGTCTGCAGGCAAGTTCCACTCAGCATGAATCATGCTTATAATAGGTACCCAACGAGTTTCTAAAGCTCATCAGTGCAGACTTGACCGCTTCTCTAGGCAACTTACCCTGTGCTTAATTTTTATCTCATTTGAAAGATTTTCAGGAGATCTACCTGAATCTCCTTTCCTTTAATCTCAGCCCACTCAGCCTTGTCCTGTGAGAACACAGAAAGATGTTTTATCCCTTCTTTATATTAATTTTCTTCACCCTTTGAAATACAAGTATCTTGTATCAACATTGGCATGAAAATTAATGAAAGTAGGGGAATTTTTAAAATCTGCTAAGTACAAGCAGTTCCTAATGATAAAATGCCATAGTTGTAAGTATAAAATTATATGCTATACAAGCAAAAATTTTATGTCCAAAGATAACTGCTTAAGGTATGAGACCCATGGGACACATACCACCCCCATCATCTCATCATCTTTTCATTTCAGACTCACATTGCAGGGGACAGAAATGTACAGGACATGCTGAGGTTTAAGCACAGTCAAGTGCAAGTGCCATAAGCAATACACCAATGTGAGGTAAGCAGAAAAAAGCAATATGATTTCTCACTTTAGACAGCCATCTGTAATGCAGACACAATTCACATTTTGAGAGAATGGCTGTGTGAACCATCAAAGAGAAGATTAAAAATCCACAAACTATTGTTTGGAGGTGATGATGGCAATTGTTTGGAGGTTACATAGCATAGCTACAATAACTGGCAATACATTTGTTTCACAAACAACTATCATGGGAGATAGTAGCTCCTTTTAAAACCGCACTCTGAGCTTACATACAGCATCCCTGTCTCAGACTGTGTATTCTCCGGTGTAAATAATATTTCCTGCAGGTTATTCTACACAGCCAGTCATAAGCACAACCATGGTCTTGACAGCACTTCCTGAAATATTAAAATAACTCCCGTGAACCTTTATTCTGTAACCTGAACTTGAGACTCAGCTTAAACTGCAGACAGATGTAGCAATTTCCCTTTGTGCATTTTCCTTTTCCTTTGCCTAGTTCATTTTGTCAGGTTAAAAACTTGATGAGCCTCAGATGCTGAAGCTGTGTGGCAGTGAAAGGCCATGCACCTTCAAAGAAGCAGCTCTGCTGCACAGGCTCATTTTCAGCCTACTTGTTCTCCAGCTATTCTTTCACTCAGCTCTCAATTGGGATGTTCAAAGTAAAAGCAAAGCCAGGACTCTAAGCCATTTTATAAGCTCTCAGGCCAAAAGCTTGACATATCTCTGTGTCATCTTGTGACTGAGCAGAATTCTCTAATTTCACATGCCTGGAGGTCTAATAGACTTGATGGCTGTCTGTCTTCTGCAAAATTCTTTTAAAACTGGACTTTTTTTTACTGACTTCTTTCTGGCTGCAATCCCCATTAAGACTCAAATTCCTCTCTTTGTGCCTCTTCCCTCACAAAACTGTTTGCCAGAGATGTGGTTGAAAATGACAGTCATTTACCTGATGTCACTTCATCTGGGAGTTCTGTACCTTCATCTGTCAAAACTAAGCCTCTTTACTATGGTTTCTTTGGAAACTTTCTGACACTGCTCTGAGCCAAAAGGCCCTCCTTTCACTCACATCACCTCCAGGGACAGCTGAGATCTGTTGGCACAGGCAGCCCACTAGCCCCTCGGTACCTGCTGTCCCCTAATGGTGCAGGACACAGCCCAGCAGCACTCAGGGATGCTGAACATATTCTGCTCTGCTACTATTTGCTTCTGCAGTGCACATACACACAGAAGAAAAGTTCTTTGATCCACCTTCAAGCATTTAATCTTCTCCCCACACCTACACCAGCCTTTACCCCTCAGCTCAATCACCAGCATTTTCTTTTTAAAATAAACTTCATCCTCACTATCCCATGACCCCTGTCTCTGCCAGCCTTTCCATCTAGTACCTTTCTGGCTGTCCAATCGCATCAAGAAACCCTTGCTCATACACATTCACTGGCCAAAAAATGAAGCAGTGAATAAATAAACGATTTAAAGAAATTTGGGAAGTCAGAAAACTGTCCCCTGCCCTCTGATGTTTGCCAGTGTACACTTAACTCTTCCCTATGATAAAATGGCTGGGGTAAAACAGAACAGTTGTAAGAACAGAGAAGATGCTGAAGGGCTAAGGTGTGAGTTTACCAGTAACATAAAGCTAATATTTCCTTCTTATCAGTACTAATTTCTGTAACTAAGGATTGCTGAAGAATAATTCTGTAATGGCAGGGATAGAAACGATGTCAATGCTAGAGACTTTGACAGATATGTTGTACCTTAATTTATTTTGAAGTATGAAAAAAATCAGAAAGCCATCCACTGGAGGTTGGTGATGTAGCTGCATTGAAATGAAAATATTCTTGGCTGGGAAATACTGACATGTCTGATCTCCCTAAGCTACTCACTTGGTGGCATTTTAGTTTGCTTGTTTATGTTACAAAGTGTAGGTGTCTCATGAACACGTAGTCAAAATGAAACTGAAAAGAAAAAAAATTATTTTACAAGTTCCTTTTCAAAGCCACTCATATGATCCCCATCCAGAAGGCAGGGCAGACCTCTATATAAAAAGTTAACTTAATGGGAGAGCTGACAAAAGTTGGAATACAGCCTAAGCAATTAGTAGACTGTCAGTAATAGGAATTAAGCAATCAACTTCAGCCGCTACAAAAATGTACTGTGCAGAACATTCTTCCATTGCCAAGGAGATGAATGGGATAACTGCAGCTTTTCCATCTCTAGCTGCTATGATTTGATGGCAGAATAATCCACAGGCAATTGAATGCCCGCAATTCAACAATGAAATACCAGGATCAATATTTAATTCACAACTCTCTTACCTTTTCTTTAAATCCACTTTAAGCATATTAATACTCTGAAGACATTAAGAGGCTTTTATTCCTGGGTGAGTACATCTGAAGCAGAACACTCCTGCATGGTCTCAGGTTGTGGTATATTGGCTTATGCTTTTTGTTTTGCATATATATTGTGATAAGCAGTCATTAAAATCACAATGAGAAAAAGAACAAGTAAGCCCTTGCTCCAGAGACCCATCCTAAACTTGACTAGGGAGTCCTCAGCAGTTTGGCTGAGCAACTCCTGAACTGCCTGCCTGCTGAACAAATGGCACAGCAGCACTTGCCCACCTTGCAGGCACACTGCCAGGCTGAGGGAAGGTGAAACTGCAGCTGCTCCTGGCAAAGTGGCTGAGGAAGAGAGGGAAGAGGCAAGAGCCAGACATGAACTGGAACTCCCAAGCACGTGAGGCTTTTTTGGCAGCATGCATGGCAGTAGGCAGCCTCAGCCTAAAGGACCACGGCACACAGCACACTGTGCTGCAGATGCAGTTTTGCCCATTGGCAGGTGCTGGGAACCACGTGCTGCTTCTCTCAAAGGCAGGTCCAAAGATTGCCAGTGCCCTTGGGGGAGTCAGAGACCTACATCTTCACCTGTGCCAAGCAGACAGGCCCTTTGCTCAAACCACTCCCAGGAGCATCCCAGCAGCGTGTCCCTTCCTGCGTCAGTCAGTGCTGTGCAAACACACACTGGGGTTATCACACAGCTTGTCCTACTTGCATCCTGGCTGGATGTCTGTCTGTAGCACTGCCTACCTACCTGCTAGGGAAGCACAGAGAAAACTGTTTCAACCACTTCTGCTGCTTCCCAAGCTGACTTCCTGGTAAGGATATGTAACACAGCTTTACGGGCTTGGGAAGCTCCACTCAGTGCTGTGCACACCTACATGCTCAGCTCCTCTCATGGCAGTGCCAGCCTGCCCAACACAACATGGCCAGGGCCCCTGACTTGTTCCCAGATAACAGTCAGCAAAAAACAAAAATAAGTTCATGACCCTGCTTAAGACAACAGAGCTTGCAGCCAGGCGCCAAGCTGAGGCACCAGGAGCCTGTGATTGAAACATGCCTTGTGAAGAGAGGCACACATGAAATACTAATTTTCTACAATGTCTGCACTGGCAGGGTAATAAAAAGTTAATCCTCATGGCCTGCTCTGGCCCCTGTTAATGTTTATATCACTGTTCCTGAGGTTTTGGGGGAGGAACAGAGAGTAACAGACAGGAAAAAGCCTCCTTTGGAAATGACAGCGCTAATGGAGCTTATCTCTACCAAGAGTAATTCAATCCAAAATGCTGAAGGGGAGGGTTGCAGCACTCAGTTAAGAAAACATTCTCTAAAATAAAATCACTTCTAACTACAATTAGACCCTCACCTTTATTTTCTCCCACTGCTTTCCCTCCTTTTTCAACCTTGTCTCTCGCTTCCAAGGTGCAAGGCCTTGCAGCAAGGCCAGGATTTTGTCCGAAGAAAGCCGCCTCATGGGCTGTGGATCTCACAATGGAGATGTATCTGGACCCGTTAACTGATGCACGGCTTATGACATTTCAATTAGCCCACGCAACGGCTCCGTGTTCCTACAATAAAGCCCGAGTATCTCTCTGGCCCCCAGGGTCTCAGCAGAGAATGCAATCTGCCTTCACTTTCTGCATGCTAATACAGCAAGTTCCTTAATTACTTTTATAGCAAGAGCGAGTGGCAGTTTTCAGATTTTGAAGTTTTTTGCCAGTGTTGCAGAAAAAGGAAAAACTCCTATCAAGAGAAGAAATGCGGGAAGAAAGATGAGCCAGGTGACTAAAGTCCCATGATTAGCCTGGACAGATTTTAAGTTCATCTCTTTAAGTTACTGCTGGCAAAAGGAGCTGATCCCCTCAGCTGGGAGGCAGCAAAGTAAAGCCCTATCTGCTCATTGCACATTTCCAAGAACCTAGAAGTACTATAGGAAACCACAAAGCATTGTAATTTTTTGTTTTTAAGATGCAAAAACAGCTGCTGCTGAGCATCACAGAAGAGGCAGATCACATGTACAGCGTGGACACCCTACAGATTTTGAATAACTAGGTATTTCTGGTAGCACTTAGTCAAAATTTATCTTCCTGCTTCAGTAACATCTCTGCTTGGAATTTTGTTGGCACAGCCAAGAAAACCAATAAGAAGCATTGTATCTTTATCCGTATCTAAATATAGACACATTATTGATTTCTTGGAGGGCAGGCTCCTTTTGGGATAAACTCACACCAAAAAAGAAACAAGCAGTCTCAGCACATACCATGAAGTGTTCAGCCAAGGGCACCCTCTGTGCCCAGCTGCTCTCAGGAGATAAGGCATTTGCATACGTGACAGCCAGGTACTTGTTACTACAAGAGGATTCATAGTGGAGTTTCAGGGGATTATAAACTGTAATAACCTCGTAACTGAGAATTTCAGTGTAATCTGTATAAAACAAAGCATCACACAATGTTAGAGGAATGGCCTTGCTTTCATTAAAAGACAGGGAGCACTGGAAGAAATATGGTTTGCTTGACACCTTCCACTGAAGGCACTCAGGGAAAATCTCTCACGTATTAGCAGGATTCAAGAGCTAAAGGTACATCACTCTTGCTGAGTGAGAGGCTCCTGAAGTCAACAAGCACATGTGTGGGAGCAGGATGGGACGGAAAAATGTCAAAAAGAAGCTGCAAAAAGCTCAGCTTTCCCAAAGGTTGCTTTGGAGTGCTTTTGCTTCAAAGTGTCATCCTGGGAAGCATCCCAAGGGAGAAGGACAGTCCTGGGGGAAATAGTGTGCACACCCCCTCTCCTTCTGACTTACTGCTTAACCACCTTTTCCTTCCACCTGTACCAGACACAGCGCTGCCAAGAGAGACAAACCAACTGAACCTGCTCACTTTGGTCACTTAGGAGAGTGAAAGATGGAAAAAGAAATGGGAAATCAAAAAAGGAATTCTGTTCAAGTTCCTCTGTACTTTTTATGAGAAGGTCCTGACATGCCTAAGTCACAGTTTTGGGATGCTGCCTAGAGCACTGCAAGTTAGAAATCACAAATACCAACTGCAGTCCAGCAGCTGTGGGTCTAAGAGGACCCAAATTGCTGCAAAACCTATAATCTCCCTGGGAAAGCCAGCCATATTTCAGGCTCTCTTTTATCCCACAAATCCCATTCCTTTCCCATGGAAACCACCCTCCCATCCCATGGCTATCCAAGAGCAAATGAATTGCAGGCAAGGGCTGACTGCCCCAGGTAGCTCAGGGATGCTTTTGTCCCAGTGGTAGCAGCATGAAAAGTCTCTCCATTTACAGGACATTTAGGAAATAGGGACATTAAAAAGCACATAATTGTTACTATTCAGATATGCCCTACATCTGTGAGTTCTTCATCATTTTCTCCAGCAAAGGAAAATCAGAAACTTATTTTTCAGCATGAAAGCAAAATTTTAGAGGACAGCTGCTCTAGTTATTAGTGGGACACAACAACCTGGCATCTTCCCAGCATCTATGTTTTCACCAAGAAATAAACCCAAAATGGTCCCCTTCTAGATAAACCCAAATTTTCTTCAAAGAGAAACATCATTAAATAAGTCTACTTAATTGCTTGCCTACATAAACATACAGACATATAGACACATGTAAGGGCAGACAATATTTGTAAACTTAATTGCAACTGACTTGCAGAAAAGGAAAAACCCCAAACCATTAGCTTGAAAAAAGACCACTCTTGAGCTGAAAACATGGAATGAAGTCACCATTCTGTCACATCACTCATCCAATGGCTCTTACTGCTCTTAGGTTTTCAGCTACACAGAGTGGCAGATGTAGAACCAAAGCCTGATGTCAAAACAAAGCCTCCCACCAGCATACATGGGAATTTGCAGCTTTGCACTGCGGTTTTGAGAGTGTCTTTACTGTCACCGTGGTTTTTATCTGCATTTTTCTGTTCATATAGGAAATCTTTGGCATCATTAAGCACAACAGAGCCTAGGCCTGCCTGCAGCCTGTATGTTAATCCAAATACTGCAGAACAGATTCCTGTAGCCAGTCCACAGGATCACATCTAAAGATTTACAAATTCCAGGTCTACATCCATATTCCTAAAGCCACTTTACTAGTTACTTGAAACAACTTCATGTTCCTCAGTGGGAAACAAGCTCAGCAAATGCAGGAACACAGAACTTTCTTTCTCTTCACATTAAACTGTAGGGGTTTAAAAAAATACATTTACACAAGACTTCATTTAGCAGGATTTCAAAGACTCTCTGAAGGCAAATAAACAGAGGGCCCCAGAGGAGACAGCAGCCACTGGCCTCTGAGCCTCAGCACAGACCTGCGAGCACCAGGAGAGCAGGCAGCTTCTCTGCAAAGCTCTTTGTGAGCCCTTGGAGCTCATATACTCCCACCAGAGGTCAAGTGAAAAAGCCCAGCAATTCTTCCCCCATGACAAATCTGCTCCAGTATTCTTCTCCCACAAGGCCATCTCCTAGTTAGCCAAGATTCAGGCTGCACACAGATCTTTAGCTCCAAACCAGCTCTCCCTTTCACCAGCCACCCTATCAGTTCCTTGTAACAGCTTCTGAAAAAGCAGCTAAAAGCACTGATCTCCCTTGCTCTGTCTATTTAAAGCAGCACAACTGAAGTGGCTGGAGCTGTGGGAATGAGCAAGCTCCTTCCAGGTGATGGAGACTGACAGTAACTGTCTGCTCCCCCAGCCTTGCTCCCAAGGTGCCCCAAGGACAGCACTCCCCCCATGGCACATCCCAGCCTTATCTTGCCCTGCATTCCTGCACACTGATGCTCGACTCCCCCTGAGCTGTTCTTTGCTTTTTTTTTGAGTCTGCCAAGATCCTGATGATTTCCAGCGCTGCCAATCTCAGGAAGAGATTAAGTCTTTCTATGTCTTAAGCCTAGCTTATTATGCACATCTCCAGTTGTCCTTTGTTACAGGACTCCCAGACATCTTCAAATGAAGGGGAGCAAATAAGATACACACACAGATCCCTATGCGTGGAAGGGATAAGAAACATTTTCATGGACCAATGTGGTGCACAAAGCTGGCAGAGAATGGAGGAAGGCAGCATCCATCCTACTGGGAGTATGAGATGTACTTAAGGAATGTAAATAAATGCAGTTATTCCCCCCCAAAATTAGATTCAAGTGAAGACAGCTTAGAAATGGCAAAAACCCTCAAGGTTAGTTTTGCAATCTGTACTTCCTCTATTATTTTTTATTCTTCCCCACCCCACCTTGGATTTGATTAGCTGCAGTGCACCCTAAAAAGTCTCAGAAATTCCTAACATACTCTGGACTCTTTCCAGTCATTAGAGGAGCCTGCCTTCATCTGCCTTCATTATGAATTGATCTGAGTATGACTGTGAATGTAAACAGCATTGTAACTGCACCCCAAGTCCGCAGCTAGTCAGAAAGATAAAAGAAAATTCTCCCTTTTACAAACTGCTGGTTTATCCCAAAGAAACATGCACATTTCTTCTCTTGCAAAACCCTCAGTTCACATGTTTTTTTCCCCTCAATATTAAGCACACATATTAATACAGTTATGTTGTTTTAGTATGTAATATATTACTTTTGGCCTTTTGCCCACAGGGAAACAGAATGGGCCACTTGTAATTAGAAAAGGCATTCACTGTTTGACTGTATCTTATCTCTACTCTCTCTTCTGTCTGCTGCTTGGAAAAACAGACATCACAGTGGTTGGTCAAAGCAACATTTTTTCCACTGGAACATGACCAAGCCCATACTGAAATTGCAGAAGCCAACTAAATGCCTCTGATTTACAGATTAATAAGGGAACCCTGTCTCCTGACTAGAAAGGGTCAGCAAAAACAAGCATCAGAAAAGGCAAAATGTTTGCAGAGAAAACGTATGAGGATTGTAAATGACCAAATGCTGGGAATCCACGACAATTACCTGCTATTCTCAACTGAACCCCACAACTGTGTTGGCTCTACCGAGAAGCAATGCTTCAAAAGACCAAACAGCCTCTGCCTCTTTCCTCACAATCAATTTGATGTTAGCAGAAACACTTTATAAGCTGAGTTATAAAATTAGCATTAACAGGCTCTCAGTAAGACTGTCTTCATTTTGTATAATCCAATCTGCCATTGACTGTGATACCTTGAGGACTATAAAATAGATAAAATAGAATTTCTTAGCCTAAATTGTAGTGTAAAAGCCTTAATGGGGTTCATGGAGAGGGGCCAACTGTGGAATCAGACACCAAACTCCAGCATGCCCAGTTAATACCTGACCTATCTGCAAATCACCGGGAAAATCTAAGGCAACTCTGCCTCAGAAGAAAAATTGGAGCCAGAATAAATGGATGGAGCAAGTCCTCAGGCTGGATCAGCCTTTGCTGGAGAGAAGGTTCATTTTGATGGAAATAATGGGAGCTGTGCTAAAAAACAATTGTGTGCATAAGCTCCATCAGGAAGAAAAATCAGTGCTTATCCATCAGCTGGAAGGCTCTGAGGTTTTAAAGCCCTGGGGAGAGCAGAGATCTTCTCCAGGAGGACTTCCCACAAGGATTCCTCTCTCCAGGGAAATCTAGCAGAAGGCAAAGGGAGGTAACACAGTCCTATTTTCTTTATTTCTGTTCTGACTTTAATTTTATAACACAGCAACAGCAGTTCTGTCATTTTGTCCATTGCAGCCAGGCAAGCATAGATAATTTACTGCTTGGTTTAACTTGGTAAATAAGTGCTAAAACACCAGGAAAAGAGGCGCTTAATAAATCCTGAGAAGAAATTAAAATAATTCAGAACGAGAATGCAAAGGCAGCCAAAAGGACTTATGGTTCCTTGTGTGAACACCACTGCTCTGCAGAGCTGCTCTCACTGGCACCCTACCATGCTGAGTATTCCTCTCATTGTCTCCACAGTACTACAGCCTTGTCCAGCCCCTCCTCTACGGGAAGCACTCCTGCCATGTGCCAGACATCACAGTTTCCAGCCCCATGTGGGAGAATGCAAACATGCTGAGAGTGGCCCCCCTGCATCCTCACAACTTTCCCTCAGGGGTGTCCCACTGTGACAATGAAACTTCGAAAGTGTATGTACTCATCTGCATCCTGCATGGATGGGAAAAGCCTGCAGCATAAAATCCTGGCACTGGGGTTTTGTTGGGGCACCCATTCCAGGGCCTGGGTGCTGCCAGCACCAGGCTATCCCCATCACCCACCTTCAGACACAGGCATTGTACCAGCAGCTAAATGAATCTGGAAGCTTTCACAGAAGGAAGGGTATAAAGCTCTGAGTTGTGTAGGGGAGCAAAGTTTTCAGCTATTAAAACTGGCATACCTGGAGCCTGTGGCAGGTAGCAGCAAGGCTTCCCATGAGGGAGGCACACTTCCTGGCCTGCCCTCAAACCCCAAACTGCTCACTGAACCTCCTCCAAGGGCAGCAGGGACTTCATCTGCCACTAGCAGATAACAGAAAATGCCATTGAGCTGATTGGAGCCCACAGAGACACTGAGAAGATTTGGATTCAAGAGATCCCAGTCCTTCGATTCACAGAGACCAAGCACTTGAGCAGGGCTGTGTCTCTATAGGAGGTTTCTGCTCAAGAGGCCAGTCCTGGCCCTCTTCCAGATAACCCCAAATACTGCCTGACCACTAATGAATCCTGATGTGCTCCAGCATCATAGGATGCATCGTGCAGGCAAGCAAAGTGTAACAAATTGCAAATGCCAATAATGGTTCATCACCAGACGCAGCAGCACACATCACAGTTGAGATGGCCACAATACACAGAGTATCCCCATACAACTCCAGAAGGCTTCAACCCACACAGACTAACACCAGGCCACTGCAGAAGGCTGCAAATGTCAGCTCTTCTTGTCCTCCAGCCCAGCCTTTGTACCCTCATGTCCATGCACTGCACCTGTGTGCCTCTGCTCCCTTTGGTGATGGGTCAGTGCCCCTGGGCACTCCATGGCTCGTTGCTGTCAGTGCTGCTCACCTGCTGCTCACAGCTGCAGCCCATTGGGGATGAGGCTGGCCACAGCCCCACCCCAATACCACCAACTGTGCGCCCACACTTTCCCCCTGAAAAGAAAGGCCATGAAAAAACATCATTGCTGAGCACAAGGGGAAATACAATGCACTGTATCACACAAAAGATTTAGATTTGTAAGCAAGCATGATTGAAGTAGGAGTTCCTTATATATGAAGCTTAGGCTCAGAATCTTAGGAAAAAAAAGAGCCTATCAGGGAGAACGAGCATTTTGGTATTCATAATTTCACAGTTAAGAGAGAATGGATTTACATGGATGGATGGCTAGATGGATGGATGGGTGGCTAGATAGATACAGACAGACATGTATTATTTATTATCTTATTATGTTATAATATATACAACTACTTTTTAAACATGATGGTCATTGTTACAGGCACAGGCTTGTTTGGATGTCTCTTAAATATGAAAAAAAAGCTTTTTTTCCCCCAGATATGTCTCAAAGTTCACATCTGAACCAGATGTGACATGGGAAAATGTCTTTTTGGGCGAACTTATCTTCCTTTGAAGTGTCTGTAACTCTGAATCCAAATCCCTAGTCTTAATTGGTTAGACACCTGATTTTGCTTTCTTCTAAGGATTATTTAAAAATTCAGTACAAAGACATCAGATCTGCAGTGCTGTCATTATAAACTTAAGCTAGTGAGGCGCCAGAACAAGAAAGCCATCTTGGGAGTTAATACAACTTCAGCTGAATGCTTTGTATTTGCCATTTATTTTTCTGATTCACGTTAATGAACGAGACAGATGCAAGCATCATATCTCTGAGAAGTATCTTGCTGATAACTCCAACAGCCTTATTGTATTTTACTAAGCAAACTGATTAAAACATAAAATTCCTAGGGCTAAAATTTTACATGTGAGCTTTTCTTTTTATTTTTCTGCGCTGAAGTTCATCTTTGTAGGTAATTCAGCAATCCTATAGCTCAAAAGATGCATTATCTAAAAAAATGGACCTTTATTAAAGGTTTATCGATCTGCACTCTACATAAAAATAAAGAAAACCTTTCAACCATCATTAAATGGTAGATTAGTGAATCTCCCAGCTTGTAATACATTTTCTAGCAATTTTCTCTTGGGCAGATTTGCAAGTAAGAAAAGAAGTTTCCCAACAGAGATGAGCTACATACAGCTTTACAAGTCAGGGAGCTTAATCTAGTAAACACAGCTGATACGGACAGCCGTGACTTGAGCTGGAAGGATAAAATGGAAAGAGAATATTCTCCTGTGCAGGGGCTTGAAAGAACAAACCAAAGGGGAAGAAAGGGGCTACTCAACAGCACAGTCAAGGGACCTTAAGCTAGGGGACTCTTGTATGTCTTACCCAGTCCACGAGCAGGGGTGATCACATTGCTCTGCTCCTGGACAGGCAAGGGAGCAGGATGATCAGAGGAGCTCCCACAAGAAGGATCAGGGGTTAAGTTCTGCAAAGTGACACCACCAGCAAACTGCAGCGATGCAGAATGAAGTATTTGCATTTCTGCCACTATGACTGCTGGCAGAGCTCAGATACCTCACTTGGCCCCTGAGACTCACCACCCACCCTGTGTTTGTCCAGCATTCCAGTTTTTGAACACAGGCATTTGAATTCCACAGCAGATGACAGACAACTGGATCTCCAGAAGTACCTCCAAAGAGGAGAGGAATCTGTCTTTCTCTTTGGATTTGGTGCTACTTAGATAATTTACTGCTTCCAGATCTACTAGGTATGAAGGAGCATTTGGGTGGTTTTACTATTGTGTAAAATTGACAGCTAATCCAGAGCAAAGGCAGAGCATGCCAAGGTAACCATGAGAGCATCTGGGCACAAAACTGGACTCCAGCCACCTTGGGTGTCGCATCCCTGACATCAGAGGTGAGATGACACATCCCTGATGTCAGAGATACATGCAAAGTGCAAGGGCAGCTCACCCACACACAGAAGCAGAGGACAGCATTAAAAAACACAGAGCGGGATTAAAAGTGCATCAGAAACTTTGCAACAAGTATATTCCAAGCAGCACAGCAGTGGTCTGATTTCCAAAAGCATTCCTGGGAGCTACTTCCACCATCAGGTTGTGGATGGCTGCGATTCAGGTGCTCCCAGGTTGCAGGCAGCACTACTGCACACCAGCCATGAGGGTGTGGGTGCTAACCTAGAGAGTGCCTGGCTGCACACACCCTTTGAGCATTTTAACTTAAAACTGAACAACAGAAATGATCAAGGAAGAAGTGCAGAAATTTCTGGGCCGCTTCACTAATTAAAATCACCTTACGGATACTCATCCCAAACCAATTCTTCACAGTTTGCCACCTCACCAACTTTAAAGAAAAGAAGTGTTCTTTATTCAGATGTTTAGAGGCACAACTCAATTTTGCTGTCTTAATGTCTTTAAAAGGGCCCTTCCTCTGGGCAATGTTTGGTCTTCAGATCCAAAATCTGCAAATAAAATTACATACCTGCTTTAATGTATGCAGCCTAGGTGAAATCCTAGCTGGCCATAAGATGCCAAGATCTTATCTTCCAAAGATTTTCTTTAACATCAATGGACTATTCAACCAGTAAAGCAGATCATGTGCTGGATCAGCCCATAACTTGGATTAATCCTGTTCCTCCTTGTTGAAAGGAGGCAGAGATGTATGTGCTTTCCAAGGCAGCTATAGGGAAACCTGTAACTGGAGCAGCCTTAATGTTTACACTAATGAAACATTGCAGGTCCCTGTTCAGGGCTCATATTTTATAATTAAGCTCTTACTGATGTTAGGGAATCTGGGATAGTAGCACACTTATTATATTAGTGCCTGAAAGCACATTGTAAAGGAACTTATTTCCCCATTAGTGTCAGAAGTAGTCATCTGAACATTGCACTCACTTGAAGCAGTGAGGGTTTTTAACTTTATTTCACTCATGTATATGTGTATGTGTACACATACACACAGATAACCCTGTCCTTTCCTTTGACCCCTGGATTATATGATACACAGACAGCATCCAAAGGAGGTCTATGAAGATGGTGAAGGGCCTTGAGGGGAAGCCTAAAGAGGAGCTGCTGATGTCACCTGACTTGTTCAGTCTGAAGGAGACTGAGGAGCCCTCACCACACCCTCATGAGATGAAGTGGAAGGGCAGACACTGGTCTCTTCTTTGGTAACCTAAAATGAACTCAAGAAATGGCTGTGCCAGGAGAGGATTTAGTTACATATAAGGTTAGATATTATGAAAAAGTTTTTCCTGCAGAGGGTGTTAGGGCACTGGCACAGCTCCCCAAGGAAGTGGTCGCAGCAGCAGCCTGACAGAGCTCAAGAAGCATTTGGACAACACTCTGAGGCACATGGTGGGATTCTTGAGGTTGTCCTGTGCAGGGCCAGGAGCTGGACTCAATTAACCTTGTGGTCCTTCCCAGCTCAGGATAGTCTATAATTCTATGATTGTATTTAGCAACAGTAACATGAATTCAGATCTGACTGAAGTTTTAAATTGATTTCCTCAGCTCTTTAGGTTTCAAACCATAGCTTAACTTCAAAATAACCAGCAAAATGCTGCATACCTCAGAAGAGCATTGCTCTGGGACTTTATCTTGCATAATTTTACTGTGAAATATTCTCAAAGTTTTCAGTATTTCAACTGAGAGCTGAGATGCACCTGTCTGAATGCAAACCTTCCAAACTAATATCATGCAGATGAGATACGAAAGCATTTTCCCAATACAAGAGTTAATGGTTCCAGTCATAAATCTTGTCTCATGGATTAAGCCCACAGGATCAAATGCAGAGATTTATTACTTCATTTATTACTCCATCTGAGTTAATCACTTTCAGGAAATAGTTCATTCACTGAAACTAGAATGCTTTTTTATAATCAGGTCATGGATTTCTCAGACATACTTGTTATTTTTTATGACTGTTTTATAACATTTATAGTGCCAAGTGGGGCTGCACATGCAGCAAACCTACCAATGCCCCATAAAGGATATGGGTTCAAGTTTGGAGCCTGCCCCTACTTTCATGATTTGTTAGGCTGCATGCCTTCCTGCCTCCAAAATTTTCTTGTCCCAGATCCAGCACAGTTTCCTTCACCTCTTTCGACTAACAGCAGTGAGTTTCCTCTGTCTCCACCACCTCCAGTCTTTCCTGAAGTGCAGGTACTGGTAGCCCATGGCTTAACAATCCTCAATCAGCATTTTTAGAAAACAGCTGCTGCTGTCTCTGTCCACAGGTCCAGATCCTAGAGATATCTGAATGACAAACCCTGCCAAAACCTACATTTCACAGATCTCCCAAGCTCAACAGGGAAAAAAAACTGCACAAGCCTTGGAGCTCTTTGAGAGCATTTCTTTTTCAGTGGATAAAGACTTGATAATAGGAAGCCTTCCTCCATAACAAAGGTGTAATTAGCTTTTCTGTCCCTGTTCATTTAGCAGTAGAGTTAAAAAGGTGGATATAATCAGTGAAATGCTGCTTAGACACACTAATGCAGCAGCAGTGATGAGATCTAATGTAATGCTTTAGGATGCCAAAACAGAAGCAAACTCCACATCCAGAGCAACTCAGCTAAATTGTTTTCCAGGCTCAAAATAAATACAAATAGACTGGCATTTTCCTTATCAGGGACCAAAAATTTAATGTGAATAATTCTTCAATTTAGCTGTAGTTTATTTTGCATTAGAGATAACAGCAAGGCTGTGGGTAAAATCCAGCTCACTCCTGCTCCTGACTATTAATAATGTGTGCAGATCTTTTTCACTCCCTGAAACCAAAACAAACCAAATTACAAAAAACAACAAAACAATAAAGGAGCTCCATTTTATGGGAAATGCATTTAATGTATTTGCCCTCTTCTTCCCAGAGAACATCTCTTCAACATTTTTGTTAGCACTGCACGTAAATCAGATTTATCTTGCTATTCAGTGTGACTTTTCCCTCTAGTTTTTTAAAAAAGGAGTGTGTTGGATATGTAAAGTTACAGAAATGCAGTACAGAAAGTATGAGAGCATAGCAAGCATAGCCAACACACACTACCTAGATACACTCACAGAGATTACATAAAAAGACCCCGGAATGGTTTTCAATTTTTCGCGCTGGTATCTTGCATTACTCAGAGCCTAGATAAGACAGTCACAATGGAGCTCCCCTCGCTCTGGGGATTGCACAGAGATGCAGCAAGGGAGAATGCAGAACCACAGCAATATTATGCCATCCTATACTTGTATTTGCTGCTTGAGTTGTGGCCAAGGGTGAGGATAAATGCTACAACACTCAGCAGTGAAAAGAAGTCATCAGATTAGGCCTGGGACAATATCCAGGGGATTAGGTTTTCTATATATTGCTAGCTCAGCTGCAAGACTTTCTACCTGTATCCCAGTATTGGTGGCTAATGTTTTTCTTGCTCTTCTCCCACTTCTCTTATTTGTGAAGCATTATTATATATTCACTCACACGCATTTTCTTCCCTTGCTTTCTCAGACACCGTTTTGAACAGGCACAAAAGTGACAAAAATGCCTCCAAATGTGCATCAGGCTCAGAGCAAAATATCCTCCTGCCTCCTTTTTATCACCTTATTTATACATGATTCCTTGTCATGATCTACAGGTAAATACAGGTAAATAATTATGGTTAAAGCAGATGTTCATGTGAGGCAGAAGGGAATGTACCCCTGCTCCTACACCATGGAGGGTAGAGCAGAAATGCCTCTTTTACTCACAGAAGTGGAGGGTACAAATTAAGTGCTCTGAGGATAATGTGCTCTTTAGGACATACAAAAGCTTTGCTTTGTCTTGGATCCAAGAGTGCTGCATCAAATCAAGCTTAACTAAGGCTCTCTCAATCCACATAAAGCCTCAGGGGACCCCAGGAGCTGAAAGCTGCAGTACCTCAAAAGAAAACCACACAGAAATTACAGCAGTACCAACCCCAAAACTCCAGCAGCATTCCAGTGCCCTGCCAAGCAGAGCAATGGGACCATGTCTGCTGCAGTTTGGTCTTTATACTGAAGAGACACTGGTATTGTTTTCCTTTTTTTGCCTCCCTTAAAATCCTGAAGGGACCAGCACTGAAAAAAGGGTTGACCATTTTCTGTAGCAAAAACACATAACATAGGAGCTCATTTAACCCCACAGAGATTGTATGATAACAAACCACAGAATATCTGATGAAGAATCAACAGTGGTAGTTGTGATGACCCACCAGAGGTTTGCTTAAGTATTTTACATTTGGCTATCACCAAAAAAGAAAAGTAGCTAATCAACAAGAATGAATCCATTTTTGCAGGAAAGAAGTACATTTTAAAGGCCTCTAAAATGGCAAAAAGAGTGAGCAGCAGCAAAATACTGACATATCATCAAATTCTTCAGAATGCCAACAGGATCCTACTGTTCTGCTACCTGGTTTTAGTTGCCTCATTCTTTTACACTAATTTTCTATGTGCTCAGAGAAATTTGATAGTGTGGAACAAAAAAATTCGGCGAGAGGGAAGGGAACTGTAAACTCAGGATACCTGCCAGCTTGCCTAACCCTCCAGAGAACTTCATAAAGGCAAGGAAAAAAGTTATATTGCATTTCACAGCTCTAGGGAGAACCCCATGTTTCTGAACCACAGCACCAGGTGCATGAGAAATGTACTGGTTCTCATAGCAAAGGAAATATTATTTGTAGTCCCATGTGTCACAGTATCTCTCAGCCTTACTTCCTCTGGATCAGGACAGGTTTCCAGGACTCTCTTTGACCCCTCTGACCACTGTGGTCTCCAGCCAGTGTTGAGCAGAGCACTCTCTCCATGAAGGTGTCTGCCTGCTTAAATAAAAATACAACTTCCCATAAAATTTGGACTGAGTAAAATCGAGAAAAAGAAAAGTGGGGCAAGAGCAGGAGGGATTAACTCCTCCTCCAGGTCTCTGAGTACATTGATGTGTCAGAAGCTGATGAGCACTTCTGACAGGTTGCTCCCTTGCAGGACTTCCATGGGATTTGAAAACAGTTTGTGGAGGGAAGGTGACAGTTTGGAAAGTGAGGCATCAAGTCTGTCAGTCATGAAGACAAAGAGAAAAAATCCTAACAAAAAAGGCAAAGCTGCTGTCCTAATTCACAGTTTGCTGGGATTTTTTTGTGCTTTGGCAGAAGAAAGAGTCGGTAGAAAACAGAGCATTGCAATGAAATTTCCAGAAATCTTTTGTCCTTCTGCTGCAGCTTTCTCCCTTGCCTTGTGAAAGGCATTTAAGGAAAAAAAAAAAAACCAAAACGTTTACTAAATGAATTGTGCAGGATTGCCATTTATCTTTTCAATATTGTTTAATTTTCATTTCTTTCTTAATTTTTCCTTCATCACAATGAACCCATTGGGAACCAGATGTGAGGAGATTATTTCATATTCTAATCACAGCAGAAATTATTTATACTAAATATTTCTACAGAATGGCTCAGGTCACCTATTAAGTTAACCCACACAGACACCCCTTAATAAGGCACGCTCTTCATTATCATCCCTAGAGATACAGAATGCACCATCAAAGCCCTGTGACATCCAATACTGTGGAGTAAGACCTTTTTTTTGCAGTAGGACTGCGATTGTACAAAGCCAACACAAAATCAATACAGCTGACTAATGAAGCATCCCTTTGCTTATGTAGCCAGACCCTGAAGTTGCTAAAAGCCATCAGCCTAGGGCTTACATCAGCTTCTCTAGGATCCCTCCTGGAGATGAGCAAAGGTGTCAATGGGATAGAAGGGAAAGGATTTCTCCTTGAATCAAACTGTGGCCACCTAATTTCCTTTTCAACAGAGAGCTGATACAATGTGGAACACTCTTCAGAGCCCTGGCAGGGACAGACCTGCACAGGAACTGAGGGACACAAGATGCCACACTCCAGTATTTATATTTCCAAAGCAAAAACACCCAACAAACTAAAACAAAAAATAATTACAAAACTGACACACTGATATGTAAGGGTTTACTAACTGCAGCACTCTGGCTTAAATCTCAAAGTCCCTGAGTTTCTTAGCAATTTGGAAGGATTAATTTTGCCTACTACATTTTCTGGACTGTCCTAAGAACTGCTGTTAGCAAGTGGGTTTGGTTAATCTTTTGATTAATCTCTTTTCAACAGGGGGAATTGGTTTTGCCACTCAATTACTGTACAGCAGGCTAAATTTTGTTCTCATCATTTGACTTATAAATCTCCCTGTTATTTTTTTTTCCCCTGGCTTTTCTAAAAACATGCTATCAATAAATAATAGAGAAAAAAAACTAATTCATACTCAAATTCTTAGAATACAAAACCCGTGCAGATGACAGCATATAGGTCACCAGCTGTAGTGAAGCATAATACAGAAACTGCAGACATTCTGTTAGACAATTTCAGCAATGAGGAACACATGATAGCATAAACAATTTCACACAATGATCACAAAATGAACCTGCCCTTCCATTGCCCTCCTATTCTTCTACAGTTGTTTCAGATTTGCCTCGTTATTACAAGAAAATGTGCCTCCTGATTTTATTAGCCAGCGTCTGAGGGAATGCTCTGTGTGACAAATAGCAGACAGCAAAGCAAGATGTAAGTGTGACTCAAAGCACAAAACAGACCTTTTCTTGTAAAATCCCATGCAACGAGCACCGTTGTGTTACTTGCTGTGTAAGAGTGAATTTTTTATTCACTCTAAACATACTTACCTGCTCTTACCTAAAAACTTCCTATCCTAACTGAGCTGTAAATTCTAAGATTTTTGCTTAAATGCTCAAGGCAGAGAAGAGACACAAGAATGATACATTATACATCCCAGAAATGTTGTGCAGCAGTAGGGACACAAGAGAAATTCTGAACAATGACACCAGGACAAATCCCTCTGTGGCACAAGGATCCTCTTAAAGAATGACATATAGCCAACTGAACTTCTGCTTTTAAGGTCAAGCCGGAAAAATCAACCCTCTGAATAGCATGAGACCCTTCAAGCCAGTATTACCTGAGAAAAGCCCTCCTGTAACTAAATAGAGAGTCAGCCCAATTGATCTGTCTTGAAAATAAAGGTATAAATGTGGCTTGACTAAATTTGAGTTGATGGCCCTAGGGAAGGCAGATATTTCAAACCAGATGCTTAGACCATTAGACCATCTGCTTTAGAAGTGTATGAAGAGCCAACTGCTACAATGGAATTACGTCTCTCTCTCATTTTCTCTTTAAATCAATAGGTCTCTTTACACAAAGTATTTATATTGGGCATTTAACTTTTTCAGCTCCTTCTGCACTTGTAAATCCTAAAGATCTCTTCCCTCAGTGGACTCTGAGGGGAACAGGAGTGCTACTTAATTTCCACCAGGCAATGGTGAATCTTCCTTCAAATTATAAAAACAGACTAATATTTATTAAGGAGTATTCACTTTTAAAATATATGACTACTTTGTGTAAAATAACATCAAGACATTGTAAAAATAATTTGTTATGTAAATGGATTTCACATGTAACACTGCTTTCTTCCCTTTATCAAATGAAAGCAGTCTGTATCTTGACCTTGAATTCTGGGGATATATGTTACAAATTTTTGCAAAGTAACTTGGAAGAATGAGTTATTTAAATTATACAGGATTTGTTTTTTTCTTTCTAATTCACTGACTAAAGTCCTTTTTTAAAAAATGAACAATAGAAATTAAGGAATAGCATGTAGCAGGTAGGAAACAACACATCATTCATAAAATTCATAAGCTGTAGGTACTTTGGGGACCCATGGGTCCCCGGAGGTCATTCCTCAGCAACTTCGGGATTTTGATCCTGGGTCTTGCAGTGCACAGAGCCACTCGCCACCTTGATCAGTGTTTTCTTTTTACTTCTCTCTCTCAAACATTAGGCAATTAACCTAACATCAAATAACAAAATTAAAAAGGAAATAAATTAAAAAACTTTATGATCAATCAGAACCTTCTAACTTGTAGTTGCTCAGGTCAGTCCTTCCATGCTTTGTGCAGTTTTAATAAAGACCTAACCAAAATAAGGTCTTTTCATTCTTTGCTCTGAAAGCAACTGGAAAAAGGGGGAAATGCCAATCAGATAGCAAAGCATGAATAGCCCTTTTTATACTTAATGTGAGTAATAAGTACATGGAATTGAAATAAGATGTCTCCTGTGGTCTGCAAAAGGAGGCAAAGTTTTATTGAATCAAAGACCTGGAGTTTATTTCCTCCTGCTGCAGCATCCTGGTTGCCATTAAACTGACTGCTTCTGTTCTCCCTGCCTTGGTCACTGCAAGTGGGTGACAGGGAAAGCCATGGTACAGGCAGATGTTCATCAAGAACAGCATCAGCCAGTAGAACATCTTGAAATACAAAGAACTCAGTCTAACTCATTTCCACCTTCCTGAAGCAAGAGAGAGACACAGCGGTGCCACAACAACCTGCCTGTTCATACAGCATTGGGCAACACCTTCCAGAGAGAAACCAGCATTTAATGGGATGCCAGAATTAAATGTGCCTGTATGCCAAGCTCCTCACATATGAGCAACCTAGCAATGTCTCCAAAAAATAAGGCTGCTGAAATGGTTGAATATTTCTCCTCACTATTTCAAACATTTGCACCTTGAGCTAATTGAATCCATGTGCGCTAGATCACATCCAAACGTAACTTTTCACAATTGTTCATGAGCATAGCTTATAATTAGGTTTTTTTCTTTACCCCAAACTGAAAAAGATTTATAAAGGTAGTAAAAAAATCACTCTCTACATTTTAAAAACCCTAAAATATTAGTGTTGAAAACCATATGTAAGCTTAAAAAGAAAGTTACCTCCTTCCCCATGGCCTATTTGCAGTAGGCTTGGCTTGAAACAGAAACTGGGAGCAAACATGGTGATTAAATAACAAAATCTAAATACGTGCAATTTTCTTCTCTTTCAGATAAAATGTTTTTGTGATTAGAGGAAATGTTTGCTCCTTGTTATTAGTCAGGATTTCTTCTGTGTTTTAAGTCAATTAAATCTTAATAAGGTGATTGTCTTGTTCTTTATTTAAAACCAAGCAAGCAAAAAGTCATGCAAATAGCGTGAGAAGGCTGGACTTTATATTTTATGCACATCCATATGACATGCAGGGCTGCTGATTTCAATAATACCAATTTTGAATTAAAAAACCCTCAATAACTTTGACAACAGTCAAATGGGGACTGCCGAAGGAAACTTGTTTATTTTCCTGGAAATTTCCCCAGTCCTCAAAGTGGCACATCTGTCTCCTGCATCCCAGTTTCAAACGGCCACCACTAATGGTGTTCCCTGCATCCCAGCACATCTCTGTGGAGAACAGGACCACTGTGGGGGTGGGTGGCATTTTTACATTGTGTTAAATTAGTTCAGCACACTATAGACATAATTAGCTAGGATGCCTCAGCCTTGTTTACAACCAAGTTCTTTCAAGGCTTTATTTTACCAATTTGTAAAGTGGTGAGTAATATTGAATATTCCTAAGCATTTCCATTTTCATAATGGCATCATAGTTGAGCAGTCTCCAAATTAGTAACAGTTATGTCACAACTGCACTACTGAGAAACTGTATTTTCTCTTCATTAAAAAATGAAGAACCAAGTCATGGATAAATGGCACATCTGCACCAACAGAAGTCATCTGCAGATCCATGGCTAGCACTTAGGTGCCCTCAGTCCAAGGTTAATCTATTACCTACAAAACTCACAGCCCATTACAGTAACAACAACGACAAAATGGTGGTTTGCATTAATATTTCAACATTTCTGGTTGTGAGTAGGACAGCAGAAACAATGCACACAGTACAGACTAAGGTACCCATGATATGAAGCTGACTGTGACTGCACTTAGGGGCTGATACAATTCAGGCCAGCTGGAGGCATTAAAACTGCACCAGTGCCTTACAACACAGGGTCCTTGAGTCTGCTTGCGGCAAGACTCACCTGTGAGGGGAGAGATGCAACACCCTGCTGATTATCTCATTCAAACATGCAGAGTGCACCAGGAAAGCCAGAGTTCCTTTTGTACATGTGGAAATACCTTTCAGCTGTGCACTCTTGCTCCCAGCCTTAGCACTTGCACAGAGGAGGCTAAGGAGAAAAAAAGGAGTCCTCCAAAGCACTCAAGAAATTTCTGGGTCAATGAGAATCACAGCAGCACCCAGTCCTAAGTGTTTTAACTGATGTAAGAACACGAGAAATTAATAAAGCCAAGCTGCAAGAACCAATTTCATCTAATATTGCTTGTAATCAGTACCAAGAAGATGCAGAAGTCGGCAGACAGAGTTTGGTGAAAGGCCAGGAGGTTAATTTTTCATTTGCATAAGTCATTTAGAAGAAGCAACTATTTAAAATTATGTATCCATGACACATTACACATGAATAGATGAACAGTAATCTTGAATAATAGTTTGGTGTGTATGTGCAGAGGTGGGGGAAGGAAGCTGCCTTGATAAAAGAGCATAATTTGCAAGCATTAGAGCAGGGGGATGAAACTGCCCAGGTTACAGACTGCAAGATGTGAAGGAAAGCAATTTGGAGGTGCTGCTTCACGGCAGTCATTTTGTTTACATCCCTAACTTGCAGAAGGGAAGGAACAAGTAGTCTTGCGCGTACATCCTACAAAGTTTCATTGCAGCAGTGGTCCTGATGGGGCCATAGTACCACCCAGGACAGCTCATCTTTCTCCACACTATTTTATGCCATTGTCTTTAAAAATATCGCTGCTGAAGCAGAGTTTCCATCGTGAGGAAGTGCAAAAAAAGAGCTGATTTGCCCAGTGGTTGAATGTGATGGGAGGGCAGGGGGAGATGGGAAGGGGAGACACACACACTTCATTTTCCCTGAAGAGCAGTGTGAGATTTCCAATCCTCAGCTTTAACACATAAAATATTAAGAACCAATTTTCAGCTGCACCTCTGTCACTTCCATTATCATTCTACACGTCCAGAGGTGATAATGGACTCAGTAAATTGCAGCCTCTTTCCATCCCAGACCACAAGGGCTTTCACCTGGGGACAAGTCTGCACAAGGGGTGGCCCAGATATATGCTAATGGCATCTAGCAGCAAAGCGCTAGGGAAGACAACAGGATGTGTTCAACAAAACAAGATACCCTACAACAAAGGCAGGAAAACAGATGCCCAGGAACAAAGGAAAATCAAAAAGGAGAGAGCTGATCTCCAAAGTTATGCATGTATTGCTATCCTCACAGACTTTGGCTGCAAATACCCTGGGCAGTCAAACTTCTTTTCATTCAGAACATCCTGTCTGAGCTGCTCACCGCTGTGGCTCAGCCACAGTGCCAAACGGTACTGAGAGCAATGATTTTTTAATTACGTTGTGACAACAATATGGACCGTGGCATGGCTGATGACAGAGCTGCAACTGGTATTCAGCACGTCCACTGAGCTCACAGGCATGTCTCAGAGCCAGGCAAACAAAAGCCACTTACAACAAAATACTGCTGCTGCCAGCTGCAGCCTTTGTACGCTCCCAGCTCTGCTTCAGATCCTGGGACATTGTACTTCTGGTGACACACACTGAAATGCATGGGAAATCACCCAAAAAGTTGGTCATTTTTAAGTAAAAAGTGTAAAAGAGCCTCCATGGATCATAAGCATAAAAGGTATCAGTTTATTTCCCATGGATGGAACGAACCCAAATCTCAAATCCAACAAACAGATGGAAAGTGTCCAGTTGGTATTAACAAAATTGGGATCACGCCCAAAACACTGCAGGGCTCTCCAGCTTTAACAAGCAGCCTTCAAGGAATAAACTGCAAAAATTGCAAGTCAGATTGTAAGGATATTGGTCAGTACTGGGAAACCTTGAGTGGTTACCTCCATCAGGGCTGAACAACCTGGCCTGCTCAGGTCATGGGGACAGCATTCCTGCTGCTCAGGCACCATGAGTGTTGCATTTTATTTCCCTGAACTGTGATATCTGTTAAAGCTTCCATCCTGCCACACAGCTGAAGAAGGAAAAGTGCACTTTGCTACTACATGCTGTACTTCAGTAGTTACTATTTAATTATATTTTTTTCCCCAGCAAAGCATTGTTCATGTATAAGAGGAAAACAAGGACACCTGGAACACAGCTAGCACACAAACATGTTATTTGGTTCAGATGCAAAACCAAGCTTTACAGTTTAGATGACCAACACAAGGGGAAAAAATGTGGACTGCTAAATTCTGAGTTCAAGAAATTGCATCTTACATGGGCTTGAATATCACAGCACCACAGCTCACTAATGTCACTTAGTGGATATGCAGCCCAACCCAGAGGTTTGCACAGCCCACTAACAGCAGCAAAGAATTATAATTTACTTGCTTCCAAACTATCCCACTCAGGCATTGCATCCTTTTACACACTTATCAGCATATCAGCACTTAACAACATTTAAACATTTTTGTGCCTGCTAAGCTGTGCATTGACTTCACCAGCACTTGTACTGCACGTGCTAACAGGTATATCATGCACAGCATGATATTATTTTAGGAAGTCAAACAGCAACACTTGATCCAAGTTGTAAGCTGGCCACAATTAGCTCTCATAAGAATTACAATTTTGAAAGTTCACGAGGTTGGATTACTCCAGCTGCATTTCAACAAGTACTAATTTTCCATGTGCCAGTCTCCTCACAAAAATTTCATTTCTATGAATTTTTAATGATGCAAAGCAATTTTTTCAAGGTCACTGAGAGACCGAGCAGTTATTCATACATTAAATTTGCGCACAGTTTCTTGGCAGCTTTGCAAGAAAGGAAGCAAGGATGGTGTGTGGTGGCAGTTGGGGAAGGAAAAAATGATGGGGTAAAAGAACAGAAAGAAAGTTAAAGGAAAACGAGGCAACACACTTGACAGAGAACTAACTTTGAAAACAAATTAATGGGGTTTATTCTGGTCCTAAAAGGGGAGAGGAGTGAAATTTGTGCCTTGTGCACATATGCAAACATTTAAATCCCCCTCTTAGCATTTTATTTTGTTTGAATATAAAGGAGAGTAGGGAGTCATTAGACATTTCATTTTATTTTGGCTTTTTTAAAAGTCCATTTATGTCACAGCAGATTTTCCACTAACCTAAATGTGACAGTATCGAAATAGCTGCTTTACCTCATTACCCAGTTCTGTGAAAAAGCTGGCATGACATTGATGGAAATTAACAATTCAAATGGTTCTGGCAGCCGTGAGAGTGCCCGCTTCCAAATATTTCACCTCCTAGCATCACAAAAATCTTACAGGAGCTTAGTGCCTGACAGCTATGTAGCACTGCCACCCTCTAAGCTGTTTGGGACAGACAGCTCAGAGTGGGTTTTTTTTAATATTCATCAACTATTTCATTTTCCAGACTTCTAGTTGCAATCCTTTAACAGGGCAAACAATTCCCAGGAAGAGGGGCAATCCCCTATCTCACTGCTGCGGCGTGTGCTGGAGCGGCCCACGCTACAACATACATGTCCAAAATGAACGTAGGAACATTGCAAGTGGAGCTTGGTACCAGGGAAGTAATTCAACCCAGCCTACGGTACTGATTCACCTCAACAAAGTCGCCCGTGTCCCCAAGCCCCTGTGGTCAGCCTGGGCAGCGGCAGCTGTGCAAGAATGCCTGTTGTTTCTCCAGCTGGCTGCTGTGTTTTGCAGCAGTGGCTGAGCAGCCCGCGCTGCCTGGTAAATCTGATCAGCCGGACAGCTTCCCCTATCAAGGAGAGGCCGCTGTGATAAGTGCGTCCTCATCACCCCTGTCAGTCCTCATTCGGGTGAGCAGAGGAGACGCCCCGCCGGCAGCAGTGACTCAGGCAGCGGGAGAGCTCCAGGAAAAGCGCCTGGAGGAATCTTTGGCCTGCGCACACATTTCCGATTCACCTGCATTTAATGCCATTAATATTTCAGCAGCTGCAGTGCCAGGGTCAAACTGAAATTTTGCACTCTCTGTTTCACTCGGAAATGTCAGTCTCAAACCTTCTGATGCCTTCTTTTTTTTTTGCTTTTGAACACTGGTGAATGAAGAATAAAAACAATAAAAGCAAGCAGCAAAAAAGTTTACAAAAGGTCAGAATTCACATTTCCACGGCCTGCAATTTAAATATAGACAGAACTTGACCTTGCTGTCTGTCTAAGGTTTAAGGTATCATGGAATACAAAGGGTCCACCAGCAACACTGGATTCATTCTTCCCCAAGAAAAATCCACAGCAGCAAAGGGAGTGAGCAGACAAAATGCTCTGTACCCAGTGCATAAACTCACTGCCTAAGAGGAACCTCCCCATCCTCTGCAGTCTTGCTGTAGGCCTGAGACCAGCAAGGCCACATCTGTGGTGTGGAACTGAACCTGAGAAGCACTGGAGATGGGAGGTTATGGACATTTCCTGCGGGGCAGGGACAGTTTAATCTAGGAACAACATGAAGAGCAGAACCTAGAAGGGAAGAACATCTGCAGACCATCTATGGGAACATCTGAAAACATGCAAACACTCCATGGAGAACATTGTAGGAACAGCTGGAATATGGGCCTGATCCTGAAACCTGGATAAAGGTCAGCTTTTGTTCAGAGAACACATCATGTGTCACCACTCAAGTCACCGTGCCCTGCACCTCACCTTGCAAACTGTTCCTGACCTGTGCAGGACCACAGCCCTTATTCATGCCAAGAAACTCCAGGGTGAAAAAACAACTCAGTATCTGTTTCTGTTCACCTTTGCTGAATTCCAGCAGACATGCAAGTTAGTCAGACATGCAAGTTGTATCCACACATGTTCATTCATACAACTAAAGCATATATGCTAATGTGTATAGAAACTGATCATCATCTCTGTATATACACATCCATATATTTGCACACACTGTAGATTCACATTCCCTTTCTTTAAGAGAGATAAGTTTTAAACCCTCAGATTTCCCTAGAGATTTTCTCATAGAAGTCATTCATCTGTGAAACTTGATCCTTTTTTTTTAATGTTAATGCTGTTTATATAGGTGGAAAAAAATGCCCAAGCAAAAAGCACCACCTTATCTTTTTCTTAAAAACTGAAAATTAAGAAAAAAAAAACCTAAAAGGATTCTCTCAGGTTCCAGACACCTTTGACACGTTGTGAAGACACAATCAATAGAGAAAACCAAGCCTGGCAATTTGATTTTCACAGTGTTGTGGTTTAACCCCAGCTGACAATAAACCTTCACACAGATGCTCAGTCAGCTCTTCCCTAGTGGGATGGGGGAGAAAACTGGAAGGGTAAAAGTGAGAAAACTGAGCTGAGATAAAGGCAGATTAAGAGGTAAAGTGAAAGCCACACACGTAAGCAAAGCAGAACAAGGAAATAATTCACCACTTCCCATTGGTAACTAGCTACTGTGAAGAAAATTAACTCCACCCCATCCAAACTGGCACAGACATGCCAAAGATTCCCTGGCCATATAGCTTCTCTCATTGACTGCGTGGGTTGAAGTGCTTCTGTGCCTTCAAGCAGGAAATACTGCACAGAAAAATTCCATCCTACCTTCACCTATGTGCAAAACTCATGGTTTCAAAGGGATGTATGGCTGGGAAAGCTCTGCTCCAAAGGTGTGGTCCTTTTTAAGCACCTGTCCTTGCAGCTTGGCCATTGTGAGATGCCTCAAGCAACAGTGCCCAGCTGCAGGAGGAAGGAGTCATGGCTGCATCTGGTCTCTGCTTCCCACATTATTCCCAACGGCACAAACTTCTCTGATCATTAGGAACTGTGGGGAACTTCTGGAAATGTCAGCAAGTCACAAGAAACCTCAGCAAAAGCAGTTCAGACAAATAAGTGCTTAATGAACTTGGGTGCCTGAAGAGGGCTTTCAATATAAAATCAGTTATTTTGATGGTTCTGTTGTTTTGTTTTTAGTGGGCTCATCTTCAAAAAGGCAGTCTGAAGCAAAAAACACTTGCTGATGCTTTTCATCCATATGCTGTTTCTTCTGCAGTGACTTACCAGTAACTCAACAGACCTGACTATACTTTATCCCTTTCTCTCCTTCAGCACATGGGACCAAATTCACCACTGCCTGACTATCACTTAGAAATGAGTTTTTCATTTATGGTCTGTACAAGTTACTGAGCTGTTAAGTGTTTAAATGCCTCCCTCCCTTTCTTTCTTCTTCCTGCAGATAAAAAAAACCCCAGACAAAGGAGTACCAAAATGGACCTCTAATTTCTCTGATGACTGATGAGTCATAGTGGATAGGTCAGCTATAAATTTAACAAGATTCCCAGGAGCACCCTTATGTTCCCTTGAGTACGAGGTATACCAGAAGTAGTATTAAAAATTAAAACGTTGGCTGTTAGTTTTAATGAAAGAAAATTAAATTAATAAATATTAATAATCATATTCCCAAAATAGTCCTGTGAAGTAAAAATTTAAAATTGAAGTGTTCTATGCAAAGAATAAACATGATAAAATTCTAGTTGATTAGGAGAGGTTTGCTTTCCATGGCGAGTCATGAGCGAGATGGAACTGAAGACATGTGTCTGTCCATCCAATGTTCGGGCACTGAAACAGACACTCCAGCATTATTTTCCCATTTTGAAAAGTGGAAAATAGCCCTTTTTTTGCAGTGTAAAACACACAAACAAGAAAGGCAATATAAGGATCTAATCTCTAAAGTGTTTCTCTTCCTCAAGATCCCTCTTTATTTGAAACTTGGCCTAACCTGAGTCTCCAGCATTAACAAAACTGCAGTGCAAGTCACATATGTCATAAATCACAAGAGCACAGCTGACCCTGTGAAATGCCACAGCAAATCTGATCAGAAGAGATTTTAGCCACCAAAGTACAAGTTCTACCTTTTAAACCACCACCAACAAATTACTCAGAGGAGGGTAACTCCTGATTTTCTCTCCCCGTTTGTTGCTCTGTCAGTATGGGGGAAACAGCTGCCTGATGGGGGTTCATTCATTTTTATTTTCTCAGCTGGTTCCCCACCGATTACTTCATAAATTTTGATGTATACTACACAACTGAGAAATAAGCTGGCTATCAAATGAATGAGGACTAGTACAGTTATGAGGTTAAAAATGCTGGATATAAGCATTCATATAAACAGCATAGCATGTGAAGTATGAACATGAGAAGGATTTTCTGACCATCTAACTTGTTTTTAAAGGCTTAAAATGTGTTAGGGTTTGTTTTCCTTCTTGATGAAGGCAGGATAGGCAGCTTCCCACTTGTCTGTGGTCATTTCCTACTCAATTTTACTGTCATATCATCCCATCTGTACTTCAAATGCTTACGCAGAATTCCAGCAATCATCAGTGATAATTCATGATCTGTCTAATGTGAAGAGATAGGTTAGATCAAATTCACATCTAATAACCCTTTAAAAATGGAACCACAAACATTTTGTGTCTTCCTGTGGGTACTTAGTTCTGAAGCAATGATGTGTCTGCAGAAGAACTTTCCCAAACTAACTTCCTGTAAGGCAAATTATTCCATATTTTTTTCCTCCCCTTGTTATACCAGTCCTAATCTTGCAAGCCGGTAAAGAGAGATGCCCTGTCCTGTTTTTGCAGAGCTTTTCAGAGCTCAGCATGAGGGCAGGGCTCTGTCAGCCTGCAGACATCCATTTGCAAGATCTCGCACTTAAGAAATAACACATTTTCCCTTCCTCATTTGCATAACCATTTGCTGCATTTTATTTTGACGTGCAGTCCACAGTTTCAAAGCTAAGGGATGTACAGCTCTGTTTAGGACAAAATTCATGCCAGTGCCATGCCATTTACATTTTTAGCTTCCCATTGCACTGGGAAGGGCAGACTGAGCAGCTGCAGAGATGAAGTCTGGATCAGCCCCATGTGCTTGGAAGAGTGTTTTGCTGCAGCCACCTGGCAGGTAGCACCTAGGAGAGAGTTTAAGCACCTCTGCCCTAGGAGGGAGTTTAAGCCGTTGTGTGAGAAATGAGCAAAAGGCAAAGATCTCAAAGTACAGCTGCATCAGGACTATAGGTAGCTGCCATCTGCATCCAGCTCATTTGAGTACAAAGAAACCCATCTCCTTGCACAGATGGGACCAAAAGATACAAGGGAAACAGGTGCGAGATTGGATGTTTATTCAAGCATTTTCCTACATGTTTGTTTTGAGTCACCAAACTTCATTTTAAAGCCTTTCTCTTTCAGGAGTAACGTCCAAAGAGAGCCCTTGGGCTTCCATGAAGTTGATACCCTTCTGAAACCCAACTGACACAAGTGCTCATCTGCTGGCTTGCCCTTCCCACAGACAGTCACAGGAAAGGATGTGCCACCACAAGAACTCTGCTTGTTCATCAATAAGCTTCTCTTGACATTATTATTTTCTTGCCTGATGCTTTCCCAAGTGGAAACTTCAAGCTCAAAATAAAACGTTAATGAATCTATCTTGGTATTCCTATGTCATGACATAAAATATTCTCATTTCTCCCACATTCTAAAAGAAAACCTGAATTTTGCTTTCCTTTTGGTAGTTCAAAAGGCTGAGGCCTTTAATTGTAACTCGTTGTGTTTTAGGGTTCTTTAATTAAAATTTATTTCCCAAAGGATCGTGTTTGCAAGAAGGCATGGAGCAGTGAATGTCAGAAGCAAGCAGAGTGGTAATGCCTGTTTGGTTCTCCTTCTTTACATTACAAGCATACTTTACTTTAACAAAGTTTTTAAAAGCTCCATGTGAAGAAACTGGTACCAAATGTTGTCAAGTGCTGGAAATAATGGGACTAAATACTTCTTTCTGCAGGCAATGAATCAAAATACATGATGGCATTAGAACATCAAGAGGGAAATACTAACAGAGATAAGGCTAAAGGAAGGATTATTTTCAGGGGGCTATGCCCACACCTAAGAGCATTCAAAGATATGTGCCTGGCCCCTAGCGGGACTCCCACGGATGGGGTCTGAGGGAGTTGCAGAAAATGGGGGCTAAATTCATGTGACAACAGTACACAAATGCCTTGTACACATCAGCCAGGTGCACAGATGAAACTACAGAGTTTTTGGCTTCTTGGAGATTATTGGCATGCAGGGGTTAATAATTGCCCTTGAACCCCTGGGAAGTGGACTTGAAAAGTTCCAGGGTTCAAGTGCGATGCTATAAACAAGGTGCTAAATAATAAAAGAGCAGCCTTGTACAAGGCTCCCCCTGGCAGGGGATGAGCCTGCCAGAAGCCCCGCCTGGGCTGATGGGCCAGACTGCGACGCCGGCAGCGTAATTTCTACAGGGTGTCAGAAAATGCATTACTACTAAGTGGCACCACTCTGAATGAAACCTGTATGGGTCAACTGCAGGTTAAGCTAACAAAACAATTAAAAATTAAATATCTAACAATCACAGAGCCCCCCAAGCACTCAAGAAGGAGCAATGGGTGGTTTCTCATGTGGACAAAGAAACGAGTTTCCACCCCGGTTTTAGTTTTCCAAGCGATAGCGAGATGTTTCCCCTTAGTGGGTTTCACCAGCTTATTGCCCTGAAAACAGGTTCAAGATCTTCCCTTTGTTAGGGAGAAGGACATCAACAGATAATATTTGAAAACATGGCCTGCATATAAATGCTCTCTGTGAACCTGACTAAAGTCTATTGGAGGCAAGATCCCACTAGAAGGACTCTCACTTTCTCTGTTACTATTTGTGTATAGAAAGCACATGGAGGACTTGGCACAATTTGTTGATGATGGTCACTGTATAGCCATGCTGTATGTTTGTGACCAAATGGTGATCTTGCACACAGGTTTAGGAAATGGAAAACTTCATGGGACAAATGGGAGAGACATTTTTGTGAGAACGCCATGGGCAGCTGGACATCTTACAGCCTCCCTAAAGAAAGATTCGGCTGTGAGCAGCAAGAACAGGGGAAGTGTTGACAAGCCACAGGGAGATGTTTGTTTCAAAAGAAGACCTGCCAGGCGGGGAAGATGGTGCTTCTAAATGAGATGTGGTCAGCCTAGGGCATGAAGAACCTCAAAAGTTCAAGACCTCAAAAAGTTCAAGTTAGGGCAATGGAAGAGCAAACAGCACAAGCAGGTTCATACTCTGGCAAAATGTCCTTTTTCCGCTTAAACACCCTCCCTATGCCATACTTCAACTTTCTTGTGAGCACAGCCTTTATCTTTTCCTCATTACATCACAGAATGAAATAATTGTGAGGCTGGGGGACACGCTGCTTTCATATTCAGTAAGGCAGCCTCTTCCAGATCAACACAAAATAAGGCAACTATGAAACATATTTCATCTCAGAGCAAGTTTCAAAGTATTTCTATGCAACCTCAAAATGTTTACATATATCACTTATACAGGCTCATTGGCAACAAATTTTGCTGCATTTTGACTTTGAACCTTGTACTTTCTCTCTTAAAGCTCAAAGGAATGTTACCTGTATGGATCCTGCTTATGGGTTTTGCAAATAATTGTAATGCTCCTAAGGCTTCTGCATATTTTTTAAACATTTATATTTGTAACTCTGAGTCATTTATATTTGATTCAAGATTAGTCAAGATTAGGCTAAACCTATACATATGTATGCAGTCTAATGAAAAGGTTTCAACCAGCTCTTAAAAATATACATTTACAAAAATGAAGTTAAAATGGGAATAAATGATTTCATGAGATCACTCCTTAACTTCAGGAGCTACTGAATATTTTTATACTTATTTTTGTAACAATGGCTTTTTTTAAAAAGCAGGTAAAATGAAATAAACATCAGAGCAGAGAATGGAAATCCAAGTAGCAAAGTACTGTGCTGGTTCACAAGGATGTTTCCTTTGTGGATGCACACCAGGAATGGAGACCCTCCAGAAACAGAAAAGTCTGAATCTGTTTAGATTTATATCAGATTTAGTCATTAAAGTAGAAATAGAAGGTCCCTGCCTTACACCCATTTCAGTGAAATGCAGAAAATGTATTTGTTGAAGTTTGTAACTTTTCCCAAATTGAGTAAGATACAAAATAATAAATAAAGCTAAAATATGACCCAGGTTTGCCTTAAAAAAGGCAAAATTAGTAGCATAGCCTTCTCTTTATGAAAGCTGTTACAAAACATATTTTCTTAATCAAAACAACAATTTAACTAACAAACTACACCATCAGTTCAGGTTCTCCTTAACCATTACTTAAACTCCATAGCTATATTTCCTTCATTTTTCTGTGCTGTCCATCCTGCATCCATTGGGTGACATGAAGGCAATTGCTCTTTAGTGAGTAGAATTACACAATGTTCAGACAGTGTTTTCAGCTAACAAAAACACATGTGCACACAGAAAAATTTAAAATATCCATTGTACAATGCTTTTCCAGGGTTGTCAGTGAATAATATTTTATTTTTATAAATATGGGCAAACTTCAAATTTTGCCTTCCCCTGTACACTTGGGTTTTTTAAACAAATTAAAATCATTCCAGCATCTATCTATTCATCCATCAACCCATCCATCCATCCATCTACCCATGCCGAACTCCCCCCCCCGCCCCTTCCTTTTCATAAACAGCTCTGCTAATTAACTCCCACATTGCAGCAATCTTTCCATTACAGGAAAAGGGGTGAGAGATTGAATTTATCTATACATGATGAACAAATGCCCTGGAGAAGCTCTTGTAATCTAATGTGTCAATGTAGATGAACTCCTCGGGATTTCTTTTCTTTGTTTTATCATACAATAACAGCAAAAATAACACACAGAAGAATCTCAGCACTTAGGCTGCGCAGCTAATCAACGACTGGAAAGACATTCAAGGTTGCATTGCATTTATCATTTTTTGAACAATAAAATTCAGGGGTGACTGCTCCTGGGTTTGAGGTCAAATTACTATAACAATTAGGCTCATCAGTGCATTTTCATTATTAAGGAATGATGACGGAAAACTGATCTCTATCTGATTAAAGAAAATAAAGGACTAATTGAGAAGAACAGTGAGTCCGTTATTTTTCAAGTCCCTGGAAAAGGGCTAAGCTTCACAAATGGAGACAGCACTAATCCTTACTACAAGAGAAATGAATAAGAATGTGCATCCTCCTAAAGGGACGTGGGACAAGCAGCATCCCAGCACACATACGGCACCACGCTGCTGTGCGCCTCCACATCCCGATCCGGGACACGCGCCTGTCACCACGGCTTCCAGAAGTCATTTATTACCCTGACACCTCTCATTTAGGATCAGCTCTGTGCTCATTGTCACAGGGAGTCATTAATGTCACAGTCTTCACTTACACCTCTCTCTATTTTCTTTCCCAGTTGTGTTTGGGTGTAGGCTCTCAGCACGCGGTTACACGGCCAAAACCTGCTGGAGCGGTGGGCATTTTGTCTGCAGACTGAGTGGGAGACCTGAGCTGTCAAAATAGGAAATAAAACCTCCATTCAAAGGGGTTTTGAAACCATTTCCAACTCTGTGGTGTGTCAAAAGTGGATTAGCACAGTGTGTCCCAGTCCTCTGTCTTTTGTGAAGCGTGGCGCAAAAATGCTAAAAAATTTTTTGCCTTTTTGCCTAGAAAAATATACCAATATTTTAAGACTACATAAAAAATAAAATTAAAAGAAAAAAAACCCAAAAAAAATCAGAAAACAAATTATTTCAAGCCTCAAACTTTGATGCAAAACCAAACAGAAAGAAGTCAAATCAGGAGAGATACAGAACAATCACAGTAGCCTTCTCTTCTCTCATCTTTCCATATTTTCAGTAAACAAAACCCCATTTTGTTTTAAAAGTCTGGATCTCCTTGCCCTCCTGAACAATTCATAGCAAACCCATTTCAGCTCCAAAATCCATACAAATTAAAAGACTGTGGTTTTACTTGCATTCTTCATTAAAAACCGTTTGCAGTGAACGAATACTGTTTGTAAGAACATCATGGCATGCAAAAAAACAAGAAATAAACCAAAACCAAACAGTTATTTAACCCAATAAAAACTAATAATGATGGTTTCACTTACAGAAAGAAAAAATAAATTCCTTTTCTTCAGTGGAGAAGGAAATACATTGTAGGATTAAAGTAATCTACTTGCATGCAAACAGATACACTTTCTTAATCAATAAGAAAAAATAATCAGCTCTGCATTTCCCAGACCAATCCCCTCTTTTTAAATGCAATATTTCAAAGCTATTTATGTATAATGCAGCTGCCAAAATATTTTATGTGGTTTTAATGCTGATGGGTAAAGCAATCAGAAGCTTTTCACAGGAATTATAAAAACTTTGGATTTCTAACTATGTTAAACAGACAGCTAACAAGCAAATGTCCCCACAGGCAACTTCGTGCCTGCATTTTACCATAATCACAACAGGACATTCCTCTAGTGAAAAAAGCCACCAAGAGTTAGGAATATGCACTTTGTGAGATGCTTGGTTTGTTTTATCCTGTGCAGCACCATTTCACAGGACACCAGATTAATCCAGAGCACCGCCTGTTCTGAGCAGCATGATGCAAATATAAATTCACCTTTCAATCACTTCTGCGGGTTAATGACACTGAGTAATAGCACATTAGCAAAGTGCCACTCCAGACACCAGTCAGGCATGCCAAACAGATAATCTGACAAATGTTTCTGATTCATTTTCCATGAACAGAAACACTGTTCGGGCTTATTAACTAGCAAATCTGCATACAGTGCAGTGCAGAGCACAGAGGCTCCATTAAAAGCAGCAATCTATCTCATTAATGTAATATATAAGGGTATTTGGCTTCTTCTATTGTTGTAAAATTAAAAAAAGAAAATATGCTTGTGCTTCCTAATGTTGCAGTATATTTGCACTAATTGCTTCATATACCCCAGTCAAGTTTTCGACAGAGAGGAATTCCCAAACTGGTTAAGAGAGAAATTATGTTTTCAGTTACTATCATTTTCAAGAGTGCAAATAGTTCAGTTAACCTTCCCAAACTACTCTCTATACTCACTTCATTTCCCCTTTTTCTATTAAATGTTTCCCTTGCAAAAGTGATGTATCTGTATCTGGCCTTCACATCTGTTACTACATCTCTGCTTTTACAGATGTTATTTGAGCATGTGGACGGGGTAGAGTTACAGGGGCTGATTGCTCACTTAGTCCAAAATCAATAGGAGATGAACAGGATTAGTCTTCTTATCTCCATCATATTGATAACCAAATGGGAAAAAGGGCAACTAAAAAAGAGCTGTTCCCCAAAATGTTCATTCACAGTTGTAAATAAAATTACTTGAGTGCTTTCAAAGCCATTAAATATCGATCTTACCAGAATGTTAGAAAACAGGAACATTGCTAAAATAATACATTAAAAACAAACTTCCCAGCAGGTTTATTCAAACTCAATTCGAACAGCAAGCACATGTACTGAAAACCCAATTAAAAGCCCCATTCCTATGCAGAAAGCAGAAACAATGCTGCAATATCCATATGTCAGCTCAGTTTGTAATTTTTTTTAACAGCTGGGATTCAGAAAACTATCTATAGATATTTCCTATGTTGGCTAAATCTTTGCCTAGCTGGTTAGCTTCAGTTCTTTGCATCTTGATGCAGTACCAGTGGTTTAATCTGACTGCGGAGAGGAGGAGCTGGGGGGGCACAAAATGTTTTTTTGTTTTGCCCAAAGTGTCTTAACGCATCATTTCTAGCCACAGAATTCACTTCTTTGCAGTGTTCTGCCTCTAGGACCGCAGTCACAGTTTATCACTATTTATAACAAAAGGCAGGTGGAAAATTAGCTTTCTGTCCCTTTGTTGGTCACCCTGTGGCTTTCATCTGAGCTTTTGTTTGAAAACACGGCTGCAGGTGATTACTCCAGTGGGCCACCAGCCTACTCAGCCACGTTTCAATTTTCTTTAATGCTGAATTTGGAGTTTCAAAGCTGCAATCTGCCATTGTGAATTTCCCCTTCTGTTCTGTGCCTGCGTTTCAGGGTGCAAGGGGACACGGGGCCAAGTTCTCACTCCTGGCCTCAGATTAAGGTAGCTCCAGTCTATTTTTCCTTTTTAATCTTTTGTTTCATTCTGCATCCACTTTACAGTGCCCTGCAGAGTAGTGAAGAGGATGTGCCACGGTGGTATGACACTGTCAGGCTTTCTCCAAAGTACTTCAGGCAGGATTTCAGGTTTGCATTGCTGGATAATCAAGTACTTTCCTTTATTGCTACTTATATTGAACAGCTCACACACTATTTCCTTTAGAAATGCCTCAAGTGCCCATGTTAGTTACAATTCTTAAATAACCTAGTTTTTAATGGCACTGCAGGGTATTTAACAACAAAATATTGCTGCAATTATGGGATGGCAAATAAACATGTTATCGATTAGTTCAGAATTTGTGATGAAAATCACAATTGGGAGATTAAATCACCACCACATTTATGAAGACCCTGGGAGATTACAGGCAAGTCAGTTAATTTTGCAGTCTGCCTCTTCTGTGGAATAAGAATTAAAATATTCCCTTTTCCCCAGACTTTTTGCCTGCTCAGACAAAGCAAGCTCCTTTCTGCTGGAACCGCTACGGTGCATGCACTCTTGTGTGAGTGCCTTAGGCACTACACTGCTATAGAGCAAATCTGCTGCTATGAAATATTAAATTATAGCATGAACAAAGGATTTAAGCTACTACTGGTTTAGGATTTAGCTCAACATACAGTGGATTCTTTTAATTTGTAGTTCATGGTACTTCATGTATTGGTATCTACAACAAGACAGTCAAACCCTTGATTTTCCTTGACTCCTGCACGTTGTTTTACATACATTACAGTCCACAGAGACTCAGCAACAGAGAGAGCAATTAAGAAAGCAAACAAACTGTAGTAATGAACCATATAAGGAAGAAAAGCAGAAATGTCACCACCAGCCTTCAAACATATGGCTCTCCAAGGCTCTCCAAGAGCAGTGCCATGCAACTTCACTGCTCCATCAGGCACAGATGCCTGCTTATTTTGGAGCAGAATTTGCTTAGAATACATCTCCTGGTCAGCATGATTTCATGCCTCATTAACATTGTCCTGATGCAAGTACTGGAAATAAAAGTCCTGGAAGCCACCAGTTGTGTACACTTGCAGAAGTTGCTTCCTTATCAGATGCTTAAGGAAGGCAATGAAAACAGAAAAGGGAATAACCCAGCAAGCAGTAGGTGGGTTAAGGATAAAGATAACTGTCAGAAGGAGGGAGATTAGAGCAGGCATCAGCAGCACTCAGAGCCTCAGAGAGTGTTGTCTCCGTTACCTGGGGATGGGGAAAACAGATCACTGTTTGCTTGGATACACTGATAATTTTGGATGATTTTTTACAAACTGCATTGGGGAGGTGATATGGGCAAAGAAAAAAAAAAATCAGCTCTTAATGTCTTCTGAAGCTTTGTAACTCAGATCATGTCAGGAAGGGTATAGCACTACCCCAAAACACTAATGTGGGCACAGGCAAGACAGAAAATTCTGGTGAAATGCGTCATAGGGAGCAAAAGGAGTATGGGGATCACAAAGAAATCCTGTAAGACAACTTTGCTGCCAAGGAAGGGCCCATCAGTCAGACAGAAGTAATTAGTTCCATTATTTGGTAACATATCCAGAAAACCACTCAGCAATCTCACTTGAGTTGCCTCTATTAGTAATTTTCAGACTTCTACATCAAAGAATCTGAGGTATCTGCAGTCAAAGAAAATTTTTTTCAAGTAACCTTCTGTAGGTTATTTTTTTCATGTGAAATGGAAGCAAATTGGGTATTTAAAAGTACAGGAAAGTTTTAGAGACAAAGTTCCCATTACTTTGAGGTACTGGATCTGTGAAATGTGGGTCTCTGGTCCACAAGGCAACACTTGAGTAAACAAGCCAATGACTTGCTATCAAAATCAACAGTGTTTTAAGATACTCTGTCACTCACACAAGACAGACTGCAAACAATTTTCTACAGTGCATAATGTGAAAACAAAGTGGAAGATTGTGAAGAAAATGAATGGGAAAAATATTCTTTCAGGCTTCCTTTATCCAATCAGCTAAGTACCACTTGAAAACTAGCTAAGCTATCTTTACTGCATTGTAATTAAGCTTGTCTGTTGATAACAGCAGAATTTAGTTGAGTTTTCCAAGTTGCCAGCCACAGAGATGTTAAAATAGAAGAAAGAACCGGTGCTGTAAACAGCATCCTGTTTTAGCCATCTTCACTAGCCATTATCAGTAATAAAATGCTTGATTTTCAGCTGTTCTTTCTCCTTTACTGAAACAACTTGATTTTGTGCAGAAAGGTCCCACTGTCTCCAAACAGTATCTTACTTATTTGGCAAAAATTTGTACAGATTAACCATGACACAAATGGCATCTCAAATCATGGACAAGGTGGAAACTATTTTGAGAAGGAATGAGCTTGTTTACGGTCTTTGACAAGTTTGTAAATGTATACAGTCCCCAGAAAGAATATTTTGGTCCTGGAGGAGTGAAGGAAAACCAAAATGAGGAAGATTAACAAGTAAACCTGCCACAAACACTACTCCCTGAGAAGGATTCATGTGCCTTGCACAAGAACAGCCTATCTTCAGGTGATCCCAGCACCTGAAGTGCTGCACAGCCCAGGCCCTCCCCACTCCTGCCAGCCCACTGCAAGCAACACTCTTCTATTGTCTCTTCTTCAGGGTTCCTCAGCACAAAGCAAGAGTCCAGCTCTCTCTCTGATATGCTAGATCATCCCCTATCAAGCAAGTCTGGCTCCATCAAGCATAAGAAATCATCAGTCTTACAGCAAACACATAAGGCACCCCCACCATTTCCTCTCTTGTTTGGCAGCTGACCTCCCACAGAGGCGTCTGAAAGGGGCATTAATGTTTTTTGTCAGCCCATTTTGTTTAGCAGCTATCAAAATCAAATCAATGCCTTCTTCATTGTCTTGGCTTTTTCCTTTGCAGTTTTTTTTCCTGTACTTCACCTCATAATCGCTGTGGGCTTTGGGCCCTGATTTATCACCAGGTTCACAAGGCTGTTGCTTCATGGGAGCAATAACCAAAAGTGTAATTCCAGCAAGTTTGCTTTTCAGCGTGTTCTTGCTGAAGGCAACAGCTTTATCTGTGCTACTCTTGAACATAACTCAGACACCAGTGCTCCCAGAAGAAAAACAGAAGAAGGACTTCAGAAAAAAAATCTTTTGCCTTCCCTAATTCACCCTTCCTTTTGTTGCCAGCTGAAGAGGAGGGACTCTACTCTGTGGGTCCTCACATAGGAGAGGGGCAGAGCAAGGTGGTGAGGGCAAGCTCTCCTGAGACAATACAGAGGGCTGGTCCCTCCCTGACCCAGGCTGGAAATACTCCCACATCCCAGCTACATCCTCTGGTGTGGCATCGGGGTGACCGAGGAAATGCTAAGAGCAAGTCTGGCAGAAGCATATTGGAAGGGAGGAAAAAAGGGAAAAAAGGTCATATGATAAATTGATTCAAGAAAATAATATTTTATGTTCACCAAGGACAAAGCTTATGAAATAACTAATATTGAATTACTCACTCTCGTCCTACAGCTCTAATGCAAGTTCTGTCCTGCTGGAGCACACAGAACACAGTCAGAGGTACTAAATTCATTTCTAAATTCATTCTCAGAGGTACTAAAAATCTTTACTTCTGTATAGGTGGTTATAGATCTTGTTTACACATAGAATTTCATGCTTTTATAAAAGTAAATTCCAAAGCAAATGTAACTCTTCAGAGCCATTATTACCCAGGGGTTTCTTGCCAGGCTTGTTAATTTTCTCAGCAAGCACCAGGTCCAGCCACTCTGCCTCAGTCTTCACACTTCTTCAGAGGCTGGTGAGATTTATTTCAGTGCCTGGCACTCGAGCAAAGTACACTTTCCTTTAGTTTCTGTACACATTTTACTATGCAACAAACTTGCTCCTCTGTTCTTTCTGGTACCTTCTCTCCTGTTTCCACCTCACATACCTGTCTGGCTTATGAGCAGCAAAGGTGTTTTATTTACAAGGGTCTTCAGGGCGATGCTCGCTTTTTTCTACCTCATGACTACAAGTGCAATTAAGCCCTGATCTTTACATGTGGCCTCTAAGAACTGCAGTAATGGAAAGAATAAATCATTATGAATAATGCTGTCACAGGGAAACTCATATTCTCTTCCCTTTTATCCCAAGGCCCCCAGCAGAGTATGTGGGTGAGGGAAGCACTCTTTGATGCTGGAACCCTTGTGGCAGCACCATTTTGAGATTCCTTCAGTCACATGTGGGAAATAAGAAACCCAACAGAGAAACAGCACCACAGCATGCCAGTATGAGTGTTACCTCTTACACTGGCTCATTTGGACAGCTCTACAATTTAGGAATGAAAGATACCAGGTATTTCTTTCGGGTGATGCAACAAATTGCACTGGGACACTGCAGGAAGACTGAAGCGTTTAAACATCTTGAGGCTTAAAAGAATACCAAGTTTCCTTTTTAAAGCTTAAGCAGCAGCACAACATTTCCTTCCTTTTTCCCCTCCCCCTCCCCTTCCTTCTCTTTGACAAACTCGATACTCTAAAGAAAATCAAATGGTTTAAAACAAACCAACCTTCCCAATGCATACAGTCCTGCATGGGCAAATTTCTGCACAAACAACTATGAAAGAAATATAGCAGTAGGTAAACAAGATCAATCTACCCCCAGGCTGTTTCTCTGCAATGGAGTTCTGTTTCAAATGAATCCAGTCATCTCGAAACAGTTTGGAATATCTGACATTTGTAATTCTGCCCCCTTCCATCAAAGCAGGCATTTCAACTGTGCAACATTTATATTCCACTTATATTCGGTTCTATCCTATTACTGAAGTATTTCTGGTAGAAGTTCTTATGGAAAGAAGCAAAAATTCATTAAGTGACTGCCACTAGCCCACATTAGGGAAAGCCAGATATCTTCAGGGAAAAGAATTTTCCCGAGATAGAAGATATAAAAAATTGTCTTTCAAATCTATATACATGAAGCACATAAATGCATAGATATGAAGACAAACGAGGCAGGGGGAATGTAAATCAGAGAGTATTAATTTCAGTGAATGTAGCAACAATAAGAGGAAGACTTTTTATCCTAAAGCACTTCATTGTGTAATACACAGTATTCATCTATTAAAGAGGCTCAGGAGGGTTTAACCAGACCAGACGGCCTCAAATACGAGTATTAGTACATTTCTTAACATCATCAGTTGCTTAATGTTGCATCGCCAGCATCATGTTTGTTTTGCATATTAGGGCTTTTCCTCAGAGCTCAGAGTTGTAGCAGATTTTTGAGATCATAGGAGGGCACATGAGCAAATGAGCCAGGCAGATGAGCCAGCCTTCTGGTGGCTCCTGTACCTCTTACACGCGTCTGCTTTCCACCCACTGCTTGAAGAACAGCACAGTGCTTAGCAAAGAGCAGCAATTAGTATGGGGTCACCAAAGAACTCAAACCAGAAAGTTTTACCTTCTGGATCACAATTTATCAAGCAAGTGAAGCTGAATCTTGCTGTCATGGATATCTGTGAGTGTTTCCTCAGTGACTTCTAGTTTGATTTACTGACCCTTTCCTGTTCCCTCAGTACAAGCACTGCATAGGAGGAGACAGAAATGATTCAGAGTGAGTAATTGAGGTCAAAGAGAATAAGACGTGTAAAGGGATGTCACCAAGACAAACACCACAAGGTAAACCCTTGACAGGAACTCTGCTGGAAAGAGGCAGGACGAGGCCAGCCAAGGGCTCTACCATCTTCATGTCATCCTAGACTTCTTACCTGTTTTTTAAAACTGTTCTAGGGTGATTGTAGCTAAAAGCAATTTTAAAGCAATCTGGTTTACATTGGATAAGATACACATTTAAGTCAAAATTCCCTAAGACACATATTCAGGACATTCTCAGAGGGACAGGGCCTTCCTCCATTCAATAGGACAGAAAATATTCTTGGGTTTACCCTTTTACCAAGATCAAGATCCAGAAGCCAGCTGCCAAGTGCTGCCAGCCCAGCAACCACAGCAACCCTGCAGTTTGCTTCTTCCTCTCCAGTCAGAGCTCTGAACACAGTGAGGCTGCCCAAGCCTTGTACGGTATATGTGGGATGGGACACATGGCGATCCCAAACTAATTAGTCAGGGAAACATCTTTATTTGTGCAATCACTAAATCCTTTAGAAAAATTTAGATTTCACATACCTCAGGGAACTGAAGTTTTAATTGTGTCTAAAAGTCCAACTCCTACAAATGTGGTGTTATGTTGAACAGACTGTGACTTGACTGGAGACTTGGATGATGTATTGAAATGTATTCCCCATGCATTTATCTCAGCTTGGATAATGAAACTAAGCTGTTTAGCTTCATTACTCATGAAATACCCTTAAGAAACAATTTTGCCACATTACAGTGAGCAGAGTTGACTTTCCTTTTCACACTCTTTATCTGCTCTAGCCTGTCTTCTTCTCTGTGCCTATACTGATCTGAGGAGCTCTGCAGTGAAGGAATCATGTCTTCCTGTCATCTCTGAGTAGATCCCACAGCATGTTGAATGTTCTAGTATAAACAGCAAATGATAATAATTCACCAGTTACAAGTTTTACTTTTCAACTCCATGCTGCAGCATATGGAAACACTTTTTGCCCTTCCACTTTCTGTAAAAATTTAAACTAAAAAGCCTTTGTAAAATACAGGCAAACAAAAGCCCAAGAATATTTATCTCTCTTAAAACCAAAATGCTGGGGCAAATCTTTAGTCTACACAAAGTGGGGTTTATTTCAGGAGTAACCTGCTACCAACAGTGAGATAAAGGCACTTACACCACGATAGTTCTGAACCCACAGGAAGAACACCCTGACTTCTTTGCACTGCTGGTTTCAGGGTCCTTATTTCACTGTTGTCTTGTGATTAGTCCAAGGAGAAGACTCCCAAAGATTGCAAGATATCTTAAAATGGCCTGAAGTACTGTCAACTTGCTTTATTTTCTTAACATAGTACATAACATCATATAAAAATAATTTAAAACTGATAAAATCCCCTAAGGAATTTATTGATATTTTCTTTAGGTGATTTTATATTACAGGTTTTACTTTTTACTGATACACTGCATCAGCCTTGCAGCTGCAACCAAACAAAAATGAGGGATAAACTAGTTGACAGAAAAATGTAATCCAGAAATGAGCCCTTGACATTCTCCACTGCTGTCATGCCTAATGCAGAATGAACAAACTTGAGCATCTTAATCACTGGGGAGCTATGGGAATTTAATGCTTCGGGGTCTGCCTTGCACTTTGCGAGATCTGGCCCTTTCTGTTTTTCTCTCTGTGTTCATTTCACAGGTGGATAATGGAAGGCTTCCACTTTGGGTAGAGGAAGATGTGAACAAGTCACAGGGTACCCAAGGGATGAGGTCACCCCAGGCATCACCAAGCATCACCTCCAAGCTGCAGATCAGTGCAGCAGGCAGAGAAGTAACACTATCATATAAACCCAGCGGCTGTGATTCATCTCAATCCTAAATCAAGCTCGTCAGTTCCTAAACACTAAAGTCTCTTGTCATTACTTTTGTTTAAGTCATGAAGAACAGGTTACCTCATTGCACCATTTGTTTAGGGAAGGAATAAATGTGATGTCCATTGTTTAAATTGTAATGGAAGCCAAAACGTTTCAACAATTACACCAGCTTGTAGGAGAGTGCTCCCATTTTACATCTACTAACTGAATAACTTGAGGAAAAATATTTACAAGGAGTTAAGGTGAGAGGAGTTTCTGCTGGCCTGAAAACAACAGCTAGTAGCTAATCCTTTTACAATAAGCCATGAACAACATAGACTGGATATGCCTTTTTGCCCATACATTGCATTGAAGGCTATTGATGTTATGTAGTAAGAATAAAGCCAGATTAAAAAAAAAAAAAAAGCCCCAGAGTTTTATGTGCTGTTGAATGATAAATGATTGGCAAGAAGGAAAACTTGAGGGGGAAGAACTGGTAATTTTGTACTTTCAGCATATTTCTGTCATCTACAAAAAAAAAATACTGAACATTTTAAAAAGGTAAGATTCTCAAAAACCTTTTGTATGTATGTGCATGAAATCTAACTCAAAAGCATGAGTTTTTAAGAGAGAAAGCAATATTATCCTTTCTTCAGCCTACAGCAGGAAAGCTGATGACTGCTGACAGAAATCATCACACATGAAAATGTGATGCCACTATTTCTTTCTGTAGATATAACAAATACAAAGGTTATCTGATATGCAGTCTAATTTGAGCTGGAATTTAGAGATGAGTGAATTATAATAAAAATTCTCCAGTAATCAAGTAATGACATATGCAATTACCTCAAGGCAGTAGGTGATAGCATTAATATAAGGGGATGAATGTGGTGACCCCTGAGATATAGACATAGCTCTCATGTCTGGTGCTAAGGAACTGTGCTTCTCAGGGCCTCTGAAGCAGATCTGGCCCTTTCATGTAGACATTTGTCTATAATTGCAAACACTTTACATATGAGTTCAGAGATGTTGGCACATCTTATTGAAGACATAGGCGATTAATTCTGATTTACTATAAAACAGGCATATCTCTGTTCTTCCTGCCAGGTAACATTCTCTGTCCATACCTTAAGTGCCATGCTTGATGCAGCAGCTTGCTACACACAAATGTAATAATTTATGGATCAGGGATTCCCACGGTGCACTGGATGCTGTCATTCTTTCAAACATTCAGATATCTGCTATGGTACACCACACTGTCCCGTAATGGATTTAGGGAGTAAGAAGTACAGACGCCTTTGGGGACACCTTTCCTTTAAGTAAACTAGAAATGAGACAGATATATGTGCAGATATATGCCAAATTTGTTTTTAGAGGAATGGAGGCCTAAATCACAAGTACTTCATCACCCATGTTTGTTAGACAATTCAGGAACACTTTTATTTACAATCTTAGGCTGAGATATGATGCAAAGATCATCTACAAAGAAGTTTGTGGGACAGCCTTGATTTTTATGAGAGTATATCACATCCCACAAGTTTAGTTTAAAGCTTTGTGACTGTTCTGAACTAGTTTGTGTCTCCTGGACTCCTGAAACTTTGCAATGGACTAAGTTGACCTAATGTTGCAACTTATCCAAAATGTGTTAATTTATGGGGAAGGTGTCTTGTCATAGAATGACATAAAATCATGACAGGACATGCCTTCATCACACATCAACACAACATGCCATGAAACTACAGTGAGATGAAGTTATTCTGTGCAGTACCACAAATACGATTCTCTCTGGTGAAAAACCAAAGAGAAAAACTGTGAGTTATGTCAACTGTAGTGACACAACAGCCTGCAATACGAATCCCTTGGAGTCAGGCCAAAACAAACAACTAGCAGAGACAAGATCACACACTCAGAGATGTAAGAGTGGCAAGCGGGTACTGCTCAGAGCTCTTCTCAGAAGCAAACGTTCTTTGCATGCATTTTTTTGGTGTTAATTTTTTTGCCATTGATACAGCACTGAGGCCAAGTAAAGTAACACTGAATATTACACATCATATACTTTAACTACTTAGTGCCCTTCTTTATTATTTCTACTTTTTAAAACCATGCCAGTGCATCTTTAACATGAACTGCCAACTTTTGCAAACAAGACAGTACAGAGTAGAACGGCAGCCCTCTGAAAACTCGGCCAAGCCTGGAACAAAAGCAGCTATTTAAACAGTGAACATTGAAAAGTCTGTTAAATCATCTGATTTGTGTAACCTGAGCCACGCTATGTGAGGTGTTTCCTCCCCACTAGCCAACTCTGACTGCCACAAGGGTGAAGAGAACAGGGTTCCTTAGAAATGTCAACCTCTGTTTATCAAAGAGCTTTGTAAAGTTATTAAAATAACATTCCAGCTACAGTGGCTGCCCTTAGAAACTTGCCAAATGCTTCTGATAACTGAATAGGTACCTCAGTAGTCCCAGCATTCCAAGAATTTCCTACCATAAGCAGCAGGAAACACAAGTTAATGCTCAGGCACTGCAGCATCTAATGCCACGCTGGCAATCTTACATGGAGCACAAGCTGTGGTGTCCCAACCCAGCATATTATATTCAGCTTAAAGAAAGCAAAATGTCAGTTGGGATATTCTCTCAACAGCAGAATACCTGAAGCCTGCTGAAGGCCTGAATTCATGCCTTATGTACCCTAGATCTCCCTCTTTCCCTGGCTCCAGTGGGCTTCCAGCACTAACAGCACCACAGTCTTCCCATTGCGGCTGCTGGAGCAGCACGGAGTAGGGGTGCAAGGTCAGGGTGCATGAACCCTTCCCTTCCCACAAGAATCCTTCCCTCCACCAGAATACCATCATGCCCTCTCAAATCCTGATACTGTTTGCAGAGCTTGGAGAAATAACTCAAGCTGTTTCCTATCCTCTTTCTGTTGACATGGGCTATTTAAATTTAAAAAAAAACCCAAAAGTTTTTGGAGAAGCAAACAAGAGTGTAAATACGTACATCTCACGCCTTTTGGAACCCATAATGTTTTCAGAGGAGAAAATTGCAATGATGGACAGATCATGAGAATATTTTGGTGAAAAGATGCATATAGATGGTTCCATCAGAGTTGATGACAATTCTGCCACCACTACTAGTAAGTTCAGGCTTTCATACTGATCATTTACAATTGACATATTTGGGATGAAAAATATCTACTTTCTATCTATTCACTTTTTACCATTTTGCTTATTTGTTCTCCATTAACACACTGTTATGATAAAGCAAGCATACAGCTTGAGGAACTAATCACATTGAGTAGTTTTAGTCTGACTTTGCATGTGCTCCCCAGATTTTCTCTTGGAGCTGATAACATGTTCTGGAGCTGACCTCCTCTGTGATGTCTGTACAGCTCCAAGAGCTTCTTGTTCATAATTAAAAGTGACAGTGCTCCTTTTGGTTAAAATTAACAGAGGTGAAACTTAACAGAAACTGCCTACTCAAGGAGTCACACCACTCTCCATTATCAGACTCTAAATTATTAACTTGCCTTAGTTTTATTATGATTAATTATTAAAATTCAGCTCCTTGTCAACATATTCATCATAGAACTGATAGATTAGCAGGGTCTCCTGCTATATTGGCTGTGCTCTAAACAATGACCTTTCAGCAGTATTTCATGTCTCAAAAGGATTGTTGTAGTGGCACATTTTACTCAGGATAATAAAAGGAGCAGAAGAAGAAACAATAACCACTACACTGGAAATTTAAGGCAAATCCCTTTTATCTCAAGCATCCAAATGAGTTAAGGGGGGAAAACAAGAATCAAAGCTAGCTGACTTGCATTCTGCAGCAGGAGCAAGAGGGGGTTTCTACTATTTATTTTTTATTATAATTTTTTTTTTTTTATTAATTGCCTCAGTACTCCTCCCTTAAGACTCAGGATTTAGAGAGGGCTTGAATTGCAGCAAGGTTTGCCTTTGGTTGAGAGGCTACAGTTGAAACTATTCACTTTCAGAGTGTCATTCTTGGCACTAAAAACAAAATATTTTGCTATTTCAGAAATTATTTCTTTTATTTTAAATAGCAACAACTACAATTCTTTGTGGTGTCCTGCATATTTAACACTTATTGGAAAAGTCAGCTGAATACCACAGATTGTAATCAACATTTTTCACAGATGCCAGGATTTTTTTGTTTCCCTTTGAACGGTCAGAGCTTTGCAACTCATTAGTCCATTAGTAGAAAGTTAAAGAACGCCAATCAATGTCATTTAAAGCTGTAGGTCATCTCGGGTTTTCATAAACAATCTTAAGGCTAATGACAGCTACCTACCCTTCTGCTCTCCATTTCATCTTCAGCTTTCTATGAAACATTAGATTTGGCATTTGCAAACAAATAAACCCTCTGCAGGTGCTGCTTTTTAACCATGAAAATATAGAAATTATGTTCCCAAAAATCACTATGAGACTTAACGAAAAGGCAGGATATTGTAACCTAGCTTTATTCTTGCACTTTCTAATATCCTTCAGTTTACTAGAATGATTTGAAAGAAGCCATGCCAGAAAAAACTGTTACTGTTTGACTTTAAAGATGCTTTATTCAAATGTTAGAAAAAGTCTTGAGCTCAAGTTACATGACCTGGCAACAGTAAATTCAGGTCTGAGCTCCAGTCAGACCCCCTGCCCAGCCTTAGGCATATCACTTAATCTCTCAAAACGTCTCCATTTCGCCCTCTAAATGAAAACAAACCGATTGCCTGATATTGTTACCCCTTTTTTTTCTCAAGATTGCACATTGGTGCAGACCATTATAGTAAGCTGGCAGGGAGTTAAATATCTCTTGTGTGTCTTCCATCAACTTACTGATTTCTGCCTACCTACAGGGAAAGACCCTTTTGGGAAATAAAACTGCTGAAATCTGAAGCTCAGATTTCCATGAGCAATGAAAGGGTTGTTTGCAAAATCTGCTGTCAGCCTTGCACTGTCAGGGAAAGCATTTCCCTTCCCAGTCTATCAGAAGTCAGGTAGCTGTGTGGGAATGCCAGCAAAAGGATGACGGACTCCCTTGTAGAAATGTGGGTGCAGAACATCATGACAGTGGGAACAGTCAGACACCCAGGGCCAGGGTGAAGGAGAGGTAAAAAAAGCTGTGCTGCATGGAAAGAAGGAATGAGAAGGGGAAACTTTGCACCCCCTTCATTTCTGCTCAGCCATCAATGCAATTCTTCATCACCCCTGCTTTTATTGAAAGGTAAGGTGCTGTTATCAGACACATGGTGAGACCCAGGAGCTGAGTTCTCTGCTCAGGAGTAACTCCCAACCAACAAAGCACTGCAGTGACCCCTGGTAACTGCTACTCCAAGCCAGAAATGTGAACTCAGAAATTGTCCTTGGCAAGATCAGTGGGAGATACAAGGACTCCCTTTAGCACTGGATCTGAAGGACCATGCAAGGACACCCGGCTTCGTTGCAAAGAGTCATCGTTGTTCTCAGCTTTGGCAAGGAAAAGATCCTCAGAGAAGGGAGGAAGAGAAAAACAAGCACCACTTTGACAGACTGGAGACTCAACTCTGTTAGGGTCAAGCTCCCAAATCAACGGGTGCTGGCTACTCCTGAGCAATTAATTTTTCTGTTAATTACAGCTTTGTAATTGTAAATGTCATCTTTAACAGGTCTGTAGTTTCTAGCCCTATTAAAGGTTCTCATCCCATCTTTACAACAGAAGAATATCCCTGTTGATTCCCTTTTTACTTCCAGAAAATTCCTTCAAAAATTATAAAGGAAAGAGAGCAAAACCTGAACCACTCTTCACTCTTGCTGTGAAGAGTGATATTTGCTCCCAGAGCCTTTTCTTCAACATGTGTTACCTGCATCCAGCCTTTCAGTGTTCATAGCATCTAGTAGATTGCCCATTTCCTCAAGGCCTTACTCTAACAGCTTTCTGCTGGATCACTTCATCTTTACCAGAATAAGCGAATCCAGTAAATGCCATTCTCCTTTCTAACACACACCAACTCCCTTGCTAATTTTAACTATAGAAATATTGCTTGAATATCATGGATTTGCTTTGTCTAATACCCCTGACATGCCACCAAGCCACCCTAAGTAAAATAAATGTTGTTCATGAAGCTACTCCAGATGAGTCAGAAGGGCAAGGAAACATGCAGCTGTGCAGACTGAGCATGCACTAGGTTCAAACTGGGTTTGCAAGCAAGGTGACTGCCAGGTTTTTTAAAAATTATTTTGTTTTTCTTTTGTCTTTTTTCTCATTCTCGCCCTCTTCCCTCCAGTACAAGGAATAATTTTAAATTATCTTGCACCAAAAAACCAGAAATCTCAATGTCTCCCAAGCCCTCTTCAGTCTCTCCAAAGGACTCACTCAGACCTCACTCCTAGTTCATGCCTTTCAGAGCTCCTCCACAAACCCTTTTCTCAGTGTTTGTGAAGGGTTAAGGCTGGCTCTTTAGGAGGTCCACCCTGCAGTGCCAGAGCTAAAGAGCGCTTACAGGCAAGAGAGAAGGCAGCTGATGGCAAATGGTTGCCATCAAAAACCCCCACCCATTGTTCCAATTGCCAAATTACCTGGCCTCCACCATTAACCTAGGTTACAATAGCCTTCACACAGCCTGGGCAGCAGTGCACGATATTTATCAGCAGAAACACCAATTGTCAACCTGCTCCATCCTCCTCTCCAGCTGTCCATGTCGCCCTGCACTCCACAGACAGCCGCTCTCTGACAATCGGAATCAAGCCCTGACATTGCGAACCCTTTCATTACTCTCGGTGTATTGCTGGTTTGTAAAATATAGATTAAGCATAGAGTCACGCTGCGCCCTGCATCAGGCTACTGTTGTTACATGTTTATTAAGGAAGTGATTTAAAAGGGAGATCATGCAGTGAATTACCAATCCTGCACAACCTACTAAAAAGTGGGTGATGAAACAACATAATCATCGTACATCAGCTTCCCATTACCTGATTTAGGGTAATTTGTATTCTCTGCTTCTGTGCAAACAGAATGTCACTTACTGCACTGCCAAACTTTATTTTAAGAGTTAAAAGGTGGGTTCATTATTCATAATGCTAACAATCGGGAGTAACTAAAATGTTCCATATGCCAGAAATCAAAACCTGTTAGCATGGAATTGGTTACAGGAGATTTAAACCAAATTAAAGCTTTGACAACATTAGTTTTAGAATGGGAAAGCATAAGAAAGAAGAGTTGCACAAAGACTAATTCGATGCATCTGCTCCTGCAGGCTGTTTTTGTGTTTCAAACACATATTGAAAGATAGAAAAGTTAATTATTTCTCTAGGCTAGGACAGCACGTATGTGAGATGATGTGCAAGTGAGATGGCAAGCACATGCTGGTGTGTGCACCAGAGAAAGTGAGATGGTCCTGCTTTTGTCCTCTTCCCTCAGCTGGGGTAGGACACCTGCCAACACCCATAGGTAACTGCCACCCAGGGCTCTTGTGGTTCTCCAATTCCAGACCTCCGGTCAGGAAGTGTTTTGAAGACCAGTAAACCACTCAGCCCTGGTCTCCTCTTCATAAATAATTCCTCATGGCCATTGAGGAAGACTAGAGCTGGCTTTCAGCTTCATTATGGTTACTTGAGAGCACTCTCTGGTCTGGCATCTTCACAGACAGCTTATTCCTCTGTGGGAAATCCTAGTGGGCTACGGGGAGTGGTGAAAGAGAGCCGTCAGCAGTGACTACTTGCCTAGCTGGAAGCCACACTCCTGTGCACTTTTCATGCAATCAATCATGAAGGAAAGGTCAACAGACAGCTTTCAAATAACCGATCCATTTAACTACTGACATTGATCTGGGCCAGAGAAGTGGAGTTGGTGTGGGGGGGAGGGGGGAAGGGAGAGTTCAGTGGTCAATCAGTGGAAATCTAAGCCCCTTTCAGTCTAATGAGAAGCCTAAACGCAGTCCTAAGCTTTCTGCTTTAAATCTCACAGCAATTTGCTTAAGGCATTATGGGACGTTTACATGGCTTGTCTTATAAAGTAAGCAAAAAAAAATTTCCTGCATAAAATTAAATAGGTAAACCAGAAGAGATCCATATTTCACTGAATCGTGCAGTGCTGCTCCAGTAAGTGTAATGGGTGGGATACAGGAATAACAGGGAGAGCCCCTGGCATGGTCCCAGGGCCAACAAAACTCCAGCTGTTTTGCTTTGGCTTTGGTTAGAAAGATGCTCTTCCTCCCATCCTAAGCATACCCTCCAAGTGGGACCCAAGGCATACTGTCACCAGCCTTTATGGAGAACAATTAATTACCTTCCAGCTAAAAGAAAAAAACAAAACCAAACAACCCTACCTCACAATTGCCAGATTAGAGCTTTCCGACCCTGAACCCTCTTGTGAAGAGCCAACATCTTGCAATAAATCTCACAGGAACAACGCAAAACAATACGTAGCTGACAAATCACTGCCCAGGCTCAGTTCCAGATAACTCTGGTCCATATTCTGTCAGTAGAACCCTACAGCCACCAAACAATATTCTGTGCAGGGTAGATTTAATTCTCACTGCATAGATGAGAAAGCAGGTTTGCTGTTCTCACTTAAGGCCATCGTGGCAGAAGGATGGCTAGCCCTGGATCCCAAGCTGTGCTCCCAGAACTCTTTCCACACCACTTCACATGAACCACACCATCTGCTTTAAGAATACGTGCATTCCACCAGCACCTACAGCCACTTGAATAGGCCTTTTAGTGACAATACACTGAAAGTTATCTAAACCAGGGCTTCAACAGCTGAATTCAGTCTTTTTCCAGATCAAGCACTTCATCCCACTGTACTTCAAATCCCCATCAATAAAGAGAAAGAACTATCTCTTGTGGGCATGCAGTAGGATAAATATATGTATCATGATACGCTCAGTGATAAGGATAATGAAGCATAAAAGACAGACAGCCTGACCGAGATACCTGAAATCAGTGAAAGGATTCCCTCTGTATTAATTGGGCTTTGGCTGTAGTCTCCATTTAAAGGGAACAAGGCACACAAGGATTTCTTGGTTCCTAAGCTGGAGGTACAGAACAATTCTCTGAATCCCATAAGAGCTATTTCTCAATCAAGTGTGGCAAGAAAAGAATCTCTGCATGAGACTCTACTATAGAAAAAATATGACATGAAATCCTGCATGTGTTTATGTATGTGTGTCAGGGGAAATGATATTAAATGCAAGGGAAAAAATAGAATTAGATATCAAAAACAGGATTAAACCATAAAAATCTGTCCAGTATGGAGAATCCAGTTTGTAAGATAATCTTTCCTATAAAAGGCAGAATATTAAAGTAAATAACTCAGAAAAACCCAGGAGAATCCGAGCTTTCAGTAACCAGCCAGATGGAGAGTGCAATATAGGCAAGAGCGCTGCATGCCACATTTCATATATCTAAGAAAAAAATAAAAAACAAGCTATTTCTGGGGAACATTATTGCTCCTCATGGTTTCCTCAATTATTTCTTCGTTCTGCTCCTCCCCATGTGCATTGCCACTATTAGTAGAGTCAGCCATTTGCACTGAAAAGTACAATTTTGTTGAGGCATTGATCACACATTTCCTGCCCTCTCCACAGCAGGGAGAAGCCTCAGCTCCCCGCTCTAACTCCCTGCCACACTGCACTCTCTAAATACATTTCTTGCACTGAGCAAGGAAGCCAACTCAAAGGTACACATCAGCCTGAACAGGTTTCTCAGCTTGCATTTTGTCCAAAAAGAGGAGTCTGTTAGTCTGTCCTTTTCCAGGGGGGTCTATGCAGACAGGCTGGAAATGCTGAGGGATTCTTTGAGGGAAAAGCCAGCAGTCACGATAGCCCACAAGCCACAGCACCAGGTCCTGCCCCTTGCCACAGAACCCTTGCTGCCTCCACCCAACTGGCACACCACTGATTTACCATTCCCTGCATTTCCGAAAATCCAAGCAGCACTAAGGTGTGCCATAGTATGTTGCCACTCCTCACAAGTAATAAGCAAGGGATTAGAGCTACTAAATTTCTGTGCTATTTTAAAAAAATTTATTTTAATTCTCTTTGCTTTGATTATCTATAACGAAAATATAACCTTTTGTGGCAAACAGGTTCTGAGGCTTAATTAAGCCTACAGGCTGGAGGAACACAGAGTAAAACTGTTAAAGGAAATAATGCAAGAGGATTCTCAACTCCACAGTACAAACTGTCTAACACCCAATTAAAGGCAGACATAGGGCAAACTAAGCAGGAAAATGGTACCTCAGGAAAAAAAAGCCAGCAAATTTTTGCATATTAATTTAAAGGAACTCTGTTTTCTAAACACCCATGAGGATCTAGACTTGGTATCTAAATGTCTTTGAAGATTGCAGTCCTAGCTATGTCCAGCTTGCATCCACCTCTCTCTGAAAAACCACACTAGAATCAGTGGTTTAATTCTGGATCTCCTTCCATCTTGTGTTAATTATTTACATGTGTAGAGCCAGTGTGAGCTGATCTTGAGCATCACAGCACAAGTGCCTGCAGAAACTCCTACCTGATCTATTACTTGACTGAGACAAGAATCATTCAGCTCCAGCAGGAAATCTAATCATCAGCTTTTATCTAATGATAATATCTGCTACATTATCCCACAGGGAGAGAATTCTGCTTTATCCAACAGTTTAGGGTTGCTTCTTTTAGGCTGACACGTCACAGTCAAGGAAGAACATGGACACAGGGAGACTGGTCTAGGAATACAATGGGAAACAGTAGGATAAACATGTTCAGGAAAAAAAAAATAACCATATAGACACATATTTTACTGAAATAGACCCATGTTTCTCTAAAAACAGTTTAAAAAAAGTACGGTTGTTTAATGAGAAATGTGAAATCAAGATTTAGTGATCCCCAGCTCTTCAGCTGGATAAGCAACAACTTGCCCTTATTTTGATTAAGGAGAGCTATTACATGTTTTTCCTGAAGCTATTATTCTGCTAGGAGCATGCTGTAATTTGCAAGTTCCTTCAAAAATCTTCCTTTAATGAAATGAATAGGAAATTAATGCTACCAGGCAGAAAGTTTTTAGCTAATAGTTTCTAACACTTCTCTCTGAGATATTGGAAAGCAATTTTCATTTACCAGCTATCTAAAGGTGCAAACAACCTGAAGTTCCACTGACAGCACTTTGATCCTCTTGTCTGCAGTTGTCAGATATCTTTGGTATGGGGATAGCACGCAGCAACTGTAAAGTCTCCTGCCCAGAAACACTGACACACAGTATGAGCCTGGACCCAGAGTGACAAAAAATTCAGAAAACAGTGTTCCACGTAAGGCACAAATGGGTCTAAGACATATTCCTATTCCAAACGTGACCAAGACAAGTTGGGTTTAAAACTCCCTCTTGCTCGTATGCATTGATGGAGATGTTAGATACGATCATGGTAAAACCAAAATACAGATTAATCACAGAACAGTGGAAGGGTCTACCCAGATTGAAATCAGCAGGCAGTTTGCACAGGAACAGAAAGATAAGAGAAATAATCTCTTTACATTGGTCCAAAGCCATGGGAAAAAGGGCAAGACTAATTTAAAGACTGAGACAAGAACTGATAAACCTACCCTAAATCAGCCTTAGGATCAATTAACTAACCTGTGGTACTCTCATCTAGTTCTATTATTCAGAAAAGGTAAAAGTCCTCAGCTTGCCAAAGGACTTAAGAAGCCCTACAAACACTCACATGGCAATGGCTAGGTGCTGGGCTAGTGAGTGGGGTCCCATGGCCATAGGAAAATACCAGCTAGTACCAGGCTCCCAAAATTTCATCTTTGAATGGCAGCTGTAGAGGTGGCATCGAGAGACTGAGGCAACCATCAAGGATGAGTTGAGGCCCTAAAGCAGAGGTGTACCAGTGATTCAGGGATGCAACACCTGCTGCTGTCGAATCAACACTACCACAGCACAGAGCCACATCACCACATCTGCTGCCTGTTCCTTCCATGGGAGTGTGGGATACCAGCTGGCAGGCACACTCTGGACCCAGTGCTTTCCTCACACTTACATCATGCTAACAGAGCCACTTCAAGCCTGAAAATGGCATGAGTGATATCAGTGCTGTCCCTTTCTATCCAACGAATGGCTCTGCAGAAGGAAGGGCATCGACAATGAACCCACAGCGATGCCAACAGGCACTGGTGCTCAGGCATGCCCAGTAACACCAACCCTGAGATGGAGAATAAAAGCCATGTTCCTCCCACTAGGAAGAGTTAGGTTGGGAAGGACACAGCGAGTACTCTGTGCTTCACTCCAGTAAATTCTTCTCTCAGGAGCCCTACTTTGAAGCACTTTTGAATTACACGCCTGACACTGACTTTGAACAAGCTCTCAAAGTGATGCATGTCCCCTTAACTGACTTTTTATTTGGAAATACATTATTATATGGCCTTCTAGAGAGATGGAGTTGTCAACCACATGAATGACAGTCCATGGCAGAAGACCAGCTCACAAACTCCCCTCTTTCTCACTGTCACTTGCAGAAACCTTAAAACTGAAACAAATGCAAATCATTAATCATTGCTTGCATATCATCATAGTTAGAGCAGATGCAGGAATAAGCAGACAATTGATGATCTTTCTTCACTAGGAAACAGGCAAATTCTTTAAAAGGAGATGAGATACTAAATTCTATCATGTCTGGGCACAGCTCAAAACCAGGACTGGCTTTTCCCAGCTTAAATCGCTCTACAACTTTTCAAATGTGGTATTTGCTATCAATCTCTAAAGAGGACAATCTTAAAAGGTAACAGTTTCCTACACTATGTTATCCATTATTCACTTTTTAATTATATTAGTAAACAATTGATCACAGACCTTAAATATTAGCTTGACTTTTTGGTTAAGAAGCCTGAAATTTCTGAGACCTAAGAGAGGAAAGGAAAGATCATGTGTGAAATTTAATCACAACATAAGGAGAGTTCTGATGCAGAGCAGCAGACAGGCTGCACACATCATTGTTAGGATACCCACAGACCAGCTATCACACTTAGGGGATTGTTTCACATCAAGGAAAAGAAAAGGCGTGGGGGCAAAGACCAGGCCCCGGGCCTTGGATCTCTGTGCTCAGAGCCATAATTAGGGGAACCCAGGTCATGCTTCCTTTCTTTCTCGCTATCACTTTGGACCAAAGGATCCTCCTTCTGCTCTTCATTTCTGCACACTTCACAGAGGAGACCCCAGGGGGGAGGGGATGGTTTCTTACAAAGCAGCCTTATCTTTGCGATCAGAGCTGGCTCCTGCAAGAGGTCGGGCTGGCAGGGAGAGGAAGGACTGGAAGCTGGACTCCTTGGCAGTGCTCAGATCATTGTAGTTCTCATTTAAAGAAACCTCACACTTATCCCAAAACCGGGAGGAAAAAAAATCAAGCATCCCGACCAGGTCTTGGAAAGGCAGGGTCCATTCCAAATAAATTCCCCAATGTCACAAGGATGCTTAATTTCAGGTGCAGGCTGTCCCCCCCTCACCTGGGCTGTCTCACTGAGGCCAGCAGAGCCAGTCTCTTGGGGCAGGGAGGACGCTCATTGACTTCAGATGGAAGGACAGACCTGCACAAGACCTCCTTGTTTTATAAAATACAGCCGACCCTGACACCAGTGTCATCAGAGTCCACCAATGGTACGGTGGATGAGGAATGGAACTCCTTGAAACAGTATCTGCAAGAAAAACTACGAATTCCATTTCCCTGCTCCTTTATTTTTCAAAAGAACCCAGTTAACTTGGAACTTAAATGTAAAAACATTCTTCTCCATTGCCTTATAGGTGCGTACAAACTCATCACCCAAGAAAAGGTTACAATACCCACAAAATCCAGTCTCTCTCTCCCTTGAATTTATTTCATTCTCCCCTTACTTGCATCTGTTTCTGTGTTTTCAGAACGTCCTCCCTGTTCACAATAAACAAGTTACCCTCTTTGTCTCTCTGCAGCTCACATATTGCTTTTAATAGCCTGGCTTGACAACTTATTCCATCTGTTTGCTTCCCTCTGAATAATAGTTCTGCCTGAATTTCCTTTCAGTTTTAATTTCCTAATAATTAGATTGACTGCATAGCTCACTCTTTAAAAAAGCCCCAAAACTTAAACCAACAAGCAATACAACACACAGACAAAGCACCATGAGAATTGATTACTAGTGGTCTACTTTATTATTATCATTTTCAGCCTCTGTTTTGTTAATGTTCTTGTCATAGAAAAGCAGAGAAAAAAGAGAATAGGTCTCTGCCATTTAAATGTTTGAGTGGAGGAAAACTGCTGTCCATTCTCAAAATAAAAACCCAACAAAAAAACCATGTAAATATGACCCTTTTATTGTCCCTGAGGTCTAGTTTAGAGCCTTCAATAATAACACCAGGTCTTTGGATCTATATTATTCCATCTTACTGATGAAGCCAGTAAATACCTGTATGCTAGCCTAGCATTTTAAAGACTGTTTTGCTGCAATGAACATTAAATTCTGGCTCGTTCTGAACAAACGCCACAGTCAAGATGTGGTCTAGTTAGTGTGGTTTAGTCTTTTTTCTATCCACCTTTTTCATGAAAATATTGCATCTTGCGGAAAATGGCATTTCTTTGGCATTTACCTCTTTTCCATGAAAGCTGTGGTTAAAACAGAACAAGTCTATGAAGAATTTGGCCTGTAAGACCAAAATTCCACCAATTCTGTTTGTACTTGATTACAGTGGTAGACCCAAACAACCACAGCAAGAGTGAACCTTTTAACCCCATAATTTACAGGTATGTTCACAAGAACATCTCTGAAAACTAACCATGCTACCTTTCCAAATTAGCCACACACACACCCAGTGCTACATGTAAGCCCAGGATCACAGTCTGCCATCTGTGCAATTCAGAACAGATCCAGGAGAGCCCAAAATTGCTCCTGGGGTTATCTTACCTACGCTCCTACTCCTCAGAGATGGGAAAGCTCATCAGATGCTGAACTCACAGAGCTCTCTTCAGACAAGGGCTTACAGCTTTAAGGAAAAGAAAATGCTTCTCTATCTTCTTGTTATTTCCCTTCTCTTCCTTGACAACATAAAAGCCTAGAGGGAGTAGTAACTAGCCCAGGATTTTCTAGATCAAAATCCTGTGTTTATGTATTTGAAAATTCATACAAACATTTATGCAAAAGAAAAATAAAAGCATGTAAGACCCATACCTTCTTTTCTTCTTATCAGCACTGCCTCTCAATGGCTTGGGTTAAAGGGATTTTCTTTTTATTATTCTTTTACCCTTCTTCAGACAAATTACACTTTTCAGCTGTGATACTCTCCACCAAACTCTCCAAAAGAATTTCCTACCAACTCTTCCCCAGCAGACCCCCAACAATCAAATCCCACGGTTGCTGTATTCCTTTTTTTTCTCTCCTTTCTACTTTTTTTAAAAACGAGAAAAATAACATTTTCCTCAGATGACTGAGTGCATTTTTTTCCTTTCAGGGTGGTAGAACAGTGTACCCAGAAGGACAATCTTGTGAGCTTACCATTAAAAAAACCTAGCCCCCTCCACACTCCTGGAAAAGGCATGCACACAGGTGTGAAAATGGGAAACATACAAGGCCAAGAAGTACTTCACCACCCACAAAAAGCATGAGTAAACAGCAATGGGCTTTACACAGCCAAACAGAGCACAGTTGCCTTGGCATCAACACCAGCTTTAGTTCAGCCTTGAAAACTTTGTATGAAGTGGCTGGAGGGTCATTCAGAACTGTTTTTTTCTCCTTTTCTCCACAGTGCCTGGATTACTTTCAGCAAATACTATGTATCCTCCCTGGCACTACATAGTTTGCCATAGCCTCTCACTTACTGTAAAAACAGAAGGAAAAGAACTGCTGCACAAAATCTGCCATCACACAACTTGTCAGTCCTCCACTTCTCCCATTCTCAAGGCTGTGCAGAACAGTTCCCAGTTCCCACTTGTGCCTGGCCACATTTCTATTGCTCTTAGCTGAAATGCATCTTTGCAAAGCTCACTTTATTAGCAGGGCTCCCAAAATGCCACAGCACATGTGAAACATTGTCAGCCCCTTTGCCTTTTGAAATATGTCTTTGCACAGGGCATCTTTCAAAACAATAAATCCTGGATTTAATCAGCGGCAGGGAAATAAAAAAACAAGCTTCTCCATAGGCAGTGATAAGCACAGGGGTTTATTTCTTCTTTGCTTGAACTTGCAGTAATGAACTTGAGTGTTTTAGAAGTAACATGAGACAAAGGTGTTGCCAAAAGTCAGTGATGAAGTTACTGAAATTTGACTCGTAATCATTTGCTGGCCTCACGCCACCCCCGGCCAAGCGGTGCGAGTGATCAGCAGAGACCCGGGGAGCACTGCAGCACCAGGCACAGGCAGGGGGGTGGGCAAACAAGAGGCCAATTCAGAGCAACTGGAAGGCATCCCAGAAAAACAAACGATGGAAATGTTTCAACCACCAAGCCAGGACTTCACTAAGCCTCTCAAAGAGGGAGTTGGTACAGCCAGCTCCCAGCAAGGATGATCAGTGAGCCATGGGGCTAGCACTAGCCCTGCCACCTGGGAGCCCTGCACTCCTCCTCTTCAGGGCATCTTCTTCTGTGGCCATTTCAGCAAGCAGACCACATGCACGACAGTGAAACATCAGGCTGTCCTGCAAGCCTCATCCGCTAGTATTTCATATTTTGGATGTACTCCTGGGAAAGTGCTTACTCATTTCGCTCCAGAGGAAGCCAGGCAGCCTCACTGCCTCAAGAATAATTTATTGTCATTAATAATAATACACTGATATAGAACTTTTCATCCCAAAGGATGAAAAAAGCAATTTAGAATCTCCAAGCAATTTTCAGAGTGGAATAGTTTGTGCTTTAAGGCACATGCAGCAGTGACACTGGAATGTCCCTGGCTGTGCCTGTGCCAGTTACGTGCACAGAGGAAGTCTGCCATGCCAACAGAATCAGCTGATGCCCTCCTTGGCAGCACAGGGAGGGAAAACAGTAGCAGTGGGTGAATTAAACATGGCATGGGGTGCAAAACCATCTACACTACTGCATTCAATGGCATGAAGCCACTGGGGCCACGATACCCCTTTCTCTGGGCAAATGAAACGACCCTCCCTGCATGAATTGGTGCAAAAAGGAGAGGTGATGGACCAAGTAATGGAGTTTTCAGAAAAGAAAGGAGGGTAAAAGAAGACCAGAGAGATACTAGTGGTTTCTTCAGTCATGTTTCCTTTGCTTCCCAAAGCTAAAATGTAATGCTTGCTGAAAACCAGTAGTTAAAACACCAGTGTGCCCTTGATGCTTTCGTATCTCTCAGACTGGAAAACAGACAGCAACAAGAGCTACTCTTTGGTCATGATTTCCCACTGCAACCCGAGTGCCCAGCACAGCAAACTCTGACTTCAAAAAAATAAATTAGACAAAAATTGAGAAAATATAAAGCTGCACAAATATTAACAAGTTTGTGCAGTGTTTGGGAAGGATATTTCTCCTGCAGATCTTCTGAATCTTTTTTCCCTTAGCACTTAATGCATAATCTGGAGAGATAAATACATAGCTTCTGCTTAATAACCACCCAGAGAGAAGGGCAATGCATTCCTCCAGGGAGCAGCAGTTGCAGACAGAATTTTGCTCCATAGGTCACTAATTCAAAGGTAACCTACTTTACCAGGGATTCAGATGTATTAGTAGCTGCTGGTGCTGCTTGGTGGCTTGCAAGTAAAACAATTTTTCAACCTCATATGAGTTCTTTGCATGTACAAGTCTCTAGCTTACACAGATGTTGTAAAACCTCCAACTGCAGACAGGAGGGCAAGGGTCAGTGCAGTGAAGGAGGTCTCCTTTCCCAGTTGGTCCAGCTGATCTGTGCAAATCTGGACTGCAAGGTGGGATCGCCATCCTCCTGGCATGACCCTCACACACCTCTTCTTCCAATCTCCCTCTGAGCCCTCTTTCCTTATTTTTTCATTTACCCAAACCTCTTTGGATTTCCACCTTTACAATGGAAGCATATTTTCAGATCTCCAGTCTTAAAAAGATCCAATAAATCAACCAACTCTGTTAGCACTTCCCATTGTGAGCTACAGCTCTCCCTTCTCCACATCTCTCTCCTCAGCTTGTTGGGAACACAGTTCACATAGAAGCAGAAATTAAAACAGTTGAAACAAAATTAGAGGATGAAGACATGGACAAATCCCCGTTTCATTACTAAGAAGTGGTGCTAAAAATAGGTCTGAGTACAGACAGTACTGGAACTTCTATCACTGCTAGACTTGGGAATTTGTTTATGACTTTTCCCAGTGAACACAGAGCCTTATAAACACACTTGAGTAACCTTTGGGGGTGGGAAGAAAGAAAATAAGGGGGGAAAAAAGGAGACCATATCAAATATTTATGGAGCCATGAATCTGTTTACCTGGAGGGTAGGTAAGAGAAGCAAGTATGTCATGCATCAGGTTGTATTCTGGAATGGAAAATTCTGCTGTTCTTTGCATGCTATCCAGCTCACATCCATGAATTTTTTCATAAGACTACACTAAAATTTTCATTAAGCATTTGGGGATTTAAGGAATCATTTGTATGTGTTAAAATCAATATTAACTTGTATTGTTCACTGGCAAGTCACTCTAACAGCATTATACAAAATGTTTTCAAGTGCACTGAATGAGTGATGATGGTATAAACCAGTTTGGGGGAAACTTTTATTGCAGTAAGTGCAGGGTTGTTATTTTATTCTTAAACAGCCTTTACCAGCATCAAAGAGATGTAATTGATGCAATGATTTCAAGTATTGATGGCTGCTGACATATGATTTTACAAACATGCAGAGAGAAATTAGGATAGGCCAGGCTATTACAGCTACAAATAAACTTTTAAGCAATTTAGGAACGCATTAAAGGAAAGCAGAACACTTGGAAGACCAAGCAGCTGACTCTTATGGCTACAGCTGAATAGGCAAAGATAGTGCAGCACAGCAAAAGCACACTTGCTGCAGGCTGAGCAGGTCTGAAAAGCCAACAGTCTCACCACCCCCAAATCATCACAGTGAGACCTGTAAACCCAGGATCCTGCCTTCATGGCAATGGCAGGGCCACAAAACTCACAGGGAACTTTGGGATTTTGAGCACCAGCTTCCTTGGAGGCTGAGGCACTTTGCCCTTGCCTTGCTGAACCATGAGCCTGTGTTTTTCTCCCTGTACATGTCCCTAAAGCTCCTGAACAGTGAGTCTTGCTCTGCTGTGAGCGCTCTGTGTGACATTTCACATGAGCCCAAGCTGGGGCCGCCTGCCATAGAAGAGGGACAGACAGTGACATTTCCTCTGCCTTGTGGGCAGGGATGAACCAACTGCTTCCTTTAAGGGTGCAAAGCCTTGAGCATTTGGTAGTATTACATCCAAACCATAGTATCAATATGGTGTCAACAGGGAAATTTTTTTTCACTGCAGTAGGATGTGAAATTACTTTTTAAATTTGTGCATGCCTCCTTATTGTATACCTGTCTACACAAATAAACTTTTGTGTGTGTATATATATATATATATAACAACAGCAGGAATATCTGGAACAAGCAGAAGAAATGAGTGTCTTTCTCTGATGAGGGACTGACGCATCACTCCTGCAACAGTTTCATCAGGAGCCATGCTAAGAACTATCTTCTGTTTTTGAGTCTCCCCTCCTGGGCTAACCAGTCAACAGGGATGCTGAGTGACCTCTACCCAGTGCTCCTCAGTATTTTTCCCAACACAGTTCTTTATGCCTATGAAAACAGCTTATAGAAACTGTATTATTTTTTATGAAGTCACACTTTGTATGCTACAGATATGTGCTTGGGTTTGTTGTTTCTTTTTTCAAAGATTATTTCTAGGGCCTAGGGTTTTTAGATTGGTTTATGGTATATGGTCCCAAACTATGTATTACACATAAAATTAATTATATATATTTTCCTTTGCTTTTAAGTCTAGGCTTCTCAGAGTTCTTCCTCAAAGGAATAAATAAAACTGGCTCTCCAAATTATTAACAAATAATATCTACTGCAGACAGATTTTCAAATTGCTCTAAATTGCATGGCAACGTTGATTTGAATGTGGTTACAGCAATTTACATCACTGCAAGACCTAACTGAAATGAATATTTCAGGCAGCTCAGTAGTACTGGTACAGGCTGTTCCCATTTGTATATTTAATATCTGAAGTTAAGTATAAATTTGCAAATAATAAACGTGCTTATGACTATATCTATATGCACACACTTCTCTCAAAACTTCTAACGAGGCTTGAAGAACAATAATGAACCAGGTTGAATATTCAAGGCAGTATCTAAGAGCAGAGATCCCCCCCACACTCACTCATGAACATAGTTGCTTCCTGGGAAAGCAAAGCCAGAGGGGTGGGAAAAATGGGCAGACTGGAAGGGGGGGGGGGGGGGGATGATGACGACAGAGACTACTGTATATTTTGGGAGCATCATATCCTCCCATTGCAGAAGTTTTCTTGTGGTCCAGCACTGGCTGCAGTGGGGATGGGAAGGGCTGGCACTGGGACAACTGCTTGGGTTAAATTATTCATTGCTCTCTGCTGAATATCAGGATGAAAATGACAAATTTTTACCCTATCTGTACAGATACACCCTCAAAATATTTTTCTGATATTAGTTGTATGGGAAGATTTCTCAAAGACTTGTAAAAACAAACCTTCCAATATCTCAGACCACAAAATCCCAACTGCACAGACAGGCAGTAAGTCTTGCAACCTTTTTAGTTAAGTAAAATTTCATCTCATTAGCAGAAAATTAAATCAAAGCATGTACTTATGTTTAAGTGGACAGCAAGGGATTGTGTAGAATTCATTGCTGCTCTGCCACCCCTGAATTCAGTACATCAGCCCCAAGCAGTCACATCCACACTCATAGGTTCTCTTAGGCCATGTCCAAAGTGTACATGCAAAAACAACACAATCAAAACTTCAGTCCTATCTTTTCCAGGTTTTTAAGACCTCTGACGCACGAAATGCAAGGGACTGACAGCAGTAGCTGTAATCTTCATTTCTAACTGTCTCGGAGGTTAGTTTCACGGGGATTTGGCGGAAGCACTACAACGCTTTGGAGGTTTGGAGCGTTTCTCAGCAGCGAAGCTGCATGACGAGGTCGGGGGCAGCACTGGGAGTTTCCAAAGAACCCCCCGCGCTCCCCTCCCGCCCGTGCCGGCCCCGGGCGGCCGCCAGAGGGCGCGGGCACCATTCCCGCGGAGCCGCTTCCCCCGGCCCTGCCCGGCTCAGCTCCCGGCCCGGCCGCGCTCCGGGCACGGCCCCGACCGGCTCCGCGCAGCCTCGCAGACCCAGGATGCGCTCAGCCGGAGCAACGAGGGGCTGCCTACGGCAGTGTGTGAGCCCCCGGGTGTGTCAGCAAAATCCAGCCAGCGTGCCACCAACCTGGCTCGGTGAGCTCCGAGAGCCTCCCGAGCATGCCCGTAACTCAACTGGCCTCTGCCTGGCAGAGATGTACGGATTGGTATGCAAAGCAGAGGAGCTGCTGTGTTGGTGTCAGGGACAATTAAGGTCTCTGCTCCCCTGCCCATTAGCTGAGTGATTCGGAGCTGCTGGAGAGGTTTAGTCATTCCTGTGGGGGATAAAGGACATGGATACTCTGTCTGGGGATATTGATTGAGAGGGACGCTAACAGTAGCTGGGATACCTTCTCAGTGACACAGAAGTTAATGATTTAGTGATTCATAGAAGAAAAAGCTGCCTTGCCACCTTTGGTAATTGTTTGCATTGCAGACAGTGCCTCGTGAAGTGACCTTGTCAAATTAGCAAAAGCCCAGAGCACTGTACGGCAGGTAACTCGTTGGCAAACGAAAGACTGAGGTTATCAATATGTGAGTCTCTGCACACGCACACACACTCTGTGTTTCATCCTGATTGAGCACAATTTCTAGGAGCTCTTTCCAGTACAGAGTATTTCAGAGCTGGATTTCTGTTCAGCTAATCCCATTCTCTGGTGAAAAATCCCAAGAACCCCAACTCTTACTTTCTAACAGACAAGAAAACTAAGACCCACTTCCCTACTTTTCCTCTACATAGTACCTAAGTAAAATTAACATTAAAAACATTAAAGCAATCATTCTAGGGATCCACAGAAAAAGGGAAGCTGCCTAGCTACTGGGGAACCACAGCACTGTAGCAGAGCACAGTTGCTCCCCAGTTGGCTCGCAAGCCACAAACACAGCACAGCAAAGCCAATCTAAATGTGAAGCAAGCTCTCAGAAATCTGAGTAAGAAATGGGCTCAGCTGCTGGATTACAGGCCCCAAGAGACTCTTAATGGGCTACAGAGACTGTCACCTGCAGGCTACTGTTTGGCTCAAATTCACACTGGCTGAAAGTTTCCACCAGAGGATGACTTGCTGGTGGTCTGTCTAGAATAAGACAGTGCATTCTGACTGTCTTAATTTTTCTTCTATTTCACACTAATTTTGGTATCGTGTCTGATTTATGCTTTTTACTAACCTACATTGGAATTTTTTTTTAACACTTCATGCCTCTCTAGTAAATTCAAAAACCACTGCTGTGAAGACGAAACTTTTTGAAGCAGTCATTTAACTTTGCTCAAAAAGCCAATGGCCTGCATATTCAAAATCACACATCTCAATGCTGCTACAAAATAAAAAAAAAAGAAACATCTGTGAAAATTTCTGTTCTTCCTGTTTAGAAACATCTGGGTTTTGCCACTGGATGTGGTACATGTTACCCATGACATGGTAAAACTTTACACAGGCAAAGCAGAGCAGTTTTATGAGAGGTGTGGCTGAGCATCTTGCCTCCAACTTGTCTGGGGAGGGGGGAATATAATTTAGTATAAATGTGTCCACAGGGATTTGTAGCTTTTCCATTATAGTGTTCAACATGAACAAAATATTTCACGGCATCCATGTTTTTACAGACTATTGTGATGGAGGCACTCTGTTCCTCTTGAAGCTAATAGAAAATTCACTGTATAGATCAATTCACTATATCCTGAAATATATACATATTTCAGACCCATATATACCCACTGCACCTCCTTTTGAATTGCAGTGATGTATGAAAATGTCTAAATAACAAAGTAAAGTGGGAGTAAAATATTTTTCCCTGAACACTTCCAATTATTTGCATTAAACTCATTGGTGTGACCCCTGTTTAATTTCTGGGGCATTTTACCTGTGCAATACTATAGTACCACTGCGGGTAAATCAGGACCAAGACTTTTAATGTCTCATCCAGATTTCATGAGGCTTTAATTAAGGTACCTCAGGAGCACTGGATGCTCAATCACTTCTTTTTTCTTAACTAATTACAGAAAATATTTTAGCTAAAACCACAACTTCTTTGATGTAGGTTACTCATACCTTCCTCCCTCCCCCCAAAAACGTTCAGCATTAAGCATGTAAATCATACTGAACATTACCAACCTAAAGGGAAGTGACAGATGACTGTGACTGCCATTAAATGTTTATTGCATCCCTGCCATGTAATGCAATTAGATGGCAAGGAACATGTAATGTGTATTGCTCTGGTGGGAGAATGGGGAAATTATTGAATTTTCTCTCTTAATCTATTTATATCTTGCAGTGGGGCCATTAGGTAGATTAAGCTAGGGACAGTGCCCCCATTCAGTATGCTAAGTAGTGTTTGTCACTCATTGCATTATATGGCAGTGACAGCCACGAGAGTCCCACACATTGCAATAACACTGAATCAGAGGAGAAGTGGCTGAGAAGTCTCCTGCTAACAAAGTACTCTCTTAGTATCCATTTTTAAATGCTTCTCTTTCTCTCAAATAAGGAGCAAAATCCCTGCCATTCCCCAACCCTCCCCTAAAAAAATTTAAAAAAGGAAAAAGAAATCACTAACTCTGGTTATTTCTTTCTTTCTAGGGACTGGTGCTACAGGAGTTCAACCTGCATGACATGTTGCTTTAGTAGAACACTACTGTGCTCCTTCAACTGTTCTTTATATGCAGGTGGTTCTTCAGCCTCCACTGAGGCTGAAAACTTCAAAGCTTAATGAACTCAGCTTCACAGCAGCTTCTGGAGGTAGCAAGGTAAAAAGGATCTTCATGTTAAAGCAGGGGATGAAGCCATTAGAAGGTATAAGTACAAAGCCACAAATAAAAGCAGGATTCAACATACCATTCCAGCTTTTCTAATAATACATACCCCTGGGCATTCAGAAATTATATGTTATCTCTGCAAACTCCAACTCAGACCCTGTGTTTTCCTCAAGCAGTTCCAACACTGGCTTTGCAGCCTGGCATCTGCAGCAGGCTCTCTTGGGGCAGAGGGGAGGTTACATGGCTGTGGCTCCCGCTACACCACAGCCCCAGGATCACATTGTGCTCTGTGTCAGTCCTGATCCTGAAGTCTCAAAGACTCGGTATGGATCTATTGGCTGGTGTTTTTTCCAAAAGTTAATGAATCCTTCAAACATCAGATCTCAAAACTGTCCTCACATTTTGCTAATTCAGGCCTCCTCGGCAGATTTCTAGTGTTTCCTGACTCGAGCATGGCAATGGCCGTTAATGACAGGCTAAGTGGCCAGCTGTGGCTCCTTAATACCTCACCTAATTGCTGCTCTAACATCCTTCTCCTCCAAGCCTTGCATGTGTGTCTGAAGTAATGGATAGATAGCCCTAGAAACCAGCAGCCTTTGTTCATCCACAGACAGATCGTGGTGAGAAGCAATACAAGGCTTCTCTGAGACACCCTGCTGATGCACTTCTCACTGTGGCAGCACCATTTCAAGTGTATTTTTCTCAGAGAGTTAACGCAGCACTTGCTCTCCCTGTTTGAGCTCTGGGCTTAGCCCAGTACAGCCCCAGAGCCTGTGTCTCCTCACCTCACTCTACATGGGCAGGAGAATCTCTGGGGTTTCTGAAGCTCTGTTCCACTGCTCTTCATGCTGCAATCAGCTCTGCTTTTCTGACAAAGTTTCCCAGAAAGCTGTGGAAGGACGAGGCCATCTGCCCAGGCCCATGGCAGAAGGCTGGAAGACTTCTTGTCTATATGTGACAGCCCATGTCCTCTACAGACGCATCCTAGAGGAAATGAAACTGAACCCCTGTGCAGAGCTGTGTCTGCCAACCCAACGTCACAGTACAAACAGTGGAATCTATTTTGTTAACTGCATCAGACAGCTTCATCTGCAGTCCTACCACTCTCTAACCCCATCACCCCTCTGCCCTCATGCCAGGCACGGTGCTGCAGTCACAGGCATGCATAGCACCGGCTCCGAAGGCCGTGTGCCTTCACGTTTGGTGACAGAGCACTTGCAGCCCTGCTAGCACCGACTGCCACGCCACCTCACGTGCTGAAAGCCTCAAGCTGCTGCTCTCAGTGATCGCTGGTGCTCGGGGTGACACTTGGAGCTGCTGCCACCTCCTTCAGTACCAAAAGCCAAACAGTAGAGAACAGTCTAGGCAGAGGAAGTTCCACCCTTGTTGGTCAGGCTGGCAACACTTATTATTATATTGCTCCTCTTGTGGCTGCCATATGTGATATTTCAGAGGGATTCAAGTCACTCCACTTTAGGAACAGATTTAGGCCAGGAACTTGGAAAACAACAAGGACTATTCTGACCTCACCTGCTTGGCCCAAGAAACTTAAGAACCATAACTAAACTAGGCTTCCACTCAAAATTTTCACTTATATGTTAAAAACCTAACAGAAGCAAAGACCTTCCTGCTTCCTTCATGCACCTCTCCAAGATCAAAGGATCATAGAGGTAGAAAGCTTCTTTCCTGAGAGTGGGCAATCATCAGGTGAGACTGTAAGGGCCCAGCAAACTCTGAACCATTCTGCTGCTTCCCAAGGGCTTTGGAGCAATTCGGTTTTCACACCCTTTGCTTTGTCAGATGAAATATTTGAATTGCTCTATCTAATGACAGGGTGTATATTCACAATGAAAATCCCAGTCCTTCTCACAGTGTTATTTTTGACATTGAGCACAGAAATGCTGAAAGTTTCTAACTGACACCTTTTCATTAACGGGAGAAAAAACTGCACACATCTATCAAATCTCTAGATGCAATAATGTAATATGATTTTTGCTAAAAATAATATCAATTCATGGTACAAAAATCAATTCTAGCAATTTCCAGTGCTAGACATATTGCTTTTATGTCCTTTTGTGTACAGTACTTCAAGTAAGTGAAAGCTGACACTCAAAAGCTCTCATAAGAAAGCTCAGTTTTTAAAGAAACTAACGTAAAAAAAATCTTCTCAAGCTGTTGAAGGGGACCAAATAGAGCCCTCCTGGAAAAACATGCAATATAAAGTCAGTAGAGCTGCAGTTGTTGATGTGTGGGCAGAAGCCTTTCCATGCTGAAAGGCTCACCCTCCTCTTGTTTCCCAGCACTACAGTAATCTGCCGGCAGATAACTAAGCTGTAAGATATAAAGGAAAAACATATATTTTCTTGAATGAAGACAAAGGAAACTCAGTCTGTCTGCCTCTCAAATTTGGGAGATTAATAGTATTATGAAGGGAATGTTTTATTACCACATGTAAATCAGACTTGGAAAACCAAAGAGTGGAATAATACTCCTGTGGAGCCAGTGAAACACCAGTTTGTGAATTGGCAAGTCATTGCATTTTGATATTTTTTGGCACTGCAGAGCATCTGCAAACCCATCATGCTATCTGATAATCGTTTGGTATTTGATAATACAGTACTAAAGGCACAAGTGAACAAAAGGCAGCCAGGGAATTATTTGTGAATTATATTATATTGGTATTCAGTAATTAAGCCTTAGAATTAGTTGGGAGAGGAGAGCATTAGACTTCAAAATTGCTCTACTGAGTACAATATTTGTCTTCTATGTCAAACACATTTATTCAACTGAGTCATGCAGATCTGCTTCCAAGCTTGGAGACTTAATGCCTAGTGAAGGGCTTGAAAATGACTGATTCCAGCATTTGCCACACACTCACAGCTGAATCCCCAACCCCTTTTCATTCCCAAACTTCAGTAGGCAGGCAGAATGGTAAAAATTATATCCTTATTTTTAAGTAGAAATATATCTTGGTTTTGTGTAATCTCATGTAAAAAATACCTATTTCCCTGACTCCTTGTTTGACAGTAAGCTTCTGTAGGTAAATGTTTCCTGCACAGCCAATCTTGTTTTTACTGAAGTCAGTTTATGAAAATCCCACAAAGTTCACACAGAGCTGTCAGACAGTAATTGTTTGTCCCAGACAGCTAAAATAAAGTGGTTCACCACCTTATAAAGAAGGCATCCATTAAAGCATAGACTTAACTGAAAAAAAGAGAAATTATGGGCAACAAAGAGAGGAATTTCATTGTGAAACTGATGCAAGAGACTATAAAACATCTGGAAGATGTTAGTGACTGCACTGGCTGAAATCACAGAGCACGCTATCTACTCTCTGAGAGCTGATTCTCCTTGACTTAAAGGGGAAAGAAAACCTCAAGTGAGATAGCAGACGAGTTGTTACTCAGAGCAGGCTGGCACTCCTCACGCCGGCACTGATAAAATACCAGAGGGAGGCTCTGGCTGTGCTCACTCTCCAAGGGGGAGACAGCCAGCCTTAAGCTCCTCTCTGATGGGTATATGCATCACCACTGACAGTCACTCCAGAAACATGGTGTGTGCTCAACCCCAAGAGCTGAAGCACTCCACAGCCTGCACCACTAACCACTGCTGCAGATACTCTGAGCAGGAAGGAACTTCTCTCTCCTCCTGACTTACCCTCTTTCTTCACACCCCCCCTCCCCCAGCAGCAGAAAGAAAAGTTTTGTTTGAAGTCTCACAAATTTTACTGTTTTCATTTTTTTGCCTCCCTTAGAGAGATTTTAAATGTTCAGATATTTTTGTCTAAACAAATATCTGCAATTATTAAAGAATACTGTACACTCAGGTAAAATGCCTAATGAGGTGATAGAGGCATTGTATGAAGTGGCAGAAAGTGTTACAACTAGACTAGGAGACTACACTAACATGTTTCAGTTGCTTTTGTCTCTGCTCTCCTCTGATATTCTCCTGGGCCCTCAGCAGTACAGATTCAAACAAGCTGAAAATCGGCCCTTCCCATCCTGTTCTGAAAGGCAAACAGTACTCTGCCATTGAAACAGATGTTTTGGTTGTGGACTTTATTAAATAATAGGAGTGTGTTGTGGAAAAGTCCTGTACAGGCTGGCTCACTTGTAGCTTCCCTTTGGTGTTTTCTGAAAAGGTAACGTCAAGGTGAAATCCCACTCCTGACAATGCTAATGGAGGTCTTTCCACAGGCTGCTGTGGAGACAGGGTTTGACACCCACCATGCCCTTCCTCCACTTCACACCATCCCCTTTGCTTCTGGTACCAGACCCACTTCACGAAACTCCTCAATTTTACCTGTCCCAGAATACTACTGATGTTCCTTTTAACTTGTTTCCAAGACAAATCTGACTTTTATGTGCAGTGTAAGTCAAAGGTGATAACAAAGCTGTTGAGATTTATGATTCCTGAAGCCCAGTAACTCAAAGGTGCATTTCAAAATAACCACAGCAATCCTGATTGGTGCTGAAAAACAGCAGCAAGAAGATAAAGTAGTGACAATACATGAATTATCATGTTCTTCTTTACAAGTTATATATGGCCTTATTTCTTTCTTAGTTTTATTTACAATCCAATCTGAGTATTATCCATCTATGTTTGCTGGTTTTGCCAGTATTCACAGAATTATTTCCGTGGAAAATTTTTATGTACATTTTCCTCCCGAAGTCTTTGTGTTGGCAATATACCATTTCACCTGGCAAGGCATACAAAATATTAAGAGCCCTTCCTGCTAGAAAATAGTAAATCATAAGTATGCTGCTGACACCCCTAGATATGCAATACATCTTAAACACAAATTTTCAGACAAATGATCAATCACTGCACAACCCAATGGACTTTAAAGAATCACAAATAATTTTAGTGCTACCTTATGCAGATGCTGAAAAACAGTGGTGAGGATGACCGAAGGAATCACAGAAATTAAATCTAGTGACACGCTGACAAATACGCTAATCCGCATTAACGCCTCTGTTTGCTCTGGGAGATAAAAACCATTACAACTAATGACAGAATCAACCTTATCAACAGCATCCAGAGAAGCAACAAAATATTTGGATAGCTGCGGGGACAGCTTCTGAAAATAGTCTGCAGAATTCAGCTAGAAGCTTTTCAAAATAGGTTTCTGGGGATGGGCTTTTTTAAGACAGCCTGGGCTCCTCACATGCACAGCCACCGCCAGAGGTAAACCTGCTGCTGTGACCACCCTTCAAAATGATGTGCAGAAACAAAATATGGCAGTGAAAAGCATGTAAATTAACTGGAAGTTTGAGAAACTTCAAAAGTAATCACATTTAAACCCAGAATATTGGGAAGAAGCGAGGTGCAGAAAAAGGAAGGGAGCAATTCAGAAATAAAACTCTTGAAAACTATTTCACGTAGTCATAGGAAGATGAAAAAGTTGGAAGGAAATGCTGAGGTTATGCAGGAGAAAATTTAACATGCTTTAGCATATTTCTTCTTTCATTTGTATTTTGCTTGGGAAAGAGTGAGAACAGACAGCTACAAGGGACGCTGTCTAAATACAAAGCAGAGAGCAACCCTAGCAGCATGTCTTTTTAAAAAGGAAGGAAACATGCCAGTTCTCAATTAAATGCTTTCATTGGTCAAGTCTGCATACAAAATAGTTTACACAACACCCCAAAGTTGCCTGCATGAATTTTTGTAGTCAGAAAGCAAGCCAACAGCAGAATTATTTTTGCTGGGAGTCTCAAAATGACTGGAGAGCTTTGCCTCCCAGATCTGGTTTCCATGCCACTCTTTACTTGCCAACTAAGCCTTGACTCTCAGCACACACAAATGAAGAATTTCCAGAACTTTTAAAAAGCAGAAGGTTTTTCTTGCATAGAGGCTGATGCCAAGAAAACTGGCAAATATGAGATTAATTAAACTACGTATGCAAATATAGCTAACAAAATGGCTGCAAGAGATTAAGGCAGACAAATGTGCTGGTGCATCCTGGTATACTGTCTCTGTATGTTCTGGAGTATGCTTTGGAGACCCAGATTGTCTGAAGACTTCATTTCATATTCCAGATTACAAACCAGTACCAAGTATGGTTCATTGCTCACCACAACAGACATCCTGGCTGCTTTTTCATACTTTTCCTTCAAACAAAGCTGCACTTTTTAGGCACATTTTTAAACCTTTTCCATAGAAAAACAGGATGACTGGGGTTGGAAGGGACCTTAAAAATCATCCAGTTCCAACCCTCCTGCCATGGGCAGGAACACGTTTTACTAGACCAGGTTGCTCAAAGCCCCATGCAGCCTGGCCTTGAACAGTTCCAGACATGGGGTACCTACAACTGCTCTGGGCAAGCTGTGGCTCACCACCCTCACAGTAAGACATTTCTTCCTAATACAAATCAGTTTAAGGTTATTACTCCTTGTCCTAGCCTTTGACATGCCCTTGTGAAAATACCCTCTCCATCTTTCTTGTAGGCTTTCTTCAGGTACTGAATGACTGCAATTAGGTCAGCCTGAACTTTATCTTTTCCAGGCTGAACAAACCCAAGCCTCTGAGCCTTTCCTCAGAGGAGAGGTGTTCAACGCCTCTGATCAACTCAGTTTCCCTCCTCTGGACTCATTCCAACAGGCCCATGTCCTTGCTTGAGTTCCAAGGTATTAACACATAATTGACTGACCATTGCAACACTTCAAAATATTCCACAGAAAGACAAAGGCTGGATATGGAAAGCACAGTGTCTCTATGTCACTAGAAGTGGGCAGCTGTATTAGATACATGATTCCAGCTTCCCAGCTCAAGCATTTGCCCTACCATGTATAAATTAAATGAAGCAGATTTATTTGCAGTATAATGTGCTGCACCATATATTAAATGACTAAAGCAGATTTATTATGTGCTAGATTTAAAAACAGCCTTTTAAGAAGTATTTTCAATAATCCCAGTATCAAAGCAAGATTTAGAGTGGTAAACTGTATAATAAAATGTATTTAAGGAAATAACAAAACCTTCAACTATTTTCCCTACCCTGCATAAATGAATGACATTTCTGAATTTAATTCATACATAGGTGAAGGACCTATACAAAATCTCATTGACACTGAATTCCAACTAGAATGTCTTCACAAAGACATAAGTAGTGTGTAAGTCAGTCTCTATCCATTAAAAATTACAGTATTACACCAAAGAGAATGGAATGTCCTCAGGACAACATAAATTAATGCAACTCCATTTTCCTTTGTTTTTATCAGCAGTTTAAATTCTTCAAGAATCTGACCTTGAATGCAACAGACAAGAAAAGGCAGTTATGAACATTTTAACCCTAAGAATGTTTTGCACAGGGACAGAGTAAGACTATGTCTCCATATAGAAGTCCTAGTCAGGGTACTGGAAGGGCAGTCAGAGGGTGGACAAGGTGAGTGCAACTCTACCATTCTTCTCTTTTCATTTTGTTCAGTTAGTACAGCATTTGGAAGAAATGCTCTAATATCCACAGATTTTATAGTTTTCTGATTTTAAAGAAATGGGGAAAACTATAAGAAGGAATTCATCCTGTGCCAGGCAAAACCAATACCAGAAAAAGTAACCACAAAGAAAAGGCATGAAAGTTGTTTTATATATTAAGTCACTAATTTTTGAATTCAGTGTTCAGTGAATACCAGAGGATGAGCTTCAACTGGAAACCCCTGCCAGCTGTTTGCACACAAGCAGCAGAAATATACCACGTACCAAAACCACAACTGTATTTTGGCCCAAAGCAAGCCCCATTTCTCCAGCCAGCAGTTTCAGAAGTGTCTAGCACAGGCTATCCCTGCAGTGAAAATTGCAACATAATTCACTTTACTGTGACAATGAGAACCAACCCTCCACTTCTGAACAGCAAAATAAAGTTGTGAACTGTGAACCATACCAAGAGAGAACTGACTTGTTCTGCAGAGCAGGGATTTTTGGTTTGTGTGACCTTCTGTAGAAGGTGCAGAGCTCCGCTGGTGTCTCCTAGGAGCATCATGCAGCTTATTAGAGAAAAGGCCTACTACAGTTGTGACAGAAATGAGTACCTGAAGGAGTTCCTAGAGGGTTTGATCATCAGGGTGTCTCAAGGACTGCGCATAACATTGTTACATGAGGCCTGCAAAGGGCCATGTAGGAGAAAGGAAAAAAGGGGAATGATTCATGGGCAGGGATGCTTTTGAGCAAAATGCCCAGAGCGTGAAACTAGCCAGAAAGCCAAGGATACTTTAAAAGCCACTGCAACAAAGTCACATTTAGTAGGTAATAGTGATCTGAGCAATGATTGAACTCTAGTTCCACACTTCTAAAAAGTAAGTGGGGTTTTTTGTCCATTTGTCCTAAATATGTTGCGTTCTTGGCTGAACTTGTGTGGAATTCATTTTCCTTCCCAGACTAGTCAAATGAGTGTGAGTGCTTAGGACATATCTTATCCCGGCTGTAAAACCTCTGCTTCTGAACTAGGGAGGAATCTAACTTGTCTCTTAAAACATACCTGGTGCCAGAACTGCTGTACCCTAGTGGTGTTTCTGTGCAGGAGATTGTCATGTCTGGGATTCCAAAACCCATGTGGACCCAAAGGTATATTACAAGGTAGTTACAAAGATATCCTCAAATTCAATAGCAGGCAGAAATCTCACTTAGCCTGGAGAAGTCACCGGTTCTACCCAGGGGTCCAGAGAAGCCCTCAGCATCAAAGGAATGATAAAAACAGCCAGGCCTGTAACAAAGGTCATCTCTTCTTAACTTCTGTAAAGAAATAAACGCCAAACTGCAGGTAAGAGGTGATGAATGTTAATGGAGGTACAGACTGAAGGGAAGTGCTGAGTGGCAGGAGTCAGTGGAGTCGGGGGGGAGGTGCAATCCATCCAGAGAGCAGGGCCAAGGCTTTCAGAAACAGTCCATGGTTTTGCCCAGCTATTCCATTGGATCAAAGCAGTGCATGTTAGAGAAGCCATACAAACTTCTTTAAGGGGAGCACCCTCGGGTCAGTAGTTATTTTTCCCCTTTGACATAGGTTATCCTTTTTCCACATCATAAATCACTTGGCTGGGCAAATCACAGAAGCCAGAGAGAGGGGATAGGCAGCAGCACATGGCAAAGGGCCCATGACAGCTCTTTTTTTCCTGACAGACACATCAGCAGCACCTGGCACAGATGTTTGGCACAGATGTGCTCACCTGCAGGAGCACAGCGTGTGTGCAGCTCAGGGACAAAGGAAGCTGAGTCACCAGGACAGCAATCCCAGCCGTGCCAGGGGAGCCAAATGATTCCTCATCAGACTGCTGCATGTTCTTACCTTTGAGTGGTGCTCCAAGCCACTGACAGCTTTGTTTGCACTCATTCCTTTTGTCAGCTGGATTGTATGCTTATAGTCACCTCAGCATTGCCTCTCCTACTGCCTGGTCACCAAAGCCATTGCACACCACCAGGAAGAAAAAGTAGGGATTTCTGGAGCACATACTATGTTTGCAAAGGATTGCTTAATCCTAACTCTCCTCGTGTTTGTACCCATCCTTTCATCTTTTTTTCCTCTTTTTTCCACTGTTTTCTTTTACAAAACAGGGAGAGTCTGTTTTCCTGATTTTGCACTGTCTGGAAATGCAGTTGAAGGTAGTGTATACAACTGGGCTTCCTCCTTATATTATTACTGGACGGCCGGGATCCAAATACTTCTTGGCATCCTTTATCACTAATTCTTCTTTTGATCAATAAAAAAAGAATTCTGCAGCTTATATGAAGTGGATCAAAACTAAATATTAGCAGCCATCAAAATGTTTTCAACTTTCAAATATGTAAATCTATTCATGTATTGACAGGTGAAAATGCAAAGAAGTTTAACCAAGATGTTCCATTAAAAAGAAAATAACCAAACCCATATTCTTTGTGTTATTTACACATGAAAACAAAAGGTAACATTTGCCTGTCCCTCTTGGATTCACTTACATCCTGCATGCATTTTAGACATTTCAGGTAACCCTGAAGTTTTTGTGCAAGTTTGTGAAGTTTTTGTCTCAGAAGGTTACTCCAGCTCTTTTCTAGGGGCGCTCCCACATAGGAAGACTCAATGGATTTTCTGGGCACATCTTCCAAAGGAGGAAATAAAGAGACTCTAATGTACTGTGGGTCTCCACTGTCCTCCAGTGCATAATTTCATAACCACCAGAGCCTGAATGGTCATGACTCAAAACATAAACCAGAAAATAGAACACATTCTATGACTTTAAAAAAACCAAAAAACAACACATAAAGGAGAACTGCCTTGTACCTGTTTCCTGCCCTGAGAAAGGCAGCAAAATCCAGCCCTCAGTTTCATGGCACCTAATAAAAGTGCAAGAGCTGAGCCAAAGACTAGTTCTGTATTTTGGGATGTGTCTCTTTACGGACTGATTTTGTAGTGTTCTGAAGCAGACAGGAGCTCCAAACTGGGAAGGAAATCCATTCACACTCTGGGCACAGGCAAAGTCTTGCTCTGCTATCTAATGCCCCTCCAGCAACTCCAGAGCACCCACCATCTCCAGCCAATTCTGCCCTTTTGAAATACAACTGGTGCCTGACACAGGGGTGGAGAGAGGACCCTTCTTTTAAGTATGTGCACCGAGACCACGAGGGACCTCCAGCTGTGCAGATTTGAACGATGCATTATTGCACAGGGCTGCTTCACATGAAACCCAGCACAGCTTTTCCCTGAGGGCAGCCCCCATGGGACACAGGGGCAGTGGCACAAGTGAATCCCCTCACCTTCACAGCTAAAACAGTGTTGGAAATGCTCTGGGAAGACTTGTCCATCTGGTGAGGAGAAAAGGAGGAAAAGGAGGCTTTTATGAAGGGAGTGAGAAGTAGAAAAGCTATGTAGGGGCCCCATTAGAGTCACTGAACCACACACATGTGGGCAAGCAGGCTGCTCCACATGGCATGGAGCAATTTGGGCAGGACTGGTCCTCAGAGGCACTGGCAGGGCTGGACCAATGGCACAGCACAACAGGGCTTCTCCAATTGGGCATGAGGAGCCCCACTCCTAATTTGGTCTGTATCTTGCTGACTGCCAGCGAGGATGAGTGGCAAAGAGGAGCTGGGCCAGCAGGACTTAAGCTGGACACGAATCAGACTGCAGTGCAAAAATCCTGCACCCAGTTCCTACATTCTCCATAGCCTTTCCATGGAAACAAACACCACCATCAACCATTCTCATACCACAAATTACTTCCATGTTTTCTGTGAGCCTACCAGAGGGGAATTCCTGTGTCTGCTCCCTACCCAGTCCTGCCTCCAGCTCCTCTGGTTTCCATCTAAAATGGAGATAATTATACTTGCCTCTCTCCAGCATGTTTTTCCTACTGCAAATAAAAATGCACGACATTCACTCAAAGACTTCTGAGCTTTCACTATGCAAAGGCACTCTTTCTCAGAGGGTATGAACTTTATATTTCATAGCCAAGATGGCCTTCATTAATTTAGGTGGCATAAAAAGAAAATATGTTTAAGAAAGTAATGCACTGAAAAATCATCCCAAATTTTATTATGCATACTTTTTAGGCTAGTGGATAACTTTTTAATCCAATGTGTCATATTTAATGTTCTACCAAGTCAAATCCATAGATACCCCCAATTCTTAATATTTATTCCTCTGCTAGCTTAATACACTGGGTCAAGTGTGACTAGTGTTTATTTTAACTTTGCAAAATTGATCCCAGCTTCATATTTTTGAGACAGATTAGTCCGTTTTGGTACGTTTCCAGAATAAATCCCGCCTGTTCTTTTAAAGTGAGACAAACTTTTGACATACCATCATTGTGACTGTGGAAGGCATTTCTGGCACACATAGTGAGTGATTGACTTCTCTGCATGTTTTCATAGTGATAAATATGTGGTACCATTGGGCAGGAAAACAAAGTGTTCCCCCCAAAAAATCTCTGCTAAGCATATTTCAGAGAGAACGCGTTAGTATAGATACATCATGCTCTCTTTTCTGTGTGAAGATGTATTTAATTCCACAAAATCCACTCACTCCCACATAATTTAAACCTCCAAAGTGGAACATTCTACTTTTCCTTTTCTGCACATGTTAAAAGAACAGGCAATCTTGCCAAGGTTAACTATACAATCTTGTTAGGCTTCTATAGATTTCATTAATGCCTCATAAAAGAGAATCAATAAAACTCCTTGCACGTCAATATAAAAAATGACCTTTCGATTTACTCTTTAAGATACAACAAAAGAGAATCTTAATCAATAGACACTGTCAAAACTTCTCTGATAAGAGCTCCTGCAACAGGGAATTTAGATTAAAAGTTCTTCAGAGAAGTTATGTTTCTGGTCTGAACTCCTTCCTAAGGATCTGGTTTTGATCCTATAGGGAAACTTTGTTGGGACTACTCATTTTAGGCTACACAAACCTTGCAAGGCTGCATATTAGAATTATGGGATTACTCACACACTGAAGCACAGATCCTTGTAGAAGTGTCATCACAATTCAAAGGTTAATAGGACTGCTCACAAAGGAAAGGATTTATCCAGAACTGTGCCTCTAATTCCATTCTTGCTTCAAATTTTTGTTTGACATGTTTCCTTGCACATGAAAGTCCACAATACTTAAACTGACTTTTTCAGCTCCTTTTATGTAATTTAAAGCTTAGCATACCCAGCAACCACAGCAAAATGACATTTTCCTAAAGCATCCCAGCAGGAGAGTTGGTAGCAAATAGATCTGTCCTGGCACCAGTGCTGGCACTCAAAAGCAAGGGCCTGATCCATGATCTTTTCACTGATACTTTTAATCTATTTTTGCTCCTAATTCCTCATTTAGCTTGTGGGATCCCACTTTACATTGCCTCTGGGTTTTACAGTGTCCTCTTGGATTCAAATATAATAATGACCCACTGATATATTTTTAATAGCTAGATGGATAAATTCAAAAAATTGTTTTAAGTGCCTCCTCCCACTTCTGCAAGTTTTATCAGGTGGACAAGGAACAGTCTCACAGTAAAAACAAACAAACAATCCAAACCAAACAACGACATCAAGAGATGATAACCTGGTGGTAATAGTAAATATTTTTCTTCTTGTAATGTACCTCTGTTGCTTAATGTACCTCCTAGCCACAATATAATAGATAGTTCATATAGATGATGACACATTAATTTAAAAAAACTACCAAATCTTAAGTTCATGTGACTTTCCTTTTCGCTTCCTACAAGTTTTTCCTCCCTGCCTGCCTTAGCTCATCCTGAGTAGTCTTCCAGACTGAACTGAGGATCCTGAGATCATTCCTGAAGCAGAGAAGCCCAAAGCCTCTCGTGTCAGGATCACATTCAGTCCACTCTATTGTGAACAACTAGTGGTGTGGGATGATTGTGGGACCACTCACAGTCATTAGCCCAGACCAGCCCTCTTTGTGTGTGCTGGTGTCCTAAGGAAATGGAGCAGCAGCTCCTTTATCACTGCCTTCTCCTCCTTGACTCAAGTATCCTTGCACAACATACCTGACCTTTAAACAGGCTGCCTGCATGTGTTTGTGTCTGTCTCGTGGTTTTGAAATAGCTGGTAAATACATACTCCTCTACTTCTACCTTTCTCCAGCCTCAAATCCCCCAGGTTTGTTCCCATCCCAAGTTTCCATGCAAGAGAAAAGAACGTTTAGTGTATTCCTTGTATTTTGGGGGAAGAGGATGCTTGAACTTCTTTATACAGTGCAGTATTTGTCTTATCACCCAGAAAAGTGATAAAGCCTGCAGTTAAGTCTACAAAGAAATGTATGTTTTCCACTGTTGCTAATATTTAAAATCATTAATCCTAGCAGGTTCATTTATTTGTGCTTTATTTTTCCAATGCCTACTTTGATAGAAGACAATGAGGACAATCAAGTCTTGTTTCTGTAAATACACTCTAAAATGATCAAAAGTGACCAGTCATTGCCATAGCAAGGAAGATGGTCTTGGTGGTACACAGAAAGGTTAACCTCAGGTTTTATTCAGAAGCAGGGTGATGCTCTGAGAACAAAAACTGCAGAGAGTTGGGACAACGTGAACATACAGCCTCTTCATTTTAATTACTTAGTCTTTGAAGAGGCTTTGCATCAGTGGGATAATGGGCAATTGCAAAAACTTCCAAAGATTTTTTTTTTAAATAAAAAGTTTCAAACAATTTCTAGTCATAAACCAGCATTTTAACCAATAATTGCCCTTCTAGATGCCTATCTTTTCTTCAGGGTCTCATAAGTGGGACAAGATCTCGTAAAGATACAAACATTTTCCTCCTCATTTTAGTGGTAAACAATCTCTTTGTTAACATTGGGACTGCTCTCTGATGTACTTTGCAGCATCTGCTCCCTTTTCTCCCCAGTTCTTTTAAAAGCATTCTTAGAGTCATGGAATTTTTTTTCTGTCCAAACAGACCAGATAGAAATCTCTCCTCCAGGAAAGAGTCTTACAGAAACCCTGACTCTTAACAGCCCTCAGCTGGAGCAGAACCGAGGCACTGAACTCAGGACACTGTGCTGGTTTACACAAAATGAGAGGTTCAGCTGCAAGCATACTTTGTTAAGGCCAGCTCTTCTACTTAGTTCACCATTCTGAGCATAATCAAAAGTTTCAAGACCTAGAGCCTGTAGGCTGAAATTTATTGGGAACAGATGGGGCTAAGTGGCACACACAATTTACCTGTGTACCTAAATAACAATATATTTATAAGCATAAATAAAGCAGCTGGTCTCCATTTCCTCACTAATGAAAACACCCTTGGCCTTCCTGAACTCCAGACCTACACTGCCACAACTACTTGGTCTTCACATAGTCAAGTCATATCTGTTGGCGTGGGTCACAAAACCTAGTGTTGCACAAATTTTCATTAATAATTTTGGCTCTGTCCTGGTTTCAGGTAGGATAGAAATAGTTTTCTTCCTAGTAGCAGGTATGGCATTTCATTTTGGATTTAGGATGAGACTAATGGTGGCAACACACTGATGTTTCAGGTGTTGCTAAGCAATGTTTATACTGAGTCAAGGACTTTTCAGCTTCTGAATCCACCCTGCCAGCAAGGAGGCTGAGGGTACATAAGAAGTTGGGAGGGGACACAGACAGGCCAGCTGACCCCAAAAGGTTTATTCCATAGCATATCCTATTATGATGAGTATACAAGTGAGGGGTAAAACAAGACAGGGGCTGCTGCACAGGAACAGGCTGGACATCACTTAACAGGTGAACAATTGCACTGTGCATCACTTGTTTTGTATATTCCAATTATTTTATTGCTGTTAGTAACATTTCTGTTATCTTCTCTTCCTTTTCTGTCCTATTAAGCCATCTTTATCTCAATCCATGAATTTTGCTTCCCGCCTCCCCTCAATTCTCTTCCCCCATCCCACGGTGCAGGGATGGAGTGAGCCAGTGGCTGTGCAGTGTTTGCTACCTGCTGGGTTAAACCACAACAGGCTCCTACAGGAAGGCTCATGCTGTCAATTAAATTATGGCAACAGCTGAAATCTAAAGGTCACATCATCTAATATGAAACAACACAGCATTTGACAAACAGCACCAGTCAGAAGAACTAACTTTTGAAGGTTGGACTATTGCAAGGTAAAGCACTGTACTCTGGCAGGTGAGCGCATCTTTCCAAATGATATTTCATGGGCAGAAAGACACTTCCTTAGCAAGATACTTGCATGAAGCTTTAAGCTGGGTTTGTGGGAAGGAAGCATGTAGGCTTACATAAGCTATTTCAGTCCAGAAATTCCTTGTGGTTAGTTAATTATATATACTAATAACTTCCCAATGACAGTGTCTGGATGCAGCCTGCACACACACACAACAAAGCAATTTAATACTATTCACGCACTACAGTCTTCTCAAGCAATGACTCAGACTTCAGTGCAAGTTCTCACACTACAGAAAGTTAAGAACTGAGACTTCAGCTTTCCAAAATTTATATTCTGCATTCAGGAACCCCAGTGATCTGTCCAGAGAGAGAGACTTGCTAAATACTTTGCAGCAACACCTTTGCAGATCATATCCAGGGATCTCTAGATGCCTGTAGGATGATGATAAGGACACCTAATGCTGATCACAAGTATCACCATGTAGTTTTACATAGATCAAAATAAGTTGATATATCTTAAAATACTGACCATCTATCTAGAAGCAAGGGCAAGGAGCTCCCTTTTCACAACAGGCTTTGTGTACTCCCTCAAGGATGCAGGGAAAAAAAAAATAAGAACTTCTGTGACATATCCCAATGCCATTTCCTACCTCACACCAATTGTTAGTTGTGGTTTTATTTTGGGGGGTAGGATGCTAAGCTTGAGAGGTTGATAGCTTGGAGGGAGCAGCATTCCTGAGGAACCTAGCCATTAGTTTTGGAGACTAATAATTTTTTCAGAGAGTTCCACAGCCAAAACATTTGAAAATTTATGTCTACTTAAGAGGGTGAATCCAACTGCAGAACAAGGGTAAAATAATTCCCAAAGCAGATATTTTTCAAATTTGTCTTTCTAAATAGTGTTACTTGATTTCTTATTTTATTTTATACGCTAAAAAAAAATTCCAAGTAAACAAGAATTGCAAAATGTTGTATTTTCCACAACTACTTTTTAAGTTCTTCTCTTAGTGCAGGGTAAAATGACTAGAGGGGTAATCATTAGCCTTTTCCTAAACCTTTGAGGCACTTTTCTGAACTGGACAAACCACACACAGTTTGAGCTCTCAAAGATGATTTAGTAGCCTCATGCAAGCCCAAATATTCTGCGGTAGCCAGATAACCAGTAACATCTTCTTCCTTCTATTTAAATACCAGTTCAAAGCCTTCCCAGAAAGAAAGAGGGGGCCCAGTATATAACACATTATCATAGGTCCCCCAGCAGTCCACTACAAACCTGGCTCCTGGTCCCCTTTGGTTTCCCAGCCCTTTGGCCACCTGAATTAACAGCATAACCATCTGCCTCTTAGTGTCTTTCAGGCTTAGTGTACAACACACAGACATCCAGACAGATAAAAATAGTAAAACTTTGAGAAAGACAAAGAGTATTGGCACTGCAATGCCTTTTCCAATGAAATATGTTCATGGTTGTATTGAAGCAATTGTCCTGTGCCAATGTGAATGGCGTCATTTTGTTAGCTCCAGCATAATTTAATTACATAATTTTCCCAGCTCATAAATGTGTATATATTTCCTTTTTAAATAATAAAATACAATAATTATGTTTAAAAGTAACTTTCAGGCAAAGTAGTGCAAGAGATTAGGAAGGAACATATGGTAAAAGTAATTTTTGACCTATGCTTTATCCTTAAAACCCAAAAGTGGATTCAGTATTAAAATCAAAGCACTCTAAGTATATTATGAAATATTTACAGCTGTTATTACTGCCTGATTTATATGTGCCAGAGACCAGATTATTCAGGCTGGTTTCACAAGCAATATGTCAGTAAACAGGATTTTGTTTGGTAATTATATTAAACATGTCCATATAAGCTTTGAATTAATTATAAACTGTATTTTACTGTACTTGATAAAAGCACTAAGCAGCAAGAACTAACGATGGCAAAAAGGTCTCCTCTCATTTTCAATAAAGCTTTCTATGTGAAAATCTGTCAACATGAAAAAGTTGCTGCTTGTAATTAAAACCAGGCTTTAGTTCAGTAATATGTTTACATGTTATGTTCCAGAAGGGGGAAAAACACAATTGAATTACTCTCCTTAAAGCCTGTGGTTCGCAAACACACAGTCTGCTCCGGGCACTCTACTGATGTCAGCTCCTCCAGCAAGGAAGACACAGTCAGGCTTGCCCCCATGCACATTGAAGAGTTTTGCACTACTAGCACAGCGTGGTGAGAGTGCAAGGGAGCCCTCGAGATACATCCAAGGATGTTTGCAGTGGGCTGGTCTGCCCACATCAGGCATTTTAGCTGTGCTCCTGTCACTGCTGGCACAAGGCTTTGTAATGGGCAGCTAATGGCACAGCAGAGGCAGAGGAGGTTACAGCAGTCCTTCACCAGACTTGGGAGCCTGTCAGTGAGCGACTATTCCCCTACTCCAGCTCTCACATTAACTAACTAAGCCTCCAATGCCTGTCTCCAAAGCAGCTTTATAGCACAAGGTCTATTTCCAATGCAGACTTCAAAGCAACTTCTCCTAATTCGACCCAGTGCCAAACCAGGCGTTAACTGTGTGTCTGTGAGTGCCAAGACCACAGTACTGGGACCTCAGCCTGCTGGTTCCTTCTAAAGATGAACAGTAAGTTCCTCACCTGTAACACTTCTCAATACCAAGCACACAGGCTGTTTTTTCAGTACAATTTTCAACTCTTTTTTTGATACATAGAGATGGGTAAATGCTATTTGCTGTGCCACTGGTTAACTAGAATTTCAGACCATAGGATACAAGCACTATCTTGACACATTTAAAGATTTTCACACTGCTGTAATGAGACATATTTTCTAAATAGCCAGGAAACAACCTCCTTCCATGGCAACCCAGTTCTCCACATGAGAAAGCATCTTACAGGTTTCAGAATAAACTTCTCAAACAAGGTCATATTATATTTAATGATAAAAAACCAAGCAGATAAGCAGCTCTGTGCTTATCCTGTATTACAGAAGCCTGTACACTACATTTGTTAATCTAGCTTTAATTCAGAAACCTGACACTCCCTGCTTTCCTTGTATCCATTTTTGTTTCTCATTAATGCAACCAGATGGTGACTTCAGTTTGATTACAATTCTGCCTACTTTAATGTGAACTCTTCATCTTACTACTATCAGATGACATTTGCTTTTCTTAATGTACATAGTTTTAGGAAAAGCACAGAAGTGCTATTGCTGTGTTACATGAAAAATTCCAATATACATTTAGCTGACATAGCATCAGCTGGTGTTTAAACTTGGCTTAGCTAATGGACTTTTAATGTCAGTGGGGTTGTGTGCAGTTACTGGCTATTAGCAGGAATAGGCCCTTTCTATAAAAATCACTTTTCCTCAAGTGTGTTGTTTGAACATTCCTTCCCTTGATTTAGTGACTGTCACCAAATACAAAACAAATGCAAGGACGCAGGAATCTACTGTTATCTTTAAAACCAACTTAACCTCAGCCTGGCCTCCACAAATGAAATATGTTCTGCATTGGTACCAGTGAATACAAAACTTCAAAGACAAAAGACCAAATTTTCCTTGCTTTGCTGCAGTGAGTAAATCCCAAGCAATCCAGTGAAAATAATCAGACAGAAAGTAAATTTGATCACAATACTGTTATCTATTGATTTTCCTAAACAAAAAAAAGCAATGAAACCAAGTACTGGTAAAATAAGTTGATCAGTAAAACAAAGAAGATAAATACTCCACACAAAGTCACTTTGCCACTTAAATTAATTTTCTTTGCAAATGTTTCTCATACATGCAAATCTAAAACTTTATTCTTGAGACTACAAAATGATAGAAATGTTTATAAAGTAATTCATTGAATTAGGCATTTTAAATTTTTTTGAAGATTTGGAAGGTTTTATCTACTAGCCATGTTTACTACAAGGAATTAATATATAACTTTGGGGGTTGGATGGAAGAAAAAGATTCATACAGAAATATTTCAGGACAAGCAAAGGACAAAAATCAGCAGCTGAGCAGTTTCGCCTTCTCCAGTGCTCGTGAAAGGCATATGGCACTTCTCATTCTACTGCCTGCACCAGGATAACAGCTGCTTTTGCTACCAGCTACCAGGCTGCACTTTTAACCTATAACTTCGAAGCCCATGCTTTTAGTGGCAGAGGTCTTTAGTTAAAAATGATTGCTAAGGCAGGAAATTTCCACACATTTGTGTGTAATAGATATTTACGTGAATATCTGCCTACAGTTGGTGACATTTGGCTGTCAGGGTTCTTATCTAAAATATCATAACAAAAAGCCAAGCAAAAAAAAAAAAGTCTACCTAAAAGAAACTTGACAGCTTGTTTTCAAGTGAGGCACCATGTTAATCTCTCTACAGGAAAGAGTCACATTGCTACATGGAAAGAAAATGAAAAGCCTCAAAGTTATTCAAATTATTTAGCTTCAAAATAAACCAAAGCAAAAAAGAAACAAGCTCAGGAAAAAACTCGCCACCAAGTACGATGAGATCAAGGTCTGTTCATCCAAGAGTCTCACTCTACTGTGTCAACACATTTTTAACACAGAAGCAGATCTGCTTTCTGGCATGTGCTGGCTCTGAAATTAATGGAGCTACATTTGGTGGTGGTCATAACCTGGCCTTGTACCACATAAGTCTATCCTTGGTATAAACATTAGACATTAAAAAAAAAAAAAGAATAAAAGGAAACTGATAGCGAAACTGCCAGGTCCCAGTACTGAACTTTCTAGCTACAAATTTTCTAGTTACTTAGGAAGTAAGAAATTTGGAACTTCCTATTTGCTACAGTACAGCTATTTTGCATGATGAAGAGAAGGAAAACCTGCACTCCTATTCTTGCCAGCAGATCTGCTGCGTAAGAAGATTGCTGCATTTTGTTTTAGCAAGACACCAAAAAAGTTACCCTCACCTTCAAAAACTGGTGAGGAAGCGGAAAGGAAGCCCCTCAAGCTAGGTTTGGAATGTCTACATGAAAAGAATTTATAATGGAGATGATGATTTGTCAAAAAATAGTGCAGCTTTTGGGCCAAAAACCTTTGAGCAAGGAATACAAGTATTTCATGAGACAATTCAGCAAGATTTTCTGTGAACAGCACTTGTAGAAGGGCAGAGTCTTCCCCATGTAATTACAGATCCCTTCCTTAACCAGACAGAGTTCTAGTTTCCATAATGAACCCTGATTTTCAAATTAAGTGGCCAAGCTTAACAAAGGAAACTTTATTTCTTTCCAGTTGAAAGCACCAGAGAGTTTTATCCTATTAATAGAGGTTTATGCAGCAGAGATTTCTCTATAGTCTCATCTGAGTGCAGACATGAAATTTCAGTCTGGACACCTCACTGTTTGCCTGTGTAGCCCCAGCTATTCACTGTTAGCCACAGCCACTCATCTTTTGTATGTGTAGAGCTGCAGAGCAACCCAACAGACACACAAAATTGTGGGAAAAAGGAAAGGTGAGAGGGATACATCTGTGCTGACTCCATGAGCAATTAGCAAAACTTAGAGATAGAATAATGAAAGAGAAAAGTCGCTCAGACTAAGGCAGTGTGCACATCTGTACTTGGAATTACTCCTAAGTGCCTGCACTTCAGTCAGTGTAGGTAAATCCAGTGCCCGTGAGAACAGATTTAGTCTCGCTTGCTATTCTATCCCACTTCTTACTCCTTGATTTCAGTATGGCTGAACTGCAATTAACCTCATTCAGTGAGACTGTATTATTATTTTCCCTCACTATGTAAACTTTCCAGTATAAACACATATGCTGGGAGTGGATAAGACAAGCGACATATTTAAACAATAGATACAGCATATCATAAAAGTGCAGCAATTCATATGCCAGCCATTACTTTAGGAAATTGATGGCTGGAACATAGCTCTCCAAGAAGCTCTGAATTACTAATAATCCTGTGGTGATCCCTTTTCACTGTCTCATGTGAAATGCTTTAAAATCAAGCAAAGAAACACCTGGGGAAGAACTATCTTGAACAACAGTTCAAACAGGTTTCCAAAACGGCTGCAATAAAGTCAACCTCTTCTGACAGATCATTAAAGGCTTACTTGCACATTTTCTTGTATCTAGATGATGAAATTCAAGATTTCTCCAACAATTGCATCCAGCACTCAGGGGACCAAGAAAAACGCAAGCTTTCCTTTTTCTCAAAGGATACACTGCTAATCCACTGAGATTAACATTTCAACCTCTCACTCAATATAAGACTAAGAAATAAAGCTACTTTGCTTCTTGAAAATAACTAAAAAGGGATTGGCAAAAGCCACCTAACAAGAAAATGCTCACAGCTGCCAGGCCAGTGAAATCTATCTGAGCTCCTTAGCATTATTGTTGAAAATGTTCCTGCAACAAGAGAAAAAAGATACTGATTTAATTGCCTAGGCAACCTCATAGCTTTTATAACTCATAAGGCAACAGGGTCCTCTGGAGCGTAAGTCATTCATTCAGATGAATGAAGTACAGTTGAATAACACAGTCCTGAATTGCAGATTAAACACAAACGAAACAAAACAGCCCAGGACACTGATCCTTATTCTATTTACAACAGTGCTGCAGCCATGCCCTGGATCTGCTCTTCCTCCTTCCAAATTTGAGATAACACTGTGGATTGCATTGGGCAAAGCAAATCCTTACAAACTGCCTGCCACCAGAAAGTTAGAGGTTTTAGGAAGCATCCCTGTTCCTGGGCAACAGCATACACTTTTGCCTGTTCCTTTGTTCTGATTCTGGCCAGCACACAGTTAATTTTTGCAGTAGCCAGGAGAGGGCATGGCTAGGACCGGGAGATTATACTGCACCAATTCACTTCATTTTCCAGGGATGAGGTGAAGGGCTCTCTTCCAAGTCTGAGGGGTGTGGGAAAGGGAGTGGTGAGGCATTGCTGTGGTCAGGGAGTTTCCATGTGAATCATTCCACTCTTTCTCCCACTTTCTGTCATCAGTATTGTTGCTGTACATTTTCTAATCTAACTGTTGTTCCCAGCAAATGGTTCTTAGCTCAACCCATGATCTTTATATTTTGTGCTTCCAATTCACCCTCCCACCTTGGGGGGGAGAAGGGAGGAGGGAGAGAGTGAGGATCACATGGTTTTGAAGGTCTCAGTGGGAGATACTAAATTGAGGAGTACCATTCCTAACCCACACCATCCTTTTATACATATTTCTAGATTACAGCAGATATAAAGACACCATCAGTGACACACAAGAAATTCAACATTGAGAAGGTACCCGAGAGCCTTCTCAGCATAGCATTCCCTCTGTAGCATCCTCTCTTTCTTCAAACAAGAAAAATGGACTGCAGCACCAGAGTCTCGGCTACTCAGAAAACTTGAGCTCATATTTTGGTTTCCCTTACACATTTGCTCTGCATACTTAGGCAACTCCCCCTAGACCTCTCCACCAAACAGTGATAAATACAGTAAGCTTCCAAATCCAGCAAAACAGAGATTGAATAACTAAGGCAATGTTACAAATAAGAACTTCCCATTATGCCCAGCAACACAAGCACAGAGCTTTGCTAAAGACACAACTGTAGATATTCCCCGCAGGAGGTATCACCAACTGAGACAAGCATGCACAGCTTTTTGGGCGCCTCTCCTGTCCTGCCTGTGTAGGACTCACAACAAAGGAAAATGAGAATTTGAGGCCCTGCAGCATCACATGCTGACAGAGGAGGTGTCCCTGCCTTGACAGGACTGTTGGGCTGCCGTGCAAGCTAGAGCAGCACTGTTTGTATTCAGGGAGCAGCAAAGGTACTCACCTAAATTCAGCATTGCCTGACACTCCCTGGTGGAAATAAGGGCATGTCTGGCACCACTAAGAATCTGGGTCTCCATCTCAATCTGCATCACAGTAAAATCAGTGTGATTTACCAAAAAAACCCCACACCCAAACAGAAACCAAACCAAAAACAAAACAGCAAGATCTAGAGAGCAGTGTAATATTTGCCTTAACCAGTGCTAACCAAGATTGTAAATGAAGTCTAACAGTGAGATTTTTCACTGGGCTGGTTGAAATACATGGAAAAATGTAAATGGAAATAAAACCCATTGTTGTCAGAAGACTTCACAACTTTTTAACTTCATTTTCACTGAACACCTAACACATTTTCAGGGAGCATAAATACAAATAGTTTGGACAGTGAGGTAAATATTCAGGGCTTTATTGACCTTTTCTCCAAAATAACTGAGTCTTTTCTGGTTTTGATTAAGATTTCTTCCTTTTTTTCTGACCTCCCCTGAGCAAATAAGCAAAAAGGAATCCTTTTTTCTCTGTTGTTTCCCCCTAGATTTTCCATGTTGATAAAAGGGTATTTCTAAGTGAGACTGTTTTTGCATGAAGCTCTTTCTTCCCAGCCCAAACTTTTAGACAATGTGCCAAGCTATAAAGGGACTCCCCAAATCCTGGTGTTTGATGACTCGGGAGGAAATCCCATATTTCCTGCTTAACATCCATGTGATTTGGGATGGAGTCATAAAAGCAAACAGGAAGTTGTTCTAGTGATGACTACCTAGGGAGAAAGCTATATACAAGCATCTCTGAGGTTACTGAGAGCTGGAAAAATCTCTGTCAGCTCCTGCCCACTGCTCCCACTCACTGCTCCTCACTTGTGCATGTTGTTTGTACAAGCAGAGCCAGCCTTGAAGAAAACAACTGGAACACAGTTTGGGGCTTTCCTTTAGTCCCTCCAGCTAGTGTGCACACAGTTTTATGCTACATCCTCAAACCAGAAAGATAAATCTAAATACAATAACCACACTGGATCTTTGGCAAAATATTTAACCAAACCTACCATGAGCCCAACAACAATACTCAATAAATCATCTCTCCACCACAGCAGTGGAGTTGGGGGCTGGAGTACCTACAGATGACCCCATTAATTGAAACACAGGGGAAGAAATATGCTCAAAATCAAGGGGAATTTTGTTGTTCCTATTTATTCTGTGTAAAGTTCTTTATAACCATTTTTATTTTTAGCATAATTTCAAATGCTTGTTTGCAAATGATGCAAATTAAGTGTTTCTTGGAATACAGCTTTCCTCCTAGAAGACTTAATAACATTTCCTTCAGATTGCCTCTTGGATAATGTTATGATGGAAAGATCCAGGGGCGCCTGCTCCTGAGACTGGACTCTACTGAACACACACAATAAATCACTTAAAACACCACCATTCCTTCAGTCCTTGGAAGCAGCAGGCACTGAACTGTGCCTCTGCACAACATTATCCTGACGCTGTGCTGATGGGGGTTATGGCCAACTGGAAAACCACAGCTCGTCTCTTACTCCTTTCCTTTGATTCTCGACTTGTACTTGAGAAGCTGTTTTGTACCTCCGAGCCGAAGCGCAGCAGAGCCGGCTAATGCAAATGACAGACGCTGTAATTACTGCTTCACTGGCACCGCTGCCAAGATCGCTGCCTGCTAGACTTCAGTACCTCCGCTGGGTGGCTAACGAGATGTGCACTTCACAAACCAGCACAGCCCTCTCCCCACCCTAAAGGGAGGAAAGACAATGCCATTTCTTCCTAAAGGGACGTATAGACAGTTATGTGAAATGTATTGCATAGGCAAAGCATCCATGATTACACTTTAGTTTCTAAGATAGCCTCCAGTAACATGTTTTCAATGACAAACCAACATTCTGAGACTCACATGGAGACCGATCCTCTTTGACTAAATCACAGCAAACTGCTCACTAGTCCAAGCGATGCAAATTTACCCAGGAACTAGCCTTTGCACCAGCAATTCAAACATATTTTTCTGATGTGCTGCAAAAGTAACTTTCTTGCCTCTTTGTAGAAAAACTATCCAGAACAGATTCCTGGAAAGCCCAGTGACGTAAAATCCAGAAAGACCCAGAAATCAAGAAATACAGCCATACGCTATAAAACAGGTTACTAAACCCAAGGTTGTTTTGCTGGTAGCATGATATAAATGTAGCTTGGCTTTTTGAAGTATAACTCTCCTCTGTATTCTACTTATGCATAACATTCTAGTCATATACTGTACAGAAATAGTCAGTTGTTGTCCTTCTCAGCCTGGGCTTCTCTTACTTTCCATAGGAACTGATTTGCTTCATATCCTATTCACCTGAACTGCGTAGGCTGTGCCTCAAAACACCTCTCTTCCATTTGCATAAAAATCAAGATATTTACATGGAAATGTCTAATAAATATAGCCCACATTTTGTCCTTTCCTACTGCACAGACCAGCTATGGAACTGATTTGCCTGGCCTTGGCACAGAGTTGTATTCCTGTTTTCAGATGTACTGTATTTGGAAAATTAAATTAGGAAAATCTTTTTAATTTCGTTAAGGCTGTTTCCTGTTTCTGAATTTGGATGTCATACACAAAACTAGTCCCAAAATATAGTGAATAACTGGGGTTTAAGACCATTACCAAAGAAAAATAAAGTTGTGTGGTGAATGATCCATGTAAAGTGATTAAGTGCAAACATGCACAACAACTGTGGAAATGTTTAGATGCGCTCTGGCATTTTTTTCTGCACAGAGAAATAAATGACACTGACAGTAATTCTGAAGAGCCATCAGGCAGAGCCTGTATGTGATCTATATATTTTTTCCATAACTCTTACAACCAGCTGCTAGAGCCTGGAGCCAGAGGAAGAAGAACTCAGATTCTGACTCCCATGTTCCCAGGGAGGAATCTCTCCTCTATGCACAGATTCATCCACTTAATTTTAATCCTGCTTAAACTCCACCTCTGTCAGCAAAGGAAACGCAGTGGCTAGTTTGCTTTCAGCAAAGAGTGCTGCAGTACTAAAATGCAACTCAGAACAAGTACAGGCTACCACATCCAGCTCAAACTTATCAGCATCATTGAAATCTACCACAGTGCATCGCTTTAAAACAGATTAATGTTACAAAGGGCCTTATCCATTCACAACAAAATACTACTTGGCTCCTGCTTTACTAATATAAATATTACACCCGCATGATCAAGCACGAGAGGTCCACTGATGCATCAAGATAATTAAGTCCTTTCCCCGCCTTTTTTCAACAAGATGTGTTTAGGTATTTAATTAGGAAATGCATCCCCAAAAGGTTGCATTCACATGTTATAGTTCACTTTTTCTGCACTAAGCATTTTCAAACTGCTGCTGTTGCTAATACAGACCATGCCGGGGCAAGACAAATATCTGCACATATGGCTCTTTTACAGTTTTCTTTTTAAATTATCACTTTGATTTAATTAGTTTGAGGGGTTAAGCATGAAAAATGCACTCTTTTATTGTAAAGGAACAAATTAAACACAACCTCATTAATACGTAGTCCATTTAGCTTTTCTACCATCTTTTTAAACCATCGTTATTAACCCCAAAAGCTGTCTGAACCATGTTTGTCACTACAAATAGACAGCCTGACCCTCCCTTTCGTCCCAGCTACACAACAAAAAGGTGGGAGCCACAGGCTAAGTGGATAACAGTTTGGGAGACAGGAAGTGTGGGGGCTGTAGGGGAGCACAACAGCTGAAACCCAGTCTCTGCTGACTGAAGAGCCAAAGGAAAAGTTGCTCTTATGGAGATGGCACCGAAATGCCCAGCAGGGGCACAGTTTGGGGCATTTAAACTCTCATTCTGATGTAGCTTATCATAGGGGTATAGTAAATGCAGTGAATGCCAAGTCACAGTTGATTCTGGCTTGATAATCGCTCTGGCCTCATTCACACTGCTTTGAGAATTAAGGGCTGTCTCTACCATTGCAGCCATTTCCTGTTCTCTCCTGATAACAGCAGAAAAATACACAGACAGCTTCAGATAAGAAGATAAGAAATACTCATAAAACAAAAAGTGCATTTAGGTCTGCTGAGAAGCTCACGGGAGGACGCCGAGATGCAGTGATAATGAACATGCCAGGGAGTGAGGGGGGGGGGTTGGTCCACCAGCCCCTCAGTAATAAATTCATCTTCTACGAGGCAATGGAAAAGGAAGGTATGAAAGCACAAGTCCCAGCAATGCTCATGGCTTTCTCAGCCTGCTTCAAAAGATAAAGATAGTCAGGGAATTGAGATGAAAGATGTATGTTTTTGAAATGTATATATAGAATAGAGGGAAAACTTTGCCTGGTGCTATATGATGAGGAAACTTCCTGAAGAGGGCATAGTTAAACTGTTGATTCATTGCCTCACTGAAGCACCATGTACACATACATGAAGATCCCCACTGCACACACCAATCAGAAAATCCCTCAGCTCTGGGAAAAATGCCAAAACCAGGTCTGCACCCAAATTCTCTGTCTGTTCCTAGCAATAAAAATAAAAGTATAAACTGAAAAAAAAAAAAAAAAAAAAGTCCAAGACAAAGAGCTATATCCCAACCAGATTCCCTGGATTTTTCACTCTCTTGTGGAAGTTTCTCACACGCTCGGGAGTGTTGCTGAAGAGCTCTCCATCCCTCCCTGGGTAGGTGAGCACACCTGAATTCTGTGGCAGGTCCCACACTGCGTTGCCCTTTGCAGGATAGGAACAGGAGGCCTGGCTCCTGCGCCCTCGTGGCGTTTCTGTCAAACAGCATTGTGTCACAGAGGGTAAGTGTGGAGAGGAGAAACCATCCGAGAGTAGGAGCTATGAGCCCTGTGGCACCGAGAGGAGCGCTCTGGAACAGCCGAACGCAGCGGGTCCTCTCTTCCCTGCTCAGGCCATCTGTCATGTGAAACTCCTGTGTCCTGCCAGCAGAGCCGACAGGCTCCTTTCCACTCCAGGTCCAACTGTCTAAGGGGAGCTTTCTTCTCCAACACCCTCTGACATGACATATCTCTATTGACACAGACTGATATATACCCCCTGACATGTAGGTGCACATATATATGGCACTACTAAAACCTCTAAATACAAAATATCAAACCTGTCTTATCTTGAACATGAAACCAACCAGAGAAAGAAGATTATATGGAAGACACAGATGAAACATGCCACGATGCATAAGGGATTTTTGTACTCTCATTCTCTGCTACCCCCTTTTCATGGCCAGATTTCTGATCTTTCTGTGAAATAAATGAGCAAGGGAATGTGACTCCGAGGGGATGGAGTAAGTATCAGCAGGAAATGGATTAGCACTGTTACATGTACAGACATGGTGTTCAGTGCACCCAGCCCACCAGCAGCAAACCTACAGCTCCGTACCTGGGAGAACCAACAGAAAGCGTGCCAGGGGCACCAGGAATCAGAACAACCATCACTGTTCTCCTGTTAAAAGGGCCACAGAGGAGTGCACTTTGTAATGGTGAAAGCACAGGGTCAGATGTGTGCAGTTTTCATGAATGCCTCTCCACAGACATGATGTGGGGAAAATTACACTTACATTATGCTAGCAACTTCAAATCAAAACTCTGGTGCATGTTGTTACTTTGTGGCTACATACATGTGAAAAATAAACAAACAAAGAAGCTTCTAAAATTCCTTTTCTCTTGTTAATCATATAAGTGAGATTTCCAACTGCTTTAACCAACCCGCACATCTTTGCTATGTGCAGCTCTGCCCACATGCAGCAGCAACCTCTCTTTCTCTCTCCTCTGTTCCACAAAAGCAACACATTTCCACATTAGGTCTAACTCCTGGAAAGAAAGAAGAGAAGCACCGAGAAAGTTTGTCCAGCATCAGCTCACAGGAGGAAAAGGCTCCTGCTGTGGCTGTCAGCCTGGTGGGTGCCACACTAAGCCAGGGCTCTTTGTGATGCTCTCAAACACCCCTAAACACGCTCTGAGAACCAATACACTGCCACTTAAAAAGGGGAATTTGTACAAGGGCTACCGGGAAAGCACACCGAGATGTACTCCAGAATCCCCGACACGGGAGAGGAAACAAAATCTCAAAACATAAACACAGAAAGACGGTGACTCCCTTCGGGTGTATCATGTTTTTGGCAGGAAGAAGGAGGGCGTTGGGGGGCCTTGGGGGGTTCAAGACTGACCGCAGAGCTCCAGGGTACGGCTTTGCCGCTGCGGAGGGACACCCGCTCCGCACCTGCCTTTCCCACGCACCTTGACAGCCCTCCGGGGCGCACCGGCGGCTCTCCCGGCCCGGAAGGCTGCCGGCGGGGCTCCTTCAGCCCGAACTTCCCCTCCGCTCCCCGTGCCTCATTTGAGGACGGAGCGCAGGCAAACGCCTGTCCCGGCCAGGCTCAGCACCTACAGACTCGACCGGGCAGGTACGACCGGACCCCTCCAGACCCCGGCGGGGGTCGTGCATGCGGGCGATCGCACTGTTTGCACACACAAACACAGTAAAAAAGATAATCACGGCATAAATTCACATTTCCAACCCGCACACGGAGGATGCCCCAACCCCTCTCCATCCATCCATCCATCCATCCGTGCATCCATCCATCCATGCATCCATCCATCGCCTTACCTTGCGCCGCGGAGCCGGGGCGGCTGGCCCCCAGGACGGCCAGGGCGGGGAGCACCACCGTCTGCAGCAGGTATCCCAGTCCCAGCCCGCAGCGGGCCGCTGTCCCCTCCAGCCCCTTCCCCATGGCCGGGGCAGCGGGGCAGTGTCGCGGAGCCGCGGAGCTTTCCTGTGCCGCCTGTGCCGGCCCCGTCCCACCTCCGGGCGCGGAGCGGCGCGGAGCCCCCGCCAGGCGCTCAGGCTGCGCGGAGGGCGGCGGGGCGAGGGGCTGCGCTCGGACCGGGCGGGCAGAGGCGCTGCATGGCCCCGCGGAGGGGCGCGGAGCCGGAGGAGCGCTGCTTTCTTCCCGCGGGCGGCTCGGCGCGGCTGCCTCCACCCCGGGGGTGGGCGGGGGCCGGGGACGGGGCTGGGGCTGGGGAGAGGGGGCTGCGCCGGCCGCCTGCGATAGAATGCGAGCCGGAGCGAAGAGCAGACCCAGAGGGAAGGGGGCGGGGGAGGCAGGGAGCCACCCGCCGCAGAACCGGCCCCCTTTCGCCTCCTCCGCCCGCGCCCCCTGCGCGCAGAGCCGCGGGCACAGGCGCACGCAGATGTTGGTGCGCACACGTGCGCGCCCGCACACGCAGGAGCGGGGCACGCTCGCACCCCCGCCCCGGCACACCTGGGCACGGCAGCCGGCAGTAGGCGCAGGAGCCAGGGCTGCGCTGGCCGGACCCCACGACACCCGTGGCTCTCGCATCCCCAGACTGTCCCCGTGGGCCTGATACCCACGCACACACCTTCAGGACTCTGGGCGATCAGGACCATCTTTAGGGAGCCATCAAATGCAGGGTCGGGGAGCCCCATGCCGGACGGGGGGTACAAGTCTGCTCCCACAAGCAGCAGGGCAGGGGGAGAGATTGCACCAGGAGATCTGTTGGAGAACCCACCAGCCCTGGGGAGCATCTCCCCATTCTGTCCTCCAGGGCTTCTCTCCCAAGGCTGGGGCCACTCCCTTCCAGCCCTTATCCTTCCACCCTTCTTGCACCCCCAAAAAGCTGCACCTGACCTCTGAGTTCACTACGTGCCCACCAAATCTTACTGAGAGGGATAGCAGTGCCCACACCTCATATTCACTGCTCAACCAGAGCTTGATCGGGTTTTACTGCTGCCTTCCATAGGTTTTTTCTCTGGTTGGTTTGTTTTTGTTTTTGGTAGGTTTTATGTTTGGTTTTGGGTTTTCTTTTCTTTCCTAAGTTTTCCTTTGCTTTGCAGAGCCAAGGCAGGCTGTCACGAGCAGACCCAGCACCTCACACACCACGTGTGCCAATGCCAGGGGCTATAGCCCCAGAACCCTCTGCACACCACGGTACTCCAGAGAGCGTTGCCTTCTCCAGCCCAGAAGTTCCCCCAAGCCAAGCTGCGTGCAAGGCAAGGAACACTCTTTTCCTGGGAGGCCTGGCTGGGATCTTCCCAGTCATTCTGGCTTTGCCTTCCCCTCCCTGTCCCTTCCACACAGGAAAACAGTTACCAGCCTTGCTAATGCTGCAGGGGGGTTTCCTGGGGCTGCTGGAGCTGTCTGCCCCCAGGGACGCTCTGTCCCACCTGCCCCCTGGCTTTAATGTCCTTCCCAGGGAATTACCCAGTCTGTTCCCATCTCAGGATCTGGCAGGGCAGCAGCTTTTTCTCCTCGACAACAGCTGACATAAAGATGCAGTATGATAGGAAAGCAAAGTCCTAATTTTTGGGGGGTTTGGTTTGGTTTTTTGTTTTGTTTTGGGTTTTTGTAGTTGGTTGTTTGTTTTTATGTTGGGTTTTGGTTTTTGGGGGTTTTTTGGTACAGGCTAAGAGCATGGAAAAGGGGCAGTTTTTGTTCTGGGCATGCCTGGGAGGTACCCCAAGTAGGCTGTGTTTCAAGCTCAGCAGGCTGGTTTTTACCCAATAACTCTCAGTGATTCTCTCCAACTGGAGAACTCCATCTCTCCATCTTCTCTCTGTTCTACATCTTTTAAGGGGGCGAGTCCCATCTGCTTCAAACAATACAGCACAGGCCTAGGAAATATTAAGACTTCACCAAAATCTGTGATTTAGGTTTCTGTGTAAGTGATAAAAAGGAAAATCTCAACTTTTACCCAAAGGAGAATGTGAGTCCTGAGCAGGAGCTTTTTTGATTGCAGATGCTCCCCACAGCAATCACTGACTTCATGCTCCCTAGCTCAGATAGTCAACAGAACAGGTCCTCATGTATGATATTTATTTGCCTGTTTTACCTTAACTCTGGGAATTGGGAGCATCTCTCCTTTTTTGGGTACATACTGTTTCCCCTGTTCCAGGGAAAACTTTTAGAGGCAGGAAGAGAGACCCCTGAAGGATGTGACATGTCAAAGAGGCATTTGTTGCAGCACCAGCTGACAAGCACATCCCTTGCCACAAGGGAAAGGAGAGGGAAGGCTTGCTTCTCCATTAATCAGAGTTAATTTATTTTTGATGTTTTGGAGCCTCCCAGGAGTAATACCTATAGTTCCAGGCTTAGTTTCTAGTTAGTAGCTCAGTGACCTCATTAAATAGGTCCATCCCAATTTCAAGATGATGTCCCTGCAGCCCTGCCTGGGGATCCCTGGTGGCTGCCAACCTGTCAGCCTCCGTGCCCTGGAGTAGGTGCAAGGGGGAGCATTGCTGGTTTGAAGCTGTGACAGAAGTGATAGCACAGGGACCATAAGCCCTCAGCTTGGGAAGAAAGTAGGTCCTTTCCCAGTAGCCAAGGTGTGGTGGACAATGGAGGAGCCAAGGTACTGCAGCCTGAGGTGTTCAGTAACGACTTTTTTACTGGAAGTGGATATACCTTGGCCTGGAGAAGATGGCTCAAGCAGCAGAAACCAATAACTAGATAGGAGTCTTATCTGGAAAACATGCTTTCAAATCTTTCCATGCTCCATTATGTGTAAGAAAGGGCACCCAAGGATGCTCCGTGTGTCTGCATCACTGAGCTTTCTCAGAAATCCAATATACTCTGACAAAAGGCTCTTGTGTCTGGGCCATCCTGAATACCACCACATTGGATTTTCCCTACTCAGGAGCAAGTCTGTCCAAGGGCTCTTTATTTTTCTCCTTATGAGATAATCAGAATTATTATCTCAGCTTAATAAATTTCAGATTTGGCATGGAGATAAAGGTTTGAGGTAATTCAGAGTTTTGGGATTTCAAAGTGGAAAATTGCCCGGATTTATTCCAAAAGCAGTTGTTTTGGTTCCCTGATAGAACCTGGCTGGAAAGGTATTTTCCATCTCTCTGGAAAGTTTGTGACTTAAAAGTATCTGTAATGTAAGTCTATCACTTTGTTACCTTTAGTGTCCTTAAAATCTCTCCATACCCTTCATAAATTCATCTGAAGCAAGTATCACTCTCCAATTTTCATACTTGGACAGAAATATCAAGTGTCAAAGAGTCTACACTGGAAAGTGGCATTAGCAGCCTAACAGGTGTCACCTTACTTTTTCAGTGAAGTTCAAGAAATCTCATCTCTAAATTAGATACCCCTAATAGATGACTGTAAAATCTAGGGTAACATTTAAAAAATTTTTGTGTGACTTGTATACTGGTCAATTTGACTTTAGTATATTTTGTTGGCCAAGCATCTGGAGTTGCACTAAAGCAATCACAGAACCAATTTGGCTGTAAAAGACCTCTCAGGTCATTGAGTCTAAACCTTTACTTTTCACCAACTTGTGAACTAGACCATAGCACTAAGTGCCATGTTCAGTCATTTCTTGAGCACCTTCAAGGATGATGATGATTCCATCATCTCCCTGGGCACTCCATTCCAATGTTTAGCAGCCCTTTCCATTAAGAAATTTTGACTAATGTTCAGTCTAGTCAAAACTGGCTTCAAGTGGTATAAACCAGTTCAAACTGGATCCAGCTGGTTCAACAGGATCAAACCAGTTGCAACCACTTCAAACCAAATCTAAACAATTCAAACCGGATTAAACTGATTCCAATAATTTCAGACCTGATTCAACTGGATCAAATCAGTTCCAGCTGGTTTAAACCAGATCAAACTTGTTCCACCTATTTCAAACCAGTTTCCAATGGTTCAAGGACCCAATCCTCACCGCAAGGAGTCCCAAAATTTGATTGATGACTTTGGAGCAGAGATACTCGGATCCCCTGTCTTACGTGCGATGTCAGCAATGCTGTTTGAACAAGGAGAAGAGCCTCTTCTGTGCATTGATAATTACCTGTAAGAATTTGCTAACCAGTCCTCTCACTGAGCATTGTGTTTCTGGGCAAGTACTGTCAACTCTGGCCAACTGACCCGAGGACTCATTTTCCACACAAATGGCACTAAGGGATGTGGATTCAGGCTACCCACCGGGTGATGACGATAGCCAAGATGCTCTCAGCTACTGCCCCACCCCTAACACAGCATGGCATGGTTCAGAGAGGGCTGTATTTTGCATGTTCCTGCACGAGCTGTTTGTGGTTCAGGGGAGCATGTGGCACACACACCTGTTTTTGGCTGTGCCATTCCCCCAGGCTCTGCCATGCTGCTCTTATTTTATGACAGAGCCTAGCGCAGCGCAATCCAAAAAGCAGGTGTGTGACAAACCTCTCACTTCACTGACATGCCTGCCCCAAGCTATCAAGTACTGCAGTTTGCTCTTACAGTTTAGATAGGCAATTACTTCCTCTGTGGTTGCTGTGTGTGATACTGGGGATCAGCAAATGAACCTACCCTCCTGATATCTTACATTTCAAGAGCAACACAGCCTCATTTCCAGTAAAAACTTCTGAGGTTTTTTTTCACGCTGAGAATGACTATTTGCAGTGGAATTGTAGTCCAAGGAAAATTTCTTTCATATGTATTGAAATTTAATAAAACAACTGTGTTTCACCTTCCAAAATCACTACTTTGTCTGCTTGTTTATGGAACCAGATTTTCCCAAGCTCATTCTTACTTATACACTATAGTAGTGTGCTAAATTTTCAGTCTTGGTATTATACTAGCAAGTTCATGGATCAGCATATATGTTAATAGTGCACACTTAAACTGTTTAAACAGTGTTTTACCTCATAACAACCATACTACAGAACTGTGCTGAATCACCGGGGAGACCATATGAGATCCTGCTCCTGATACAATTTGAGGTGCACAGCTCTCATTTGTTTAATAAATTTATGACAATTAACAACTTTGTTGTACTCGCCATTCTTTTGAACAGCTTGGCTTTTCATAACATCTGAAGAGGACTTTCTTCAATTAATTACACCAAAGGGAGGACCAAATTCTGTCCCTATACGTATGCTGGATACTGTGCATATTATCCTGTTGTATCCTACTTTGCATAACATTGTGCTGTCATTTGTTCAAGAGGATACTGCTGGAGCTGGGGACTTATATGCCTAGGGAATAAAGGTAAAAACTTCAAAGGTGTTTAAGCCTTACTTTCAGGGACATCATATTTTTGTATGGCAATGGGACTTAGGCTCCTTGCCCATTTTTGAAAAGTGTGTTCCCCAGCTACTGCCAAATAATGCAGCCAAAGAGCTTTTTCTTTCCTTTGAGTTATCTGTAAACAGATCACAATTTTCTTATTTATTTATTCTCTCTTCACATTTTATATATTCTCTGTGCAGTTCCTGAGCTGTAGCTCATTCATGAGCATTTGAAGCTCAGTATTCAAACAATGTTATTTATTCCAATTGGATGGTACAGTATTAAAAAAAATAATTAAAAAAAGGGAGGGAGAGAGAGAAAAAGCCTAATCATTTCAGTCTCTATCTGCCTGAAAAATCACTGCAAAAATACCAAGGGTGAGACCTACTGTCAATCCGAATTTGTCGGGACCTGAAGCGAGCGCTGTCCCGGCTGTTCCTTCAGCGATTGCGGCGCCTCCCAGCAGAGGGAGATGCGAGACACCGGCTCCGGCCCCGGCTCGCAGCTCCCGCCGTCTCTGCAACAGATCGATGGGTCGTGAATGTTTTAGGAACATGTCCGAGTCCCCTGGCTTCTCATTATCTAAGCATTTTTTCTGAGAACAAACCTCTTTTAGGCCTGTCTCTGATAGTGCAGCATTCTACACCAGGTTTCCTCGGTTTCTCCCTTTGGCTGAGGTGAAGGACATGAATAACTTGAAATATTTCAGTCTGTTGAACAACAGTGTTATATTCTTCTCTCCCTCTCCACTCAGTATGTATTTTTTGTAGCACTGTAACTACATATCTGCCTCTGAGTTGAATATTAATGGGACTGAGGGTTGTCAGTCTCTGCCCCAGGATCATCTGATTCCAACTGACATGAGTTTCTCTTCTATTTACCAAGTACTAATTTCTGATTGTCCCTTTGGAGATACAATGCCTTGAAATTTCTTTACAAGCGTCACAAGAACCCTCCCTCTGATGTCCCAATACCACCTCACCGCCCACCTCTGCCTTTGTGCTTTTTCCCTGCCTTAGGTACCATGAGAAAATAACATAATTGCTTTTAGGATCCTTGTTTCAAATTCTCTCTGTAGGTGTATATTCTGGGTTGCTCTTACTATGTGTGTTATTTTATGGATTTTCTTCCCTGATGCACTTAGCAGAAAGCAACATTGGAAAGAATTATAATTACAGTATTTATTAAACCACTTATTAGAGGAGTAAACTGACAGCATGAAAAAAGAAATATTTAAGAATAATAAAACACACTGGCAAAATATGTTTAGGAAAATGCAGATTCTATGAAGAAATCCAATTTCCAGGAAAAATAGCTGTTAACATAGTATTTTGGTGCTCTACAATATTATCAACCTGCATACAGACCTGTGTAGCATTCATTTATCTTCTAGATAAAAAAAGGCATAATTTTAATTGTTACAGATTTTCTGTATAGTTCAATATATTGGCAGTTTAATGCATGAACTGTTTTGTTAAAACTGACCACAATCAGCAAACTGTGCAAGTTTGAATACATGGCAGCGTCCCTGGCCTTCCCATTTCTGTCTACTTTGTGAGGAAAACCAGCTACAACAAAAACAAAGAGCCTCACTTCATGTGTTTAGTTTTTTGGTTTTGTGGTTTTTGGTTTTTTTCCTTTTTCATTTTGAATCATGACAAATTACTCTGTTGTACAGTGGGTTTGAAATGCAACTCTCCAGTAGCTCCCCTACTGTACCTTCCCAGGATGCATGAATGCACTTATTCCTGCCAACATGTAACCCGATAATCTTTTTTTTTTAATCAACAGAAAGAAGCTTTCGTAGGAAAACCCTCAATTTTCTGAGCAGTGTGTGACAGTAAGAGGAAATCTGTTGCAGTTGCCTGTAATGGAAGCCCAGTTGTGTGTTTTCAGTCTTTTTTCAGCTGGCCTCTTAGTGGCAGGGCAATTAGAGCTCAAATGTACAGGGAAAACTTATCCCAGTCCAGTAATCAAAGCAAACATTATATAGATTTTGATTGCTCCAAAAAGAATGAAGTCTTTGTTAACTGAAGTAGCTTTATTGATTCAAATGAGGAGATGTATTTATTCTGTTTTGTGAAGTGCTCCAAGCTGTGTGTGCATTTAATGCTTATGAATTCAAAGATGAAGGACTGAAAAAGTTCTATGTCAAACTGTAGAAGAGAAACTGTTTCATTCCTAGAATATTTATTCTAATGTTCTTTTCCAAAGCCTGTTTTAATACTTGTAGTTATCATTATCATCTTATAAAAGACCCTAATGTTTCACAAATGGCATGATTTGTTTAAGTCACATAATTAACAACATTCTTGACTGTTTAGCAATAATTAGTTTGTTTTCATAGAAATACTGTTTCATCTCTCTGTACAGAGGTTGAAAAATGATGGAATAGCAAAAATGTTCAGTCTCACAGATGAAGATGAAAAGTTTATGAAAATAAAATCACCCACAATGACAACATGTGATCCTGTTTTAAGCATGACCTTTAGCTCCTTAAAGCACATCTAATTCAATGCTAGAAAGGAACTCACATTTGCATTACTTGAGTAGTTTAAATTGGCAGCTTTTAGATTTCTTAGTCTGAAGATATTACTAGAAATTCAGCTGTGCATTTGCTCATGGATAACATCAAGCAAAACATCAAAAATAAAGAGAAGACTCCCCTTGCTTTCCAAGTCTTACCAGGACAATACGTGCTTTTCGTAATGTAGTGCTAAAAAAGTTTAAGTTTTGTCCCAAGTAGAAGCAGCTATTCTGGGTCTGCTCTTATTTCCAATAAAGTTCTGCAAAGATTTATAGAAACCAGCTCAGGCCCTTTGGGAATAAGTTCTCTATGTGAAGAACTTTATGCTCTTTCACCAATAGGACTCTACTGTAAAGATAATAACAAGAGCCTTATTTTGGTCAGAGAGCATTGCAGGTTATCTACAGCTGTCTGCTTTATTACCACTTCAATTCGAGACCTACATTTTTATTCATTGTTTCTCTTATGAGTAACATTCTGAAAAGTAATATCAAACAAATGGACCTGTGGCTGTGGCCCACACAATGCTTTCTTTTATTAGATGTCTCAGTTGTTCTGTGTTTGAGGATGATTAAAGTGTCTTGAACAGAGTTTCATAGTTACATAGTTCATAGTTCATTTTATTCCATGTGCATTCACAAATTAGTTGATGGTAATCTATTAATAAAAACTTAATATTCTGCATTATTCTCTATAGAATGTTACAGAGTTTTCTCTCTCTTTTTTTTTTTTTTTTTTTAAGCTGGAACTACTCACAGACTGCCTTCAGAGTATGATAAGAAAGATACAATACTGGCATGATAATGGCCAAGACTTTTCCTTCCTCTCTGAATAACATAAACGCTAGAGATGGGAAGTGATACTTTACCTTCATAATTAACATATTCGCAATTTTGTCTTGAAATTACTAAAACAAGTTTTAAAATGTGGAACTAGAATTTACCACTGAAAACCAGCATATGGTAGACTCCGTTTCTTGGTCCCAACAAATCAGTATCAGCAATCATGTTATTTGCAAGATTAACATCCCTAAAAGCTCCTCCCTCTCCAGACCACAGGAGATAAAAAAGGAAAGAACTCAATTTTTACAATGTTAGACCACAACAGACATGCCTGGGGACTTATTGATTTCTCTGGAGTTAAATTGTTCCAAGTAACAATGCCAGCTCACTTAATGATCCCTTTGAAAAGCAACTTTTAATGATAAAGTAACCAAGATGGAAGGCATAGGCTGGAAGAGAGGAGACACAGGAGTGGGACAAGACAGCACATTACCAGTCAGTCTCAACATTCACAGGGAGTGCCAGTAAGTTCATTAATGACTGGGGACCTCTGATGCTTTCTGCCAGCTCTATGTGCTCTCAAATGTGTCCTGGAAGAGGAAGGCCTAAACTGGAACTACGAAGGAATAGCATTATGGAGGCTGCTGGCTGACCTTTTATCCTTTTAATTTTTAGCAGATAAGGAAGATTTGGTTACTTTAGAAGAAAAATGAAGAACTGATTGCAGTTTACAAGGATGAGCATGTGGGAGGACTGCAGGGGATGGAACACTGTAAAAGTAACAGGACATAATACATAAGCAACAAGATCCTGTTTCTTAGAAGACTCAGATAAACAATATGATCATAACTAGGGCAAGATTCACAGTTACAAGTCAAGAAAATATTTTGTGATTCTTATTTCTCCCCACACCTCTAGCATTTCAGAGATTGTCAAAGTCCCAAAATTCCTGCAGGAGCACAGAACAAAGTAGCTCACATATATTTAGCCATTTTTCCTCCTTTTTTGTTGTTGCTTTTGCTTTAGTTGTTTTCTTTGCTTTGTTTCATTTGGGTTTGTTTCTTTTTGTTTGCTTGTTTTTGTTTTAGGTTCATTTTTTATCTCCCCAAAAGGAATTTATTTTTCACTTAAATTTACTTTTATTCCACACATACCTTCGATCTTTCTCTGCAAGGAAAATAATTCTCACTAGATGCCAGGACATTACTAGTTTGCACAGCAGTGCATTCTGTAAGCTGAGCTACCTTTGAATATGTGGTGGAAAGTAATTCTGTGACATTTTCTAGCTAGCCAGATCTCTGTGCATGGTGGAACTCTAAAAAAAAAGTAGCTCAGAGCATGCAAAGGAGACACTGTGTAGTCTTACCCCATTCTGGCTTGGATCCAGACCTTTTGTTACCCTTTTAAGGACATTCTTCTGCCCTAGGAGTGCCATGTGTCCGTAATGTTTACAACAGATTTAAGATTACCAGTGATAGTGGTCTTAGGATCAAGAGGCAAGTCTACATTCAATACTGTGTTTATACTCCCAGCTGGCTTTCCCAGAAGAAGTACACACATCAACAATTCCATAATGTATGAGTAAGATCTGTTTATTCCTTACCACAGCTTCAGCATTAATCATTTGTTCTTCTCCAAACCACCAGTAAAACTCTGTGCTGTGGAAAAGTACTAAACAATGTGTAGTGCCTTGGATCAGGACCAGCCTCAGACCAAGTCCAAATTTAACAATACAGTTTTACACATGGTCACTACACTGCATTTCAGCTCTCTGCTCCCTGATAAAGGAATTCCTTCAGATTTCAGTTCAGCTGTGCCCCGCTCTCAACCAGTAATTTTGGAGAATAGATATTTTAAGACATCCAAATGTAACCAAATACAAATTTTTGAGAATAGAAGATCACTTATGTGGCACTTTTTTCCAAAATTATAGGAAAAAAGTTATAAGCCACGAAGATCCCAAACATTTGCAGTGCTGTAGAAAGCTTCAGGGCCAAAGCTAATGGTATTTTCTTCAGTATTGGATTGGTGTCACAATTACTCTCTGCTGATGAGTGGCATATTTAAGAAACCTGTGTCAGTCTGGGGATTATGATAGAAAGAAAAAGACATTTTTAGATCACTGCATCTAGTAGATTCGTTTGGAAGCACTGATAAATAGACACAGCTGGTGGTAGAACTAGCAGCTGAGCTGTCTTTTATTTCCTGTCTCCTATGAAGTATTAATACCAGGTGAATTTATTGGTATTAAGAAAAAAACTGAAAGCAACAGGATGGGGAAATAAAAAAGAATACAACTAATATTTGTCTAGAGTTGCCTAAATTCCACAAAAAACCATGAGTAGTCTTCTCTTAGCTTTGTCTGCTACTGCTTTCCTGACAGCTTCAGCAAATACCACTGTGTGAGCTCACTCCTTTCACAGCTACTGAAGTGCTACAGTAGCTTTTATAGCTACTAAAGATTGTGTGTTCATTAGCAGATTGGCCGTGCAACTACACAGCCATTGCTGCAGATCACTGTGGGTGGGTGTGTTTCTTCAAACTCAGGGACACAGTATTCAGAATGGTTCTCACTTCTCACTGTAATGCTTTTCATCTGGACCACCTAACTCCCTGTGGTTTTCAATTCAGCTGGTCTGCAAAAAGAGACGCTGTTCTCCCCATGTACAATATTTAAATCCTTCCATGCTTAACCCCACAGAATCAGTGCTAAAGGTGAACATTAAACCAGAGAATGATTCCTTTAATTACATCTGCTACTGACACAAATGTTCTTTATATCCAGAATCTCCTGCTAGTCCTCTTATGAACTACCGTGTACCTCTGGCAGGAAGGCAAGGCTTAAGGAATTCCATATTCACTTTATTGATGGTAATTCTGGTAGTTGTGCACTCTGAGGCTCCTTCTGGAGCATGGACTGGCTTGGCTAATGGATTCCGCAAACAGAGCATTCATTCAGGAGGAATTCTTCAGGGAATTGCAAAATGAGCCATTACCCCTATATAGACATCAGGAAAGAACAGAACAAAGCAAAAGAGCCCTCCAAAACTTAATACAACAATATTTGTAAAGTGTGGTTCAGCCTGGATGGTGGAATATCTAGAAACCTTGCTTAAATATTTGCAATCCAGTCTATTGACAGACAAGTTCACTAAACCATTTGTACCATTGAGTACCTAAACCATTTGTAGATGGCAGCTGCACAGACTGAGAAACACTGACACAGAAGACTGCTGGTAGCCTAAACCACCTCACTGCAGAAACCAGTGCCAGCTGATGGCAAAGAAAACTACCTAGTTCTGCAAATCCCAGCACACATCAAAAACTGTGGCAATTTATTTTCATATAGATTACAGAGTAAGATCTGATGAACCTATATGAAATATCGCTGGGGCAAGTCCAATTTCTATTAGAGGGGAGTTCACACCAAAATCCTTGCTACAGTTCCAACCAAAATTTTGTGGGTTTCCTCCAGAGAAAGCCAAGGGACAGAAGTACCTGTTGTCTGCTGTAAAGAATCAGTAGGCAAAAAGGATTGACAATGTCAAAAGTTTGGAAACTTAAGGATTAACATTTTTGGTCTAAAGCCACAAGGTTTTGTGCTTCTGGGTTCTTCACGTCATTCTTAGTCTGGATGTGTCTCAGCCAGTCATTTAAACTGAACTCATCCCTTGAAATCACAGAAAGGTTGGAAGTTGATCTCACTGCCTAAAGGAGTGATAAGTTAGCCCGTGTCTCAAGCACATGTTAGGAATGGCAATTAAAATCTAATTCTAATTAGCAGCACTGGATGCTAATCCAAATAAACAGCAAGAAAATGCGTTGAGCAAATTTTTAGCTGCAGAAGTAGACACTTAGAAAATGTGCAAGTTAATCACTGTTGCAGCAGCAAATAGACTAGCCTGTAAATTCATCAAAAACACACTTAAGATTTCTTCTGCCAAATGAGACCAGACCAGACATTAAGGCTGATGCTGAGTCCAGGGCAGCCTCTTTAGGCCTTAGTGTCTGGTCTGATTTCTGGTTAATTAGGGCTGAGAAGTTGAAAAGTTTGCAGCTCTGTTATTCTTTACCCACTCTGAGGAGTTAAATTAGGAGAAACCTCAGGCTGTCAGTTTTCTATCTCTAATAATCATCCAATAAAAATTACAGAGAGGCTGAAAGCCTCCAGCTATCAGCTCAGACTTGTTACTCTAGGTCAGGTCATCTGGAGAGCCAAAAGAAGTGAGGATCCAGGAGCTCTAAGCATTAAAGTTAAATTGTTTTTTATCTAAATATTCTTATTGCAAACTGTGTCCCAAATAAGGCAACTACAGGGCTCTTCATTCGGTCCTCTTAATTTACTACTGTAGTCCTAATAAATGCTTTCATTAATTTGAGCAGCACTAGCTCCTGATCCTGTATCTACCCCAGCGGGCAGTTCAGAAATGTGACTATTACTATTCATGTGTGTATATCCTGCAATGTGCCTGGGGCCATGATCCTGAAAGTTCAGCATCTAAATATCTTTTGAGATTATGGCCTACATTAAACAGAATTGAATTTGTGATACATTTTAGCATAATGCTACCAGAAACAACACTAATAACTGTAATAATCCCTAGCCTAGCCGTTATAAGGGAGGGGAACCATGTAAGAATTCCAAGAAACAGAAACACATGGAAATATTTGGAGTTTGTCACCCAACATTATATATTGTGTGTTTTAATTGCAAGGAAGCTGGGACTGTAGTGCAAAACAGCAACACTTGTGAATTTGGACAGCCATTACTGTCACATTTTGTTGAGTACTACATTGATATACATTTTAATGGTACTCGAAATAGAATGCCAGACCTTCGCAGCTTTACTTGCTCTATAAAAAGAATCTGGAGTCAAAACCTTGAACGAAAGTAAAGGAAAAAAAAAAAGAGATGAAGAAATAAGGGAAAAAAAGAGGAAAAATATGACTTTCCTGGAAACAAATCAGTGGGAATAGTAACAATAAACCTATTTAGAAATAAAGGCATATAATCCACTGCTCCATAAGGGAAGTAGATATTTTAACTACTGTAAAACATGTGAACTACTACCTTTCAATAGTTAAGCATAAAACAAAGCTTTTCTCTTCACCTTCAAAGTCAGAAATTTGAAAACTGGACAAAATACAAATCCAGGGAGTTTCATTCTGTATACATTTTTAAGTAGCCCTTTAAAACTCTGCTTGATTACTATTTACATGCAAGTCTTATAATAGAGACCTGAGCTTTCACAGAAACATGTATTTCAGGACTTTCTGATAGCAACTTGCTGTATTCTGAAGGAAAAGGGAAAGGAGATCATTTATCCCAAAGATGTTTGAATACCTTCTTGCTTGTAATTCCACACAGCAGTAAAACATCTGGCAAAAAAAGGAAAAATGTCCTTTTTTGAGTACATCAAATTGTACAGCCCTTGTTAATATTCATGGCCTCTCCTCTCTCCCACCTTGAACAGCTCTAACTACAACTGAAAGGCTGAGTCTAGAGCTTCAGCAGAGACCTTTATCTTGGCACTAGCTTAAATTCTGCTTCTCCAAAACGGTAAGAGTAATTTGCATACACTGAACTTATAACATTAAAAAGAAGTGCTTTCTCTTCCAAAACACAGCAATCCCTATTTCTAAGCTTGTTACAACTTAATTCAACTCAGCCATGACTTGGCCAAAGCAGTGAATGAGGTCTGCATACACTAGGATGATGCATGCTGAAATGCAGACATGGTAGACCTGAACTGGAATTTGAACTGCATTTCAATTTGTTGCCAATGTCGGGTTTTTTAATCATTCCTGTAAATGCAGCTGTTCAACATGTGATGCCTAGAAATGATAGAGCAGGATTGGATCATTCTCATTAATTCAAACTTTTATGTCACTGCTGCATCTCCGCAAGTCATGCTGAGTTAGCCTATCAGTTGAATCAGGGTGCAGGCAGGCTGCATTCTTGGAAAGTACATGGAGAAACCACCTTTGTTTCCAGAACTTCTGAAAGGAGTTCCAAGATACTGACTGCAGTGTCTTGCCTCACATCCCTGCCTCAAACATTAACATTTTACCAGTAATAATCATCCAAGCTCTTATTCCTTAATTTAATTTGAAGGCAGTGACATATATAAAATTAAAATGTAAAATTAAATATTTCAAAGGCAAGGACTTTATCTCTCACTCATACTGTTAATGAGAGATGTGTATTATGAAAAGTGTCCATACAAATGTCTAAGTTAAAAAATGCAAATTAAAGTTTTGGTCTAAGACATTGGAGCAACTTCAGAACATCACTGACTCTGTAAAATCATTCCATGATCTAAGATCTTTCTAGATAAACACAAAGTCAGTAAAATTGTTTGAAACACCTTGGTATAAGAATTGGACTTAAATTTCTTTAGGCAAAAAGAGATTCCTTGCTTTGTTGCCTTGCAAATCAGAGCTCTTATGCTCTTACTGTGTCATGTGAAGAGCTACAGAGATTTGCACTGTAGCTGTGCTGCTTGTGAAGACAGAGTTTGTGAGGCCATATGGACATGGGGAAATTTGTGATCCATGCAGAGCAACATTAAGGTTAGTGGGACTCAACTCAGCTTCAGGATCTGTCACATACATACTTCTTCATGGGCCTAGAATGCAGAAAACTGGGGGAAAACTCTGAAGCAATTGCAAAAATATTGTGTAAGATTTTCTTTTTTCCTATGACATGGATGTAACAGTGTTTCCAATGATCAAGAAACTATGGTTGTAATGATTGACTTACTCTATTGGGAAATATACTGAATTTGCCTAGGAGTAGAGGCAGGACAAAACACTATTCTAGTACAATTATTTCATATGGAATGCAACAGGTCATGTAATCACAACATGTATTAAGCATTTCATAATTACATTTTTTCTTTTGTATCATCAAGGCAGTGCTGAAGTACATGACTGCCATGAGCTTGAATAAAAATACAACCAAATTCCAAAATATTTATAATTTCAGCTGAATGCATCCTGCCCAGGATACATACTCTGCTGCCAGATCTGGATATGACTTCTACACAGACATTAACCATCCCTTCCCTTTGGTAGAAAGGATTCACAGTATGAGGGTGCAGCAGCAAGCTGCCTGCTAATCATGCTTCCCTGGAGGCCCTGCTGGCTTGCTCAGCACTTAAAGTAAGTTAGATAAGTGCTTATATATCACAGTGACAGGCATTATAAATATCCTGCTCGGCTGTGTGCATATGGAGCTGCATTAAGTTCAGGGTAACGTACACGTGAATCTGGAGGCAAAACATTCAGTGCAGTTTCACCTGTTAACCACACATGTAATGACCTTCCCAACTATCCAGCTACAATGCCAGATGTCCAAAGATGCTGAGCTGACTTCTCTCTGCCAGCAGCTACTGGGAAGCACCTATGTTGTCAGCAGATCTGCACTGCAGAAGCAGCTGAGCGCCTGCCCTCTGCACTCTCAAGTGGCATCAATAAAGACGTCAAGTTGGTGGCCTTGGGGACACCCAGGGTTTCCTTGCTGCTTGTATTCCCAAAGGCATCAGTGGGAACTCAAAGCATTTTGAGTCTCCCTGTTCTGTGCCCAGCTTAGCTGTCAACAGAAGTCTCGTGCCACCCAACATTTTGGAACCAGCCTCTGACTTTAGCTTCTAACGTGACCTGAAGTTGAGCCATAGGTGAAAGAACTTTGTCTCTATGTAATCACATCATCTGCATCAACATGATTAAGCAAGCAATGCATTCAGAGCTTTGCATATGAGATAAATTAAAGCTTTTTGTTCAATGGCACTGAATGCATTTGAGTTTAAAAGGGTGTATAGAGTGTCCCTTCAGTAACCCCGCCTTGTCATCATGATACACCACCCTGTACTCCTAGGGCTCAGGAAGATTAAGAGAAGCATTTACATCTTGCATTAATGAAGCAACGGATTACAGCGTTGTGCACTCTGTTACTGTTTGCTTATTTTTATTTATTTATTTATTTATTTATTTTACAACCTAAGTGAATCAAAGTTCCAGTGGGCTGAAGAGGATGATGTCAGCTGATGTCTGGAAGTAATTTTATAATTGCCTAATAAGTCAGAAATGACAAAACCTACTTTTTTTTCCCCATGGCACTGAGACCACCAGTTGCTGTATTTCCTGCCATGCTCTATGCTGTTTGTACTCAAGAGGTTTCTTTTTAAGGGGAAAACTGTTTACATCCATGACTAAAATAAGACATATTGTACAGTGGAGGATATGTGGCTACAGAACAAAAAGACTGGAAGAAGGGGAGAGAAAATAAAAACAATAAGTAGTGACTTAAGATTTTAAACATTCTCCTCTTATTTTTGCTTTGAGGTTTGTTTTGGAACAATTTCTCAGCAGAAATCCTGGGCTTTCTCACAGATGAGAGTTCTTATTTCCCAAAATTACTTTTATTATCTGGTTGCAGAAAGGAACACAGTTACTTTGTCAAACAAAAGGCACCTGTAACCCTACTATCATTAGAGAGGTTCATAGTGACTCTCAGCAATCTTTGTATGGGAAATGGACATTTTAATAGCAAAGCCTGATGGCAAGAGGAGGAAACCTGATCTCTTCTATTTAATCCCAAACCTTCTGTGCGCCCAGCAGATAACACTGAAGTTCAGGATTACCTCCAGGTTTCTCTCCTGAGGGTGAACACTTAATTATGATAAATGGCACTTCCTCATTGTACTGCTATAGCTAAAGGTAAACACAATGAGTCAGACCTCAAAATAAACAATTACTGAACTCTTTTCAGAGCCATTAAAGTATCTCTCTCCCTTGCCTAACACATGCTGTCTGCTGTTTTCTGCTTGTGTGACAGATGATCTGCAGCCGCCATTGGCATGTGCACAGTCACCCCCAAACTTTTACTCAGGAGTGCATACTGCTCAGAGACAAGCTGCCACACAAACAGAGAGGAGGCTGGATGTAATGGTTCAAACAGCCAGCCCTGTGTTTGGTATAGTTTACTCCCTGCCCTCTGCTACAGGAAGAGGTTACATATTACCTACTCAAATCAGGCCGGTCTTCTGTGGCTGTACACCACCAACCTCATTTCTGTGGATTCTCTGCTTTCTGGATTGCAGAGGCTGTTTGTAATGTAACAAAGGCTGGGTCTCAGGTGGGATCTGTAGGTGATACTGCAATAAACTTAGCAGGGAAGCCATATTTTGTGTTGTCCTTTGTCTTCTTACAAGGACATTAGGCACTCTGAGGTTGGCCAGTTAGGATTATTATTTTTGACTGTCAGGGTCCAAATTATGTCTCATCTGATTAAGTCCTTTTATAGTTTATTTGCAGGTGTCGGTGAATGCAGTGGGGTTGCCTGTAAGCAGTTCTTCACTGTGACAAACTTAGAGAGATCAAGTGGCTTGCCAAACATTTTTTTTCCAGGATGCCTGCTGCATACAATCTGTCTTTTTGGCATCTACAAGCCTTACTATCTGCATGCCCTCCTGTCATCTGCTATTTGGCTATTGTCTTGTTTAAAAAAGGAGTTTTGGAACTTAAATGTCAACAGGTGTGACACAGTGTTTGAAGGCATGCTGTACAGAAACATGACTAATTATAATCTTCTTTTCACTTAATTTTTATTCTGTTAACAATTGAAGTTAAAAATAATGTGCATACAGTGCACTGTGACTTTAGAAAAAGTTCTCTAATTAATAGAGCTTCTAATTAATGAAGCCTTACAATCTGTGTTGGTTATAAGTCATCTCAACTCGTACGCATCTTGCTGTTTACCGCAAGCCTGGTTTCAAGCTGATCTGTCAGGCGTTTCGTACGCGGCGTTTCTGGAGTAGGGGCAGGGGTCTGACCAGCATCTAACCCACATAAGCAGCTTCTGAACAGATGGGACTGGAGACCTGGCAGCTGAAACACCCAGTCTGTTCATCGACTGTGGGCACAGAGCACAGCCTGTCCAGACAGATTTTGCACCTTCAGTTAGAATGCCTATGGCAAAGGTGTTGTACAAGGAGATCTGTGAGCGTTTTAGAGCTCTGAATCCCAAATATCATGGATGTTGAAATGCCAAATGGTAGAGAGTATTAGTGCCTCATTAAAGTACTCCTCAGCACATACTTCTGCAGAGCAGTATTCTACAAAGAGAGAAACAATGTTTTGGCTCTTCTGCTGCCTTAGAGGTAAAGAGCTAGCAGAGGATCTGGGAGCAAACACTTCACTGTGACATATGGCAACAAAGAATACACATTATCTTTCCCTCTTCTTTCTCCTTAGAGACACAAAGGAAAAGAAAATTCATGGGTTGTGCTTCATCACATACAGTTGCTCAGATTGAGGGGGAAAGAAAACCACACGGACTCCAATTCATTCATCTCAAAAAAATTAACCAAAGGATGGAGAAATGGGTTACTCTTCATATAAAGGACATGATCCAGAATACCTACTTTGTATCCAAAAGTTCTCATTTGTGCCTATCTTTAAGCATCTATAACTCCTTGCCCTGTGCAGCTTTATTAGGATAAATGAGGGAAACATATCTGAGGGCAGAAGATGGAGAGAAGCAAGGTGAAGAAATACCAACATTTTTATGATTATTTGCAGGAGATGGATTCTTCTCAGTGCCTTATCATCAGTCTTGTAGTCACGAGATACTTTGCTACACTCAGGGTCAGAGCAATCGTATTTGTCTATACTTGTTTGTGCAAGCGTGGGTGAGGTAAAGCGAACTATGAAATGTCAGGAATACCAGTGTTGCAATTCCACCCTCGTTGCTTCACATTCAGATTTTCCTGAGTTCCAGGTACTGACTATTTCTTTCTAACTGTGTCATCGCTTCCCATACTCAGCTTAATCCAGGCAGTGCCATTAGGCTAATGCGGAGGCTGAGCACAGACTCTTTCTGCATTATGCCAAAAAAATCATTGAAATAGGTCTGTGTAAAAAAAACCATTGTGATGAATTTGCAAAGCCTCCTGTAAATGCCTAAGGACTTTGCACTCTATAAATATTTAAAACAAATATCTCCCAATACATAAACACACTCATTTCCTGCTGATAAACCCAGATGCATCAGCAGGGGTGGAGGGAAGGCAGTTATCTGCATTCAGATGTTGTTCAGCACATCTCCAAATGCAATGAAACTTTTTTGTGTTAATTCTTCCCTTTTACTTATCCATTTAATCATCATATGATATCATCGTATTTCAAAAATACAGGAGATGTAATCCTGATCCTAATCTGAGCTAATGGGAACTGTGTCTAATTAAAAACTCATCAGTATAAAAATGTTTTGTTCACAGCAAAAGAAAAAGAAAAACCTACAAAACACAACCTCTAAAAATTCCATCCTACAATATTGCTACTTTTATTTCTTGTGCATGATCTGCACAATTAGACAGCAATTTACCTCAATTAAGCAACATCACATACATGCAAGAAAAGTCTTGTTTACACTAAACAGTTTGGGAAGATGAAAGGCGTTTTCTAACATGGGAGTCAGCTCATCCACTACCAAAAAGTAACAGCTCAGGGGCAATAAAGTAGCTTCTGAGAGCTCAGTCTAGTATTACACAGCAGCAGAGAATTAATAATAATAATAATAATAATAATAATAATAATAATAATAATAATAATAATAAATGGTATCAAGTACTATCCATCAAGAGAAAGCTAAACAGGCAGAATGTTTCTGAGTAATGAGCAGTGCACCTGGGTCAAAAAGGTCTTCAAACTATTAGACTTCATTTTTCTGTCTCAGCTGTGCAGTGCCTGCTCTCATCCTGTTTGCCTGCTCTGATTCAGATGTAAGTTGGATTCAGGGAGCGTTCAGCAAGTGCTGCCATCGTGTCTGAGGCACTTGGGCTCCTCTCAATGCTCTGCTGAGTAACTGAACCCTGGCTCTGCTCTTCTGACCTAGTGCCATCTCTGAAAGGACAACAAATACAAGAGATCTAGTTCCAGCACTCTGAAGTCTGGCACTGTCCCAGAGCTCCAGGAGCTGCTTCACTGCTCTCTCCCAAAATCTGCCAGGTGGTGGGTGAAAGCCCAGAGAGCGTGCAGACTGTTGTCTTTGCAATTTTATCGTTTAGATCCACTGCAGAGCTCAAGTAGGTATGTTGTTTGCTTACCAGTGTTTGTTTGCATTGCTGCATTTCTACCATTCCTGCTTGGAGAGAAGCCTTCCTCCCCCCACTTAGAGAACAATGCTTTGCAGGGAAACACTTACTGATACACTCAGGAGAGCTCCTGCTGCCTTTGCGTGGGAATGAGCACGGATTGCATGTGGAGACAGAGTCAGGTTAGGTTTCCGCTTTCTAAGTTCAAGTAAACTTCTCTAACTTATTTATTAATGTGGAATTAACTTTACATTTAAAATAGGTCCTGTCCTCACAAACTCAGAATAGCAGGAAAACAGTCCTTGAGTTTTAAAGGCTTTAACCTTGCAGATCCCTTGAAGCTGATTCTTTTCCCCCTGCAGCAGCCAAGAACAACACAATTGGAGGTGGGTCAGGAACACTGGATGATTACAAAGATAGGTGTACAGACCCATGACATTTTCTGTCTGCCTTTACTGGTGCAAAAAGGTTTTATTTTCTATTTCTGTCCTATGCCTTGCTTTCTTTGCTCCAGAGCATGATCTTCCTGTTCAAGCAGCGCTACAGATTACCTTATTCTGAAACCATATTGATCTCTACCTGCAGCTGACAACATGCAAGAGTTGCCTGTATTTTTTGATGAAAGGTAAAATATTTTTAATGATGTTTTTTCTATTAGACACAGATGAAGCCTGTGCTCAAAAAGCTGAGCCGCGTTTAAGCATACAGTGACAGGGTCATGCTATTTCTTTGACTTTTCAGGCCAATTTATTCCATTTAAATTAACACTACATCAACAACTCCTTGGCTTCTCTGCGGTCACCTAGGCTGCCAGTAGTGATGATGACATTTGCAAATGAAACCTTGCCTGCTGTGAGCTGCTGGGTTAGAAGGCAACTTCTAGACATTTGAAGCCAATGTAAAGCAGAACTGTGATGATGTTTTGGGAGGGAATTTGTAACAAGTTTCCTATTTGTCTTCATTTCAGGGGTGCTGCATTACTTCAACAGCCTGAATCACACCAGGAAGATTGTCTTATTACACTTTACAGAGTACATGTGTCTCCTTGCATGGCTTATAGTGTCTGGCATATTAATCGATTTATTTTAATCTATTCCCACTTATAGATTTTTACTTGTTCTTCATTCTTTACCCTTTATCAGCATTTGATTCTCACTTCTCTTGTCTGCTCCCACAGATGTAGAAATGAAGAGTATTTATTTGGTATCCCTTCCTCCAGGATGAACCTGAAGATCACATTTTCCCACCTCTTTCAATCACCAAACTGAGATATATGGCTTTCATAAGCAGGTGATGCACTATGATGACATATGCTCAGCTACAAGAAACTGTGAAGTATGCATGGTAAAATAATTTACTCAATATTTTATATGAATCGAAGCAGGTTCTGTTCAAACAGAGTAATATGCTGCCAATTGTATGGAGAAGCAGGAAGAGACAAGTCTAGAAAGGCACCTTTTTTTCAGATCTTGCCATAAGCTTTCTACATTTTTTATTTGAAACCAAAAATAGGAGTTAGCAATTACATACACAGGACCCACCTCCACTTTGGGCTCAGTGTGGCCATTTTTACCTATCCTAAGCAACTGCAGAAGAGCACCTGAAAGAGGCAGAACTTCCTGGAAGCGTACAACACGTGATGCAAAGGAGATGGAGCCTCATCACACTCTGCTGTGCTCACCGAGGTGCCTGGTCCATCAAAGGGCTGGAGAAGCATTGCCAGTGCAAGGGACTGACAGACATGGAAGGAAAAATGACTGAAACATTCGGCTGTTATAAAGAAGCACTTCAATATATTTTTACTTCAATGGCAGGGGATAGCCTGATGAGCAGGAAAAGGAGCGCAATATGCAGACACTGGTGATAGGAGCAGAAGGAAAAAATGGAAATTGTGGTAGACCTGCAAATTGAAATGGATTTTTTCCTACTTTAAAAACAGGAAAACTTCCACACATACCTGTTAATTAATAGGGCACCCTTCACTGGCAACATCAATGTGAAGTGCAAATCCAAAGTAGTTTGGTTTCCTTTGTATAAGGTTTTAGTCACTAAATGAGCAGTAGATAAGTGTACTGCAGAAAAAGCAATGATAAATTCTAAATTTTCATGCCAACACAGCTTCTGCCTCCCCTTCTTTGCTGAAAAATTCTTGCCAAGCAAAAAGTAGGATAATTAATGGAAGAAATTCAGAGTAGAAGATACAACATGAGGGCAGAGTTTCTGCTGCTGTTCTTGAACTTCTCACAGAAATGCTCCTGCTCTTTTCTGAACATTTTGTCAATTAATATTAATTTCCAGTAGTTTACATCTGTTTGCCCAGGGTAGGTGGCAGAAGTCATGGTCATTTTTAAAAAGCTATATAAAGGGAAGTTCATGGGCTCTGCTGGGGTGATGGTTACCTGGCATTATGCAAATGGGGGAGTTTAGGCTTAATCAAAGACTGTGGGGATTTTAAACTAGGCAGAAGTGGGACTGAGCTCTACTCTACCAAAAAATTTCCTGATCCTACAGAACATGCCTGGAAACATTACATGAAGCTTGGTTGGTGGAAAGGCTGGCTGTGATCAGCTGGATCTCAGAAACTAATCAGCAAGAGGTGGAAATTCCTGTGTGACCACCTAGACCCTCTCATGAATTTTAAAAGCTGAAAACAATATTTAAGAAATGGTGGATAAAAAGATGGGAGGGAAATATCCATATTTCAAATAGTTGGGTTTTTTCCTGTCTGATTACTGACAAAGTTGCTTGGAAAAGTCCAATATTTCTATTTTAAAATAAGCTAAGAGAAAAGGGGAACACATTTCCTGTGTATCTTTTTTTTTTTTTTTTTTGTGTGTGTGTGACTTCATAACAGAATTAATTGTCACTCTGTGCTTTATTTGGGAAGAGGGTAGGTTTTGATTTGGAACAACATTGCAAGGAATACACGGAAGCAGAAGAGAACATGGGTCTTTGGGACTTGGACAGAAAGATCAGTCACTTTTAGATCAGAGGTGCTGGCAAACCATTGAAACAATCTGTTGAGGCAAAGAATAAAAGGACTGCACAGTGGATATCAGGACTGTGTACTGCCTGTAACACATTGCCTACTGCTCAAGGTTACAAGCCTAATGTACACAAAATAAGGTCAATCACAGCAGCATATGATGCATTCAATGTATTTTTGGATGTGTGTGACTTCTCAATTTCACACCTGCGCAGCAGGGCTTGATTCCTATGTTGCAATTGCTTCTGACTCAGTAGGCATTACAAATAATCAGAGCTCCTTGATTTCTCCACCTCTCTTCCCGAGGAATCTGCTACCTGCATTTGGTTTCATGCCAGATCAAAAGCAACTAATTCCATTTTTAACCCTGAAGCTGTTTAATAATTTCTCTCCTCTTCTACCTTTTTCCCTCACTGTGAGAGGGTAATGACCCATTTTTGAATTGGTCTGTAACAAAGCCCCTTTACCACACAATTTACTAGTTTACAACTATTCCAAAAGCTGTACTGGATTCACAGAGAGAAATAGCCTTTAAAACAGGTCTTAGAATAGCAAGGTCAGTCAACTTTGATGCCATGCTGATCACTTTTCCTAAATGTCATGCATTTGGGGTCTGAAAAAGGGGGTCTCTGCTATATTTCTTTAGGCAACACAAAACACACTGAAGATATTTCAGCTCTTCCCACATCATATTCACAAGCAGACTGCCCGGCACACTGGCACAGCTGGGTGAAGATGCCTCCCATGCAGAACTATCCCCTCTTCCCCATGAACAAGTAGGGTGTACTTAATTATCCACCTTCACAATAAATTCACCACAGGTACCAAAACATGCACAGGATACAATTACTGTGGCTTACCCTACTCACCTAACTTAAAGCTCTGTTGGTTATTATAGATGTCAGTTTGGCCATAATTGCCAGCCTGCATGTTACAGAAGAGCTCTGGAAATTAAGCTTTCTGGGAAGCAACATACTCCAGGGAGGATAAAGCTTTGAATAAAAATGTTCTCATAGTCAGAGAAAGAATAGGCAGAATAAGTAGAGGTGAGATAGAGGATCAAAAATCTGATGATTCCTCTTGGGTTGCTTTTATTGGTGCAGACAGACGTAGAAACAGCACAGCTTCCCACAGCCTTATGGACTGCACCTGCTTTGGTTCTACAGCACAGGCAGTAAGGCAGCTCAAGCTGCAGGGTAGAAGTCCCTTACAGAGAAGCAGTAGCCACAGCTCCATGATACTGCCAGGGTCACCAGGGCCACAGCTCTAAAAGGAATGTGCATGGCTGCTTCTTAAAGCACTGTTCAGGAATGTTTGCCTTGGAAACTACAATGCTTCAGCCTATGTTCCTTAGCAAAGCCCTGGAAGAGCCGGACACTGGGGAAAGTGCCAGCTACCAGGAGCCCTACCTTGTAGAAGAGGGAGTCCATTAGCACACTGCTACAGTATGCATAATGGGGCGGGACTGATGTGGGTTTAAACAGTGCATGCATGTATAACATAGGTTGTCAAAAAAATCTTCTTGTTCTTCACTGATCCAAACTGCTTGCTCTCAGTGTTCCCAAAGCCAGAGACATGGATTAAACAGATCACTGAGTTTGTGTGAAACTGTTTATATAAACAGGGTCAATGGCGTTATGAATTGCTGTCTTGTAGCATTCCAAATGGGGACATTTATAGAGATACTCCAAAAATTTGTGCCTAATATACAGAGAACAAAGTGAACATTGCTCGGGTTAAGTCACAAATTTCAATTTATGAGAGACAAACAGGTGTTTACCAAGGATTGTATGTGCCAAAATTAGTCCCATTTTCCTATTTCATCTGATTTCTGCATTTCCTTTGCTAAGAAAGATCATAGGTATTTCAAGAACAGAGGACTAAGATATCTGGTCAAATACCATAGTCCTATTTCCCCTCTGACTCTCCTTCACTTTTTTTTTTTTTCTCCTATCAAAGCTATGCTTCAGGTGCTAGCTCTGCTTACAAAGCTTCAGTTCTTTTCAGGCTATCAGTAAAAGAAGCTCAATGAATTGAAGAATGGCGCTAATAGTGAGCAGGAGCCTTGACCGTGTTTGTAGCAGGTGCTAGTTTATACATATCACACCCTCTTTCAAGGTACTTCATAAATTAATAAAATGAAAACACTTGAAGTATTGTAAGTGGTATATAAAATAATGGAGACAAAACATCCCAATATTTTTCATAAAACTCCTTAAAATGGATTCTAAGTGCCTCATTTTAATAACGGTTCCAATCTACAGCTGACAAATATTCCAGGGAAAGAGAAATAAATTAATCAACCCTTCCCTTTTCTAAAGATCAAAACCAACCACATTGTTGATCACATGTTTAGGCAGAAACAAGGGATAGTTTTTTGAAGTGGTTACTAAAGGATATCCACCTACCCCTGCCATAGGTTTTTCAACTGGAAGGAGCCCAGGTGGCTCAAACAATGTTTATCAGTCCTTTTCCTGAGCTGCTGTTGGTGCATTCAAGCAGATCAATTGTGTTCAGTCAAGGTGATGGTGTTCATTCTGCAGTACCTCCTTGACCTGCAGGATATTTCATTTTTCTGCAATGCACTGCAGTGCCTGCATGGGTAAGACATGTCCCTTTGGCTTGCTGTTTGTCTGGCAAGCTTATGTTTCCACAGGCATGTCAACACCTCCTTGGATATTAGCACAACTATAAATGTTAGTTTATGCTAATAAGTAAGACGTTGAAAAAACAAAGGAAAGGTCAGAAACTGTAGTTTTATATTAAGTGTGATTTCCCAAGACAAAATAAACCCGATTCACAGCACATGCTTACACTTTTCCAAGAGATATATTTATAGCTGTGAATATGTACTTTGGCTAACCCTATTGTAAGCACAGAGAAGGGAGGAGAGGAGGGTTTCATTTTTTTTTCATTTTTAAAGTAAAAGAGAGAGGTTAATTGGTTCTGCTAGCTGAAGGGCTATGTGCCAGGCAGCAGGAACATGCATTGTAATAGAAGAGCTACAGAGACAAATGAGCCAGTCCACAGGATGAAAAAATCCACCTAATGCCTTGGGAGAAAGAGGGGAAAAAACCACCAAGGCCCAAATATAATAAAATAAAATAAAATAAAATAAAATAAAATAAAATAAAATAAAATAAAATAAAATAAAATAAAATAAAATAAAATAAAATAAAAGCAAGAAATCTCTGTCTACTACAGCTACAGTGATTTTAATCAGCACCTCATGCTGATTAAAATCACTGTAGCTTAGAAGGGTAAAGAACATATTGTTTCTGTGCTTTAATTGCTAGAAGAGGTGGTCAAATCAAGACTGAAGTATTGCTTGCTCCTCACCATCATATTTAACCTTTCTGGCCTAGAGAATCTAGAGCCCAAAGTAGCTAAAGGCATTCCATCATTAAAGGTTTGTGTCGTGATCACAAAGAACAAACCTCCCTTATTTTGTCCCCTTAAATCAGGGGTGAGTGATTTGTGTGAGCCAAGCAGCAGTGCAGTAAATGCAAGCAGGAAGAGATCTCATAGGCCTTGAAGCAAAATCACTAAAGAAAGGGACAGTTACTCCATGGCAATGTTTCACAGACATTGGCCGTGACAAGCATGTACATAAACTTATTACAAAATATTTGCAGAAGGAAGGAGAGATCTTGCTAAAAAAAGAAGCTCTACTTAATTGTCTTGTTTATCCAACTTCTTTTTCACTTTAATTGCAAGGAGGAAAATTATCTTCAATTTTCTTATTTCTTCATATTCTGTGTAGTTTGCTGTCCTTTTGTCCTTTCTTTCTTTCTTTCCTCCTTTGGCAGAAACTACAATTCCCCTTCAACAGAGACCTGGTTTGGAGAATCTCTTGCACTTACCCATTACTCTTCACTGAAGGTCACAGATCCATTTCCAACACTCATAGATGATAGTACCTGGCATCATCCCAAGCTGCACAAAAGCCAACGAGAGCACCTGCAGTAGCCCATCCTCAGGAAAAGTGTCAGATACCAGTTACTGCACTGACAAAAGTGCTCTTAAAATACTAATAGTTTCTCTCAGGTCTTCATTTCGATTCACAGTTTTATAAAAGCTCAGGAAGTGGTACTAGCTCTGTGGTAAAGATGGAATTTCATGAAAACTTACAGAAGAAATGGTATGAACCAGCACCAGTGTGTGACAGCAATTTCCTCCAGACCTGGCTGGAGCCAGAATGTACAGAGATTCAAAGGTGTTTCATTCAATGGGAATTAAGACCCTAAATAGCTTTCAGGATCTGGAAGAAGCAAGATTAAGATATGGATGTCTGGAAGATATTTTGGTCTGACTACACAGACCTAAGTTACTTGGGGTTTCAAGTCCCACTTTCAAACATGATCTTAATGTAACTACTTAGGATCACACCTTCTCCGTGATTTTTATAGGAATGTCCACTTGGATGGACAAGAGTTTTCAATTTGGACCAGACATAGTCCTTTTCTTCTAATAGATCTTTTACTTTATTGGATGTCACAGCTCATGAGCTTAATATTCTTCCCTGTAATTGCTAAAATTATTAAAATTTTGCTTTCTGCCCTACAAAGTGTGAAACAGTTTAAATCTGTACATCACTAATGCTAAATGAAGATTTGGAAACTCTGCTGTGCAAATTCCACAGTGAACTGCTGAGGTCAGAATCTTCTTTTTTTGTGCCTCTTTTTAAATGTACTTGGAGAAGTAAGTCTACATTTCCTTTGGTAGGTCAACTGTAAAATTTTACTTAATAACTAAAATAAAGTTATGACATTGTTTCCACCGGGATTGAACAGATGTGTAACTGAGAGAAACTCAGAGAAGGAGATTAGCAAGTAGTCCTTTTTCTTTCATTTCTTATTAATAGAACACCAAACCACAAAGCACTGAAATTTCCAAAGTGAAATTTCTGTTTTATTTCACAGGCTGTGAATGCATAAGTTTTTCATGTGCTTGGCACACATTAGAATACATTTTTATTCTTTTGAAGGTTCATATACTAAAAGGCAAATCTTAGAAATTGTCCATCTGATCAAGCTCAATGCTTTGCTATGTGAGTTTCTAGTTTTTGCAAAAAAAGATGGACACTGTGTAGATTAGATGCTTCTTTCTACATAGACTATATTGGGCATTAATATATATAGTACTCAGACACACATAATATTAATAAAATCATGACTTAATAGCCATGTGCAATAAATATCTTCTGTGGAATTAAACAGTAACTTTGGAATTATTTTGCTCCCAACATATAATTTTTATTCTTCTGGAAGGGGTAACTGTGGTGCAGAATTTTCTGTTACTCTCTCCAGTAAAAGGCCATGTTAACATTTGCTGAATGACCTAGTTTCCAAATTTTCTACTTTCCCTCTCTCACCTCAGTAAAGATTGTTCTGTTGTGCTTGTATTTATGTTAACATAATCAGTTCTGTTTCTCACTCTTGTTACAAAGTACTGGCAGGATAGTAATGGAAACTCATGCAAGGTGCAGATTTCTGGTTAGCTTGCTTTTAAATTTCCAAATGGAAACAGGGACAGTTTTATTTATGTATTGTTGTTGATTTAAGGTCGTTAAGAAGGATGTGAAGAATGGCATATCAAACAAAATATTTCAATAAGAATTAGGCAGGACAGTGGAAAAACACCATTTTGATTCTATCAGTTAAAAAAAAAAAGTGAAATAAGAAGAGAAATTAAAACCAGATATTTTTGAATAAAGATTTACAGCATTTGCCTTTAAAAAAAATTCTGAAAGTTCCAAGTAAAAGATTCACACCTTTTTCTTTCATCTTAGTTCTTTTCATGGAACAATTCAGGAAAGCTTAATGGAATACACATCCCCTCAATTTACATTTTTCACCAAAAGAATTGCTTCAGCTAAAAACTGACATGGCTCTGAACAAAAGAAATTGAATACATTCTATTTTGCCCTTACTATGATTTATTTGCTTCCCTGAAAAAAGAAGTCTTTCTGAGTCTTACCATTTGCCCAGGTGAATTCAGGATAGTTTAAATGGAAATATTCTGATAATAAATAAAAACAAAGCCTAGGGGGAAAAAGCACCAAGAATTGTTGTAATCATCTGAGAATATTATTGTATGCACGGTTGAAAAAGTGTGTATTTTTATTAGTTTTACTTCTGGGATGACCAAAAAACTGTAACTTCTCATTCACTTTTATGGGAACATAAAAGTTAATGATAAAACTTCATAGAAACCTAGCTTCACTGATGTGTCTGTTTTCAAAGCAAATGAAATATAAGCCATAAAATATGATTCCATAACCTCTTCTAAAAGAATGTTTAAAGTTTTTTTTTTAAATATGACTTAGATGAAAAAAGAAAGGAAAAGGAAAAAAGAAAAGAAAGGTTATTATATTTAGATTTGTTTTCATCAGAGAGATATTTGAAATCTCCACTGAGACTTTCTGTTAGTAAAAATAACTAAATTATTTGAGCAGATAATTTTTAAGGGATTCTTACAGTTCTGTCTTGTAACTAGAAGTTTTTGAGCCTTTATTTCCAGTATGAAATTGCTCATTGCCATTTTAACTTCAACAATATGAATTGTTTGAACTTTTACAAGCTCTATTTAGGAAAAATATTTAACTAAAACCTTTTTAGTACATATATTGAGTAAAAATTTATTAAAATGTCATTAGAGTGTTAGAACCTGATGCTAGATTTGTACATTTCTTAGAATGGAAAAGGAAAAATTTGCTTGTCTACATATATGCTTGTGCATATTCCTTAGAAGAGAAAATGGATTTTACTCATGTTATGGAATACATTCACCTTGTACTACAGAAATCCTTAAGTGCACAGTGATGCTGAGGAAATGAGCAGTACCCATAGACAACAAATATCAAGTAGAAATATCAGACTTTGCATTTTTTTATTGTTTCCAGGCAAGATGGAGAAGAAACTGCCCTGTCCTCTATGCTAAAACTGGGCTAATCAAAGACATCAATCAACTTCACTCTGCGGAAGAGGTGCTGTGAAAAACCTGTTACAGTAGATTGAATTGTGAATTTTAGTATTCAGCTGTGCACCACTGGCATCAGGGGCTAGAATATCATATAGTGTACGTTAAATGAAGTTCCACTCCATGCAACACTCGCACATCAAAATGAAAGTAAGAGCTCCATTTAGGACAGGATGAGCAGTATAATTTCTGTTCGGTGAATTCCCACAACTTGCGCCTTGTGGGAGAAGTGAGGCAGACTGACAGAAGGCTAGGAAATTAGTTCTGATGTGTTTTTGCTTTCGCATCAGAAAATATTGAAATAAGCACACCAGACAAATAGTTACCCTTTTCAAAGCTACCCAACCTTTCTCCTTCATTGCTGACTCTCAGTCTGAGAATGGGAGAGAGACATCATTTTGCAAGCAGAGGTCAGACTGGAAAGAACAATGTCATGAATGACTAATGAAGTGCTCTGATTCATGAGGAAATTGTGATTTACATCTCAAATCAATAGTGATCTCTACCCAAAACAGGTTTTGAGCTAGAAATAAAGTGAACTCTGCATTTCTGCAGAGGTAGTTTCTGAAGCATTACACACAGTGGCTAATCCTTCATATGTTTTTTCTTAACACCAAGGTACATGCTATCCCTTCCTATAAGAACACAGCAATTCATGAAAGCAATATGTCTTTTCCTGTTGGTTCCCTATAAAAAAAATCTATTTATTTATTTATTTATTTATTTATTTATTTCCCTCTAAAAAATTATTTATATTCCAATTACTGGAATTACTTTACATGGTATTCTCTCTTACATATAATTGACAGAGGTTGCAGTCCTAAATCCATTCTGGTTCTCATAATAGCTTGTAAGGAGAAAAGCAAGGTAATGATGTCACTAACAAAACTTTTTATCAACATTGTATTACTTAAAATATCCTTGCTTTTATCTATGAAAGGTTTGGTTACTGTACCTCCTCCATAGTTTGACTTTTGCTTCCTGTGCAGGGTATAAAGCTGGCAGTCTCAGTTGTGGTTCATGGGAAAACCAATTTTGTTCTTTTTACTTTCTTTTTTGCTCACAGTCTTTGCCAAGAATACGTTCTTAGTGCTCAGCACTGCTGAAAGAGATGGGCTTTAATAGCAGGGAGTCATAAATAGATGCAAATCCATGTGGCCATCACCTCTTCTGTGTAAAGAGCAACACACTGGAAGAGGGACAGCAACAGTTTTGGGAAGGGTTTGAAGCATTTTTTCCCTGCTCTGGCAAAAAAAAAAAACAGAAAGAAGTCTGTCACTCAAACTGGTTTCGATTTCCCAACAGCAGGGCAGGTACCCAAACTGTATTCCTCCATCAAGTTTTAAGAGTGGATGTATTTTGAGACAAGGTGGCATGAACTAGTAACAAGAATGTGTCTTACCTTCTGTCTTATTTTGACTGGTCACGCTGTTCTGGAGGTTGTGCCTGAGCCAGGCTCTGCACTCGTTCACAACAAACCTGTTAACACAGCTGCAGATGCCAGCCCAGATGTGACTCCAGAGTCTTTGTGCAGTTCCACTGTTTACTTCCCTTTGGGGATATCCAGGGGAAAAAGAAACTGATGGGAACTGAGGCATCTCATGGCAATGAAGTTGCGGAAATGGTGAAGTAGGAAAGATTTTGCCATGCCTGAATGCTTGTTACACCTGGAGTTATTTGTGCCAGACAGAATAAAGATGGATTTTCAGGGGCTAACAGTAGCAGTGATTGAAAGCACTGTCCATTAGGAAATTCCTAGCACATTTTAGTGCTAGCACATTTTGCCTCTGACCTTTGTGAGCAGATACTCTAAACTCCTACAATGTTGCCTTCACAGGTAAAAGTTTCAGATCGTAATTACAATTTAAAGCTGGAAGCATGCACACTGCTGATTGCAGGTGAGGTGCCTTTTGCTGCCTGTCTGCACTTCAGAGCTTTTCGTTTGCCCAGTGGGGTGCACTCTCCAGGTATGAGTATCACATTAAATCCTAGTAGAAGATTATATGGATGACAGAAAGTACTAAATTACTGAGGAATGTGCTATGAGAAAAATGTGAAGAAAAATGTAACCAAAAATATCACACAAAATTTCTCCAACAATAAGAGCTGCCTCAAACCCTGTAGTTATTCTTTCAGAAGACTAAAAGGTTCTTTGACCTCGTCCTCAAAGGTAAAGCCCAGAGCATCTCAAAGCAAACCACTGTGTTTTCCTCTCTCAGTAAGGTTTTTTGTCTGGAGAGCAAAAAAATATGAAAGCTGCCACTCTAGCCTAACACACCTTTGGAATAGCCATGGGTGCACAAGAGGGACATAAAAAAGTATTAAAAAGAATTCTGTTATTAGATGCAGAATCAAAAAGAGTATAGCAAGGGGATAAAGTTTGATTACTGTGTTTAAAAAACAAGTGGAAAAGACAAAGGAAGAGCCAAGTTGTCTTTGTTTGACAGCAACTCCACTCAGCTGTTCGCTTTTTGGAAGGGAAGGAAAAGAAAAAAGAATAGGAGTTTGTGCATTTTTTCCCCAAGTGAAACTGTAAGTGGAAATTTGAGATAAAAATAACATATTTATATAAGTAGATTTTAGCTCTGACCGAAAGGTTAATGATCCAACACTTGTAAGTATGCCAGGACACATTAGTGACCATAAGAAGTCATAAATTTGGTTTTATAATAAAGTAAAAGAAGCCCTGTAGTACAACATCTCTTGTCATCCTGGTGAAACACTGGCTACGTGATGAGTTAGGAAAAGTAAAATCTTTTTACTCAAAGACATCCTTTCTGATGAGACCTAAGCTGTATCTGGAGATCACCCATTTGAATCCCAACAGCAATTCTACTTCAGTTCCAATATTGTGTCATTATTGCAATTTTCTTTTTGGTTTTATTCAGCACTCTACAGGGATGGCAAAGGACCTCCTGTTCTGCCTTGAGCTGTGTTAAAGACTGTAGTGAAGTCATTTGTGAAAGGGACAGAGAAAAGGGACTAAAGCCAATAACCATATTGCAAGATAGACACTGCAGCTTTAGTTGGAAGCTTTGGAAAGTGGAAAACTCACCCAGATTTTTCTTTCTAGGTCAGCTATTCAAAGCAAAGTTGAGGAGAGAGGAGAGGAGAGGAGAGGACAGGGCAGGACAGGGCAGGACAGGGCAGGGCAGGACAGGGCAGGACAGGGCAGGACAGGACAGGACAGGACAGGACAGGACAGGACAGGAGGGGAATACCCAGATCTAAATGATGTCGTTGTTCACAAAAGAAAAAGAAAAAAAAATGAAAAAAGAAAAATAAGTGGAAAAAAAGGTAGAGGGCTGACAAATGCTAAGGGAACAAACATTACATCTAGAGAAAGTAAGGGAAGAATAAACAATAAGCTGACAGACCAGACAGGGTAAATGAATCAGTCAATCACTAAAATTAAAAGAAGAGCAAAACCCAAAGAACTCTTTCAGTTTAACATAGCTTTTAAAGTGTCTAGCTTGACAGAACCTTAGGAGAAAAAGATTAGTTCAGTAAGAAATACTGACGACCCTTCCTGCTATACATGGAGTCCTACAAGGAGGCTTTGGCAAGTTGGAGCTGGGAGGGAGCTCTGAACAGGCCTGGGGAATGACATAAAGAAAGGAGCAGGCTTAGAAGAAAAACTAGCCTGAAAATCCCGAACCAGACCATTACAATACAGATAGAAAGTCAGATAGATCAGAAACTGAAGATAAACAGGAACTGATTTCATTAAATAAGCACTCAGCCTATGATAAGCAGGACATTGCTTGGGCAAACAGTGCACAGGCAAGCAAAACCTTTTCAAGAACAGCTGTATTCAACAGTTGTCTCTGCTTATATTCACTGCAAATATATATTACTGATGTATGTCACAATAATAGTTTCTAATTTTTCACTTTCACGGGATTTACACTTTTGTAAGTGCATTGGCTTCATCAGTGGGCCTCCCAAATTGCCTCAGGCTACATGAGAGCAATTATACCAGCCCAGCGTAAAGGAATATATTTCTAATACAACCACTGCAAACCCAGTTATGTTTCACTCCTACTTGCAAATTCCTTGAGCTTCTTTGTTTCATTTCTGATTTCTGAAGCCTTCCAAATTTACTTTCATTCCTTCCATAATTTCATTGGAACCCATCGGTGCTTGTAGCAGAGTACAACAGCAGATATTTTCTGAGCCATGGGGAGCACAACCACCTCATATTCAATATACAAGCCCTGAGCAGACCAGCCTGGCTCCCTACAAAGCCCTGAGTTGCATTTTGTCCAGAAGAGTTTGGTTTAGGTTATGGCACTGAATCCCAGTGATTCTGGCTATCAGAAAAACAGAGCTTTTGTTTCCTGAACAGATCTTTCTCATCTTGGTAACTAATTGTCTTCTGGTCCCATTTTTATCTCTCACATAAGTACTGTTTGGCACCCCAAATACCAGGACCTGCCCGTGATGCCCTGTGAAGTGCAAGCAGGGGTCAGGCTGGCACGGAGGCCATAGTGAAGGATGGCCTGGGGTTCAGCAGTACCTGAGCACAGTGAGTTGACTCCCCCTCCAAACTCTCATTACCTTCCCCAGCTTCCCAAAGCTGAGGCTGCTCCATTCCCTGCCTGGTGGCTAAATGCTACAGCTGCCTGTCAGTATCACAGCACAAGGTTAATGGTTACATTCGCAGCATGAGCCTTTTCCTCAGCTCACATCAAAACTGATGTGTCCTGGGGAACTGGTGGTGTATTCCTTCAAGCTTTAAACCCACCCTGACTTCACTGGGAAATTTGACTGAATGAGCATTGCAACACAAGAGTTTCAGTGTCAGCTTCAAGAGTCAGGGGAATTGAAGAAAATGCTCTGATTCATTTTAGTGGCCCTTAGACACTAAACTTATAATTATTTCTGTGATTATATCATGTAGTCTTTCATAGCTTACAAGTAAGAGCCATTTATGTGGGAAAGACAAAATACTTTCTGTTTTTCTCTCCATGTATCTAGCCTTACAACAATGATAGTTGCTATGCTCTGCCTCTGAAATAAACTGAATATTCAAACAATATCATTTTAGTCTTACTTTTTGACTGAGTTCCAGTTAATTAATCTTCTTCCATTCCCCATCGCTCCTTGGCACTGAGAAAGCCTATGCACAACAGTATTTGTATTTAAAAGATATAGGAAGCTGTGAAAGAACAGCATGAACAAGGAAGAACTACACAACAAAGATTTCATTATTTCTTGAGGAACGGAGGCTCAGGGGTGACCTTATCACTCTACAACTGCCTGAAAGGAGGCTGTAGCCAGGTGAGGTCCAAGGTAACTGGCAACAGGAGGAGAGGACACAGCCCCCAGAGGTGCCAAGGGATGTTCAGGTTAGACATTAGGAGGAATTTCTTCACAGAAAGGGTGATTAGACATTGGAACGGACTCCCCATCGAATTGGTGGATTCGCCATCCTTGGAGAAGTTTAAGAAAGGACTGTGCATGACACTCAGCACCATGGTGTAATTGACATGGTAGTGTTTGATCATAGATTGGACTTGATCACCTCAGAGATCTTTTTCAACCCAATTGATTTTGTGATTCTGTAAAAGGATAGTCACATGCTTGTGTACAAAGACTGGAGTAAATCTGGTAGATACTCGTCAATATAATGTAGAAAATAATCAAGCTGTATCTAAATAAAGTATCAGGAAAAAATTAATAAAAAATAGTCATGTTAATACAATGAACTTGTGCATAGTTTTTACTTAAATGTTGTTTTGGGGAGAAGGAAGTAAGTTGGGTTTGTGGCAAAAGGTATGAAAAATGGGAGTCTTTAAAGAATGAGATAGCAACTATTGGCCTTACCTGTGCCATCACAGCTACACTTCTCTGGGGCCTGGGGTTGGTTGGGCCATTGGATATCCACCAGCCCAAGGCTGTGCCTTCTAAACAGCCCTACTGAAGTGGGTGCTGGCACAAAATAAGCACGAGCTCCACTCTTTCCTCTTATTTGTAAATGGCAGAAGCAACAGGAAACACCAATAGAGCAAAGGTCTATTGTCCTTTTGAAGAAATACCTCACTGAGGACATGCCAGGCACTGTGAAGAGGTATGGTGAAAAAAACCTGCAGAGGCACAGCTGCTTTCTTACAGCCAGCAGCAAGGTGGAAGGTCTTTGTGTAACTCCTTTTTAAAATGGCTATGCACATAAACTATGAATAAATAAGGAATAATTTAGCAACAAGCTTACCAGGAGATGCTCAGTAAGACCTTATTTAAAAAGTCCATGCATAAGGCATATCAAAAATTAAAAATCCATTGTTATCACTTTCTGAAAATCGGTGTCTGAATACAGTCCTAAATATAAGTGCTTTTCATTTACTTGAAAAAAGCCAAACTCAAGCACTACCTGAGTGAGAATAGCAGTGTTTGAGAGCCCAGTTCTTACTCACACTACCCCATCTGGCTAGAGCTGGATGGAGGTGTCAAATATAAAGAAGCAAGACAGAAACAGGAAGGGACATTTTCCAGAAGCTGCTAGTGATAGTGGCACTTAATATGAAGGCATTAACTACACAAAAAAGAGCTAATGTCTGATTTTTATGAGGTCTGAAAACTCTGAAAAGCTGGAATTTCTAAGGGGCAGGGGTAGCTCTTTAGCATCTGAGCTGTTATTTGTTTCAGGTTGAGCATGCAGAAACGGAGCCCTCCTAAATCTGCGTGCAATCCTGAAAATGCTGACTTTCACTTTTTAAACCTCTGCTAATTTGCTAAAGTAATTTTTTATTTCCCAGCTCACTGCACCTGCAGAATGTACCCTGCAAGATCTCTAGAGGAAATACCTTTTCCACCTACAGAAACAAATGCTATAGAGCTGGCAGACTGAATGGAAAGAGTTCACTTTAGACCCAGACACACCTGCCTCAGGCATCACGTCCCTGACATTCAGCTTTCACTGCCTGTGGCTTTGCCCTTCCCAGGCTCTTATCAGCCATCCTCTATTCTCATATTGCATATATCTGCCAACAGATGTAGCAGAATTAAACCACATCTGCTGGATAATGTTTAAAGTTCCCGTGCTGTTTAGCACTCTTTGGCCTACAGTCTCCAAAGACAGATTTAAACTTCTGGTTTACCTACGGCTTCAAGCAGAGCTGCATGTGTGTGTGTCTCTGTGTGTGTGTGAGCCTTCTCCTGAAGTAATTTTTCCTTGTTCCCTGTTTACAACAACCAGGCACTTCAGCACAAACTGTTTTTGACAGGGGAATAATGTGTGTACTGTGTGGGAATATTTAGCACAAAAGATGTTCACTTTTCTGGAATTTGCAGAGGAAAACTCTGCCCAGAGTCCTGCCTGACTGGGGAGCCTCCTCTGATCTGCAGCAATTGCAAATGGACAAACAAATTATTTCCATTCCCCAAGACACTGTGCAGAATTTGTACAATTTCAAAGCTAGCTGGGAGGAGGAGTTTTATGAAGCCTTGAGGCAAGGTACTCAGAGGTGTTGTGAAATGCCAAAAGGATTTCTCAGTGGGCAAAATAAAGGTTATGTTTTAATAGAGGAAAAAGATCTCAGATAATCCAGAGAGATCTAAAGGTTTCCTTTTGTCGCTTGCCTCTTGATGCTACCAAAACATATGTTTTGTTACCTCTCTGGAGGCATGAATTAAATAACTATATTTGGCTATCAGCAGGCTTCTATTGTTTTTCTTCTCTTCAGCACTCACTGTCATAGAGATGTCTCAATTCTCATACAGGAAAGAATGTTTTTACTGATAAAATTCCCCTAGGAACTACACCAAGTAGCATTCAATTTAGCAAAAAAATTATGCAGGCATATTATCAAATTATTAGCTATTTGGACAATGATGAATCTACATATAATCAGGTTTGTTTGCTGGTTGGGTTTTTGTTTTTCTTTTCCTTTTTTGGCTTTCAAGAAGCAAATCCCATTTCCCTTTAGGCTTCTCTGCAGGGCATAAGAAGATCTGTCCTCTGTCTCTACCCCACAGCACACTCATTCCTATCCTGGAAGCTGTCACTCTGCTGGCCATGTGAGACAGCAGCCATGGAACCAGCCTTGCTGGGCTGTGAACAGAGAATGTTTCTATTTGTATTATTGGCACTAAGGAAATGTTAGTATTTTTGTGATAAGGGAAGTTCTTAGTAATGAAAGAAATCATGTGGCAGGCAGGAACATTGGTGTGCCATTAATCCATTAAATGGGCAAACGGAAGAGACAGTTCAGGGTCCAGTGCCTCACTATTCCTTGCCCTGCCAGAGCAGATTTCTGTCCTATTTGAAAGAAATTATATCTATTCCAAAAGATAATGCAATTGCTTGATGTTCTGTCTCTCTGTGCCCCAGCTTGAAATTCATAAAGAAAAGATTCCCTGAAGTTATTTAATAGAAGTGGTTCTGAGAAAGCCGGAAATCAAATACAATAGATATTTTCTGGTACCGAGATGTTTCTGTGGATGTGGAAAAGGATTAGATGATCTCGTTAGCTTCCCCTCGGATCATCTCCTATGATTATATGCAATCAAAAAGACCCTTAATCGCTCATCCAATACTTCTCCCAGATATTCCACATTCCTTTTTTCCCCCTATGTACTACTTCTGATGGCAGAGAGGGGTGACTAGGTTGTTTTTTAAGGTGTGAGCTGAAAGATAGGAGATAGTTTTCATTTAACACCAGTTGCTTTACCAGCTCTTTGTACATTTTGGGTCTTTGTGTTGTCGGCTTGCTCTTTGGGCTGATTTCACCTTTACTCTTCAGAAATTTACATATGGGGTATTTGGGTCTTAGTTCCAGCTGCAGCACTGAATTCCTCTATAGCCATTAGCATATCTCTAAGGCTTCCCACCTCTGCTATCATTGTCCCTAAACAGCCTCTCCCATTTCTTTATTCACTTCCTCTCCTGTTCACTGCTGGCCAGCTGTGAAATGCTGTTCCTATGCCACTAAACAGTGGTTTCTAGGGAGAAACAAAAAGCATAGACTTGTATTTATTTCTGGATCCACATACTAATTCATCTGCCATGCCATAATTCGGATTTAATGTAGTATATCATAATTGGTCCTACCTCCCAAAGCAGAACACCAATGTCCCCAATGGTCCCTGTTACCTTCCCTTTGTCCTACACAGTCTTTCCACCCTGAGGACCCAGTTGTATGCCCAAATTTTCCTGTTCCCCTTCCAGAAACCAGAATCCCAAGCCATAGTTTGGGGTTTTGATAAGTAATAAAATGTGACTCTTGATTGTGCTCTCCTTTACATTAGTCTCCAGTTTAATTATGAAATCATTTCAATAAAATCTGTCATGCTATTTGGGAGCCCGGTGTAATTAAGATGAAAAAGCTTCTCTTTCTCCAGAGCTAAGTAAATTGTTATCAGAAGGCATCTGCATGCTGACATGTGTGAAGAGAGGCAGTGGTCCCAGCTCACCTTGCATTTGGCACTTGCAGGCTGTTCTTGCCTGCCTGCTGCTGCTCACAATCCCTCCCTTCAGATCACAACTCTGTTTTTGCAGGTTCAGTCCCCCAGTTAAATTAGAAACCTATCATAGTTCTGCAGATAAATCATAAGACCAAATGAAGGTTGGCAAGTGCTACTGCATCACCCTTCTTTCCATTTTCCAGCATTAACTGTGGCACCCTTGCTTTAGATGATGTGGTAGAAAGTCAGGCGGGGCACAACTGGACATTTTAGTTCCTGGTTTCTTTATCTGTCCTAATAACAACTGGACTTTGCAAAACCCTAAAAGTAGACTCTGGAAAACATATTTTAAATTTATTTAATATATATTTAAAATATATTTATTTATTTATTTATATATTTATAAATATATATTTATTTAAAAGTCTTGCAAAATTTCCTCAAAGCTGAAAAAAGGTAGATTTAAATCTTACTAACCCTCATCTCTGTGGCCTATTGTTTTTTTTTCTTTATTATTACTTCTTTTGAAATGTGAAAAATGTTGATAGAAGAAATAAAAATCCTAAAATCTTAAAAAATGGAAATTAATTTAAAAACCATTCTGATAACTGTTTAGCTCTGGTCATGTAAAAATTGTGTGCAGTTCAAATAAACAGAATTTTAATCTAATTTTTTAAACTAAAAATGCCTTGCTTTACAGGTTCAGCTCAAGAGGGTTGGATCACATTTACTCCATATCTACAACTGGTCATTCTTTCTCTTCTGACTTCCAAGAGAAAAGCTCTTTCCCTAAAAGTAGTGGCTGGTTTGTAGGTCAGCAGCTTTGCTTCCCCTTTGGCTTTTCTGTACAGCTCCTCTCAGTTTTCCCTGTGCTTCCTCCCCCTCGTGCCCTTTTCCCATCCTTAGTTTCTAGAGGGCATTACACTATTGTTCCTGCTGGCTTTTCAGCTATTGAGAGCCGAGTATTTTTAGCACCATCTCTCCTCTCATCTACTGGGAGGCAAGTGACCATGGTGGTGGGAGGGCACCACAGACGGATGGGATCATGGCGCTTCCTGATGGCAGCTCAGCCTTTATGTCCTGAGCCTGGGGCCAGGTGGCAGAGAGGAGATCTTCCTGCCACCCACCCAGAGCAGCCTTCTGCCAACACCCAAACCAGCTTTCAATCAAATCAGACTGTGTGCTTCATTTAAAAGCAGAGAGATTTTAAAATCGTGACACAACTGCTGTTCATTTTGTCCTTTTCAGATGTCCAGATAACAGATTCAATTTTTTTTTTTTTTTTTGGGTATGAGGAATAGAGACCTTTTGGTTTCCTTTTGTGATAGAAATTGGTTTCTGATCTCACATGAATGTAGAACATGAAGCACTAGGTAAAATATGCAATAAAATTTTTAAAAAGAGTATTTTTAAAGTTAAATTTTAAAAAGGGGTATTGTTAATACTCAACCTGACTAGAATATGAAGATTTAGAGCCAGTGAACTGGTACTTGTGCTCTACATAGCTGAAATGAGAACAGGATGCTTACAAAGTGAATTAAAAAGGTATGAAAAAATGCTTTTCCACTTCATGGAATTGTAATGTCAGCATTAGAACTATTAGTTTAATATATATGGGCTTTTAATCATGAAAAAATCATCATTTTGTTCAAGTAGGGAAACGACCATCATTCTGTAGGAGGGACAGACTGGCTTTTCCACAGCACCTGGCTCAGATGTCACCTATTCAAGATGTCAGATTACATGGATGGGCAGCTAAAGGGGCCATAATTGTAGTGCAAATTCATTTCTTGCTTAAAAATGGGGCATTGCAATATGAAAGAATAATGGAGAGGACATGCAGAAGATAACATTCAAATTAAGTTGAAATAACTGTAATGAATCAGGCTGTCAAAACCTAAGCTTAATACAAACTTAATACTTAAACCAGAGCATTAGGATTTGAAACATTTTGTCCTTTTTTTTTTTTGTATCCTTATGTAGAAAGTGGACTCAATCTTGTATTTTTTCCTGATAAATATGTGAAAGGTTTATATATTTCACCACACACAGGACTTGTTTTATATAATTTGAGAGATTAGTTATGCAAGTATTAGATATGCAATGGATAACTCCAGCAGGACCTATGGTTTACTATAGTTTAATGTCAAGAATCTGGCACACTGACAACCAAAATAGAACTATTTAAGTCAATAATAATAATAATAATCAGAATAGCATGATTTATGGAGAACAAAAGATCACCTTTGGTTCTGCTTCTATTTATACTGCCATGAATCAGAGTAGCTCCCACAAAACAAGACTGGGGGAGCAGATATTTGCTGTTGGACTGTGCAAGTCCTTAAAAGGGAACTTCAGTGCTTTTCTTACTTACATTTGAATTTTGATGGCATTCTTTGGATTTTCATATTTTTCCATGTTTCTATGCAGATTTAACTGAGATCTCTGGAAAAAACATAATTATGAAGTTTTCTAAAACTTGTATTATTTAATTCACTGACCATCTGTTGGATAAATAGCTAATTAATAGACTTTGTTATTTTTAGAACACTATATCACTGTATGTTCCAAAAAGAGCTGTTTTAGTCTTTTGGGTAAATACTGAATAAGTCTGAAAGAAAAATTTTAGGTATTTTAAAAGTAAAGTTAAATACACACTTCTATAGTGCAGGAATGATATAATTTTTTTTTTTAAATTTTTTTCCTGGTTAAATCCTTGCTTTCCATTTGTTGCTCTACTAACATGAAAGACAGAGCTCAGACCCCAAAATTCTCTGTGACAGTGCTGTGGAAAGCATTTGGTGTTGCAAGTCAGTTTATCCCTCCCTGCCTAACTCCTACAGGGCAAACACACACTCTGTGGAAGAAGGGAGAGACCAAAACACAGAACAGAGCCTGACAAGGAATAACATTATTGACACTGCCACATTTACCCGTGGAGAGCCCTTCATGGACTGTCTCACATCTCTAAAGAGGGTTCAAATCTGACCTTGACACTGGGAAGCTCCTGAATGGGAAGAGAGTGAAAAAACTCAATTTCCACTGAATCCATAAGGGCAATTGACATTTGCAGGCCAGAGTGCCTGGCCACGCTGCCAAGGTGGCTACCTGCTTAATTCTGGGCTAAAGCATCCCAGCTAGCAGAGAAATTCACCCCACTTATGCCAGTTTAACTTGCCAGATTCCAAGCTATGCAGATTTCCAGTCTGTTGCTCCTAGAGCTGATTTCAACCTTCTGTTGAAATGTATAAAGAGAACATGGAGGATAATTTAGGCAAAACAGTTTATTGGGATGGACATGAATGAGAGAGGTGCTTTTCTCCTTGTTGCCATCTCAGGCAAGCTATACCATAAATCTCTTATTCTAACCTTTTAATAAAGGTTAATAATACATGAGATCTTGCAGATTTGTGTTTTCAGTTAACCTGCACAGGCCTTCCACCAAACATCAAAAGCCTCTAAATGCAAATGCAGCTCCCTGCCTGCTAAACAGATATAGTTCTGATGAACAGCGTCTGCTTGTGTGCACAGGGGTATTTTGTACATTACATTTCATACAATATTTGCACAGATCTGGAAGCCACTAAGCCATTTTGTCTTACTGGGTTACAGCTGCTCCTCCATGGTTTCTGAACTGAATATTCATAAAGTCATTCTTATCAACAAATTAATATGTGTGTTGTTTTAAGAACCCACTCAGAATGCTAATTTTAGGAAGATATTTGAACGAGAAGCAAATTTTCTCTATATGCAATTTATATATCCACTTGAAAATATGGTTTTGTAATGAAATGCTGAGAGATCCTTAATTATTGCAGCTTTAGTGGCACCATTATAGTACTAAAAAGAGACCATCTAAAGGATAATTCCCTTCAGCAGAGATTTGCTGACTACACACCTGCTTTAGCAAATGAACGCAGAATGCAGTGTCAAAGCATCCTCTTGACTTGGTGCTGCTTTCCCACCCTCATGGTCTCAGTATATCTTGCACATGACTGACAAGTATGACTGCAAAATATTTAATTGTGTGAGAAAAAAAAGTCTGCTAGTTAGTGTTTCTGCTGATCTACTAATTCATTTCACTTCTTATGTGATATCACCATTATGTCTAAGCACGTTTTATGACAAGGCTCACTGAAGTGAAAATCAAGCCCTTGAATTGTTTAATATGAACTAATGAAAACCAGATATAAAAGGCTTTCACAACTGGTTTGAAACTTTAATTGCCAAGCTGATGCAAATTCAGAGTAAAGCAATGCAGAAAATGGGATCACTTTATGATAATTGGTTTTAATTAAATAGTCATATAAAGAGCTCTGTCCTGCAAGATATTGAGTGAAATAAAGAGTTCTAAGGTAAAAGCTGGAATTGTTAAAGAGTGAGAAAATGGCAAGGGCATTATTATTTTTCCTTCTGCCTTGTACTTCAGCTATTAAGTGCTGATGAATGTATCTTGCTATAACTTAAATAATCAGTTTTGTTACAGTGGCATTTACTTTGGCTTGATCAACAAATGCTTCTTCACTACACAACCTGTAGACCCAAACAAACTATGCCTGACTGATTTAATGTTTGAGTCTCTCCCCTTGCTAAGCTGCAGTAATGCTTGTAGTGCCAAGTCACAGGCTTGGTGTGTTTGCTCCTCCCTTGACTTGTCATACTCCCGCAGGGGCAGAATATGCCCACAGAAAATATCACTATGATTTCTGTGAGGTGCTTTGAGTTCCCATATGGATGGCACTTAACAAACAAAAAACCAAGAAAAAGTGTGTAACACTATTCCCCCTAGCCATGTTCCAGAAATGCTGACGATCTGAGAAAAGTATTTTACATTTTTTTTCTCTCTGCATCTATGACTTTGCATCTTACATAACAATCCTGGGAAGGAGTGGCTATGGTGCACTCTGTAGAGCTCGTTCTTCACTAGTTTTTTCTTATACTGCTGTTGTATGCCTCAGTGGGTATTTAATATTCAGATTTGATAAGGCTTCCCACCCACCCTGCTCTCATCTTGGATTGGTGGAACTAGTCAGTCTGTGGATGCTGTAAGGGAAGATCAAGCCCTATTTTCCTAAAACACCATGCTGAATGGCACCTGTTTTTAAGACTATTTAAATTCCACTCAGCCTACAAGAATTGAGAGACATATTTAAGCAGAATTCAGTGTTATGTTATAAAAGTCATGCAGACAGGAAGGAAAAAGTATCTTATCATATTGAAGGGATTATCAAAGCTTCATATTGTGGAATTTAAGTTTTTATTATGTGCAGAGACTTAACCAACCTCCAGGATAATGGACTAGAGCAGAATATGTTCTGTTCCAATAATCACCTAATTTTGGCAATCTTTCACGTTCAAACGTATACTTTAGCTAAAGTAATTTTTAGATTTCTAAGCTAAAAGACAGTTATTTTGAATTTAGAAATGTTAGAAGTCATATTCATCTAAACTCTCCCTCTAAATCAGTGCCACAACACAATTCAAGAAGAGGAGGGATCCTTCAGGGTACAAATAAAGGGGAAAATTGCACACTAATAGACCTGGGCAGCCTGTACACATTGACCCAAAGTGAAGAGACAGAAAAACCGCTCTGAACCATGCTTCACTTTCCATGAGACCATTACACCAGTCTGATAAAAGCTAAATGAAATCTTCTATTCCTGGATCCTGGTCCTTTTATGCCTCCTGTCAAGACAATTGGTGCTCAGTCTAGCTCAACAGCAGGAGTCAGAGGAAGGTGCTCCACAGAGGTCCTGCAGAAGGACCTTTGCTAGTACAAACACTCAGCTACTTCCCACACCACGGTATCTCCATTTCTCTAGCACTCAGTTCCTCATGCTCCTAATTTTCCCCGTCCTTAGTTTATGTTACTAGGGTCCAGTCTTCACTTTCAAAATGCTGACAGCTCTTTTGCTTCAGGAAGCCAATGCATAATGTGCCACAGAGGCTTAAACAGTGTATGGCAAAATAGCACAGTGTTGCTGATCTTCCTTAAGCCAGAGGACAAAACCCTAAAATGAGTCATGTAAACTGTTGAAAGTCCAACAGTTGGACCCTGGTGCTCGTATGGCAGCGTGGAGAGAGTTTGATGTTACACCATCTCATCCCTGGCCAAAAGATTGCTTAGGCTATTGGTGTCCAGGCTGTATTATGATGTTGAGAAAAGGGTCATCACAAATGGTGAGGGGAAAATTGGTCCATGCTACATTTTTGCAAAACATTTATGAAGCAGGAGAAAGTTTACACCATTGTATTTTAATTCAACCATCCAGCTTTGAAGGGCACTGTTGCTCCCATGTAGGATGTCTTTTGGCAGTACACAAGTCCTTACTGCTTTTGGTCAGACAAGAAGCTGTATTGCAGTCCCCTAGTAGCTTTTTGTGGAATGCTGAATTCCATCCTACTTGTTGAAATGTATGGTTAAAAAGGAATGAGGAATAATGTTTGATAGATTCTGTTTAGCATGCACTTCCACAGATCTCGGGGGAGCCTGCAATAGAAGGGTCCATGAGGAAGGTAACAATCCATAAATATCAAGTGGAACAGTGTGCCTAATACTTAGTGGCAGAATCAATATTTGAAGGACTTTCTATTTTGATGCCTTTGAATGATGTCACAGAAGCCTTCCTGCGGCAGGGCTGATGAATGCACTCTGCAGAGAGGATCTGACAAATGGGTGAAACCGAACTCAGAATCTGGCCTCCCTGAACAAGACTGACTTTAATCGTTACATTCATGAAGATAAAGTAACTACAGGGAATCGAGTTTTACCTGGGGCACTCCTGTTTCAATTGACTTGTAATATATTGGAAATATCCTTTAGCCCACAAATATCAACATTTTCTTTGGAAAATTTTCACTTAACTAGCTGATTTTGTTTGGAGGTGCAAAAAATTTTACCACAATTAGTAGCCACTTCTGAAATGGCAAAACACTCTGCAGAACATGGACCTTTCTGCTCCTGCCAGGCTCATTGTCATTTTCCTCTTGTGTCTGTGTGCTTGAGTAAAAAACAAAACAAAACAAAACAAAACAAAAAAAAAACCCACACCAGAATCCACCACATTTTAATTTTTTTTTGCAAGAGAAAGTTAAATTTGAGTTTCCTCATATTTTCATTATACTGGACATAATTATCAGGCCAACAAAAGCAAACTCTTTGTGTAATGCATCCTGAAGCACAAGTGCATATGCTCTGTCTCATTATTTCTCCATTTTTTTACTGAAAATATCAAAGAGAAGAACAAGCTACAGGATACAGATGAGTGGATGAAGGACCCAGTCTTTGGAATTTGCTTCCCCATATGTCTCTGTAATCATATATTATTTTGTGAACTACTCAGCACTTACACCTGAGCATGACTGGCTTTCTCCTGTCTACTCATCACATATTGCCTTTGCTCTCAGCTTAGCATAGTCAGTCTTCCCAGCAGAGTGCAGCACCCAGGGGGATCAATCCGTGGTTTTGGCAGGCAGCAGCACTTCTGGTGTCAATATCTGGTGGCTCCTGCCTCAGCTCTTCCTGGGTAACCTTCCTGGGAGAGCACAGGCTGTGAAAGCCTGTCACCTTTCCCCACCAGATGGCAATGTGACAGCAAGAGGCCTTCTTCATCCGGTAGGAGGGGAGCAAACAGAACTTTCCTTGCTGCAAGTTATTTCTGTGTGGAAATTCCCTCTGTTGCATGTAATTTCTGAGCCAGTTCCATCTCTTGGAAGATGAATGTGCTTGGAAGGGTGCTTTTACCTACTTCTTTCCTCACCGTCTCTTTTATTTCCTTTTATTCAGTCTTTTGAAATTTTTTCCTACTTTATTCATGTTTACAGCTAGAATATTCTTTTCTATATTAAAGCAGGCTTTTATTTCCCCCTTTGCATTGCAATCATGCTTAGCAAAGTATAATAACAATACTTATCATGTACATAAGGCTTAACATCTTCAAAGCACTGTGAAAAGTATCCCCACTTCGGTGAGGTAGGTCAGCAGAGTTAAGGGTGAGATAAGGCAAGTGAAGTACCCGGCCCAGTAATGCCACTCAGGACAGAACAAATTTTAGCAGCAACCATGACTCAGAAGTTCTTCCCAATCTTAGATGTTGACCATTAGACAAGACAACTCTGCTGCAGTATTTACAGCCGTTTCTCTTTGTTCCCTTTCAAATACCCAAACCCAGGTTTTGTCTTTGTTTTGGAAGTGCATTTCTTATTTCAATTAATCTCAGAATATGATAGGATTTTCCCCCCTACTTGTATTTCAAAGCAGAATTCTCTTGCTGCTCAACTAAAGCAAGGTTTTTCTTACTGGAACCTCTTTTTGTAGTTCAAAGAAGGTTTTTTTGACTTCTTGTAGTTCAAAGCAGTGGTCTTTCTCTTGTAGTCTAAAACTAGGGTTCTTTTTAGCTCAACCCTAGATAATTTGCTCATTTCAGTGAATTAGATATGCTATACGTAAGTGTTCCAGATATTAACTCTTTCCTTCAATACCAAGAAAAATCACTGAAGTCAGCTTCAAAATCTTACTGCTTCCTACCATCTCCTTTGGCTGTTTCTCACATGATCCCTGGTATTTTCAGTTTCATACCTGAGTCAGATGATGTATTCAGTGCAGATGTAGACATGCACAGTGCTCAGACCACAATCCCAAATGGAACTTCCGTATTTGATCGGGGGGGAGGGCAGGGGGAACTTGTTTTAAAACACTGACATGACTAAAAACATTTCACACAGTCCTCTGTATTTCTGAAAAGACATGCATGTTTGTTTTTCCTGCTTTCCAAAGTGCAGGGCAGTTACTCGTTGTTGTTTCTTTCCCTCTGTCCTGACACTCCAGAACAGCAGGGTAATGGCTACAGCCCACCTATACAAGCAGTACAGTGAATTTAGTTGCCCAGCACACAATACACTGCCTAATAAATATTGTACTTTGATAAGCAGGCTTTTTCCTCTCACTCTTCTGTGCTGTCAGCATTTTTCTGTATATAATATAAGGTTTAAAAAATCTTCAAATCCAGACAAACAATATTTTTTAAATAACATTCAATGAAGCATCACTCCATGGATATTTTGGGACAACATAAAATTATCAAATGCAATTTGGAGGCATTAGCCCATTTCACAGATCAGTTTTTAACCCTTATTTATCCAAATTTCAAAAGTCTCTCTGTGGCATGCTGCGGGAAGAGATCTGTGCTGACAGAGTTCCATAATCTATTATAATGCAGTAAAGGAAACAGAAATAACTGGGAAATATATTTTTAAAACTATACAGCTCTTTGGAGAGAGGAATGAAACTAGCAAGACTGCACAATGGGGTCTCTTGAAGAGATTTTCAGCTCCAGGCTACCTCCTTGTGTGCTTGTTTCATCCAACGATTGCAGAAACTTCTTATCTCAGTGAGTCAACCTATCAAATGCAGTAAATGTGGTGTGCCTCCATCCAGCAGGAATCTATGCTGTCCTCATACAGACCATGGTCTTTGATTAATAATACATGAAGCAGTATTATTTTAAGCATGGAAGATTAAAAATCTAGAATTCTTTAAAGTGATTTACAGCTCTGGCAATTGAAAACTTTTATTACCTCACTGCATGTGCTGTAGTCTGAAAGAGCAAATGCTCATCTGGTCCCAAATGCCACCACACCATGTGAAACGAGAGGCCTTAGGATTCCCCACAGTGTGACTGGAGCTTTAACTTCTCTCATAATTGTCCATTGCATGTCTGCTTCTGTGCTGAAATTCTGGTCTCAACAAAGTTAATTTTTTCACCTAGTACTCCCTCTGCTCCTTTCTAAAGAAATGAAAGTGTATTTCCTGTGAATTGCTAGAAGCTGTGTTAGCTTTCCTCTCTCTCTGGAGGAACGCATTATAGTCATGGGAATGCAGCTGATAATGGCTGTAGAAATAACACTTCAGCTCAAAGTTTCTTTAAGCAGTACTTTGTCTGTCACCTGAGTATTCTCAGGACTGAAAACTGTTATTCTACCTGCACTGAAAAATGTGTGTGTTTTTGAAGCATTTCTCTCTCACCCACAAATATGCACACACAATGCCTCCGCAGAGCTGAAAGCACTTACACTTAGTGTACTCCAGGAAGAAGCCCTCTCCACAAGTTTCTCCTATTTCTTCTTTATTAGTAAAAAGTTTGGGTTTTTAAATTTTATTTTCTCTGTCTAGAAAATTTTATATGTGGTAATACAAAGTTCATCTTCTTAGTCTTATCTAACAGAAAGTGGCATGATCAGATTCCCAGAGAGAAAGAAAAATGAAACCAGAATGGCTCCATCAAGTAGCACCAATGACTCAGTTTCATTTCCCAGCCTTAGTATGTTCATTCAGTGGGAACCTAAGAAATGGTGTAAAATAATTTTGCGTCAAATTCTCTTTGAGTCAATGTATTCCTGACTCCTAAAAGAGCAGCTGGGTTTGTAGCACCTGCCCACAGGAAAGCCACCACTGCACACACAGTTGTGCATGGCAGCTTAGCAGCCTACATCAGTTGCCATGATCTTCATCACTCTTGTAAAATATCAGACTCTTTTACAAGTAGCAGAGGCATGGATAGGTCTAAGATCACTACTAAGGAATCTAGCTTGTTCCTCTGCACCTTATTTCATAGTTTTATTCCACAAAAAACAAACCAATTTTCTGTCACATATCCAGAATCTGTGTTTTACCCAATGTAGGTGTGTCTTGACAAATACAACACACAAAAAAAGATAAATACAATGTCAAACAAGACTAGGGCCACACTAGGAGTAGAAATAGATCTAGAGAGTTTACAGGGAGATTTATTTGTTGCAACATACTTGCTAATGGGACTGAAATTTCCCACCGATGTTTATGGCTCTGTCATTTGACCTGTGTATGTTAAAGGCTGACGACATCAACACTGACAGTGCCCAATATTCACAGTCATAAGGACATCTCCACTGACAGTATCCAAAATTCACAGTCCTAACAGCTCGCAGGGAAAGAGGTGGGGCCTTGTTTTCTGACAGGTCTCTCCAACATGTCCTGAGCATCAGTGTTAACTACAGTTCTCACAGTGATACCCCCTGGTCTCTGTGGAAAGCTTTTTTCCAGCTACAGCATAACAGCACCTCAGCAACTGGGAGGCAGCAGGAGCTGCTGGGGAACTGGCATTAGCTGCATTCCAGGCAGGGTAGGGTGGACACTCTGCTTACCCCACTGCCAGGAAACAGTTCTGTTCTCCACCCTGACTGCTCTGGAGAGCTCTCTGTGAAATGCTTGCAAAAGTACATCTGAATGACTCATTTGCAAGGAGTAATTTATCAAATTGATTTAGCCTCGTTTCCTGTTTGTGGGACTGTCCACATGCAAGTCATGATTTCCTCAAATTTATTCATTGCCCAAAGTTAATTTTGTTTAAGCACGTGGACTGAATATGAACTGTTTTCTGTATTTGATCTCCCTAGCTCCAGAATGATTGGCAAATACTTGTAGGAGAGATCAAATCTATCACGTGGCCTCACTTCTGTTTCCTGACTGTGTGAAAGCAGTGTTGGATGTGAAAGATGCATAAAGGGAGTTCAGTAGGTGTCTTGCACCTTAGTGCAGACATGAAAACAGAATGGCTTCAGCTCTCACCTCCTGTGTAAATTACCACAGGTTGGCATGCATAGGATCAGTGTGAATCCCAGTCAATAGCAGCACTAGGAAAGATTGCTGCCTTGTGCTCATTTCAGTGATTGACACGCCTAAGCAGATCTTTCATCAGCACAGATCAAGGCTGAGCCACTTTGTCCGACTTGTTCATCTCCTTGCTGAGACTTATAATTTTTTTTTTTTTTGTTACAGTAAACTATGGAGCATCTTTCTGAAATACCATTATATAACTTTTTTTTCTGTGACTGACTCATCTCTCCATTATGTCACTGTTATATTAGTAAATGCACAGAAGATGTTCCTGATTTAAACAAACAAGCAAGAGGGCAATCAGTCCCTACATACTCAGGCAAACAATCTAGAAACTGAATTATAGATAGGCTAAAGTAAATGTATGAGTGTGTTCAAGCTGATTTGTTGACTCAGTTCTATAAACACCTCTTGGATTTTAATCCACACTTTACTGTTTTTTGCTTTTCTGCAACATTCTATTTTTTTACAATTCATCTTTTGTGTTAGATTTCTTCATGTATTTTGTCAACCAGAGGCTTATGAATACAGCATATTTCAAGATGTGGATGTGATATATATCTGTTTTTCTCAGGAAAGATAAATAAGCATTAAAAAAATGCATAAAGAGTGAAGAATATGTAAACCCCAGCATGTAACAGCAGCATCTGAAATAACAAAAGCAACAACACTTGCTATTCATATCTGAACCAACCCCACATTTCCCATTGTACTTTACTGAGGCATCTGATTTTATCTGGGCACAATCTGTCCCTTTTGTTCTCCTGCACTTTCTTTGGTGCACATTTCTACTGTGGGATTGGTCTGATGAGACTTCTTGCCTCTCCCATCCTCACTACAATCAAGTCAGGCTTGCCAGTAAGAGCCTATCAGAGGATTTAAATGGCTCATGTAATTGCTTCCTTTACGTTGCAATCTTCCTAACCTTCAAAACATAAAAAAAACCCCAGAGTTTTTGTTTTCAGGGGAAAAATGGGACACAGAGGCTTTTTAAAATGGTGAACAGCATCTCAGATACTCTGCTCCAAAGATTATCAACCCCAAATACAGACCAGGGGGGGACAAAAAAGAACACAGATAGAAAAGAAAGCAGTTTCAGAGTGGTACCTTGAAAAGAAAGAGGTTGCTATTCCTAGCAAAAAAAAAAAAGTAAATTGTATTTTCATCAGGCACAACTGTGATAGGTATATGAATGAGAAAATCAGTTTGCATGAAGTGTTTACCTATTTTTCCTTTAGTTTGCATGGCTGCACTTTCTTCCCCAAATAAATAATACCTCAGACTTCCTTCCTCTTTTTCTCTATCATTATGTCCATCCCAACAAACCAACAAATATTTAAACTAGCAAACAAATATTAGTAAATTGTTGCTGCTCCCCAGGACACAAGGTGTACACCACTGCACACGAAGTCAGAGCAAATCTGGCCTGAATAAAAAACTGATGCATAGCAAGCCACTGGATCAGAATTTAGCCTCTTTCACATGGCTGAGCATAGCACAGCGGAACAATAAGGTCTCAAGCCTAACTCTGTTGGCTTGGTGACTTACCCAATTGCTTTTGTATGCACTGGATTTTCCTGCATATAGGCCTGATCATAATTACTTCATTTAGTTCTACAAATCAATTTAGGCAATACACTGTTTTATCTAAAATATTCTAGATACAGAGGCAGATACTTTTTGTATCACTAATTGATTAGCCAAATTCGTAGATACAGCACCACAAATTGATGACAACAAATTGAAGGCTTCCTTCCTTCCTTCCTTCCTTCCTTCCTTCCTTCCTTCCTTCCTTCCTTCCTTCCTTCCTTCCTTCCTTCCTTCCTTCCTTCCTTCCTTCCTTCCTTCCTTCCTTCCTTCCTTCCTTCCTTCCTTCCTTCCTTCCTTCCTTCCTTCCTTCCTTCCTTCCTTCCTTCCTTCCTTCCTTCCTTCCTTCCTTCCTTCCTTCCTTCCTTCCTTCCTTCCTTCCTTCCTTCCTTCCTTCCTTCCTTCCTTCCTTCCTTCCTTCCTTCCTTCCTTCCTTCCTTCCTTCCTTCCTTCCTTCCTTCCTTCCTTCCTTCCTTCCTTCCTTCCTTCCTTCCTTCCTTCCTTCCTTCCTTCCTTCCTTCCTTCCTTCCTTCCTTCCTTCCTTCCTTCCTTCCTTCCTTCCTTCCTTCCTTCCTTCCTTCCTTCCTTCCTTCCTTCCTTCCTTCCTTCCTTCCTTCCTTCCTTCCTTCCTTCCTTCCTTCCTTCCTTCCTTCCTTCCTTCCTTCCTTCCTTCCATCCTTCCATCCTTCCATCCTTCCTTCCATCCTTCCTTCCTTCCATTTGGTAGCCAGGCTTCATTAAACCTCTGAAATAATTGCCTTTGGCAAGATCTCAACTAATTCTTCTGGCTCCTGGACCTTTCCTTGGAAGAGTGGAACACAGTGCCTCTGCGGTGCATACTTTAACTCTCCCCTTTTTTTTTTTCTTTTTAATCCACGTCACTCTTATTTAGCCCCCATCCTACATGTGTGACAAGCAGATGAAACTAGGCTGTTGTTGGTTTCCAAATATATATCACTGTGTTAACACTTTCAAATCAGCTCTGATCTCCCAGTGAAGAGATGAATTCAGCTGACAACTTTTTACGAGACCCATTCCATTAAATTCATTTCAGGATCCATTTTAGACACATATGAATTAAAGGTTAGCTGGTTCTTCTTCTACCAAGGCAAGTTTGCCTCTTACACATCACTTCCACTCCTTCTCAGGCATCTCAAGAAATAGGTCTTTTAGCACATTCCAAGGGAAACTCTTCCCTTCTTATGGGAAGTGATATTTAGTTTGAATTTTCTGAATATTAAATTTAAATTCCATTACATCAGATGTCACACTAACAAACCTGCCTACTCTCTCTTGTCAGTGTTCAGGATCAGAATATTGAGGCTGTTTGGAAGTCCTTTGGGACATCTCTCACTGAGCTAGGAAATGCCAGGTCCCCACTTGACTGTATAATGGCAATTGTCTCCTTCCTGGCATGTCATAAGGCAAAGGCTAATATAGAAACAGACATGTAAATATCATTCACATTTGTTTTTCCTGAAGACTGTGAGCACCTCAGTCATGTCCTTCCAGACTGCATGCAGTCATCTCACAGTCTTTGATATACTGATGCACTTTGCACAGCATTGAGGCAAAACAGCAACACCCTTCCTGAAATCAATGGCCCTATCAGGCCTACTTAAAACCTACAAGAGAAGAGGACATCAGGAACAGAGGAAAACATAAGGTGCCAGTGAAGACAGAATTCAGATGAAGATTTGTTAACTTTTTTTTCTAGTTTGAATTCCATTTTGTAATTTCCTGCTCACAATTCTACTCTGTTTTTATTTCTCTCCTCAGTAGTGTTTGAAGCTCCTTCCAAGCCAGGGCATTTTCAGCCAATTTCAGTTCTTTTGACTGCACTCATATCCAAATCAATTTGAATTATTGCTATTTTTTACTATTCAAGAAAGGTTATGCATGACCAGTCTTCAGTTTCTAGGGCAAAAGTCAAGCCAGCTGCCCACAAGCTTCTTGTATTGCTTGCTGTTTATATTTGAAATCTCACAGAAAAGGAAAATTATTTTTTGCAGAGTGCATCTGGGAACAATTGATAGAGTTCATGAGACCAACAGAAACTCGAGGTGTATTTAAGCAGGTTTTGGTACTCTGTCAGGACCCAGGACATCCCACTGGCTGTCCTGAGCAGCCAAGATCCCTGCCAGGGGTCTCAGAGACCGTGACACAGAGCCCAAAATGCCTGTAGTTTTGATTATGACCTGTGGAGCAAGTTACCAACCTTAGATGGAAATCTGCAAACCATGAAAAATTAAGTAGAATGATAGTGAATTTATCACGAGGTGAAAAAGTAGATTTTGAGGTTTTTAGAATGGGGATTCAGAGAGGCAAGATGGAGGAATCTAGGCATGTCCAGCCTTTCTTCTTCTTCTTCTTCTTGGCATCCATCTTCTGCTGTGATGTTGGCACTTTTAGATTGGTTTAGAGTAGAAACTCACTGTCAAACATAGGTGCTAAGTATTAGAAAGTAATTGTAAACACTGTATACGTAGTTTTTAGTAAAAAGACAACACTGCCCCAGGGGCAGGCAGAATGCCTCTGACTGTCTTGCTGAGTGGACCTCAGCAGGACAGGAGAAAGAATTTTATGGATAAGATGCAATAAGCAACCTTGAGACTGAGAAATGAAGAGGCCTGACTCCTTCTTCGAGCGCCGGGCTGAGAAAAGAGAATTTCTAATTTTTCTCGGGGTCACACTGACCAGCTAGACATCCTGAGATATAACAAACACCTGACCCAAGGCCCACTGAAGCAAATGGAAGAACATTCCCACTGATTCCTGTGGTCTCTTTGGATCAGTCCCTTAGTTACTTAAGCCAAAGGACGCAGTAAGGCACGTCTGTAATTACCAATGCCTGACTCCTTCTCCAGTGACACAGCCTCTGGGGGCAGCACATGTGCTCTCTGTTTTCTCAGTCTCAGAGCAGGAGCACGGAAAACTCATTTGATGTAGGTAACTTAAAGTTATTTTAAAGCCTTATTGCAGGTCTGCTGGGCTTGAGGATTTGGAGGTTCTATATGTACCTAAAGTGATCAAGGATGTGAGATAAGCACAGGCTACAGCTCCTTCTGTGCATATGTGATTTGCAGTGTTCTGTACCAATAAGTTTCAGAGAATGAAATGTCAAGGGCTAAAAAGAAGATCATTCATCGAGGACAATAATCTAAATGCTGAATTTGTGTCCCAGGTGTGTGCCACAGAAACACTCAGGTGGGTTTCTTTTTGTATCTCTCTTTTTTTTTTTCCTGCCATGTGAATTTCCTGTCCCTGAACCAGATTGGTGCTCAACTAAAGCAGCCACCACACAGGTGAGCAGCTTCTGGTGCATTGCATGGCATCTAGGATTGCTATCAAGTCTTCTCATAAAATATCTGTGCCCTACTCTTTCTCACTGTCTCCAGAGTGTATCTGTGTCATTCTGAGGAAAGTTATAGAATTTTTTTCTAGCTAATGCTAATAAGAAAAATCTGGCCAACACAATTAGGCCTTATTTTCTATAACTTAAAAAAAAATACTATAAAATATATACAGTTCAGAAACAAAACTGATGGGCTTATAATAGAAAAACTACAATGAGAATATTAAGAGATACAGGCAAGTGCTAAAAGGTAGATCTTCAGCTGAGACTTGGAAGAAAATTGAGAGTTTAAGAATCAAAGAGCTATACAGAATCAGTTTCAGATGTCAGGAACTGCACAAAGAAAGCACATAAGTAACCACAACTGGTGAGCTGTACAGAGACAGAAAGAAAATTCAGCTTTAAGATGAGTATGAAAAATAAGGATGATGATTGAGAAAGAAAACACCCGATAAAATATCCCAGGCAAGTTTTGTGTAGCACTCAAGCAATACTAAGCCCAAGTGAGAAATAAAATAGGGAGCTCAGAAGAGAGGCAAGGCTGTTGTTATGAGAAGGTGGGTAAATCCCCAGGAGCCGGAAGTTTGGAAATGGCATAGAAGAGAGAACTGAGCTAACCAAGGCAGATCTCTACCAATAACATGGCAGAGGAATCCAGTAGACATAAAATCAAGGGCAGACAGGTTTGGGCAGTACTCCATAATTGCAGTGTCAATAGGGTGCATTCTTTTTTCCCCAGGAAAAGATTGCTTTGGAGCACCTATCTCTTTACAGATACCTTTGCAGCATCACTCTGTTGTCACAGTACTTCACATGTTTAAAGACCATTATTTGTCCCTAAATATTGTATTCCAAAGGTACAGATGTAGGAACAGAGGCGCAGAATCAGGTCCTTGCTTATGTGCTCACTTGTAGCATGATGGAGGAGCAATGCTTGTGCATTGATTAAAAGTACTGCTTCTCTTCAGACTTGGAATTCAAACAGGTGAGCTGTCTCTCTCAGCCCACAGTGCTGTGAATGACCAATTTGCACATAATTTTTGGTTTAGTATTACCCTTGGGCCTGATCAGAAGGACTGAAAATGCTGTCTGGGCTTTTTCTATCAGCAGTAAGGACACTTAGGAAGTGAGAGCTCCCCTTTCCCTCAAATAGGCAAGAAATCTTGGTACATTTGAAATTATCCCTGGCTGTCCCTTTTCAATTAAAGCTGGTCATAGCTGACCTACTCTTTATTAAATGTTAATCCGTATCTGCTTCTGAGACACCAGCGATTCAGGGTCTGGACTTGAATCCCAACCAGCTCCACACCATCAGGCAATGATGCAGAAAAAAAGCTGTTTACCTCCATGCTAAGTCTGTTCCTCTAATTATCACCCTGTAATGTGAAGGTTCACAATTAAAAGAGAATGGAGTTTTAAAAAGGGCTGCTTGGTGTTTCCAGTCACTGTTTTTACCATTAATATTAAGTATAAGCTGTATCAACTGATTTTCTGTGAAAACTTTTTCTTTTTCTTTTTTTTTTTTTTCAGGAAGCAGTCCAGTCAGGGAAGAATTAGCATTGAAATATATGAATATTTAATGTCTAAAGTGTGATAGGCACATATTTATTCACACAGAGTTTCTCACAGCTCAGCATTTATGTTGTTTGCTCTGCATTTGACATCATCTGAATAATATTAAGTTCCCAGGCATATTGTACTTGACAAAACTAATTCTTTTCTACTCAATTGTGCCACAAAATTTTCAGGCTTATATCCTTCAGTTATTTCAGCATAGAAGATTAAAAAAATAAATATCATATCCTTTCTACTTTTAATTCCAAGAACCTCATTTTGTCTTCTTAAAGCCTTCATATTTATGTGAGGGCTTCTGGTCCATTCACATATGCGCAGTATTTTCTTCCCACAGCCCAAGTCCAAACTAATTTTTTATACAAGTATTTTCTATCAAAGTAAACAGCATCCTTCATAAAAGTGTAATGAGACATGGCTCAGGGATGCAGACCAGGATTTTAACTTTTGCTGAACTGTTAAAGGAACAAAAGTTCCTCCACTTCTTTCTTCTAGTGCCTGGGATAACAAATGCTTGTCTTACACATCCTTCTCCTATTCTTCCGTTCTCATTCTCTTCCCAACATTACCCAGGACTAAACACTCATCTGAAAAGGATTCTTGTCCTTGTGCCATTTGATGTTTTTTCTCTTATATTTCTCCATATCTCTGCTCTATTTCCTCACGACACTTTTCATGCAGCAATGCTATTTCAGATGTAGAAGTTCTCTCCAAGTCAAGGATCATCAGGGTTTCCAGGTATCACTGCTGCTGAAAAGAGGGACCAAGTGATGATCTCTTCAGAGCAGCTGTTACTCCCTGTAACCAGCAGCAATCCATTTAGTTTGATTTCTTTAGCTCTGGGGTGTCCCATAATGGACTGAGTGCAGAAGAAATGGTGCCTCAATCTGATCTATTCAGATTCTTTGCTGTATCAGACATGAGTTGTCCAAAGACTTTTTTAGGCCTTGATAAGGACAGAATATAATATACAACATGAATTGTTTTGGGAGTGCATAACTGTACTTTGGTTAATTGGCAGAGCCAGTTAGGAAATAGAACAATTTGACTACTGTTTTCTTATCTAGAACACATATTTATACATCCAATTTCACAGCAGATGACGGTCACATTCTGACAATCCTCCTTCTTGTATTAATGTGAAAAAATAGGATCTTAGCTGGGCTTTGTCAGAAGTGCTTTTGTGTGCAGTAATTTGATCAGAGGCTGGAGCAGAGCAGCCAAAGACAAATATCAGTGAGGACACTCACTGTGATTTCCTCTAGTACTTGAAGTTTTTGTGGATCTCTTAAAAGTCAGAGGAATATTCTAAAATGCCATGAAATCTGACACTTTTGTTTTCACATGTGTTTCTGGCAAAAGTTACTTTCCCTGTTTCAGAACAACTATGATTCTCAGAGCTTTGACAGACTGACCAAGGAGAAAACTTCTTAAAGTAAAGCCACAGTCTCACATTTGTGACTGTCAGTCCAGATATTATGTAAGAGTCCAAATCCAGCTGAACTGCTCTCTATTTTTAAACCCCTCTGTCATTCAAAATTCCTAAATTAATGCATCTGTTTGATTTGTTACATTAGTTGATTCAAGAACACTTTTTTTTTTAAAAGGTGGTGATTTTATATTTATTCTTGCCAAATTCTTACTTCCTGAGGTATAACTTTACTGCGTACCTACTTCTGCTATACTGTACACTGCTATAACCCTATTGTAACAGTAGCTCTGAATAGTTACTTAGTAACTTAAGCACCAGCTGAATGGTTTACATTATCATTTAGGCAGCAGTTACCACTTTCTGACTGAAAATACAAACAACACAGTAGAGAATAAGAATGTAAGATTTCTACACTTATTTTATGTGCTAGATTTACAGGAAAGCAGTGGTTAAGCATCAACTGCAAAATGGCCACAATGGCCTGTAAACTGGCTATTGCAACTACACGCACATGGTGAGAGAGTCAGATGGAATATTAATATAACTCACTACTTGTTTGTGTACATATGAATATATCTTGAAGAAAAAGATCAGGTCTAAGTTGTCCGGTTTTTGTTGTCTCTGGTTTTGGTGGGGGGGGTCAGGGGAAGGACATATAAAATTTAAGAATCCACAATAGCTCCTTGCAAGATCCATGTGTGTTAGACTTTCTATCTTTGCAGGATATTCTGGGACACAAATAATATACATAAAAAAAGAAATTGAAGTGTGTAACTCTCTTCTTCCCTGCTGATGATGAAGTGAAAAACACTGACGTCCAGTCTGGTGTTTGCAGTACAAATCTATTCAATTTGGCTTACACAGATGCATGTTTTGAGAGGAAAGCTCCCCTAAACCTGCCTTAGCATGAAGCTGTGTCAGGGGAGTTTTTGGTTGAATGTAAGGAAATGGTTCTACACCCAGAGGGTGGCTGGGTGCTGGAATGGGCTACCCAGGAAAGTGGCCACAGCACTAAGAGTGACAGAGTTCAAGAAATGTTTGGACAATGCTCTCAGGCACATGGTGTGACTCTTGGGATGTCCTGTGCTGGGCCAGGAGTTGGACTCGATGATCCTCATGGGTCACTTCCAACTCAGCATATTCTGTAATTCTGTGATTCTAAACAAGTTTTACTCCTCATTAAAGTAGTGACACTGTCCTCAAGAGATGAGGAATACACTGTGACATCACTTTTACACGCTGTCTTCTTACTCACATGGCAGGAAATAATTTGTGTCCAACAGATCCACCGCCTCGGTGCCTATAGTCTAAGAGAAGGCAGGGATGGGTAGATAGTTGGATGGATGGATGGATGGATGGATGGATGGATGGATGGATGGATGGATGGATGGATGGATGGAATATTTTCTGTGCAGTGAAACTTGTACTTTGAGATCAGGATGTCAAATGTAACTGCTGTTCATACTGCTCCTAAAGAAGGGATCTAATTTTTAATCTGATGGCTCCAAGGATTACATTGGAAACCACAGTTTTCATAGCCACTTTTTGAATTAACTACCTCAGCTCTTTATCTGATGTAAACGTTGTTTATTGGGATATCCATGAATCATTTAGAAGGAATGTAAGTTGTTTAGAAGGAATGTAAGTTGTCTAGAAGTACATTAGTTAGGTAATTCCCTGCTCACTTTACCTCCTTCACAAATGCAATATATTAAAAGGATATGCCAATAAGCTTTCATGGGAAAAAAAATAAGTATAAAAGAGGTATCTTGGATGTAATTTTCAGTAAAATCTTATATTCTGTCTCAGCTCACACAGGCTATTTTTTAAATTCCAAAAGCGAACTTCTGAGAGTAAGATTGTTCTCCTATCAGTCTTGCCACTGTTCCTTTATACACCTTTCTAGAGTTCCACAAATGATCATGTTTGTTTGAGGGGTGTTATCATTTTTAGAACTACACAACACAATGCGTCATGGTGGCATTATCAGATTTGAAATAAGAGCAGAAACACTGCAGAATGCTACAGAGCTAAACAGTAGTACTAAAAAATTGAGGATTTCAATCAAAAGTTTTTACTAGCAGGAGAATATACTTACACAGTACCAGCAACACATATCCTGACTATAGAATAGTGTCTTTCTAAATCTGCATCCTGGCATACAAAAGATTTCATTTAATTAATGCAAACCATATTCTGATAGATTAATATCAGGCATTTATTTTGCCTTTTTTCTTGCTGATCTTTTCAAAACCCAGTACCAGTTACTGTATTCATAAGTGATTTTTTAAAACAGGCTTTCACAGTTTTCTGGGTGTTTTCTTTTTTTTTTCCCTGTTGATCAAGACAGTCTGGAAGCTTTGGAGACCTACTTCTTGCCCAGAGATGAACAAGCCTTGGGACTGCTCCTGTTATTCTCTTCTTGCTTGATGTAAAGGAAAGCCATAAGTCATTCTGGTTTCTATAATTCATTATTTTTATAATGAGGTATTATTGTACCTCCTTTATCAACTACAGGATGCATATATCTCATTCTCTGTAGTCCTATATAACAGGCATGATCTCAACAAAGACAGGACCCCATGAAATTACTCCATATAAATCTTTGCTGTAACCCTATGAGTTATTCTGACATGCTTTTGAACCGGATCTTTATACTTCCCTTGCAACCTTCCTCTTGTAACTCCATACAGATTATTTGCTATTAAAAGCACTTTCCAGTTATAATGTTCCTCAACTTATAACATTTTGGAACCAAACAGCTCCCAGAGCATATTAACAACTGGCTTTATTGTACAAATGAACTACTCATAGCTACTTTCTCTTGGAGTATAGCCATATTCAAAAGAAAATGCTTCCGCTGCTTAACACTGCACTGCTATCTTAAGCAAACCTTCAAAATTGGTTGCTTACAGTAGGCACAGCTCTGAGGAAGAGGTGAGGGTAAACATCCCAGAAATAGCCCCACTAGGCAATGAGATCATCTGTGCATTTTCATGTCACAATTTCTGCAGAGGAAAGTATTTTATAATGGTGTCTTCTGAGGACACATTCATTCTCCTTTTACTCACCCATGCACTGCCTTGGTAGCAAGCAAATCTCCCAAGAGACAATGAGGAGCATGGCATGGTTGCACAGCTTCTTTGCAGTGCAGAGCCCCCATTCCTATGAGGTTATCACATTAAGGCAGGCTGGATCCATGGATGAAAGTAAGAATGTCCTATGAATACCATCACCCCATATAAAGTCTGTAGAAGCCATTTCAGCAAGCAAGAAGACAGAGGTGACCACTGGGGAGAGAATTTTTAATTTTCTTTCATCCCAAGTTCATTCCCTTAGCACCAAGTGTGAGGCTTCTGAATTTGACCCTGAATTTTCTGTAGCAATCTGCCCAGGTTTGGGACTGAAGAAGGTCTAGGCAGAAACTCTCAGTGCAGAATTGCAGTCAGGTAGGTCTGGCTTTTTGGGAGTACTACAATGATGTGAGTTTCTGTCATAGCATTTCTTCCAATTCAGAGCATATATGAACCATATATAGAGACTAAAGTCCTCAGTTTTTATTCTTCCCTGAACTAGGCACAAAAACCCAAACCTCATCCAGAGATTTGATGTAGATTCAGAAGCAAGAATTGCAAGATGCATCTCTAAGGATCATAAATTAGATTTTATCTGGAAGAAAGATTCAATTAGGCTTCTACTTGAGAAAAATACTGTAATGTAAGCTTTATTTTGTGCAGGACTCCTTATTAAACAGGAGGCAAATCACCACATATTACTTTTAAGGAGACTGCCTGCAAAGTCAGAGAGTTTTAGTGTGCTGAAGTTCAGGAGGTTTTAATTATATGTTCCCATTCTACTGCAAAGTGGGGTTTTTTTGCAGTAAATAGGAACAGGTTAGAGAAGACTTAAGATTTGCTCAAATACATGATCTTATACCACTGTTATTTAACAGTTTTTGTGAAGTAAAAATGAAGAAACTGCTACAGCCGTAGGTCGAAATTTAACTGACATGGTCCCTCAAGACTGCAGCACAAATTCAATGCAAAGATCTCAAAGCACTGCCTCATAAAACTGTTTTCCTTGCAAAAATTACAAATAAGATCCTTCAAGGAGGAATGACTGGTCACACTTCTGTACAAAAGGAAGGATGACAGCTTGCATGCAGACAGAGAAGCAGGAAGCAAGTCTGTTCTTTAAGCAATTTCAGTAAGGCAGAAACCTCATTTTCCTATGAAGATCATTACTGCAGTGGCTGAAAGTGAGCTGCAGTATGACATGAAGTGTTGATGAACAAAGAACTAAAAGTTTAAAAGTGGAACATGTTACACATAATTAAATATGGATCCTTTCTAATCAATAGTGAGTGTATAATTACATTTCTCAAGGTTATTTAGGCAGGGTGTTGTGAGGAGACAGAGTGAACAGAGTCAAGTAGGTAAACTAGAGAAGCAAAAATGTGCTCTGAAGCTCTACTGAGATTGTTTGTAGTCAGTCTTGTCATACTTGAATGGCTCCCACTGAAATTTTTGCCAGTAGTCTCATTAAGGAGACATGAAGCAAGGTTAAGGAGGCCTCCAAGAATAGACAAATCCACTTACACAATGCTGCAAAACCACTCCAGTGTTGTCCGTGTCTATCTTATGCAGGGTATCTCTGCATTTCTGCACTTGGAACAGCAGCAAACAGAATCAGATTGAATTCTTTCAAACAGGGAACATTGCTTTGAACAGGTTTGATAAACCTATCTCTAAAATGGTAACATGAGAAGTCTTCAACATTTAAGACTAAAATGCTAATTTCTCTAATGGAGGGTCCTGTTGCAAGTCTACATCATGAGCCACTAGACATGATTACAACAAAAAATAATATTTAGAAATACTTTAAAGAAAATGACTTAGCAGTGTGATAATTTGCAGACGTCAGGTATGTTTACCAGTACTATTCTGCCTGTTAGACAGAAGTACTAGGCAATGCAATTCAGCATTTTTGCGAACTTTGAAGTTAAAAAATCAACACCTGAAAAACTCTCCTCCCACAAATTACATCTATTTAAAAGAGGATTCGTGTGAAGCAGCTTTGAAACTTTCAATTTCATCACCTTGTGACCAGCTATTTGGATCTTATTAATTCAAAAAGTATCCTACATCCACAAGCCACCTCTGAAGGGCAAGGGCTCAAAGGCTCTGTGCAGCACCCTAAGCATGCACAGTCTTCCCATTCATGCCTGGATTGATTTTAAGTGGGTTTTTTCCTTTTTTTCATGAAATACAGATCATCTTTGTATCCATACAGATACTCTACTCATACTGATAACACTTGACAGGAACCCCTAATGCACACAATGTATATCATATATACGTAGGATACCTATACTGAACTTATATAAGAGAAAAAGAGAAAAATACCATCAAATCCAAAGAACTTCAAATGAAGATTTCACTTTTATGTCTCTGCAAGAGTACGGCACGAGCAAACTCTCTCCCTTTTTCCCTTAAAACCAAAATAATTTCTTGTGTGTTTTGTGTAGCATTTTGGGATTTCCTGATGAGAGAGCTTTAATCTGTAGACATTGAAGGTTACTGCAGATTTCCATTAGATTTTTATCAAAAAGGATTCAAACCACCAGGATGCCAAATAGTAAATATTTTCTCCCACAAAAAATTTTATTTACCTAACCCATAACAGTGTTTTCAGCACGACTGCTAAAGTAAATGAAAGTCACTTAGAAACCAGATTGCTTCAGTTACAAACCTTTTGACTTTTCTCTTTTGAAAATTTCCTATAAATTTTTATAACTGTTTTGTTTTAGTACCACATCTTCATATTAGTACTAGAATTGTATTTTTCCATCATAATTTTTTTCCAAACTCTACTGTTCATGAATCCTGATAAGACCACATGGGCAATAACTGGCCTAGAAGCAGAAAAAGCACAGGCATAACTGTACCCATAAATGCATTAAATTTGACAAAGCACAGACTTTGATATAAACTGTTGAGGCCTTCCTTTGCATGCATATTCTCCCCCCATTGGACATGGCTTTACTGGGTGAAGTAAGAACACTCCAGACCAGGGAAGAATGCTGGAGCTGGGTATTCCTCAGCTGGCAGCTGCTTATGTACTGATGCAAAAAAATAAATGTAAGCAAAGAGAGCTGTGTGTATCTCAGGGTAAACAGTTTCTCAGCCACATTCTTTTAAGAAGCTGTTTAGAAGAAATAAACCAGAAGCTATGCTTCTGAGGTAGAGGAAAATACCTCATAAATATGAACAGGACATCTCTTTATTTAATTTCCCTTAGAAAACAGATAGAGAATTTGATTCAAAAGTGATTAATAAAACTTCCTAAATTAGATTCTGTCACTCTTAATCTAAGCATATATAAGGGAGTGTAAATGGATATAAATTTGATATTGCAGAGATGAAAACAACTTTTGTTTTAACAGACTGCCAGGACTCTGACCACTGGGTTAGATCTGAGTGGCCAAGCCAAATCTGGGCTCATGATCTGTGAGCAAGACTCCTTCCAAGCCCATGAAGGACAGGAAGGACAAGAGCCAATGGATTTCACTCATTAGTTCACAAGGGACCTCAGTGCAGAGTTTTGTTATTCAATTTTTCAGGCAAGCTGGGATTACTGTTCAAAGCTCACAGCTTGTTTTGCGGTGTAGTTTAATTTCTATACAGCTGAACATCCCCCTTCACCTGCCTACCAACACCAGGTCTGCTTTTTGCCGTATAATCTGGGCACGTTAATAACAATTAAGGGAAACCCTTTTCTCACAGTTCTTATCTTACCTCTAAGGTATGTCTTGTTGTGAATTCTCACAGGAGAAACACACCAGATCCTAGATGCTGGAAAAGAGAAGGAAAAGTTCCTACCAAGATTGTTCTAAAAAGCACCTGAAAGTTTTAAATGCTGCTGCACAGGCTATTCTCTTCCTGAACTGAGCCTGAAAAAACCTTTTCTTTATTTTTCAGAGTTTCAAATTAGACAACCAAGTGCGTTACAATTGCTTCTGAGCTGCTTGTAAGTGCATAGTAATAGCAAGGCCAGTCTTCTAATACTGCCTGGCTGATGAAAGTGAGCATCACTCTCATTTGCCCTCATTCAGGGGAAGTCTTAATGGGAAGCGGAGCTCGAAAGAAATTGGCACTTTGAGAAAAATGGCTGCGTGGGGAAGAGCACTTTTGTTAATAGTAATTGGAGGACATACTGCAACATCTTTTCCAATTTTCTGAAAGTCTGTGGACAATCCAGAGCCCCATTTACCCCCATCTTCTACCAGAATAATTCCACTGACTGTATCGTAATGATCCCTACTTTACACCAGTGTTAGCAAGAACAGGGTTACACTCCTGAGCTGAAGTCTCTAGTTAAGGTACAAATATCTAAAATCCAGAGAGAGCAGATGTCTAATTCAATGCCCACATTATGCCTAGAGGTCAAGGTTCTCACAATGACGACAAAAACTAAAAAGACAAAAGAAATGTTAGTTTGACTCAGTGTCTCACCATAAAATACCAGAAGCATAATGATATAATGTTAACTTCAGCAAAGAATACAGAAGGTGACAAGGTTATTTCTTTTTATCAGCTGAGATATCTTCTGTGACAAAACTACTGTTCTGCAGTGCAGCCTACTTCATCCCCATACAAATGCAGAACAAAGAGAGCAAAACCAGAGCTTTTTTCTCCCATTTTCTTCCACAGTAGAGCTAGATTTAAGCCAAACTATGGGGTTTTGGGACATATTATATGTAGCAATTTCTTAAGAACATTATTTGACAAAATTATTTGCAGGCACATAGTTGTACAGTAAAATCTCTTCGTTCCTAGACTGTGTCATCCCTCAAGCAGGGAAAGGTGAAATTTTTGGCAGTTCAGCTGTGCCCCTACCTTCCTTGCCATTTGCCCATATTGATTCTGCAGTTCTGATGTGTTTTAAACTTATGAGCTAACAGCTAAATATTGAAGAATATTCTTGAACTTAGATACAAGTCTAAGGGATGAATGATGCATACTTAACACCAGTCTTTAATTATTTTTCAGAGATTTGTAACCTCAGGAGCCTGAATCCTCAAGCCATCATTCTGTTTGTTCCTTCCTGTAACTGAGTTTGGATGAGGAACCGTATTATTGCCATAAATTACACTTGCTTCTCCAAAGAGAAAATGACAACTGAGAACCAGAGGTGGCCAGCTGGGAACCAGTTTAAGAGAACTCTGTCCCTGCAATGCTCTGTGCTCTTTATTCTTGCTCTTGCCATTGCCATTCCCTCAGTCCTACTGATTCAATTGGTCTTGTGTCCACACCATTAACATGAAAGAAATCATTAAAAATAATAAAAAAGGAAAAGCTGTGATGGAGCAGCTGTTCTGCCAGTGTAAATGAAAGAACTGAAGCCTGTAATGGAAGAGGAAATGGAACAACAAGTGCAAGAAACCAAGGCAGGCTGGGAGCACTAATGGAATAGCCAAGATGCATGGCTAAACAGGCCTGTGATGGCAACAATTTGGCTCTTATATCAGGAATATGTTGTTATGTACTGATACTTCTTATATAATAGTATGAGACCTATCCATAGGTATTCTAGTCTACATAACAAACCATTCTAGTGATCAATCTCTGCAAAAAATAGTTGTGAACCATGAAGACTTAGACTTCAGCAATTATATCTGTAACCAGTGCTTCTGACTAAACATGATTTACACCTGTTCTTTGTATTAGTACAAAAGTACCGCTGGAGAGAGACAAAAGGATGAATTCACACATTATGTCTGTTCCAAACACCATATTTTAGAAATACATTGTAGCACATTTATCAAGAAGTAAAGAATGTGAGTTAGTACAAGTACAGAGCCTGCTTCAGCAGCTGTGAAGGTGTTACCCCTGCCAGAGAAACAAAAATTTGACTTTCTAGGGATTCTTTTATCTTATGGTTTCAAATTAAAGCGAGGCTTGGAGATATTTTCCTTACCTAATGGTTAGGAAAAGTAGTGTATGGTAAAGCAGCTTTTCATAAGGTGTTTATTTTAACTCTTCAAACCTTTTCATCAGATGTTGTGATTTCTTTCACCGATTTGTTTAACTAACTGAACTTATAGAGTCCATCAATAGCAACAACAAAGCTTGCTTTATTTTGGACATGTGTTCTCAGGATTGCATGTTTTTCCTGCAAAGGTGTATCAGCTAGAAGATATGCTTCTTTTACTGTCCAAAGCCAAACCCACAACAGAATTAAATATGCAGGCAAAAGATTTCTCCCCAATTTTAAGACTTGGCATTAATTTAGTTTATTTGGTTGGATATCTTCTCTGTAATTAGTCCGCTAAATAATATTAAGTAAACTTACATGCAGTATTTTTAATTCAGAAATATTAATTCAGCCACTGAAAGAATAATGTGGTTTTAGTGGAAATAGTTACTTTTCTCTGTTCAATGAGAAAAATACATTGGAAATTAGAAATTTCAATAAAATGTGTTCATAAAGTCGTTAGGCAATGTGTCAGGGATTATGACATGGAGAAGATGAGAAATACACTTTATGTTCATCTCTGTGTTTTTTGTCTATGTATCTCCTTTTGATTTGTAACATCCTACAAGCTTCTTGTTTCACATAGGAGTAGACAATCCAACATTGGTAGCATGGCAAGAAAATCAGCCTATTTTGATGCGAACTGCTGGGAATATTAGGTTTTGAATGTACGTAGTAACTTTTGCTTATTCTTGTTTTATGTCTTAGGAGTTATGGTGCTTTCTCATGATTCATGCTCTTAAAATGACTGAGGGAAGATAACAGAACATTTTAACATTAAGATTCTTGTCCTCAGGAGTGTGACACAGTGATAACTAAAGAAAATATTATTAGGAAAACATACACAGTCAAATACGAAGCATATCACAAATTTCTTGCAAGCTGTTAGTTTCTCATACTTGTTTTGTTAAATGTACTCAAAGACAAATTCCAATTAAGTAACGACTAATAATGCCTGTAGGCTCTTAAAGATAAAAACGATAACAGGAGTGGGTAGAATATTTGACCTTATGCCAATAACATCAGCCAATAAACAAATCCAATTTAAAAGTATGGGAACTATGGATTTTATTAAGTTTTCTAAGGACTTCTTTGCATTCAACAGATTTCAGCTGGGAAGAGCTCAATAATCGGATACATCAGGAGTACAACGTGCTTATAATAACAAATAAATGTTATGGCTGAAAATTTTCCATATGGATGTAAAGAGGACTATAGGCTGCAGGTAGCCCTATTCATGTTATTTCAATCCTTGCCATTGCACTTGACACATTGCATAGATTTTAAAAATAATGGACATAATTTCCTAGACAGACTGAATCACTGCTTTGCCTTGTTTTTTGTTCCTTACATACTGGTATTCAGTAACATGTTCATAGATTTAACCGAACTTTTCAAAGTTCTGCTATAGGCATGATATGATTTGCCAATCTCACTTTGAATTCCTATAGCTGGTCACACACAGCCTGCTTCACAGCTGTGTCTTCATGTCATTGCACTGCAATCTTGTCTAATGCAAAAAGCATGAAAAAGCGTCCTACTCATATTTTCCAGTAAAAATTACTGGAAAAAATTTTGTAAGAGTCAAACTAATTTGCCAGAAGCCTTACTGTTCTTGTAACACAGTCTTGAATGTGTCCAAATTTATAACAATCATTTGTGTACTCTTGTGCTCTCCTTGGTGTGAGGCACTGTAATGTTTTAATAGTATTCTGATACCTGGCACTATGTTGAAATAACAGACAGCTCAAAGGACTTGGGGAATAAAACCAAATGCACAGGGGAGGATGAACACACAAGAGATCAAATTCTACCAATTTACTGCACATCAATATTCTCTGCAGGACCTGAGTTAATCTTTTTGTGCGTGTGTGTTTGTTTTTCTTTAAACTCAAATTACATTTATGCTGCGTGTGAGCTGTTTCTCAAGAGTGAACAGTGAATTAAAAAAACATCCTACAGTCCTACCCTAAAACATCAAAGCTCTCTGTACAGTAACCAGAAAGGATTCCATTATAACAGGAATAAAGATAGTTTTCCCTTCTCTCAGACTCTGAAATCAAATCACAATCATGACAGCTTTCTGCAGCACTGAGCTTAAACCTAAAGTGGGATTATTTAAAAGATGTTTTACTGCTTTCCTGCTGTACAAAAATAATAGGCAGGTTGTGGCTATTTCACAAGACATATCACTTTGGAGAGCCTTTTGCAACACACTTTTCAGCAGGTGACCAGTCCCTCCAGAGGTGACACCCAAAATATCAGGATGGTATTTTTAACAGTGAAAGCTGGTATTTTGACAAATACATTTCTCTCATTGAAAATACATACACAGCCTGTGGTCAGTGTAGAGTAAAAGTTATGGTGAGTGACTGTGGTGTTAATAGACTGGATGACAGGTTGGCTGCTATTTCCAGTGAGTGATCTATGCCTATCAGCTCACCCTTCTCCCCCAATAATAGAGTGTTGGCTCTTTATCATCTCTCTTGTGGTTGACCCAGAGGAGTTTAGGTTTAGAAAGGGAAATGTGAGCACAAGGTTAGGAACAGCTCTTGACATTTTCTTGATCAGACCACAAATCCCTTTTGCCAGAAAATCTGATGCAGCAAATCTTTGAGGATCATTTTGGAAGCTGTCTTTGAAGAGAGTCTGCTCTATCACAGAAGTACCTTGTCACTGTGTGTGGAACACAAGGTGAAAGTATTAGGCATCAGTGTTATCTTCAGCCAGAGACACAACAGATAACTTGGGAAATTTTGCAGGACCAATTGGGTCAGTATGTCCCTGAGCCACATTCTACTGTTCTAACAATATTGTAGTAGTTTTTACAATATTGTATTAAATTTTCAATAATTATTTAGATGAACTTTACATACTTGATGAATAACTTGTGGGCCTGAGAGTAGCAGTATGAGCTTTTCTGGTAAAGCTGTTGTGGTAACTATTCTCAAGAAAATTTGCCTTTTTTGCATCATTAGGCATGCGGCTATGCCTTTGTCTATGTATCTCATCTTCCCTTCCCAATGAAGGGTATCCACCATTGAAGAGTGGGACATGGCAGGTAAAAGGAATTCTCTGAAACAGCATCTAGTATCATAAGTGACACTGCAGGATAAACATGCTCCCTCTTAGACAAATTCTGTTTTGCTTTTTGGACAGTAGTTAGCTTCAGCAAAAGTGGAAGGGATCAAAAAAGAGTGGGAAAGGTGGTGGGACACAAAACTGCAAGATCAAAGCCTCTGTCTAAAGCCCTTTGATTTTACTGTGTTAATTCCCAAGCCTTTGAAATCCTTTTGACAAGTATTCCCTCAAGAAATTTCTAGAAGTTGTTATGTAGGACTTAGGAGAACCTGAAGTATAATTCTGTGAAGATAACAATAAATGAAATAAATGCACAATGGTTACTGTAGTGGTAGGCCAATGTAATGAAGTATAGTTAACTTGTGATAATTAGTGATCAAGATAAGTACTGTAACATGATTAGGAGAAAATACATGAATCTGCAAAACATAACCCCCAAACCACCATTTGGCAGAAATCACATTACATTTATAGCTATGATAACATTCAAAGGTATATATGACTTCTTTTTCCAGAGTTTTTCCTGTGTCTGGATACAAATTACATACTGAGTACTAAAGATTTGATGGCTTAAAATATGTGCAATACATTTATTCCTGTCTTACTATTTGCTGTGTTGGCTCCCACAGCCAACAAGGATTTCCTTTGCATGTACTACCAGTGCTACTGCCCATATTGTCTCTCCTCACTTTCTGCTATTACTGACCTTCTCCACAGCCTCTCCATCTTGCCACTCCTTTCTTTTATTGCTTCCTTATGCACACACACACATGCACACCCCCACTCACCACTTCCCTGCTTTTATCCATTTGCCCTCATAGACAGACTGCCATTTGTGCCATTTTTTCCAAAAGTTCTGGATTTTGTTTTGCCCCTGTTTTCAGTGGAAAGAATGATCCTGTGGTTAAGACACTAGGTTGGTATTGTAGGGTTCAGTTTGTGTTTGCTGGCCTCCTGCCCAGTTAATGTAACATGGTTTTAGTGTAATTGAGAACAAGGAATGCTATGTATGTAGAACTTTTAGCAAATCACTTAAACAAAGTGCTTGGATGTCTGAAAGCTTTCTCTAAGGTATTCATTGCTCTGCAATTCCAATGGGAGTTAGGGGCATGCAACACTATGTAGGGCACATTCATCATGTTGAAGGATTTGGCTTAGTTCACCACCTGCAAAAGGGGCTAATTCTTAGCTCACATAAGGCTTATGATGATGAAAACATTCTATTAATGTTCATTATGTGTTCCTTTGCTACAGTAATGAGTGCCAAGAAATAATTCTCTCACTAAGATGAATGCCAGCTAAAATAATTCTGTTCTAACAGATTAAATTCAATGCAAGGTCACCAGTCACCTTTCTACAGCACCCTTTGTCTTTAATACGTTCCTAACATGGAGTAACTCTTTGGAGGACAAGTTTAACATTAAAGTCCTCCCCTGTAGGAGAAACACATATCAAAGACCTTAAGCAGAGATGTGTGCTCCTGTGCCCATGGTCACTGTTCCCCCCTAGGCACTGTCTTAGGCAGTCTTGCTTATGTCTTTTGGTGGTTAGATTTCCAATTACAAGTGTTTGCAAGGCAACAGCAAGGCTACTTCTGTCAATGTCGAGTTCAGAACTGCAGATTCCAACTGATATTACGTAAATTTTCTCTGGATTAAAACACACTGTTTTTATTACAAAAGTACTCTTCCTCTAATCCTACAATTGCAGCCATCTTATTTTTGTTCCCCTTTCTCTATTATTTTTTCAGTCTCCTCTTCATCTCCCAGTTCTCTCCTATCATTTGGCTCCTGGCAATTATTCTATATAATGGCCATTTAGTATTATTCATCTTTTACTTTCACTTACAGTTTTAAAAGGCTGCTTAGCTGATACAGTCTTTCTCCCTCAGAACAATTTTTCATGAGTTGGTTTTAAACTTGCTGTGTTTTGTAATTTCCTTACCTGTACATGGATCATAACTTCTCTTTTATAAGATTTTTGGTTCTCCATTTTGAATGCATGAAATAAAGTTCATGCACATTTATGCTTTGCTGCATGTGCCTGAATACCTTGCAGATATGCCATGCTATTTTTACAGATTTAGAGCCTTGAATACCTTTCAAATGTATTCAGAAGACTGAGTGGCAAAACTGTAAAACTTCTTTCTTTTTGGCAAACTGGTCACATGAAATATACTGAAATACAATGATATTTGCAATTTCCTTTTTCAAGTGGCAGAGCAAAGAACTAGAGTGCTTTGGAACAGCTTAATTTTGAACTCATTCTTTGTGAACTGAGTTTTATTCAACAGATTGGTGCACAGACTTCTGCTCCAGTCAGAGGGATCTGGAGAGCTCATCTAGTGTAAGAAAGAGCAGGTGACAGAAGTCATGAGGAACAGAGGCGTCAGGGGCCATAGGCAGAAGGATCTCTGTAAATGTAACTCCACAAACCTGCCTTTCAGAGCCTACAAATAATCATAATATCACATGTAGGGAGTCTGGATGCTTGTATCTCACTTATCTGGAAAACGAAAAGGCTAGGGTAATAGCAACAGATAGATCATCATTCCCTGAGAACAGGGATATCAAGGCCTGGAGATTTATCTCAAAGCTCTTCCATTTCGTTATTGGCTTTTATTTTAAAGCCATCACAGCTGGATTCTTCATACACAGATCCTAACGCTGCCATTGGAGAGCCTGGCTCCCAGTTAAGGAAGGGAGAAGCTACAGGGACCCAGCTTGAGGCAGACTTTGTATCTAAAATGTCTTTGCCCTTCTATTTTATTTTGTCTCCCCAGAATATACAGCCCTTGCAATATTTTCTTGCTCAGTACAACTTGGTGCTTCATATTCATTTCAGGAACCTCTGCTTTCTGAACTATGAAGTGTCGAAGTTCAGAGCAGAAGAAACCCAGAGCAGCTCCTGCAGTGGATCTGGCCCAGCAATCACTGCACACCTCAGAGACAGTGCTCGTGTCACAGCCAGTGTGCATCTCACAGGCAGGTGCAGTTACCTGAGCAGGTGCAGCAGGCTGTGCTGTGCTGCACACACCCCTCGGCTGCAGGAGAAACTCAGGCAGCTCCTTGTGATCAAGGAGCCCACGGGCAGCTCCTGCTTGACACCACTGATCGCACCACAGGTGTGGCCTTGCCTTTATCTAGAACTGCAGCAATAAGATCTCATGAGAATCTCCTTACTGTTCAGCAATAGAAATTATGGGCAGAGTTGTTTTCTTGTAAGAACATTATACAATAGCTCGAATGACCAAAATAAGAGAACCTCTTCCACAGGCAGGATCTGCCTGGTGCATGGATCGTGGGTTATTATATTGCAATATCCACTGGGGCTCCTAACATGTAAAATAATAACTAAATTACCTATGCTATTCTCTTCCTATAGTCTTAGTTTTAATAACTAGAATTTTAAATGATAACTTTCAGGGACTGAGCAACTTTCTGGCATCATTATGGACCAGAAACTCCTTGTACAATGCAGCTCCTTCTTTTGCACATATTGGAGCGTGAACTCACATCTCATAGGTCTCGAGTTCTTATTCCCCAGATAATGACTATGATTTAGATTTTTGTATCAGCAAAACAAGACATGGCACCTGCAGTTTGATCTAGCACAAAACCCAGTGATGTGAGTTCTAACTGACATTATATTTATAGGGAATGGAACATAAATAGCATGATGTCCTCTGATATTCTGGCTTGGAGGCATTACAGCACAATAGGATACATCATGTTTGTAACTCAGCTGCTCAAAGGCTGAGGATCAGTAAAGTGCTATTCCTTTGGAATTGCATTTCCCAGCAGGCTTTGAGCAGCAGAAGTTTGTACAGTTTCCAGTGTCCTCAGCTGTGCACATACTACTCAACACTTTGGCTCAAGTTCTTCTTGCATTATCTTGGCAGAATACAGAGCCTTCAGGGGAATCCTAATCTTTTATTTGATCACTTTATCTTTTCAATTTCACCTCTTTCCTATCCTAACTCTTTATTTTTCATTAAAGCCAGTATGCAAAGATCAAGCTGGTTCTGTAGCTGTCAATCAGTGGCCACAAAAAATACAAAATGTGAATAGCTAAATCAGCAGCCTTGCCTGCTGAAGTTATCTGCATGGCAGAGATGTCAGAGTATTGTTTCCAAGCCTGACTTCTACATGCAGGGAGTAGCAGAGCATGTCCTGGTCTCTTTTATCTTCCTCAGGAGAGCAGCCAAGTGGCATAATCAATTCTTCCAGGCTTTTGTCTTTCACCTGATGTTTACTTTGCTCACTGCCTAAGGCTCAACTGTTCTTTTGCCCCTTAAAATATATTTACTTTTGGACTATATGAAAAATAACTGCAAGTTTTGCACAGTGTTTTATATGCATAGACATAAATGGAATATATCGATAAAGAAGCAGGATATTTCTCCTTTTCTCTAATTACTACAACAGCAAACCTCCCTTAGTTGTTGAGAAATAGTCAAGCAAAAAAAAATCTACCACTAAAAAGTAGGAATTATCTTCTTTGTACAAGTTAAAGAGGGAATTTTAGTAATCCAGACAGTTTTGATAAATGTGTGGTACATGTTATTGCAGCTAACATTAGAGATGCGACTCTTCTTGCAACTCCTGGTATTTAAAAAAATAAAATCTATGGCTGAGAAAATCTGAAATGCATTTAAATAAATGCAAGGTGTTTTAGCTGGCATGCAGCAAATTCATAAGGCAAAATTAAAGTTGGAAGGGAGACCAAGCTATATTTTACTTTGTTTTATTTTCTCACTGATTTAAATTCATAAGGCTGAGGTACCATAACAGGATAATAGTGACAGTTATGATAAGAAAGTATTTCTTTTCATTCATGTCAGTTTTCTTCTAAAGTCAGTGTCACAAATTCAGGTTAATAGTTCTAGAATATTTCTCTAAAAGCAATACTTTCGCAAAATATATCTGCAGCATAATCTTCCAGGAAATAATAAGTATTGCTGGTGAAATAAAAAGTGGAATTGGTAACTGACAAGTGATTAACGGAGTTGATCAGGTAAGGAAGATAAAATAACAAAGGTAGTGAAACAGGTTTCTGGCTGTTATTATTGAAGGCCAGAATTTTTTTTTTTTTTGGTCTCAGGTCTTTTTTTTTTTGGTCTCAGGTCTCAGGTTCTGTACATACAACTCACTCCAAAATGAGCTTCAAATGTAGAACAGAATCAGTCAGGTTCACCATGTAACTGAAAATACGTGTGTTTCATGCAGTTATAGAGGTGCCAGTTACTGAACAGAAATAAATAACAATATTTTAAGTTTATTTTTAAGGGAAGAATCTTTAGAAGACATCCTAGATTGATCACTTCTAAGGCATTACTTATTTTGTTTTATTTTTCTTGTATTAAAAGCCTTAGTTTAGACATTTGCACAGGAATACTCAAGTGAAAGATAATTCTGTCTTATAAAGGAATAATTGTCCAATACTTTCCCTGGAAATCTTTAAATGAGAAGAGTGGAAAAGTGAATTTGGCCTCATTTGCTCATTGATTGAAGTGAAAATTTGTTTTCAGGAGTAATTTCGGATAGACTTATTTCTGAGAAAGGGGAATGGACACAGATAAAGAGACAAGATTAGAAACTGAGTAAATAATAAGAAAGGTTTGGAACATCTGGAAGTACCACAACAATGCAGTGGCTTCCCTGACGTTATTCTTATTTTAGAAATGCCCATATTTTATCTTAACTTTGAATTTCCTCATTTTTAGGAGTTTTATGAATTTTTTGTAATGCAGTCTGCAAATGTAGATTTTTCTAATATGTAATTTCCTGGAATACTAACACTGTATGCTACTATCACTGCAATGAGAGCTCTTCCATTGTCAGTTGTGCCTATTGTCAACTATGAAAAGTTGTTGCAAGATGATGAAATGTGATGGATATATGAATGATCACTCCAAGAACCTATTATTCATGGAGTTAAAAAAAAAAATCTTCTTTTAAAACCAATAACCACGAGTTCTTGAATGTTGCATGTCTAAAGCTGAAAAAAATATACATATGGATTCAACTTCCAAATATGAACTAAGATCCCTAATTCTTTTTGAACTTTTATAATGTAACTAAAGAATTAAAATATTACTGTTGTAGAATGTAAGTGTCCAGGAAGGACCAGGTAACAGCAAACAAATCCACTCAAGAGAAATCAAAAGGAAAGGAAGATAAAAAATATTCCCTTACCCTGCCAATTCTTCAAAGTTAGCAAGAATAATTTAAGCCTGCAGGCAGTTATGAGCAGCTGAATGTGTCAGGAATGCATACAGTCATGCTGTCCATGTTGCCACTTATTTTGCTAAAATTTAATACATGCAAAATGGTGCTATTGGCTACTGTTGACAAAAACCACTCTACCTCTTAGAACATTATATTCAGGTATTCACCCAAAAATAAACCAAATTAGCTCTAAGTATTGCTACACCCATTCATCCATAATTGTTCTGACAGGGTAAAATACAATCTCTAAAACATTAGGAAAAAAATCTCCTTTTACTTTTTTTCTCTTATTAGAGGTGATAAAAAGCCAGAAACCCCAAGAAATCTCACACCGAAGATACAGATTCTGAAAACTCACTTCTGAGGGCTTTCACAGTTGCCCTGGGTGGCCATCATGACCAGGATGTTTCAGTTTCAACACACTCCATGGAAAGACCTCTGATAGTCTCCACTCCATTGGAACTGCTCAGCAAGGGACTAAAGGCTATCCTGGTTTTGGCTTCACCAAGAAGCTGCCTGGTTATTTCTCAGGGTTTGGTGAAAACCAGGCTATATGGACCAAGCTGAGACTGCTTAAAGACTTCAGCTGACAGGCACTGAAACTTCCTACCTTCTCCCAAGAAAGGAAATTATGAAGAAAAAGGAAGCACAAAAACAATAATCAAGATTTTCATAGCCTGACATTGCTCTTCTTTCTACAGACTAAATATTATAATAGCAAAAGCTAAGATTTTTACCTTTAAAGAATATGATAATATTATTTTTTTTTCAATTTTAACTTTGAAATTCAAAACCAATTGAAAACACAGTTAAAGAAGACAAATATTTCTACCCTCTAGCTTCCATCCTCTCACTGCAGTCCCTGGGCACAGGCACCATAGATGTCCACAGCTGGGAGTTTATGAAGGGCTCCATGGCCACCAGAAAAGCATCACTGGTCATTTAGGGGCTGTGCAATCAATGAACCAGCTCCTGACCAAAACCTCAGCCCAAGGCAGTTTTGGCATCCTAGAGCAAAAGGAGAGCAATTCTACCACAGGACAGGAGACTGAGGCATCCTGCAGGACTGAATTAAAACTATGACCTGGTGGCACTCCCTGCATCCTGTCAGAAATTAACTTGCTCCTCATGCTTTTGAAATTCTCTCCAAGCCAGATGTTTTATCCTAGTCATAAAATACACAGGTCCTTTCCTATGAACTGTTACTCACTGCAGCAGCTCACTGAATAGGTTTCAGTAGCTCCCTTGTGCATGAGCATAGTGATACAAAGGCATTGTTATACATATTAATGTTTTTAAAGGGCTTTTTAAAAGGAATTAAGAGACTGAACAACTGCTGTCTCAACAGCAGAGATGAGGGAGCTGTTTTATTTAAAGGTGCATTATACAGAAAAGAAGTATAACCTTTCCAGGGAAACCCTGTGGCTACAAAAATCTTATTTTAAATTATAGGACACAATAGTTTTCTAATAAAAATAAGACATTTTGAGTTCAGAACTGAGACAGTAGCTTAGTAAGTTTGCTCATTGCATCACGAAGCTTGAGTCCAATATGACAAGCCCACTAAACCATGCCAGACTTTAAACTCCATGTCCCGGTTCTTATTCCTTTGTCATCACCTTAAAGTTGCCCAAAATTCCATTAGTTAATAAGATCATCCTTGATTTTCATCTGATAAAAATTTATTACAATGAAATAGAAGTAGCAACAAACCTAAAAATAAAATAGAAGACAGCAGCTGTGCAGTCCTGCTTTCAAGGGCTCTGAAAAAAAAAAGCATAAATAATGGACACCAGAGATGGCCCAGCAGGAAAGCACAAAATTATGGGTGTGAAAGAATACTCAAAGAAGGTGAAAAAAAAGTGAAATAGCATTTGGAGTGAAAACTTTCAGCCTAACCTATATGATAAGAACTTCCATTCAAATAAAACTGAAAAATCTCATGGACACACTGAATTCCGCCTACAGAAAAAGAGAAAAATAATGTGGTGGTGGAGACAGTTTCACTATTATTTATAATGCAACAAGAATGGTACAAGAAGTAAATCTGTTAAAAAGATGAAATGCTTTGGTTTAGATACAGTAAAAGTATTTAAAACTATCCAAACGTGGTTTAAGTCCTATATGATAAAAACCTATATGATAAGAACGTCCATTCAAATAAAACTCATAGACACACTGAATTCTGCCTTCGGAAAAAGAGAAGAATGTGGTGATGGAGACAGTTTCACTATTATTTATAATGTAACAAGAATGGTACAAGAAGTAAATCTGTTAAAAAGATGAAATGCTTTGGTTTAGATACAGTAGAAGTATTTAAAACTATCCAAACGTGGTTTAAGTCTGCATCTCATACAAAACCAGTATGGGACTCACTGGCACATTTACAAATTTTATTCAGAAAAACTTGTGTGGGACATAGTTGTATGCTGGGACTATTTACTACTAGTTATGAAATAAATACAAATTTTTAAAAGTTCACAAAAATATTTTTCCTGCTCTACCCTGTCTGTTAAAAATTTATTTCCTAACTGCTCCTAATTTAGGGAAATTGATAGTTGCTATTTCAATGATGTAATGATGCTGGTTAGCAAATCAACCTATATTTCATAAAAGATTATATTAAAGCTTATTTAGAAACTCACTAAAGACTAAAATTCATTGCATTATTCTAATAAAATGCTCTGCTGACTGAGGGAATTTCTGCATTTCTTGCGATTTCAGCCATTCTGATCTCTACATGTCCATACCTCTTCCCTTTCTGAAGCTTTCATGGACTTCCTGTATCAAGTGAAAATTGTGGAAAACAGATATGGATATGTTTTCAGTGATTTTCATACAATCCTTTCAAGATTTACTTCTGCTGTGATCTAGAATATGTCTATGAGTAAGGTCTCTTAAATAAACCATGAAAAAAATTATTTGGGGCAGAAGGCATAACTTGGAAAAATAACACATTTAATAGATGTTAAGAAAGAATCATAAAAGCAGCAGGTTTAAAATTCCCCTTTTAAACCACAGATTTATATCTATGATATAGATTTACCCATGTAGCTTCTCATAGAATAATTGAATCTAAAATCCATTTTTGAAACCAGATAAGGCTCTTAATAATTAGTAAGTTTGTAGAAATAGAGAAGTGGTTGTCCCTGTGTTGTACGATAATGGAAACGAGACTAGAGATTTTGTGGACTGTACAATAAAAATTAGACAAAATTCAAGTGAATGCAATGAAACCCCATTAAAAATCAAGCCTGAAAGTGTTTTAGTTCCATTTAGTGAATACATTAGGAATCTGGGAAAATATTTTCTTAATGAATTAATAATATGCTATACATCTGATAAAACAAACCCAAATATCACTGCTTGCTTTCTACATTTTTTTTCCTGAACCTTAAATTTCTGCAAAGTGCATTCACAGAAAATGTATTTTCTTCTTCTTCAAAAAAAAAATAAAGATAAGAATTTAAAAATCTAAATACTTACACTAAGAAAATGCATTCTTTGTGAGTCAAATAAATAGGGAAAAGAATAAATTTAATATGTCACCAAAGACTCCAGTAAGACCAGAAAACAAGAAGCCATGAACTTAATAATACTGATGTTTATAGTGAAATATCTTCTGACGGTTTTGCTAAATTTTGCTAAATTTTCAAAATTATTTATAGAACTCATTAGTATTGGATACACTTCACAAAAATAATGAAATTATTGTGAAAAAGTAACAAACACCCCCTACCCCATTAAAATTGCAAGTAAATAGAGTAAAATAATTACTTCATTATAGGGAGAAAGTCCTGTGCTTTGATATTTGCCTAGAAAAAGTCTCAAATATTTATATAAGTATATGCTAAATGTCCAATGCAGGAGCCTGCTTATTTAGCAAATTATTTAAAGTGTCAATTATTTTCATGCCAGCAATATTGATATTTCCTAATCATTGTCTTAAAGCACACACTAAAAGCCTACTAAACAGGATGGATGTGTGGAATTCTGTGGTAACAACCAGAGACCTTAAAATTAAATTTATGAGACTTTGTCTCAAGTGCAGATATAAATTCATCGGCCCCTGGAAGAAGCCACAGAGAGAAGTGTTTAATAGGATTTTCTATAAACAGTTGTTTTTGTGGATTTTCCAGAGATGCTGTTCTACACTTGTCTAAAAGACAATGATAAAACTTCTCAGGATTAAAGTTTATATTCACACCAAAATCTTTGTTGGGTTTGTTTTTTATCAACCTTGATGCATTAGTTTATTTTCTCCCTGAAATGACTTGTATTCACAGAACTACATTTTTCAGCATGAATGCTTATTTATGAACAGCCCTTGTTACAGGGCATTAGCATGGAAGTGCAGAGATAAACCTAGCTACTACTTCATTATATATTAATTAGCTGAACAACTTCATCAGCATAACCACTGTCATCCAGGTCATGAAACTCCAGACTGAAAAATGAAAACCAATAGAAGATTATAATAAAATATGTACAGTAGCAGTAGTGGGAATATTTCTATTTATTCTCCTTTTGGCATAAAATGTTTGTGAAAATCTCCTGAAAACAAAATGATAACATTATATCTTAGTCTCATGGCATATTAATAATTTTAATTTTAGAAAACAAAGCAAAAAAAACATTTTCTGGGAAACACTCTGGCAGTGTATTACTGGCATTTGATATGCACTTGAACAATAAATTATCAGTGTTCTCATAAATTAGGTTAGCTGGGAAGTAATACACAAGAATACAACCATGAAGATCTTTCATTATTGCACACAATCAAAAGGTGTACAGTTAAAGCTGCTCTGTCAAGTGGGATATAGGACTGCCATGCATTTCTATTTAAATGAGGCTTTCCTTCTTTAAAATATTCCTGACATGCACAAAAATCTTTCTAAAATTCCTCTTAGGTAGGACAGTAGGGCATTTAAAACTTGAAATTCTGCACTACAGGGTCAGAACTGCATTCCAAGGTAGGTGACCAGAAAAGGCCTAGGCATCCAATGAAATATTCCTTGCACTTCCCTTGTTTCCAGAGTGCCTGTCATGTGTCCATAGTGAGCAGTACCTTTTTCATTGCAGCTCATATGAAAGAGAAAGGAGGAAATTTTTCATTCTGCATCAACTCAGATCCAGAAATTACAAAGAAATATTTCCACAGTATGCATGCTTACAAATCCCCAGCCACCATAGTGAAGTGGATTTTAAATCAAAGTAAATGTAAATTTTCCACTAAAAAAAAATATTTAAAGTGAGAAAAAAGGAGTTTTGCTTGAGTATGGGTTATATAAGCACTTTCAAAAACTGTATTAGAGCACTGCAAAGTAATTTGCACTTTTTACCTTCATTCTGATCAGCTTCAAATTCCCTATGTGGGTTTTTTCCCCATTTAATACATTGTCACTGTTTCTTACTTCAAATAATATACTGAAATTGCAATAAGAATTACAATAATTAGAAGTTATGACACTTATATTCTCAGAGTATCAGACAGAATTGGTTCCTGCCTACTGGTAAAATTCACCTGTTAAAAATATTAACTGAATAGAACTCTGGGTCCTGATAACATGTATTTACATTTCCATTTTTTGTCTTTCAGTTTGAAATTTGACTACCTTAAATGCCTCATTGATTTTTTCTTAAATATTTGCTTGATTTATCAGTAATGATGTCCACTCCAGGAATTTCCTGGCAGTCAAAAACCATCTAGAATAGAAAATTCTTCACTTAGGGTTCACTAGTACTTAGATATTCTTAGAAGACTTCCAAAGTGTTCTTGTATTTCTGGATTTTTCTGACCCTTGCATGTCTTTCCTTCATGAATGTAATGGACTGTGGATGGTTGGATAAGGTGAGAACTATTGGTGAATATTCCCAGTAGTTGGACTTAATAATCTTTGCAGGTCCCTTCCAACTCAGGTTATTCTAAGATTCTAATATTTTTTTTTCTGCTGAATTTAAATTAAGCTCAGGGAAAATATGGACTTTCACACCTCTGTTACTCATTTATATCCTTCTGAATAATCTGTGTAGTTCTAAACCTGAGAGAATCCCTTGCAGTAGGCTGGAGCAGAATCCTGGCAGGTTTGATGAACTTCCTTTATGGAAAAGGCCTATGACAGCACTGAGAGGCAGAGGAAGGGGCACTTAAACAGCTGCTGCTGAGGCAATAAAATTAAACTATTGGATTCAAGACAACAGTTAGACCCACACTTTACCTTTATTGGGATTGATGATGAACCATTTAGAGAGGCAATCCTATCATATTGCAATGAGAGTGTGTGATGCTGTAATTTTATGGTTTGCATGGCCTCATTTAAATTACCAATATTTTACAGGTACAGTAGGAAATTGGAGCTACATCTTCATTATAATTTCTATGTTCATTACCAGTAATGAATAGATGTTATGGAATAACATTAAAGCAATGTACTTAGCAAAAAGGAAACCAAAGAATGTGCTGCCAGGTTCCCAAGGGCTGCATGCGTTTTTGCCCTGAAGCACACCAGTATCTTACTGTTCTCTCAGAAACCAGAACCACCCCATTGTCAGGTAACTGGTGAAGGACACTCACCCCGTCTAATCCAGGATGTATTTCATTGAATCATAGAATCATTACAGTTGGAAAAGAGCCCTAAGATCATTGAGTTCGACTATTAACCCAGCACTGCCAAGTTCATCACTAAACCCTGTCTCTAAGCACCACATCCACGTGATTTTTGAACATTCCCAGGGATGATGAGTCCATCACCTTCCTGGGCAGTCTGTTCCAATGCTTAATTACCCTTTCAGTGAAGAAACTCTTCCTAATATGTAGTCTACACCTGTCCTGGTGCAACTCGAAGCTGTTTCCTCTTGTCCTATTGCTTGTTACCTGGGAGGAGAGACTGAGCCCCACCTTGTCCTTACAGGTAATTGTAGAGAATAATAAGGTCCTGCTGAGACTCCGTTTCTCCCACAAACACCCCCAGCTCCTTCAGCTGCTCCTCACAGCACTTGTGCTTCAGACCCTTCACCAGTATCTTTGCTCTTCTTTGGAGACACCAAACAGATTACAGGACTTGCACGAGTAGCCTGCACAGGCCCAGTCACATGAATGCACAAGTTTTAGAGCATTTAGAGCATCTCAAATTTGCCCTGGTGCACCCTTGTCCAAGTAAGCAGTGACTGCCCCACATACATCTGCCACATATTGCCCAGACTGATGGGGACAACTACTTGAAAAGAGCATCTCTCCTGCCATGGGCTGATCATGCAGGACTGACCTGCTGGAGAGACCTTCCTGGCCCTCTACCACCATGGCAAAAGGCAATCTCTGTGTGCTGCTTTGAGAAGATGTCTCATCCTTGAGTGTTCTTGGTAAATACTATATTACTTGATGTAATGTAAAAAGCTCCCACCTCCCACATATGCTGCTCTGAGGTCAGTTAAGAGCTGTAAGCTAGAATTCACAGGCAGGGAAACTAAAGCTAAGAGTAAATTAAAGGTTCTGCCCAAAGTCAGATGAGAGGTAATGGACAGGTCTACTACTGTAATGAGACATCTTAAGCAGCAAGATATGAAGAGCTTAGGGATGATATAGAGCCCATGTCCAGGACATAAAAGCTGGACTGGAATAAGTTACCTCTGGCACAGGTGCAGATAATATAACCTGAGCAGTCTGGCCACTTAATGGCCACTTGAACTCCCTTCTTTGGACTCATAGGTCTTATTTTCCATTAATAGGGCAATGAATGATTTTAACTTGATTAAAGGAAACAAATTGCATAATTACCCTTCTCTCATCCCAGTTTTTTTTCCCCTTTCCTTATATTAGACCTTACTGATTTTTTAAGTCTCTGCTTTCATTCTATAAAAAAAAGATGCCTCCAATGAAAGGACATGTAAAAGTCTTCCAAGAGAAGCTATTATATAAGCCATTATTGGAACAGTAGTTAGCTAAATAAGGAAGAAAAAACTAGCAACTCAAAATGGCAATTCATCATCAAGTGTCTGCTGCTTTATGTGCTAACAGCCTTTCTCAGCTTCGTTTAAGCCATCTGCTTGTTTCAGCTATCTCTCCATACCACCAGGCTCTCCCACTGCACTCCTCTCCATCTCACACATTTGCCAGAAGATATCTCATAAGTACTCAGACTGGTCGGACTTTGTGTTTTACCTTCTAGACACTCTTGCCTTTTTCTACAAACATAATTGTTTTACCAGGTAGAAGTATCAGCAGATGCTGCTTGCACAGGAGAAAAACACTTGATTAGTTCCTCTCTGTGTCAGGAAGTACCTCCAAAAAGCTCTGTTAAAATAAGCACCTCCATTAAAATAAGGATGGACAACAGAGAAAATCGGCAGATTTTGACAGGCACAGACAGATGACAGGTAGTTAGGAATGACAATAATGCAGTGAAATTAGGAAGCAAATCACACACAGAATTTTTTTCCCTCTTACTGCTACCAAGAGAAATTTTTCTTTTTCTATTTAAAAATAAAGAATTAACTGAAAAAGATTTTGTTGTTGTCAGAGTAGTATATTGCAAATGCATAGCTACAAAACTGCTGGGTAGTGGGAGTGAAATGCAAAGGAATTGCAAATGTAAATGTATAGGAGCATGAAGATTTGAGTATGCAAGCCTATATTCCAGACATAGGGAAAATAACCATTACAGCAGTAAATCACAACGTTATAAGGCACAAAAATGAAGGCTAAGTACTTGCAACCATCTGCAAGCTGCAAACGCTCAGCTATGAAAATGTGGGTCATTATTTTAATAAATCATTAGGAGGAAAAAAATGAAGCAAGAAAGAGTTTAGTACTGAGCTGAAAAGACAATCAGGTGGAGGTGAGCAAGATGAGGATGGATGACACACAAAAATGGATATGGTTCCATAGGGTAGGAAGGACTTTGTCCCAGGAAGAATCAGGTGTGCCCAGCAGAGAGGAGGCCCTCTGCAAGAAACAACGCTCACAGTGGAGACAGGCCAAGCACTGCCTCTGATCCCAGAGAAGATTTGTTTTATGGGACCTGTAGGGGCCATTTAGTCTGCTTGCTCATTTTTAAGGAAGAAAACTCTAAAAGCATCTGTTTGATATTGGATTGCTGTTGAAAAGACAGATGGGCAAGAAAAAAAAGGTAAATGCTGGTTCCTTCCTATGATTTGTTATTTACTAATAAATACTGTTCTGATAGAAACTTCTCAACTGGAGAGTACCCAGATACTATGAGGCCATTTCCATATTTACTTTTTTTAATAACCAACTAAATAGATATGGAGAGACAAACTTGAAATAGCTTGAAGATTTGGGTTGGCAGAGATGTTTTCCTGAAAAACTGATTTTTGCTACAGCTATACATATTTAAAATACTGCTCATAACACTCTGGATCCAGACATTGCACAAAGCATATTCCAAAAGCCACTACCCTGACATAGCTCAAGCTTGAAGGCATAAAAAGCCTCACAAAACTAAATTTAGGATCATTCATCTTTAATATCCTAAATCTTTAAAATACAACAGGCTGTAATCATGGTCATTCAGACACACTTTAATTAAACCGAGGTTAGTTCCAAATACACTGGCAATGAAAAGCTGAAGAGTTTAAAACTTCCCTGTCAGCTATGGCAAGTGTAACTTGTTCCTGGGGAAACACAAAATAGTATAAGATGTGAGGGATTCACACCTCTTTTCCAAATGTAGCTGAGGTCTCTCCAGTGATACTTGTGGGATCACACTACTACTTTTCAAGTATTGCAGATTTGATCAAAAAGATTTGGAAATCATCTAGAATCTCCTTCTATACTGATTTTTTGCAATGATTTTTCTAGTGATTGCTTTCTTCAGTGAACTCCAGTTCCAGACCCATTCTTTATTTTTTCCCTTTCATTCAAATTTTCTAATACATAGAACAATACACAAAGCAATAGACTATACATCTTCCTGTATTGAATAAGCCACTGACTTCAACACTTTGCAAGCAGACTTTGTGGCATTAAATTCTTCACTGAAACCTGTGAATAAGTGTATGCACAGATAGTAGGATATGTTTCAGAAAACACAAGGCTACCTCAATCAGGTAATATATTCATAATGAAGATTTCAATTACACCTCCTTAAATCTGTGTCCTGACTGATCTGAATAATTTTCAGGTTTTTGAGCACTCTGAGGAACGTAAAATGAGTGCATCTTCTTCTACACTTCACTCCCTTAGTTCCCTTTTCATACATAATGTCTGGTGCTCTGCACAGTCATGCCAGTACTGCAGGCAATGTTTTAAAGGCAACTGTAGGAGCTACCTTAAACATCATCCATTAACCACAAAATGAAAGATTATATCACAGTGACAGGAATAGCAATTACAATACTCACTATCTTTTATTAAGCTTTAAAAGTAATTAAAGCTAAAATCTGTCACGGGCCTTATAAAAACGATCATCTGTTTTTCTTTTAATTCTCCCTAAGTTAAACAAATATTTGATGTTAATTAAAAATGTGGGTTTATACTTGCATTTTATTGGAAATAAATTTTGTGTTGGTGTGTATATGGATGACTTTTTAGCCCTGGTATAGAATAGACATTTTATTAAATACTGCAAAGCAATAAAGCCTGCTATTCTGAGAAAGGGAAGGATGCCCTGTTGGCCGTCATGCTTTTGAGAAACACAAGGGATTGCCTTGTATTCAGATGGCATAGAAGGTAAAACTGCAAAAGAGCAACGAATTAATTAGAGCAATCATTTTGAAGAGCAGTTCCAAACCCCATTTTAATTAGCAAATAAAGCAGAATACTAACTCCTTAAGAACTATTTTTGCTTCCTGATTTACTGGATGATGGCGGTTGTACTCTGCTTTGTTACAAATCACAAAATCTAGTGCCTCATTTTGCATGCAAAGTGCATTAAAATACCTTCTTCCCCATTCTATAGGGGCCTTTAAGATATATTACAATGGTAAAATCTGTAAAACCCAGCACAATTATTTTCTAATTAGCATCCTTAAATGTTGCATTGTGATCTGAATCAGTTTTAGTACTGCCAAAGAGTTCTAGAAACAGCCATGTCTCTACAACCCAGCCACATGTGACAAAATTAAACTGGCACACTTCACTGTCTAGACCTTGCGCTCCTGGCAGTGATAGCCAGCTCAGTACCTCAGAGAGAAGGCTCAGCTGTCACTCACTGACCCGTTAATGCTCAGGTTGCATCCTGCAGTGTCATAGCCCTCATTCTCACAAAGATGGGTCTCCCTGGAGATCCCCAGTACCTCCAGGAATGAGGGAACGACAGCCGTGACAGCAGCACTGTCCAACAGGGCAGCACAACATAGCCTGAGAACATCTTGTGCCAGCATCCCAAACAAGAGCTGAAATCCTCTTTGCTGCTCTGGTGAGCCACCTGTAAATGGGATATCATCACTAAGAAGCTGTAGCTGTCTCCTCCAGCATCATACACACATACACATAAAACAGGCCTTTGGTACTGCAGCGACACACTTTGCTCAATTTGTGCTGCGGACCCTTCCAGTGAGGCGTCAAATAAAACAAACACCTGCTGCTGCTTCTCAAATGTAAAGGGGAACCATTGGGAGAGTAAGGAAAATCATTCAACAAGCCATTGCTTCTCTTATCTTTATCCAGGGTCCTGTTACTGCCTGTACACAAAATAAATAGAACATACGGCAGCACGCTGTTTAACATAAAGGTGATATTACCTCAGGCTTTTGTGAGTTTTACCCTCTGGGGAAAAAAAGCACAGGTGAGTTCACTGCAGGAGAAGCTACATCACCCTGCCTGTAGAGCTCAGGCACATTTCTTCAACATGCCAGGGATTCACTGCCATGCTGTGTGCACTGAAAAAATAAATTGTATTTTACCTGTAGCAATGTGTGGGTGTGTGTAGGTAAACATATGAGTAGAGCTCAAAGAATATGTGTATGTGTGTATGCATGCATGCACATAGGCAGAAAAAGGAGAAAAAGAAACAAATCAAACCAGAATGAAACTTAATGGAAAAGATAAATTCAGACACCATTACAGCTGTGAGGTGAAAACAAAAGTCCCAATTTTGTTGGTTATGTAGAAAACAATCCAGTAACAAGGTTTTATTTCTACAGATTCACACTTCTCATTTGCTATCTTCTCAAAAAATACACCCATGCAAAAAAGTCGCAGAAAAGAAGAAAGAAACGTAAGAAATTAATACAAACATAAACAAAAATAGTTCTTTTTTTAAGGAAATCATTCATTGTTGATCCTGCTTCAGGGCACTCAAACTCAGTACATTGCAGACCCCACATTTCAGCCTCCAGATCATGTTCACAAATGGACAAAAAATGATGCAATAGAATTCTGCTCCCCTTGTTTTGAAAACAACAACAAAAAGAAAAACCCAATGAAAAGAACAAAGGATGAACACTTGACTCCACTTTTTCTGCTCATACAGACTTGAAAGACAGAAGAACTCTGCTGCTTAAGGTGTATTATGAAATTTTTTCTGGCTCAAAAGTAGGCATATGATCTCAAAAAGAAAAGATCAAAAACCCAGTTTGTGGAATGAAAAATATTGGAAAAATTCTTTTCTGTGTGGCCAGTATACAAAACATGATTTATTCTTTTTCACTACCTAGGTATGCCCAGCACTTAAATTTAGATTTGTTTCCTAAGCTAGCCCAGTTCACCCTTCAGGCACATGACTCAATGAAGTGTGTGTTAATGCCTTACCAAGTCCAGAGAAATATTAATTTTAGTATATGAACTTTACAGCATGTCCACATGGGGGCCAATTAGTGCTAAACATCATCCCTGCTCTGAAATGAGACCTGGGGTAAATGTGTACCCTTGGGCTGAATGTTTGCATTGCAGTAATTGTAAACTCAAGCTGTCTTCAGAGTGGCTTAAGCCCTCTGTTCCATGGTGTCACAAGGGAGTAATGACTCTCGCTTTAAATAGGATTATTTCTGGTGCACACTCCCCAGCAATTGCTCTCCTGGACAGACCAGACAATGAGCATCATTGCTTTCTAATTATATGATCAGAATCTTCTGGGTTGTCCTAGTGCCCTTAATGAGATTGAATAGGAGTAGCCGAGATTCAGACAGATGTTACAGAGATTTCCTTATGGAGCAATTCTAATTATAAAATTTCATAATAATCAACTGTAGAATTAAAAAAAAAAAAGATACAAATGTATTATGCTAATATATACTTGAACCACCATTTCAGAGCAAAATTAATTAGGATAGAATGCAACTCTCTTTTTCTTTGGGTACTGGCTTTGCAGGGCTACTAACACTGTTAATCAGGAAGAATCCTATGCAGGCATTGAAGCCGGTTAATGTGATTCTGGTTCCAGAAAGGAAGCAGATCAGTTGAATATAATGGCACCACATTATAGGCTCTCACTTTTCTTATTAGACACACACTTTGAAAGTTGAAAAGGGGATTTATTTATTTCATGCAGCACTATGTGTCTAGAGGTTATTAGTGATTAAAGTACTATTTTAGGATTTTCCGTGACAATTTTCTCTGTGGTATAATTTCACTATAACCAATGAAATTATGGGAGGGAAGAATTTGGCCTTATAGACCTTAAAACTGAATGTTTCTGTCAGCATTTCAAGGAGGTTAAATACTTGCAGAGTGTTAAATTTCAAGGTTCAGGCATTGAACAACACTGTCAGCTTAATGCAAGGCTGTAATCACACAGCAATGGTAAGGCCCACAGCCACATGTTCAGAAAAGGAGTGGGACATTCCCTCACTTTAGAGAGGCTTAAGGTTATTCCCCTTCCTGCCTCTCACTTTGAGGGGTAGGATGAACTCATGCATTTCTTTTCTCCTCTAGGTGGTCACTAGGAGACTTGTGAAGAGCCAACAGAGGGTTCAGCCTGCAAAGGTTAACTTTTTGCCTTGTGGGGAAATACAGTGGCTCAGCTGCAGCAGAAAGTCTACATCTTTTTGAAGTACAAGCAGACTGCACTACCTATTCCAGCTGGCAGCTGCTGCCCATGGCACAGTGCAGAGGGATCACAGGAGAACCTGATGCACTGGAGCTGCAGGGAGCTGGCAGCAGTTGCTGAGAACACTGCTGTCCTACAGCACAATGGGGTGAGCAGAGAACTGCCCTCCTTCATCCTGCATCTTACTCCATTTTCCCTAAACTCCCCAGCAAACTATTTCAAGTGGGAGTGGGAATAAACTCAGGTCTAGCATGGAAACTGTTGAGCTGTGACTGTATCCCTTTCTTGAGGCAGCAGCAGCAGCAAAGAGAAATGCCAGAGATCAAGAGTGCCAGTTACCATGCTTGAGGGCAATGAGGTATCAAAAACACAGCTTGAGATTATGCTTAATTCATAGAGGTAATGAATTGTCACCTTACTCCTAATAATAAAAAACACAGAGAAAGTTTGAGTCAGGAAAATTCAAAAAAATAAAACACAATACTACTTGTTGCCATTTGGCCAGAATTGTACACTGAAGTGTATGACACAAAATGCTCATCTTACTCATCTTATAGTGTTGTTTCATATATATATATATATATATATATATATATATATATATATATATATATATATATATATATCTTATTCTTCTCTTCTCAAATGAAAAAAACCTCACGTGGTAAACAATACTGTGAAACACAGCCTATGCCAGGAAAGGCAATGTGCTCAGATATATAGCTTTTTCCAAATGTTACTTGAGCTTTTAGGCATATTTTAGTTGCACTGTACTAATATCTTACTCATCTCCCTCTCCTTCTTCACATACGTATCTACACGCATATTCATACCTGCACTACCCAAGTATTCATTCACATGCATAAATACATACACACACAAATATGAGGGTGTGAAAATGGAAATAAAATTAGACCGCAGAGTACAACAAAGCTGTCAAGCTCATGCCTTAATCATTAAAAAAAAAAGAATGCAAAGTTCAAATAATTTAGTAAAATAAGCAATATGGACTAAGTCCCATGGTCTTTTGGACAGAGGGAACTAGACCATTTTTCCCTAGGAAGGTTTGGTTTTTCTCACGGTGTCTTGGTATCTTGAAACCCACTTGTTACATTACCCAAGAATTACTATAGAATTTTTTGGGCAATGTATATTCTCCTTCTATGGTTGAGGTTGCCTTCCTTCCAGAAAATCTGCCACATGAGATATTACTTTGCAAAAAGAGGGAGCAATTATTTTAACAATGTTTCTGGAGAGTAAAAGCTATTAGATTTCACTTGAATACTCTTAGTTGCACATTAGTGAAATGATACTGTCGCTTTAGGAAGTCTATCATTTGCTTCCATTAGAGACTTGCAGGCTGCCAGCACCAACAGAGCCCAGAATAATTTCCACTGAAGTTATAATACCAGTACTGGTAGCAAACCAACAGCATCTCCCTTGCTGAATGGAGTTCTGCCTCTTTCTTTGAGCACTGTAACATTTGGGAGCATATGTGAAGAAAAGTTTTTATATTTAGCATGAAAAGAAACTGTTTTAGAAGGCATTTTTCTGAGGTTCTTAACAGTACATCTGATAAATGTATGTAATAGTTATGATTGTGAGTGACAGTATTTACCACAGTACTGTATTTCCAATTAAATCCTACTCATCTACAGTATCACTGTGCAAAGAATTGAGAGGGAATATCATAGGTGATCTAAAAGGCCTGGCAGTGGATTTTCTAGAGAAGGAATCTTTTCAGGCATTGTTCTAGATGTAGGTACCTTTACTCTTGTGTATCTTTGCTTACCTCAAGCATACTTTGCTTCAGGATTCATTTATGAGGACAGTGCCACACTTCAGAGACTGTAAAGCAAATACTGTGGTGAGCTGATGGGAAACAGAGAGTCATGGAGGACTGGGCATGGAAGAATGAAAGACCTTCCAGACAATTCTCAGAAATATCCATTTCACCTGTAAGTTAATTGGCAATGGTGCAGAGAACTGACCTTACCCGAACCTGTGCTTCATGGAAGAAAAGAAATAAACAGCCTCTAACTTCTGTCAAGGAATTAGGTTTTCTGGTGAAAGTCCAAATTACATTTCTTAAAAAAAAAAAGTTTAATTATGATTTTTTTAGCATAACCTCAAAAAATTGCATTTGTTCCCAAAATTTTCTTTGAGAAAAAAGACACTTTGACACAATTCCATACACAAATAGGGAAACTACAGCAATGCACCCCCTCAAAACATTCTTATCCCTTCAAACAACACAGAAAATTACTATTCTGAAATGTAATTTTCATCCTAATTGAAGCATCAGCTAATACTGTGCCCCTTACTGAAGGAACTCCAATCTGGAAAAAAAATATTACAAATACTTCCATAGGAAAACTTCTTATCAAGATTTCTAGTCATATATTGCTGTACTGTTACAGTTAGATGTAGCTGTATACCTTTTTCCAAACAGCTCCTTGGCTCTAAACCTTTGAGGTTCATTAATCCTCTCATGTTATGCACAATGTTGTTTTATGAGTAAGAAATATGATCCTCTTTTTGCTTTCCCTTACAAAAGCATGTGTACCTCATAAAAGGTATCAAAGACAGTTGACTTACTGTACACTCTCATTTTTATATAATATTTTTCTGGTGTCTGTGGGTATTGGCAGTTGTAAGTCTGCAACAAAAAAAAAATGAAGCTAAAGGAATCATACTTGTCTTGGTGTCTGAAACTTCTGTGTGGGCTACAGTTTGCAACACACAGACACTAGCTTTCCAAAGCAATGGCATTAGGCAATAATATCTATTAATAGATAATTTCTTGTATTCCTTTTTACCCTCCTGAAAACAGCAAAGATGGGGAGCAAAACTTATACAGTATTGAAAGTAATACTTTTGACATGAAAGGTGAGAGAAAGATGACCTCCATGGGACTCTGAGGATATCTTCCTATAGGAGTATTTTTAGCCCTTGACAAAACCTGCCATTTAATGAAATCTGTTTACAGAAAAAAAAAATTATTATTCAAAAACATGTTTTCAAGGCCAAGAACAATTCCTCATATCTGACAGAAGCTATAAAGCAGTGTTCAAAATGAAAGTAAAATAGTGAAAGTGAGAAAAGTCATAACAAGATTCAGCCTAGCCTGAGCAAAATTAATTGAATCCATTTATGGACTTCTTGGACTTCTGCTGTTGCCTTGCAGCACACAGGTAAAATTCCATGTCCAAATGGAGCCTATTAAATACCTAAGTCCCCATTAGCTCTCAAAATAGAATATACATGATATTTAGGGCTTGCATACACCCTGCACAATGTTGTTATTCATTTTTGGAGGAAAAAAAAGTAAGAAGTATTGTACTGCCTAAAGGTTCCCTATTTAAACTCTTTTCTGTGCACAATATGTAATTTCTATTCATGACAGTTACTCAGACATTTCTCTAGAAAATTTAATTCAACTACAGAGTAACTCCTTCTGTTGTTAGAAGACAAAGCCTAATGCTTTGTTTCAAATGAAAGAATACAAAGCAAACCCTTTTTCTGTGGAATAACAATGGTTTGTTGCAAAATTACATTATAGTAATGTAATTAATAAATTATGTTTCTTAGCGAAAACTACCATCCAGCTATGGCTGAAATAATTAAGCATATAAGCAAACTTTTCCATGGAACAAGGAGATGTGAATTCTACTCTTGTTTGCTTTTTCATTCTATGTATTTGCAAATTGTTATTGATGAGAAAAGACCAAGAGTAGAAGTGATCTGTTTTTATTATGTGAGACCAGTTAGACCATGAGTTTGTATTGGCTCCAGAACGACAACAATCCTACCCAAAAGTGCTACTTGTGCATGGGTACATTGTGCATGTGATTTAATCTTGGCGGTCCTTATGAAATCATGTTGGAAGGAGTGAGCCCTGCTCTTTGACAGGCAGCAGGATGTAAAAGTTATTCAGATTCTGTAACAGAGTTGGATATACATATATATGTATATCTAACATATATATATATAGCTTTTTACACTCTTCATAGCTTCTCAAATGTTCTACACGTTACTAAGATCATAATCTTTTTTACCTGGTCTGGAAATTTATTAAACAATATAGTGGCTAAGGTCCACAAAACATTGGTTTGTATTTTATGATATTAATAGCATTTTTTTCTTCTTCAAGAAATCAGTTTATAAAAACCCCTATAATAATTTGTAGTTTGACTCCACATTGCACCATCCAGATCTATATTCACACTGGAACTAAAGTATTATTACTACTCTAGAAGATAACGTACAGAAGAATATTACTGAAATAATGAAACTCAATGAACAAATTACTATTATTAATGATAAATGATCAAACAGAAGTAGAAAGGAACTTAAACAAAGAAAGGAAACCTAATGCTCATGGAATTCTTATTGTGAATAAATTAGCTTCTCATATTTCTAAATAAAGCAGAATTTATCTTCTACCACCTTCTTCCAAAAGTAGGGAGCAGGTGGCTATGTCATACTGGGAAAGGAAAACAGCAGTGTGAACACTCCATTTATTAGCATTATTCATAAACTTTCTATCCTGAGGAGCATTTCACCGCTCACTATTCAGCACGAGGGTATGAAAAGCGCACTCAGGCTTCAAAAATCAATGACAACTTGCCCTCTACCCACTGCTTTTCTATGGCAAGCAGCAAAAAAGCCACTCCTAAAACTCAGCATGCCATTTTTTAATTCACAGTTATGTTTCCACTTGAAGAGACAAGCCAAAACAAACTATTCCTCTCTGATAAGCACCATGGGAATAAGTACCCTCCCAACTTCAATAATTATTAGGCAAGAGTGTTTCTCCATTCCCTCTTCCACTGAAAATACAACCTATTTTTAAGGACAAGCTTGTGTTCTGCTCCCCTCCTTGCCTTATTCACAGATGTCAACCTGCAGTTCAGCTGTGTCCAGCAGAACTCCAGCTTTGCTTTTCTGTGTCAGGTTGAGCCCTTTCACAGCTGTAAATGGGCTTGTGTTGCTACAGCAAGTGTCAAGCGAGGTTCAACAACCAGAAGTACAACCTTTCTCAGCTGAGAATGTCCCTCTATTTCTGACTATTTCTTTACCATTTACAGCAACTGCAGTTAACCATAAAGAAAAGCTTATCAGCTGTTTTTGAGTCATTTAGACCTCCATAATTTCATTCCTCAAAACAAACAAGAATGATTTCATTTACAAAACATACACCTTGTAACTATCAAGGTTTGTAGAGGAATGTGGAATGTGATTCCACATAGTCATATGGCCTTACAAAGTGGAAAATTTTTTGCAAGACACCACATAACACATTGTTAAAATGTGTTCTTTTGACTGATTGGCATTGTAAATCATTCCGCTGAATTCTGCCAGCGTTGTACTGTATTTAGTTTCTGTCTTTTAAGCACCAAAAAGATGGTGATACTTGCAAGGACAGAATCCTGAAAGAAGGGAGAATGTGTAGTGAATAATATACCATCACCCAAAATAAAAGACCATTTGGCAGAAGGAGAAATGAGAGTGGCACAGCTCACAATACCCACTGTGATGAGCCTACACAGAACTTCATTATGTCAGAGGACTGACATGAGAGAGAGGTTTTCCCTAGACTCAGCAGCAGCAGCAGCAAGCATGTGCCAAGTGTCTTAGATAGCCACAGGGATATTTATGGCATAGCTACACAGCCTAAACAGATTTAGCCAAAGCTAAAACATTGGCTGAAATAACCAGGGATGAGCTTGCTCTTCAAGATGGAAATGATCAATTTACTTTTCAAGAGGAGAATATTATCTTTCCAGAGCCCTGCTTTGTGCTGATCATATCTTCATGCCTAAGGAAATACCTTACAGGAAGTTGACTGTTATCAAGTGGTAAATGAATCTTCCCTCTATGAAATTTTTCTTTAATAGGTGATGATACAAAACTGAATTAATTCTTAATTCTCAAAATTAATTAACTGCATCTGAAGCATGAAAAGTTTTCACCAAATAAGAGGTTCATTTGATATATGAGTCCATCAAAACTATTGATGATTGTGTACCACTTATTCACAACAGTTGAAACTTAAGTGTCCGCAGAGCAAATAGGCATCTCATGAGAACAGCTATTTACAGGTGCTTCTGGAAAATTTCTGCTTTCTTTAATAAACTGTTTCAGTTTCTGTGAGAACCCAAAATCTTCTGCTTCACACAGGAGACAGACTTTAGAAATTTCTAACATAAGGCCTGAGTTTCCTCTCTCAGTTTCACAGTGAATTAAAAATAGTGGACTCAATGACAGAATTAATGAAACACGTTAGAAGCCTGTTTCCCTGTGGTGGCTTGGTTCCTGTTTTGAGTGTTTGCAGTGGGATCATATTTAGATTTTACTCAAGGAAGTACTTAAAAGAGACCAGAAATGTTATACTGCTCAGTAGCTACTTTTCCACATCAATTAAAACTTATATTTCTTTCTTGGTTTTCTTCCATTTAGCCACAAAAGACTCCGAGCCACATCATTTTATTTGTTGTTACATATTTCTGAGAAACTTCTCTTTGATATTTCTTTATAACCCATTGAATACTAATTTCTAGATTGTTATTCTTTCATTAGACTCATCTATCTAAAAGTCCTGTGTTTTCCCACAGTTTCATGGAGGACTTTGTTCAGTCAGTTTTCTCTTTCCTTCTTTCTTTCTTTCTGGACAGAATAAATGGGTTTTCTAGTGTTTACTTTGAGTCCAGCAATATCTTCTCCACCTGAGTATTCCCAGGAGATCAGTGTGTGCATAACTGATGTGATAGTTATCAAATGGTGAGACAAATGTTAAAGATCTTCTTAAAAGTTGAGTTAAATCATGTTTGTTAATATTCTTCAGCTTAACAAAGTTTATATTCTTTATTGCTTTTACAAGAAGCTTTCTGCAAGTGCATGTAAAGTCTATAAAGAAACTTTTCCCTTGCTTCTGAAATGCCATTGGGGGCCACAGAAATAAAGAGTAACTCTCAGATTAATGGTACCTCTGTTTTTTTAATAAAGGATGCTATGTGACCAAGGGAAAGAACATTATTTTCAGTGTTTTGTTGCTGTATTTTTTAATGCCTCAAAACTCTAACCTCTTGATTTCTATCCTTCACGAAACATTTGGTTAGAGCAGTCTCCTTGTTAAACTGCTCATAAACATGCAACCGTATTGTGAAGGAAATAAGCAGTAGTGTTCAATTTAAATAATAAAAATGTATATTGAAAAAGAAAACTTACTCAAAACCAGAAAAAATGCAGCAGCGCTGCACTCAGAATAACAAAACTCAGATTTACTTGGAACAAGAAAAAGATTTTAGTGAACATCTGTGTTATTCTGTTCCATAAGTATGGCACTCATGCTCTGCAGGAGAAGCAGCTATGAAGAACTCTTCTGCTGGAAGCACAGTGTGCTACAGACCTCTGACATGCCTGCCCAGTACAAGTGAACCAGCTTCAAGAAAGAAAGGAAGAGTGAACATTTCTAACTACTGATGGGGAGTAGCACAAGAAAAGTTCAAGTTGTTCAGTCATGGGAATATGGATAGAAGAGTCTGCTACTCTAAAACTCTGCTACCCTGAAAACACTCAAGTTTGCTGCTTTTCAGAAGGCCACATTAAAAAAACCCCACTCTTTATTCCAGATGAGTGATATAAGGATGAGGGGCAGGGACCTGCTTCTAAGAAATCTCTCATAGTTCTGATACAAGCATCTATAAGGAGAAAATCACTAAGAATTTAACTGTTTCGAGTAACTGTTGATGTTAAATCTGGAGGAAGAGGCTTCTTTTCCAGGACTTTGCTTGTTACTACAGTGTCTATGTACAGTGGCCAATTTGCTCTAATGAGTAACTGTTGCTAAATTTCATGTTGAGAGAAATACAGAACTGTTGGAAGAAAATAGATTCTTGTGTTACTTACATCTACCAATTTGGTGAATCTTCACACACAGCTGGTTTTGCTGTTCATGTTTTGGGCTCACAAGAGTGCTGAGCAGTGAATAAAGATTTCACTGTTCATGATTTACCTCTATTTTATTATCCACAAAGATTGATGTTAAAGTAACATGTTAAGCTTAGGGATTATATGAATGCAGTCGTCAAAATTCAAAAGCAATTGTCTGAAGCTCTTAAAATCAAAATGACAGTACTGTGAAGCTTTAATCAATTTCACGGGGCTCCAGTTTCAAAACTCTGCTATACATTTCCAGATTGTGACTATTACCTGATCAAGATTTTCATTACTATATTTCCCCAGTAAAACCTTCAGTCTCAGTTTCCTGGGCACCTAGTAGTTTCATTGACTTTCATTATGTATTAGTGCTAAAAATTAATGTAAATTTTCTTTGAAGTTTTGATACAATTTGACTGAGAAACAACAGCTAAGGCATTAGCTCTGTTGATTGGAACATCGTGCTAATAATACCAAAGTCATGGGTTTGATCCCTGCACAGCCCATTCACTTAAGAATAGGACTTGATGATCCCTGTGGGTTCTTTTCAAGTCAAAATATTCTATGATTTATTAGTCTAAAGTCCTCTTAAACAGGTTGCTGTGTCTTGCCTTTGTCTAGCAATGTTGTGTTGTACATTGCTCCACTGATTATTAAAAAAACATAAATTAATATCTTCCTTAAGAATCTGTTTTCTAAGGCTCTCATAAATTTATATAAATATTAAGCATTATTTTACCTGTGAAAATTAGCTAAGTTTAAATCTTTAAATTTTATTGAAGAAGAAATCAAGATCCTGTGAAATTAAATTGCTTGTCCAAAGACACACAAAGAATAAAAATTAAAGGTCAGCTCATGGGCAAAGCAAGAAATCCTTCTGCCATTAAACTGGTGGAATGAGGCCAGGATCACAGTAATACCTTCAACTGTTCACCATTTGCTGGGGTGAGGTTTTAGTCTGCATGCTCTTCACATATTTCAAAGGTTTCTGAAGCCTTGAATACATAAGATCATAAATGACATAATTGGGAAATTAAAGGTGTTCATTTCAAACACAACAATGCACATATATCCTTCAATTGTTTTCAGTCGCACATGAAGAGTCCCCTCTTCAGTTATTGAGCACTCCAGGCAGAATGGTCTATTCAGAATATGCACATATTTATTAAGTGAAGTAACTTTCATAAAAAATCAGGGTTTTGGCCAAAAATTGATATTTTGAAAAATTTTCCCTAATTAATAAATTTAAGTAACTTGAACACACTGTTCTGTCTATAACACACGAACATAAGAATTATCTATATTGACATTAGAGCAGTATAAAAAACTACAATGATCTGTAAAACAAGTCCCTAACTTTAGGAATTAATGTAGTGAATTATTTTGATGCAGTGCTGGTTATTGTTTTCAGACCTTCCCTCTTTTATTTATATTGATTATTTGACATGTGCAAGTTTATTCTCTGCAAATGTAACATCAAAATAAGTGTATCAGTACAAAGCAATGGAACTAACCATCTTGGAACTCAGAATGTAAACCCTGAATAGGCGTTCAAAAAGAACAAGATAGGAGGGAGGATGCTACTAGCTGTAAATCTCTTTGGTGGCAGGTGTGCTTTATGTTACATCTTGCTGCCTTTATCCTTGAATTGTTTCGACAGAGGCCATCCCTGGGGTGTGCTGAGGGCCCTCTGTGGGACAGCAGGGCATGTGGGCAATGCTGCACTGACAGCCCCCCAACTGGGGTGTGAAATCAGGACACAGACAAGCTGTTCACCAGAAATAAGGACCTTTCCTGCTCCGTAGGGCATTTGCAGAAACAGTCAAGCAGCTGGTTCAGCAGCTGGGTTCAGTTAGTTCATAACTTCCTACATGCTTTGCAGAATAAGCTTATTAATTCTGTATGTAACATCCTCTAAATTCCTTAGCTATAAAAGGGCAGTTAGAGTATTCGGCTTCTTCACCCTTCCCCACTTTAAATTTTTTATATTTTAAACTCTCCAGAATTATAAGTATGAACAGTGTCTTGCATAATGTGGTTTCAGTCTCAGCTGGGATCTTGCTCAGAAACGACAGTAACGAGAACATTGTACACCACCACATTACACAGAGTAGTGACATTTCTCTTTAATCTCTGAAACAGAGATAGAAATCCTATTTGGAAGCAATTTCTAAATGAAATGTATAAGTCAAATATGTGCATATACAGTACACTGAAATGTTAAGCCTGCAAAGTAAAGCTTTCAAGAGATAGGAAGTACTGGGACAAGAACTGCTGGTACATTTTGCACTGCAATATTTTCTTTAATAATATATTGACTGATTTTCTAGAGAATCCTTCCAACATTCCGTTGAAAGTACTTGCGTAACATGTTATGAATTTCCTCTTCACTAGCTAGTGTACACCTTGTACAGCACACTCACTTTCATACTCTGCTGAATATAGAACAAGCATCCTCACAGTCTTTTCTATGATGCTACTGTTAAATTATCCAAAAGCTTGTCTTCGCTCATTTTAGTAACTCTGTGAAGCAAACACATGTTAACAATTCCACTTTACAAGAGTGAGAGTCTAAGGCATGACCTAAAATTAAAACTTCCTACTATCTTTTAGTTTTACCTCTCCTCTTTGCCCAAACTTCCAGCAGACAAGGCAAGATTAAGTAGTCACCACCCAGAAATCTGTCACTGATACTGAAGCCGAACCTCTCTAATTAATTTTTCTTTTATTCCCTACTTAGGCACAAAACATTATGCACTAATGAAACATTGCATGATGTGTGGTAATAAATAATTTTAATAAATTCTTATAATGATAATGATAAATCATAAATTATCTTATGCTTTAATTTCCTTGGGTAAATATATTGAAGCACAACATCTCATTTTAACTGCTGACCTGGGGTGAGAGTACAGCAGCATGACATTTACAACAGATTCTTCAACAGTAATTACCAAAGACTTAATATATCAATTTAATTAAAATCCCATAGTGATGAACAGCATAAAGTACAAAATAGAAGTTAACCCAATCCAAAACAAACAAGAGGATCAAGGCAGCTAGTTGAGGCAAAATTACTTAGAGTACTTGTCTCAGCAGCTCAGAGGGTTATTTTCTCTTTGGAGACAGTGTCTCGAAAGGATGTTCATTATTAGACAGTATACAGGAATATTTGGAGTACCAAAATGAAGAAAGAAAGAAAAAAAAAAAGCAGGTTGGATTTTCTACTTAGTGAAAAAAAAAAAAAAGCCTCTTTTTCCTATCAAGTACATTTTCTGATAAAAAGAAAAATAAAGGCCTTTTATGTCTTGCTGAAATTTCATCTACTGGTTCCACTGTGGAACTTCTAGTCCAAATTCCTGTAATTTCCAGACCAATCAGTTGACCCTGGATATTTTCAAGCTTCTCAATATCTTGTTAATAGTGCCTGCTGCTGCAGTTCTTTCTGTCTGAGACAATATTCTCATTTAGCAGATTAAGAGTGGCCAGTCAATTAACATCAGCAGAAGAGAGTTGATGTACATCAACAAAAAAGTCTTCTGCCATTAAAATTTAACATCTGATATTTCTCTTAATTTAGTCAAATTATTTCTTCTTCCTATCTTAAGAGCAATCCATCCTTTTCATTTTGCTGAAATGAAATACTAATTTTTCATCAATATCATTTTATATAGCACAGAGAATGAGTATTTGAGAACCACAGTGGGAAAGATGCGTTTAAGTGTGCAGTTTGAGGCTTGGAGCAGGTAGAAGAGCAAAAGCAATTGCAAACACCGCAGCAAAAACAGATCATTGAAGTGGATTTCCTTGTGAAGCATGAATTCAACTCTCAAGGCACAAGCCTGACAAGTACACTTTCCAAACAGCAGCACATTCAATGATTAGGTCATGAATCATGAAGAGAATAATTTTGACATGAGATTTGGCAATGCCTAAGATTTGGTAAATGCCTAAATGGATTATTTTTTTTTCTTCTTCCCCTTTTGAAAGTTTCTACAATTTCTTATTGCATGACTGGTATATATATGATTTATCTCACCTATCATTGAGCTGGTTCACTATATTGTCTCCCTCTAGCAGATTAATGAAATCACTGACTTAAAAATGCTTTCAGCAATAGTTCTAAAGACTTACATAAAATAAACCTCATGTTAAATGAAACCAACATGAAAAGTTGTAGTGAAAGCCAGGACTAGGTCAGGTGCCAAGGAGCAGTACTGGGAGCTCTCAGAACAGGATCCAAGACAAGTAATATGGTAAGCACAGAGCCAAATGTACCCTAAGCACAACCGAGAGGACCAGCAATAGAACATGCTGCTGGGAGCAATCTGTGTCTTAAATATGGCCCCAGGGCAGATACCTGGGCCTGTGTTCTCTCAGCTGAATGTGGCTCTAAAGATGAGTGTGGTTTTCTGAGGACAGAGGGCTACATCTTCTTCAAAAATAAATCGAATGTCAGACTTCTAGAATTTGCTATTGGAGTTGATTCAAACCAGCAACTCATACATGAAAAGTGTTTTAACCACAAGGCTATTTTACTTGGAAGACCCTAGAATTAAAACTGAGCCAACAGTCTTTCAGCTCATATCTAGCATTCCCCTTTCCAGGCAAGTATTCCAGACTATGGATTCAGACTCAAGTTTACTCTTTCTCCCTGATTTAGGAAATACTTTTGTACTGCAACAGAATTTCAACAAGATCAGAGATGTGCCTGTTCAGTGTCACCTACCTTAGGTGTCTAAACATTCATCTTTTACCTTGGAAGGAAAAAAGTAATTTTATACATGATCACAGTAAAATCAGGTGAAAACACAGTGGAACTGAACTGTTAATCCCCCACTTTATAGATAAATTCTCTAAATACTTGGCAATCAAACAAATGGGGTTTTTACTCTTCACACCAAGAGTAGGAGTGGTCATCACTGGATTTGGGAATATGGTTCTGGGTGCAGATTACAAGTATTCTGACATTGCTTTCTGGTTTGAACTCAGGGTGTTTGGAAAGAAGCTCTGGCTCCTGCTCAGGACTGAGATAATACAACCTGGACATCTGCCTTAATAACAGCTGGACATTCTGTCAAACCTTTTGCATTTCTAGGAACATATGAAGAAAGTTACAGGAAATTTGTCCAAGAACTACCATGCTCCTGGAACTTAAGCGCCTCTGGGTATAAAGAGCACTTAAACTGAAATTTTCATGTCATAGCTTTGGACCTTGGCACCTAAACTTCACTGAGGTTCTGCTCTAGGCAATTTAAATTTGGGGTTACCTCCCTCTATTTCTAAAATACCCAGTAGTAGTTCTAAAGCCCCTTAAGAATTATTCACTGGAAAGTGCAATGTTTGGTTTACTCTATTTTTCTTTATATGATTATCACTCAAGCACAGTATATTCTATTTAATTTCTGCAATAAAACTTGCAGGGTTTTTTCCTGAAAAAAATTGTTAATATACTATCCAAGTTTTACTATGCAAAATAATTTATTTGCTATTATTTTTATTATTATTGTATGCAAGCATTCAGTTCATTCTTAAAGGACATCATCAAGTCCAGCTCTTTACCACGTAGGGGTTCCAAACACATATTTACACTTCCTCATATTTTCCTTCCTTCTGGCCAGCTCACTGAGTGGAATCCTTTGTTCAGCTGAGCTGTACTTATCACAGGAATTGGAGAGTGGGAGGAAAGAGCAGCTTTAAAACACTCTGTACTGGAAGTAATGTGGGCCTAGTCTTTAGTTGCTGTTAAAATTTATTTTGGTTCCAGCACTCTCCAAGAATCTGCTTCTCAGTGGAAGTGAACCGAAGCAGTGTCCCGAGGTCCCCTTCCCTCCAGTCAGGACCCCAGGATTCAGCAGAGAACCAAGCAGGCTTTTATGGTGAAAGACCCTTCAGACAGGAGTGCTTGCTAGGAGTTTGATAAGGCAGAGAGAGCATATTGGTGTTGTTGCATTAAACTGTTTATTTAATTTTTAAAATCTGAATTTATACCTCTAAAATCTCATTAATTACAAAAATACCAGTCAGTTTTTGAAAAGCTCTGTGAATCCATATCCCATCTGCACAGCTAAGACAACAGCTGACGCTCCTATAATATACTTTTCTTTCTACATTTCCAGCATTGGTTATTCTTGATAGATTTCTTATCATTATAAATATATATTCTAGTTTCATAATCTTAGCTACCCTCCACTTCCATATGCACTTTAATAACTTTCAACATTCTATCTATACACGGTCATAATTTTCCAAGGCATTCCTATTTCTGTTGTCTCACAGAAAAAATCTTTCCTCCAGTTTTAGTTTGCATCTCAAATCTAAGTCCCAATGGACAATTTTTCTTTACCACTGCCCACGTGTTGATGATGGGATGAAATGAGTCCTAACAAACCACAACAAGATGTTAAACAGCTTCCAGGAAATTGAGAATCTGTCATGCGAGATCTAAGGAGATGCATCCAGGTCTGAGGCCCCCAACACAGGAAGCACATGGACCTGTTCAAGTGAGTCCAGAGGAAGCCACAAAGATGCTCAAAGAGTGGGAGCTCCTCATCCATGAAGACAGGCTGAGAGAGCTGGGACTGTTCAGCCAGAAGAGAAGGTTTTACAGAGACCATATACCACCTGCCAGTCCCTAAAGGGAGCCTATAGGGAAGCTGGAGAAAAACTGTCACTTTTTTTTACTGTCACTTGTAGTGACAGGATAAGGGGGAGTGCCTTTAAACTGAGGGTGGGTTTAGAATGGATATTATTAGGAAGAAATTCTTTACTGTGAGAGTGGTGAGGCTCTGGAAGGCATTTCTAGGAAAATTTGTGGATGCCCCATCCCTGGAAAACTCCAGGACCAGGTTGGATGGGACCCTGAGCAACCTGGTCTAGTGGAAGGTTCCCTGCCCATGGCAGAGGAATTGGAAATAGAGGACCTTTAAGGTCCCTTTAACCCAATCCATTCTATGGTTCTCTGATTCTGTGATATAATAACCTATTAAAGAAATAGCAAAAGAGAAGCAGGCACTAAAAATAGAGGGGGGGAAAAGGTCATCTGTGGCTTAAAATAGTGGGGTCCAAATTTTCAAGCTGTTTGAAGTCTTAAGCACCTGTATTACCCAGTTAAAATAAGCTCTTGTAACTTGCAGTAAAAACTCCAATTCCACATTGAGAAGTTCTAGCTACAAGGATTTGCTTGTAAGGAGTGGATCCTTACAAGCAATCCTAATCCTCAGAATTGCCTGAATTAGTGTCAAACTACTTTGCACTAAACTTGTATGGAATAAAGTTAAATTGATTGTTTTTTCTATTTCTTTTACTAAAAAATGCTTACTTTCAAGGTGAAGGACTCAGAATTTGTATGTATCTATTTTACTAAAATAACAGTCCCTTTATTGAGGACTTTTGCAAATGATGTCGTTTGATCAGTACTACTCCCAGAATGCAAAATGGGAAGGAGAGAAACTGCTTTTGAGAAACAAAATAGTTGTGGTTATTTGTGATATCAACTCTCAGCAGAACAAAGTATGCTTGGCTAGTTTTTATAGGCAGATGGGACTACATAGATCCTCATCTTGAATACTGGCCCAGTATCTTCAAGGAGAAAGGAGATAGCAGATGAAATACTGTACTCCAATTCTAAGAGAACAGGACTTAGATATCAATGTTGATTGGCATAAGGTACAACTTGTATCCAATGAAATGTATTGTATGTAACCACAAACATTTGGCATTTCAGAAACAAAGCTGCTCTTCTTACCAGTCAAACATGAGAACTCAAATACAAGCATTTTCAATAATCAAGTCTGTAAATGGATTTATTTCCAATAATGTAACTTTGCAAATTCTAACAAAGAAGGAGAACCTATGGTAAGTAGACAATTAGAAATAACAAGGTAGTAGTGCATAAATGCTGGTCTTTCATTCAGGTTATAGTTCCCCTAGATTGTTTTTCTAATATGATATAATTGATAATTTATACCTGGGAAAAAACAGTGTCTCTGTAAAGAAAGCTTGTTACAGGTTATTCCAGAGCCACATATTCTTTTTCCTAAACATCTTCTTGTCACAAAGAGTTGTAACTTGAGTGATAACATAGCTGAGGTGCTAGTCTGATAAAACTGCCAGTTTAAACTGTGGCAGGGGTACTACAGTCATTAGTTATCAGCTTGACTAACTGGTATCAATAGTAACCAAACTGCAATCTCTGGAAAATGATACAAAAGTATCAGATGCCATAAACAGGCCTCTTGCTATGTTAAAGACCAAATCCTACCGTACAATTCCCGCCCTTTAAAAAGTATCCAAACTCAAACAACATCTACTTATATAAACCAGTTTCCTAGTAGCATTTATTATGGTATTAGCTCCAGATGAAGAAAACACAGCTGCGTGTAATTGGGTGTCAAAACTTAACGAGCAATAAGTTCAGAACAGGCTATTCAGGAGATTTAATTGTTTTCAAAGAATGTATGTACCAGGGAAGAGACACTCTTATCATTAACAATCCTATTTGAAATGACAAGGAAATAATTCTACAAATCATTGTCTGCACTTGAACCTCTCCTACTATTCACAGTGAATTTGAAAAAGGTTTTATTTTTTAAAACACCAACACAGAACTATTATACCCCATGCCTTGGTGTAGGTCAAACTTTTAAATCCTCCCTGGCATAGGTTTCTGTCTTCCTGCTTCCATTTCAATAGGTGGGTAGTTAAAATGTCAAAAATCAGAAGAGAAACTTTTGAAAATTTTTATGACATTTTGGAATAAAACTTCAAGATATGCAATTGCCTTTACATAATTTAATGGAAAAAGTCTGTAGTCACAGGTCTCCAATAAATGCATAGCAGTTATTAGTAAGACCTGTTATTTAATTATAAATCAAGATTTTTTCTTTTCAGATGTACCTTATGTGGCATTTAAATTACAGAGAGTAATGACACGTGGCCATAAAATGAGAAAAGAGCCACACAGGACTCCTTTGAGGAGAAAATTTTGCTCAAGTTTCCAATCTTGCAAAAAATATTTAGACTCTTAAGTGCACTCACCAGGAGCAGTATCACTTACGTAGCAGAATGGTTTTCAGCACCTAGCATTTAAGATGGCCCCCAAAAGAGTGACCTGAAGGCCAAACCTCTGTAGAAGTCCAGATTTTCAGTAGAAGTTTAACATTGTGAAGGAATATAAACTTGATGCCTTTGCAGGAAAAAATGTATGACTGTGTCACACTGAATGCAGCAGCAACTTTTATGTGCTTTCTCATCTGCCCTTTCTGACAAATCATTCAGACATTTTTAATCTCTGGGCCACTTCATGCCTTGACTTCTTGGTAAATATAAGCAAGCTGGTGCCAAACATATACTTTGTTTCTGTGACACCTCTTAGGTAAGTTTGCAGCTTAAACCAAACCTTGTAATTCAAGCGTGTAACATCTGCTATATGAGTGCAACCATGCTGCTCTTAAGGAAGTGGACTACCTTTGGCTCCATCAATCTAAATACCATATGGGCATCATGTCCTTTATGCTTTCTTAATTTTCCAGATCAGGGACATGAGCCTTACTCCTAAATTATCACTTTTCTTTTAAGATCTTTAAAACTTTTGTGACAGTAGTATACACCTGTCCATCAGGTAGATAAAGGTGACCAGTTTATATCAGATGGGATGCCAATCAGCCATCATCCAGATATAATGTGTTATCTATAGAGCTGAGCTAGGTTTTATACATGTGATCTGGAGCATAAAGCTGTAAGCATTGGCTGCCAACTTACTACAGTTTTCCAGTCCCTCTCCAAATTCTTCTAAACACAAAAGCATAACTTAGCAGGTTTAGAGATGTATCTGTTTATTAGGACTCCAGTTACCACTAGAAATCTGGGATAACTTGTCCCATTTCCAAAAAGATCCTTGAGAGAGGAAAGAAAATGCAAAGTTGCATTGTCATTTCAGTCTGTGCAGAGTGTTGTCACAAAACAATGACCAATGACATTAGAAAAACCCATGGTATGCACAGGCTTTCAACATTATTGAAATGTATCTCTTTATATAATAACGTAACATACATCCTTTAGCTCTGTTAACAACAAATTTCAAAACTGAATTTTGGAAAGATGAAGCATTACCAACTTTTGAGGCACACATTAGTACTGCTACCTTATTTTGGAGTTATCAAAACCATGTAAGCTTGAGGGAGAAAAATCTTATGATGGTGCTTTTGATAGCTACACAAATGGTTAGCTTGCATTTGCTGCTTTCTTATGTGCAAAGTGACAACAACACCATCGTTTTGAAGGTGAAATAATTAATTATTATTAATTACATGACTAATATTAAATTACAAGTGTACTTATTCCTTGGGATAGATCAAGTGGCTTTTAAAGCTCTTCAGTATCTTTGTCTTTATCAGGCTGTGATGGTTATTAATTAAATCTTGTCCAACTGAATTACTTAGCAACGTGGGTTGTGGCACAGGCAAGATAACTTCCCTTCTGTGCTCTTTTAAGACAGATTTTGATTTGCTAAAAGCTTGCCCAAGTAAAATGTAAACCCTCATTCTTGAAATCTGATGCATGTGGTTCATCTCTGCATGAGACTCCACTGATCACATCCGTTCTGTAGTTTACTCAGAAGAAAATCCCTACTCAGTGGTGTCCCTCACTCCTTCCTGATTCTTTAGGAATGCTAATGTTTCAGGTAGCAATTGAAAGCACTGGCAATTATTTTGACTCCTGTAATACAGGAATACAGAACTGAGCACTCAAATGGAGGGTTCATATGGGCAAAAGCCAAGGGAACAAGCTTCAGAACCAAGGACTTAATTGAAGCCACTGTCTTGGGTAAATGTTAACAGAAGCAAACTGCAGAGTCATTTTCAAGACAACAAGCTATTAAAAAAAAATAATTCAAATCCACTGAACAATTGATCCTGTCTCAATTTTGGGACTTCTGCAAAGCCTCCTAGCCTATAGAAACACTTCCTGTATGGAGCAACTAAACCATCTCCTGTGACTTCCTCTGCCTTGCAAAGAAGCAGGAGGACACCCATTTCCCTACAGGCAGGTGATTAGGATTTCACTTTATAATAATGTTTCTTATGCAAACAATGATCAAGGTGCTTCAGTCACAAGGTACAGTAGCTTTAAAGTCCTATCTGAAAAAGTTCCTTCACATGTGAGCTTTGCTATGAAAAGCTCCATGTGATATGGCAGTTTGATTAGGGCACAAGGAAACTGCCTATGACACAGCTTGTAACAGTACTTTGTGAAACAATGTACCAGGAACAGAAATCTTTTTTTCCCCCTCTTTCTTTGCAAGGTAACTTTTATTCTTCATGGATATTTGAAATATTCTTTGATTTCAGTTTAGCAACAATGACAGACTCCTCAGGCATTTCCATAAGAAACCCAGATAACGCCTTAGGAGCAGAAGAACTTAAAATAATCAGGCGAAAAATGGCAATGGTGAAAGAGTTTTTGAGCCTCTTGCAGAACCAACAGCAAAATTCACAAGGTAACTTCATGATTGCTTTACAAGGTAGCTTTACAGGTTTTGAATAAAAATACCCCCTTGAACATTAAATTAAAAAAAACATATCTAATTTAATAATTAAATTAAGGCCAGCAGTCCTTTTGGGAAGCTTGATCCAGGGATTAAACAGAGACAATTTTAAATGGTATATGATCTGGTAGGTATGTTGAAAGACCAAAATTTTTTGAAAGGTAGCCAGCAACTGACATTAAAAAAGTACTAAAAGCTCAACTTTAAACCCTTGAATTGTTTCCTTAGTACTTTGACCATACACAGTGTGGTAGAAACCATAAGGTTTTGAACTCTCACAAATGTGAATTAAAGAGGCTGTACATAGAATAAAGCTCTAATAGTGAAGGCATCCTGGCCTATGCTGGACACCTTGTGTTCTCCTTTTTGAACCAAAAGATAGAAAAAAAAAAATAAGAGAAAAACTTAATGACAGTTCTCAAATGGATAGATGAAATTTTTTTTCTCAAAATAGACGATATTTATTTTATTTCTGATGGATTACATATTTGGAAGAAAGTAGGAAATATAAGGCAGAGGTACTAGCATGCAATGCTTTTAATTAGGAATCAGGTTATTAACAGGACTAGCAGCCTAATAATTTTTTTTTTGACTGGTCAAATCTGTTTTATGTCCTTCCAAGTCCCATGTGGTAGCTCTTATTGACTTGTGGTGACATTTACCTGAAAAGACAGAAGTCTTCCCTCACCATCCGCTGCCTATTGAGCTCAGCCAATACATTGCTCAGGACTAACCACATTGCTTCCAAACCCAGAGCCTAAAGTCAATAAAAGCTTTATAGGATTTTCCACTTTCCCCACAGGAGAAAAATAGCTGTGAGTTTGTTGTTTGGAAAGGCATTGATTAGCATATTGCTGGAACAGACTGTTGACCTAACTATCACAGACTCAGCGTGAAGAGGTCCCCTAAGTACAAGTATCTAACAGAGTAAGAACTCATTTCTCTTGCCTCATTAACCATTTCCTGAACTTAGAAGTTCTATGTTTCATTTATTATATTAGTCAGGCAACTCAATAAATGAAAAAAAAAAAATTCAACATCTAAAGAAAGCAAACTATCAACTCATTTAGAAGTAGAAGAAATCATTAAATTTTCATTGAAAAAAAAAAAAGAAGCATTTTCTCGCATTTTTTATTTTTCAAGCTATTTATTTAAATAACATTGGAAATGATCAGGAGATAGTTCAGGTGTCAGGACACCCCCAGAGCATAAAAAGTGTATTTTCAGTCACTCAGCTATCCAATTCAAGACAGCAGGACATAAGCAATGTGGGACTGCTCTATTTGTAACACTACTGTTAACCCAGCTGAGATACAGAATTCAGAATGCTTGCTACAAGCTTCAAAAATGTTTAGAGACACTGTGTTTCTCTTGATCTTGGGGGGAGAGGCAGGGAAAGAAAGGAAAAAAAAAATAGTTATGCTGAATGAAAAAATCTATTTGGGACTGTACCAAGAGACAGGTCATTGCAATGGCATATTACAGTGGGACAGAGTATTTTTAGGTACTTTAAGAATGAGAACTGTAGGCTTTTCACGTAGAATTCAGGGAATAAGATGTGAGAGAGCCACACTGCCTCCTTTCTTCCTGCCTCCTCTTGGTTTGTTTTCTCAAAAAGTTGCTCTAGAATTATTCCCAATTCCAATTTTGGATTAATGGGGAATCTACACTTCCTCAGGGAAGATCTGGTTTTAAAGTACTGCTGCTTATGTTCTGTCTGAGTGTTCATTGTACAGCTGATATTGCTAATGGAGTAATACTGTAGAACACACACTTTTAGCAAAATAATACCCCAAAGAGATCTTAACATATGTTTCTCTTCATTGCTGGAGATAGTCTATGTCCCTTGTCCCTAAGAATCACTGTAAGTCTCGTGCAGTTTCTCTAGCTTTTCTGATAAAGAGCATGATGTTTTTCTGTTCTCAGAATGCAGAGTAGTGCTTCTTCACCATAAGAAAAACCTTTCAGTTAATCAGTTCAGAGGGTCCAGTGAACCAAAAAAGGTTGGATAAAAAGTTTCTGAATTTGTGTTATCATGAATCCACCTGTATGGATGAATGTGAATTAGTTTTATAAATACTAGCACTGTTAGGGTGTGCTCCACTGTGAATGCATTCAGCAATATAAATCAGAAAGGATTTAGGCACATGTGTATGTGTATGTACAAACACACACATACACCACTTGTCTAAACTAAGAGAACAGTGTACAGCATGATTCTCCCAAGATCTAAGTTGACAAAGATTCTGTTTATTAACACACATCCCTGTCTCATGGCAGAAAGCTAAATGCCTCATTACCCAATTATGCCTACAAAATAACTCTGTATCATTCTCATTTTTACAAATGAAGCACTGAGGCAAAACATAAATTGATTGCTCAGAGGCCAAATTTTAGCTGACCCAGGATTGAATCCCAGCCCAAATCTTTATGTGCCAGATGATGCTCTATAGTTTGGCTCTGAGGTCTAGTTCATATAAAGGGAGAGAGTTTTTCTGAGAAAAAGATTCTGTAAGAGCAATGGACCTTTGTAAGATCATACACTGTCTTTAAAATTCAGTCTTTGAAAACTGGAAGAAGAGTGCAAGACAAGATTGAAAATGTGAATGAGAAAGTGGGCATTTGAGAGTGGTGTAAGGGAGAAATCTTACTAAAGGAAGACTTAAGGTAGGAATGCAATCAACACAATTATGCTAATGTACAATGGGCATAAATAAAGGGAAAAAGAAGCACCAGAGTAATTTCATCTTGCATGCACTTTAGATGTCCACAATGTTTGTGTCTATGAACCGGTAACCCATAATTCACCATAGAGAAAAAGAAAGAAAAAAATGAATTTGTCTAAAATCTAAACAATGAATTTGTTTTTTTAATGTTTGGAATAAGAGAAATTGCATTCTGTAAGTTTCTTTTCTTTCTCTCCCTTGGGGGAAGCAGCAAATTTCCTCAGATGTAGAAATATTTTCCATTACTGCATCTCCCCAGCTATTTTTCTGCAACACTAGTCATATTTTAAATGCAACTAAGCATCTAAATAAAGTATGGAGAACTTCTAAAGTGACAAATGAATGAATCCAGGCGCTTTCAGTGGTTTCTGTTCTCTAACTCAGTTTGTGCCGATTTATTCAGGATTTTTAACTTCAGACAGTTTTCCATTCATTTCATCATCCTCTCACTGACCCTAAGATCTTTGAATTTGCATATCAACTTCTTGTGTAACTTCTTCTTTCTTATCAAAGTCAAACAGATCTATAGCATGCCCTAATGTCTCTAATTTCTATGTCCCACTTGCTCCTTGATTAATTCTATCACGTGCTTCTGACAGGATCTAATTCTCTAAACCCATGGCTCTTGGCTACTGCGTAAGAGACTTTTATCTAACATCCTAGCAAGTTCATCCTTTATGAATAATTCTAAAAATCTTTCCCAAAACAGCAGTTAAATCTGCCGGCCTGTTGTTCTCTGCTTCAAAACCTGAGTTAACTAGCAGTGAACAAAAATGTCAAAATTACACAATTCTGGCAGTTCTGATCAAATGAAGATGTCCTCTTAGTGTTTTGTACCCACTTAGTGTTACATCTATTAGACAAGGTTTAGGATGCGCCTTGTCATCTGATCTGCTGTGGCATCAGTGCAAGATAGAGGAGGGAAAGAGACAGCAAATAAATAGACTTCAAAGGCCCTTATGTGAAAGAGGATTTAGGGAGCAGGGATTTCTTTCCTGGGATGATATCACTTTCACAGAGCTGTAGGAAAGTATGGACAAAAACAACATGAAAAGATAAACCAGTAACCAACTTACCCAAGTCACATTACCACTGTATTTTGCCAGACAGTTTTTGTCTAACTTGTCTTTGAGGACATACACTGACAGATCAGCATAAGCTCCAGTCCACCACAGAGCTCCATTACCTCCTTTCTGACAGAAACCTTTTTGGTGGAAGTCTTTATTGAAACATAGAAATATTCTAAATGCCTTATAATGTATTTAAAGTACTTTCAACACTTAAACCAAAATGACAGCTGAAGAGCATGATACTGACACATGACAGCATGTTTTTTGCAAACAGGAATTTCCTAAATTTCAGCTAACTAAATTTCTGTTGAATACAACAAGAAGCATATTTCTCTATGCCTATTTTTTGCATTCTTTCTCTAAACACTCATGGCTTGTTAGTGTTAGGGGCAAGATACTGAATCAGTGGACTGCTCATGCACTATTGCAAACATTGTGTTTCTATGATCTTGCTCCTCTGCACTGGACTCTCTCAAGTGGGTCTGAACGTTTCGTGAAAAATGACTATCATTTCCAAAGCTCTCTAGGTTACATTGGCAAAAGCTACATGTTGCAGTCAAGCTGCTGTCATCTTGCACAATGTGGGCCTGCACTGCCACCTCCCCTGTCACATTTATGTTTCTGCTTGCTGCATAGAGGCTTTGGAGATCATGGATTCTCCATGATGGCCTAAGAAATGCTTCTTTACACTGGTACCCTCTATCTGCAAAAATATCCTGTTTTCCACAAAGGTTCTTGGGATGATATCAATTATCTGCAGATAGTTCATCTTTTTGCAGCAATTTTTACTCCTTTTAGCCATCATTATCTACTTTTTGTATTGATATTATTTTATCTGCTCCTTTGTAAGGACTCCAGTGAAACAGCTCATCTCCTTTAGAACTGCTTGCCCTCACCTAGGAGAAAGAGTTCTCTACTGTTTTTCAGGGACTGAATTTTTCCCTCTTTCTTCTTTTATCACCAAGGCTACAAGCCTTGGCAACAGGGAAAACAGAACACCTATTTTTAGAACCAATGAGTGAGAAGTGCAAAGACCTAGAGATGGACCAATTAGTAACTACTCTGTATCTGTAACATTCAGTTTTGGATGGAATAGAAAAAGGCAAATCTGCATGAGATACTGGAAACAATAAGAGCAATCTGATACAGCCCACAGAAAATATATAATGACAAAACAGTATGGGATCTAAAATTGGATCCTGTAGAACCCCAGCATTAATGACTGTTTCATTTAAGAGGCTTAACTGCAACAAGCGGGCTCTCCTGAAAGAAACAGAATTCATGAAATGCTAGATAATCCAGAAGAGACAGTTAATCTCTGCTGTAGAAACTGATGTTCCTTTGTAACAAATGATGCAAACAAATACTAAAAGAGTGGATTAACATGCTCTTTTTTAGTAAATATGTGACGAGAGCTCTGCTGGATACTTCTATTAAGCATCTGGGGTGAGTGACAATTGAAGTCGGCGCTGAAATTTCTTGCACATGTTGATTACTAAAGGATGTTCTTCCACCTGAACTACTACCTCATATTGAATAAATGGATGATAAAACAGGCTGTGTGAAAATTAATTCTCCATAAGAAATACTGATCAATTCAGGCTGTATCACAGTTAAATCCAAATGTGTAAAATGAAATATGGATACACAGATATAATACAGGAAATGATAAATTATCTGCGGGGAACCAAATTAGTACAACACTGATTACAAACAACCACTTCAGATTAAATGCTCAATCTTCTATTACTGTGTTGCTGAATAATAGGTTAGTTGAAAGCAGGCCTAGATCTAATTTTTCCATAAGAATTTATTCAAGATCCTGTATTATTCCTTTTTTTGGGGAAACAATTGATATTGAAAACACATTACTATTTGTTCATGCTGCCCAGACAGTTACAGCTAAAATTTCTACTACTTGAAATTGTATTAATGAAATACCAGTAAATAATGAGTGGCAAATAAACACAGCTTTAACGTCCTTGTTCTGCCACACAGTCTGAATTCAGGAAGCAGTAAGAACTTACTAGATGAGTAATGGGGCCTTACCAAAACAGGGAGAGTAGTATTTCTGGGATTAGGACTGACACTCAGATCCTTTCTGAAGACTTCTCCTCCTGTAGTATTGCCTAGACAGCTTAAAGGCTGAGAGTCTCACCTACTGTACTGGTATTAATTGAGGAGAGTTTGCTGCAGACCTGAGCCATCTGATCTGTCTGGAGATTCTTTCTCACTCTTCTCAAATGTTAATATTTAAATCTGTACCATCCCCATTATACTTCTCAGCCTTTCACAGTTAGGCAAGTTTTAATTTCACCAGCAATCAGACTGTTCTCCTCAAAAGGCTCCTGGGCAATTCCATCTGTCACAGGAGCAACAATTCACTCTCATCAACCAGGCTCTTCTAGAAGCAATTTTGGCTCTCTGCATGGGAAGTACTGAGTGTACTAGTGAAAAACAGATAATTGTGACTCTTTCTTGGTGATTACATTAATTAGCTGAAAATACAGAGAGAACATTAATGTCATCTTATTGAAATAAACTGCGAGAAAAGGAGTTGGATGGTTAAGACCCTAGAATGAAATATCAGCAAACTCATAGCACCACTCTTTGAGGGTCCTCAAAAATTACAGTATCATTACACCTAAACTTATCCTGCTAATTACTTTTTTGTGGTCCTTGGGTCAGGGACTTTGTGTGTTGAATTTACTGCAGCCATCACTGCTCTGTCGCAAAAGACTTCCAAAATACAGAGAACATGAGAAGAGATCATTGCAGAATCATGAAGAGACGGCACTAAAGATACTCTGCTGATGCCTTGGAAGTTCACCAAGGTAGTCATTCAATTTCTTGGCTAGCCAAGGACTGTCAGAAGGGGAAGGATTCAAATCAAGGGTGTTGAAAAGATGAAGTGTAATATAAAATGCTGCTCTAATGCAGTCCTTTGAAAGAACAGGGTTAGGACTTTTCAGTGTACTGCTCTGTATCAGCAATGGAGAAGAAAGAGCTATAGAAGTACATGTATATACACAAATATGCTTGCATATGTTTGTGTAAGTACAAGTTCCAAGAGAAAAAAACCTCACATTTGTGAGGAACAGGGAAGTGACTAGTCCTGTGTCCCCACCATCAGTCTGTTATCAACAAAGACCAAGCACTGAACTGCTGGGCAGACCACATTTTAGCAAAGGCAGTTTCCCATACCCTGAAAACTTGAACATCCTTTCTCACACCTGAAGTCCCCTAGGCACAGAGCAACTGGCATTTAGGATTCATGGAACTCACCTACTATATGGTACATGTCCTTCCCACCTCTGCTTCCTCTCACAACTTCTTTATAAAGCTGACTCCAGCTGCTGTGGCCAGGTTACAGCAGTTCTGCCCACAGCTCCCAATTGTGAAAGCAGATCTGAAGAATGTTTAGAGACAAATATATGGCAGAAAGAAAACCAAACAAACATAGCAAAACAAAACAAAAAAAAAAAATCCTACTTAATTGAGCAACTGCAGTTAATCAGTTAGTTCCAGAGCTAACACTGTTTACTGATAAAGATTTCAGTAGATTTTGAAGCTTTAGAAAACATTGCATATTTTTAACCTGTCTTTGGGACATTCAAAATACCAAATATGTGGCAGTCATACAGCACCAATACAGCACTGCTGTTTGTGGCAGTCATACAGCACCAAGTCTGGCCAGACTTGAAACAGACCATGAAAGCAAGAATGTTATTTATTTTCCTCATCCTTCCATCAGGGCTACTAAATAGGTAAGAGCTCTGCCACAAAACAAAAGAACATGTTGTTCAATGTGAGAACAAAGCTTGTAACCCCAAACCCCACTTTCACGACCTGAACCATGCCCCTTGCTGAAAACTGAGCAAGCTTCCTTTCCTGCTTACTCAGAATCTGGTGTTGCTCATTCTCAAATGGGTGGCATGCTTCCCATCTACTCCAGTTCACAGAGCTGGCTCCTGGTTTGCCAGCTGATTCCACCTTCAAAGGATTACATTGTTTTCATCTTGAACTCTGAAAACAAGGCAGTTTTTTAGTGTTTTCAGCCATATTTATGAGCTTGGGTGGTACAAGCAGGGGATCAGTTGCACAGGTCTTTTGTGCTTTTATAGAGAAACAAGCTCATGGAGTGAAGGGGCTACAGTTCCACAGGATTAATTGGTATTCAAGTTTGAGCCCAAATCATACCACACATTAAAAAGTTTATTTAAGGTCTATGAATGATCACAGGGCCACCATCCTTTGTCTCTTTTCAGCCCCTCCCCTAAATATCTCTATTTTCAGGACTAGTTCTCCAAAAATTCTGAAATAAGCAGAGAGTTTAAAATTTGCTGAGTGTCTGGGTTAACATCCTGACTTGCCACTAATGGTGGCAAGCAAAGGTAGTTGAGTATGCGGTTCACTGATGTAATTGCCTTGAAAGAATAAACCCAAGGAAGAGCCCTAGTAGGTCATGGGCTTACAGTTTTAAAACTTTATTACCTATTAAAAGGCAAGGTCACAAAACTGCAGTTTCCCTTAACATTTTTTTTAAACTGTCAATCACACCTAGGTATATAGTAAATAAAGTTGAATTGACTGCTTTACAGGAAAGTATCTGGCTGGAGGAAACAACATTGTGAGCTAATATTAGACCATGGAGCTTTGCAAACAAAGTTATTCACTTGATCAATAGCCCAGTTCCAGCCGTTTTGATTTGTGATGCTGATTACTTACTAATAGGGACATATGCACCTTCCTGAGGACATGACCACCAATGAATCTAATTTTTAATTAGACATGCTCTCAAATAGTAGGGTTTTTTTAACTAGCATATCTGGAAGGAAACAGAGAAGAGATTTGCAAAGGAAGTTTAGAGGTGGTTACTTTATAAGCAATCTGAAAGGTGAAAAGGGGTGTAAGGAAAAGGTGATACTGAACTTTGAGATCTGTGTCAGCAGGCACCTGACACTGATCAGCAGGCAGGCATCACAATAATTTAACTTCTTTTTTTTTCTCCTTTTTGAAGTTTCTGAACAGTTTTTATTAATGCAAAAATTCAGGTCTATTTGGGTTATAAAATGACTGTGTCTAGGGGATTTCTCTTAGGAGTAAAACTCCCTGCATTTTATGTTTTATATGACGGACAAGAGAGAGGGAAAATAATAACAAACAAAAAAAATCATTACACTTGGAACTCTAAGAAAAGGTGTTACATCTTAGTCCACTTTATCAGCTGTTTCTCTGACAGCATAATACAATGTTGATTCCCTAAAATAGAATTTCATCATGACACAGCTGCTTTACTTTTGCCACTTAATTCCTGGGCATTGTATCATAGAGTATTAGAAATTATACAAGTGTAAAGAAAGAACTTCTTCAGGCTACAGAATCAGTCTTCAATGGCCATTACAAGGAGTGATAATTGAAATGGGATAAAAGTGTACACAGGTAGGACAGGTCTTTAGAAATACGATTTCTGTAAAGCTGCTTTGGACTTTGTTTTATGTGACATGCAGAGGAAGCCACAACCTCACAGTTACTCATTGTTCCCTGCCAGCACTTTTGATAGGCTGATCATAATTTTATAAATAAATACATCCATATAAGCCCTTACTTCATGAAGCTGCTTTTACCAACAATGACTTTTCAACATATGCATTTTTAGAAATTGTGGTCAAACACATGGACTGGTAGTTCTCTCTTCTCACCTAAACACACTTACAACCTTAGTCCCCATTTGTAAACACTCTGCATAAAGCATCTTTTCACGTGAAATAATCCCATAGAATGTGACCTTGCAATTTTAAACCTAAATTAGAAGCAGGGAGAAAGACAGAGCACCTGTGAATCAGAATGGATTTTCCCAGCAAGTTTCATTTCCTATCATACCCAATTCAAGATTAGAGACGTGATTTCACTTCAGAAAAGTACAATATTGATTGTTATCTTATGTCTTTCTCCTTTATTCAACATACAATATCATCTCAAGGACCCTGATGCTTTTGCAGCTGTGTAACAGGTGAGGAGTTACATATATGCAGAGAATTTTCACTAGTGAATTCTTCATTGTGCATGATGCAGGGTCATGGCTGTTCTTCATTCGTTTGGGAAATTGATTACATCTCTTTAAAGCCTCTCAAGCAGCACAAAGCAGACAGAAGAATTACGAGCTAGTTTAGTGCACTTTACCTTGATAGAAAGAGCTTGTAGTTCAGAGAAGCAGGTAGGAAATTATATATACACACAGCCTTCAGCTCCAGGCTTTCACTGCAAGCTGCATGACTAAATCAGAGGCTTATTAGTACCTTGCTGATGACTTTGCTTTGAAAATGTACTGGGGGAGGAAAAATGTTGTTTGTTACTGGCTAGGGGGATGTGTAGCTGGAATATTTATCAAACCACTCTAACTGGTTGACATATGTTATTCAAAGAGCGACCTTAAAAAAATGGATTGAGGTATAATAAATTGAGTTTATTATGCTAACTGATTGAGATTATCATTTGTTAGTTACATATTTTACATTTGCTAAAATTATAAGCAAGATTTCATACCAAATTTAGATTTGAATCCAAACCTAAATTTCATGCAGTACCTGAGGCTGGGCATAGGCATTCCAGTTTTGATATTTGGCAGCTTTTCCATTATCTAACAGATTAGGGCAATTTGGCACCCTGGCACACTGCTGTGATTTCCCCCAGCCATGAACCAAGCCCTATGCAGCCACTCCCTCACTTTCCCACCAGTAGGACTGGTGAGAGAACTGCCAGGGCAAAGGCTAGAAAAATTGTGGGTTGAGATTCAGATAGTTTAATAGAAAAAGCAAAAACTGCATGTACAAGCAAAACAAAATAAGGAATTAATTTGGTGCTCCCCATGGGCAGGCAGATGTTCAAGCATCCAGGACAGCAGAGCCCCATCACACATTAACAGCATCCTAGGAAGATGAACACCATCACTGCAAATGTCCCCCTCCTTCCTTCTTCCTACAACTTTACATACTGAGCATGTTGTCACATGGTCTGGAATGTCCCTTTGGTCAGTTTGGGTCACCTATCCAGGCTATGTCTCCTCCCAACCTTCCAGGCACCCCTAATTTCCTCATTGGCATGGCCAAATAAAAAGCAGGAATGGCCTTGGCTCTGTGTAAGCCCTTCTCTCTATAAACAAGTCTATACTATCAGCCCTGTGCTCAGCACAAATTGAAAACACAGCCCCATATCAGCCCCTAGGAAGAAAATTAACTCTACCCCAGGCAAAACCAGCACACACATGGAACAGAAAAATTCTGCCGACTGCATATAATGGATCTGATCTATCCTGAGTATGACATTCCACATAGAGCTGACTGTGGATACAAGATGGATGTGCCTCAAATAAATCAACATCACCAAAAGTCATGAAACCAAAACCACCCAGGAGAAAGTATGTTTAACTTGCTAAATGCCTCCTGCGTTGTCCCAGACTCACTTTTGGAGGCAAGCTCCCTAGGATATACACCTTCTGTTTTTCAAGTAGGAATACCAATCTGGGAGATAAAATCCAATCAAGACAGCTAATCTGGCTTAAGGTTTAGTGAGAACAAGATCAGACCAGATTAGACTAAGACAGAACACTAGGTAGGAAGGGACCTCAAGGATCACTTGGTCCAACCTTTCTTGGTAAAAGCATCATCTAGACAAGACGAGACAGTACCCTGTCCATCTGAATCTTAAAAAAATCCAGGGTCAGAGAATTCTCCACTTTCCTGGGGAGATTGTTCCAATGACTGATTGTTCTCACTGTGAGCAGCTTTCCCCCCCCCCCGTATTTAATCAGAATCTCTCATGGAATAACTTGTATCCATTCCCTTTCCTCTTTTCCATATGACTATTGGTAAAAAGGCAGTTTTCATCTGTAGCCACCCCTGAATACTGGGACATGGTGATAAGGTCTCCCCTAAACCTTATTTTCTCAAGGCTGCCCAAACCCAGCTCTCTCAGCCTAACCTCACAGGGCAGTCTTCCAGTCCTTTGATCATCTTTGTTGTGGCCCTCCTCTGTATCCTCTCCAGACTGCTCCTATGAGCTATGATCCTGAGGCACAAGGCCAGATCATCCTTTTAAAGCTGACACGGAATTAGGAGATGTTTAGGAAGGCTGTATTTTAATCAGTTGTAGGATAAGGTCTGTGAATTTTTGAAAGTCAGTTTCATACTTTCCATGCATTTATTAAATCATTTACTCAATCTACAGTGCCTTGTTTCAGAAAGCCATTAAGTAGGTTCTTGTTAAGACTTCTGGCACATTATTTCACTGACAAAGACTGACAGTATTTCCTCCCTTTCCCTGCCCCACCTTTTTTTCCCCCTGAGAACTGCTGTATAACTAGGACTTCCAAAAATATTAATTTGCCCTCTCCTTTTCACAATTTGTGTAGTGTTTTCAAGCACTGACAGCAGATACTTACAATTTCATCATTTGCCATTTGTTGGGGCCATTTCTTGCCTGTGTAAATAAGTATAGTAACACAATAAACTGGAAGAAAAGTCTGGTTTGAAAACTAGATGCCTCAATTGAAGATGTCACAGCAGAATCTGTACATCACTATTTAATAACAGAATGCAAGTGGCAGCATTTGCAGACAGCAGAATATTTAGGTTGTTCAAGCCTAAAAAAAAGACTGAGAGAATGTCAAAAGGAGAGATGAAACACAGTGACTGCTGTCATTCCATGACAAAAGTATTGTGTATACTGAATAGATAATTACTGATTGTAAATATCCTGTAAGTGAGAGAAGAAAGATTTTGAATTAGAGACATCAATAAAAATACCTACTACATTTTCATCAGTAGTGAAGTATGAGATAAACAGAAAGACCGAGGTAGCAAATAATTGAAAATATAGACATTAATGAAAAATAACACTTTGACTCCCCATTGCTTTTGAGAGGGAAGAGCAGACATACAAGAAATCCAAACACAGTTAAGAGAAGTGTAAGGGAATGGACAACTTTCATGAGGAAATGACCGTACAGAACAGAACTAATCAGTCCAAGAAACAGACTAAGAAAAACATGACATAAGTATACAAATAATGAATAGCATGCCTAATAAGATACATCTACTTCTCCATGATCATTCTGCAATTACAAAACCCACTTAAACACCTCAGAGATTTAAAAAAGTTGGGTAGCAAGACTTTTCAACCTCATATGAATATGATGATCTTCAAGATCAAGAATGTTCAGATTCTGGGAAAAATGAGGACTCTTTAAAGTGGGAAAACAAAGAGCATAATTGTTTGAGGTTGGGTATAATCCAAATTCAACTTTGTTTCTAGAAGACATTATTTTCTGCTGTATGCTGGTCATTCTCAGTGTCTCCCATTGCAATGTTTAATTTCCTAACTTATCTAGATCTGTGAGTTTGATCGGGTATGGTAATTCTATTGTGCTAAAAATCAATTAAGTTATTAGCTTGTTGAGGATCTTTCTCTTTTTCCTTCCCATGACACCATTATCTAGAACAATCTGAAGTGTTCCGGCAAATATTTGCACCACTCTGGAAAACCAGAGTATGGTTGGATGATGGAATTTCCGTCTTTCCTCTAAAACAGGCACCACTGTTAGGTAAAATTGTAACAAGGAAAATTACTCATTTGTGCAGGAACCTTAGTTTGAAGTTCCTTCTAAGGGTCCTTTTTTACACTGTTCCTTAGGCAGGCAACAGAGAAATGAACCTTATTTGGAAGCGTAGACTGTGCCACATGGAGCAGCCTGGTTTAAAAATCAAAGGGACACAAGGGCCTGTTTTCTGTAGGACATAAACACAAAATGTTCTGCACTAGCAGCACTTACGAGCCCTCCTGTACCTTGGTGCAGCAGACATCAGTTGGCTTTCAACTGCTCTGACGCCCACTTTGGCTGAGCTGCATTGAGTCCAGGAGCACCATCATCACTGAATGCTGCTTCCCAGTATTATCAGTGGGTGCAAAGTACAGGTCTTAATTTGCTGTATTTAAAATTGTTAGGTCTAGTGCCTGAAATAATCAGGGAAAAGCTCTCTGCAGGATGGTATAGACTCCACATGCCATAAGCAGCAGTTCAGCATTAGAAAAACCATCAAATTGACAGTTCATGGTAATTTTTTTTTAGGAGTAATGGTGGAGAGAGGACAAAGTGAGAAGAAGCCTTAAGCCATTGAGTCTGAGAATCCCTTCCGTGTTAATACCCACGAACTATTTGGGTGTCATTTAGAAGTCATAAGCCCTATGAACATGAACAGTTGCAGAGAACTGAAAGTATTAACTACACATGAAGGTCTCCCTCTTTCTAATAATAATGTCAGAAATCTCACCAAAATTCTTATAAACATCACAAGATTTTTTTTCCCAGCTTCTTACTGGACTCAACACTACTTTTTTTCCTCCCTTGTATAATAACCCCCTCATAGCTGGCAGTTAATATGAAACAGCCATACAGATAAAGTGAGTAATACTTAGCAATAGTTTGTTTGATAAAATTCCTATTTGAACCGGTTTTTATTTATCATTTGCATCCAGAAAAACTTCTTGTAATATCTTTGCCTAGTTAGGACTTGGTTTCCAGGCAATAAGATGAAGAGTCTTTTATGAACTTGTAGATACACAGTTAATATCTGTAGTAAATTATTTTCCAAAATACACAAACATTTTTCTGCAGTATTACAGTGATAAATAAGGGCTTCTTCTGTAACTCTGGAAATTTTTGTTACTATATGGTACTGTACAGGACTTAAAGAATATGCATGAGAAATGTATTGACAGACTACAGGTTCCCTGACAGGAGGCAGTTAGCCAGGTGGGGGTCAGCCTTTTCTCCCAGGCAACCTGTAACAGAATGAGAGGAAATGGCCTCAGGCTGAGCCAGTTCAGGTTGGACATTAGGAGGAATTTCCTTCCAGAAAAGGGTGTTTAATATTGGAAGGCTGCCCAGCAAGGTGGTGTAGTCACCATCCCTGGAGCTGTTAAAGATACCACTGGTTGTGGCACTCAGTGTCACATAGGTTGGACTCGGCCTCAGAGGCCTTTCCAAGCTAATTGATTTTGTGTGATTGTATCCTGCCCGTGCTCCCTTCCTGTGCACCTGCTCACTACCAGAGCATGAGAAATGTTATTGATTTAGAATAAACACTAAAAAACAGAACATTGGTGTATAATCAACATTATTCTCAAACTGAATCCAAAACCTAGCTCTATACCAGCTGCTAAGAAGAAAATTAACTCTATTCCATCTGAAACCAGGATAAGCCAGGACCAGGCTGCACATACTATAGTTTTTCCTGTCATTTAAACTCTAAACATTTTTCTGAACTTGTTCAAATGGTGTGATCTCTAATTTATCCTTTAAACATCTTTTCAAGTAATCAGTAGACTATTAGCATGAGGTAATTTTTTGATAATTTTTGAATTCTGTAAGGACAAAAATGTATCTAAATGCATTATCTTGAGCCCTCTTTAGTTTTTTCTTTGAGGGAGATATGTGGACTAAAGTTATGGAAAACCATGCTATACAAATGGAACTGCACCACTTGAAGAAATTAAGGAGTTTGAAGGACTGGAAAATCATCCCATCTTCCTACCATGACGACAGCAAAAATATGTTCTGTTCAAGCTCTTGAATATGATCAAGACAATCAGATGATAGTTGTTACTAATAGCTGCAGCCCTTTATCTGTTTGACTAGGTAAAGGAATCTATTGAGGAAGAATATGATAGATCATACAAAGCTGGTTTATGCTCAGAAACGAAGGACCATGAAATGAGTGGTGTCTCTCAGGAGTCTGGGACCAGTCCTGTTTAACATTTGCATCAATTACTTACCCAGTGGGATCCCTGAAAACACTCAGGGTCAGATTGGATGGGACTCTGATCAATCTAATCTAGTTGAAGATGTCCCTGTTCATTTCAGGGGTTGGATCTGAGGTCCCTTCCAACCCAAATTGTTCTATGGTTCTACAACTTTATAAAACACTGTGTTTGAATTTTACTAAAATTAATTGGGATAGGAAGTCAAAACAGGGCTCTTCCCACAGTGATGCTTCTGAGTGATCTTTTAGAGTCCCTAAAAACAAAGTCTGTTTGAGAAACAAAGTGAGTGAGCAATCTGGTAAAACACTAGAGCCCAGACAAGTCATTGGAAGTTTAAGCTATTCAAGAGTTCCCTCATTTACTAGAACTTGCATCATAAGAAGAAATTTTATGCAATTAAAATAGTTACTTGTATCATACCTGTTTAAATGGCACTAGCAGAGTCCCTGAATGACAGATACCCAGTATTTCTGCTGTTGACAGATTTTCACAAAATGCCATTCATCAGTCTTGGCACAGTTACTCCTATTAAAATAGGAGCCACGTTAATGCAACACATACATAGCATTTTCGGTTTAATCGAAGTAATTCTATTTTTGAATTTTTGATTGACAGGCTCTTCTTTCTGCTCCCTTAACTCAGCTACGTCATTATTAGCACCCACACTTCTGAACAGCATAGCAGTAAATTTCTAGGTTGATTTAACCTTTATTTACCCACACGAGAGGGTAAATATATTGTTTGTAATGCATATTCATTAACCCCCTGCATAACAGGTAATGCTGCTGTGTTCCAGGCATGTAGACCGTGCCTGCAAGGACAAGTTCATCCCTGCATCTCTTCAACAGATGCTGCAATACTCATTAATACAAACTTTGCAATGGGAAGGCTCTGCTCCAAGCTGGGCAATTGACAGAGATGGGTTTGTCTCCATGTACTTATCAGCAGAATACAGAATGATCTGGAGGCTTGGGCTGTCATAACAGCTGCTTTCAAATCTTGAATACTAATTTTGGAAGAAGGAGTTTTTAATATGAATTTTAATACATTTTAAAATGTAATTTCAAACCTAGAAAATTAGTACTGATTATTTGGTTATTAAAAACAAATAATAATAAACAGATTTATGTTCATTAGCATTTCTGACAAGTGGACCACATTCATCTGAAGATAAAATGCACTTTCAAGAATTTTGTTGTTCTTAGCACGAGTTGTGAGCTGATATAAATAAAAATAAAGACTGGTGTTCAAACTTTGAGAATGGCTATTGAAATTGGAAGCAACTGGTAAATCAGAACCTAGAAGCTTCAAAATACTGGCATTCAAGACTGATTCTTTATAGCACAAGATTTCTTTTTCTGGGTACATACAAATCTTTCACTCACATATAAAATGCATGAAATGTTGAGGCTTATCTTTTGGAAACCTACCTTGACTTCCACTTCAAGTAAGCTTACTCTTGTCATCACAAAGGCCTACTGAGAGTACAAAATCCAGAGTTCTGTACTTCCAAAATAATTCATATTCTATTTACTTTTTTTTTTAAACCCACACTGAGTAGGGATGACTTTAAAACACACAGAGAATGTGAAAAGTACTGAAGAAATTAAAGGGTTTCTTTGTATATGACATTTTCAGTAAAAGTTCTCTCACTACTCTACCACTGCCACAATATCTGCCTAGCATTTTGCAGTCATACTTTCTCAGTGGTGCTGATATTCGTGTACTACACAGCAACACTATCTGTGCAGAAAGCCTCATTTATTTTGTTGCACTTTGTCAGAGATAAGCCCAGCAAAAGCCATCCTGTTGTTTAGAGAGGGGAGTATGTCATTGCAGAAGGGACTGTGACCATTGCCTGCTAACAGTGTTGATAAAACATGAACAGGAATACAGCGAGGATCCAACTTTTGATTGTGACTTTCCAAAATAACGTTACACATCATTATACACATCACAGAGGAACAGACAATTATGCAAGATACTTCACAGAATTCATTTTTTCCTCTGGAATTGTATGCATGTGAGACAGCATGAGGGACAGAAATGACAAGCCCTCTGAAGCAGGGGGACAACAGCGAGTTGTGCTCATTTCAGTGCTTGAGAGCCCTTGTAGCAAAAAACCCAAAGCAACAGCTATTGGGAGAGATGAAAGCTAGTGCAACCAACAGTGTCAATGCTAATGAGGAAAGACTATCAATGCAAACTCTCTGTGGGCCACATCAGTAGGACAATGAAGCTCAATCTGCTGAATGTTCCAAAAATAAAATGACAAATTAAGCATCATCTAACACTTCTACGAGTATGACAACAGCTTTTATGCTTCTTGTAGAAAACCATATATTATTGTGGTACACATATAAATACACATTGTGTATCACAGAGCTATTCTTCACCCATAAAAATGTGCCAGCTGAAGTCTGCAGGCATAAATGAGAAGATTTAAAAATTACCAGCAAAAATACCAAGGAAATAAAATACACAGTGGATATCATTTCTACTGGCTACCTTCGCAAACCAATTGATGGAAAAATATTAAAAAACACATGTCCTACAGATGACAAACAATTAATTTTTACTAGTAATCTGTACTGCTTGAGCTTTAAAATTTGAATCAATAGGTGTGTTGAAATACCACCAAAGGCAAGATCAGAGTAAAGAATAAATGTCCCACTTACTGAGAGAAAGCACAGAGTCTCATGAAAGAGAATGGTTATGAGAAGACCTGATTATAGGCTAATACTGCTGCAGCCAAATCAAATATCATAGGTATTTTTATAGGTCAAAAGGGCAGCATCTGTATTATGGGGAAGAGAGTTTTGTAACCTGCACCTTCCAAAACTCTCCCCACTAAAGTAGCAGGCATAGGAAGACCTAAAGATCTTGCAAGAAGCTGCATAAATTTAACCCACTGCAGTTTGTGTCAGAATGATGTGTTTTGTCTTGGGAGAAGCACAACTAATCACATCAGCATTTCTATTTTGCAAATGTTTTCTTGATCAACTTGGCAAATGGAACACTCAACAACACAACCACCATACTTACAAGCATTGTGCTGAACAAAAAGCTGATATGCAGACCTTTGTAAAGGTGCTGTTACTTAATCTCCAAAACAGGTCAGTAATTTGTCACATCAGCCCTTTTATGAACCATCAACCTCATTATCGTAGTTCACTGCACAAGGTACCCTTGGGAGTCCAATGCTAATAGTGTGCAGAGAGAGGTAAGACACACAGTCCAAGCTCCCTCATTATAGATCCACTTTAAGGAAACACTTACATATTAGGGTGAAACAAGCATTACATTTAGAAAAACAAAAATCAATACAAGGAACCCAAAAGCTAAATGTGTTTTTCAAGTAATACCATCAAAATTAACTCTGAGAAGCAGCCCAGGAAACTACTCATGTGACAAGTATCATTGATCTAGCTGTAAGCAAGCCTGTATGAATGGCATCATTATGCACTCACCCTTGCTGGTAAAGAGACAGCATGAGAGAAGAACTGCGTATTTGAACAGGAACGTGCTTTAAAACAAAGGATAAAAAGGATCTTCAATTTTGCTTGTATGTCTCTATCATTCTCCAGGTGTAAATGACAGCAGTGCCTAAGGCCTTAAGCCTTTAAGTTGCTGGCTGTTCTGGGGAGCTCTTACTGCTTTTATTGAATTTATTGGAGCTGAGGATATTTAGTGCCTTCTTGGTATGACTGATACAATTTTCTGTCAATGAAGCTTTGAAAATCTCTGGTACGGTAAAGCAGAGATAAGTTTGGTCACAAAATTTCATTAACAACATTGAATATTCTAAATGGGTATTGCACCTCTATTTTTTTTTGACGTAACTACTGGCAAGTAAATAAGAGGACCATCAGTCTTTTTCTTATGGATGAAGCTAAGTGAGAGGAAAATTAAAGACAAGACAATTTGTTGGCAATAACAAAATACTTCTTTTTCTTCAATAACTCAGAAGTATATGACCCCAAAACCTCCAGTGCTTTGTCTCTTGCAAACCCAACTTGTTTTTTACTCTTAAATTTCATCTTGGACCTAATGTTCTCTTTGTGGAACTACTGTAGTATTCAGTAGGGAAAGGTAACACATTAAGTCTCTGATACACACATTTTGAGAATTTAATAGACACAAATTTTGTGTCAACTTTACATTTTCAGTTTATCCGAAAACAACTTACCCATGAAAAGAAAAAAAGTATATTGTTAAGACATCTGGAGGTCTGAAAGCAGATTTGTTGCTCATTCCTACAAATTTTATGGGTCATTATTTTTCTTAAAATTTAAGTGGACTCAGATCAAACTTCCCTCATACACCTTTTATTTGTTATAAAACACCAGTGATCCAAAATAGCCTCTGTGGAGAATTTTATTCTTTATAGCATGCTGCAACTAGATGTACTAGTACTACTTTTCTTCAGAAAATAATGATGAGCCAAAGGAGGTGGATGAGCAACAGGTCATGGAAGACTAGACAAAACAAATACATTTCAAATACATTTCAATAACTTTAAAAAAAAAAAAAAGATGTGGTAAAGCAGAGTTATCAAGTCCTGAAAATTTTGTCAGCTTGAAGTTTAAATTACACTGAGTTACATCAAGTTACCTTGAAGGCTGGAAAAGAATTGGAGGAGCTACAAAACAGTAGTAGGGTTTTACTTCCAAAATTCAATTCTGCTTTACAGGCTAGGTCAGCCAAAAATGCAAGACAACAGTGTAATTTTTGGTTAGTTGCCAGCCCACTGGGAGATTATACACACTCATTTTGATTTTGTTTGGTTAGATGTGCTGACCTAAACTGACTTCTGACTTCACATTCTTCAGTACATTATTTTTAGTGATGCTTTTCCCTGTTTTCTTTTCCATGTATTGCATTGGAAGCAGAGCAATCAGAATTGAAATACAGTAGGTTTCAAACCACATAGACCAAAACTAGAGATGGGAACATAAGACTTCCCATGTTTTTCTACCAATCTGTACCAGGTAATTCTCCAGCTCTTTGGACCGCTTGTTTCTATTGTGGTATGATGGTTTCAATTTTAAAATGTCAGCCAAGCAACCTGCTCTACAAAGGGGTACTTCTGCTACCCTCCATACTCCTTTCTTTCAACACTTCTCTGACTGAGGTGTAACAAGTTCAGGAAATCTGGAAAGTCATGGAACAGGGGTCCCCCAAACCACCTCTTCGTGGGGTCAGCCAAACCCTAGAGCCAGCCCAGAGGAGTCACATGGGACCATGGATGTGAAAGTAGTGCAAGAAGCCCACTGTTTGGTCCCAGCTTCTCATTGGACTGGCTTACTAGCTGAAGGCACACTCTCAGAAAGACTGTTTCTTTTCAGAAATGTTCCTTTGTAAAACATGGAATGATTTGGAAACGTGTCCTCTAACAGTATTAGCAGAAAATATCAATGCCTCCTCTAAAACATCCTGGTAAACTCAACATATTGATACAAACAACCTTGATGCTTCCTTCTCACTGTTACAGGTGTTTTTCTTATTTCCCCTACTCCTTTTTTTTTCTCCACACCTACAAATATTTCAGAATGTGGTGGTCAAAAATGTGGTGTCAAAATTCACATTTTACTACTTGGATCAGTAGTTTGATTATCAACATATAATCTGGCAAACCTCCAATACCACTGAGAATCAGACCCCCCTAAACACACAGAGTAATTATCTGCCTTTGAGCTTTGCTTGTGAAAGTCTGTTTTCTTCCCATAAGGAGTTGACAAGAGGTGAAGATGTCTTCTACTACCTGCACAGATCCTGAATAAATGTGTTAATTTACTTTTCTTTAGCTGGCCCAAAATAATGAAAACAGTGTCTTGCTTTGGTTTACTGACTCTTATCCCTGAGGCAGAAGAATATAAGTGAAGAAAAAGCTGTGACCAAATCTTAGAAAGTGTAATGAATCGATAGGACTGAAACGCATTGTGAACTGCTTTCGTATTTTTGTGATAGTTCACATAAAAAACCCATCAGAATAAATTGAAAAATGCATCTACTGCCTCCAACATTTCAGATCTTATACGAAGAATATCTCAAAATGCACAAAGAAAAACTAAAACAACATACAAAAGGGAAATGTGTGATGTCTGTGATAAAGATATTTCAGATATGATTGAATGAAGTTTTTTTTTTAAAGTAGAGTTATTCTTGAGTAGCATGAGGCCTTGTCTCGCCTCTTTGCCCTCTTCTTCAGCACTCAAAGTCCTGGCAGAAGTAATTTTGAAGTTTTCTCTTGAGACGAGAGCAAGACAAACCACAGCACCAGTAGCTTTGATAGAATTAAAAGGGAGAGAATTTCTTTTAAAGCACCCTCCTACTTGAGGAACAAAGAACACAAAAAGCAGAGCAACACAAAAAGCAGAGCAACACCGGTGGGGCTCGCAATACTCGCTGGGAACTGTGAAAACAAAGCACTCGGGTGCTGACGAGAGCACAAAAGGGAACAGCAAAAGCAGCGGTACCTGATGGCAGGAGCCTGGCGGAGCTCGGAGCGCTCCCGGCGGCGGTGGCGATGCTCCACTCTGGTTTCCTGGGAGCGCTCCCAGAGGCCGGGTCGTGCCTCGCCCGGCCCCAGAGGTGCCCTGGGGATGCGCCGCTCCAGGTGCGGGCCCTCGGCCCTCAGCCAGCCCGAGACGGACTCGGGAAAAGGAGTTCTGGGTTGTCTGGGCTGAGAGGGAAGCGGTGTTCACTGAGCGGACCGGGGGCCCTGTGGTCCTGGGAGGAGGGCCGGGAGGAAATCCGACCTTCACCTGTGTCCTTGCTGCCTGTGCTCATGGCAAGTGATTGGACACGTTCTCCTGTATTCGAGTAACTGTTTCCCGGCAGAGCCTAGCCTGTGAGTCCTTTGGGGTCGAGCAGGGCTGGAGGCAGACCGGAGGGAGAGGCTGGGACAGGGGCCCAGGGGGGCAGGTGCCATCAGGCGAGGCTGGAGGAGCGCCCTGCTTTGCCCTGTGCTACGCTCAGGCTGGAGCGGGGCGTGTGGGATGGAGGCGCTTTCTCTGCGCCCCTTTCCCGGGCTCTGCCGCCGTACCAGAGAGCTCTGTGGCTCCTTCAGCTGGGAAGGCACAGACAAGCCTTCAGAGGAGCGCTCCACGGGCTGTAACTCGGTGCGAGCGGCGGCAGCGCCCAGCTGGGCGAGCTGAGGGCAGGCAGGGGCTCTCGCTGCGGCCTTGCTGTGAAGCGCTGAGGGCCGAGACCTCCCGGCCCTTGGGCTCATCCACCCGTCTAGTGCCACTTGCCGTGCCTGGGGCTAATTTATACAAGGGGATTGGATTTGAAGCCAAGATTATGGAGTGGCACTTCCTCCATTTCCAGAATTTTATTTTTTTTATAATACAAGTCCTTTGCCTTGTATCATAAATTTTAAATCTCATTCCTGTATGTTTACTCCGTCCTTTAGATCACTGTGCCTATGAACTATGAGAAAAAGTTCAATATTTCTGTATTACCCTTGAGTAACTAAGGCATAAGCTATGTAAACCAAGAATTTTTGAACTAAGTCACATCCAAAGTCCATCTACTTCCCGAATATTGAGTTGCAGTAGGAGGAGGACTAGCCAAAGGATACTTCACATACTCTTAGCCTTGTTGGTATTTTCAAGAGACCTGCTAGACTAGAAGTAGCTCTGAGTATTTAGTAACTGACTTTTTTGTCTGTCATCCTTGAATTTATCTGGTCTTTGACTTGAATCTTTTCTTAGTGAGTTTCATAGGTCTGTTTTGTAACTTTCTTAGTAAGTTTCAAAGGTCTGTCTGTGAAATAGAAGTGCTTCACTATCTACAGCCAGCTGTGTTTCCAGTACAGACATAGTGCAAATGATGAACTATCAATATAAAATTGAAGGTTTTCATACATGAGTTAACTGACTTTTACTCATGTTTTGCAATAAGGAGGAGATAATGGACAGAAAGAAACCCTTTCCTTTGAGATTCTTGGTGTGTAAACACAGTGCTTAAATACCTAATGCAAGTTCTAATTTCCCTCTGGACTGCAGAATGCCAGGCTAAATTTTTTTAACATTTTAAAATATTTAAATGTTTTAATATATTTTAACATTTTTTATCAAATTTTTACTCCCACTAGGTGGCATACATTGTAAATGCACACCAGTAACCTTTGGGGGAGAGCAACTCATTATAAAGCAATCATAGATATTTTTTTTTTTTTTTTTTTTTTTTTTTTTTTTTTTTTTTGCTTTCCTAGGCCATGCTACCTATTTTAGTTACAGTTCAAGACTCCTGACACTGCTTGTCAATGGATGTAAATAAACAAGCCTTTTTACTGTTAGTCAGCGCAACTCACAGGATATGAACACCTTAAATTAGCTGTAACAAGCAAAGATTTAACCAAAATTGATTCCAACTCTCAATCTAAAAAACAATACGTGTCCATTTGGGAAATTTTCTGTCCGTTTTCTTTTCACTGTGCCAGTCTTGTTCTTTATTCATGAATGCATCACAGTCCCTAATTGTTTCTTTTGTGGTGTTAGAAGAAAATTTGAAGAGCGTATTTATTTTTATTTCCTCGCTTAGGATGTGATACCTTTATAAACTGCAGTGCCGGCTTATTTATTACATTGGTATTAGATGAAGAAGTCAGTAAAATAAAAATAAACAAAGAGCACAGCAGACATTGGTTTTCAAAACCTTTGTTGTCCTCACTGTTTCTCTTCAATTTCTTTTTCTATGTGTATTCTCACTGCTATATACACCCTGCCACATCACCTCTCTACATTTGGAACACCTTGCCACTGTGTTGTTTAGCAAACTATAATGCAAACAGCTTTCTGCATCTGTGTAAAGAGTATAAATTAAAAATGAGCACCTTTTTTTTTTTTTCTGATATCATGAAGTTTGCAGTAGAGATGATTACCCAAACACCCCAGTTCAGGCATAGTATTTATGAAAAGGCACGGAGACATTGGTAACAGTGAGAGTGGCGCAAAAACCTCATGCGAGTGCTGAAGTAGAGAAGAAGGTTGCCTCCTCCTTGGGGTAAAATGCTAGTAGTGAAAGAAGTATTTTGCGTTTCTTAAATAGATTGTGACTGTATTTTTTTTTAGGTGTGGCTCCTGGTCTGGCACGTCAGCATAAATCAAGAGCAGCATTATGGATGATTGTAGGCTCATACTGGCATTAGCACCAAGTAAGTGAAAGAAGGTCTACCTCTGCTGACAGTCAGTTTTCCAGAGAGATCCCTAACTATTCAGGCATGGTGCTTTCTGCTCTGTGTTGTGTAGAGGTGAGCAAGGATGCATCCATGTCAGATACAGAGAGGGAGGAAGGGGAATGTGCCTGAGTGTACTGAATCTTCACTGGGGAATGTGCCTGAGTGTACTGAATCATCACTGCTCTTAGGGGCAGTTGGAACAATGCTGGTACTTGTGATCTGACGCAGTTCAGGTTTTAAACTGCTAACTGTTAATTTGACCAAGTAACCCTTAAAGACCTTCTCTCTGCTGTGGAGCATCTTAATGTCATTTGCATTTTTTCTTTACCAATAGAGGATTGCAAATCTCTTGTAAGTGTGAGCCAATAAACCAGGAGCAGTAATATCAAAATCAGTTAGATTGCAAGGGGAAATACTTGTTTATAAATAATGAGGAAAGACTGCCAGACTACTTTCACCTTTTTTCCCTCTCCAATTTCAGATGAAATTTAAAGGAAACTTCGTTACTAACCAAATAGGAAGTACTATACATGAATACATGTAATTCAAACAGGATTTATAGACTTCTCAGAGCATTGCTATCAGTTTGAGAGCTTGGAAATTTAAATTAAAATAAATATGCTATCATTAATTTTAATCATTAATAGGTGGAGATTAGAGAATTAAAATTCCTTTTGCATTATTTTACAAAGAGAATTTTTTTACAAGTAATATTTTTAATAGTGGCTCTTTATTGGATTCTTTATGAGATTAAAGAAGCTTATATTATGAGAGCACAAAGCACATGATCTTTAAAATTCTAGCTACTTTAGGAGTGCATTAATAATTTTTTGATATCACTTGTTAAAGTCTTGGCTGTATGTTTTTTCCTCTGCTCCTTTTTTCCCTCAATGGCTGCTTTTTTCTCTTTGAATATACTACATAAAACATTCTAAGGGAAAAGTTTTGGTTTTGTTTTTAAAATTGTTCCAGTAGCAACAGTAACATTGTTTGGACTTCCAATGAAATCCATGGGACTAGCATGCTCAGTGATTTAGCTTGGCTTCTTCCATGGCTTTCTTCTCCCTGTTTTTACCTTCTGAGATACTGCTTTGTTGGGATTTAGATGGAATGATTAAAACAAGAAAAACTTCCTGTGATTCTTTCTTTATGCTAAGAAGAAAGAGACCGATGCAAATCCCTCAGCTGGAGCCACTACCCACATTTGACTTATGCTTATGAATTCCACAAAGAGAATATTGCATTACAGTTTCAATCCCCAGTTTCCAACTGCAGACATTGATATTGCTAGAGTTAGCTCAAAGCTATCAATCATTAGAAAGCTTATTGACTGTTCAAAATAGTTCTATCAATATCTCATTTGCTGTCTGATCTAATGCACAGGCTGTTTAATGCCAATGCAATGGCTCCATCTTTCAAATGATAAGACATAATTTCTTTGAAGCCTACATTTTTATGTCTGGCCCATTGAGTCAGATGGATGTGTTTAGCCTACTTTGCTGTTAGGCTGGTATCTGCAAAGAAAAATTGTTCCTACAAGTACATGTAATAAGAGTATTTGAAGAAATACTTACTTTGATGAAGCACTACTCAAAGTTAGGCTTTTGGAACAGATTCATGGAGTCAAGGTTAAACAGTAAGCATTGCCTTTATTGGATCAAATCCAAAACAGTATTTAACTAAACCTGATCTGGCTGAACCAATAAGATAAGCCAAGATGGTGAGAAAACCCAGCTCTAGATCCTTCTCTGGCTTTGCACCCTTCTTTGGATCTACTGACTTGTTCCAGAACAGCAGCATGCATGAAGGCAGCTTTGCCCTTTCTTCTATTGCAATCAATGAATGCCAGATTGTGATTTGAGTATCAGGCCTGAGCAAATCCAAATGATGCCCAGCTCTCTCAAGATTTCCCACACTGGATTTCTAGGGGCCAAGCACAGAGCACGTATGCTGATTCTCTGGAGCGGATGAAGCAGATGGACAGAGATGTATTTCCATCCTTTGCAATTCAATGGCCAGCACAGCTGAGCTAATGTTTAGGGGCAGGAGGGGTTAATGATTTGCTGTTGGTGGAGGCCAGCAGCTAATTACTTCTGTCTCCAACAACAGGGAAGCAGGATGGAATAGCCTCTGTCTAATTTGCAGTCATTCCTGTGGAATGCTCCAGTGCAGAGACATGCTGCTCCAGGCTCTGCCTTGGTGACATTGCCCAGCCCTCAGTAAAATGTGCAAACACTTCTCAAATCTTAGGGGGATAAGAAGATTTAGCCTCTGTAGGAGGTCTATGGTAACAACAAACTTTTCAATTCATCCTGGCATCTGAATAGGCAGAGGGATTCAGAAGGAAGCAGATTTTCACAAAATTGTACAAACATTCAGTACAGTTTTCTAGATATACCCAAATCAAGGGCCTGTGTGCTTTTGCATAACTTTGTAACTAAATAGCTCCTCTTAAGTGCAAGTATGATGTTGAAACCAAAAGGTTTCTTCTAAGATTCTGGGTTTTCAACATTTGTTTAATATAGAAGAACAGACAGGCTAACAGGAGCTGGCGTTTAATCGTAGCGGAATCTGGGATGAGCAGTCATGCAATGACATGGCTTCTTTTAAGATGACTTACTGATATACCATTTAAAGATGGCCAACAACAGGCATTCTGAAAATCTTGGTTTCTTCCTCTGTCCCTAAAGAGCAGATCAGGGTGGTCAATGGTAAGTATTTCCTTCTGAAATAAATGTAAGGTTCATAATATTTCCAGGAATTGGAATTAAAATTTCACAATTGCAAATCCCAAAAATTGCCTTTAGGAAATGGCCTCTCAGTTTTATAATTTCAAAATGTTTCCAGTATCTGTTTTTATTACTTTTTTGTGTGTTTTCTCCTTTTAGAACTAAATATGCAAAGCTAGGATTTTAAGTAGGTTTTAACAGGAATGCTTAAAAAAATTCAAATTACTAGCACATTCTACAATTGCAAAAAACATATTTAAGAAAATATAAATTTGAACCTATTTGTTTTGAATCAGAACAATCCCTTTTTGGGCAGGAAGAGGGTGGAGAAAGCAAACCATCTGACTACTGGCGGAGTCAGACTCTCTAATGGATAAATAATTGATAAATCAGGAGAAATAATCAGGACTAAACAAGAATATCATGCTTTTTTTTACTGTTTGTTGGCTTTGGCATTGTTTTGTGTCCTGTGTTTTTGTGTCCCCCAGTGCCCCCAGCCCCACCCACCCACTTGTTGGCCTCACTTTCAGCTTGGAATACAATGGCTCCCAGGTGCCACTGAGACTTGGAAATGCTAAAACTTAGTTTAGATCTGGAATAGTCTGTTCTTCTGGTATAGTTGATAAAATTGAGATTATGGATCTGAGTATTAAGTTAGCAAAGTGAGTGCAAAACAACCTGTATGCATTCATGGGGTGGAAATCTGTGCTTTTGACCAGGAACTTTGATCAGATACACCCAGGAATGTTGACCAGTAAATGGAAATTATTAAGAACCACAGACAACAAAGTGCAGAATCTCCTTAGGAGACCACAGTATACAGACCTGAAAAACTAATAAGTGTCTGATGTTACTTCATAGAGAGAATACTTAGGACTAACTCCTGAGAGTTATTATGATAATAACTGCATTAGAGATGCAGGAGAATTTAGAAGTAGATATGGTAAATGTGAATAAATAGAAGTGAGTGTTTGAGGTGGTAAAAAGTTGAATATTATCACTTATTTATACTAAATAATGATTATGTGAGGTTTTTTTTCTCAGTTTCCTCAGGCTTATAGTGCAGAGTAAGGCAGCCTTGGTTAAACTACTGTTTACTCTAGATAAGAAAGAGTAAAATTTAAATTTTTTACTTGTGTATATGTCTAAGTTTTGATAAGAAGGTATGCACCAGAGAGCTGCCATGGTTGGGTTATTTTCTAGAATCTACAAGCAGATTCTAGGTCTGTGGCATTAGGTCCTATGTACCGAGCATCATAAGGCTCTGCTAAAAAAATAAATTAATATGACTTTTCTAGCACAATTTAGGATTCAGTACTATGCTACTTCTGTTTGTTGACTACTTAATGGTGCTGAGAACATCAATGTGACACTGTACGTATGCATCACTGCACACTTTATCATGGCTGTTTTATGCAGAAAAAAATACTGTGTTGCTCATAGTTCTTGGAGACTCGCAGTGTATAGTTGTAAAATATCTTCTAGTTTGTATTTGGTACCATAGCAAAAAACAATACCATTATTAAGAGTGCGAATTTAAGTACCTAGACTGTAAAAAATGCCACCCTTTGGACTTTCAGTATGTAAGTAACAGAGATTAATGACATAACCTTTTACACAATTTTCTACAATTTCAAGTGATAGAATTAATTTATTTATGGATATGCAGGTTCATTTCTGTTCATGAATGTAGTTTGCTTCTGTGAATGATTTACCAGACAAAGTGTTGTTAAAATGTTTGGATTATGGAGTGTTACAAAGAGCTCTCATAAGCTGAAGCAGTCATCTGTGGGAGATGCTAGGGTGCAACATTACAATATGTATGCTACATTTGTTTTCTATATATTCTGTTTACACTGCTGTGTCTATAAGTATTATTGATGACAATGTGAATGTTCTTTCAAAGGCACCATATAACTTCTATATTAGTGTAGAGCACTGCCAATTTGAGTGGTAAATCAGTATTAGGACCTCCTAAAATAAATGATCTTTTGTCTTCATGCAAGTGCAGTCGACTGTGAAGCTGAGGAAGAGATTACAAAGGTGTTATCTCTGCAGTACTTATAAGGATGAGAAGCTGTTTTTGTTAGAACCGGGACAGAGATATATAGGAGAGACCATTCTCATTGTCTTTTGCATGGCGGATGAAAGCTAATGTGTGCCATTTTCCTTTTCCTCTCCATGGAAAAATCAGATCTAGTCCTAAGCACTGCCTGGGCCATGTGAGGAGATGCTATTTTGAGTGTAGGTTCTGCACAGGAGGAAGTCCCTTGGAAACAGAGAAAGTAAGCATGCTGCAGGTGCTGTCCAGCTTCCCTTCACTGCACCTGGCATGAGCTATTGTTGCCTTTGAGCAGAGAAATGTGCTATGTTCTACTTCACAGCTTTCATTGTACAGGCAACTCTAGAGAGACACATAACCCCATCTGATGACTTGATGGCAGTGTACATGAGCTGTTGGTCCTCTCTATAGAAAAATGTGTCAAAATGAATGCAGCAGCCAGCTTTGCAAAGAGAGCCAAGACCTCTTTTCACAGAACATACTCATTCCTCAAGGATCTGCCTTGCAAAGTGAGCTGCTGTAGGCCCCATAAACTTACCATGTAAACTGGAGTCACAAGATGAGGAAAGAATGAAGAGGCTGGTGAGCACACAAGCATTGCTGAATAGGCAGTTGATTGGCTTGAGCTGAACTTCTACTGGAGATGTGATAGTGTCCTACAAACATATATCATGTTAAATATAGGAAGATGGTTCAGTTGGAATAAAATCTAACTACCAGAATGTAATGTCAGGTCTAGTAAGAGATTTATTTTTCGTACAAAGAGCAATAACATCCATTGTTCTTTGGTGTGTATTTGTGTATCTATCCTTGAGTTTTGTGGCTTTGCTTTGGTGGTTGGTTGATTTATTTTTTTTTATCATACACTTAAATATAGTTTCTCTTTATCTAATTTCCTTCACGATTTTACTTTAAGAACTTAACGTTTTTATAGATATTTGGTTTTGCCATGTTTTCAAAAGATTTGGTATCATGCAGTGGTGTAGAGTTGCAGCTTTGGAAAAATCCTGGCCAATTCTATTGAACTATCAGTGAATCAATGGAAGGAGGAGGAGGAGGAGGATGGGATCAGTGTCCTTTTCAGTCCTGCATCACTTGGGAAAGGTTTAACCCTAAGAGATGAAGTGAGGAATGATAAATTGCACTGTCAGTTTTGACCAATCAAGCAATGAAAGGGCAATAAGAAGATGCTGCTTTCTAGCATGTTTGGTTTTGATTTTTGAGGGGTTTTTTAAGTTCTTTGTGACAAAATTTTGCAAGTGACTGTTAGTTTCATTTCTTCCAGTCATCATCTTTTCTTTAGAATGTTTTCCATCCTTCAGAAGAAAGTTTCCTTGGAAATTGTACCCGGTATTCCTTGTCTCAGGTAACACCTACTGTGTGAAAAGGACCATAGTTTTAGCAGTCAATGAGAATTGATACAAGTGCTTTGTATTAACTCTGAATGATACTGTTTATTTTGAACTAACATTCTATCCTTGTATAGATTAGCTCTTGTATAGATTTGTTGGGAAATCAATTAGTGAAGCACCCCTTGGGATTTTAGTTTCTGTCAAACAACCAATTCTCAACAAACAATTGAAGAAGGCAGTTCTGTTTGTCTTGTTTTTGTTTTTTATTAATGCCCATGTGACACCCTATAGATTGGAGTGGCAGCTGGAAGGATTACCTTTTCTAATTGTGAGCATCAGACAATTACCTTTAAAGCAGAAGAGTTTAAGATGCCTGTTGGGAATCTTAATATCAGTGATCAAATCCGTATGGGTTCTCCTTCCTCTTCTTACATTTTATATTTGAGCTGTCCTGAGGACTGAAGTTTGTAAACATGCCTGGAATGAGCATAGCCTTATTTCCTTGGACTCCTTGGAAATTATTTTATAAAGTTTAGGAAACAGGCATAGTCTGCTAATGAAGATTTTATTCTGACATATCCAGTATAATGAAATGTGTGTTGTGGGACTTAGAAAGATTGGTCTCCAAGCAGAAGCAGTTTTCTGATGGAGCTGTAAATCACTTATGGGTGACTCCTGGAAGGGATTGCTGCCTGAGAGAAAACTTGAGGGTTTTTGATTTCTCTGTCATGAATCCTGACATAAACTACACCTGCTTGCCCATGTTCTCTTGCATGAAGAGACAATGATGTGGTTCTGTGTGTAATCAAGAAGTATTGGCACACTCAGGCCCTTGCATATCATGAAGTAGAGCTCCACACATTTCATAAGCCCAAATATGGTGGGAATTTTGAGAGGAAGTGACACAGCTAAAATTACTAGATCCATTAACTATGGTGGGGATTTATTACCTATGCAAGCAGGTGCTGTACAGCTTATAACTCTTTTCTTATAACTCTACAGTTCAGTAGAAAGTCTGTATCCTTGGGGGAACTCACAAGCACAGTTTTCCAGAATTGCATGAGCTTTCATTTAGCTCCAAATGACTTATTCATAGGGGTCTTAATTTGAAGAAAAAAAAAAAGGATTTCAGAATTCTAACAATGCATAAACAGAATATTTTACAGTATTTCCAGTTAATATCTAATGAGACAACACATCCTTCCTGGAATTCCTGCTTCTAACTCCAATTACTGTTAATGAGAATTTTATGCCCTCTGCATTAAAAGGAATATGTTAAGGATACAGTGCAGCAACTCGTGGCTATATAGTCACACTTAACACCTTAAAGGGAGACAGGGATAGTATGTGTGTCTGTATGTCTATAATTAGCATTGTCATTAATTATAAATATAGCAACTTGCTGTAAATGTGGAATCTGGATTCAGCTAGGGACTCGGAGCATCCTGCATCTCAGGCTGTGTGGACTGGAGTGGTCGGTAGATAAGATTTCTGAGAAGTGTACTGTATTTTAATTACAAATTTCAGCTCTAACAGCAGCTATGTTATTTCAGAGAAATAAAAAAGACATCTGCTACAGAAGCCTGTCAGCGTAGCCCATCTGACTGTATCCTGTACCCGTAAATGTATATTTTACAGTTATGTATATTTTACAGTCTTGGGTTAATGGAACCTCCTAACTGCTGATATAGGAAAATGTCTTTTATGCTTACAGTGAAATATAGACAAATCCATAGCTTGTGTGGTTGTCCAAGTCTGACCAAACAGAAAAATAATTCTTGCCTGATCAGCTGTTAATCTAATGGAAAAGTGTTGGGACTTTTCTGTTTCATTTGAATTTTTGAGGTACGTTATTTGTGACGTAAAAGAGGATACAAGAAGTATTAGATTCTTTAATTAAGAGAGAAGTAATATGGGAGCTTATTTTGGGCTTGAAAACCTGTGGCATCCTTTCAGGTAGTGACTTGCACCTTTGAGTAATTGGTGCATCTAGCTGACACGTATTACTGCTTTTTCACCTATGTCCACAAGCTTATTTTGCAAGAACAATCTCCAGGAATGACCTTGAGCAGTCAGTGAAGACATTTTCTTTGTTCTTATATTGGTAATTTTTTACAGGGGAAAAAAATCCCCCTCTGGTGCTTGATGGTACAATAGTTTGAGCCAAGTGCAAGTGAAATCCAATATGGCACGGATGGCAATATGGTCATGTACTCGTTCAGTCACTTAGGTTCTTAAAAAAATTAAAGCAATCTTTTTTTGCTTGAAGTGCAAACAACAGATCTTCAAAATATGTGCTGCACACGGTTTGTTAGCCTCTGACATACTGTACAATTTCTAATGTGAAACAATCTGTGGAGTCTGAAACATTTTACAGGGAGTTGTTAAGACTTTTTTGACTTTTTATCATTTGCTGACATCCTTAGTCAAGTAGTTCTCTTTATGCTCTTGAAAAATGCCAGTCATTTTCAGCACAGTGAATTATCTCCATGTTAAATTATTTACATTAATTTGCAACATAATCCATAAAATAAAGCAATTCAAATTTTGTATGTATGCCAGATTGTTATAAAAGAAATAAATAGCTATTTTTTTCTCTCCTGCTTCAAATTAGATGTTTTTGGCATATGGTGAAAATATAAATACACTGTGTTCAGACAGGATCCAAGTGGATGTTATGTGTTTTTATATCACCATAAAACTCAGTTACATTTAAACATTGACTTTTATGCAAAGGTAACAGACAAAGGATGGTTTCTTTTCACTTGAGGTCTGTCATGACCTCTAGAAGTACATTCCCTGCTCTGTTATTGATAGCTAAATGTCAGTTTACTTACTGCTGGAAGATGACCTACATGAGTTAGTCATGTAAGTCAGAAATGTTTCTCACACCTCCGTCTAGCTCTATAGGTACAGTAGTTTTTGTAAAGCTCTCTGAATGGCCAGAAGTTCTCAGTGTGACTCTTTTAGACCTGCTTAATCATCATCACATTAAATGAGTCCCTAGTCTCAGGAGGAGTGGCTGAGCTGGGGTTTTTTTGCCTGGAGAAAAAGTGCCTCAGGGGAGACCTTCTTGCTAATGAGACAACACATTACAGGCAGTATACAACTGCCTAAATGGAAGCTGTTGTATAGGACAAGAGGAAATGGCCTTAAGTTGCACCAGGCGAGGGTTAGATTGGATATTTGTATATATCAAGGATTGTGAAGGGTGGGAAGATGACATTATAGAAGTGGCATTAGTGTATTGCAAGGAAAGGAGGAGGGCTGGCTACTTGGAAACCTGGTAAAACTCAGCCTTCTGAAAAAATGTGGTTCACCTGAGAGGGCAAATAAGTCTGTCCCCTTAAACATCATGAGGACTGATGTTGGATTTCAGTGAGTGGTATGGTGTAGGCAAGCAGAATTTAAGGACAAACTTCTACTTGATTGACAGGAATGGCCTCGAGGACATTGTCTGTGTGTTTTCCAGTAGGGCTGGTTGTTGTCAGAGAGTTTGGCCCAGAGGCTAGGAGGTACTGTAAAATGCCAAATATGCCTTACAGAAAATTGTGTACATCTTACTCTATAAGCCAAAGCTTTCCTCTAAAGGTTTCTTAAACGTTACAGTTAAAGGAAATTTTGGGATAAGAAGCTCTATTCTCCTTTACAAATTCTCTAAGCTCACCATCACCATACTTAATTGGATTATATAATAATACTTTTTGTTTGTTTGCTTTTACACTTGAAATGTAGAGATGGAAAAAGGAAGTCTGTCTGGTGTTGCATTCTGTCTGAGTGCTCAGCACCAGCAGCTTCAAGGGTAAGGGAAGGAAGTGCCATCGTAGGTGGCTAAGGTGCAGTTCTGGAACACTTTGCCAATTGAGGAAGATTTTAAAATTTTTTGTTTTCCAATGCCCACCAGCAAGAAGTTGCCTTATTCACTGAAGCATCAAGCTTATAGCTTTATAGCTCACATGTTGGTTTTTTTAATCTCATCTAAGATAGCTGTGGCTGTTCTCATTATGCATTTAAATGTCTAAATCCTTTTTGAATCTTGCTAATCCCTTGGTCTTGGTAATAATACCTTCAGGAAGAATACCACTGGTTAGTTATGTGCCATGTAGAAATATTTTCCCCACTTTTCTTTTCACATTGTTTTGTACAGCATCACTGTCCACTTATTCTTGCATTATAAATTGTGGTAAATAGTACTAATATGTATTTTATAATAGTACTGATTTTTTTTCTTGTTTGTTATTTTATATATCTCCATAGGTTCTGTTCATACCTCTCTCATTTCTCAATCAAAAGGTCCAAATCTTCAAACTCTTCACCCAGAATATAAGTCTTTAATTTCCATACACAAGTATCTTCCCCTAACACTTCTCGCTTAGTCATGAACTAGACTGAGAAGAAGTTGTAACTCAGTGGTTGTTCTGCTTTCTTCCCAATAATTTTCATCGGTGAAATTCAGTTGTGTCCTCCCCTGGCATGCAAAAGAGAGCAAGATGTTGAGTTCTGATCTGAATGCCTTACAACCATGGGATAACTCATACAGTTAAGCTTTGGGTTAAAATTCAAATGGACACCTAATTTGTTCCTTGTTTCTGTAAAAGAATGACTCCCTGAACCACAGTGCATATTTGGGGAACTCACATAGTTACACACGGTGTTCCAAAGGACTGTAGAGAGGAAGCATTTTCCAGAAGAGCCAGACCATATGGTTCCACTGACCTTCTGTGAACATGCTGTGCAATCCCATAGTTCTTTGAGGATTTGAGGGCATAATTGGTATTTTTATTGGTATCTTTTTTAGTCAGCAGTTCTCCTTTCCTAGCGATTATGCTTTTTAGGTAATTTGGGCTGCTCTTGACTCTTGTCAAGGGAGTATGAAGGTGTGGAAGTGGTGCTGATCACCTGAATATCCCTTGAGGAACTGCCAGGTCCCACTCTGGGTACTGCCTGAGAGGCAGTCTCCATTTGCAGAAGTGCAGGATCCCTCTGTGGAGTCAGCAGTCTTTTGTTTTGCTGTGTGTGTCATTTTATCCCATAGCTGGATGAATGGAATATGGGACTCTGAGGTTTGCCTCCTGGCATATCTGTAATTAATTGCTGAAACATAGAATTTCACGTGGACAAGAGCAGAGAAGCAGCAATCTGCAGGTTTAATCTCTGTAGCTATTTGAGGCCCAAGTAACCATGGTAGCTGGAAAATGCTCCCCACTTTTGTGTTTATCCCTTCTCTGTGTTGTAGCTTTTCTTAACCTCTTTCAGACTGGACCAGCTGGGTTTGTTTGTATGGCCCAAAATAACTAAAGAGCTATCACTTCAGTGCTTCTGCCAGTAGGGGCAAAACCCTCTCCAGCTGGTAAATGGAGAAATTAGGGGTACTCAATGTCTGCCCAAAGCCTCATTGTCTGAGTCAGCAAATCTGTTGTGCAGCTTAGCCTTCAGTAGTTTCAGGGAGACTACTGGAGCTGAAAGCTGCCTTTGCTTTCGTACTTAGCTTGATTGGATAATAGAAGAGAGAATTCATAGTAGATTCTTTTCACTTCTTTTTCCAAGCTCATTTGTGAAACTGCCTGCAGTTGTTGGGTGTCAGCACGAGCCATTGCACACTGTGGCCTGAAAACAGATCCGTATTTCTACCACCCTACTTTTGTGTGTCCCTGAATAGTTGTTCCTTGCACACGTACTCTGCATTTATTAGTATCTATAAAAGGTGATTTGTGTATTAGTGGGATGAACAGCAAGCTGAGGAGCGGTATTGATAGCACTAGAGAAATCCTGTTAAAGTTTCTGGAAAAATCTTGCTTGTTTGTTGTTCTGAGATTACTAAGTTTCTTGAGCAGGAAGTCAAGTACTGTACCATATACTCCATTAATCACACAGTGATCTTTTACCTCCTTCATGATGTTTTGGATTATTCCAAGAATTACTTGATATGAAAAATTTTTTCACTTTTTTTTTTTAATGTGGGATCTGCTGGAGTAATTCAGGATGAAAATTCTGTATTAACATAGTTTGGTTTTTTTCCTGTAGTAGTCTATGAGCAAGCTCATGTCCTAGATTTCAAGATCAACATGTGAATAACACATTACACTCTGTCAGGCCGGGAAGTCCCTGCAGTTTGCAAAATACTAAAATTGCACTCTAAGCAATTCTTAAATTCTCTACAAAAATTGGCAAGTCCTAGCAAAAAGAATCCCATATCATTTGGTCAAATCAGGTTTTTTAGTGAAAGAAGTCCTTTTGCTGAGCCAGTGTTAGAATTACAGATGACTTTATGCAAAATAAAGACTGTGATTTGATAATTATTTCCTTTAGCAACAGTGTATGTCTTGGTCCTTTATCTTCATTTTTGCTGCTATTTTCTTTCTTCCTGCAAGATTTCAGTGTATCCAATAGCGCAGCTCATTGCTGCATCTATTTCACTTTTTCCCCTTGTACTGCAGTTTAATTAGGAATAACTCTCCATGTTAACTTCTGATAGAAAAAAAAGTACAGGGGACAAGGTTTGTGGGAGGTTGGCTGTGCTGTTACAGAAGTTTTCAAGGTTTCTAACTGATGATATATCAGCCATCAATCCAAATCCATGCCCAGAGAGACACTTTAGAACTTTAGTGCTCAACAGAGCTCGAAATATGCACCTGTCCTCTAGTCTACACTGCAATTACAGACTGAGGGAAAGATAGACTGTAGTAGTTATTTACATGTCAAAACACTGTCTGCCAATAGCTGTCTCATTGTTGATGTTTGTTGGTGCTCTGTACTAGGTGTTCTCATCAGTTTGATAGCACAAAGCTCAGCACATTCAAAAAAAAGTATAAGAACCAAATGCCGTCATTTGTGGAGGAAAAACCAGTGTATTTTAAGAAAAAATAAATAGAAAAATTTTCTTTCTCTGGACCCAAAGGAAATAGATGACGCATATGTTCCCTAAATGGGCATGATATTTTTGAATTATGATATTCCAGAATTCATGCTTTAATATTTGGGGGTTTTTTTAAACATACGAATCTTTTTAAAATTCTTTTTGGGGAAACTCAGATTATATCATCAGTGGAGATAATGAATGAAGCAGCAATGGGTTTGTATTTATTGCTGCCCAGTAGTCCACTGATAGAAGATATAAAATCAAGACAGTAGAGCAAGTTAAATGATAGTCATGACTAAATATATTGTAGCTTATAAATTGAGGCTATTAAGCTTTCTGGATCAGGTATAGCTTTAATAATAACATATAGTGTTAACTAAATGTGTGTGTTTTATCTTCAAGGCATGTAAAAAATTTCCGGTAATATACACTTCTGGTAGTGTAGCCAAATATTTTTTACCTTACAAGTGGAAATGAAGGTGCCCATAGAAGTGAGTAAACCAAAGCCTCTAAGTGAGGATGCTTCAGATCCAGGGTAAGAACTGAAAGTCCAGCTTCACATGGTTGTACTTCATGCTAACTCAGGAGTCCACATTTGTGAAGAAACTGACAAATGTCTAAATGTATGAACAATCTCTTTGACTTTGGCACTATTCATGGTGTTGGCTTTAGCATTGTGCTTGTGCTCAAGTGTTTTCCTAGATTAAAGCCATCATTTAGTGTATTTCATATTTCAGCATGGAGTGACAGTCTTTGTGAATACACAAGCTCTTTCACTAGAATCTCAGCTTTTCACCATAGGAAGAAGCTTTGAACACCAAAATGAGATGCCTTTTTTTTTTTCCTTTCATTGGTATCACCTTTGTAGATAAAGATATAAGAAGCAGAAATTGTATTTTTGGAGTGATATGCTTATACTTGTTTCATTGGGGTTTTTTCATGGCAATACTCGAGGGCAAAAACTATGTGTACTTAGTAAGTGAATCTGAGAGATAACATTGCTTTTATTTCCAGAACACAAGTGATGCTGCATTTCTAGCAGCAGCATTTTTCTACATCTGCTGCTCTTCCCAGAGATGGCTCCCAGATGAACTTCTCTGCATACCAGAGTACACCTCCTGCCTGGCATGCCATAGGTCACACTTACATTTTCTCATCTCTGCTCAGCCCTTTCCCCATGCTCACAGCAGGGCTTCTGTTTCAGTTAGAAAATATTGTTGTCTGCAATTGTTTGCAAGTAAAGTATTCCCTTGATGCTCTTTTTATGATTTCAGTTTTGGTAATTTGATTGTAACTGCTAAAGATGTGTGTTAAAGCATAAATATGGATGAAAAAGTTATCCTTGTAGATCTGGGATTTAAAAAACTGAACCCTATAGGAAAGCAGGTTATTAAATTCCCCTGAGAATAAATTAAAGATGTTTCCTGAAAATGCTGGCCTTGATTATCAATGCTTTGTGTCTTTTCCATAATTTTTTACAGGTTTGAGAATAACCAATGTCTTACTCATCATGCTGACCCACCAGACAGGTGTCAATCAAAAATTTGCACAAGCACAGATCACTTGAGGTTGCTTGGTGTTTTAAAGGGAAGGCATTTTTAGCTATTGCCTTTGAAAGAGCGGGTCAGGAACTCTACCCAGCATTAATGATTTTTGCCAAGTCATCACTCAATTGACTCAGTAACTTGACTATTATTAACCCAAACCATTAAATGCTTTTAACCCTTTTCCACAGAAAGAAGAGACCTCTCAAGAATTAGCAACTTCAATGAATATATTAATTTCATGCAGTTGCCATTTGCCCTACAGCATTAGGCTGCTTTAGCGATATACTTTATAAAGAAAATTCAAAAGGCAAAAGAAGCTTTTCTTGTAATTTGTTTTGCTGTACTGAAGAATTCTGTTAAGGTAAGAAGCATTCTGTGTTGGAGATGTCAGCAGAAACTGTGATAGCAGAAGCTGGTTTGTTCCATACAGGTGTGAAAAGTGTGTGCACTTGAGGCATGCTAAGAAGACATCAAGGGGTGGGGGCAATGCAATAAAAATAAATGGCAGTGGTAGAACATCCCTTTTGGAATCCATATAAAATAGTGGTTTTCTTAATATACAGCACTGTCATTTATCCATATATCGATATATATATGGTTATATATTTATGGATATATACACACACACAGACATACACACACACACACACACACACACACACATATATATATATATATTTTCTATGACCAGAAGTGAGGGCTGTTTCAGAAGTTAGTACGAATAAGAATTTAACTCCCACTTCTCCAATCATGTTAAAATTAAATATACAAGGAGTAAAACTCTAGCATAGAAAGGACTGAGAAGTGATTAATTACCAAGGGACAAGATTAACCAGGAGGGTTGCTTCTCATCTCCTTGCTTATGGCCGCTGCTGTGGAAAAGGCACTGAGTTCTCCACATGTGAAGAAGGCCTATGAGATAGTTGTTCCTCAAACTGTGTGTGCATTATGAGGTTTTGCAGGGAATCCATTCATCCTGGTTGCTTAGGATTTTCTTATTGCTATGAAACATTTCTGGGGAAAGTTTTTTCAAAAGCAGGGAAAGCTTTCTGCAAACCAGAGAAAATTTAGTCACTTGCTGTTTTCAAAGAGCAACAAAGAAAACAGAATTCAGCACAAACTTTGTGGTGTAATTTACCAACCAGCAAGACCTGCATCTGATGTGGAATGCATCATACTCTATCAGTCAGTAGATGCTTGATAAATTATAACAAAACTGTTCTTATGCAAAGATATTACTGCCTATCACCAGCCACTCTGTTTTAACTCTGGTTTAATTTCTTTTAACCAGACCTACCCCCACCCAGGTCATTAGATATTTACTGTAATTTTAGCTCAGAATTTGGATCTTCTTAATCAGAATTTCAGCAGGTAGCACCTTTTCCTACCTTTTTTCAGGGAGCGGATGTGACAGGAAAGTAGCAGACTTCTCTTTTTTTTATTATTCCTTTTCCTTCAGAGTAATCACACTCTGCATGATCATCAGAGAAATTGATTAAATTCTTTGAGGTAACAACAATATGATTATAACTAACTGCTTAAGTGAATGAAAAGTCACATTACAGATAATCTGCTTCTCTGTGAAAACTTAATAATGGCCTAAAAAAAGATTAGATAATGACACTGAGGTTTTTTATCATGCAAAATGAAATCAGCATTCTCAGATATGTAGATGTTTAATAATGCTAGAAAAATTCCTGTTAAAGGCAATCATTTGTGAGTGGTACTGTCTTTCCACCTTTCACTGTATTTTGTACTCTTGGCATAAAGGAGCTTGATGCCTTTATTAATTTTTACATAACTAGCAAAATATTTTTTGTGGGGGTGTTTTTAAATCATAGTTTTTAATGATTCTGCTAGCTTCTCATAAACTTATTTGTAGATTAGGCACATTGACATGAAGACAGTCTGATTCATGATGGGAATGGTTTTTTTTTACCTTGCTGGTGAAAATTTTAAACCCTGTTCAAGATCAGTTGATGCTTTACAGACATATTTTAAAGAAACTTTTTTCAGATATATTTATAATCAGAGCACTACTGCCATTGATTTATAAGTGTGTGTATGTTTCATTATAAACAAGGTGCATCCAAAAGCCCTGCAAATAACTGTTGACTAAAGAATTTTTCAGGGGTTTTAAAGCATGGTATTCCTTCAGTGGAATCAGAGAGGTGTTTTGGCATATCTACTAAAACACAATCCTTATCATGCTCTCAGAGAGTTCATCAGGTACTCCTTTCTGTGCTTGACTCTTTTTGAGCAATTTCCATTTTCTTAGCTCATTAAGAATACCTAAGAGAACTTGTATGCTTGAGAAACATGCACCAAGTAAGGACTGCCAGGACTATATGTTTCTGAAATGGAGTTGGAGTTATTTATTGCTCAGAGGTGCAATGAAAACAAATGCAGTAGAAAAACACCAAGAACAGGTTTCGAGGTTTGTGGTTGTTCTTGTTTTGGATAGTGCTCTACCTTTCCAAGTCCCACGTGTAGCATCCTTGCTCAGCATCTGTCTCCACACTTGAATGCTGGTCTCATTCTTCCTTTGTAGACTTTCCCTTTTCTCAGTTAACTTTCACTTCATGCTGCCTGAATTCAGCCAGCTGGGAACTGAAAACAGGGCAGAAAAAATGTTCACTGCTTCCCACATTTCACTCAGAAAGGTAAGTCTTGCTTCATCTGGACTCTTCAGAGACTTCTGCAGTAAAGATCCAGCAAATGTATGCTAGACATGTGCAAACAGTGGTTTTTAACCCAAAGTCTTATCACTTGATGTAATTTAGCAGAATTTCTCAGGGATGCATAGAAGTGCACCTCTGGAAGAATTCAGTACATTGTCAGTTTTGTAATTCCTATTTTAAGATCACAAAAGTATTAAAAATATTTTTTAAAGAATGGTCAATAAAATGTTGAATGGGGGAAAGATGCTGGTTTTCCATAACATTTTCCTTTTTCCGTCTGAAAGTTTTAAGTAAATGAAACAAAAATTCCCTTCAAAAGAGATTTTTGCATGTACAGCGGTAGTTTGCACACTTCGCTAAAAGTATCAGTAGTCAAAAATAAATGACAGCTTTCAATAACAGGGAAAATCATCAGTTTGCCTATAATATATAAATATGAAGATTATAAGATAACTGTCCTTGTCTTTAGAGTTATCATCTTAACTCTCTGGTTTACAGCAAAAAAAAAAGGTTACGTGGCTCTCTGAATCACTTAGCAACTGAGATCTGTATTAATTTCAGCATATCTAAATGTTTTTATTAGGGAAATAGTTTTATACAAGACATCTTTAGGCTAACATAATTACAGAAAACCATCAGGCTCTAGGTTACATCTTTAAAAATAATAATGAACTCTTCCATAATTAGAGATAACAATCTTTGCCCTTATGTGCTTCTGTCACCTGAGGATCAAAAAGTCTTTTACAAACATTACATAAGCTTACAAGTATCCAAAGACTCATACACTGAGTTATTTGGTTTTTAGGAGCTACAAATTAACTAGTTCCCTTGAGGTTCATCTAGAGGTTTGAATTCATTTTGTATTGAGCTGCAAGAGGAAATCTTCGAAGTACACTTAACTTTGCTCTTTAACTTCCCACTTCTTTTCCCATTCTCAGAAGTTTTATGCCCTAGTTGTGTGTATAAGGTGTAAGAGAAGATGTGTTTTGATGGGCCATTGCTCTCAGACTGTGAAAATGAGGAAGGCCTGTGAATTTAGCAGCTCTTCATCTCCTCAGAGACTCTTAGGATGCTTTTATTCATGGGCAAAGGTTTATGAGTATGTCTGACTGTTGACACCAGCTATAGATAAGACCCAGGTATTTTTATGGATTTTATGCTACACCCTAAAGAAAGTTATATGCTTCTTCAGATTACTACTGAAAAACTTAGGATTTGCTAATGAAACATCAGATAAAGTGCTAGTACTGTAATGCCATGCAAGGATTGAATTAGACACAAATTGTTATTGTTTTTGGAGGTCTTTTTTACCCCTTACCACTGTAAGTATCATAGGTAAGCAGCCAAAAACAATTGTTTTAAATTCTCAACAGAAAATTTTTTTCTTGATCATTAAAAAATAACAGTCTCATTTCATCTTCCTTGAAGATTTGACTTAATTGTAGCTGATTCAGACAGAGTAAACCTCTTATAAGAAAAAAAAAAACCCAACAAACCTCTTGTTAAAATGAAATTATCTTTGCTATAAATTATTAAAATGAAGCATCACTTAATAACAAAATTGCTCTCTGGACTAGCAAGAGATTTCTCAGCTCTAAGTAAGTTTACATTATTTGTTGAAGTTAGATGACTTCTAAGATTAGGAAAACATGCTAACAACATTGTGTATAAACTGCTGCAGTACAGCTAGCATTTTTTCAGGCTAGAGAAATAATTAGTATTTTTAATGCAAAAAAAAAGAGAGAATAGCAGGCACCAGGATCTGACTGTATCTGTCATCTATAGGGCACTTGTGACCATCTGACTGGAAGCCAGGGTTTTTTTCAAGCTGGTGACCTTGTCCTTGCAGCATTCCCTTCTTCCCTCTCATTGTGGCTCCACCAAAAAAAGACATTATCAAAATAGTAGACCCTGGGATGGGAATGAAGTAGACTGAACTTGATAGATTAATATTTAATGAGAGTTCCTATTAGATACTGGTCCTATTTAAAAGGTGGAAAAATGGTGTCTGAGGCAGCTGCATGTTTTTGTTGTACAGGTCCTGAGGGCTAATTAAACCTTATTTAACATTGCCCTGCCCCTTTTTTTTTTTTTTCTTATAGGTGATTTTTGGGCCAGTGTGAATAATCAATGTTTCTTTTACTCAGCAGGTGAAGTGGGAAGAGTGGTTGAAAAGGTATGGAAGGGTTGCTTCGGATTAATTTAAAACTAATCATTTTAAAGTGTGTTGAATTGTAACTGTTCATTTCAGGCTTAATCCATTCAAAAGTTAGTTCCATTACTGGGGCATTTTAAGGGTAAAAGGCAGCTGCTACTGGAAGCTTCTCAGTGTTGTCTTTGGATAGCTCAGGATTTATAACATTACCCCACTGAAATGTAATTCATTGCCCCTGTTCCTTGTCATTGGAGACTGTCTAACTTTCAAGGAACTGATAATTTGTCTTTCTTAAATGACTGATTCTTTATAAACTATGAAAGATAATTAAATTTAGGTTGCTTAAAGGGTGTCTTATGTTGACCTTCATGTACTTTCTTGTCTCTCTGGGCTGCATAATACTTGTAGGTATAGTAGACCACATTAACAGGAGAATCATATTCCCGAATTCCCTCTAGCCCACTAGTGCTCACACAGAAAGTGTGACGCGTCAGTTCAGGTTGTTTTTGTGGATTGAAGGGCAGTTTGAATCAAAATGACCAGCATCCTACTTATCTCTGAGGTTTTTACACTGTTCATTGGTAAAACTGTTCAATCTTAACTGTTAAACCACTGTATTTTACTGTTACCAAAATGATCAGGTGTGATAGTGGTTTCTTATAGAAAATATTAATTCAAAATTATTTTCGTAATTTTATCTGAAATGATGCCATTCTATCTTGATTAAGTTTTGTCTGGCAAATATAGTCTTCCCTATTCCTTCCCTCCTACCCTATTATAGCTTAGCATTTGTGATTTGACTCATCAGCCAGCACAGCATGGCTCTCTTCTGAATCTGATGCAAAAGTGAATAGCTCTGTCTGTCTGTAAAGGGGCTCATCATTATTTTTATTCTACTAACAAATGATTCTTATCATGAAGTAATGCTGTGTGCAGTATACATATTGCTAGTTATCACATGGTCCCTACATGGGAGTCTGGATGGAGGTAGAAACTCACTAATTCTCTTGAGTTAGAAATGAGTGACCACTGGCACTTCCCCAGCTGCTGTGACTTGCCCCAAGTGCTGTGCTGGTGCCATGCCAGACTGATCTGATGGGAATATAAAAGTTGGTTTAAGGTCCCTTTGCACATTGCTGCTGCCTTTGTCAGACACATTCTGCACTATGAGCTGTGATTGAGGTCTTAGATCTATGAATATATAGTACTATATTTGCAGATGTTATGGGTAAAAGGACAAGAAGGGAGGGAATATATGTTAATAATACTTTGTTTCTGCTGTATTAGTAGCAGCTTGCTAAAGTGGCCTGCCATCAAACAGTATTTATAGCAATGTATAAAACACATTAGTGACATCCCTTTTAAATTCAAAAGCTTTAGCTAATATTACTGTCTGCATTCAAAGCAGAGCTCAGTGCCTAAAAGCTGGTCAATAAACATTTTAGTACTGCTCTATTCCAGTGATCTGAATTCAATAATGTTACCTTTCCAGAGGCTGCAAAATGGAAAGTGAAAGAATGATTTATGAAGCTTAGCTATGCATGGCCAGATAAGAAAGCTTTAACTGATGCTTGCAGGATTCTCTTTAATGAAGTACAAGTTGCCAAGATAAGTTTAGGTAAATGAAGCCTCTGTCACAATATGTTACAGCAAAAGAAATGACAGAGACAGCAGACCAGATGGAGGTTATTACAGTACAGTGGTGTCAAGAATTGTAGTCTAGGTAACTGCACAAAGACAGAACAGATGCATTGGGTTTGTTATTAATGATTTCATGATAGCAGTGAGTATTTCTAGAATCTGTTTAAATTAAGCCTAGCAAGGTTCTTCCCTTAAATTGTCATTTAGCCTTCATTGAGCTCATATTATTCAGCCATCACTCTCTTTTGAGTAGAATTCTTCTCTTTCAGTACCACCCTCCATTTTTGATGTTGTCATTGAATACAAGGCCCTGGTACTTTTCAAAATGTTGTTTCATTGTTTTCTAATACCTGCCTTGTTGACAATATTAAGCAGCATTAGTTCAAATGAGTAAAATTCTTGTTGTCTTTTTTTATCATCCTAATTTATCATGTAGCAGCCTTTTATGAATGAAATGAAACAGGTGAGCTTGCGCTTGTCGCATGGCACAGGACTTAAAATTAGCAGGTTTTAGAAACTTATATTGAGTTGTGCCCTTTTAAGGAAAGTACTGGGACAAGTCAATGTAGAATCTGTATTTGCATTGTGTTTTGTCCACTGCTGTTTTATGCTGAGTAGATAAATTATTTTCCAGAAAAAAGATGGATCATTAAGGAGTTAATCCTAAATATGAGTTTTGAGACTGTATTTGCAGAGTAAATAAGATTGGTGATTTTTTTTCTTGAAAAACATTCTTTCTGCTTCTTATTTTCTTAGAATTTAGGGAATTTCAAAGCAATGCATCAGGAAAATATCATTTTGTTCTTTCATTCTGTCAAAAAGGCTCTCTTGCCTTCCAAAATGATGTCTGTCACACCTGTAGGATGACAGCCACTGTGGTGGGCAGGCTGACAGACAAGTACATTGTGTTTCTCTACAAATATGCATGAGATTGAGTCTCACAAGGTTGTGTCACAGCAGCCGTCTACTCTGCCAGGGTGCTTTGTCCTTGTGCTTGGTGTGAGTGTTGAAACCCCAGCCCTGAAGGCACATTCTGTCTTTATACACTGATGGGTTGATTTCATAGACTTCCATAGACATATTTGAATGCTTTTGGGTGTCTTTTGGGTGGAAGGCGAGCAGCTGAAGGTAAAGAATGTTTTGCAATTTGCCCTTTGAATGATTTGGAATACTTCGAGAATAATGAAGATTAAACCAATCGGTAGAGACTCTCTTTAGTGCAATAAAATGCAGAAATACTTTTTTTTCTTCTCCTTCTTTATATTTCTAAAGTTTTCCCCTTCCTTCCTTCATTTAAAAATTAATTGGTGATCTTTCTGTGGTACCCCTCTTCCAAGACTCTGGTTTTACCTCTTCTCTGATGCTGGAGTCTCTTTTCTGTATCTTTCTTGTGTTAGTCTGTGCAGAAAGAACAAAAAAAAGGGAGGAGTAGAGAAGGAAGGTGAGTAAAGGTAGGAAGAAGTCAGGGGACTGGCAGACAGCAAATTTTTTTCCCTAAGGCCAAGAAAATAACAGGGAGGGTCTGCATTTGTTCTGTTTGATTCAGATGTGCTTCTGCACCATGATGTTATTTATTAAGAAATTACATTCATTCTGAGGCAGCACCCTACCCCACTGTGAAACCTGTGTATTGCCAAAGCTTATTTTTCCTGTTTTTGTACTTCTATTTTTATGTCTTCAGATCTAGTCTGATAATCTGTAGTGCCTTTTAATTAAACATCAGCTGATGCCACAAAACTCATGTAAGACAGATAAATTGTGTGTTTTATTTTTCCAGATCTGAAGGTTACTGACCTTAATTAAAATATTTTTTTCTGATTTTTTGTTGTTATTTTTTTTCTTCAAATATTAAGACTAAGATCTTACAATGTACAAAGAACTAAAACATTTCCATCTTGGTTTTGCTGATGTTAGGCTTTTTGTAATAATTTAGCATGTATGTAAACAAAGACAGATTCCACTCGGATGCCACAATTGGCTGAGCATCCCATGTGGTGTTTTAATAATATTTTTAACAGCAGTGCCTTTTTATCCCTGCAAGTCTTCTCTCCTACTGCTGTGTTTGTGAGAGGGGGAGCCTAAGAGAGAGTGAGAGAGAATTAGAGCAGTAATTCTGTGAGGCTTAGAATTAGCTTCCTGTATTTTGTTCATACATTATTTGTCTTTAGGACTCTAACTGCTAGGAGAGTATAATAAACTTTGGGATTTATTTTTTATGTTACAAAATCCGAATGTTATCTGGGTTCTGTGGGTCCTCATAGACTCTAAAAGAATGAGGGAAATTAGTTTCTGCATCGCTTGGTCTACACAATTGGCAATTTAGAAATAGATTTGTTTCTTAGTCTTTCAATAAATTGGGGCAGGAATCTGTATTTGGAAAACAAAAGGAGAACAGTTATTACTAAAATTCAGTGAGTGGTTGTGGGTATGTTTTTGGCCTGAGGAGAGGGAAGATTAGTAAGAAATACAACCCATGCACCTTTCTTGCCTCCAACAAATTTTACAGGGACTTCAGGATTTGTTGTCACAATTAATTAGTGAACATGTGAGGAAAGATAATGGGTGACTTGGCTGTCAGTTTCCAGTCTTCTGTTCACTGGGCTGAAATCTGAGCAGACTGGCAGAAGGACCTGGAATTATTTTAACATCTAGAATTCCATAAATGCAAAAAACCTTCCATTTTAGTATTTTTTTTAAAGTAAAGGAAAAGTGTGTTGTCTCCTTTTTAGCTGCCAAATGATTCCTAAGAGAGGCCTTACTTTTTAAAGGGATATACTGGACAATAAGACATGGTGTTGCACCTGGTAGACAGAACAGGTATTAATACAACTCTAAGTAAAAGTTCAGTATTTCGCTGAATTCTTGGAAGAAGAGCTACCAGCTCTTCTCTGTTGTTGTGTGGAAGGGACAAACAATGCTCCCAAGGAATTTACTTGCTTGGTTTATGGTTTTTGTCTGTGGAAAGAGAAGTTGTTCTATATCCCTTCCTGCTTGTCATCTATCTATCTATCCATCCATCCATCCATCCATCCATCCATCCATCCATCCATGCACTGTGGTTCCTTTTGGTGCCAAGGCAAATCGTGGCATCAGAGACCCAGCTATCTTTCAAATTAAAGACTTCCACAGAGCTCAGACCCTGTACAGAAGGTTGCTTATGTGGGGAAAGTGGCAAATCTTAGTAAGGTGCTTCTGCCAGCCAATAAATTGTATCTCAAACACACCTCAGAAATGTCAGCGTTGTTAAGGTCTGCCTCAGTGTTTTGACCTTCAAAATTAAGAGCTAAATCACACATAATTTTTCATATGGTTTAGTTTCAATGGTTCATGCAAGATGCTTGGCTCAATTAAATAGAGAATTAAATCATAATTAGTTCAGAGTTAAGGGAATCAATCTTATATTGTATTGGGCACTGGGAAGCTTCCATGTGAGCAGTGTTCTTTTTCAACTACAAGGGAAAATGAAAGGAAGACAAGCATAGATTACCTTTGTTCTTATTTTTAAGAACAGGTAGATAAGATTTACATAAAGCTCCTATTAAGTAGTGAGAATAATAATGAAATAATTAATGATAGATTTACCTTGGGTGTTCAGGCAGCTGTAAGGCAAATACTTCTACTCAGAAACAGATAATTAAAAATAGCAATAATATACCAAATACCAAAGGGGTAGTCATACTGGAAACATGTAATAAAAAAGAGAAAAATTATTCTATATCATAGCACTGACATAAAAAAAGGATTCAAATTAAGAACTTTCTGTTTTGCTGAAATGACATGGGACTGTCTCATTACTTTAACAAAAAATTGCCCCAGTACTAATCCTATTTTGTTTGGATAATTTTTCTCTACACGTTTCCCTTGCCAATTTATAACAACCCATACAAATCTGCCAGGGGATGCTCCAGTTGTGTGTTTGGTGTGAAGGTCTGACAAGTATGTTGGATTTCCAAATTTGAGAATCAGAAATAAGTCTGAGGGAACATGAATCCATTTTGTCTGGGAATAAATTTTTGCTATGCTTAGATAAACTATGCTATGACACCTCCTGCAATCCAACATTTTCTGGTAGACTAAAAGCTCTAGAACTAATTTTTCCTGTAATTTTTTAAAGTGGGATATATTAATTAAAGTACTGAAAATTACTAGTAAGACTAGCTCATGAAAGTTTTGCTCTTAGAAGGCATTTGTGTAATATCTTTAATGGAGAAGAACATGGAGAATTCCTCATCCTGATGCCAGAAATTTTGGGATATAAGCAAATAGAAGCAGCAGTAATACATGCACTACTTTCTCCTTAAAAGCTTAGGAATTGTGCCTGTAATTTGGAAGAATTTATTTTGGTTTCTTAAGAGGTTTATGTCTGAACTATTCTGTTTTATTAGGTCCCAGTAGTTTGTGGTATTGATCTTTTAAGTAAATACTAAGTGATGCAAATGGAAGCTTTCTAAAACCTAACTCAACTATTTTTTATTTCTTAAAGATGAGTATTTATCTTAGATTTTCAGTCCATTGGAAGAGCAGTCTGTCATGTGTTATGCTCCTCATTTGGTGACCAGTGAAAGTCTAAATCTGATAAGCTAATCCTCTTTGCAGTGGTGTAGAATCAATATAGGGGAGCTGGTTTCAGCTTCTGAATGCATTTATCCACAGAATAAAAATTCCCATCTGCTTGGTAAAGAAAAAAACTTTTCAATGAGATTTGGTTATATTTTTACTGAAAAGTGGTGACTTTACTGTTGGTCATAAGTGGAAAAGTTCCAAAGCAGTGGACACAATTTCTGGGGGTTTTTTTCCCTTATAGTCTTTCATTTTAGGAAGGATTTAAGTTCTTATTTTTAGATACATGTTACAGCATATTTGGCTTTCCCCATGGTTTTAAACAGTTCAGTTCTGGACAGAATTACAAAGGAAGCATAGGTTTGGTTGAATACTGAGACTGGCATAAATCAGGTTCCTTATGTGACAGTGGGCACATTAATCCTGCTTTCTTAGATGTAGCCATTAGTTTATTGCCTCAGCAGAAGCATTCACATTAGGTGCGCTAATCTATGGGTGCTGGGTTGCGTGACATGGAAAGCCTTGACTGGCTCCAAAGGAGAGCTTGGCACCTGAGGACCAGCAGATTTGTGGGGAGTACAACTGCAATGCTCTCAGACTTGAGTAAGTAGGTGTGAGTGGTGCTGAGCTCTGCAGGTTTTCCCAGTTCAGCCCCGCGTGAGGCTTTGTTGCACGACATGCGCAAGTTCTTTTGTTGCAAGGAAACTAAATATACAAATAATAACCACTGGATATCTTTAATTTTTTGCCCACCACGTTGCAGATGGAATGTATTTATTTCTGTATCCCATTTGGAACAGCTCCATTAGCAGCTAAGTAATTTGCTTTTTATGTGTTTACTAGTCAGAATACTGCTGTGCTTTTTAAGCTGTCACTAACTGGAACAGTCTAACAGTACAATCATAGTGGGCTGATGGAATATAAAATGAGCAAAGTTTTGCTAGAATTAAGTGCTCTTAACCATCTCTCTGGTCTTTGATCATAATAGGGTGATAAATGCACTGTGTGAAAGTGTTATATTATGGAGGATAAACAATATTCCAAGAAAAATCTCTCCCTTCTGATTATTGAAGTGATTTGTGATACCTGTATTGATCTCTATCCCAAAAAGCATAACAGTTATTTTCTGTGGGTTTTCTTTGAAAATCAATACTAACAATTGCCTGAGGAGTTCAAATCAGATAAGGGATTTTTGTTAGTTGTGACTTGCCTTTTGTTTTCTAGTTAATATTATTTGCACCGGTCTTGAAATGATTAAAAAATGGGTGGCTTGTGTCACAGACAGTTTTCCTCTCTCTATTACAAGACACAAACTATTTTAATTTTTTTTTCTCTCTATTGCTTAAGCATAATATATCTCTTCATACATGGTTAAAAATGAGATTTGAAGGTTTTGTTAAACAAAATGAAGTTTAGTGAACTTAGCACCCACACTTTATGATTAGACGGGATGCTTTTCCCATGCATTGAGAAGATTTTGGAGTGTTTTATATATACTTCTCTCTGAAATATACTTTTGTTTAATATACATATATAGGAAAGCTTCACACAATGTCCAGGATTGTAAAGAACTGGGAGAAGTTTTAAAATGTTTTGAAAATGCACCTTTCCTTACCACACAAGTTTTGACCACTGGCCCTTTTGAAAATCTGCTTCTTTTGTTTGGTGGAAGCTGCCTATATGCTGCAGAGGGAAAAGTGACTGATGCTCCCAGGATATAAACAAACTTTTCTATGAGTTCTTCAAGAGGGAAATAATGGTGAACAATTCGAGACACTGGTGCAATATGTTTTATTGTAAAATTCCATGGGCCTTGCCAACAGTTGTATTTGCAGAAGAAAACCCAGATGTGTGCCTGTAAATGTTTGGACTCCTACATATTTTTACCTTTTCTATGGGAAAATACACAAATTTGCCTCTGAGATCAAAAATGTTAAAACTTCTTGAAATATTTTGCTGCTAAAACACATACACACTTTTTTCATGTGATACATTTAAAAATTAAAGGCCTCAAATATGTTGTCATCTAGAAGATATATTCATTCCCCACAGTCAGGTCCAGATAAATGCTGATAGAATCTTTCCTTTTTTTTAACCACATATATCTTGATATTCCTGACTGACATGGCAGAGATAACCAAATCTTACAGAAGATAAAATAGGTAAAAGAAGGCATGAAAGTAATGGAAGTTTCTCCATCATGAGAAGGACTTGATTTTTCCCAACAGAGACGGCAAAATAAAAGCAGGCAATGAAGCCTCAGCTGAAACTGAAGAGACAGAAAAATTCTGGGGAAACTGTGGAAAAGATAAAAGTGTAGCAGATGCACCAGTCATGTATTGAAGATTTCTGAAGAGAAGGGGTGATTATTTCAGCCTCCAAAATGGTTCCTTGAGACACTTAGAAAGAAAAAGATGTTCGTAAAATCAAATAGATATTAGAACAAAAACCCCTCAAACTTTATAAAAAGAAAAAAAAAATAGAGGAAAGGTGAAGGGTTTGAACACTTTTAAAATGTTGTGAGAGATGGCAGGTCTTTAAATTTTTTTGCTATATTCAAAGATAGTTTTAAGGTTGTAAACTTACTGTATGGTCTTAGAAGAGTCTAAGGCATTCCTGAAACATGCTTGGAAAAACAAGTTATTCTTCCCTGTTTCATATGGGAGGGGGGAACACTCCACCCTCCCCTACCTTCCCCCAAATTTCTTGAAGTTTGATGTGGCTTATCTGAGAGTGAAGTAAGGATTTATTGTCTACCTTTTTTAGTTTCCTCTGACATGAACAAAAATACTCTTGGTATTGAAAATCCAGTTTCCTTAGTTTTAATTTTCTTTTTAGTGTCATCTTACTGTTTTAAATTATTCAGAATATTTCTGAATAATTTTGCTGCTTTCTACCTACTTCTGTTCCCCATGAATTTAATCAGTCACATTATATGTCCTGAACTTATTTTTTATCCTGGTATTTAATAGTCTATCATTCATTTTTGTAAGCCGATTCTTTTTACAATAATTAAGATCTGTATAGATAAAAATTCATTCAGCTTTTAAATAAGTTTCTGTTGTGCTTCTGCCTCTGAGTGTTTTGTTTAACCTTCTCTTCTTTTTACAGACTCAAATTTCCAACCTTGAGCTCAGCTGAAGTGTTGTTGGAATTGCAAATTCATTCATATTTCAAAATCCTGTTCAAGACTAGGTCCCTAGAGCTATGAAGTTTTGTTAAATGTCACAGCTCCAGCTTATGTTTTATTGTACTTAATTAGGACCATGTTTTGCTGATGTTTTAAAGTCTGAATGATAACAAGAAAAAAAAAAATCTTTTGCTCAGGAACTTTGGGGCTAATAAGCTGTGGAATACCCATCTTCTACACTGCATGTACCAAAGTTTTTAAATTTCTTTATTAATAAACATTAATTAGGTATTAACTAAGCCATAACAGTACTATCAGTTTAATGCATGTCTTAATAGAGATATGAGGAAAACTGTCTCATATACTGAATTATTCAGATATTTTTCAGCCAATGAATGCAGTGATATGTATTTTTTATAGTTGGAGTGCATATTACCTCTAGAGAACACTCTGATTAATTTAAAACTGAAATTCAAATTGTAGTTCACTTCCTAGTTCTGAGTGTTCAGCATTCACAAAAAACAATAATAAAGCTCATCACCTTCAGTTAAAAAAAAAAGCTCTGAAATTCCAGATTTCATGGTTTTTGTGTATGTAAGAATACTGTGTAGCTGATGAACTTTAATGTGGAGTTCTAGTGGAAATAGCTTTGACAGATACTAAAGAGCTGTTTTCCTTCAGTGTCACTTAAAAATGTATTTTGGAGCTCAGCTGCTGGCATTGTACTGGACACAGCAGTATGAGAAGTCATTAAAGTTAGGCTCTCTCAACTTGTGTGTGTCTTAAAATGCACACACATGTGAGCCTGGGTACAAGCTGGGCTCTCTCTGTGGGCTCTTTGGGAAGGCTTGTTCTCATTTTCAGTAATTTCTGGCACTATACACATGGAGTTTGAATAGCATTGTAAGGAGAACTCTGTCAATGGGTGGTATCAAGACAGTAGAGCTATAGCAAAGTTTTAACTCATTGCAGGAAGCATTCCTCTCTAGAAAGGTGTTTTCTTGATTTAATTTGATTGTGTAAGCTGATCCACTCTTACTACTTTGCAAAATATTCACCATTTGACAGGAGAAAAAGAGCAATATATGAATACGTGTATCAATATATTATATACCCAAATACCATACATTTTATGTATTCCAAAGTATAGCTTTGGAATTATCTGTCAGTGCTGTACTGAGGTGTTTTGGTACAATGAGAGAAGTCTCACTATGGATGCTTTGAATCCTCTTTATTTATTATACCTCAGGATTTGAGTTCTGTTCCATATTATTCTAAGAGCCAAAGCATTATTCCTTTATATTTTTAATAGGAAAATTGACAAGTTCTAGATTCAAAGTTAGATTGTACAGCATTTCAGGACTTTTCTTCAGAGTTTGTGATTGATCCTCAGCACACCCTGTGCATTCAGATAGGAGAGCTGGACAACAAATATCAGCATTTAAAAAGAAAAACAAATTGGAGATTGAAAAGAACACTTATAGTAGTAGTTTCAGATTGTGCTTTCTTTGACATGAATGGTATTGTTGCAACTTCCCACTCCTCCTCTGCCACTTAGGTTAAATATAGCAAGTAAAGGATAGGCAGGTGGTGATGGGCCTTGTGTTTACTTTCAGATTATTTAAATTCAATCCATGATAAATTCAGAAAAATGGTATTTTTCTTTCTCACAAGTATTTTCTAAAAGTCAATCATTATAGTTCATAGGGTATCCATGTTCTGTTGCATGTAAAGCTTTATAAAATAAAGGCCCTGTTACCCATGTAAAATAAGATATTTGCCCTCCTCTTTTTTCTGATGAGAATATCTGTCATCTGACCTAGCACCCCTAGAAATAGAGCAGTTCTGAAAGGATCCTAGTGAATTTTTGCTGTTGCATTCCAGCACCAAATAAGACAATCATGGTATTTTTGCTTGGTTTGTTTGTTTATGACAATCAGAATTGGAAGTTTAGCTTTTATCTAGGAAAAATTAAACATGAGATGGAAGATTTCAAGTGTATCGGTCTGAGTATCTCAACTAGTTTCATGCCTTTATTAGGAAGACAGTGTAAAGCTATTTTTGGTAAACACTACCCTTAAAATTTTAAAAGGCATTCTTTGCCACTGAGCATCTTCCAGGCTGTTCTCTACAAAATTTATTATTTTGCCTTTTGCGATACTCAGTTACTGACTATGCATAACTTCTGGTATCTACTCTTTTATCATCATCACAGAATTAAGGGAAGAAATAGCCATCTATTCCATGTAGTTTAATATCATCAAGGAGAAATTTTGATTTTCCTTTGCTTAGGGACTTTTTTTCAGTGAACCCACCAAATCTGTTTAGTCTGGGGCAAAAATAGAATGAACTGTCCCTAATGCCTGAAAGGAAACAGACTTTGTGTGTTCTTTAAGGGATGGTGTTCCCACAAGTTATTGCAATGTGGCATAGGATTTTATTATTTTTACAAACCTATATTGTGCTGTCTCTTGGAAAACATCTCCTGTTGCTTGGTGGTGATAAAACAAAACACTCAAGTCAGGTCTACAGAGGTGGAGTTTTTTATAAAGTATAATGAGTGTCTTCAAACTTTGGTTCCTAAAATTAGGTGTCTGCTTGAGGTTTACCTAATGAGATTCAGAGCTCAAATGCCTGATTCCTATACATTTCAATGGATATGTCAAGCTGCACTGAAAGTATCAGCAATGGTAAAATGTATATGTGAGAGGAGAAATGCCTGCATGTGGTCCAAATACGCACCTAAATATTGAGCCTCTAGAGAAATTGTTCAGTAATATCAAATTGGTTAATTATCTGTAAAGGTCTTTTACGAGGCCAAAAGTATTTTGTAATGTTTACTATGTGGCTGAAATTAAAGAAGTTTTAATGGCTGACTAAATATTTAATTTTTGAAGAGACATGAAAATATTTAGAAAATTTTAGAAATACACTTTTTAGTAGTTGTTTTCTTTCCAGTTTAATGTTAATTCTGGCTTACTGGGATGACTGAACAAACAATAATGCTAGAAATTCACAGGTCCATTATATTAATTTGGATTTTAATAATGATGAAAATAGTATATTTTTTTTCACTACATTAATAAGCTATCCAGCCCAGTCTAAGAAAAAAATGCTGATTTTATGCTGCTAAAACCTGTAGTCATTCTAGTGGTTCACATGAACTATTAGAAATGCCCATGAAGTACATCAGCTCTGCCAAGCTGCTGCTATAGAAATAATCTTCTGCTAACCACAGACACTTCATCAGGTGTGAAAGTGCAATAAAGGGTAAGGCAGAAAATGAATTATTACGGTATTTGTCAGTAATGTGTCTAATCTTGAGAGGCTGTGCAGATGGATATTCAGATGTGTGAAGGCAGAAGATTGTCTTTTCATCACCTGGGTTAATCTTCAGAGTAGGTAGTAATTTCTGACAGGAGTTAAAAGTTGCCCCAAGTCTGTCCCTCATACTCCATTGCTAAGCAGAATAAAGCTCCTTTGATAAGCTGCATGGACAACAACAAGTGTGTTAGCCTCTATTCAAACTTAGAAAAAGTGAGTAAATATCAGAATTTTTCTCCAACATTTGTTACTGTGAACTGGAACTATTTCTGTACATGTTATAATGTTCAGGCAGAAAGTGTTTGGCTTAGTTAACAATTCCCGTTGAAACTCTCAGAGTCTGGTTTACTGACTTCTGTTGAGATGTTTTTTGATGAGGACAAAGAAGTTAAATATTTGCCAGGATGTTTAAAATACTTTGCTTTACATATCTCTTTGTACAAACCATTTTAGTTGAAACCCCTAAACAGGTTATTTCCATGCTACTTTATATAGTACATATTTATGAAACATACAGAAATTAATTTTGCTCTCTATATATACACACAGGGGAAACCAGTTCTTATTCCTGCAATAAAATGAATTATCTACTATTAGTTACCATTTTAGTGTAATTGCAGAAAGCAGTGACTCATTTTATAGTTGCTCTAGGCTTCTCATCCATACACTTCCATGGATTGATTTTTGGAATCTACTCAGCAGTCAAATGTAGTATAGATGACAAAATATATTATGAAGTTATCTTACAATAACTAACACTGTGCTTTCCGTCTCTATGAAGCAATGACTGGAAATGGGGCACTGTACAGAGAGGAAGTGTGTGGCAGAGGACAAAGTTCACTTCTCTTTCTGTTTCATTTATGTTCTTTACCTTCTCTGAGAAGACTGTAAAATCTTCAGAACAAGGAGAGTTTTCTAATATGTAAGTGTTTGTGGAAAGTCGCTCCCTGACACAGCTGGTGGGGGAGCCCACTAGGGAAGGTGTCCTGCTGGACCTGCTGTTTGTGAGCAGGGGAGGATGGGTCAGTAATGTGACATCCAGAGGCCATCTTGGGCACAGCCACCATGAAATTATTGAGTATTTGATGCTTGGAGAAGTAAGGAGGGAAGTCAGCAGAACTGCTGCCTTGGATGTCCAGAGGGCAGACTTTGGCCTCTTTATGGGACTGGTTAAGAGAGTTCCCTGGGAGCCAGTCCTGAGGGACAAAGGAGTCTAGGAAGACAGCATGTGCTTTAAGAAGGAATTGCTAACAGCACCTGAGAAGGGTGTCCACATGAGCCAAAAAATGAGCCGGTTGGAAGGACCATCCTGGCTGAACTGGGAGCTTTGTCTGGACAGGAAAAAAAGGAGAATTTATGGTCTTTGGAAGAAAAGACAGGCAACATCAGAGGACTACAAGAATGTTGTGAAGTCATGCAGGGAGAAAATATAAGTGACTATACCACTGAGGCTTACACAAGTGTACAAGGTCCAGGTGGGATCCAGTCCTGTTTAATACCTTTATTGATACTCTGGGCAAAGGGATTGAGTGCACCCTTGGTCAGTTTGCAGGCAGAGTGTTGATCTCTGGAGTGCAGGAAGGCTCTACAGAGGGACCTGGACAGGCTGGATTGATGGACTGAGGCCAATGATATGAGGTTCAACAGGGTCAAGTGCTGCATCCAGCCCTCAGGTCACAGCAGCCCCAAGCATCACTATGGGCTGGGGACAGAGTGGTTTGAAAGCTACCCAGTGGAAAAGGACCTGGGCATGCTGGTTGAGAGCAGCTGAACATGAGACAGCAGGTGCTCAGGTGGCCAAGAAGGCCAGTGGCATCCTGGCCTGAATACAAAATAGTGTGGCCAGCAGGACCAGGGAAGGGATTGTCCCCCTGTACTCAGCACTGGTGACGCCACCACACCTCAAATGCTGAATATGTTTAGAAATGGTTCTGTGAGTATTTCTGGCAGATAGCACTATACAATGACATTTAAAATTATGTAAAATTAAGCATATGTGGAAGGGTAATCAGGTCACATGTAATGACCAATTTCCCATGATATCTTTAAGGTAATATCTCAGATTCACAATTTTGCAAGTACTAGATCTGCATACTGCTCAATATATTTATGGACACAGTTAAAACTAAGAAAAAAGTGTTATAAGAATGTACAGAATTAAGGATGCTTTTGAATTTCCCTGGGTTCTTTCAAAGTCAGAATTCTGTAGGAGAGAAAACACACAGTTGATTGCTAGGAAGTTGCCTCTAATTGTGTTTCTAGGAGGATGTTGCTCAGCATTAACAGGGCAAAGGTCTCTATATAATGATGACTCAATTTTTGGCACTAGCTCTTTACAACAAAGACCCATACTTTTCATTGCTCACTCTGAGTTTCAGTGGTTTGTAGTCATGCTGCACCGGAATCAGATCTTTGCTGTGGCTAAACCTGTAGCTGCACTGAAGAGTTTTGAGCGGGGAACACACATTAATGAGCATTTCCAAAATGCCCTCTTGGGAAAAGTCCCACTCCCTGATTAAGTCACAGTGGTGCTATCAAATGCAAATACTACTAGGAACTAAGTGTGGAAGTAATCAGAATGTTCTGTGGAACAAAATCTACTGAAAGCAGAAAGTGGATTATTCAAGGTAAAATGATGTCTGGTATGTGAAAAATTGGATTTTGTGCATTTCTAAAATGACATCACTGTGGCCTATTTGGCTAAGTATTTTAAATACTTACTGTAAATTTGATGCCTAATGTTTTCTGTTTTGTCAGTGTGGAACACTTAATATTTCCTCCCCATACCAATGTTGTGAGTATCCAGTCATATTTAAATTTTATCAAGATGAACATGAAAAATCACTGCTCATTTTGGAAAATCTGGTCCCTGGGCTATAGTTATCTTTGGTTTATATATTGGGTATATAGCTGTGACTTATATAAAATCAATAATTTTATAAGAAATGGATCCTCATTCTTACTCCACCAAAGCACTGAATGTAACCTGTTATGCTGAGATGAATGAATACTGACATAAACTACATTCCAGTGTAGGTAGAGGGTTTCTGTAACCATCTGTTGTTGCATGAATCATGTTTTCCTTATGATTTTATGGGAGAATAAAAATAACACGAAGGAGAAAAAGTGGAAAAAAATAATGATATGGTCTCCTGAGAGGATTCATCTGGTTAAGTAAGTACTACTTGTGCTTGCCTTGTGTACAGCTGGCTAATTTTTATCAGTTTGGGGAAAAGTGAGATTAGAGGTTATCCTGCTACAGAAGCACAGAATAGTTAAGGTTGGAAGGGATCTCTAAAAGTCATCCAGTCCAACCCCCTGTTCGAGCAGGGCTATTTAGAGCCAGTTACACGGGACCATGACCAGATGGCTTTGTAATACCCCCAAGGAGGGAGACCCCCACCTTTCTAGGTAATCTATGCCACTGCTTGGTCACCCTCACAATGCAAAAGTGTTCCCTGGTGTTCACAGAGAGCATTCTGTGTTTCATCGTGTGCCCTTTGCCTCTGGTTCTATCACTGGGCATCCTGTAGTCCTCAAGCAGCTCTCCCAGCTGCCCAGAACTTTCAAAGATTACTGAAGTGATCTTGCAATGTCATCAGCCAGCACCTCCCTGCTCTGATAGAAAATTTTGCTATTGTGTAATATACTTCTAAGCCTGGGTTATTTTATGTTCTGTAAGTAGAAATGCCTAGGAAATGGAACGCTCATAACAGTTCATTGGTGTTTTGAGCTTGTCTGGGTATGTTTCTGAAATTTTTAGGGGGTTTTGCCATGAATAAGAAGGATGTCATGATTTTTCAATATGTACCATTCATTTAAAAGGAATTTAAAAAAAAACATTAGAAGAAATATGTGTACACCTATGTGCCCACCTTTCCTTGTAAACATTAATTTTTAACCATTTTACATTCAGTTGAGGCTGCTATCAGCCAGCCTGTGATGTCTTCTTCAAAATCCTGCTTACATGCATATTTATTTAATTCATTTTTTTTTTTACTTCATGTGTGCAGAGACCAGCTCTTAGGCATGTCTGGATATCTAAATAGTATGTGCCAGTCCACGTGACTTGGGAGACTAAGCTTCTCTGAAAGTCACAAAGATCTTATGCTGCCTCTAGGGCAGTTTGGAGTATCATGGAGTAAGGAATGGGACTTAGACACCAAATTTTTGTTCAGCATCTCACTGAGGATGAATTTCCCTTCACGTCCATCAAGTAAGACTATTCTTTTTTTCTGTGTAACTATTTTGGTTTTATCCTCTGTGTTCATGTGGTGATGTGTTTGTGGACCGTGGCTTCTTGTTAAATAAAATGTATCCTTATTACAGTGAATCAAATCCTTAGCAAAGTTAGCCAAATGGCTTTCTACCAACAGGCAGGGGAAGCTCTTCATGCAAGTAACACCTACAACCAGTAATCTTTACAAACTGGCATAATCACAGTTTACTTTCCTGAGATAGTGCTTCTGCCAGAACAGATATGTAGGTGGGTGAATGAAGCAATGTTCTAGAAAGCATGGCCCACAGAATAAATCCTCCACACTACCTGAAGGACAAGCTGTCAGCTTATATCCAGGCTATTTTTGGCTTTGAATATGTGATGTGTAGAAGAAATCAACAGTATTAATCGTTAGAGAAAGACAGGGTTTCAGAAGAAAACTAAAGCAAACAACTGGGCTTATTATTGCTCATTAACTTTCATTGGCTCTTAGGCAATTATCAGTAAATGCATATGGAATGGCTATTGTAAAACATAGCAGCAATTAAGTCCCGTTAGGAGACTTCCAAAAGTCATTAACCCAAGTAGGGGGGAGTCAAGGAGCACCAGCTTTCTATTCTGCTATCAGGAATTGTTAAAAAAAATCCAATGGCCAACATAAAATGAACCCATAGAATCTTTGGGAATCCCAAGCTGTTGCATTTGCCAGGGGACAATGTCTGTACAAAGGAGTGAACAGGCCCTGTGCTTGTGCTGACTGAGCTGTACACTAACATAACATACACTAACTGTGACTTCATAAAGGATGACATTCCTGGGGTCAGACTGGTGCGCAGCTACTCCAATTCTGTGTTAATGGCCCTTCAATATATTTGTTTTTCTTACCAGGTTCACTGTTTTCACACAGCCTCCATGATACCCCTTCTGCCTTAGCACGTTCTTAATCTCTTCTGTTCCAATTTTTACTGTTCTGTTTTTAAGACTATGTCTTCCTAGGGACATATCCATTGGTATTTTCATAAAACTGCCTGTTCTCAGAGTACTTTGGGACAGGATTAAATGTTTGCAAAGTAGTAGGCAGATGGTAGCTGCCAGCAGATCAATATCTGGCTCCAAGTCTCTCAGAATTTTCAGTTTTAGATGGGGGATACCCATCTCAAAGTGGGGAACAGGATCTTTGCACAAGAAGCACTGACTGAAAGCTTTAAACTGGATTTGAAGGGAGAAAGGGATAAAACCAGGCTCACTAGAGAGCAACTGGGGGCTGCATGCCAAAATTTGGGGGATGTTGTGCTAGCAAGATCCTTCAGTCTGCTGTGTAGCTGGAGATAGGGAATGGATTTGCATGCAGCAGCAGAGATGCCAGGGTTATAGATGTGTTAGAAATGAAAGCACCTGAGAATGGCCACACTGGGATTACGGCTTTTTCCCTCAAAAAAGGTGGTGAAATCAACAGCCCAGATGAAATCTGTCTGCACCAATGTGTGCAGCATGGGCAACAAACAGGATGAGCTGGAAGCACCAGGAGATCTGTGATATAGTTGCCATCATGGAAACATAATACAAGAGGAAAGATGAAAAAGACACTGAGATGCTGAAGAATGTCCAGAGAAGGGCAATGGAGCTGGTGGAGGATCTGGAGCACAAATTCTATAAGGAGCTGCTGAGGGAGCTGGGGCTGTTCAGCGGGAGAAAATGAAGCTCAGGGGAGACTTTATAATTCTCTACAACCACCTGAAAAGAGGTTGTGGTGAGGTGGAGGTCATTCTCTACTTCCAAGAAACAAGCAACAGGACAAGAGGAAATGTCTTCAAGTTGTGTCACAAAAGGTTTAGATTGGATATTAGAAGAAATTTCTTCACTTGAAGAGTTGCCAAGGATTGAAACAGGCTGCTCAGGGAAGTGGTTGAGTCACCACATCTTGAATATTTAAAAGACATGTAGATATGGAATCTAGGGACACAGTTGAGTGGTGGACGTAGCAGTCCTGGATCAAGTTGAACTTGATGCTCTTAAAGATCTTTTCAAACCTAAATTATTCTCTGATTCTGAGCTGTGTAAGGTACACTGCAGATCAGTTAAAAAATCCGCCTCTTTAATCCAGGAAGCTGGCATTGGTGGTCTGTGAGAATAGAAAGCAAGGTTTGTGGCATTATGCAGTGTCATTCCCTTTCCTTCTCAGCTCCACAGCAGTCTTTGAGCCTTTTATCTCTTTAGAGGGAAAGACAAAGGGGGATAGAAGAATGGGAAACTTTTCTAGAATTTAAAATGTCCTATCTAGGGAAGATTTTCTAGAAAATCTTCTGCCTTTTTATTTTTCCAGTCTCTATATCTGATGGGTACAGGTAGGTGGCATCAGCTGAACTTGCTTCATTAATCTTTATACCAGTCTGGATGAAAAGAATTGCTACACTAACATGCTCAAGTCATTTTGATGTTAAGTCATATGTCAGATCATGAGACATGATTCCAAATGTTAGTGAAATGACCTTTCCACTGACAAATGGCACACCTTTCAACTTTTAATGGTTTAGTGGGGAGCTTATGTCCAGCCAGTCACTTTCACATGTTTGGAAATAGGGCGAAAGTGCACTGTTTTTATCTGGTTTATCTATCACATCATATGAGCTAGTTAAAGATCACTGAGGTAATTACTAAACAGATTTGTAAACTGCATTTTATAATCAGATTATGGACTAATTGTAGCTTATATATTTCTTTTTAATTATGATACTATTAATACTTATAATAGATACAAGTAGCCTTCCTATATTAAGTTTGGACAACTTGCTTTGAAGAGAAGTAAAGAGGTTAAAATGCCAACGTTGAATTTAACCTATTCACGTCAGGTCCCTCAAAATCAGCTAGATCTACCATTGACATGAGCAGTCTTTAGATCAAGCCTAAAAGTAATTGAGGTGTATATTGTGCTTGTCCATAATTGTCTTCATAATGAGTCATCTCTTCCTATAAGACTATAAGACCTTTTTTGGTGGGCAATGCACATACAGTTCATACTAATTTGATTTCACATGCAATATTTTTCCTTCAACATTTCAGCAGGACTTGAGTTAAAAGAAATTTTTGACTCTATATCCATAATGACAACTTATAAGCCATATTTATCTTATAGCGTATTGTATAGCTCATTTATTGCTCCATGTGTGATAACATGAAACACAAATATTTCATAAAATAATTTTTTTAAGAAATCAAGAGAGAATTAAATTGAATGTGGCTGAAGTGCTCATGTATTAAACTTCCCCTTGTGCCCAGCCCAGCTTTCTCACCTGTTAAAGATAATATTTTTCCAACTTTCAGTGATGAAAAGAAGAAAGGTCTGCAGTAGACACAGTTCGGATACAGGGAGCATTTTGGCATACTTATTAACACACCTTGTTTTGCAGATAATGAGAACATTGCAAGCTGCTTGGGTCTTTTGTCTAAAAACTCCCACCAGAGACTCTTGTAAATCACCATGGCTTTCAGTGACTGATTCCTGTGGAGCCTAAGATGGGTTTAACAGTCATTGTCAGCTGTTTCTTTCATCTGTTGCTGCCTGTTTTGCTATCAGTGGGCACTGTGCCAAAATTCAGAGAAATCCACTGGCTTTAGGAGCCCTCCCCTTCACTCCTGTATTTGTGGTTGCACTTTTGGTCATCTCTGTGGTTGCTGTTTTGTTCAGCTCCTCATCGATGAGAGCTGTCATTTTGAAGCGCATCACACGATGACATAGATTAGTTTGCATTGCCCCATCCTAGCTAGAAGTGAAATGGAGCTAATGCCTCGCATATGGAAGAGGAATGCACAACTGTAGTGGATGAAGTGCATGACACCTTGCTGTCCTTTGAAATTTTTAACAAGACAATAGTAAGAAGTGATAGAGATTCTAAAATTACAATGTATGTTACAAATTACAATAGCAAATCTTTCATGTTTGGTAGCTGCTAGTCATATTACAAATTTATTTAAGACTCTTCACTTCTCAAGGTTTGCAGCTTATTCCTAAAAAAACACAGCAAGAGGCAACAGAGATTATGTATGCAGCTCAGACAATCACAGTGGCTAGCCTTCAAATCAAGAGAAAGCAGTGGAAAATTACTGAAGCAGGCTTAACAAATGAGTGGAAAGTGGTCCTGTCTCAGAAAAAGACCTGGGGTATTTTCATAGGGTTTGTTTGTCTGTCTGTTGTTTTTTTTTTCCTTAATCTGACTCAGAGAGTCTTGTAGGGAATGGGGAAAAAAACGAGGGTGGGGCTGGTAAATAGAAGAAGGTTTTCATGTATACCATTCATGTCGCAGAATGTAGATGGATAACAATGTTTTGAATCTTGGAGTGTCTTTTTCCTAAACAAATCATGAAAGGGCTGCAGACCACCAAAGAGGGTAAGTTCCAGTTTTGAAGTGGAAACTGTCCTATGTTTAGTACAAATAGCTGAGAAACATCCTTTGTAGAAAAATAGCTGGGAACTCAGAAATATATTAGATTTGTGTTTAGAATCCTGAGAGTGGGTATCAGTGATCTCTGTGATTCCAGGACTCATCCATACCACTTCTGCCTGGCTCATCCAGGAAAGCACCACTTGAAGACTCTCATCTGGAACAGATCTCTGATCTCTTGAAGGTCTAAATACATGGTAATTTGATGAAATACAGAAGCAGGTCATTGAGACAGCCTGGTGCTTACCAAGTGCTGTGATCAGTGTCCTGCTAAGTTTCCTTCTGTTGCTGGCACACTGAATCTCAAATTCTTTTTTGTAGAGTGGGGGAACTTCAATGTAAGCAATATAAAAAGGTGGACTAGTGGGATGGGAAAAAACCGAAAAGGAGAATAGCATCATCATTGCTGATGATAGATTGTTCCCAAAGCTTTTTATGTTGTTTTCTTTCCTTAGATTTTTAATGAGATGCAGGAGTATAAACATTTTGGGAGGCACAGGAGAATATGAGGGCATGTCTCCTCACAGCCTGAGTATTTAAGTATTCTTAGAGATTTTTTTAAGCATTTTAAGACAGGAAGAGAACACAGTCCCTAGTGTTTGTTATTGGCCAGGCAATTGTCTGCTCAGCAATTGTAGGCCAGATATATGAAATTCAGGTGTCTTGCAGGGAATGAAGGTCTCACCACATGGAATAACCTGAGAGCAGAATATGTAGTAGCCAGCAGCCAGCACCTATCTCATTTTGAATTCACCCTCAAACCTATTTGTAATTGTTTGGATTTTTTTCCCTGTTTCCAGTATCAGAAGTAGTGCTGTGACTTCTGATATCATAAGTCAGTGGACAAATTAACCTAATGAAATCCACCTTTATATCCAGAGAAATTTCAGAAGCAGTTTTTCATGTTCAGTATAGGTAACCAAGTGCACTCTTCTCTGAAAATGTTTTCATTGCACTATTGAACTCCCCAGTTACAGAAAGATAAAGCAGTGCTTTTGAACTTTGCTTCTGTCACTTTGATCTCAACGTGAGGTCTGTCTCAGTCTCAAATCTGTGTTTTGCTTCTGTGCTCTTTTCCTCTTTGCTTAAAAAGTATGATTTGTTTTGTTTTGTGTAATAATTGTCTCCACTAACAATTATATAATTTAGAAATGTCCTTGGGTTTTTTTGTTGTTAGTTCGGTTTTATTTTTTGGGTTTTTTTTCCTTTTTTAATTGGAAAGGATATCTTTGTAAGAATCTATATTTACTTTACAGAGGTGCTTTTTGTCCTGAACAGATTAGGATTCTGGAAAAGCAGAGATTGTTACTTATACAAAGCCATGTAGTTGGCAGTTGTTAACTTGAAAATTCAAACAATACTGCCTCTTGCTTTAACAAACCAGTTCCACAGCAGAGACATGTTTCTTACTAGAATTGTAATAGGTATGAAGGGTACCACCTAATGCTCTAATCACCATCCTGTAAAAGCAAGCAGGACACAATCTGTAGGAACATGAAAGCATGTCAGTTTTGAGTGCAAATGCAGCATTCAAGCTGCAATGTGAGGAAGAGATGCTTGTGTTAAAAACATCTGCTATGGACTTTGCACAAAACAATCTAATTCCTGTTTTCCAGTGCTATTAAAGGTTTAGAAAAAGTTGGTCCCTAGATCTATCAATCTACTAACTCTCTCCAAACTTTGCTCTGCTTTAAAAAACAACAGCTTGCATCTCACGCTGAAAGACATTCTTCAAACACACAAGTGTGATTTACTATGTTCATTGCACAACTAATAGTGGAAATTAATGACTTTTCTGTTAATGTACAGGTGTTTAACACTGAATTAATGACATCAAAGGGCTCAAGATGAGTAAAAAGATATTTATTTCCTCTTAAGACTCCAAAGGAAAATTTGTATTTAGGATACTGTCTTTGACAAAGATCAGTCAAAGACAGTGAACATTTCTATTAGGTTTCACGTACAGATTGCAATTGTAATTTATACTGTTGAAAATGCATCTGAAAGATCATTCACTAGACAAAGCAAAAGCTGTGCAAGCAGGCATAGAAATCATCCCCCCATCAGCAGGCAGGTACTCAGCCATCTCTGTCTCCAGGGCTACATCACACCAATGGTTATTTGAGGAGGCAAATGTCATTACCCCTCTTCCCTCCTCTTTTCCCAGCTCTTCCATGCTGAACATGAAGCCATGTGGTATGGAATACTCCTTTGGTCTCTTGGGGGCAGCTGTTCTGGCTGTGCCCCCTCCCAGCTTCTGGCACCTGTCCTGCGCCGGGCCAAGAATTGAACTTTGACAATTCTTGTGTGTTCCTTCCAGCTCAGATTATTCCATGCCATTCCACCCCATTCCATTTTCCTTGTACACCTTCAGCACACCTGCAGGCAGGCTGCCAGATGAAGTAGAAAAGGCCTTGGTTTTGTGCAAGCACTTTTCACTATTACTGAAAACATCCCTGTGTAATCAATCCAAAGCAGAGCCCCATGGCTCCTGTGAATATGATTAACTCAATCCCAGCCATATCTACCCTCCTGAGTGAGAAGAAAACTGGTGAGACTGTTGGTCTCACCAACAGTGCTCATAGTTAGCAGGTAATGTTTCATGAGCTGTTTAAGCATTGTTTAATATCTACTTTCTAGTAAGTTGCTGACATGGGATTTGTGAGGCCTCTTTTATTTTTTATCATTATAATCCTGTTTATGCTGACAAATTTAATTTTTGAAGGCTAGTAGTGAGTACAAATGGAGGACAGTCCACTTATTTATATTCCCTTAAAAGTACAGTGGACTATGAAGTAAAAATTCTTTGGAAGAGAGGGAGAGGGAGAGGAAGAAAGAATAGTAGGAGAACAGGAGGGCAGTCTTATAATAGAAATTTGAAATTACTTAATGAACTTTAAAGCAGTAGGAAAAGGCAAAAAGAAATGCAAACCATAAAAAGATTTTGAAGGGGAATTTTCATAATTCTTCATTCAGTATACTTTCAAATTGACACTGAGTGACCAATATTACTGATCTTAAAAATGGTTTTCTTCTTACAATATTTTGTGATAATCTTATATGCTTTTTCTATCAGTTTTTTTTAATACAAAAATACTCACATGAGGGACTCACCCCTCTTAATACAAGCAGGCTTTAGAGCAGATTTTTTCTTTGAAGTGGTTATTTCTGTGACCTGTGGTGATCAGGTGGTGCTCTGCATTAAAGACTTTCTAAAGACAGTTTGTAATGAGGGACACTATTTTGTATAAACCTAGGAAAAATATTTGGGGAAAACAAGTAGGAAATGAGGAGGGAAAAGGATCCAGCTTAGAGAATATCTTGCCAGAAGTTTTCAATGTATTGGAGCTGATCTGTTTTTCGAGTCTGCAACTTCTTCCCTTCCCCCCCCATCTTTTTTTCTAATCCTACCAGCCCATCTAAGAAAATAATCTCTTTTCATACAAACTCTCATGTGTACTCAGAGTATTTTTTTTCCCTAATACAATTAAGTTCACATGATGTGCATCTGCTCAGAAAAAGAGTATATTGTTTTATTGAGGTTTGCTAGTAAGGAAGTAAAGAAGTTATTTTCTTTTGTTTGTCAGAAGTATTTCTGAGATGGAAAATTTCTTAATGGTGCATACTTCTTCCAAAGAGATCCCTCTTCTTTTTTTCCTTTTTTTCATTTCTGGCTCAGATAATTTGTTGTTGGTTTTCCTTTTTTTCTTTTTTTTGGCTTATGCCCCTTAATGTTTCACAATATTTTCAAATAACTTCACAGCACTTACAGACAAATATGCTTCAGCAAACTCTTGTTAGAATGTGTTGCTTCTAAACACTTTTACCTGTTCACAGCCTTCTTTTAAATGCAGCTGAAAGCCACAGGGAGATACCTTCAATTTTAGTGTTTTCATATCTTGATCTCTGTAGATGATATTGATGAGGGAACTGTTCTCAGCTGGCGACTGCTGAAAGCATCACAGTAAGAGAAGAACTGCTTATATTTTTTTTTCAATTTTTTGGCTCCAACACTAAACAGCTTTGAATATCTTATTAGAATGAAGTATCATTTAATGCTATCAAAGCCAGAGATTTACGCAACTTTCTAGCAGCAAAGGAGATGCAAGACACCTCCAGGGTGTGCTTCTAGTGAGCAGTGAGTGGCAGCAGAAATAATCAATGTTCAAATGCATATGTATTACTGAAGATATTTTAAATTTTATTTCTTTGGAACCTGTAATACCTGTAGGTTTCAAAAGATCAGAGAGACAGGATGAAGTTTACTGTGAGCACAGTGTGAAATTAGGACCCGCAGTCCATGAGAAGAAGGTGTTCCTAACCTCCCTTTTGGAGGCTAATCAAATACTTTGTGGTCATTCTGTAATGAATATTACTATTATTATACATATTTACATCATCAGAATTCCAAATAGAATTTAAAAGGACATCTGCAGAGAAATATAAGGTTTTTGGGGTTGGTGCCTGATTGTTTTTAATTGATAGTACGTTAATGTATGAACATTGTGAAAATCATACAGGAGGGTGAGTTAGTGTTACAGTGCAGTGTTTTCCCCCTTGTTTCCATATAAACAAGTTTTTCAGGATTGGCAACAGGTTTTCATTTTGTTTTCTGTTTTATAGTGTAAGGCTTATCTGGCTTCCATCCCCTTCTGTGAAGAGCAGACAAAAATCTCCCCGAGCTGTGACTTAGCAGCGGGTCTCCCCAGGCTGTAGCAAGGCCTGCACAGTGCTAGATAAGGAAAGAGTATACTTCAAACAGCTTGGCATTAATCAGCCAGCAAGGCTTCAAGCTCAATGTTAGAGCAAAGGAATGCAGTTCAGAGGCTCGCCTACATTAAATGAAATTAAACCAGACAGACTCACTTAATTTTTACTTTTAAAAGGCTCTTGAAGTGCTGTTTTAAACTAGTTACTTTGTGATGCCACTGAGTGAGGCGGTTAATCTGACTCATCAGAGAGGGAAAGCAGCAGAGCCCTTGGGATTCTTTCGGAGAATTGCTGGTCTGGCCTTTGAAACAATTTCCTTATATCTTATTCATACCTTTTCAGCATAACATATTGTATCATATATTATCTTTAACCAGAAGATTCAGCTCCTCCTTTCATATTACTGTTAGGGCAATCTTTGTAAGGAATGTAGATGGCAGCTTCATTGCTCTAGGAGGCAACACACAGTCTTTTACTTTGCACCCAAGAACTATTCTTGTGTGATTCAAGGTCAGGGTTAGGTTGTGACTTTAAGGGCTGTGAATGAGCTGACAGCAAAACTACATTATAATGAACCCCTCATTGTGCTGAGAAAGGACATGGGAGAGTCTGAGGAAATCATTGTAGAAAGCTGAGGAAAACGTTTTCCTTTATCTGTTTTCCTCATTTTACAAGCCCCTACAATTAGAATATAATCAATACAATCTGTAGTATATTGATGATATATGATTTTTGGAAACAGCATAAGTGGCAAGTAAAAAAGAGAGTCTAAAGTCTAAACAGAATGTACCGAGGAAATCCTGTATTTATAGAAACTGTTCCAAAGTGGTTCTCTATTAAGGATCTCTTTCCTAATTAAGTGATTAGCCAATCACAGCAATCAATTTATGCTAATGATAGGGCTAATAGTGAATTCCCAGTTGGGGTTTAAATCCATGGCTGTAAGCTCAGAAGCATCTGTTCTAATGATTAAACCATTTGCTCTGTATATATCTGATACTAGCTCCATCAGCTAAACTAATGATAACTGTAGCTCTTTCACCTTAGGCAGAAAGTAAAGCATCTAAGGAAAAATCTTGTTCTGATAAACTCTTCATAGCTATATCTTTTTGTCATTCTGCTCTTTGAACTATTGCTGAAACAAAAATAGGTCTGCAGTGCTTAGAACTGTTTCCTTTCCTCCATCAGAAACAAAGGTCACTTACCAAAAGGATGAAGGCTCATACTGAGCATTGAAGCCTTTCTGGAGCTCGTGTATACTTGCTACTGATGTATGTAGTTTCATTGACAAAATAATAGCCTTAAATACAAATATTCAGGGGATTTGTGGAGGTTGAAGAAATTTCAGTAGGATGCTGGAGGAGTTCTGTGTGAGTGAGAGGAAAGGGAGCTTTCAATAAGCAACTGACATCAGATTTTTATGATTCCAGCCTTACCAAAGAAAAACTTTAGAAATCAAAATAAATTAGCATTTATAACTCTAAGAAATGAAAGCAACACTTTTTTTATCTGTCTGAAGGCCAAATCTCGATCTTGTCCTCCCATCTGTCTCTTTCCTCTAATTATTATAATATATTTAACATTCTTCTAAAAATGAAGATTTTAAAATAGGATTATATGCAGAAGATTATATGTAAGACAATTGCCTATATATCATGTCCCATCTGTCTTGGAGATTTATGTAATTCACTTAAGATATATTTACAGGTATTTGTTATACTGAGTGGGATTGGTTGGTTTAGTGTACATTCAAGCATCTATTTCTTATTTTTCACCACAGATGTTTTTTTTTGGAGAGTTTTGGACCATTGCCCCACTCTAATATATTGTTTTCAAAATAGAGCTATTGAAATAAGGCATTGTTGCAAGAAGAAAAATGCAGTTTGGAATACAGCATTAACTGAAAGCAATTTGCTATCAGAATGTGATTTAATTTATGTTAACACCTTTTTATTTTTTTAAGTAATGAACTGCTACATGAAGGAGGGAAACCAAGCACAAAAAAAAAAAAAATCTTTACTCCTGCAAGAAGAAAATCCTGTACTTTCCAAGCATTTCCTCCTGTGTTGTCATATGGAGAGGAGTTACACTATTATTAGCCTACTGTGTTTGGTTTTTCTACATAGCATTAAAAGAGACCTAAGAATCAGAACTGAGTATATGAAGATGACTGCTTTCTGTTTCCACTGAAGATGGACCCCATTATCATCTGGACTTTAACTAAGCAATGTTCATCTTTATTATCTTTATTTCAATATTTAAATGAAAGTAAAATAAAAGTTCAGGAGGACTGAGGGATGGAAAGGCTCATGGGGAATCACAGAATGGAAGAAGAGGGAAAGAGTTCCAGTAGACAGGGAAAATGTGGCAGAGAAAATGTAAGGGAAGTGACAGGAAGAGAAAAGAAAAGCAGCAAAGTTTGTGGGAAAGGAAAGGTGCTTTCACACCTCTGTATTTTAAGTGAAAATTGTCATGTGTTTAGTAAGTGGAACTGACTGCAAAATCTGGTGGGGGCAGAGACAGAGGGACAAGCAGGCTTAGAGAAAAGCTAGCACATGAAGCATTTTGTCCTGTTTAGTCATTACCCCAGGTTTAGTGTCCCAAATGAGAGATCTAAGGCAATTGCAAGTCAGACCTGTGTGGCACTCAGCAAGCTGAGAAAAAGGAAACTGGTGGGGATGATTTTTGGAAGGGGGGAGAAAGATGTGATAAAGTGTAGCACTCCAGACAGCAATATGAGACAGGATAAGGTGCTAATTTGCTCCCATGGCAATCATATGATATGCTTGCATATCCAGCAGAAGAAAGATATGAGGATTTTTTTTCCTTCCCTCCCCTCTCAATTTCCCCCCTCCTTATTTCCCATTCAGTCATCTGTTCTGCAGTGTGTTGTTCTCCTCAGTCAGGAATGACCAATCAGCTATTGATAATTCCTGTCTTCTGGGAGATGCTCTTGCATTGGGCAGCTGTCTTCCCAAAGACAGTGGCATCACCTTCCTAAAAACCTCTTACTTTGCTATTCTCAAGGCTGCAGGCTTGAGTTTGTCCCAGAAAGCAATCATGCAGTTGTCACTCAGCGTGCTGTCACCATATGCTGGCTTGATGGGAAGCTGTCTCCCAAGCAAACGGGATTGTCCATTCTCCCAGCCCGTGATTGTGTGGGTGCACATGTGCAGCCGTGCAGGTGGTGTCTGTGTGTGTGCAAGGCAAGCAGAGCTAGCATCAAATGATTCAGGAGAGATTGTTGGTCACATATGCTGTGTGAAACCTGGCAGCATTGAACATTTTCCATTTTTACTTACAAAGAATCCAAAGCCCCATAGGTCATAAAAATCCCCCAAACAAACAAAACCCCCCACAAATAAAATAAGCATGCTTTTGTGGCTATTGGGGGTCAGCCCAATAATTTCAAATATCCTATTTGTGTAAGTGGAAATACTGGTTTATTCACATCTAATCATCCACATTTTCAGCAGCTGGTATGAGCTACATCTGGAGGCAGAAACATAATAAAGATTCCCCTGATACTGATAGTCTGTGAGAGTAGAAACTATTTTAGAGCATTTAAATGACAGTCTTTTTCAAAATTGTTAGCTACTAAATCAGTTTAATAGGCACACTTCAAAACTCCACTGGGAATCATCCTTCTCTCTTTCTTTTTTTTCTTTTCTTTTTTTAGGCACAGACACTAATCTTTCTTAAAAAAAATATGTAAACACAAGTGAATACTAACATATTCTAGCAGTTATATTTTGAAATTCCCTTGTGTCCCAATGAGGATACTTAATTCATTGGAACTATTCACATCAGTGAGACAAGGACAGTAATGGAAGAAAAGTGTAAAAACACCATTTAGGCTTCTGTTTGGAAACTGAAGGGCAAATCTCCCAAGGCTCAGTATGGCTTTGCCAGGTTTCTTTTTCTTCTGTTGGATCCAGAATCACTCCTTGTATAATCTTTTCTTCCAAAACAGTAGCAAGCATTCTTTCTTTGTGATTTGTGGAATAAGACAAGAATATAAATGATGTTCTTTCTCACCTCTTATGAGGTGAATGGGTCAGGACAGATGTCCTGTTTTGTGTTTACATGTAGACATCTGCCATCCTCCAATGGGAGCAGTGCTCCTGAATGTATTCCCAAAACAGATGCATGGTGCATCTTCTACCAGGAAGAGGCACCACCTTCAGCACATCTCTGCATGTTTTATTTCCTTATGAGCTTAGAGTGACATTATTGGAATTGTTTGGAGGATTCCCTGCTTTTTGAAATGTCCACACTCCATCACAAGGAAACAAAATCTTCAAGCTTAGTTTTCTTGTATGTTGGACAAGTTGTAGCTAAAAGGCAGGGATGATTTTGTTGGTGATGGTTGGAATGGGATTTTAAATAGTGACACTAAAATCTCATCCCTGGATGTGATTTGAATTAGTGACTACATCTGAGGAGAGGAAATCTCTGTCTCTGAAGACTTGCATGAGGGATGGATTCCCATTCCTTATGTTACCTTCTGTCTCCAAGTAGCAATAATCAAAATAGTTGTTGCTGTTGAACTGCATTCATGCATTATCAGTTCAGTGATTAATTAATTTAACATCGGCTGTTAAAAAACCAGAGAAATAAGGGCCGTAAAAGCTCTAATGTTAAAAAAATCCTATACATCTTCAAATTCTCAATTGTCAATGAATTTTCTGATTAGATCACTGGCCAAAAAAAGTGTTGCTATAACAAAAAGGTCTGTGAGACTACTAGCAATTCTTCCAAAAAACATTTTACAATTTGATAGATTTGTTTTGTTTAGGTTTGGATTTTTTTGAATGTTGTCAGAATATGACAAGAAAGGAAATTTACCCCTTTTTTATTAAATAGTTCCCCCTATGAAAATTGCCTTGTATGCATGCAGATTCTAGAGCTGTACAGTTTTGGAAAGTTATTGAAGCCAGATTGCCTAATTTTGAAAAATGCTCATAGATGTCTGGACTTTCACAGAGTGCACAAGTTCCTGTGAAGCCATTGTGTGTGGTTGGCATGATGCAAGCTTGGCATGTTTCTGCAGAGATTGCTGATTATGATGTGCAAATGATGCAGTAGAGGACATAAATCAGAGGTGTATTAACATGCAAGCAACAGAGTTATACCCTGTCCTAAATTATTATCTTTATAAGAAATGCTGACAGTATTCTGAAGTCAGTTAAGTACCTTAATACTGATTTTTATATAGAAGGTGTGCAATTAGTGTGGTCAAGGCAGAGAATCTGCCAAGTGAGGAAAATATAATGAGGCCTCACTGATGCCTACTGTAACCTGCTAAAGGTTTAGCTTCTGCAACAGTAGAAACATCCATGAGGGGAAAGGTAGAAGCAACCACAGAGGTGGTCTGAACACTGGAAGGGAAACCTGTGGCTCAGAATTTGCTGTCTGCATTTGGAAATCTGGGCTTCTTTCTGGCCATGAAGTTGGAATTCAATCCTTCACATAGGACCAGGATGTATACACTTACAGAGCTGGAAAAATGCATGGAAATCCTAAATGACAGGAATTTGAAGGAAAATTTGTGGTGAAAGCAGTCATTTAATTGAACAGAAGTTGAGCAGGTAGGATCTTTTCATTTAATGTGAGATTCTTTTCTAAATGTCTGCTTTGAAAAGGCATATAGCTGTTGCCTGTCAACTAAATTGGACTAGTGTTTTGATGCCACATATTTTTATGCACCACTGGAGCAGAAATGAAATCTGTCAATAATAAGCTTGGCCATACAGGTGTACACCCACTTACATTCAGTCTTTATAAAAACCTATTCCATACCTCACTGCTGGGAGGTGAAACTAGTGACAGAAAACATATGAGCCTTCCAGAGCCAATGTGCTGCAACTCACATTTCCTCTTATCAGGGAAGAAATTCTATTTTGTTTTATATTCTAAGAACAGAGCAAAAAACAGTTCAAATACTAAACACATTCAGTGTTCCTGTCAGTGCCAGACTTCTGCACTGGAGGACTTTTTGTATGACAAGAAATCAAAAGCTATTGTTCTCTGGCAGTCCTGCATGTCGTTCATTCTGCTTCAATAAAAGAGAACACAAAAAGTGGCAACTTCTGCAAGTGTGCAAATGATGTCTCTCATTGGCAGTAGGCTTTTGGCTGGGATTCAATGTAGGCACCAAAGCTAGGGCCAGCCAACACTTAGCATGTTTGTTTATGTACATTATATACGCTGGAAACATATGGTCCTTGTAGTTTGTTGCTTTCTGAAGGGACTGGCTTGTACTCTTCCAGAATTAGATGAAAGCATATGAAGAAAATCACGGAGGAATGCAGACTGCGACAGACAATCACAAATCTGTGACTGACACAGATGTTCCACAGGGCATATGAAATGCACCTTTACTCCATAGATCACCAGAATTTAAATTTACTGAACTTTCCTCTTAAAGAAACATGTATTTGAACATGTCATTACCATGGGGTTGAGTAGCTGTTTTAATATTATTTGTGTGAAGCAGACTTGAAGTACCTCATGCATTTCATTTTCATGTGATTGATGTTGTCATGTGTGGTCCTTGGAGGGCAAGTGAAGTTCTCTTGACTTCCCCTGGAAGTCTCTCTTTTAGTAGTATTTCTACCCCTTAAATGATACTAGGTGTCAGACTTGAAAGTTATAGAATTGTACATAAAGGTAGATGTAAAGGAAGCGTCACAGTCTTCTCCTGGGAAGTACATAGGATGTGATTATTAATAAAATTTCACATCTTATAACACTTTTAAAACAATATATGGAAATAAGAACCTCAGCCTCTTGCCTTCGGTTTAAAAAGAAAAAAAAATCTTTTTTTTAGGGGATGTAGGAGCACAAAATAATTTCCAGTGTGAGTAACATAGTTATTTCAAGAGTTGTTTTGAATTTCTGCATTGTCCCTACTGAAAAGGGAGGGACAGTGTTTGAACAGGGGTTTTAGAGGGGCTCAGTATGCTGAGTATATGTCTATAAATATGTGTGTGGTCACAGCTGGCCTATCACACATTTGTTCAGACACACAGTCACTCTGCAGTTTGAGGTTTAAAAGAAAGAGCTGAATGAGGCCTTTTCAATGGGCATAATATTTAAATGGTTTTGATTCTTTTTACTAATAGGATTCAAACCACTTTGGTAAATTATCATGTTAAATTCCCTAACTCTGAACCTGGAAACCAGATTTATCACCTGCAAGTAGTGCAGTGAGTCCAGTACATGCTCACATTCACACTACGCATTCACCACGGAACATGTTCTAGTTAAGATCCTATTAGCTGAATTACCTTGTAGCAAATTATAAACATCACCATGATTAGAGGGACCAAACATCTCCCTGTTAATTTCTGCAGAACAGGAGCTCTGAGCATCAAAGCTACCACTGCAATTAGGAGGAAATTGGGTTGCTGCGCTGTATTGACAAGCAACACTATGAATAGCACAGGTGTGAATACCTGCTCTCCTGGGGAAAGCCAAACACAGCAGACAGGGAGTCTCCATGGATCACACATGGGCTAACTGAAGGGACTGGTAATTTGAGCTACTTCCGAAGTAAATGAAATCAGACAAATGGTGAGGTAGATTTCGCAACTCTTTAGGATGCTTCTATTTCATAATTTGCAACGTGTGTAAACACCTCAGCTCCATTGGAAACGACAGTGGTTGTGAGAGTGGCATCCAAGGGCTAAATTTGGCTTGACATGTAATAAGTGACATAACTACACCTGGGATAAAAGTGTTAGGAATACAAAATGCATCTCTCTAATAATTCCATCTTGCTTTTTCTGCTTCCCTACTGTCAGGGTATCTGCTGGAGTGGGAATCTCCTTGACACAGAGCAGATAAATAAAGTTGTTCTCATAAATGAGCTATTTAGAGTGCCTTGTTACACTGTGGTTTGGTTTTGTTAGCTTTTTTTAATTTGGGCTGTTCTGAACATCACTTTTCCATGTTGTAAATTGCTGCTCTGACTTTCAGGTAAGTTTGCTGAAGGCATATATGGCAATTGTTAGCTAAATCTGGTTAATGTTTTTGAAACAAAATATGATAAAAAGTTGAGTTTCTGCTACCCTAGAAGGGAGGGCATGGCTGGAGGTATCAGTGTTTGCTGTTGTCTAGAGAGTCAGAAATCTCTGTCAGACCTTTTGTAGCTCTTCCCTTTTTTTTTTTTTTTTTAATTTTTTTTAAAATTAATTTTATTTTTTTTCCCCTGAAACTGTCTAATTTAAATTAACAAGCTGATTAGGAAAATTTTTATCAACTTCACCCAATCTTCCACTAGACCCAGTTAAAGGATAAAGAAGTCTGCTGTACAAGGAAAGGCTGAGAGAACTGGATTTGTGCAGCCTTGAGAAAAGAAGGTTTAGTGAAGGTCTTAACACCGTTCAAGTATTAAAAGGGTGCCCACAAAGAAAATGGAGGCCCCCTTTTTACAATGAGTCATGTGAAAAGGCAAGGGGCAATGGGTACAAGTTACTCCCAGGGACATTCCAATTGGATAAGGGGAATGTTTTTCACTATGAGAACAATCAACCATTAGGATAATTTTCCCAGGGAAAGGATGGTTTCCTTGATGTTGGACAGTTTTAAGATTCAGCTGGACAGGGTTCCGGGCCATCTTGTCTAGAAGATGCTTTTGCTGTGGAAGGTCAGACCAAATGATCTATGAGTAGCCTTCCAAACTGACATTCTATGACTGTATGATCCTGGTGTTCATGCCCTATCCCTATACAACTCACCACCTTGTTTCTTAATTTGCTGCATTCTCCAATTTTAAATACATTTCTTTTCTGGATCCTCAATTAGGGAGCTGCTTATTGCAGGTCTGTAGTTAGGGAATTCTGTATTGTCTGAGTAAGAATGCAGGGGAAAAACATGGAAGGGATATTTCTTAATTTTATCAGTCTACATTGCTATATTTATATACTTTTTATTCAATCATAATTTTGAGAACAATAGTTTTATTTTTCCTTGTAAGTCAGGAAATATGAATTTTCACAAGGGCATTTGAAATGAAACAGATTATAAAAATACAGTAATAGTAACTATTACTTGACAGTTTTAATCACTAGTATAATGCCAGCAAGGTTCAAAAAAACAAACCCTCTAGCCCTGTTAAAAGCAATGATACAAGATATGTAGAAAATGAGCATAAGATGTTTCTATTTTGTGTTATATCAGTTGCTGTACAGAATTGGTGTTTTGACTCACATTTGTACTTCTGCTGATAAATGAATCCCTTAGACTGAGCATTTTGCAGGTGACAGCTGCCTTCAAGGACAAACACAAAGGCTTGTCGTAGGTCTCAGCACGCTGATGTAATGGTGAAAAAAACATCAGGAAACCATGAAGAAATAAATAACTGGAGCCCCATCATTATGATAGTTAATGGCTTTAGGGATGGCACTAAAGCAGACAATATGGTCAGAATGAAGTCTCCATCTGTGTTACTGCTGTCAAGGGAAATAGTTTTACATCATTTCTTATCTCTCTTTTGGTCCATGTGACAAGTAGTCCGTGAGGCGTTCAGACCCTGATCTGAACTAACTAATGAAAGATGATAGGATGGGAATTGATAAGTGAATTTACCTTCACCATAAACCCTACAACGTCAGATGGCAACTCCCACTCCTATGCTTTTTCTAATCTTTCTTTCAGTATGGTGGCCCTGAAAACCTTCACACACAATTCCGAAATGTCATTTTCGCAGTGATTCAGAAGTGATCAGAAAGGCAACCAAAATGACATAGAGAGCATGGCTAAATTAATGGGCTGTCAAAAAAGTATTCTCACTTGGAGGAATTTCAGGCTTCTCTCAGATCTGATGTTAACCCAGAAAAAATCTTGACAAAACTGAATTCTATTAATTTTCAACAGAAAAGTTGCAGTTTCTTTATTAAAAGTTTTGCAGTATACTTTTGGCTCATAACTAGACTGTTTGTGTTTATTCTGTCTTCTGGGAACAGGCAAACCCTAGCACAGTTCTGATGCCTGATCCCAGAGAGAGGTCAAGAGGGTTACTCGTGAGTGAAGTAATATACAAGCTTAAATGTGAGCACAGTGGGAGACACAGTTTAATGATCAGGTTCACTCTGACTAAGAACTTTAAATGCTCATTTGAAATTGTCCAAGCTGTCTAGGAAAAAAAAAACCAGCTAATTAAACAAACATCCCTTGACAAGCAGCCCTTTCCTCTCAGCCTCAACAAGGCTGTGTTGCAAGGTTACTGATATATCTGAAAATTACTGCATAAAAGGTGTTCTGTAGGTAAGGTCTTATAATAGATTTAGGCACTAATTAAAGAACAGAGAAGAAGAATCTCACCAAGCAAGGACAAAAATCAACTTTTAAAAATTGCATTTATATTTGTAAATTAGGTTTATATTTTTAGAAACTTTCAGGCTGTCTAACTTGGTGTACTTTTTTTCAGACTCTCTTTTCTGGTTTGAGAATGTAATTCAGGATTATTCCTTTTTACAAGACCACCCTCATGATTCTATAAAGGTAGCAGATTACAATCCTGCTTTTGAACTGACTTGATGATATGAAGAAGTAATGGCTTAATCCTTCCTCTTCTGAAATTTGTGTTTTGAATGCCTACATTACTAACTAATATCCCTTTATTGCCTTAATTTTCATTGTATCTAGTATTGTGTCCTACATGCCCTTCAATATTCAAGCTCATAGCCAATGTCATTGAATTATAGCAAAGAAATATAGCCTAGTTGGTTGGGTAAACTCTGAGTGAGTGCTTAACAGTTTTGAAAATAATAAATGATATCCAAGTCATGAATCATCTCTTACTCTGTGCTAACTCCGGTCGCCAGAGAGCAAGCAGGCTTGAATGCACATGGATTTTGGATGGGGTGAGTTCCTGTCTAGGGCTTCTCTGAAGAGAACAGAGAAAACTAGCTGAGACTTTAAAGCTGCACAGCATTTTATAACACAGTGACAAGAGTCCTATCAAATATGATCAAACAAGTATCAGTTTCTACTGGTTCATAGATAGAGACTTAAACTTGTTCACCTTGATCTAGGTCACCTAACAGCATAATTTAAAAAGGTGGCTTGTTTGCCTTTTCTTCAATAAAGAAAGTTGTGTATGAGGAGGGCCAAATGTTAAAGAAATGTCTAAGGTTCTCTTACTTGTTTGATGTTTTTGGGAAGAAGAGGAATTGAGAACAAAGAGAGCTGTAAACTTAAACACTTAAATAACCTCATTAATAATTTATGCTGTGAATCAGGGCATATTACCTAAGGTTTTTCAAGTAAAAGACCAGAGCTAGATCTTTGTCATACTTTTTTTTTTTAAATTTCTTTTCTTTTCAATAGTGAAAGTGAAAATTAGAAGTAAATGGTGTCTTGAAATGATTTGCTGAAAAAAAACCCCAAACAGTACTTTGGAAGATGTTCAGCTAGAATTTCAGATGCACAGAGATTTTTTCCATTCTTGGGGGTGTGGAGCAAGGGGTGCATATATTCTGAATTTCTGGACTAGAGTTTATAAGAAGTTACTAGCTCTCAATAAATGAAAATCAGCTGCTCCCTTGGTTCTACAAATAGAGTAAGGGAGTAGGAGTTTATGTCTCCCAAACCTTGTATTTTTGGGAGAGTGAGTCAGTCCTCCTACAAATGTCAAAACAATTAGCTATGAGTGTTTTACAGTGAATTTTCTGGATAATAAAGGCCACATATTTGATATAAACATGAAACAGTTAGTTTGCACACTTTAGCATATGGTTTGACTGACCAGAGCAGTACATGATTAAGGAGTATAGATAGGGGGTTAGTTCTAGTTCTGAAATCAAGGAGGCTGTAAGTAGTTCTCAGTTGAGTCTGCTCCATGTTCCATTCAAAGAAAGTAATGCTTAAGTTATATCTGACAAATTTAAACCAATGTCTTTGTGCTGCATCTAGTTCACCTCTTGCAATATGATTAGACGTGTGCTTCATCTCGGTTTGAAATGTATCCCTTCCACACTGGCAGTTCTGCTAGGTGGCAAATAATGAATCATGCAAACGTGGAAGTTTACAGCCAAACTGGATAATGACCGCAAAGCTGCCAACTTCTGCTAGGAAAGAAACAGATTCTCTCCTTGCAATTCTGAGCTACTGAAGTAAGCAGTTGTGCCCCTACCTTGTTGTTTTTCTGTATTTGTGCTTTCTCATTCCATAATGATTTTTCATGTAAGCCATGGGAAGTTTATTTCCCCAGTTTCATTGTGACTCGGATCCATTCCCCCAAGCTGGGTGATGGAGCTCTGCATGAGTGTGATTCAGGGCTTCTGGGAAGGTGGAATGAGACCCATCTGTGTGTTCCAAGCTCCAGCCATACCACCCACAGGTACTCACACTGTGTGCTGAGAGTGCTGCAGGAAGATGCACAATCCATGTGCAGCTTCTGTCTGAGCTTTCCTTGTCTGAGACTGCAGGCACAGACTCTGTAAAGAGATTCTACAGTCACCTTCAGCTTTCAGTGCTTGTAAGAGGAACAAAATGTCTGAGGCCTCTACAAACTTCTTTGTATAGAGTGAGTAGGATTTAAAAGTCACTTGCTTTCCCCACGTCCAGAAATTTCAGCCAAGACTTCCATGACCTGACTTTCCTGATTACAAATAATTATATGCTTTGGTTTAATAGCTCTTTTTGAAGACTTTAGATGTTCTCTGTCTAGCAATACTTTTATTTTGTTTGGAATACTATACCTAGTCTGTAATTTTTCATAACGAGTTTTGGATATTAGATTTTTTGCTGTATTCCACCCTTCTCCCTTTTTTCTGACTTTTAAATCTTAGTAACTCTTCATCAGCATTTGCTTAAAACCTGCTTTAGAAGTAGTTTTCTAAGGTGTCTCTGAGAAAGGCATGTCATATGTATCATTAACTTCTGTCAAATCAGGTTTTAAATTACATGCGATATTTCTTTTAGTCAAAACAAAAATTGTCCCAATTTTAACCTTTAGGGGAGTAGAAATTCAGTGATCTTCCTGTTGTAAAACAGCACTACAAAGTTATCTCGATGTTTTTGAATTTTACATACGCACTTATTGTAAATGTGGAACCTAGATCAAGATTCCTGTAGTGCATATTTCAGTTAACTGAACAAGGTAAACTAATCCTACTGCGATCACTATTCAATAAACTGTATTTTTCCAGCTATTTAAAAAATACCAGGCTGGACAACAACAAAAAACCTCAAAGTGAGCATGCATTAATCACAGAATAATCACAGATTCAATTAGGTTGGAAAGGACCTGTGAGATCATTGAGTCCAACCTTTGACCAACCACTACCATGCCATCTAGACTGTGGCACTGAGTGCCACATCCGGCTTATTTTTAAGCACCTCCAGGGACAGTGACTCCACCACCTCCCTGGGCTGCCCATTCCAATGTCTCACCACCCTTTCTGTGAAGAAATTCCTCCTGATGTCCAACCTACACCTTCTCTGGTGAAGCTTGAGGCCACTTCCTCTTGTCTTGTCACCAGTTGCTTGGGAGAAGAGGCCGGACCTCACCTGGCTCCAGCCTCCTCTCAGGCAGCTGTAGAGTGATAAGGTCACCCCTCCTTTTCTCCAGGCTGAACAGCCCCAGCTCCCTCAGCTGCTCCTCACAGGATTTGTGCTCCAGACCCTTCCCCAACTTTGCTGCCCTCCTCTGGACACGCTCCAGCACCTCAGTGTCCCTCTTTAACTGAGAGCATATTAAGCATAGTCTGTATGCTTTTTTTAAAGTTACTCTGTGTTGCTTGGAATGTTTTGTGTGGTTTTGGATAATAAATACAGCAACATTTTTAGATGCACAAAAAAGGGAAAAAAAAATTCATAGTGATTTTGGAAATTATTAACATAGAAGATAATGGTGATATTGAAAGCTTCACTGGGAGAAACAAAAGAAAACAGAAACCAAAGGAGTATATATTAGAAGATGAAACAATTGATTTTCCATAATGTTAGGTTTTGCTTGAGATGGAAAAACACCTTTAAAAGAGACCAGAAAAAGAAGGCATCTGAATGCACTTAATGGCTTATTTTTTTGTGACAGAAAAAGGAATGGTTCTGGTTTAGGTTTGTCAGACTAAATATAGAGATACAATTTTATTTCCTTCTACTTAATGTTACTCTAGTGCTTTCTTAAAAAGGTATTTCGTTTTGCTGGATATGCAATTAGAAACACTGTGGCCACATATTTTTCTTTTGTAAGACAAAAAGTAAACAAGTGGCGAGATATTGTTTTCTATATCCTTTTAGGTATCTGTGAAAGAGATTAAATATGTCCTATAATTTCTAAAGCCTTTAGGCACTGAAATATTGCATAATTAATTTTAATTCTTAGACTTAATACACAAATAAAACAGCTTTGATAGAATGGTTAACAGATACTACAATTCACATGGGTTTACATCTTCTGAGTGAACTCTGATTTTTTTTTTTTCAGTGATGTGCTTAAATTTTATCTGGTTCCCGACATCTATTATTTAAGTTTGATACACAAAAATAAAATGTCCTACCAACAAAATGCTTCACCTATATCTTGGCTTTCTCATTCCTGTAATTTATTAATTTGGAAAGCCAACTTCTCTCAAGGTCGTGGAGAACAACCCACCAAATAAAATCCCCCAACAACAATAAAAATACCCACAACCAAACCAGCAAGAACCAAACAATAGCTGGCTCAGGTTTGTTTTTGCTGGGTTACACAGTAAATCTTGTGTAGGCTTTATTTGTTTTGAATTTCGTGCCTAACAATTTCTTAGCCAAACAACCTTGACAGTGTCCCCTTAACGTATTCATAGCGACACGCGGAGACATCACAGTGAATTTATTTACATCTCTAAGTATTGCAGAGGCCTACAGCTTCTTCTCAAAAATCTGTGCTGAACTTCAGAATAAGCTTTGCTGTCCATTTGGATTGATTGATTGATGGGCCTTTGAGCCCAGTTACTCTTCTGACAAGCTGCGCTCGCAGGAGCTTAGTCTGGGTAAATAAACAGGGCAGTGAAGTGAGAAGTATGTGACTTTGTAGTACGCTTTGTGCAAGCAGACTATTGTTTCACCTCAAGATTACCTAGGATAGATCAGATTGTCACTTGCTGGAGCTGGACATCACTTAACCTTGCACATTGGAATAGAGAGAACAGTTGCTGATTGTTTTGAAATGAGCTTGTGTTAACCAAGCTATTAAATGATAATTAATACAAGATTGAGAAATAATTTGAATTCATGAACTCATCAGGCATTATTTAGATATAAGTTTTTTCATTAGCATTTATATTTGCTTTTCCTGTGTACTACAGACAGGTTCCATTTCTTTTTGTGTCAGCAATCATTGGTGTCATGGTTAATACTAATCTTGGACTCATAATGACTCTTTCCATCTTCAGGTCTGCTATGAACAGTCTGGAATCTTTGACTACGTTGATCTGTGAGCTCCTTTTAGGCAGTGCCATAAAAATGTAAAAGTCCTGCTGTGTTTAATTAAAACAGAAGCATCAGTATCTCTTATGTACAACTAATAGCATTTTCTTTTAAATTGGGAGGAAGATATAGCAAAGCTGGTCCAGATTCTCAGCTGATAATTTACATTTATTAAGGGTCTGGCATACTGAGTCTGACTATAGAATTATGATTGCATTTATTTTTTAGTTAATGCACACAGTTTGAATTAGGTACTTCAGCCATTGCACTGTGTTTCAGTAATGAACATCATCATTGATAACTACAAATTACAGCTCCAAATAAAAGACACATTCATATCCTTCTTCAGGCTTTATTAAATTTTTCTGACATTTAGAAAGCACAGTTTGCTTTCCTACTGTTATGCATTAGAGTTTTAGGAGAACTCAAATGGGATATATTTGCGCTGTGCATAATCATGGTTTGGGGAGCAATATATTTGGGGAATCAATTTAGAAGTAATTCTTCTGAATGGCATTCTTCAAATGAGGGTGTGCTTGCACTGTGTATGTCAAAGATCCAGCTTTGCTTTTTCTTCTTGACATTGCCAGAATTACTTTTCTGCTCTTTGCCTAAAGCATGCAGCATGCAGAATTTTCCTTGGCATTTGCTGCCTTTTCTGCTCAGGGCTCATCCCATTTCAATGAGATGTCCTCATAGCGCCATGAAGCACTTTGGGAGATAAGATGCTGTAGAGATACAAACTGGTAGGGGAATCTCTAAGCACTTGGCCCATTAACTGGGGTGTGCAGAGAGACTAATTCTGGCTAAGGCAAGCAATAGAAGGACCCTTGTGGCATGTTAGATGCAGTTTAAAGTTGAATATTCCTCATAGAGGAGAATAACTGAAGTTAAAACTTCATTTGCTGAACTTATGCAATTTCTTGGGCCAAAATGCATTCAGAGGGGTGCTGCAAACACACCTAGAAAAAGTACAGGTGTTAATTTAGATTGTTTCAAGACTCCCACCTGGTCACAAGGTCAAGAAATTACTCAATCAGTCTATATTCTCTGTTCTTTTTGAACCAGACAATCTGTATCAATAAAGAGATCATTATGTAGAGACTTGTGAGTTACACCATTTATATACACAAAAGAGAACCTGACTCCTGGGAAGTCATCTGGTTTATTGCTTCTGCCTCAGAATAAGGTCAGTAGTGTGTCAAACACTGACTTATCCTATATTTTATTTGAAATGCATGATAATGGAGGCTCTATATCTTTCTCACATCAGCTCTTCTATTGGTTCACTGTCCTTGTCTATAGAGAGATTTCCTGGAAATATCCTTATATCTTCTTTTCTGAAGTTCAAGCCAGTTTTGCACTATGTTCTATCCCCTCATAAGTATCTAGAGCAACATATTCCCTTTTGTTTTTTACACTACGCCTTCACAGTATAGTACTATTCTTCCTTTCATGCTTTGCTTTTCTGGACTAAAAGCCAGCTCTTTCAGCTCTTCCTTGTGGGCTCATATTCTCTTTTCAGTACTTTTTTTGCCACCCTCAGTACATGTGCATCCCTCTTGTGTGAGTGTGCCCAAAGCAAGGCGCAGTGCTTAAATTTCACTCTGCTTGTGCTATAGGGTGCAAGATGGCATTTCAAGTTTCTTGCAGCTGCCAGTGATGGTGTTCACCTCATACCATGGTCTGAGAGTGTTGATTTAGGTTCACCTTGTACCCCACTATGCTTCTGCCTCATTGCTTGTCACCCTCAGCTGATAATTTTTATCTAATAGCATCATTAAATGGTCCTATTTGAACTGAATTCTGATTTTTCTCAAATAATTTACCTAGTTTCTCAGCAATGCAAACCCGGTCTTCCAGCCCTTGTGTTGTTGCTTAATGTGGCACTATGTGCAAACTCAGTATTCCAGAATTGAGTTATTTAAAGAGAAAATGAAGGGAAAAAAAAACCCCATTGAATTTGGCAGTGATAGGCTGAACAGGTGAGGCTGACTGTTGAACACCAGCAGTAGCTCAGACTGCCAGTCTATTTTAACAACTGAGTAAATCAGCTGCTGCTGAGCTTGGGGAGAAGGGAAGCAGCCAAGTGTGCAAGCCCAGTCTGCTGTTGCAGCTTTGGTCTGATGGTATAGAAAATAAAATATACAAGAGAAGGCAAGGAGATATTTATGACTTTTCATTAGAATCAGATTACCAATTTAATCCTATTAGGATGATAATAATGAAAATAGATAATATTTTGCACTCATTTGGACATGAAATTAATTAACCCCCTGAAAAGTATGCAGTGGAAGAGGATTTGTAGAGAGATTTGAACTGTAAGGATATGCTATAAATTACAACTGAAGTAAATTTTCCTTACTGAAAAGAAATTATTGGGGTACTCATTTTTTAAGGCAATGGTCTTAGTTATTACTGCAGTTCACTTGTTAATTAAGACACCTTTGAGAAAATTTTGTATTTTCACAATTTAGAATGTGTATTTTTTTCTAGCTTCTTAGGTATTTCTCTGCATTTTTATTCGTAAAGAAATCTGCTGATGTTTCCTTGTTCTTTTAGGAACCATAAATACTGAAACTTGTCAAACAACAATAATCTCTTCCAGAAGACCACTGAAGAAGTGGTGGCTAATATGCAAACCAACAAACATTATGAATTGCTTATTATAGAATAAACAGTAATTTTTAAAAGCTTCTCCTGCTCATTAGAATTAAAAAGTTCTTTTTATTGCCTCATGAAGCATACATGATGTTTTCTAGAGGGGTTTTGCCATCTGCCCTTAGTGAGTGGCATCACTCAGTTGTTTTGGCCAACCTGACCCATTTTCCTCCTGCTCTTTCCCAGGACTCTGTCTTCTTTCCATCCTGTCCCCACAGCAGTGCTGGCTGCCTGATGCACTAGCATATCCCTGCAGCCCAGGCTGTGCTGATCTTTTTACCCTGTAAGAACGGGGGTTCAGACTGGTGATCTGTTCAGCACTGAAACTGGTCTCCAGCAGTGTCCATATGCAGGCACAATGGAGAACTATAGGGCAGTCATGTACACTTTTCTGATTCTTTCAAAATCTCTATCTAGGTTCAGCTGAGAGATTTCCTGGTCTTTGCATTGCTCAATTAGTAGTCTGCTCTGGATCTTTCTTCTTTTTACTTCTGCTGTGTTCCCCTGACCCCTATGAATTGCACCCACTCTGTCCTGTCATAGAGATCTACTCCCTGATGCATGCAACCACCTCATCCTGTTTGTTTTGAGTCTGTTCCTCCTGCCTTATTGGACAGCCTGTATTTTATCCAAAATTTTATAGGTTTATATATATCCCAAAACCATCATCTCCTTTCCTGACAGAATTTTCATCATTCATACTTTGTATGGGAGCCGTTCATTACATTTGACAATAGCTATAAAACTCGAGGAAAGCATATCACCTGGATCAGTCTTGCCCACATGGTCATAAATCTGTTCAAAAAACCCTCATGAGGTTTTTAAGATGGGATTTCTGTTTAGGAAATCCATATTCGGTCTTCCCAGGTTTGCTGCATTTATCCAAATGTCACCAGATCTGTAACAGAAACCAAACCCTCAAACAAAGCTATAGGGTGCTGAATCTGAATCTCTAGCTGAATCTCTATACTAAAGAGATTATAGTATAGAGATAGCTGAATCTCTATACTGTAAGAAGTCTCTACTTATTGGCCTTAGACACTTGCTAGGCTTCCCTTGAGTCAACTAAAATCACTGAAGTAACTCAAAAGAATTCTGTTTTCTGTCAGCACATTTGGCCTTTCACTGGGGAGAGTCAGTAACGCAAAGCCATTATCGTATTGTTTAGGCCTGGAATTTAAAACCATGCAGATTCTTGGGTCTTTCCTGAGATGGTTGGCTCACTGATGATGCTTACCTCTATACTGTTGTAAATGTGTTGATCTATTCTGACAGCAGCACTGTTTACTATTTCTTCACTGAATATTTTTGTAATGGCATTACAGTACTCCAGTGATTGTTTTCCTGTCACCAGGTTTTCGATATGCTTAGTAAATCGGTGCCTTTATTTAGAGACAGACATTCCCAGTTTATTTTTAGCCTTCTAGCATTTGTGTTGATGTGTTTACCTCTGTGTTGATTCTTTGCCTGGTTCTCCTTAAGTGTCATTCCATTTGCATTTTACTTCCCATTTATTTTCAACTTGCAACCTAGAGATGAAAATTTTTAATATGTTGTTTCTTCCAAGCATCTTCCCAAATCATATGGTCTTTCCTTATTGCTTACTTTTCACTGAGACCTTTCCTGGTTTCAAATGAAAGCAGTTTAATTTCTTTACTGTTTTTGTATCTTTGGAGTCCTTTTCTCCCCTCATTTTTGTCCCCACTGCGCAGATAGCAGGTAAGAGGTAAAAAGAAGCCTAAATACTGTAGAAATCAGGTCACATAAATAAAAGGAAATGCAATATTAACTGCAAGATTTATTTAAACTGAGCATAATGAAGGTGAAAAATGAGCAGAAGTAATACCATGGGTGTTACAATTTCTGCTAATTCCAGAAAATTTATCTCAATCAGATAAAAGCCTTAAAAAAAGGTATGGTAATAGAAAAAAGCAAACCACAAAGTTTCTGCATGTGAAATTGTAGATACCTCAGTATGTTGTAAGGCACAAACACTCTACCTAAACAAGGTTTTTAAGCTCCTGCTTAATTTAGAAGGCTTGGATGATTTCAAGAGTATTCTGCTATACACTTGAGTTTAACGCATATTTGAGTATTTAAGTGAAGCAGGATCCTCCTGGAAAAAGATGGGAAGCAAAATGAACTTGAAAAATTATGAAACAATATGGGCAAGAAGCTTCTAGAGATATCCCACTTGACTGAACATAAAGCATGAAGGGAACAACCTGTAGAATATAAATTATTAGAAAGAAATCATTAGGGCAAAAAAAAAAGGTATTTTAGCTTGTGACTTGGTTATATAGTAATTAGATTATATAATAACTAATTATGCCCAGAAAAAGAGTAAACATACAGAAGGATTGGAAGCCAGCATAGTGGTAAATAACTCACATATCTAATTTAAAAAATTAATAACCAAGAACTTTATAACATATATGCAGTGTGAAATATATATTGAGTGTATTATTAATGATACTTTCCCACAAGGTGAATAAAATTTTTATTGTATAATATATTACATGCTTTCTCACTGTAGAAACTTGTTTCTCCCTATATATTTTGTTCTCTAAGGTCCAGCAGATATTGTCATGGTTTTGATTATTGTCTTTTCTGTCCTACTGCAGATTTAAGACACAAAGTGCTTCAATGAATCCAGTGGAATCAATAGTTTTGACTACATGAGGATTAAGGTAGAACTTACTCCAAGTAAAGATCATAGATAATTTAAATAATCACAAGAGAAGTTGTCTTGCACAGATAAATAGATAAATAGAATCAATGTCATGCCCATTATTTTATGAGCAATTCTTACACAACAGAAAACTCACAGTAAGGGATGCTGACTTAAAATACTTACTAAGCTTTATTTAATCTAGAGATAGATGGGAACATAACTTCATGGCTCTCTTTCCTCACAAGAGAAGATTTTCTGGTAAAACTGCTGGAAAAATATACAGTAAACCAGTTTGAGCTTTGCATAAGTCATGGAAATGCTTGTACAGGAGAAAAACAAAATATACATGTTCTAAAAGTATTAGAGCCTCACTAGGTAAGGAGATTCTTAGAGCTGTCCTTGGCCTTTAGGGGGCTTTTGTCATTTAATCTTCTTTCCACCAAAAAAGCTTTCCCTTAAAAGTACTGAAAATCGTGTAAATTGTTTGTTTCTGCACACCACTGGAAGCTGCAGCTTTGTCTCGAGAGATAAGACATGACTTCCCACAAACATCTGTCTCTCCCAAAGAGCAAATCCTCATAGCTAAGAAATAAACACTGGCCTTCAACATAAGGGATTAAACGCAAAATCCAGACCAAAAATCCTCTGTCATCTTTCTGAGTAGAGAACTACTAAAATACCTTAGAACTACTAAAATACCTTGTGCAGTTTGGTTTTGTGTTTGTTTGGCTCACACGTGTACTGATGTTCTTTGAAATGTCATTCCAGCTGCAAGATTAGTGGGCCAGAGAACAGATTTCACTGCAGGGTCAGGTGGCATAAAACTACCACAGTGTTTTATATGCCACTAGAACCCTGATGAGGTTAAATTAGAGGCTCATAGCTCAGCTTTCTTGTTTGCTTTTATTTTTTTTTTTTTAATCTGATATTATTTATAGATTCAAATCCAATACTGTGCTCACAGTCTCCAGCTCCTCCACTGCTCTGACTGTGATCCTACTTCTGCTACCTTTGCATCAGTTCCATGCTTGTTTCCCTTTCAGTTTTTGACAGGGCTGCACAGGACATGGATCTTTCAGCTGCAAAGGGGCAAGGAGGGAGGCACAGGACAAGATCTGTTCAGTACAATTTGCATCTAGTCATTCATGGATCCATAGACTTTCTAGGGAACATAATAGCTTTCTGCTAAGATTGGAGCAGCAGGACTCTGAAGTTCAAATTGAAGCTCTGAAGGTGTTTGCTACTGCACCTTCAACAATTTCTGTTACCTGACTCAGCCCAGTCATTGTTTTCCATGGTCCAGCCTAAGGTCTGGCTCCTTTCTCCCCCTACGCTGTCTTTGTGGGGGGAGACAAGACACCAGGCTCTCTTCTGCTTTTGGTACAACAAGTTTAGTCTGTGTATGCATCTCTGTCCCACCATTCCTGTTCTCTGTACTCCTTTTGGTTATATATGTACCAGCTACTACTCTCAGGAGTTTAAATAAAACCAAAATCAATTAAAAGGGGGACAGGCTTGGGCAGGGATTTGGTGTAACAGTTTCAGCTTAATTAACTAAGGTTAGAGGAGCATCTAAGGACATGAAACAGATATATCTGTTTCAGTTGTAGCGGGAAGTAGACCAAGATGGATAGCTCTGTTACTGTGAGAAATAGAGAAGCAGGGAGAGATGGTTGAGAGAAGTATTTTCAGTTTGTAGAAGGAAAATGGGAAAAGTTGGAATAGTGCAAAGAATACTATGTCAGTGAGAAGATGGACTGATGGGAATAAATAATTGATACCCTAAAGGAGAAGAAAGAAGCAGGCTTTCAAATGAATGGGTCTGCATGTACTGAACCTGGTTAGAGCACTCTGTTTCCTCAGAAAGAAATTACTGGAAAATTTGTATGGGAGTACTTGACTCCTAGGTGAGGAAATTTGGAAACTGAAGTTAAGAGGACCTGGAAGAGAAGCTGAGAAGTAACAAAGAGTTATTCTGGCTCTTCATAACTTCATCAGCTTGTGGTAGATATGAACTGGCTGTCCCTTTGATTGAGAGATGGGTGACCAAGCTTCTATCCGCTCTACAGCAGAAGATGGGGGTAGAAGTGGAATTAAAACAGCACCAGAAAAGTTTGCTACAGTGATAATACTTGTCATGGTGTCCTTGCATTAGCAGGGAAGAGTATCTGATGATCCAAAAGGTCCATCCTGTTTGCAGCTTCCTAAGTTCACTTCTAGAGTCTTAATAATTCTTTATGAAAATGGTACATACCAGCAAAGAGTACTAAGTTTTTTAATACAGTCTAGTCTTAAAAAAAAATAGTTGACTATGTTTTGACAGGTGGAAGCAAGACCATTTTATCTTGTTGCTATGTAATGCTGACTTTGTGGGTACAGAAAAGGTTTTAATTGTTTTCAGGAAGCACAATGTGTTTGAAAAACTGAATTCCTACTTGGGCTTTTAGAACATTTGCATAAATGAGTAAGGTTTGAATTGTAAAATACTGCTGTCCTGTTCCTTTTTGAGAAATCCTTTTTAAGATTATAGAAAAAGGGAAATGCAATGTCTATAGACTAAGAAGAATGCATCTTAATGGTAATAAAGGGTAACCTAATATTCCAGGTTAAAAAGCAGCCTTTGACATAATGCTCATGAAGCAAAGTGATCTATAACCTCAACAGAAACACTCTAAGAAAATATCACACTATTTAGTTGTTAATACAAAGGCTTCAATTTTTAGGCTTCAATGAAAAATATGTTTTTTTCCTGTCCTACTGAGTCACTGTTAAAACAAAGAATCAACATACTCTTGCAAACAAAGGTTGTTCTTCTGATATCACTTACAATGTACAATCACGGGCATTAAATATTTTCTTAGGATTCCATGCACTTTGCTGGATTTTAACTTGGGTACTTACTCAAATGTAAGTCAGAAATACCTTCCTATTGCTGGTATTATACCAGTGTGAAGCAAACAATGAGCTTGGATTACAATGGAAGCTAGACCTTGCTGCCCTAACTTTTCTACCTCTCCTACTTCTACTCTACGAACAGTGTAGCTAACTCTTAGGTGGGGAAAGTACACAAGGTTAGAATATTGCACCTTTTGAAGATCACACCTTGATTCCCAGTAGCTTCAAAAACATTTCACAACCATGTGAGTATGGAAGTTGTGAGACCAGTTGCCCCTGGCTACAGTCATCATGTACCTGTAAACTCTCCTCCTAAAATTTAAGCAGAGCTTCCGAAGAAATTCTGTATTTCTGGAGCTGGCTTCCTGATGTAATGTTTGGCCTGGCCACTTTTTCATGGTGGCTGTAGTGCTGGTAACAAGGACATGTTTACCTTATGCTTGGCATATACCTGTACATGGGCAGTGTGTTGTAGTCCTTAAAACTGATGCCTTGAGAAGGCTGACCTAGAACAGAGGCTAGATGGAGTTAAAGAATAAAGTAGGTATTTATTAAAAGGCCTCAATGGATACACCTTGGGCAGCACAAGAGCCCAGCCAGGGCCACACCCAAGATGAACCCAAAATGGTCACAAAATGGATGACCGATCACGAGGTCTTACACTTTTATAAGTTCTGGTCCCTTAGTATATTGGAGTTAATTGCCCAATTATAGGTTTAGGTTATGAAGTCCCATCCTTCCAGTTTTTCTCTTTCCATTCCACCATTGTTTATGCTCTTGGGCCTGAAATTTGGATTGGTTGTCCTTGGTCCCCAGCTAGAGAAGGAATTCTTTTGTCTTCCTACTCTGGGAAGGGAGCTTACTATCCCCCAATATGAAGCTCAGACGTACACACTAAAGCAGCGCAGAATCTGAAAAATATAAAAGCTAAAACTTGAGGCATCAACACAGGTATGGTGCTTTTTGGTCCATGCCTGTAGACAGAATCATTATGTCAAAATTCCAAAAGCAATGTGTTTCTGTAATTGCTAGAATTAATAAAAAAAGTAAAATAATTATTCATTGATGAGAAAAAAGTGGAAGAGGACACTATGACAAGAGCTATTCTGTGCATATTATTATTTTCCATTTCGGTTACTGTCTAATGCTGAATTTCTGCGGAAATTTTTATCCCTTTCAGTTAAATGCCTAGAGAAACAGAGGGGTAAAAATGTTCCGGAATTACCCTGAATATGCTTCCTGTAATTACATAGGGTCTGGTTTGCCAGTGTGGAGTGTTTTGACAGTACATTTCTGCCCAGCTGCCTTCCTTCTCTGTATCTGCCACAACAGAGATTGCATGTTCTCTTTGCTCAATATTTGCACCATGCACTTTTAATTTTTAATCCAGGACAGGGAATCATTTCCTCTGTCACTGTATATCACACTGGTGAAGGAATAACACCTCTCACCAAAGAATATTAGACAACAAACCTTTTTAATATTATCTTTTCATAAAAACAGTTACAAATTTGAAAAAAAGAAAATAAAGTCTTTCCTTGCTTAATTTCAGTATAAATTAATTTCAGACTAAATTAATTCATACTTGTATATAATTATGAAAATGTATGTGAAAACAGTATCTTAAAAAGATTACATGAGTGGGTTACATTATTGTGATGCTCCATTTATCCCTGTGCTATTGTGAGATTTTTCAGGAAAATAATATTTTTGATTTTGAAGAGGACACTGAAATCTTTTCATTTCAGTGATGGTGGCCTTAGTTTCTTTGGGAGTGGTTTGGGAGTTTTGCAAAGGTGGAATTTAATACTTTATCTAATAGGCTTCCCTTGTATAAACCAAATTGTTCCAAAGGCTTTTTAAACATACACTCTTACAAAGACAATACAAATCTGTTGATGGCATGGAGAAGAATTTAGTGTCAAAATGCAGATACATAGAATTGAAAGAAAAGGAAAAAAAATCTGTTTTTTAGCGAAACTGTAACGAAACTTTGTACTCGAATATGAGTTTGTGATGTTTCTACACTAGCAGGAATCTTGGTTCAGGACAACTAATGTCCCATCCCAACAATCTGAGAAGACATGAAGTGCCACTTCAGATATTACTTCATGTTTAGATCCTCACTTGAACTGCAGTTAATTTGTGCTGAGAGAACCATGTACTTCTAGATCTGGCATAGCTGCATAAAGGCAGATTAACACTGAGGGAAATAAATCTTTGTGCCATGAAACCAAGTCAGATCTTTCTTCACCGTGCCTCTATTCTGTCTTCATATAACAGATGGTAAATAATGTAAATCCAATGTTGTTTTTACCCTGCTAGTCACTGACAGTTTACTAATTTAGAGTATTGCCTGCCTTCTCTGGTTTACATCTTGGATTGGTTGTCACAAGTGAACTCAGAAAAGTAATGGTACAGGTGAGTCAGGTAACGTGCAGACAGCCTGCTCTAAACCAATCCAGTCCAAATGTGCTTTATACTCTTCCTTTCTGTTGATGGCTCCTCTATTAGACTTTAATGTATTTCAGATTCATATTAATTTTTTCATCTCTGAAAACCAAAATGCCGTTGATTCCATCCTGTCCCTTATTGCTTTCTTTCAAAGGAATGACCTCTTACATTTCAGCAGATGGCTTGTGAAGAGTAGAGACCTTTTCTGGGGCAAAGAGACATTTTTAAAACATAGAAAATAACTGAGTCGCCTGCTAGTGCAAGCAATATGACTGCTCTGTGCTGCCACAGGTTTTGTGAAAATCAAATGGGTAAAATGCCAGCATCATTTAAACCAGTTTCTGTGAGGACAACTTTTACATACTCAGAGTTGTGTTTGTTAGGAAAAATTGCATTCAGATTGAACAAAATGAGCATCTTTATCTGATGTGAACATATAGAAGAAAGATTATGGGAAAAAAATGAAGAATTTCTCCCACAGAAAATGGCTTCTTGAACTGTGAAAATCTTACAAACACATTGCCATGGTACACCAAGTTTGAAATCCCAGCTGACATTTCAAATGGTATTTAGAGTTATGACAAATCTGATTTATTTGAGTCTCTCTCCAAAGCTGCCATAAAAGAAGCACTGATTTGGTGACTTATTAGTCACAGCACCTTCAGACAGCTTATTTTTCTAGTTATGGAAATTGTTATGTGATCTATATGTTCTTTTATGTACCATAGGTTGGTATTTTTTTGTAAAGACGTCTGGACTCTAAGTTTTTCAGTCAAGTTTTCACCGGTGTATGTTTCCTTAGAAAAATACCCTGTCAACATTCTAGATAACCAAGGAAAATGTCATGCAAAATTCTGGTTTGGGTGATGCAAAAGAAACTTACTTCATCTCTGCAACTGACCCTTGTGGTTTTATAATTCAAATAAAATATAATTGAAATGCATTAATAATTATTGTTGCCTGAACATAATTTATCAAATTTATTTTTAAAAGTAAAACAAAATCATTAATTACAACAATGATACTTTCAGTATGAGGGCCTTAGCAAATAGTTGCATTTCAGGCAGTATTTTAACAGAAAATTCAATTGCAGTTGTCATCTTAGGGTTTGATCCAAAGTTCAAGTCACTAAGGATTGTACTTGAGCAAAGATGTCAATGAGATTTTTTCACAGATGCTTTCATTGATTTCAGTTAAATGAAACACACTTGTGTTTCCTGTTTCACCACACAGTTTCTTACGCTGAAAAGATGCTTTAAAGTGGGGAAATATGAAGTAGTGATTAAATCCTGTGCAAGGCCTCTCTAGTACATGTAGCACTTAATAAAAGGCATTGTCTGGATAAGATATGAGAGGGACAATGCCAGTGAAGCCAAGATTTTTGCCTTCTCCATTGATGTTTTGTGTATTGTCTCAGTAATGCAGTATATGTGTTGTTTCACTACTGTGCATGAAGTAAACCCCTGACAACAGCCACAGAAGGGGAGCAGAGATAGTTTGGCTGTGTCTATCTGCTCATCCTAATCTATTCTGATCCCCTTCATCCCTGCTGAGGCAAGAATGCAAAGACTAATATGGTTGTGCATAGAATATTCCAGCTGGATCTTCCCAGTGCTAGTAACACTGTTTTCTTCCATCAAACCTGCAAACAACAAAACCTCTATGAATTTTCAGTTGAGAGAAAGAAATGTAAATGTTAAAAAAAATCTGGAGACTTCCTCCTTTTGCAATTATATATGTTAATTCTATCAATAATTCTGCATGTTAGTACAATTAATAAGCAATCATCATGTGTCTTAAAAATGCAGAAACCAGAGACTAGTGATGGCCACAAATTGATATGTTTAGCATGTCCTTCACAGCACTTGACCTGACCTGATCCTCATTTATAAGGCATAACAAAAAGCCACTTACCATATGCTCAGAGGATGCATTTTCATAGATACTGAGTCTCACTGGTGTTAATTTGCTTACGTATCTGAAAGCAGGGGGAATATGTCTGAAATGAACCATGTGCAACCAAAAAGAAAAAAAAAAATAGAATAAAAGAATGTGTTCATTTTGAGTTAATGAATCAATGAGCTGATAAGGTTTGCTAATTATAATATTCCATGCAAAATCACCACCTTTGCACTCACTGAGTAGCTCACCTGTGCAGTACATCAGTTCACAAGATAGCAAAGTAATTTTAAAAGTCAAGAAAGTAAGGGAAAATTGAAAAACCCACAAAGTCTTATTCTTTCTTATTACCACTTACATTCAAAATGTGCAGCTCTCCCACTGTTCTGGTCAGCAAGGCTTGTGGGCATGAAGCACTGGGTTTGGTAAGGGAAATGCACGGTTTAAATCTTGGAATAAGGTCTGTGCACTTTTGCAATATAAAAGGCATCTTGTCATCACCCAGCATCTCTCTCATGAACTAACAAAACCTTTATGATCACTGATTGATCTCAGCCTTGCTGGATTTGTTCTAAAACTAAGCCATAGTTGAGAACATAGCTGAATGTATTTTTTAGTTTTGCATCCCTTCTTGCTAAATATAGCATGGAAAACCTGAATTAAGGGGTTCTCTTCAGACCTTCTTCAGCACAATTGTGACCTCCCATAAACTGAATGTGCAGATTTTCCTTCACCACCTCCTGATGCTGCTGGTTCTGCTGTGAGCATTGAGATTTTTGCTGCAATAGCTCAAAGATGGAATAGCTGCAGCAGGGCCAGACCATCCACTGGTGTAAATTTGTTATTGCTTCAGTGAGGCCCACAGGGCTTCTCACATTGTGTCTGCTGAAGATCTGATCCATAAAGTATCTTGGGAGTTGCTTTTTCACTGTTCTATAAATTACCAGAACACTGTTGTAAGAGGAAAAATGTTTGGTAAGGCAACACAACATTTTGCTTTGGAAAGTGTTAAGAAAACAAAAAATAAAATAAGACACAAACACACACATGTGGCAATATATAATAGGTGACAGATTCTAAGGATAAAGCATCTTTTTTTAAACATTCAGAGCAGACATACTGGGGATGAAAGAAAGATTGATATAAAGAACAGCAGATGGACAGCATATACTACATGCCACTCCAGCAGCTATCAAGTGAAATCAATCTGACTTTTGTTAAGTTCATGGCTGTTCACTACTGCATAGAGGGAAGAGAGGTGCAAAGATTATGGCCACCATATGTCTTAATCCAGAGCAGAGATATTTCCCTATGTCCAGCTTCCAGAATCAGCTGACCCGTGAACTCCCTGACTTGGTAGCTGCTTTCACCAGACTGCTGCATGGAGGCTGTCCAATAGACAGCTGTCCCACAGACCTGAAAGCCTCAATTTTATCAGTCTGTAAGATGCCTTGCAGATTCAGACATTAATGCAACGACTAGGACTTCCAGATTTTTGGATTTTTTTAGCAAGAACCTGGAAGACCTGAGAATCCAGTCAGATGCATATCACCTTTGAAACCTGTCGCCACACAGGGAGACAGAAAATCTGTTTGAATTTGTTTTCAGTGCATCCAACCCTCTGAGGCAAGGCTGGAGTTCCTTTGAAGTGAGGTGCTCAGTTTTGTATTAGTAACTGCAGAAATGGCAGAGAGCATGAGATGTCCTCTCCCATCCTGTTTATTTCCCTGCTCACATGGCAGTGTCAGAGATGCTCAATCACCATAAGAGTTACACACAGAAGTTACATATAATGTCAGGACCAAAACTGAGCATATATCTCACCAAAGGACAGCAACAATCCCCCTGGTATTGAATGCATGAGGATGGTACTGGGGATAAGGAAAGAGAAAGGATTTTTAAAATGGAAGATTGCTTTTCAGCATATGTCAAGATCATAATAATTCCTACTCTCTTTTCTTAGCTTAAACCCAGCTGAAAACCACTGATTTTTCAATGCTACACTGCTACAGGCAGCCATCCAGGTTCTCATATCAGTAGACCTGCCCCTTCAGTAGCAAGAACATGATTTGCTCATTTTTACCTATGTAGAACTGTGCATCAATGTATATTTTTATCTTTGCATGGTAGTTCCATCTTCTCTTTTATTTATCAATACTTGGCTAATACTAATTTTTTATTACTGCCTATAGTTCTTCTATTGAATTTACTTGAAACTGTGGTACCCAATGGACCCTTTCAAGAGTCTGTCTTTTTACTTTTGCCCTTCCAGCATCCCTTTCACCAGTGAGTTAGTGCAGGACTAAATGCTCCAGAGCCAAGGAGGAGCACTCAGATATTGTTTTCTACTGTTTAACTTTTTACCGAATGACAGTATGTCCTGAACCCTGCAAAGACATTGAATTATGGTTTAATGGACTGCTGAAACATGGTAGTATTTTTTTCCACACACAGAGAGAAGTGTGAGGAATCATTCCACTCAAGGCAATGAACCTATTCCTGATTTATATTGCTATAAAGAACAGATTCCCTTTTATCAGAATGACAACTACTGTGAAGGAAGGAAGCTTTAGAATCAGCATGAAGGGAAACAAGAAACAGCAGATTTTAAGAGATTCTTCCCTTTATGGTTGCTAGTGTATAAACAGTGGTCTAGTGGTACACATGGAGGCTGACTAAACAGAAGGGTGGATTTAAGGCAATACTGCCATATGTGAAATGCTTGGATTGTTTAAACATTTAACACCAGGGGGAAAAAAAGTATTCCTGAAATGTTGTAGAACCAGAAAAGACAAACTTGGCTCTAGTGCTAGTCATTCAACTGTTCTTCATAATCCTGAAACTGTTATCTGAAGGGCTTATATTGAGATCGTTGCTTTGGCACTCTTAAAACAAACTGAAAAAGAAGAAATAATACCAGAGGAAATTGTCTAAGAAAATTGGCTGTCACGGACCAAGGAGGATTTGTCATTCGAGGGCTTAGATCCCAGTCATGCATCTGACTCCTTTTAGTTGCTCTAGTGACACCAGGCAAGTAGAAAACTGGCCCAAATGGCCAGTTTTGAACAGTCTCTGAAAGCACAGCTGCCTCAATGTGGTCTTCATCCAAGCACAATGGGTAGATGGTTGGTAATTTTTAAAATTTTGCTTTCTTTAGAAAAGCTGTGCTCAAGTCAGAGGTCGTTAGAAATGCAGCCTTGCATACTTGAAATGAAAGGTGAGTTCCATGCATCACTAAATATGGTTTAACAGACTGGATGAGAGCTCTGATTGACAGCTTATACTTGCACCTGTAACACTTGTTGTTTATTTGTCTCTGACAAATTAAGCCTTGAGCACTGACTATTGCAAAACAAGCTCTCAGGGTCTCTTTCTTGTGTTCTGACAAAGTGTTGCATCCATAACCCAGAGCAGTTACATCAAGGGGGATTAGGTTCAGAATAAATTTCATGTATACTTAGGAAAGATATAAGAATTAAGCATTGTAATGAGCACAGTTCCGTTGATGGGTGAAAAAAGCAATCCAGCCTATCTTTCTCTGTTGTATTGGCATTAAGGAACCTCAATAGCTAGGTCTGTCTCTAAAGATGAGGAGAGGATTAAACAGTGCCTAGTTTACCTCTAGCATCTATGGTGGTTTTAAATATGTGATTTGCCAACCAAAAGCCAATTTTTTTCTTCTGCTTTCATCCTGAGCGAGCTGTAATAGGGAAGGGACTGACCCTAAACTGTCTATGTTGGCAGTATCCTACTTTGGAGCCCTGGGCAAATGCGGACTCTAGGGAGTAGCTGTACCATTAAACATGGGAACAGCAAGTACAGGTCATGTCCCTTTTCCACTTCAATATTATATGTTGCAGCACAGCAAAAGAACAAGGGAAATAGAGCATTTCTTTTGCTATGTGGAGAACTTATGTAGTATGTACACACAGCTCATGTTTTGTTGGAGAGCACAATCTAGTACATCATCTCAACCTTCAAACCTCTGCCAGGTCATTCAGTTTCTCATGTTTTCTTTTTTTCTGCTGTTCTACGGTGTAACACAGTGAAGTCTGATCTCCTACCACTCACTGCAGTAGGCAGTTCAGAAGTTACAACAAGTCTCAGAAATGTCAAATGTAATGAAATATAAGGGAAACATACAGAAGAAAGTTGTTCCTGTTTATTCCACATAATGTGCACCATTTCTTTACTCATCAGTGACTCCAGTGTAAAGGTTCTCATTCCATTTTCTCTGTTATTCTTGTAGCAACAATGACCTATAGTCTTTTAAAATAATATCTTCTGCAGTAAGTGCAGGACTTGCCACATCCCAATACCTAAAGCAAACACAGCTTTCTACTTTTACAGATTTCTGCTGTAAACTTCAGGTTTGTTTTGCAGGTAAAACAAATACCTAAAAGCTTAAATAACTGATTTGCATCTTCTACCACTTAGCAGTATGTATTGGTTTGCTCAAGATGATTGCTTACTTTGTGGATCTTTATGAAATATTAAGGAGTTTTTCATAACAATGTATTTTTATTCTTCTACATTGAAACCTGTGTCCCTTAAAAATTGATAGTGACAAAAACAACAATTACACTATTGACTCATTTAGGCTCTCATTTATTCTGTATTTGAAAGATACTTAATCTCATCCAGCTTCATAGAAGGAAATACATATCTGTGTTTTAAAAAATACCTCTGAGAGGCAAAATAATTGGTTTTTTTCTCCATCAAAGGCCGGCTTGAAGAACAGAGGACCAAACCAATATTTCCTTTTGAAGGTTAACATTCATGCAACTGTAATTTTGCCCCACAAGCTCTGACAGACTTTTTATGCAATGTCAAAGATCCATGAGTATGACTTGGGCTAACATTATTAGGCTTTGGGTGCTAGAGGACAAAAGCAGAATGCAATTCCACAAATCCTCTTGTGTATTCTGCTTTAGGTGTGGAAGAGAGATTGTAGGTTAAATCATTCTGGATGTTTAGGGAGCCGCCTTTTCCTTACCTATTTTTAAAATATATTACCTATATTACAAACAGCCCAGCTTTCAAACAGCCGGGAGAGATAGAAAGGTACAGAAGACTTAGGATTTTAAATTGTATTATTATATGTGAGAAAGCAAGCAGCTTGTGATTTTTTCAGTTTCTTTTTTAGATCGAGAAACTGGTTCTGTGTGTGGCTGGAAGATGAGATTCATTGTTATCTCTTGCAAGTACCATTCATTTCTAGCCTGGCTGTCTTGTGAAATAATGGGATTCGAACGTGTCACTATTCCAATGCTGTCTATTGCCCATTTTTGGTCCCAGGCAAAGGTGATTTTATATGAAAAGGCCTCATTAATGAAGAGGAGAGGAACTATTTTGGCAATTTTTATTTTTAAAACTGTAGTCATTTGCAGCACTCTAAAAGTTTGGAATGTTGTGTGTATTGCAGTCATATTAGGTTTGATGAATTATTGAGCAGAATGAAAGTGAGATATCTGAAGCTGTGTGGTGACTGCAGCTTATTGAACGAATCTCTGTGTGCATGTTTCTGAATAGCACACTAATGACAGCTGACATGGAAGGCATTTTACAGAATCCTTCTATGTATAGGGACTTTCATTACAAAGACTATCATTCCCTAAAGCTCTGGTACATGTGCAGGTCTTTAGCAAATATTTTTGGATCCCTTGAACTGGAAGGGAGAAAACTGCTCCAGGCAGCCTGCGTCTTCTGGTGGGGTTTTAGAATAGCTTCATGCTTTCCTGCACAGCCTTTCTGAGGCTTGGCTTTGGAAGTCAGGTATTGTCTGTGCAGATCAGAAGCACAGCTCCTGGATCTGTGCACTGCTTGTAGCTTGGGATTGCACCTTTATGAGAGGACAGAGAGGTATTTTTGAAGCATATATAGTTTAGTACAATTCTTTTTCAGTGTCAAAAAACCACCGATGACTAAGTGTCAAGAGAGAATGGAAGAAGTGTCTTGCGGAGATAAAAGGGATGAAAGAATGGAATCTGTAAATATCTGAATAGAGGTCTCATTCAGTGACAGGTGTCACTTTGCTAAAAAGTAAACTACATATAGTAGAGTAATTACTTATTTCTTTCTCTTTATACCCCCTATTAAAAGAAAATAAAAGCAGCATGCGAATGGCCATAATGATTAGAGTGAGCAGATGCAGTGCTAAGGAAGTAAGAGGTCTTAGCTTTCCATCCAGTGCTATCCCATTGTCATATGCATACGGTGTACGCTGTGTGAGATGTCAAAGATCATTATGTCATCTGCTGCATAAATTGCACATCCAAGGAAGGTGGAGGAAAAGCAGTCATGTCACTGGAAAATGCTAATCTGATAATAGTTTATGCAGCATTATTAGTGTCCTCCCCAGAGAACCCAAGAACTGCTATCTGGCTTTGTACGTTTACAAGTTATTCAAGGAATTAAACACAGCTGGTTGTGGAATAAGTTTTACAAAGAGCTGAAGTTCAGAAAAACAACCAAAACAAAATGTAGAATTTTCTTTCACGTTGTAAGGGGGGGGGGGGGGGGGTGGGGAGGAATTTTGGGAAGCAGAATGCAGTTACTGTAATGGAAAGGCTGAACACAAAGAGATATGTGCTTTTAACATTACTGGGTTTTATTTTAACCTAAAACCAAAAAAGGAGATGGGGGGAGAAGGTGCAGCCCATAAAAAGAAGCACTCTGAGTGTCTCTACAGCATGCCACCCTTACTGTTCTGAATGCAACTATTTTTAAAACACATTATTTTGTAAAGGTGAAGTGGAGAAACATTACAATCATAATCATATAGTACATTTGTTCCCTTTACATCATCTTAAACCAGTCAAACATAAAGGAATTTCCATATAAAGCTGTCAAAGGGGAGAAAACCACTAATTTAACTGTTCCTTCATATTATGTTTCATAAAATAGTGATGACTGGAAAACTGTAAGTACAAAAAAGACTGAGAAGATTGAAACATCATCTGCATGCTTGATGCAGATGATGAAGTTTGATGGCAATAGAATGCAGGATTAGAACAGGATTCTTTTGCTACAGAGGAGATGACCAGTCAGACTAGTGGCATATAACTTGCTTGCTTGCTTGGATGTTTGAAAGTGGAGGGTTGATTTGCTTTTGGTGTTGTGATGAGAATATTTAGAGATTATTGCTGTCAGAAAAGGCCTTAATCTTCCCCAAAGCAACAGGATTAGCAACTCAAGTGGAAGCAACAGTGAATAACTTACAAGACTTGCATGTAGAATCAATCCAGGGAACACAAAGCCATTTGAAAGCAATTAAGCTCAGGAAAGGTACTTCTGAAATAAAGGAACTTATTTTGTGCTTGTTTGTAAACTTAAAGTTGTCCAGAATTAAAACAGCCATAGCCTGAATAAACAAGGGCACTTAGTAAATTCCACCCGAGATCCAGGATGTGAGTCTTCAAAACACTAAAAATCAAAACAGAAAAAAAACAAGGAAAAATAAAGCAGATATCTCATAAAAAATATATATGTACACACACACATATATATGAAATAAATATTTCCTATTATTCTGCACACACTGCTGTGCTCTAGACATAGTTCCTATACTTGAGCTTCTCTAATTACTAAGAAACTTCAAGAGAAGCTGCATGTAGCCTGAGTCAAGGGCAGCTGATCAAGCTTGCTGTGTCCAAGATCAGGTCTAGTCAAACTCCTGAGAGCAGGAGTAGTTCTCTGTGCTTCCTGCATAAAGATCAAGGGTTGAGGGTATGGTGTCACCTGTGCAATTTCCTGAATAAGCTTTGTGTTTATTGCCTTTAGTTAAACCAGACAAAAATCTCAGCCCCAATGTATGGTCAAAATTAAGTGCAACAAGTTGTAAGTTGTCAGCATTTGAGACTGGAGGGAGACAGGAGGACATTTACCTACCTAAAGCTCTGAAAGGGCTACTTGAAATGTAATGGCTTGGCCTATGAAATGTTGTCACCACTTGGATGTTCCTAGAGAGCAATGGAAAATCTGTTGAGGATTATCTTTCAACACTGTCGTAGAGAGAATTGCCAGTGTTCCCAGAAGAGGCAGGGGTAAGGTTGAACATCTACCCGCTCTGGAAAAGATATTTCCAAAACTGGAGACAGTGGGACTTAAAGAAACTTTGTATTTATGAAATTGTATTTGATTGTCACGGTAGATGGAGAATATAACCTGCATGAAGGGTCAGAGCAATTGAATGGAACTCAGCCCCCTCTTACCTTATTGAACAATGAGTATACTGAAGTTTTATATCATGGTTTCACAAAAGAATAGGCCCTTTTATCAGTCTTTGAAGAATGACACTGCAGAGTTTTGAAGAAAGAGATAAGGCAGAGTTGTCTGAGAGGTTTTAACAGCATCTTAAAATTTTTTAAATCTGTGGTTACATCAGCCTAAGCGAAGAAATTCATCCTGTCACAGAGATTCAATGTATGACACGGAGAAGTTTTATCATATAGCCTGAGAAATTTTGGAAAGGAGTCAAATGGATGAATCTTCAGACTAAAAATTTCTGGGAATGAGATAACTTCCATCTGATAGAGCAAAGCAAAAAGTATTCCACCGAGTGCTGGATGAGAACATTTGACTTGTATAATAGGTAAGAATTTCAGTCGTATCACTGGATGTTGTTTTTAAACATGTGTTTATGAAATATGAAAAATTTAGTATCAGTGTTTCAGTGCAGCTGTGTTCAGTTTTCTGCCAGTACAAGGATAATTAAAACAAACAAACAAAAAGCATACTGTGACATTTCCAGGAGGAAGTGTCTCTTATGAAACATTTTCACCTGTTGGTAGTAACACTCTCTCAGGTAGGGGTGAATTCAATATGATTCTGGATATAACAGAGGAGACTGTGTACAGAGAAGTATTCATGAAGTGCACATCTCTGTGTGACAATTAGACAAAAAATATTTGCTGAACAGCATAAGACTCATATCTCACACGGGTATTCTTTGCACAAAATCTTTGGCTCAGAGGTAAGACAACAGGGAGAAGAATTTGGGAATAGTAAAACAAGAAGTACACTGGAAAGAAACCTGCACTCTTCATGTTTCCCTAGCATGCCCATAGACTTATGAGCCTCATGAACTCTGTTCAGAAGCTTGTGGGTTGCTAGGAAGAACCTAACACTATTGATTTTAATCCTTCCAGAATAAAAGGGAAAGTGCTCAAAGAACTTGTGTTCTGAAATCAGAACTATCGTTTTTATGTGGAAGACAGTTGGGCCTGAAGACTCTTCCAGAATTACCAATTTCCTTCCATTCACTTTGGGTGACCTTTACTTGACTCCATGAAAAATGAAATCCATTTCCTCCTAGTCTTGGTCAGTCAACTTATAAGGTTGCTGCAAATAGTTCATTCAAAGGAACAATGAGACACCTAAATCCAAAATGGGCTTGAGTGGAGCTGACAGTCTGAGGGAGTAAAGCGTTTCCTAAAGAAGAAGGGTGGGAGGAAAGCCAGGAGAGAATATATTTACAAAATGTCTGCTGTGAGACTAGGGAGAGGGAAGGTTTTCCTTTACTGCTGCTGCAGAGACGGTCTGCCCATTTATGGACCTAGTGCAAGTTATTTGGTTAAAAGCAGGTATTAAAATTGAAAACTGAGAGAGAGAAGTTCAGTAGCATGGAGTTAAAGAAGTTATTTAAAGCATTGCCTACATGGTCACCACATGTTTATTTTCTTGTTTCTCTCCATGGGAGGATTTTCCCCTGTGCAGTTTATAGTACAGTTAAAATGGAATTACATTTTCTTGCATGACTGTGAGCACAGCCTGTTTTAGTTGAAATGATCAATCCATTTGCATGACCATGGTTCTGTTTTGTGTGCACCTGTGCTATTGGTTCTGTCTTGTATAGATTAAAACTCATTTCATTACATGGAATCAGACTCTTTTCCATGCTTAACCCATGGAAAAATACCATGGTCTTACCTAAATGTTTAGATTAAGTTTATCGTTAGATTTGAGGTCAAGTTGAATTTTTCTCTGTCAAGAGAACTTGGCTGGGATTTTAGCTAGTGTCATTGTTATTTTTTGATTGCAATATGAGTACCAGTCTTGTCCTAGGATCATTTTGAAGTTTAATTTTAAAAACTCCCTGCCATTTCAAGAATCTTAAGCGTTGTTTGTGAGGCCTATGGACTTGATTTGTGTTGTTTTTGTAAGTTTCCTATGGAGTGTCAGGTACAAATTTCTACAAGGCAGGATAAAAAGCAATGGTTATTCAGGCCTGCCTGAATGAAACATTTATTGCCCAGACCTTTGTCATTGTGGACTGCAAGATTTGACTGATTCACTTCAGCATGTGTTTCTTATATGCAGCACATGAGACTAATTTTAGTAAAAAATTTCATGGACTGAGGTGCTACTCAATGTAAACAGAATAGTTGTAGGGAGTAGTATTATCCTGCCTCTGTATTTTCAGGTGTACTGGGTAAATTGCTACCTGCATATAAAGGTGCCACTGGTTTTATGTATGCTCTGTTGAAATGCCAGCTTCCCACAATAGAAAGTTGTGGGGTTTTTGCTATGCTAAAAAAAAATAGGGGGAAAAAAATCCCATATTTATAGGTACATGTTTATTCTTTACTTCCTAAACTGAAAGGTTTTAAAATCCTCTGTAAGGCATTAAATACCACTTGAGTAATCAACAGTCCTTGGAGAACATTCTTATAGATTTTGCCACTCTCTAGACTGCCTTAGTTGACTAGTGCTTTCCACAGAGGATTTCATTTTCTCCTTATTTGTTCAGACTATTATTGAACAATGAAGGTAGTCTAAAATTCATCAGAATATTATTAGTTCATTGTAAATTATTTGTCCTGTGCTGACAATATATACATATTTGATTGTCCCCTAGCTGAACAGACACTGTATGCTTTAAATAAAGTGTGCTTAGAGCTTATTCCTTTTTTTCCTGGCTGCTTCTTCCTATTGCTGCACTCTTTGCTCTGTGCTTAGTTTGAACATGGACACTTCCCAATAAATATACCTTAGACTTAGCTGGCTATCGAGAAGCTATGAGTGGCTTGTGAATGAGGAGCTCAATTGCATTAAAAAAAAAATTTAAAAATCAATAAATTTGAAGCCTGATGTGAAGACCATTAGAATCAATGGAAAGTACTTTCCTGAATTGAATGGAATTTGAACAAGTATCTGTAATGATTTTCCTATCTAGGGTACTTCCATGCCAGAAACTTAGTCAAGCACTTTAAAAGAAAATTTGATGTCCCTGCAGTTATTGTTCCTTCTTGTGACCTCTTGATAAAATTAGTCTCCAGTTTTTTAAATGCTTGCACTACAAGTAATATATTATCTAACAGCACCATGATTGATACTCTCTCCCTTTTGTGCATCAAGGCACATCTAACCACTTTCATGTGAACAGCATGGGGGAAAGAAGCTTGCTGCAAATTCTTGAATGTTGCCAGGAGACACAAAGCATGTCCATATGCCTTTGTGATTTAAGAATCTGCAAGAAGACTTCATCACCTCCTTGCAAATTTTGGGACAAATTCAGAGAGTTCTGGACAGTTCATGCTGCGACTGGGCTTCTCTCCCTGCTGAGCATTAGTGGCCCAGTTTACGTTGTTTACTCCCTCCGTGTGCTTGCCCACAATGACCACACATATTGATGTGAGCAAAGCCAAGAATCTAAAGGTAATGCATCCCCAATCAGCATTTACATCAATGGATTTTCTGGTGGATTATTGACTAGTTTGACATGGAACAATGCCTCCAAGAGTGGCTTCTGCCTGGCTCCATTTCCTCCTGGCTAGACATATCCCTTGAAATTATGCAGAGCCCTGGACCATGCTGTGTTCATCCAAAAGAGACTCCACAAGCTCAGAGAGAAGAAGGTTATTATGATGTGAAATCTCCACTCCTCATCTGTGCTTGTTGGACACATTTGGCAAGGATTATCACCAACTGACCTCCCCCACACTGAGCAGCTGGAGGAGTGATGTCACCCCACTTTGTAAAGGGAAAGATGAGTCAGTCTGCTCTGACTGCAGTTCTTAATGCTGTTTATATTTTCTTCCCTGAAGAACAGATAGTACCCAGTAGGTTCTGGTAAAGCAGGCAAGTACATCCTTACTTAGTTGAAAATAAAAACTCTTACAGCATTGGTGGGTTTTTCCCCTCGCTAGATCTCCAGAAAATTACTGACTGTGGCTATCTAGGTAATTAAATGCTGCCATCTCTTCCATTTTCTTAGCAATTGCATACATTACCATTACTTGTTTGAATTCTGTGTTGGACCAACACCAAGGAGCAAACCATTGTATGCTATTATGTATTTGGTCTTTCCCTCTTTCATCCTTTATAGAGGTGGCCAATACTGTAAACAAAAAGTTCTTGGAAAATATAAGCAAACAAAAAAGGCTAACAAATACTTAGTCCCTAACTGGAAATAATGCTGGCAAAATCAAAAGCAGGAGAATGTTTTTCCTCTCCAAAGTTCTTGCCAAATGTAAATATCCAAATCTAGAAGCCCCAAATCCAAAGAAAAAACTGAAATTCAAGTTTATAAGAATAATAGTTTTCTTTGCTCTCTCTCTCTCTCATGCTTCTCAGATTCTGAGGCTCTTTCGAAGATAAAGTTTTGTTAATTTTAGAAAACTAAAGAGCAGTTTTGACCATGTGATGCTTATTTCACACTTCAGAACCAGCATTAGAAACATTGTGAGTGAAATGCTGAATGCTGTCCTAGAGAATAATTACATATGCCCATTTATTTATTTTTGAATAGATAGGGTTGGAAACAAATAGTGATATACCTTTAAAAAAACAATAAGAAAAGTGCAGATAGATAGCTGGCTGTTCATTTATTCCATGAGAAAAGTGCAGGTAGATAGCTGGATGATGAAACAGCAAGATAATGATCAGGAAATGGTTGCAACAATACTGATTTTCTGTGCTTCTTCTCTCTGGCCTCCACCTCCAAGCTGTTAATAAAAAAAATAATATCAAACTAAAAAATAATATCAAACTGAATTTTCTTCAGAAAATGACATGTTTTCTGAAGTGAGGCATGAGTGGCAAAAAGCATCCTTAACTAATATTTCTCTTCAACACTGATTTTCCAAATTTGACTCTGCCAAAATACCTGCTGCAAACACAAAAAAATATTGCTCTTTTCTGTTGATGTTGCTTCCCAGGAAATAAAACTTCTTTCTTTTGATGCCTGTTTCCAAATACTGTACTTTTAATGGGGAGTGGGAGGTGGTAATAGAGGATAATGGCAGAATTTTTATATAAACCATAATAAATTGGACAGCTCATTTTAGAGAGATCTGTTGCTGTGTAAAGAATGTGTTTCTCAAATCTCCTGTGTGCAACACCATCTGTTTCTAAAGAGTAATATACCTGTCTAGCCTCAAGCTATTTTGCCAATGACTCAGGCAATCGAATGAAGCATCCAACAGCTAGATAAAGATAGCACTGCTGTCTACTTTAACCAGAGGAGCAATTTAAGCTTCCAAATCTCAGGAAAGCATGACTTTCTGCATGGAGGGTATACAGTAACATCACAGGGTTTTGCTGGCACATATGAGGGTTGAAAATGAGAGCAGTTTCTGGACTGTAAAGCCACTGGCCAGTAGTCAGGCCAACAGCATTAGATGTGGCAGAAAATATTTGTCTTGGAAGTCAAAAATCTTTATTTATATAAACATTACTGGTTATATGAATGTTTCATGAATAAGGATCAAATATATAAAAATTACCCTCTTCCTTGAAGCTGTTACAAAAAATTACTTTGAAGGGTAAATTTACCCCAGCAGAGGGTTTACAGAGGTCACCTGCTTAAACCCTGACCCTAAAAGCCATGTCTTAAACCTTATGAAGTCTAAAGTTTTGTGGATCAGATTTGCATTAGCAAGATTTCACACATGGCATATTTAAATCAATGAAAATGTCACTGAATGAAATGCAGTGTTCCAAACTGAACAAAAGAACAGAATTTTGCCTTGTTGATAGAATTGCTGGTGCTTTTGAACTCTCTGTAATGTTATATGTGAAGTAACCAAGAAAACTCATTGTTGTCTGGTTCTATTTTAAAGGGGGGGTTATAATATGTTCACATCAGATAGAACTGGTATAATTCTTATTTCTGCTACTTCTACAACTGCTCTATTATCAGTATTTATGATGCTATTCATAAAATCAAAACTTTTTGCATCACAATCTATACGAGTGTTTGTCCTAGTCAATGAACTGCCTATATAACAGCTGGACAGCAGCTGAACACAAAGTGTTGTTGAGTGGAAGACAGCACTAGTTATCTTCAGGAAGTCCTGAGCAGTGTGATGTGAGCAGTGTTCAAGATGCTTACTCACTCTTGTTTTAAATAGACTTCATGAAAGGCACTTGTAGAGATAAAAGTAGCAGTTTAAGGGAGGAAAATAAATTGTCTTTGCTTTTGTTTATGAATAACTTCTTCCATGTGTAAAAAGTGCATGAGGAGGCAGGCCAGAAAATGTGATATAAAGCACTATTTGCTGGTATAATTGGCATAGTGCATATCCATTTATTGTCCAGTGCAAGATATTGAGATACTATTGAAGTAAATGTTGAGACATTACTTAGGGAAAAAAAATGCTTTTCTTTCCCCAACTTGATATGAATTATTTTGAACTGCATTATTAGAAGCCATAGGTCCGGTCAGATACTCTTTGTAAACTGAAGATTGATAATTTAAAGTACACAATGAAATACACATTTGTGGACTCATTTGCCTTCAGAAGCAATTATCCATTTTAAACAGTCAAGAAGGCAAAGCTGTATTTATGGACCTCTGCTCTATGTGGAGTGATTGGCATGGTTTATAATGATGTTGAATGACAGAACTGATATTTATTTCTTTCTGTACTGGCTGAATTGTATTTCTTCTTTATATTGAGATGCTCATTTCCTTGCTCCTGATGCAGTCTTATAATGCAATAGTGAACATAAAATCAATAGCCCCTGTCTTAAAACAGTGTAGATCTTCTATTCTGTACTTTGGTAACTAAGGTACTTTGGTTGACTAAGGACAAACATTTAAATCTTGTGTGCCTCTTCCACTAATTTCACTCGGGGGAGCCTGCAATACTACTGAGTATTTGAGAAGTATTTTGTTCTCCACATGTAGAGGGCGGTTGATGAAGGTAAAGTAGGAAGAATATTATGTGCAGTTAGGGCCTCATCATCTGCAGCTGGCAGCTTCAGATAAGTGATATGATGCCTGAGATGGGGAAAAGCGCTCCCTTTGCCCACAGCATGTCCCCGTGCCCATGGGATGTGTGGGTGAAGGAAGTGAAGGCCAAACCACACGGATTCTCACCAGCCCCTCCACCAACATCCAGCTCTCTGCATCAACAGGGAGTGCATATTAACTACTTCACTCTATCAGTGCACATTTCCCAAGTGCACTGATAGAGTAATGTACTTAATCTGGAGTAAGAAGCAGCCAAGGGACTTGTATTTCTCTTTCTTCTGTGCGGGTCAGGTTGTGGGAACCAGATTTGAGGTATAAGTGTATTCCATATAAATTATCAAAAGCTTTAAAATTGTTTTTGGTATGTAAATGCCCCAAAAAAGTCATGTTGTATTTGTACATTATTGAGCCTGAAATTGTGAATGTGTGACTGAAATTAGCCAGAAAAAAAATTCTCTACTGAATTTCAGTAGGATTTGTATCTAGCATTTTTTGGATCACAAAGTAAAAGTGAAAAAGACAAAATCCAATAAACCCCCAATCAATGGGTAGGGATTTTTAAAAGCATTGTAATAAATATAACACATTCTACAAATGCGTTTTAGAAGCATTTCAGAGGCCTTGATGATGATAATACACATCTTGGCAGAGGGCAAGAGGAGAATTACAGCTCCATGGAGTCAGTTTACCAGAGCTCTGTGACATCAAACCTTTGATTTAGTGCTTATGATATATAGGGCTTAAGTAAGCTTGTTGGGAACAACTATAGTGGAGAATAAGCTGTTTCATAAATCTCTGCACTGTACAATCTATGCACTATATTGCAAATCAAAACAGTATTGAAGCAAAGTGCATTGATTGTCCCTGAGCCACTACCAGCTTTAATAATAGAATTGAATTGCTGCAGATGCATGTTTGAAGTGGCTTTGTTTAAAGCCCCTGTTTTATTTACAGCACTGATGAAAACTACTCCGCAGTAATAAGCTTCCCCTTCTCAACAGTGTGTATGTGTTTGTTGATGCTGGTTACCCCCTGATTCCTGATTTTGAAAGAGAATTTGTCTTGATTTGTTGGGCAATTTATGCACCATTTACATGCAGTTCCCCAAGTGTTGTTTGAAGTAATTGAGTACATATTTTTATGGTCTATAAAACAGTCCTCTAAATTTGTACATGTGAGAAAACTCTTTATGATGAACCAAAGAGTAACCATCCAAGTATGAATAGCATCTAAAAATCAGGGGCAAAATTTTCCCACAGCACTTCAAGTGCTTAAGACTTCATAGTAATTCTTTCTTTATTGCAGTTACTTACTCTGCATACAATACTTCTCATGTGTAACATTGCAAGTATATTATCAGGAAAAGTAGCTACTATTTTCCCTTCCCACCCACTGCTTTTCATTGTATAGAAAGCAGGAGAAGAGAAAGATTAGGCAATTTTCTGAAGTGTTATAGAACATCTCCTGTGAAGATGGGAATAAAATCCAGAGAGAGCAATGCTGATCTCACCTCTCCAATCACAAGACTTGCAGGAGCCCCGTGTCCTGTGAAGGACCAGTGAGGAGTGGTGCCACTGGTAAGGAGGAAGGTTGGATTGTCAGAGAAGCAGTTTCAGTGTCTGCACATGTTCCCCAAAAGGGAAAATATAACCACATGGCTTTGTTACATATTTGAGAAGGCATGACCTGATCATATTAAAGATCTACCTATGGCAGGAAAACAAAAGTAATTTTAGCTAAAATAAAATAAATTAAACCCAACACTGATTTCCTTTTTTAGTTCAAATTCTCATCATTAGAGTTTGCTTTCAATGCATTTCATTAAATAGCAGAGTGATTCTTTGCGTCACGATTTTCTGTACTTGTTTGTCTGTTCTGAATAATTTTCACCACTACATAACTCTCGTGGTTTCTTTGCCAATCAAACTGATAAGTGTTTGTGTGCTGTTTTTGCTCTTTGCTGACTTTATTATTGTTTTTAATTGCTTACCTTGTACTTATTTTGTTAAGAAATACAAGGGTAATATTGTTTGGGAAGCAACTAATTATAAGCTTACACCTCTTTACAAGTAAAATTTCATGCAAATAAAATTAAGTAGACGCATAAAGAAAAACGTGGGTGTGAACCCATAAAGGGAAGGAAAGGCAATATGTGTTCCATTATTGATTTTTTAATTGCCTTTTGTTTCCTCAGAAATACAGCTACCTGATGTTATAACATAAAGAAACTCTTTCTAAAACCTTTCTTCCCCCCCAACTCCCCTCAATGCCTCACTTATAAACTGGCAAAATTTTTTGATACTTATTCACTTGATCTTCTTGACGAACACATTTTATTATCATTACTTTTTCCAAGAAAACTTGGGAAGTTAATGTTGTATATATAGTAAAGAACTAGTTTAAGACCCTCTGTCTTTCTTACAAAGGAATGGAAAATACAGAGCTTTAAAAAGAAGAAATTAACCTGCTTCTAGAAAGATCCCTGTTTTGAAGAAACCCAGCTGGCACTGTGAAAGAAAGGAAGTCATAACAGGTTTCTAAATTTCCTGTTATCTATCCATCTGCTTTCTGTGCCAAATGTGGATGACATTATGAATAAAAACATTGAATAAAGACTGAGTGAAGACCTGCTAGTATCTGTCCTACTCACATATTCAGGGCTAGAAACCTAGTGTAGAAGCTTAGAAGAGAACTGCATTAATTAGTAATCTTATTGCCGTCCAGTGATCTGGCATGGATAATCAGTATATCACTAGATCAGAATGCTTAAGGCCAAATATTTATGTAATTTATCGATGGACTTTTTCTTCATTAATCGATCATACCATTGTCAACTTATAACCTGCATGGAAGAACAACTCTAAGAAATCCTTGCATCTCAGTAAGCACATATGTTTTGCATTTTTGTTTTTTTATGGGGAAATTTTAACACATGTTAATTTAAAACAAGTGTTTCAGATGCCCTTATGAAAATAAAGAAAAATTTTCCACATTGAGAAGATGAATAAATTAAAATCCTACTGAATACCCAACATTGAATGAAAGAGCAATAGCAAACTGAAGTTTGGTGCAAAATTAGCATTTCATGTTTGAAGTGTATAAAATATTTTTTAACAATTTTCAAATTCAATAAATTAATCAAGTCAGCAAAAATTATTTCAATCCATCATGGAGGGGGATAATGTTTTGGAATCAGTAATGATTTGCCTCCCTTACATTAATTAGGCAAGACACAGCTTCCTCATTATCAGAAGAAGATGCAAATTGAGCAACTAACATGAAATACCAACATATACTTTTGTGCCCTTATCTGTGTCATATGTGCATGAGATAATAACTGCAGCTTTAAAAGGAGCAATGGTTCTCCATCCTGTGGTATGCTCTGCATCTGTGAATTTTGAAAAAGGCAAAGCCCCCAACTCTTTGTATTTGCCTGAAACATAAATGGGAGAAGATTAAGACCCAATATTTGCAAGAATGAAAAGCACCATAATTATTCTGACAGGGCTTGTGTGCATAAAAAAGCATCAGATAAAACCTCCTAAAAATTCCCTAGGGGATTTCTCCCTACTATAAGTTGTTTGATAATCCTCATCTTTTCAATCTGCTCTGAGGTCCCTGTGTAGAACTAGCCAGAAAACTCTTCCCAGAGAGGAGTTATCCTATCACCATCAAAATGGCTGGTAGCCCAGTTGGATCTCTTCAGGTTCTAGTGCTAATCAATATTTTTCTTAATGGCACAAGAAATAGAGTATGTGAGTATGCTTCTCACAGAGGCTGCTGACACCATCCTTGGAAACCTGTCAAAATTTTCTAAAGGATTTACTTCCAAAAGTATTTTTAGAAATAGAAGACGTGATCTGAAAACATAATAATGCTATTTCAGTAAGTTCCTGATACTGGATTTAGATAGAAATAACCAGGTGAACAAGAATGGGATGGAAAAGCTACAAATGTTGTAGTAATGTTCTTGTAGTTATACCTGATCATAGATTAAATATGACTTGTCAATGTTACCCTGTTCGAAACATGATAAATGTCATGCAGTGATCACTATAAAAGAATTTAACCTGCAAAACTTGTGAATTAGTAACTCTGATCAGACCTGGTGTAATTCATGAAGTTCTTCAGTCAATAATTTACAGTCTCATACTTCATGTCTGCATTTGCATGATGAGCTAAGACTAGAAGGGCTTGCTTTATGATATATTTGAGCATGTCAAGGCTGTTGACATACCTTCTCTCACAGTCACACACATAGTTATATTTCTTTTCTTATTTGCAATGTCACCATGGCATGAAATTGCTTTATTTATTGAACTGCCTTATTTATTTTAGTTTCAAAAGAATATTAAACACATTTGATAATCAATAGTAGCAGTTAGTTCAGACAAGGGTGAATCAGGAAAATTATTTTAAAAAACTGATGTAAAGTCATTGGGATGTGCTGGATGATGTCTCCCACTTGCAAGGCTACATGTAGATTCTTATTCCAGAAAAGTCATCTTATGCAATTCAGTGGTCACAGATCAATCCGTAAAGCTCAGACTGATTACCTGAAATAATGAGGAGTAGTATTGAAATAGTTTGCAGTGGACAAAGTTTGTGAGGGAACAAGGCTGATAAACTCCATTTATTTTTATTTTTGACTCTAAAAAGAGGCAAGAATTGAATTAGTTGTACTGGGATGTCGCAGCAGATGGTTGCTCACAAGCATGTTCTTTGTATGGGCCATTCCAGAAAGAGAAAAAGAAGCAGGTTGCCTTCTTTCGGAAGCTTATTCAATAAATTATTGTGGAAATTCTGAGAAATGTAACGTAACTTCATACATTGGATTTATGAATAAGTACATGTTGACATGAGGCATTTCTCTGTGTAGGAGACTTCACTTCCTACATAGCTTCTCCCTACTCAACTTCACATGACTTAGGCAGCAGATCTGCTGCAGTACTTCTTTCACTGAAATGCAGTAGGCATTCTGCTGTGTGAGGAGCTGAAGGCACACCAAGCTGGCATGCAAGAGCTGCTGAGTGACAGCCAGGGACCAGATAGCCAGTGATGTGTGAGTTGTGAGAGCTGGATCAGGAGCAGAAGACTTAAAAGCAGCACTGGTGGTGGCAGCAGTATGTGGCTCTTTACAGTTGCCTGTTGGAGAAGCAGCGCAGCTTCAGTAAATCCTCAGCAAACTTAGTTTTATCCTCCTGCATTTTAATGAAGTCATAGAACAGACTCTTTGCTAAACAAAGACGTCCCTCAGGTAGTAACAGCATGACATTACTGAGACATCCCTAATGCAAATGATGCAGTCTGCTGTCTCCACAATCCCTGAAGCATCCAGAGGTAGACATGCTGGCATTCATAAACTTCAGATGTAGGAGTACCAGGCTTTTATCAGAACAGAAATAGTTCTGTTGCCCTGAAGCTGAACCCATTATCTGTGCTGGTTAAAAACAGCATCTCTACTTGAAGGCAGCACCAGGTAAAAATACCATGGATGCTGTCAAGACAGAAGCAAAAATTCACCTTCCCTTTTGGACTGGAGTGAGGTTTGTCATCTTGAGCTGTGATCTAAGGAGTAGATGCCATTACTGCTGCAAAGTGCAAGAGATAATAGCTTTTTCTATAACAGAATCTAGTTTTTACTGATTCCCATCCTTCTGCACTGAAAGGAGGGGTTTAGACAGACTTGCATTAACTGGTGCTCACCCATCTGTCTTGTTTACTGCTTGTTGTACATCTGGACTTTCTCCTCAGCAAGGGTGGGGCCGTTGCTTCTAAGAGGTTTGCATACTGCTCTTCCGGACTGAGAAGCAACTTTCACCTGTCATAGATTCATAAAATCCAAATGGTTTGGGCTGAAAGGAATCTTGAAGATCATCTCTTTCCAACTCCTCTGCAATGGCAAGGACATCTTCCACTAGAACAAGTAGCTCAGAGCTTCATTCAACCTGGCCTTCAACACTGCCAGGAATGAAGCATCCACAGCTTCTCTGGGTAGCTTGTTTCAGTGATTCACCACTTGCAGAGTAAAGAATTTCTTCCTAATTTTTGATCTGAACCTACCTTCTTTCCGTTTAAAGCTATTTACTCCTCATCCTGTCACTACATGCCTTTGTAGAAGCTTTCTTGTAGGCTCTCTTTAGGTACTGGAAGGCTGCTATAGGAAGCCTTATCTTCCCGAGGCTCAACAACCCCAAATTTTTCATCCTGTCTCCCTAGGAGAGTAGTTGACTTCTTAAGAAATACATCTGGTGTGGCATCCCTCCTCTCATGAAGAAGCCAAGGATGGGGGTCAAAGGGATTCTCATTCACTAAGTTCTTTTTATGACATGGACAGAGTTGTAAGAATTTGAGTGAAAAGTACATGCTCTCTGTGCTTTGATTTGACATTTCACTTCTGATGCTGGGAAGAGTTGAAAAATTGGGATATTTGGTGTTTTTGTCAGAAGAAAATCCCAACTTTTCTTGTCCATCAAGATACAATTTGAAAATTCTAATTTTCTCTCTCAGTTTAGGAAAATACCTCTTGGTACTAGAAATGAACCAAACTCTCCCCATTCGTTCAGTCAGAATTACTTACAATGTCCTTTACGATCTCCAGCAGCTGGGCAAATTGGCTTTCTGAAGTGTTTCAAAATGTAAAAATCATGTTGTAGATTCCCTAAAGATGCAGATACTCATCTTACTACTTTCCTGTTGCTAGGCTACTTGCCTGACTAACACTGGTGTAGTCCTTGAGCAGGCACCCAGTTACCTGACTCCAAGTAGAGCTTGTGAATCTCCAGGACATGGCAGGAACTTTCCACTGTCTTCCTTTAAGGATGGTCATGCCTCTACAGAGTAAGCACAGAGATATTAGACATCTAGTTAAAAAAAAAAGCCAAAATATTGTGGCAATATGGAAAAAAAATTAATTATGAAACCAAAATATGCTGTTCACGTTTCTGGAAAATGAGGTTTACCAAGTCATGGATGACTAAAGGGAAGAAAATCAAACTGAACGTAATTACAGTTAAACTCATGATAAACTTCATTTTTTGAAGCTAGTTTTATACACATTTAGTGAGGGCAACTGGCCTGCTAAATTGCAGAGTGGAATTCAGAAGGGACAGCAGCCAGCACAAGAAATGTGACTGTCTCTTGGAAGTAGCAATGCCCATTCATTACTGCAAGAATAACTTCTGTCGTTGACCAAATAACTACCCAGTGAGAGGGGAAAATTCTTTTATCATGGTTAAGGCAATACAAGTATTATTTTCAGGGTTTTTCCTGTGCTGGAGCTAATAACTCACATTAAAAAGTTGCAGTCAACCACTCAATGTCAACAAATATTAATTAGGTCAATGCAGGTGACTCATTTCTGGTTTATGAGACAACAGTGGTGCCCTTCATCTTTGTTTAAGTCCCCTTAAAGTTACTTTGTTGATTTGCTGACCATAGCACAAGGTTTGACGTGGATTCTCTTGTTGCCAAGGTCTTTGTGACTCCTAAAAGATACTGACCAACTTTTAGTGAGCCTTGGAAACAGTTTTTTCGTTGCTCTTCTCTGAAGCAGGCCTCCAAGCACCTTACATCAGCGGGGTATATGTGCAAAAGTAATTGGCACTGCAAAAAGAGGAAGGTTGTGTTTGCTGGCCTTTTGAAACAAGTAAATAACTTTATCAAACTGTGCACTGAGAATTAGTAGCAAGACTATATGATTTACAACATGTAGCTGCATTTATTGTTTTCTTGACTAATTAGTAGTCAGGATTTTGAAGTAAGTTTTTCTCAGTCTGTCTCAAAAAATATTGCTTCATGCTTGTTTACTGCAATCATCTTGGCCTTGATTAAAACATTGACATCTGAACTAAGAATAGAACGTTTATTCCACTACAGGCCACTTGTAAAAATAATTTTTAAATGGTATACTTTCCTTAAACTGATCTCATCTTTCCTGGCTCCTCATTGTATAAAATAATTTTATAGTTAAAAGAGAATTTGCATAATGCTTTTAAAAGCCTTAATAGCTATAATAATTTTAATCTACTATGGACTGTTTATAATGTATAGTGAGCTGAAGCATTTAATTGTGTAAAAAGGAATATTAAGGCACATCTTCTAATCAAAAGAGTAATGGGAATATTAAGTATGATGGGTTTTGTTATTTTTTTCCTAATTGTATCTGGACATCCAATTTTATTACTTATTTCGAAGCCCAAGTGACCACGAAAGCTGAGGTTAAATCTTCACTATCTGAGATATGCTGAAATAAGCTCTATGCAGGTGTTTTATTTAGTATCCTTTCTGGGATTGCATCAGTTGACTCTGTTGAGAACTGGTCCTTCCCTCAGTCAATCAATTAATGTTTTCCTATTCGTGTTCTGTCAGCTAGGTTCAGGGTTTGTGTTATGATTGGTGGGTTTTATTTATTTACTGGAATACGAAAGACAAAAAATATGAGTCCTTATCTTCAGTGTGCTATTTAGGCAGCTATCAATCTCATCAAGAGGTGCAGCAGATCTGACATAAAGGACCTGCAGCTGTCCCGGAACAAAACACACATTGCGCATAATAACAGCCCCACACAGATTTCCCCTCTCAAGTGTCCAGGCCAGATACCACAGCATAGAATCAATGCAAATCTCTGAGCAGAGTGTAGCATGGCCATTTTCCACAGATTTGATGCAATTCATCTTTTCAAACACACTTTTTTTTTCTATTTCTGATGATGGTTTAAAGTGGGAAAGTCGTTTCTTTGGTAACAGTATAGAATTTTATGGCAGCTTTGTCAGGAAATCATCATTTTAATTCAGTTTTGCCATCTTTGCAAGATGAGGTAAAATTTCATAGCTGTGCAATGAAACCAGCAGTAAGGAAGAACAAAATTTCTACCATGCCACATGTTTGTGCTGAGTAAGATGTACTGGCTCCTTTTTAAAAAGTGCCTGTCAGAGACTGGAAAAGATCTGCTCAAGACATCTTGGAGGCTTGGAATGCGTGGTGAGGAGGTGCCCTGCCCCAACAGCCCCCAGCCTCTCAGTGTCTGTCAGTCATGGCACACTGGAGGCAGCCCCCCAATGTCACTTAACCCACCCCTGAGTGGCCCAGAGACCAAAGTCCCACCTGGGAGGAAGGCCCAGGATGGGCCAAAAGGGTTTAAGAAGGGTCACTACGAGGCAAGCACACTCTTCTTTAACCCTACCTTCATCTTGGAGCTATACATCTCTAGAACCCAGGAGCTGATAGCTGTGATAGTCTTTCTAGATATTTCCTGTCTTTTTGGTTTTCTCCCTTTCTACTTCTTTTAGCTCTCTTCTCACAGAACATAACATCAAATGGTTTTTCTGTGTTCAGTGGGCTAAGTAGTTTGCCAGTAAACTTTTGTGTGTTTTTACCTCATGAGAATATTTGGTTGGGATTACCCAGAGCAGATGTACCTGAGGTTTGAGTGAGTGGGATGTAACAGTACCATAAACTGAGAACAGAATTTCCATTTTATCAGAAATTCTAACATCTAAATAATATGTCCTAGATTGGAAGAGAAAGTTGATAGTTGACATTTTTAATTAAAAAAGAATGTTCTGATTATGTTTGGTGGGTTTTTTTTTCTTTATTTAATGGTCAAATTATTTCAGTGTGTCTATTTTATTTGTCCTTAATATTTTTACCACATTAAGGCATAAAATATATATGTCATATCCAAAACTTACCAGAAGGAATATTAACTGCATTAAATTGGATTTTGATGCAAAAATAATTTGTATTGAAACATTTCTTCTCTCTATAGAAGACTGTGAAAACTAACTTGAAAATTTTTGACATGAAGGGAACACATTTTGATTTTAAACAAACTGGTTTTTTATGTTTACTCCTTTGAAAAACTTGGCATCTTGCTTCTTATTGTCATTGTGCTGATTAATTTTATCCATGTTTTAGAACAAATCAATGCATATGTTTGAAGTTTTATATTAATCCATTGTACAAATTCAGAATCTACATCTCTATGACTTTTTCCCGTGGCTGTTCATAATGAAAGATCAATATGCACATATGGATTTATTTATTAAAAATTATATGCTCTTTAATATGAAAGTGATATGATCTATGTTCTGAAGGTAGAATCTGCTATGATCCACCTGGGAAATAATTTATGTAATTAGGGGATGGTAGTCTTGTGTTTTATCACTGCAGGCAAGGCAGGAATTTTTTTCAGAGACAATGATGGTGTATTTTATAGCATTTGGTATCAGTAACTCCCTTAAGGGCTGAACATAAATGCAAATAAATTAGGAGCTTCATTGCATATTTGCAATTTATGACAGAGTGCAGTTTCACCTACCAGCAAGAATACCATACAATAAGTAATTCTATATAGATCCCTGACACTTGCTTTGGGATTGTAAAATGGGGAAAAAAATTACCCAAGCAAAACAGAGATCCTGTTTGCTCCAGAAATTTGAAATTTTTACTGTTTATGAATGTCAAGTCTGAGTACCATTCCAAGTTTTTTTCTTCTCCCCCTTTCTTGCCATTCTTATTGCAGATTTTTGGAAGTAGAGATGATGGGTGCCTGAATACTGACTCACCATAAAACTGCTGTTTAAAATCTGTTTGTTGTAACTTTCCTTTACCTCATTTATCTGATAAAAATTAAATTATCTTACATACTTAATAGTATACTGTACCTTATAGATCAGAGTGAGTTTTTTTAATAATAACTTTTGCTATCTGCAATGACTCAAGTGCTTGGCTCAGGGGTGTAAAAAGGAAATTTCTCCATGCCTACACAACTAAACAGTCTTGCATGAGCTTTGCAGTGGTGTTGATACAAGTGAACACCTTCAGTTATGTCTGATGTTCTCTGTCCATATGACATTCAGTTGCCTGCTTACATGCTGCAACCTTGTCTTTGTAGACAAAATCAACCGAACCTGCAAATTTTTTCATCATTTTGTATGCACTGATGTTATTGTTCAGCAAAGAAAGTCATGTTTTGGAACACAGAGAAACTGGAGTACAAGGGAGGTTTCCCAATGCCAAACTGAATTTGTGTGACGGAACTTAAAACAGCAGCAACTTCTGCTGGGAATTGCTTTGTAAAATCAGCTCTTCCAGTGTGGGTGTTTGGAATTGGAGTGTTTTATTGCAGTTATGGCTGAAAGATTTTGGAGACATCTCTGATGATTTTCTATCTTCACTAAATTTCTACTGTGCAACACTACTAATCTGTTTATTTCCATGAGCATTTTTCTGCATGCCCATCTGTTTGGCCTATGGAGTGCTTATTCCAAGTTATAACCTGGAAGAGATTGACTTGAAACAAGCTGTTGTTTTCTTGATTTTCCAACCCATCTCCTTTGTTTCTTTTCCTTTGTCTATTTTTTTTTTTTTTAAGAACAAGTACGTGCTTGTAGAAACCTAAACCTGAAAACCTTCCTGTTTAATAGTACATTTAACTGTCAGATATACTGAAGGCTTTTAATAAACATAATTCTACTTTGAAAATAGCCGTATCTAGACAGAAAGATGTTTTCAGGTTATAAGACCATTTTAGATTGCTTCTTTGAATAGGTAACTCCAAAGGAGCTTATTTTCTTTTCTTCATCCCGCAGCAAGAACAAAAGTGCCTTTATGTTTTCCCAAGGCATAACACAGTTTGAAGTGTTTGAAAACTACATGCTGAAAATCCTCCATTTCTGGCTTTCTATTGAATCCAAACAGTGTGCCAGTGCCTGGTGCTCCAGATACATGCAAATATATGTGCACCTGTCTGCAGTGGAGCTCTTCACATTGATAGAAATGTTGCTGTTTACTTCAGTGATTGCCCATTGAAATAATGATAGTACATTTATATTTAGATAGTAGCATCTATTTCAAATGATCCTGAAGAACCTTATCATCGTTAAGACTCTCTGTCAGTCATGAGGGATCCCTAGAGATTTCAGGGCTTCATGTTTGAATTTTATCACAGGAACAGGGATATGGAGATTTGGGGGATATGGGGAATGATCTTCTGAGTCAATTTTCAATCTTCATCACGTTAAAAGAAAAAAATCTTTGCTAGTTGTTGAATGTAAACATATTTTTAGTAACATGAAGCACCTTCCGAATCAAGGTGGGTGACAAGGTAGCTGAAAACTTGACTGGACCAGGGGGCTGAATGGGCAGTGGTCAGTGGTGCTAAGTTCACCTCGCAGGCAGTTATCAGTGTCATGCCTCAAGATCTCATCCTGGGGCCAGGAGTGTGTCACATCTTTATTAACAATCTAAAAAACAGGCTGTAGTATCCCAGAAGATTCTCAGGTGACACCAGATGGTGGGATGACTGCACAATGGAAAGCAAGGCTGCTACTGAAAGCAGCTGAACAATGATGAGAAGGTGGGCTGACAGGACTGTGACAGATCCAAGTGCCAAGTCCTATAGATGGGATGAGGAACCCTGTTTTCAGAGGGGCCAAACAGCTGGAAAGCAGCTCAGCACAAAAAACCCCTCAGGGCTGTCCTTGTGAAAAACGAGTTGAAGGGGAATCATCAGCATGTCCTTGCAGCAGAGAAGGTCAAAGGCATTCTGGGATGTATTTGGCAGGCTGAGGGAGAGGATCCTTCCTCTCTGCTCAACACTGTGGGCAGTGTTGGCTCACCAGTACAAGATAAGCAGAGATAAACCAGAGTGAGGCTTGTGTGGAGCCACTGGGATCATGGGGGACTGCAACATGAGGCGCATGGGGGAGAGGCTGTGAGCTGGGCTCCTACAGCTTGGAGAGGAGGAAGGGGAATTTTATTTCTGTGTCCAGCTGTCTAACGGGGTCGTGTGGAGGAGCTGGAGCCTGAGTTTTCTCAGAGGAAATCAGTGGAAGGATTACAGGTAATGGGAAATATTTCAGATCATTACTATGAGTTCTCCAAAACAGTCATGTACACATTCACTTGAGATATATAAATATCTTCAAAAAGTTCTGTTTTAACAAGATTTGAGACTGTATGTATCCAAGGAAACTACTTTTTTCTCATCAAGTAGAGTTAAAGCTGCATTAATATCACATACATTAATATATATGCCAAATGAAAGTTTTTAAAGTATTTTGCATATGTATATCTAAACTATAAAATTTTATTTAAATACCTTAAATACAATTATTCTACATCTAGAAATTACTGTGTTCCTTTTCTATATTGAATGTTCTTATATTTTAATTTAGAGCTTGCTAATCTAAACCATGAAAATCATTTTCACAGGCAAGTAATGATTTTTAAATAATTTTTTCTAGAATGCAAGAGATGAATTTTTAGCAAACACAATTCTGAGCTCATCTATCGGCATTAGTTCTTGTGACAAATAAGGGAACAAGAAAATATAAAATTATATTCCTAAAGACAAATCAGATATTTTCCTTTCTTATGCAAATAGAAATCTTTGGTATAAAATCATGCACAAGACTTCTAAAGAGAGGAAGAGAGGAGAAAAAAATCTGGGATTACAGCTGTTATGTAATGATCAGCAATTTTTAAAACTCTTTCCAGACATTTTAATGTTGGAAAAAGCATATTTACCAGATCCAAGTAATATTTTTTAGTTGAACTAAATACTTCTAAAGACATTAATAGCCACGGTTGTATTTGCAGTAAAACCACAAGGTAATTACTGCACCTGATGTTTCCTCTAACTCACAAGCACCACTAGAGTGCAAGGCCAGCTCCCTTCTCCATGGCCTCAAAGGTGACAGTCCATTCTGCCTCAGCAAGGAAAGGACTGCAGCAAGCAAGGCTGGGATGCACAGGGCACCTTCATTTTCTACATCCTAACCATTCATCTCCCATGATGAGCAGGAGAGCAAAGGGTGCCCAAGTTAATAAAGTGGTGTTAAAATCTAACAGTAGATTTCACATAAGAAGATTGCTGTGGTATTTTGCTTCAAATAATTTGCAGAGCAAAAATGCCATTTCTTTGTACTTCAAAGAATAATTTCCTTTCGATGCTTTACCTCTTTGTACCTCTTGGCTTTTTGTTTTAAATTGCAGCAGTCCTTTTTCAGGCTTTTTTCTCTATCTTAGGCCTTCTTTTGGAAATGGCATCACTTCTAGAGAAAATACATGTTTTATTATTGCTCCAACTTCCAAGCTCCAAGGAAAAGAGCATATCTCTTTTCCTACAGGACAATATATATTGTCATGTAGAGGATAAAGTAATGATTTCTTAGAGGCTTATTAACAGAGCTAAGTGAAAACTGCAAAACTATCAATAAACTGTTGATAAATGTAAAAATGAGTGGGTTCACTGCTCCTTTACCCCTCTTCTGGCTTCTGGCAGGGAGCAGCTACCATTACCATGAGTTCTGCAGAAGAAGCAGAAATATGTTTAGTACTCTATGAAAATACATTCTCTAAACTGTGCCTCTGAAATCAGAATATTTTGAATTCACAAATTTGAGTCCTTGTACCTCAAGCATTTTGGATGGGAGGAATTGTTCGGTTCCTTAAAATACATGTAAGATTTCTGAAAGGGAGCTGCCTAAAAAATCTGCAATAAACATCTTTCTACTTTCTTTGCACCTTGGACCATGATGTTATAAGATGCAATAATATAAGATGCAATATAACTAATATTAGAGTAGCCTATTTAAAAAAAATAAAATAATGTCACTAGTAAAGCATGTAGGTGCCCAGAAAAAAATGAAACCAAACCAACCCAAAAAATTAGAAAACACAAACCAACTCAACAACATTCATGATCTTTCCTTAATACGTTTAGATAGGTAGCTTCTTTTAAGTTGTTTCCTTTTCACAGCAAACCCAGAGATTTGTTGACTAGTTTCATATCTCTCTTATGAATATATTCATTCATTCATTAAACAAAAGCTGCTCAGTGATTCTCACAGTACTCAGATGCCCCTAAAATTTGTCCCATAGGATTTCTATGAGGAAGCAGAGAGGAAGCCATGAATATGCAGTGGCACAAATAGCACCAAATACCTGTTTATGCCTTCAGCATTTGTCTGGCAAAGCCAATTCCAAAAACAAGGAGGGTCCAAGAAAAGACTGCAATCTTTTGGTGTGGAAGCAGAACCCAGAGGGTTTTCCAGTGTCTTTTCATTTCACCAATAGACTGGGCAGTCTTTTCTTACTGTGTTCAACTTGTAGGGGAGAAACATTGTGCTCAGTATTGAGGGGCCAAATTGACTCTTCAGGAGTGTGCTGTTGTAGCTAAGAAAACCTACCATTTATTTACAAGGTTGGACCATAGTGTCCCAACTTAAATGGGAAATGAACCCCTGAGATCTCATAATTGGTGGAGATGGGGTTTGACCAGAGTAGGAGGTGCTAAGCCCTCAAGAGACAACTGTACACCAAAGGAAAGGGTTAATGTAAGTGACAATTTTTCCATAAGTATCCAATGCTAAATGCGTTCCTTAATGTCTGTTAATCGCTCATCTTGCTGCAGTCCTCACCACTGGTGGGCAGTGACTCCCTCCCATGTATTTTTGTCTTTCTGTATAGGGCTTCTCAGGCATTTTTTCATGTCTGAACACTAATTTGGTATTTCTGTACTCACTTCTGAAAGTGTATGACATGATCCATGCCCATACATCTCAGCCTTGTACAGGCTAATTAAATAGAACTTTTATTGGCCTTTGCAATCCACAGTAAAGATCTGCCATATACAACCATTATTCTGGCAGATCAAGTCAGAGATCTTCAATCATGACCAGAAGTTTTTCTGCTTAAGAGTGGTGGAGAGCACCAGTCTTTGAGGCTGGATACCTAAGCGACTGCTGCATGGAATAGGGATCTAAATTTGCTGCAGTTTCCTTGTGTGCTGTTGTCATATTCCATCAAGAGACATGAATGCTCATAGGAAAACAGCAAAATGTCTTTTATACTGCACAGGCTATCAGTGTATCGAGAGATTATTTTGGGAAAGCTAAAGCCTGAGAAGAAACACAACATAAAAGCTGGACCACCTGTTGTGGAAAGCTGCCTAGCATTCAGAGGTCTTTCCAGGGTTTTCACAGTTATCATGCAGTCAACATTGACATTGCTATTAGAAGAATCCCTTTGTAGACTCCTTCAGCTTTTCAGTGAAACTCTCTTGTAGTGAAACTCTCGTGGGTAGGTGAGGGGCGCTTTCATTTTGAGAGTGTGTGAATGTGCACGCCTGATGAAATAAATTTGGTATGCCAGTTCTAGGGTGCCTATTCATTAGTGTCCTCCCGCTGTTCACATTTTATTAATGAAGAAAACCATCACCCCCCTACCAGGAGACACTTAATTCCTTCCCAGAATCCATCTGCTTTCCATGGTCCTTTGAAACCAGCTTTTTATGGAGTCAGCTTTAACAAAGTCTTACTGTCATGGGTCAATTAAATACCAAATATTGTTATTTCACAGCTACAGCTCCTTTCAAGTGTCTCTTAGTTGTGATTAACTCAAAGATGATTTCTGGGGAGGGTTGGACAACCAAGTTCCTAGTTTAAAAGAAATTTATTCTTAGAGGAGATCATGGAATAAAGGTGGAATATGAACTCAAAATGGGAAAATTAGGAGTATGATTGTGGAACTCTCACTTAGTCAGACTCTGCTTAGATAAGTAATCACACTGGCTGCTTATTATGGAGTGCATGATATTCTAAGGATAGTTTTTAACTCTCATGATGAATGTTTCAAACTTAATCAGAGAATGCACATATGCATCTAAGTTTTTATGATCTGCTACAAACTTAATAAAGAATGACTATAAACATGCAATTACTTTAGGTGCAAGAGAGAATAAGAATATTACAATAGTATTTTGAGAATTTCCATTACTCTTTCAAGTACTGAAATAAATTATGTTTACAGTCAGTTTCTCTTATGACATCCGATTGTGTCAACTATAAAAATATATATTTAAAAGCTTTCTGTACCTCCAGTTGTAAGTAAAGTTTTCTGACAAATTTAAACTTTACTTTTCACATCTTCAGTTTAAAAATCACTTTTTATGTCTTCAATATTATGAGTGTATAAAAATATATTCTAAGCCTTTATTAAATATGAAAAAGGGTCACATATATGACCTCCCTTCTTCTAAGAGTCACTTTTATGTTTCAGGTTGGTGTTGCTACTGAGTTAATAATAACACTTTAATGTATAGAGGGGCATCACTGAAGAACTGGTGGCAGAAAGTTTAACAGAATGGGTGTGGTGGGACCTAAAAACTAGTAGGGCTTGCATTTCATTTGTGCTGAATGCCCAACTTTATCTTCCAGCTTAACATCTGCTGCTGAAGTTTAGGGAATACATAAAAAGATTTGAAATTCACCTCTAACTTTTTTATATAAATTATGAATTTAACCACTGACATTCAGTTTATCGCTCTCTTGTGTTTGCGATGTCTGGGATTTTTTTTAAGTTAAGACAACTCAATCTGCAAGACTTTACATAGAGGGTAATAAATTGTGAACTGTATCTAAACTGAAATGAGGTGACCCATAACTAAAGAGAAAAAGATGTCTGTATTCAGTAACCACTGCATGTGTGAAACTAAATCTTGGATGGAAACTGCTTCATCTTCCTGCTTCATCTGAGACTCATGGTATTTGAGATCCTCTTAACACTTACATAGTGCAAATGTAACTCACAACTCTTGATAAAGGGTGGAGATATTTGAGTCGTGGGGTTGAATGTGAAATCATGTTATTGCCAATGAATTAGGCAAACTCTCTTATCTGGACTAGGTATCTTGGTGTGTTTGTATCTGGACCAGACTGTGGTGGAGGTTTTGGGGATTGCTTTGGGCTTTGTTTCCATGATCACTCTTGATACCTGCCTCCTCAAACCGTAGTGGATGTCTGCCTGTCTCAGCAAGGAACTTCAGTTTGGAAATCCTGACCATGAAAAATCAAACATGATTTTTCTTTCTGGAGGTGATTCTGTCAAAAAATGTGAATATTTCTCAATTGGATAAAGGGGGAGATGGCAATTTCTTCTGGTTTTATTGTAAGAAACTATACATGGCCTATCAATTTTATGCATTAAGTTTATGTAATGCATGCACATGTACATACCTATAAATCAGAAACAAAGCACTCTTTTTTTTTTTTTTCAACATCAGGTGTCAGTCAGGATTCTGCTTGTAGTTTGTCTTTGAGCCATTTAGTGGAATGACAGGGAAACATTGTTCAAGTGGGGTTTTTTTTTGCTAGCATATGGCTAGACACTCTTTTTGTTACCTTGTCTAATTCTGTAAAGCTATTGCTAGAATGTTAGAAAGCAGAATGTATTAACTCCACATCAAGATACATAAACAGTACTGCAAAGTCACCGTATGCTGACCTGCTCTAGGTAATTCTTGTGTTTGTCTAAGTTTTTAAGTTTATAAATGTTTAAGAACAGAATATGAGCCATGACCCCTGGTACAAATATTTATGTTCTGGGGTTGCATTCTGTAACTGCTGGGGTTTGTAAGTAGCAAATATAGAACCAACATCTTGAGGTAAACTGGAGGATTAACCACTATGGGAAAAAATAATTTTATCTCCATAAACATTTACATACAAATCCTGCATATAGATAGGGAAATAATGGAAAGCAAAGGAAATATAGGACTTGGAAACAGAGGGAGATGTTTTGATATGTTCCTAGTGTGTAACATAAACACATTTCACTGTACTTCAAGTAATCCTGCTTCTTTATGTACTTATTTCCATATTATGAAGGTCTAGCAATACACCAGATTTCACATTATAATAATAAGAATGAGAATTGGTCATAGTTTGGATTCAATGACCATGCAAGCCAGAAATATAGATTTCTTTTTCTTCTTCTAGACCTTTTTTTATTCAACACATCTCTGACAATATACTGCTGCTTAAAACAGCCTAGTCCAGGTAAAACTTCTATGCCCAGCTGTAACATATATCCATTCTTTATTTCAAAACCAAGTATGCTTATTAATCAGTCTCTAACTAATAAAATCTAAAAGAAGAAGTTTCTATTCTCCCATGCACTATGCTGCATTGAAATAAAAAGAAACATTTGAAATGTTTGAACATTTGAACATCTGAACATTTGAAACATTTGAAACATTTTCCTGTTAGAAAAAGTTCTGTTTTTAAACAGTGAGCTATGTCATTTTAATGTCACATGTTTCAGTTTAGAATTAAGGAAGATATTTACTTTTAAGAAGAGAAGGCAATATGCTGGAATATGAAATAGCAAACATCATGTTGTAATCAATACCTGGAGATGACTGTTGCAACATTAGTCATAACAATGCCATTCTCAAAATTGTGTGTTCATTGTACTGCAAGTTGCATATAGCACATATAGCATAGTCCTCTCATCAAATTCATTGAGACCCTTCAAACATTTTTTATATTAACAGTCTACATTTTTTGACCAGTGCTATGGGTTCAATTTAGTGGTGAAGTACATAAACATTTTAACTTCTCAATACTGGTTCATCCTCCAGCTGGGAGTAAATAAACCTAAAAAATTTGCAAGTGAAGTAATTGGAAACAGTGGTCTTACTGTTAGTCTTTGGCTAGTGCTACCATATTGTCTTTTGAGGTATTGCAAATCTTCCCCAGGTTCCCATCTTCCTTTTGAGAAGATCCTTCTGCACACTTATGAGAATGAATGTAGTATTTATTCCACAGGTATTTTACAGAGGGCTTTCAGGCAGATAGTAATTTGTGATGACTTTTGTGTTGCAGATGAATAGACTGAACATCTATTTCTCTTTGTGCTGGTAAAGTATGAAAATAATCTTTTTTAAAAGCCTACAAACAGATTTTTATTGTTCAAATCACAGTAAGGCTGTTTACTTTATGACAAAGTGCTCTACAAAAACTGTAACTTCAAATGTAAACATGACTCCCAGTGCCCCCACCACGTACACAAACAAGCCACCTAATCATCAACCTGAAATTGCATTTTAACCATAGCAACCTAAACACTTACCCTCTGAAATGCTTCATTAATGAAAATACCAGGAGAATTCTTTGCATCTAGAAGATTAGAGTAATTTAGAAATATTTGGTATTTCATTTTCAAGCTTCTCACCCCTAGGGTATCATTCATTTTGGTCATTCAGCTTGTTCAATTTTTGTTTTTATTCTGTATATTTCTGCATTGACTTTTACTTGCTTTTTAAATCTCTGGGCAGAACCTAAGTCTAAACAATTTTTAAGGGATTCTTTTAAATCTTCTATGCTTTGGGTAATTTGGTTGTTTGTGAGGTATTTATATATACAATACATGAAGTAGAAGTCTAAAATAAAATTAAATACAACCATATAAAAGGAAAAACAGCTAAAATGTTATTTTTGTTTCAGTACTTATTAGTCTTTCTTGCTAAAGAAAAAGACTAACTCTGTATTCTTCTCTTTGCCTTCCACCATGAACATGTTTAATGCTTTGCTTGGAAACTGGGGCCTCCCACTCAGGACAATATGCCAAGAGCCCAGTAGTAGTGCAGAGCGTTTGGCAGCAGTACCAGTTCCATCAGCTCCCACATCCCATGGTCTGTCCTTACCTCTTGCATCAGCGGCATACCCTTTAAGACAAGGAAAAATAATCTGCTGCCCTATCTTCCTCCAAATCCTCAAAGCAGTAACAAAACAGTTCAGCTTAGCTACCGGAAGGGAAATATTTGAAAAATTCACATTTGATTCAGCTGTATTCTGAAGAAGACAGTATTCTGAGAGAATCACAGAATCATTTCAGTTGAAAAAGTCTTCTCAGATCATTGTCCACCACTAAATCATGTCCCGAAGTGCCACATCTGGCACTTAAATATGGCTTTTAAATACCTCCAGGGATGGTGACACATCTGCTTCTCCAGGCAGCCTGTTCCAATGCCTGAACACTATTTCAGCTCAAGTCTTTCCCTATTTGAACATGAAAATAAGAAAGGTATATTCGATATTAGAGAAAGGATAATCAGCTATTGAGAGAATCAGAAGTCAGTCATAATTCCACTGTTATTCTATTTGTAGTGCTCCTGGCATTGCAAAAGCCTGAAGAGCACATTGTGTTCCTGTTTCCTTGGTTTAGGGAAAATTAAATTCCTGCTCTGTATTTTTCTCAAGGAAAATATGTTTTCTTTGAAAAAGTTTAGAATTTTGCAAGTCCACATTTTTTATCTCTTTAGTGTTAGATCTTCATATTACTTTTGATAATTGTGAATATAAAAAATACATGTTTGCCTGTACTTGTCTATCTGAATGGAAACAACTATATGCATATATCATAAAAAGAACTCTTGAGTGAAAGAATTTATGAATGGAAAATATTTGTTTATGTTTCCTATGAAGTACAGGATTAAGTAATCCCAAATTTCCTTCACCTGCCTGACTTTTGGCACGGAACAGACATCTTTCCTTCAGTTTATCTTTTTAAACTTCAAGAACCTTAAGTGGAGTAGATGATAAATACTCAAAATTTTTTTAGGAGTTCTTTTTTATTGAGAAGACAGGTGAACTGCTATATTTGTGTTCAACTCTACAAAGAGAAACTGCTGATATTGAATGTCATGTGTTGAACTGTCCCATCTGGATGAAAAGTGGACAAGTGGAAGCCTGGGTGGTGAGTGCCTGGTGGTGTGGAGGTTGTGCTACATTCTGTGTGATATGACCAGTTCACACTCATCTCACTGACGTGTGCTTTCCTGAACAAAGCTATGGAGATGGATTGCCTGATAACTTTTATAGAAGAGATGAAATTGATAGGAGGTAAAACATGAAGAGAGTCTAATCAGGGTGGAATGATGTATCAGGGGAAACTATGACAAGAAAGCAAATACACGTGAAGAAACAAAATGGAAGTTACACTTTGAAGGCTGAAGCAAAGTGATAAGATGATACTTAGTCTTTCTATTAAATTTTCATCACATCCTGGGAAAGAAAGCAGTGTCACAGCTGTTTGGATTTGGAACCAGGAAACTTGTGATATCTGTCATGCCGTGGACTGAATGGAGGCTCTGTGCTTGGGAATGATGGTAATTTGGCCTATTTTATCTGTCTTATGTTGCAACTTCTGCTTCTCATGATTTTGTGAGCCATTGCTCACAAAAGAAAATGAAGCAAGAATGGAATTGCACAGGCATTTTTCTCTGCATATAGCATAAAGCTATATATTATGCTGGTCTTACACAAATATCTGCACATTACTGGAGACACCAGCAGACCATGTGTATACAAAAATAAGTGAAAAGCTTTCCTAGCTGAGTGGCAGTGTTTAAGACCTTAATAATGGACCTTTTACACAGCTCAGGAAGAAACTCAAAGCTTTTGTTGAAAAATATCCAATTTAATGTTAAAGCTTTTATTGCATTCGTACACATGGCTTATTAATGGAGCACTTTCCAAAAAGTATACCAGCATACCTTTTTAGAATCTGAAAATTGCATAGAGTTGTATAATATCAGAAAGTAAAATATTAGTCCAGTTTAATGCTGGCCACAATAAGATACGCCCATACTAAATGCACCTTCAAAACTTGGCCATTTCCTATTGTCAGAGGTGTTCTTTCTCTTATGTTTAACGTACACTTTATCACCAAAAAAATTGAAAATATTTAATATAAAGACATATGAAAACAGTTGTACAAGTGTCAATAGTTCCCCTGAATTTGTTAAACTTACTACTTGTTAGAGAGAATTATGATGAATAAGATATAACGCTTACTAATTTTTGAGAGAGGACACGATTTTACCTTTAGTATCTTTTATTCTAAGAAACTGCTCATTAATTGTAGCAGTAGAGTTTTGAAAGCTTTATGCATTATAAAAAAGAAAAAATATTAGCTGCTGTCCAAACTCATAATAGTGCCTGACGTAAAAACAAAATAGGTCATAAGGCTGCAAAAACCAGTACACATCAACTCAACAGGAAAAACACAGATGCAACAGCTCAGAACACTGATTCATTATCTCCCAAATCTGTAGCTAATTTGCACTGCATAAGAATAATTTTAAGTACAAGCCCTGGAGATTATCATAATTTAAATGTGTGAGAAGAATTCCCAGTTTCCTGAGGAAATCTTGATCCTGATAGACAGAAAAATTTTATCCTAAGTCTCAGTTTGTCTTCTTACCTGCACTCTCATACACATATCCAAACTCACCTCTCGTGAACAGCACAGAGTTTAGCTGGTGCAAATGAGGGGCAAACATTGCCGGATGCACTTAATCAGAGAAACACTGGCTTTCAGATTCACCCAAGGGTGATGTGTGTTTCATTCCTGGCCAGTGTGACATTGCTCGTATTTTTGCATGCCAAGTTGCATCAGGCTGCCATGGAGAGCAGACAAGTGAAATAACAAGTCCCCCTGGCATGCTGTGGTATAAAATCTGTGACCCAGATATTCCTAGCTCTGCACATAGCACAGTTCAGAGCTAGAGGGGCAAAAAGAAATATTTGTGCTGCTGGAACCCGGTCTGCTGAAGACAGGTCCTCAGGGAAAATACCAGGAGCTGGCTTGTACTGGGATACAGGAACTAGCAACCAGCAGACCATTGGAAATTCTTGGCCATTTCTTCTTGCAAGGGATCAAGGCCCCTTTCCTGACAGTTTACTTGTGTGAAATGGTGACCTCTGAGAGTAACTGCATTGGCTTTGAGGCTGTGGGGGGACACACTCATTTCTAAACTCTAGGAAAATGCGGAAGGAAAAAGAGCATGTGGCATTGATCTTCTCCAATGGAGTGCCAGGACACCAGAAATGTGTTGGAGAAGATTGGTTACATTCTTTCTCATAAGACAATGAGAATAATTTTTGAGATAAAGACATTTTCCCATCTAATTTCTCATTAGTCTCTAAGTTGTCCCAAAGTAAAATATAAGGGCTAGCAGACTCAGCCCTCTTGATGGTGCCAACAGAAATACTGTAGCTGTGCATTATCTTTTCCTTCAGGGAAAAATATGAGAAACCCAGAGAGGCCAGACTCTGGAATGTCCTTGGCAGGAGGGATTGATGTCCTTTGTGTTGTGGGGGTTTGTGCATTTTCATCATTATTAAGCTCCTGATTCAGGAAGGTAGGGAAAACCTTTCCATCCCTTTCAGCACAAGAGGATGCCTGATTTTGCAGTGAATTACCTCAAAAAGAATACTGCTCTAAAGCACTGGAGAGCATCTGCTACTTCTTTGTATTCCCAGATGGAATAATATCTAATACCCAAAGTAATATTTCTGCTTAAAGTGCCTAGAAGTTCAGCAGTGAGCTGTAGTTTAACCTTCAGGTTTTATGTGGTCTGTATGACTCTTCTTTAATAAGTATTTATTATACCTAGCATTTTTGGAGAGTTTTGTTAAGCAAATATGCAGCCTCTCCCAACATAGCCAGGGTGTTACTACAGAAGGGGGGAGATGTGAGAATATGCCAGTATTAGACATATTCTAATATGTGCATTATAGTTAAACCTTCTGGATTGTGTGTGTGGAAAATGAGCTCCAGGATTCTCATTGTAAATATAACATACTCTGTTTGTCTAAGCTTTTTAATAGCTTAGAGTACAAGTGATTTCAGTTACAATGTAAAAAAAATAAAAGCTGTACCTCACAGGTTGTTCTATACCTCTGCATACCGGATTTAAGAAAAAAAAGAAGCCAGCTTCTAAAAAAAAATATTCTGAATTGTCCTTGACAATTGTTAAAGACTAATTATTCTGTTAATGTTGTGTGACTTGCTCAAAGGCTATTTTTACCATGAAATTTTCCTCACTATGAGAATGCTTCATTCTGCTTCAGTAGTTAATGATATGTCCTTGAAACACAGGTCCTAGGTTTTGAAATTATCAAGGGCTTTCTAAAATGCAGTTTATTTTGTAACTGAACTGATTCTCTCTCTTTGCATCTCATGGCACTCAACAAAAGCAAGTTTTCATAAGCAAATGCAGAAAATAATTACAGTTCCTCAGTTTGAATCCGTATGTGCTTATAAATACACAAACATATGCAAAATAATAATAATGCATGGATTTGAAAATATCTACATCCTCTGTACCATGGTATCAGAACACAAATGTTCATTTGTAGATCCAAACATAATTATACTAGATCATGTTGTCCTTTTCTTGTCTTTTTATTTAGTGCCAGGGTTTTGTTCTGTATGGTGTCTCAGTGCCAACAAGCACTCCTTGAATGGTGCAATCAGGCAAAGCTCTGCTGATTTCATGCAAAACACGTTGGTTTTCACCACTGATAGGAGATTTATAATTTACTTTTCTACTGTGGACATTTCGTAAGGTACACAGAACTTTCTTGATGATAGTGAATATTCATATATTTAGAATAGGGATTAAAAATTCTAGGAACATTTTGGGAGCAATTTCTGAACAGAGAACATGGTTGTGCTGAGGAAGAACTCTCTCTTGCATTTGCAATACTGCTTACAGTGTTGGGGAAAAGCAGATCCGCAGTGCACGTAACAAAAACTTGTTGGCTGGGATTTAATGTTGGATGAGAATTCCTAGACAAGCCTCTTCTCCTAATCCTGTTGAATTCCAATGAATTTCCTGAATACTTTTTCTGTTACTCTCAAAATCTTATTTCTGTATTTTTTGTGTACGTGGGGGTGGGCAGGGGGAGGGATTTTGGAAGAGTACATAATTTACCTCTATCCAATAATTTTTTAAGAGTGAACTCAAGTGAGAAATAATCATTGAGCCAAAAATTCTGAGTGAAAGTAATTTATTTCTTTAGTGCAGTCAGGTAGTATTTTTTTTCAGGCTTGTTTCTTCATACGCGTATTCAGTTATGAATAAAAATTTCTAAAACACTTAAAGCAGCAGGATAGAAAGAGTATGGTGGAGAAAGGTGACACTGGCATTGATGTTACTGTTATTATTGCGCTAATACAAGATCCCTTGATCAAGAGTTTTAATGTTAAGTCTCTTTTGAAGCTGTACAATAAATCAGCCTCGCTCTGGAGATGTTTGAAAGGGTGCACCCAAATTCTTGCAGGATATTTACTAACCTCTTCTCTAAAGTCCTCAAGCACAGCTGGGCCAAACGGACAATGTCTGGAGGTCACTTGGTTAATAAGACAGAATTAACCCTTTCTACCATGTCATACCTTCCAGTCATTAACACCTGTATTAGCTACAAATTCTTATCTTTAGGAAAACATCCTTAAAGACTTGTACATCATCATGAAAGTTGAAATTAAAAGCAGTGGCTAGAAACTTTTGAATGAAGAAGAATGATTAATTTCTTTAGCTTACCTTACTTCATTGTAATTGAACCAGTAATTATAATATGACAACAATATCTTTATTGTAATATATTTACTATGATATAGCGAGTTGAAAATGGTCATATTAAATGTTGGGTTAAGACTTAACTTTGCTCACATTAGACCTGTTTTGGAAGCCTGAGGATTATTTTGCAGGAGGCCATGTGTGAATTAAGACATTTAAATGGAGAAGTTGCAATATGAGTATTGACATATAAAACAGTGGATTTATGGGCCTGAAGTTAAGATAAGCGATATTAAACACCTCACATTCTGCAGTTGAGATAAATAGAGCAATTCTTGTGTTATCTGTTGCAGATAAGCAGGTCTCTGAGAAATGTATTGTTGCAATCATCTGTACTTGATAGCTTCCAGCAAGATTTGTCCATTTGGCACTGAACCATGTAATGCAGTCTGTGGATCTAGAGGGCATGTGATACTGAGTCACAGTTCTAAAATCTTTCCCATTTTGTCTTACTTTGGGTCAGCATTTCTTTTAGCACAGCAGTCTGGTAAAAATGGTTATCCGTTAGTGGGATTACTTAGCTCTGTCAGGGTTAATGTCTTTGTTTTTAAAGGCTTGTTTTCTGAGGTACACTGTAGATTTATTTCATGGCTTCTCACACCATTTGATCTTTAAAGGTAATGACTTTCAATTGAACTCTTTACCAAAACTTCTGCAAGGGATTCTCTCTTTTATTATAAGGATGACCCTAAGATTCTCAGAAGACTGTAGCTGTGATTTTCTTACCAGTCATATTCTGTCAGCCAGTCTCTGCTCTACCCTCTCAAAAAGGTATCTTATGTTCTTGCACATCCTCTTAAGCCCAGAAAAAGTGGAAAATCTGTATTTCAATGAAGGAGTTCTTTACTCTTCATGTTGTAAGCAGTCTAGAAAGACATGGCATAAGGTAAAAAAAGCAGACACTTGTACTTGAAATCAAAGATTTGGGGAGTATCTGTGCTTTCTTTCCAAATACCAAAAATACTAGATATATAGTTAAAACTATCCCTAGTAGAAGTGAAAGTGTTATGCTAAAAGTTCAGTTCTAACTTGCTGCTGCCCAACTTGCAATCCATTTAGGTGGGTGGAAAGACTGTGACTGACTTAATTAGGAAGCTTTAAAAGTGAGCCATTATTTAATCACACTATCCTAGAAGGAAAAAAAGAGAATTAATAGAAGAGAAAATAGAATTAAGGAAAGATGTTTAAAATATTCTTTAAGGTGATGTGTGAGAAGGATGTAAATTTGTTAGCCTGTTAATTTATGGTTTTTATTTTTGAATTTCTAATCAACTTCACTCTTCAAGAATTTCTTACAGTAAAAGTCCAGCCATAGATCTCTAAAAGAAGTTCTGAGCTGCTGTTGTGTTCACACTGAATAGCTTCAAGTTTTACTGTATATTATCCAAAATATAAATTTGGTTGAGGAAGGAAATATACAATAAACCTTACTTTGCATAGTACATATACCACCAGCTTCCTTTCCAGTGGATGGGAACACACCTGAGGATGGATAGTCACCAATATCAATAACTATTTGCTGCAATAGGTGTGTGGAAAGCATTGGCATTTCTAAATAATAATTTAGCTTTCCTTAATCCACACAAGACTAAAGAGTCCTTCTGTCTTACTCAGGTAGCTGATAAGGATGTAGGCTGTGAGTAGGATTGATGAAATTTCCTATGTGTCTTCTCTTCCAAGAACTACTTCCTACTTGTAGTGATCCGAGATATAAAGAAGTCATGTGGAGTGTGCTGAGGGTGCTGATGAAAGATGATCAGACAGTTGGGATGATTAATAACATTTATGTTTGCGACAAAGATGTGCATTTCTTAATTGAAGCCTGAACATTGTGGCATTTATGTGGAGATTATTCACCAAAAAAGAAATTCCTGTACAGCTCTGGAAGTTCAATTCATAAACGTCACATTATCATCATACCTCCATTTCCTCAAATGCAGAATAAGGAGTATCTGAAACCAAAAACTGAGAAGCACCTAGAAGGGCCATAATTTCTGTCAGTACTGGCATCTACTCAAAAGAAGCTGTTGCAGATTCACTTTTCAATAGCATGTTTCAATTCATACTCAGAGCTATTTATTTAGGAAGGAAAAAAATGGTTAAATATGCACAAGCTGGGTATGGTTATATATATATACACAAAAGGATGAAGATTATGTTATACATTTTAATTACATAAGTTGCCAACAATGTTGTCTGTTATCAGTTTTACTGATAGAAATTAATTGAAGTAAATGAAACCAAGGTTGTCTGGAAGAGGCCATTTTTCATCTCAATAAGTATTTTCTATGTATGATGCAAGAGGGAATACAGTTTGATTCCAAGATAGAATAAAAAATCTTTAGGGATCAAGTTAGTAATCTCTTTACTGAAGAGCTGAGGATGTTATGCCCTGTTGATAGAGGTTCAAAGAAAATCTCAGGAGTGGTGATACTCATGCAATTTTGTTCTAAGTTTGCTACATATCCTTTTACATTGTTTCTCCTCTCCTTTGAAGTCTCAGTCTTGTCTTTTACTTTCAATTTTGCAGCAATTAGTAGAAAAAGTTCCCCAGACTTTTTGGATAAGCAATACCGTCATTCAATATAGATGTTAGCAATGGTTTTAATATTTTCTAGTGATAGCCTTGTAAACCAATAGAAATCCTGGTAATTATCCTGATTTCTCTCTCCTCTTCCCTACCCCTCCCTGAACTATACTTTGTGAAATGTAAAAATTGTAGGAAAATGTGTTGATTTGAACTTTCCTGTGCTAGTTTAGTCAATCTAACTTAGATACATTACAAAGGTGTACACCCAGGTTTCACTCTTGCAGCTTTCAATTGTTGTCAATTCACTCTGCTGGAATATGCAATGGACAAAACAAACTGGTAGTTGCAGTAGGAACCTACAGAAGATAATGGGTCAATGTTCCCCAAGAAAAGTAAACCTGAATCTGCCCTTCTTGAAATAATTCAAAGTTTTGCAATTATTTAACAAAAATATGGTGGAGCTTGTCTGTGAGTTACTTGGAATAGACTTTAACATACTCTAACAGTCCAGTATTGGTAACTGGTAATCCTTCTTCCCCCCTCCTCACAGCATTCTGATTATTTCTGTATCTGGTTTTGATTTTTTGGTTCATTTTTAATGCAGCAAGAGCATTACATTTCAGTCAATTACTAGATTATGTATTTTGTTTCCTTCTAATGGTTTCTGATATCTTTCCAGTGCACAGCAGCTATATGATATCTCTTAATTGCTCGAGGTCATAGGCATACAATACCAAGACAGACAGGCAGAACTTCACATTAAAAATCTGAATTACACACATCCCCATGAAACAGCCTAGAAAAGGCAGATCTGATTTCTAAGATGCATCACAGTTGTCCTTCACCCCTTCTTTGTTCTATTAAGATTTTATATGCTGATAATGCAGAGATGCTGAGAAAACAGGAAGAGATCGAATAATTTCTTAGTCACAATTCATCATTTCTTTCAAACTTTCATATTCTGCAGATGTGAAAATAGGTTTAACTCCTGTTTTACGTGTGAGGTCATGTTTAATCTTCAGTGAAATAAATAAGAGGCTTCATATTAGTTTCAACACACATTGGATCAGATTATCAGATGTTTGACACATGATATCCAAAATGGTATATATAAGATTGCATACTAGAATAAAATTATAAAAATTACCATACATTCTGTCAGAAACATCAGGAAAAACAAAAAAATGAAAGTAGCAGACATGCTTTTGTAATGCACATACAATCTTAAATACTATAAATTACGACAACCTTGAAGGTTGTGCTTTTGGAGATAATTAATATGTTCAGAGAAATTAAAAACTTCAAAAGCAGCACATTTTCAGGGTAAATAATTAGTAGGTGTACATCACATATACCAGAGTATTGTTTTAGACAACAGGAATATCTCAACACATTAAATAAGTAATTTTTACAGGAGATTAAACATTCTACTTATTGGAATTTTGGGTTACACTCAGTGATGTTCTTTTTATTTTTCATATGTCTTATGGGAGCTCAAGGTCTTACAAGGAGAAGAAAATTTTGCATCATAAGTTATCACCACTAGAAAGATGCATTTATTCCTTTGGTATTTAAAAACATCAAAGATTTCCTTTTGCAGTGACATACTATGATGATGTCAAGATCTAAATAAAGGCCAGCATATTAATGAGGCAGAAGGCTGGTTCAATGGATGAACTGCTGATAAAATGTCATTCTCAGACAGCAAGTAATTTTTCTTAAGATATTAGGAGGCACTAATGCCTCAGGTGTTTGCTCAGGTAGACATAACTCTAAAAAAATCTGAAACACTACAAGTTTTTCATTGCTGACCTGTGAAATATGAGAAGTGACCAGCTCATTAATTACTGTAATTCACTGACTGCACTCAAGAGAGATGACAGGTTTTTAGATTAAAAAAAATTTAAGTAAATGCAACTTGATATATTAAAAGCCTTCAAAATGAGCAATCTTGTTAGAAAAAAAAAGGTATTACAGCCAGCCTGCTTACTTTGATGGACACAGTACTGCATATAATGAGACTTTAGAAATATCCAGCAATGTCTAAAGGGGCTCACTTAAAGAAGTAGCCTAGTGTTGAAGAAAGTTGGCAAATGAATGAAATCTGAAGTCTTGATGATTTGTAGTTTGATCTCTACTAATATTTGCAAAGGCAATGAATCCCATTAGAAATAGTTGAAGGAGGAAATGGGAATAAGTGATTTAGAAGGTTTGGTCTGAGGTATGTAGAAAGATTCACTTGAGGTAGTGGAGGGGCTTGATAGGTGTTCTTTTGAAATTACCAGGATTTTCCTCATTTGCTGCCTACCAGGAATACTACAGGGCAGGGGCTTTTCTTCCACAGGCAAGCTCTTCCATGCCCACCAGACCTTGATCAAGCATCATCTCTGTAACTTCTGTGTTTTTCTCTTGCACTGAGCAAGGATTGCAGGATTTCAAATACCAGCACCATGCCCAGCACCACCCCACACAGGAGATAAAAATGCAGGTGTCTGTGCAGTAGCTCTCAGCAAAGAAGGATCCCCAGCAGCTAAAAAGTATTTGGGCTGACACTGTTAAAAAAAGTAAGCCTATCACTGTGTTTTGTCAGTTCTTGACCTAGTTTCAAGTCTAAAACAAATGCTTGTTTTAGGCTGGTGGGCAGAAAGAGGAAGTTATTCATGTGTTTTAAAACCTAAAAGAAGAATAAATCAAGTTCAATTAAAAAAAATCATCTGGGATGTGAAGAAAAAAGACGTCAACTTAATTTAAAATTTATTTGCCTTAAAAGGGATGAAAATTCCTGTTCCACTTCAGACAATTAGGATGTTCTTCTCCATTCTCATTTATCTTAAGTGCAAGAAAGAGTAGGATCACTGAGAGGTAAATGGGTCTACTGGAAGGAAAAGAATATAATTGCTGAAAAATTGCTTAAAGAAACAGACAATTTAGTCAAAAAGTAATATGCAAGTGTTGCTTCTGTACATTTACATTATTGAATAATTTCATCGTTCATTTGCAAAGTATCACAAATTTTTCAGTCCTCATTTGGAATTTATGAATTACCCTAATTTTCTCATTTATGAATTATAATACTGAGTCCTTCAAAACTTTTACAGTACATTTCTAACTTGATCTGATGCCTCAGGTTTCAGCTTTTTTATTTTTCAGATTCTGTGCTGCTTTACTGTGTCAATCTGAGCTTCATATTAAGAAATAGTAAGCTCTCTTCCCAGAGTAGGAAGACAAAAGAATTCCTTCTCTAGCTCGGGACCAAGGACAACCAATCCAAATTTCAGGCCCAAGAGCATAAACAATGGTGGAATGAAGAGAGAAAACCAGGAAGGATGGGACTTCATAATCTAAAGCTATAATTGGGCAATTAACTCCAATGTACTAATGAACCAGAACTTATAAAAGTGAGAGACCTTGTGATCAGTTGTGCATTTTGTGACCATTTTAGGTTCATCTTGGGTGCAGCCCTGGCTGGGCTCTTGTGCTGCCCAAGGTGTATCCATTGAGGCCTTTTAATAAATACCTACTTTATTCTTTCACTCCATCTAGCCTCTGTTCTAGGTCAGCCTTCACAAGGCATCAGATCTATTTGGAATTCCACAAAGCTTAGTCTTAATTATTAATTTGTGGCAGTAATTCATGTTTAAGAACACTTGCAACATACCTTTAGTGTATTTTACTCCATATCATAGACCTGTACGTTTGTCCCACCTTTTACTTTAGCAGGGTTTTAACTACTTTTAACTGGATCAAGTCATCCTGCATTTTGCCTGGCTAGATTTTCTCTTCCTCCTCTACTGTATTGCACCTATAGGCATGCCCACCAAGTGAGGGGAACTAGGATATACATGATCTATGCCTGGTAAGTCTTTTATTTCTGTGCAGGGTTGGGTTTAACTCTGGTGTGATGCTGAGCTGCCAGCACAGTGTGAATTCAGTCCTACCTGAGACATACATAGAGAGCACAGTGGTCTCCTGTTTTGTGAGGGTGTGGAGGCTGCCATGCAGTCTTTGCCAGAAGTGGAACTCAGCTTTGGTTTCAGTCCCACTGGGGAAAAATAAGAGATTACAATTGCTTTAGAAGAAACTGTTCTACACAGTAGGATTTGGAGTCAAATATTTATTCCTTAGCATATACTGAATAAATAACTTTTTGTCACAATGAATAAAGAGCACGGAAGGAAAAATTACCTTAACTGAAAAATTGTAATAGAATATTTACAGAATATTTACAGCAGTTCTCTCTTTCAATTTTATCAAAGGCCTGAAGCTTCAGTGTTACTAAAATTTGTCTGGAATTGAGTGTTGAGTATCTTCAATTAGAAAATTTTAATTAATTGTAATTTGTAAAAGATTTGGAAGATTTTGGATTACTTCTGTATAAATTAATTTCCTAATGAGTCAGTGTAGTAATTTTGGGAAGGATACATTGTAATTTTCATGTATATCAAAATATAGCAACATTTTTAACTGCAGCTCTGAAACAAGTTAGTTATAGAGCTATCTACAACCTTCCTGTACTCTGGAATGTGTTTAAAGAGATTATAAATTCACGAATCTACACTAAATGTTTTTTTTTAACTGGAAGTTTTATAATTTTCTAATATACCTGGTAAACAAGTAAGCATTTTGATATTTTCTGAGATTGACAGATGCTTGCCCCTAACTTCCAAAGATACATATAGCCCTTCTATTCTTCTGTAAATTCATGTGTATCTGGATAAAAACTGTTTTCTAGCTGTATATGCATTGTCCATATGGTTAAAAGCTGTTAAATATCTGGAAGATTATCCAGAGCAGCAGTGCAGTTAAGCTTTATGTTCAATGAAGTGTCATTATTTTTCAGGATAGTAAAAATCAGGAAATATTAAATGGAAACAGATAAAAAGGTGTTATTACAACAGCTCCTTAATTAGCCAGTTTGATTTCCCTTTTGATCTTTTCAATTAGCCAATAAACTGTCTTTTAAGTTATGTTATTGGGCAAGTACATCATGGAAAATCATTTATTTGAAAGGATTTTAACAAACTCTCATCCATTTTTACAAATGTAAATGTGCTGTAACCCTTAGCCAACTGACTAAGTAGCCATCTGCTGTATAGCTGATCACTCTGATTATGTGCAAAGACAGCAGGTCTCTACTGTAGTCTTTATTTTATTTATAAGGCTATGTGCATTGGCTTCCATTCTAATTAGATTTTGCACAGCTATAGTAATGTAGGAGGTGCTTTAATAAATGCTCAACAGTATCCATGACTCTGCCAACTTGGCTTAATATAATGAGATGTCCTTTACAGAAGTGTTCCAGAAGGGATTGTAAAGGGATTGTTTACCACTTGGTCTTACAAGGAGTTAACCAGGATTCTGTAACAGCAGAGGTTTGTGGATGAAAATCACAGGCTGAATTTCAACTTACATTGCACTATAAAAGTCACATAAAACAAACCTGTGCTGATACATGGCTTTACATATTAATCATCCCTGCACAGAACTTATTTTCTCAGATAACACCATCTCAGATTAAATGCAATAGGACCCTAAAAAATATTTTTGAATGCTCAGCTAACAGCTGCAGGACTGTTTCAACCCTTGTGATGCTCTGGAGGTATGTGATTCAAATCTCCAGAAATCACAACTGCAAGACTGTAGTTGCAGGGAGAGCAGTTTTGATGAATATACACTGAAATTGTAGTGATTGTTCTGTGTCAAAGCTAATAAGCTTAGACTTCTTGTTTCTGTTTAGCTGGCTTTCATGCTAGAAATTCTGATTCTTAATGAGAACAATTCATCCATTAACTGGAGTAATTATACAGTTTTGAGACCCTCTGTCAAAGAGATTAGTTGTTAAAGAGACGCTATCAAGAGGCTGAGGACCTACATGCCAGTTTCATTAGATGGAAAATTTTCCAGAATGTTTGTTATTCCACTGCAAGCCATGCTTATAATTTTTGCTAAATGTCATTGAAAATTTCAGTGAGGGCAACATTGTGCTTCTGAGTGAGAAGAAGAAAATGCAGTTGCACATAAAAATGGGTAACTGACCTGACAGAGTGAAACAGCCAAAAGAAAAAGTGTGCTGCACTTTTTATGTCCTATTGGTTTTAGTAGGTAAAGATGAAATTTGCTAGTGTGCCAAAGAAAGGCAGTGCCACTTCCACAATGAGATTTTCTTGAGTGAATACTTTATAATAACTCGCCACAAAGATATTACTGACAATAATAAAACCCATTCATATAATTGAATGACTTGTTTTCCCTATAATTACAGGGCAAAAAAGGTCAAAGGAAAATACACACACAAGCCTGGTAGAAAGAGGTAGATAGTAAACACAATCAAATCTCCAGTCTGAATAATACTAGTCAAGTTGAACCTGTCTAGGTATTAGGTAATAGCTTTCATTTGCATTAAAATAGGTTTAAAAACTGCATTACAGAACTACTACATGATAATGTCATGTAGATTGTCAAACAGGGAATAAAAAGGTTTAGGACATTTACAACTTATTTATAACTAGCTAAATGGCAGCATATTTAGCTTGCCAAGAGGGAAGCAACACCACACACATGTGATACAGTATGATAGGGTGTAATCACAGCTGAAACAAAATGTAAGCCTCTTAAAGTAACAAATACCTGATTGGTTTAGCTCTGCTGCCAAAAATAAAGACAGTGTGGGCTGCTGGGTAATCTGGATGTGCAAGCAATGAAAAAAGAAATTGAAAAAATGGCATAACTGTTCAAACTGATGCCTGATTGTTACATTAAAAAAAAAACACATTATATTGTTTAAAATAATTTTTCCCTTCACTTTTCATTGTCTTGCCTTTCAAAACTCTAATTTTGTGATAATCTTCCCAATTAAATTACTTCTTTGTATAATTATGCCTTCTCCACTGCCACAGTTTGACAGCTTCTCTCTAGAGTGATGCATTATGTTGGAGATATATGAAGAGGGATAGCCTGCTGAACTCTTCCATGTGGTGGCAGATTTGGTGCAGCACGATGGCAGCATGTAGGGTGCAGTCCATGGCCTTAAAATCTCACAGCCTGCTCAAAGGCAAGCCCTTCATTTTACTGTTATATTCGTTTAATGGGCAGGTTGAGGCTGGGGAAGGAATGAGCTGGGGAAGTAACAGCAGTCCTTTATTCTCAAACAGCTTTCCAGGAGAGAAATATTTCCCTAGGTATATTTTATTTTTTTAAGATTCTTTAGCTTAATTGTTTCTGTAAGACACCAACAGACAGTTTCAACTTACTCAGAGTACACTTCTGTCTTCTTTTGCTTTTTTCCCTCCTAGGTTTGTGTCCTCACTTTCTAACTCACATACCTCTTCAGCTACAAATGCTACCAAGCGTTGCAATGAGGCAATTGAAAGTAACATCTGATATTTAACTGCTTTCTGGGAGTAGGCAGAAAATTAATAGGGTGAGTGAGTATGTTTCAAGGAACAAAAGAGGGAAATAGCATTTTCCAAATCCCAGAAGCTGAGTGCAATTGCTTATATTATTTCAGCTGAATGGGGGTGGGGTGAGGTGGCGGGTGGTCTGTGTGTGTTTGTGTGTGCAATTGCAGCAGTACTATTAAGTGCTTATGATTCATTTTTTCTGTTTACTGATGTGTCTCTAAACCTAACATAATTAGCTCCACTTCCGACATGAAATTCAAAAACTCCTTGGAAAGACAGACTCAAATGTGGGCAGCCTCCTCTCATCTTTCAGAGACAGGAAATATTACAATAAACAGATTTCATCTGTGAATCTTTAGGGTGACAAAATCAGAGATTTTTTTATGACCATTAAAAAACCCTGTGTGTATTCCATAAGCAGCATGAACCACTGTGCTGCAGGCCTGTTTTTCAGAAGTGCTGTTGGTGGGAGTTGCAAGCATTTAGGCCTTTTGAAGACTGGCCCCGGGGTTTTATTCCTGGGAAATAACAGGAAAACCGAAGGAAAATAAAGTCCTCATATAACAGAAACACAGCATTTTTCAGAATAGAATGTATCAATAATTTCTGCAGTGCCTTGTTATTATCAGTGGAAATCTAGCACATGAATCAAACATTCAGTGTGTTCAGTTATTTTATAAAAACCGTTCACAATATCTGTCTCTACAGTGAAGTTATCAATGCACGTATAGAGAGCTGGCTGAAAACCACTGAAGGATTTGGCACTTGATTATCAAACTAGCCTTTGCAAATGACAGTCTGAGACATGAAGGACAGCCTTAAGATGCTCTGAGGAATGACAATAAAATTCCCCATTGAAATTATTAATTAATTGCTGAAATAATCCAAATTCTAAAGGAGTGGAAAACTATGGACTCTACAATAAAATACTTTTAGCAAGAACCCCAGTGACTTTTTCTTGCCCTTTTAGGGTACTTAGTACTAGATTTTTGCCCAAAGTCAACTGTTTTTTATTAAAAACTGGTGAAGATTCATAGGGCTACAACATTAGTACAATATAGAGTAAAAATATTTTTATATCCTGGAAATTATGCTAGAAACAACCACTGTAAGCTTGAAGTTTTAAAGCACTATTCTTACTGACTCTTTCCCCTTAGTACAGAAAATGTCCCAAGTGTCAGGTAGTGAGTGGATACATCTGTGAAGACCTTACAATTTCAGCTGAGTTTTAAATTTACAAAATTTACAATTTCATGTTTGAGTTCTAAAACCACACTGAATGAGTACACAAAAGAACACTCAATCTTCTAACATGACTGAGATGGGCATAAATGCATAAACTAGTTGGGATTTTCTGTCCTCATGTTCTTTGATTTCTCTGCTTGTCTTCCCTTTTAAAGAGAAAAAGAATAGAATAGGACATGAATATTGCAGGACAATTTTTAAGCAAATTTAAATTCCTTATGTAGAGCAATGTTGAAGGCAAGAAATAGCCCTCTCATCATTTTGGTGAGTTCAAAACCATTTTGGAGATCACTGCTCAATTTTGATGTTTTGAATAGCAGAAAATATCATATATTGCATAAAAATAAGTATAAATTAAAAAAAAACAACCCAACATTTTGCTCTTTTTAACTTTGTGTCAGTAATCTGTCAGGTAAGTATGTGAGCAGATTTTTGTCTTACAACAAACTTTAATTCACTTAGAATCTAAACATTGTTTCTGAGGCTTCGTAGCTACCAAAAAATTTATTTCTTCTGAAGTGAATGTGCTGTCCTCAATGTACTTGTAGTCCTTGGCAAACATCCTGGATAGATTCTGGGAAAATGTGATTGCACTTCACAAAGTCAAATATGCATATAAAGGGTATTAATAACTACACATTTGGGAACATTCTGAAAAAAATATTGGTTTAAGTGTATTTTCAGTTCTGAGATAATGCTAAAACCGTAACTTTGAACCCATTCATGGATTATATAAAGAAGAAAACTAAACCATGATAATAGAAAATGGGATACTTCTCAACTACTGACTTTTATGAGTCACTACTGAGAAAACAGATAATGATGTCTATCTCCAAGGTGCAGAGAAAACAGATAATGATGTCTATCTCCAAGGTGCAGAGATTTGTCCACAAGAAAGGGAATTCATTTACATAGTCTTCTGTAAAACAGAAAAATAGCAGTGTCTAACCACGCAGTGATCTGTGCACTTAAATGAAAGATTTGCACATTTAAATAACAAGAATTTTTATTTTTGCTTCCTTATCTCAGTTTGACAAGAAGTATATCTGAACTGTAACACTTCAATTATAATGATGACACCTCATGGTTTCCTTACTTTGACCTAGAATATCATTCAACACAAGACTTGATAGGTCATTCTCCCAGCCATGCAGAACATGATTCTCAGTAATTCATGCTCACACTGATCAAGTAAAATGAATGTGAAAAAATTGTCACAAAACCAATCTGTGATTGAATCTCTCAGCTCTGCATTTTCTCTTTAGTTTCATTTCTTTTTTTTTTTCCTGCTACAAATAATTTTGCTTGCGAAACTTGTGAATCATAAACATCTTACAGCAGCTTAATAATGGAATGAAAGCCTCACTTTTTGTAAAGGTAGATCAGGGAAAAGGAAACTAAAATTTGCAGAAATGATAGGCAGGACCCCTCACCTCAGTCCCATGTAGCTCATTAACATAGAGTTTTATTTAGTGGCATCAATACTCTCTCTACTGTCTTTCCAGTACTGAGGGAATTAAGTTCTAAAATCAGCAATTTCTTTTGGACAGCATTACCAAGCTTTTCTCATCTATGTAACACTTTATATAGTCTCTTTAGGATCATCTATGAATGGAAAGTGGCTGGCACAGTGATGCATCAGAAGTAACAAGACTAATAGCTATTACTTCACATCTTTTGCTTTAAAGCACTTTTACATTTTGGAAAAGCAGTCAGGTGATTTTCAAGCAAAGATGTGATGGATTGGTGGAAGTTCTACCTGATGTAGCATATATAATCTTCATTTTTCTCTATAAACATGAATTAATATAAAAAAGCTGTAGGTTTTCATTTTCCTCTTCATATAAGTATTTCATTTTGGATAATGTATAGCCTTGCATTACCACTGTTACACAAATAAATGATAAGTCACAAGTAATAAGCTTCAATTATTTAAGCTTTTGTCAAACCCTTACCAAAGTATTTCCAGATGACTCATACTGTATGAAATTGTCTCAGTAGTTGCTCATCTGTTACTGATAAGGGAGGCACAAAATAAATCACAGCAATATGACTTGGGTAAAATTTTCTAATGCACCTAAATGGTAGATCTAATTTTGGGGGCTTGGAGCTATGCAGCTATGCAGTCAGACATTGAATAGAATGTAAATGCAGATTCCAGTAGGATTTAGAACTTTATCTTCTTACAAGCATCTGCAAATTCTGGGATCCTTTCTCTGCAATTTTTAAACATCTAAATATTTTCAAAAGTCATGGACTGTAGAAGTCAAAGGGTAAAGAAATGTAAAGATCTGCACTATTGAAGAGTAAACAGTTTGATCCAAGTAGAATTGAGGGACCAAGATTTATGGTTAAAATAATTGAGATATCTAAAACCCCAAAAAAGTTATTGCTGGGATTTCCCCAAGTTCCTAATGTTCCAAATGCACAGATGATCTCAATCCTATACTGAGCAGTTAAGGTCTTATCTTTTTCTTAACTAGTCTTATTGCTTTATCTGCATGATATCAAGGAACTTAAAACATAAATCCATTCATTCCCTTGGGTTTTATTTCAGGCTGCATTTCCTCTGGTTGTTTACAGTCTCTTTTCATAGTAAAGCTATCACGGATCCTGATTACAAGAGTATGTTTTGTTTATTTATAAGCTTTCAAAAGCTGCTCTTCGTTATTTTTCTTGTCTCATTTTGGCATTAATGAGTGCTGCTTTAATACACTTTGGAAAGGGAGTAGAAAAATATTCTCCTAGTTCTGAAGATGAAATGAGGTACTAAGAGGTGAAGGATTTGTTCTAGTCACACAGCCAGGCCCCACATCAACAGATTATGAGCCAGATGTTTCCATGGCCCTCACCAATGCAATACCTGAGCCCCTGACCACCTTCAGTGCACTTAAAACAGCCCCATGAGATGAGGAATTACTATAATACTCACTGTAAAAATGAAGAATTGAATAACAGGAAAACTGAGAGTGCAGTACTAAAGGTACTTAGATGTTTATTATCTTGAAATCTTCCAAAAAAAATATATGAAAGAATAGCTGAAGCACCTGTCTCCTAAGTCTTGAGCTAAAGCTGAAACTGCTGAACAACCTTCCTCTTTCTCCCTAGAAAACTCCTGCTATGCCATATCACACAATCTGGGTCATATCCCAGCTAAGCTTGTTTCTTTTCTCTCCTGGCATGCTACTCAGACATGTGTACACAGAGTGCTAGCTGATGTAAGGAAACTGATTTATTAGGATCATCTGCAAAGGTTAATTCTCACAAAGGGAACGCCATTAACAGGTTGGCCATTGACTGTCTAGATGGTCATGGGGATTTCTATAACAGACATTTTGTGACACCTTCTTCACCTGTGTCAGCTGAGATTCCATGAAATGCTGGCCCATGAATTATTGTAATTCAGCTAACCGCAGCCAGCATGGCCACTCTGTGGAGTATTGGCTACCTCAAGCCACATACCAAACTTACATTATGGAAACATATTATGTTGTGAATACATAACAAGCATCTACAAAACTGCATCTGAGCATAACATAGAACGGCAAAAAAGTTCTCCATCAGGGAGTTTCTGTCAGCCAGCTGGTGCTGATGTCTGCATGAAGCCAGGACAGCCAAGCTGGTGTCCTTTTTCTATTTATAACACATCTGACCTGGGCAGAAATAGGCTGGGGAGAAATTGTTACTGCCCTACCAAGGAGAGAGAGTGTGTGTATGTGTGTCTCTGTGTGTGTGTAGGTACAACTCTTAAACCCACCTGCATTATTGTTAAAACTAAGTTATAGCAGTTAAATCCAGTGTGTACCAGCATGTTTTTTTACCTTTTTTGTCCTTTAAAAATATGCACATTCCTGTCCCTAGTTTTGCAGGGCTTTAGGTCAGCCATTTCTTTACTTCAGTAAAAGAACTGCTCAGAAGGTCCTTTCTGGGAAGTGCTATCTCTGCAGAGCCCAGGTTTTCAGTGGCACCCCTGAGAGCAGCAGCACCTGTTCTTTTGGCAAAAGGGATATATGGAGAGAATGAGCAGAAAGAAAGCATTGTTGTCTACTTACTTTCCCCTCATGTTATTGTTTCCAGATGAGTCAAATAAACAGAAAAGATTCTGGAATAACTGAGTAACTTGTATGTGCTTTTGCATATGCCTTAATGTATATTGCTGGAGAGAGGAATTAAGTTTTGTGCCAGGGTTTTGCAACACAATCTTTTGTTGTTCTTGTTTTTTCTGTTCAGCATATTTTATTAGGAAAAAAAGAAAGTGCTGAATTGAGCTCTTTACTCATCAGACATCAGAAATTGCTCTGTTTTCCTGAACCAGAAACTGAGTAAGAACTTCAGAACTGGGCCTAATGGTTCTGTAATTACAATGTAATATTATCACTATGTTCTTTAAAATGTCAACATGAGGAGAAAAAAGGCTATGGGCTATTATTTTCTCCTTATTGCGGTGTTCCTTTGAATACTGTAAAAAACATCAAACACATACTTAGAAACAAAGGCAGACTGAGTAAATGAGATCATGCTGAGGCCTTTGTTGCTCTGGCTGGATTGTTTTTGATGTCTGAGCTAGCTCAGTAACTGGCTTTATCTTTATCTGGGACCACAATGCAGCCTGCAGCATCAACACACCCGGCCAGACTGCCAATAACCATGGCTGAGGTTCTGACCTTTTCATATTTCCTCACAACTAATAAGTAGCTATGTGAGAACCCTTTTTTGTCTTTTTCTCTGTGGAAGGCACTTCTCATACAAAGCAAAACACTACAAGTGTTATGTTTATGCAAAATTCAACTACAGTTCCATTTGAATTTTCTTCTTCAGAAACTCCATTATGGGAAGCACCTGTGTGTGTGAAGAAGCCCTTGTTGTTCAGCTGCTTTTCCCAAACATCAGGCATATTCGCCTCGCTTCTCTGCATTACAGATTGGCCTTTGCAAACAAAATACTAAGATTTTCAAAAGCATTTTAGTACATTTTCAGTGCTCTTCTTAGTGTAGAATATAGGTGTCCAGTAGTGTCATATTCACTGAGAATTATCTGAATTGAGTCAAAAGGACTAATATACAGTACTTTCAAGGCAAACTGCTTAACCTATTTCCTCTGGTTGCTGCAGTACTGGTGAATAATTGTCACTTATTTGCTATGGCTTTCAAGGGTATCATCTGTCAGCAATTTGGTCTCTCTGATGGCTTTTAGGTTGGAGAACATCTGTCTTTGATTTGTTAGGATCCCACTTTGAGCCTTGCATCCTTAAACATTTGTAAATCCATTCCCAGTAATATTAGGCCTCCAGTGTTCTTGCTTTGCTAACTGATAAGGTCCACTTTAGAGTCTTGTAAAATATGGGTATAGGCAAAATAGTCTGGCCAGAGCTGAAATGATTCACTGCATGTTATATGATGTCTTGAGTGCTGTAGGCCTGGAGATAACAAAATTAAAACCTGGTGTGCTTTATTTCAAATGAGAACTCAGAAAATACATTCAAAACCTTTAAGAAAGGAGATTTTTCCAATTGCACAAGGAAACATTTCTCACGTGTTTAATTCTCAGGTAAGAGCTTGCAAGTTTACAGTGACTTATGTTTAAATCTGCCTATCAAATGCTTTATTTAAAATCTGAAATTTCATAACTAAAATACAAGTATACTTTCCCAACTTTATCAACAATAATCACTCCAGAAAATGCCAAAAAAACCCTGTAGTATTGTATTCCAGTGACTGCACCTGCATGCTAGAATGATTCTTAAGTAATAAGAGATTTTCTTCAAAGCTTTTTATAATCTGTGCTTGTTTATGACTCAGGTGAGATTTCTTAAGCCTTTCTTTAATTGGATCAAATACTTTACTAAATAAAGCAAGAAACTGAAATGCATAAAGCAATTTTCTTTCAGCACCATATATTTTGAAATACTTCCAGACTTTTTTGTAAATGCTCATCTTTTACAAATTTAAAATTATTTTAATTATTTCCAAGAATTATTCCTTGGCAATGGAATTTTTATTTTCTCCACTTTTGTTGCTTGCTGATGAAGTGTCGATGTGCACAGTCCTGGATGTGCCTAAACATTGTTGTTCAATTTGGAGAAACTCTACCTTGAACAGAATTGAGTGACTTCAGTTGAAGACTGAGTATTTGAGGAGAAGGGGAAATAGTGGAAGATGTTTTGCATCCAGACAGTGACTTTGGATGTCTGCAGAGACTGGGATGTCGTGTAGTGCAAGTGGCTGGGACTTCACTTTGGAGTAGCAGTTAAGGTACAAAGCTGAAAGAGTAACAAACTTGACCTCTTTCTCTGTGTTTATCCTTTGCACACTATTCTTGTCTCTTGCTACAAGGTAAACTTGCAACAGCTACATCGAAATAAATTTATATTGTCGACCACAGTGGCAGAACTGAGGTCAGGAGTTCAGCACCTTTAGTAATGCAGGAGCTCTACATCCTTCTTCCTTCATTTTGATCAGGAAGACCAATTCCAGGTGGATGAAAACTAGCTTTTTTCTTTCCTAAAAATTATAATTAAGGGAAACAGAGAGGAAAGAGGGAGAAAAAAGAGGGAAGGGCTTACTTCTGCATTCTTTTTAACAAATATTATTCCTTCTGACAGTGACTGACAGTGATGCAGAATTATAAATAAAACTTTCACAAAGAATGTGGGTTTCTTTTCTATTTCTCTCTCAGTTTCTTGAGAACCTATCTCCTAACTTGAGAACCAACCATGGCAACTCTACAGGATCATTTTAATACCCCTGGTCACCTGTTGAACCTGTGGCTGGCTCCTCTGCGTGATGGTAATGGAAATGGAAATTTAGAGGGACCTGTATGGAACCTTTCCATCAAGTCTCAGTAATTTTGCAGTTACAGTGTTACTCTTGTTCACTCCAGGGATATTTGCTTATATTTTTGAAGCATAAGGTGCAAGCTAAGCTTAAATCAAGATGCACTGTGTATGCACCTTCCCACAGGGTTCCTTTGTGCAAAGAGATATTTGATGAAAATGTTGTTTGCACACATGGGCAGTGCAGGATTGTTTGCAGATGCACACAGAGTTTATCACAAATATCAGTATCTCTTTTTATGAAATAAATATGATTGCAAGTTCAGGAACAGGTCTGATAGAAAACTTGCCTATTCTGATTTTGTGGATTAAGAACAATGGGATGTTTAGATCAGTTGCTTAGAGCATGGTGCTAATAATGCCAGGCTTGAGAGTTGGATCTCTGTGTCCACCATTCACTTAAGAGCTGGACTTGATGATCCTCGTGGGTCCCTTCCAACTCAGAATATCCTGGGATTCTATAGAAAAGGTTGGGCTGGGATTAGCGATTACAAAAAGCTAGCTATTATATAATATACACATTCTAGAGTGTGTCTAGGTATATAAATATTTTATATTAGGATTGAATGCATATTTTAATTAGACAGCAATGATACACTTGGGGATACAAGCACAAAAACTGCTTAGAGATGATCTCTTTTAACACTATCCAGCTGTGTTATAGGAGTTTCCTGTACAGCAATGGACAGCTTTTGAACTAGCTATAATTGCAAATCATTTTATGGACAGAATATAGCACCAAAACATGGTGTTCACATTGTTGTCATTAAATAGAGAGTAGAAATTATTTTGTTTATCTCTTTCAGAGGAATTATTTTCTGGGTTGGACAGTCAATACAAGGTGAAGCTAAGTATGACAGACTGTGTTGCCATAAAGGCAGGCTGCTGTTTTCTGTAACTGGTTTCATGGCTATCACAGAATGATTAAAGAGTTTTCCTCCCGGATTTGTGCCTCTGGTTTTGATTAGCCTTTTCTTCTACCTAGGAAGGGTCTTTGCTGACTATTTGTTGAGTGAACCTCAGCAATGAGGCACCAGAATTGGCTGTACACTGACAACTTAACTGTGCTGTGGGCTAATTCCAGCTCTAGATATACTTTCAAACACCACAGACCATTTATCCCTTCTATGGCTGGGTTAGATTTCTTCTGCAAGGGAGTAGTGTCAATGTTACTGCCTTGAAAAAATGATGCCAGAGACAAATATAACGGTGGCTCTGAAATATAGATGTATTTCAAAGTCTGGCCAAATTTTATGTTGTTCTTGTGTCCATCCTGGTAGATATCTAATCTCTATTATGAGAAAAGCTCATTTGCACTTCTTAAAGATCCATCCCCCTGCTTTTTTTTTTTTGAAAGAAGATGATTAAAGATTTATTGGTTTTTATGGTTTAATGCCAAGATAAGAAGACAGCTTTTTCACTTCCTTCTTCTCCCACAACTCCTCTCCCCCATCTGAATGCCTGCAGTGCAAAATGCCAGTTGTTTTAACCTTGTGTAATAAGACACTTCTGATAACAGTGCTAAAGACACAGAAATGTTTCCCTTGGAAGTGTAATTTTCTTTTTGAGCAAAAATTAACACTACTGAAGATGTTTTCTGGATGGCTGGCAGCAATTAGTTGGAAAGTCCTGAGTACTAATTCACGAGAATAATTTTGGAGTGTGTCATCTGATTTATTTCTCATTGAGTGATCAGACTTAATTTCTTTGCACAGATAAAGTTACTGCTTCCTGTTAATTTGAATTGGTTTGAAGAGGAGCATTTTTAGCATTGGTGGGTTTTCTTTTTGCATTTTGAGCTGGTTTTTTTTTCCTATATCAATTACATCATTGAGGTTCATGGAATGCTGCAGCTAGGAAGGAGAAATAGCCTCTTTTCTGCTTGCAACATTCCAGGCTAGGCAGCTTTATCCTGAGTCTAATTCTGTTCCCCTGCCAATCCTCCCTAACATGAATGGGAGGAATCACTTTCTGCCTCCCTTGGCTCTGTCTTTATCAGCACCCATGCTTTGAGGGCAGTAATAAAGAAGCACTATCTTAATGACATCAGGAGTGACCTTAATGGACAGGGAGATTGTTAGGAGGAACTGTGGGTGATTAGTTTTGGACTAAGAGTAGGGGATCTCGTGTGCGCAGCAGAGAATAAGCCACAGAATTGGTAACTCTCTAGAGGAGGGAGCAAAGGGAAGGGAGAGTGAAAGGATTCAGTAGAGCCTTAGAGAAAACAGCTTGCTTGAAACAGTCAAAACGTGTTAATTTTCTTGAAACTTCAGGCTGTTTTGTAGGTACTACATGTGCAAGTTGGAGAAAGACAGATGTTACAGGAGATCTTGACTGATTTCACTAGTCCCGATTGATTTAGTAAGTGTTATTTTGGTTTTTACCGTAGAAAAAAGGCTGTTTTTTTCCTCTCACCTGATAATTGCTTTAGTCAAGTTCTCAAGTTCCTTTATGGCATCTTTTACACAGTACACATACAGGAATTTTTAGTTCCCCTGACTAAACTTTTCTAAACATCTAGATCCTGTGCTGATAGTTGAATTCTTTAGGTTGTATGAATATATGAGAATTATATCCAGTCTAGCAATAGATCTGTCTCTCCAGGAGTTTATATTTCCCCTTTTTCTTTTAATAGAAGAGCTTTAGGTTGTCATCATCTCAATTATCCCCCAGCTTACAAACAGGTATAGGCATAAAAGGCCTAATTATTTTGCAACTGGTATATGATTATTAGAAATCCTGACTTGATGACAAGATTAAAAAAATTTAAAAATAGTAATGCCTAAGCCATCTACTTTATTCTTTTCCTATCTAAGCTTTAGAGATATTGTGCTGTCACAAAGTAGATAAAAAATCAAGGAGAAAAAAACTAGCATTTCAGAACCTCTAGTTTCCTTTTTTAAAAAATAAATAAATGAAAATGCATTCTTAAGTATAAAGTTGGGTGACTTAGGCATTTTAAAGTGTAGACATGAATTTAGTTTTGCAAGTCTAGATCTGGCCCAGTGTGACAGCAACTGAAGATAAGCTTTGGGCTGGCTTGTATTGAACAAATTAGTGCTGTTAGCTTTGTCCTTCTGGCTGAAATGCTTCTAATCAAGAGCCATGATTACAAGTGCTCTTGTTCATCAGAGCATCTGAGAGGGCCACTGAAAATTGCGAGCTGAGTATGAACTATGTTCTTCCTCTTGGAAGAAACCTCTTGGCCACAACAGAGGAGACAAATGAGTGGGTCACTGTGAGGGGACAGCTGCATAAGCTCTTGCTGTCTCTGTGTGAGGAAGTGACATAAATTTCCAAAGATCAAGTCTGGCACCTGGCCTAGCCCTTCCATCCTCTTAATATTAAGAACTAAGTGGGGGTTTGGAAATCAAATATTTTCTCTTTACCAGAGCTGTCACTCTGGTGAAAAGCATTGTACCCTGTCTGTATTTTTCACTGGAATAGTTACAGTGGGCTGGGGGAGGGAGTAAGAATAGCAATAAGTTTGATCAAACTTCTTACTAGGTCTGAAAAATCCTAGATATTTTCTCTGCTGACTTACTTGTCTGGGAATTTATATATATTTATTTAGGGCAACAGTGTGCTTTAGAAGGATATAGCTTGGGAGAGCTATCACATGGTCTCTTTCAGTCTGTCATGGGGATACACAGTCTTACTCATTTGGATATGTAGTCCTGTAACTGCTTTTTCCATAACCTTGAAATGTGCCCAACAGACTTGTGTGTAACCTAGAAAAGAGGTTACATCCTGAATGGTATTTTTTACATCATCATGCACACTGCCATGGAAAGGTTCCCCGGCTGCGCTGTGTGAGAAGCACTTGGGCAACAGGTGAGCAGGGAAAGCTGTCACAGTGCAGGAAGGGACTTAGCATTACAGATTCTGACACTAAAAATGGTCTACTATATTTAATCTGTCCTTCTTCCCTCTGAAAGCATGGATTGCACAGAGTCTGATTCCCTTACTTGCCTGTATTTTTCCTTTTGTCAAAGCTGGCTTTTCAGAAGCGACAAGCATAACCCCCAGTGCTGTAAGTAGGTCTGGAAAGTATTCCATCTCTCTGAAAACAAGATTTTACTTTTTAAGTAATAACCTTTCATCAGTAGAAAAAAAAAACTGATCTGAAAAACAAGATTTTTTTTTGCTAGATCATCTCCTTACTGCACTGACTGTTTTGAAGCTAGCTTTTATTTCACATTGAATCTGGTTCAAACAGAAAGGCATTCATTATTATCTGGCAGCATTACAGTTGACATCTAAACCTGAAGAACCATAATTTGTCTTTGACATCAAATAATCCACAGTTCAGAATTAAAGACCTTAATCAGGTGTGTGGATTTTTGTTTGGTTTATGGTTTTGTTGTTGTTTTTCTATTTGTTTTTTGAGGGGTTTTTTGTTGAATTTTTTTCCCCTGTAACCTTGTAATTTTGAAACAAGAACAGTTACATCTGTTAAGAAAATGGACATATATTTTGCACATAGTTTGTATCCTTTGGATTCATTGGATGAAATTGCAATCACAAGAAAATTTTGATGGGGTTAAGTCTTCTCAGTTCTTATTGAAAGCCAAATTGGTTTTGTTCTAAGCAACTATTTGAAGGCAGCACCTAGGTACAAAAGAAATTAAATTATGACCAAATTATTCATCTCCTTCCTTACCTTGGCTGAGATTTATCAAATTTTAATGGTTCCCTAGAACAAAAGCTTGTACTTGTGTTAACAGTTTGCATTTGAGAGCCTGAGATGCTGTCCTTCATGCTAAGCAGCTGTACACATCAGGCCTTTTTCAGGATTACTCCATGGATAGAGGAACACAGCATGAACAAGATGCTTTGAGGAGACTGGAACAAAACCACCTGGTTTTATTTTGTGGGTATGGTTTATAAAGAAGTAAACTTAGTGTAGGTGCTTAAGCATGTAGCAAATTTTTCTCCTGTTCTGAGATCCTTAGTAGCCAGTGGGCTCATTGGCCTTCTCCCTGGCAGGGCATTGGCCATCCATGGCCACTCAGCTGCCTATGGTATTTAAACTCATGCTACTTCATTTCTCCTTGAAATCTTTCATATTTGGAAAGGTTAAGCTGAAATTGGTCTGTGAGTTAAAAACACACATGTTCAAATGCAGGCAGGTGTGGACATGCACACACACAACGCACATGACCATGTCAGCCTGCTGAAGTCAGAAATGGGTAATGGAAGAGGACAGGAAGGGCAGAGAGAAGATTCTAGCTGAAAAGTTCTGGGCTAACTGTAATCCTTATCTTTTTTTTTAGCTGTTGGACTGTAGAGAGTCTAAATGTGTTTCAGTCTGGCTTGCTATGAAGTTACTGTGTTTTTACTCACTCTCTCTCTCCTGGGCAGGACTGACCACCTACTGCAGTGATATCTCCCTTCTGATCCCCACTGTGATTGTGCCTCACTTGGCAGAGGCTTACATGGCTTTTCCTTTTCCGATGAAATTGCTCTCTGAACAGCATGTTCCCCAGCATGGGTACAGATTTCTGAATTTTGTCTTCAGTGCTCTCTTCTTACTGACATCATTGCTTTAATTTTCATTTTTCATTTGGGAAAGTGCCACACAAGACGGTCTCAGGAACTGCCCTGAAAGTTAGTAGGAAAAACACTCCTCCTGGGTAACATTAAAGAGAACACACACTTCCAGTTCTGTGTGGCTTAACATCAAAGACACAGGAAATCATCAAAAGCCTTTTCCACCTTCTTTGGCAGCATTACCCTGAATGGTCTCCCTCATACTAGCCAGATTCTTTGGAGTTTAGTAATATAATATCACTGTTGGCTATATGCAAATTTTCTTACTGTCATCTCAAGGCTAAAGTTACTGGAAACAGGGGCTATAGCACTCTTTAAACCAAATATCTCCTGTTGTTTTCAGGGTTGTTGTTTCTGAATGTTGTGAATTGCTGGGTTTTGGGGGTTTTTTTTGCCTTAGATCTGTTTAGCTCTGGAAAATAATGAAACAATTCACATTTGATATACAAAAGCTCTAATTCTATATTTGCTTGCTATCCAATTTAGGATAGAGTTCTGTTGCAGGTACAGAAAGGGTTCCAGGGGTCAGATGTGATAATAGCTGTGACTGAAACCAATAAAAGTAGAATTGACTGATAGGTCACTTTTTTTCAAAATAAGATTATACAAAACCTTTATCTGTTGGAACAAAGAATTGGTTTCATAGATGAGAGATTAATAAATGCTGTGTTATAGCATGAACAGTTTTTTGCTACAAATTTATTCAAATCTGCTTGTGGATCTCTACTCAAAATTCTAATACTTGGTAAGTAAACAGATGGAAGTTACATTGCAATTTATCAGTGGTTCTGTGATTTTCATCTGCTTTTAACTGTTTCATTCTACTTAATTGATACCTAAAACAACATATATTGCTGCTTCCATTCCTACAAAAGAACACATGAAGAGATTAAGCTTTATCTTTTGCCCAGAATTTTTCCCAACCTGACAATAACAAGTTGGATGGACAAGTTTTTACAGAAATGTCAATTTAAATTATCTGTAGGCAATTCAATGTCTTTTTCTTTTTTCTTCATTATTACATTTATTATAGCCTTCCCCACTGCATTGTATTTTGTGTCATGACTGCAGTAGACGTTCAGCTGGTGACCCACTTTGTGCATGGAAGTACTGTGCAAGCAAAGCAATTGTGAGCTGAGCTATGGGATCTGAGGAGTGGGAAAAGTGATAGAAGTAACACACATATGCTCTTTCTAGTAGGATATTCACATATTTACAATTGTTCCCCACTGCTTCCCTTTATTTAGGAAGTTTATTACTCTTTGCATTCATCTGGGCACCAACCCAGGCCTACTCAAATCACTGGTCTAAGTCTATGGGCTGCTCTGAAGAGCAAGACTTCAATCCAGATCAGAGATTTGAAAGAAGGTATATGCTAAGCAGTAGTTTTGGACTAGTTGAGCTCCAATGCAGTTACCTACTGAACCTGTATTTATGGAGGTGGAGGAACCTACTTGGCAGGAGTTTTGAAGTCATCCTAAAATAAAGGGAAAAAACCCAAACATCAGGCAGCCTCCTATGAAAGAAAGAGAAGATGAAAGAAAGCAAGGAGAGTGAGCACATTTCTGCTTAAATGAGCAGTGCTAAAATGGGGTGAGGACAATGCCATGACCTACAGCTCTTTAGTAATGAGAACATCCTTCATGTGCTCTGTGTGTTTTGCCTGTTCTGGGCTGAAGTCAAGCATTGCCTCAGTAAGCTTTTAATGCCCTGGCTGTCATACAGAACAGAGGGGGTGGGTAATGTGTGAAGTGTTTGATTTCTGAAGGGACTGCACTTCAGGTAAGCACACAGGAGGATGAAACATGGGATTGCCAAAGAGAACTATTGATTTACATTGCTATGGATTTAATTTTCACATTCCTGCCCAATTTTCATTGCTGATGTTTGGTCTATGAGAGGTTCACATATAGGCCAGAAATCCCATGCAAGAAATTTGTGAATGTCAAAACAAAACTACTGTCAGATCACATCATGTTATGCCTGCTGGTGAGTTGTAATAAGAATGTTCTGTGGAGCATTAGGCACCTGTGCTGAAGCAGGGATGATGAAGCCCAGAGCACTTTTAATTTCTGGGAGGGTTACTGATGCCCTGTTCAGCCCTGTGACCTTGCAGTGGGTCACAAAAAGCTCCTTGTACCCCTTCCCCTTGTTGCATCACTGTGAAGCAAAGGCATAGTTCATACAAAGTGTCCAGAATTTAGAAGACACAATGACAGACCGAGTGCATCATCCTACTGCAGTGTCACCATGGTGATTTTCATTTACAGTCAAATAAATATTAGTCTGATTTTTTTCATGGTTCATTTTTTTTTCTGCTTGCTTGCCTGTATGGAGATTTCACAGCTCCTCAAAACAAGCCCTGGGGCTACACATTAATGTAAACTTAACATTCTTCAGAATGTTTTCAGTCATTGAAGGAAACTGGGCAGGGGGAGTAGTTCAGCTCAAGTAAAGTATGTTAGCCTGCAATACTGAGTGGCTTTGTGCAAGCCACTTGCATAAAGTGTCTCTCTGCTGCCCTGCTGCAAAAGGCCCCTGGAACAAGTGTTCTGCAAGTCAGGACTCAGGACCTGTCTAAAATTGCTAGTTAAAGCTGGCTAAATCTGTTTTGGGCAATATCATCTGCACTCTTCTAACAGATGGTCACATGCCAGTATGGTCTGGGATGTACAGAGGGAAAACAGAGAAACATCTGGACTAACTGACTGACTGCCTGCTGAGTTTGCTCTGTTTGTCTCTGCCTGTGAAACACCCATGAGTTTCTTACCCTGGCTGTCATACAGGAACCTGAATGAACAAAACTGATTCTTAAATTTGGGACACACACACTTCATTCACAGTGAGCAGTCAGAATTCAAACAGTACAGCTATGGACCTTTTAGCTGACTGGATTTATTTTTGAAGTTTGGGGTTTTTGCATAGTAATGTTGTCAGCTTACTTCTTACTAGTGCTTGTTACTGCTGTTGTTGCTGTTTTTATGCAGTGGTGCAGTTTCTACCTGATATTTCAGAGAAGTGACCTATTTGAGTATGAGTTTTAAAATGAAACCCAGCCTTTCCAATAGAAGAGAGGAGACAGACAAGAAGTGACAGGCCTCAAGGCCTAGGGTCCTTCAGGGCTATTTGCAGTATGTACAACTTGCTCCATAGCACTCACAAAACACAGCTGTTAAAATAAATCATCCCTTGGGTTGTTCTTTTGCCCATTATACAGCATCTAGTCTCCCATTTTTTCTCCTCCGTACATAACTTACAACTTCTCTGACTAGTTACAATTTTTCTCCATGTCTATAGACATGGCCAAATATGTCTCTAGAGATACCAATTGCATTTTAAATTCATTTTAGTAATGCCACTTATCTTTGGAAACCCTTGTGCAGATACCACACGCTGGCTTTTCTCTGAACAGAAGGCCTAGTTGCTTTATACACTCATTATGTGGAGGAATATGACAGAGCCCATGATGGTTTTAGATGTTAATAGTCAGAGATGTCTATAAATAAAAAGCCCTTGCAAGTAATGTAGAAGCTCATTGCTTATCCTGCCAAGTAAAAGGCCACACTGTGATGAACACTATTTACAGAACAATAAGATCAGGAGGCAGTCGTGTATTAAAGCCTCAGCTAACAGCTTTTCAGGCTTTTATCAGAGCCTTGATCTTTCTTGCTGACTTATGATGTAGGCTACTACAGGTTTCACATGGAAAAGATTTCTGACCTTTCCATGCATTAAATAGTGACCACAAAATATTTTATTGTAGTTAAATTGAACTATTAATGCATGTCAATTCAAACAATGTAGTTCCCTGCTAACGCTTTTATGAGCAGCTGCTTCCCCTGTGTCTACATCATATCTATAAAAAAATTGACTCTCCTACAAAAAGCAGCCCTAAGCCTGCCCAGCACTTCAGAGGCAGATTTCAGGTGTTGCTTTAAGCAAGGTACTTCTTTAACTGAATTTGTGTTCTGTGCAGATGTTTAACAAGTCTCTGGACACCAGGGCAGTGTTTCTGCACGTGTTCCTGACATGCCAGTCAGATATGTCAGATTCCTTCAAATCAGTAAGATCTGAAATGACTTTACTGCATTTATTCTGTACCATTAGTACAAAAAGATAATTATAGAAAAGTAACAGAAAGCATCAGTCTTCACTTTTGTCCTATGTGTGAGCTTTGAGTAAGGGTGCTGCTGCCTAGAAGAGAAAGGTTGATAGTAATTAATTCATTTTACAGATCTAGCTAAAGGTGGAACAAAAGCATTCATTTAGCTACCTGTCGAATCACTAACACAACATTTTCTGAAATGGCTCCAAAAAATGTTCTTTCCTACAGGCACTGTTAGAGAGATATTCCAGGTCAAGTAAGTCCCTGTAGCAGACACAGAGATACATTTGTGTTTTCTAAAGCACCTTTCTGTGAATGTTAACTGGGATGTGGTGCCATTCTTAGCATCTTTTAGAAGTGCAGTTATTAGAGATATCCAAATGTAAAAACATGAAAGCTACAAGAAAGGATAATGCATGTTTTCAGCATTGATTATAAAATTTAAAGATAAAAATTTAAAATTTAAATGTTTCACTTGGACACAGCTCTTGTAATAAGTAAGGGGAAGTAACAGGGCTTACAGTGATGGAAATGCTATTATTGGTTCTACCTCACTTGTTTTTTTCCCTGTTACATCTTTTTGAGATTATAATTCCAAACCCATTTCACAGGGAGTCATATATTTGACCACCAGGCATAGAGGTCAAGAAAGGAGCAAAACAGAAGCAAAATCTGAAGTTAAAAATCAGATAAGAGCCCAGAAAATCTTTGGCTCTCTAGATTCAGTCTTGGATTCTTCTGAATTGATCTTGGGTGTCTGTTGGTGAAAGCCAGCACAGTGTGCTGATATGATTTACAGTGTTCCCTTATGAAATTTTCTCTCTCTTGGGCCTCTTTTGTTTCCTCTGTGACAGGCAGAAAAAAATAAATTGGGATGTCTCCAATACTGAGCTAGCAACTGGAGAGAGCTGAAATTGAATTCGTGGCAAGATCCTACCACTTCCTAATTCTCTTTAGGCCAGAACTATTGATGCAATAGCCTATCTTGAGGTCTTTTTCAACTCCCATTTCCCAATGAAAAAAAATCAGAAAGTAAGATAACAAATTAAAGTAGCAATAAGAAAGAAGCCAAAACCCCTGAGTTCACCAAAGGATAGCAAGATTTCCATGTAATAGAGAGCAGGATAAAAACTGGAAGTTGAGCTGGAATTTTTCAACAGGGCCTTGAAACAGGCCTAGGTTAGTATATTGTGTATTCCAATTTCTCAAGTGGAGTGAACAAGCACAATCCCTATATTCTCAGTTGAGCTGTAGCAGTGTGTCACTCTGTTTTGACCTGGTTTATCCTCACAGTGCTGTTCCAGAGTTGTTTTCTCCAGCTTACGGTGGTCTATAGTTAATGAACCTTGCGTTGGAACCAGTTCAACCCATGAGTTTGGAGCAGCCCTCTGATTCACTACACTGCAAACCAGCTAAGTCATAAACACTTTTTAAAAGGCTTGTTAGGTGCTGGGGGGCTTTGTGTACTTTTTTTTTAAATACGAATTAAAATTTTCCATTTTAGACATCTCAGGTACTAATTAAATTGTACTGTTTCTTGATGAGCTCCATACATTTGTAGCATGAAAGTTCTTTTTATTATGTATCAAAACATAACCCATTAATCTTTCCAGTGCAAATGTATTCATTAGTAAGGGAAAAAAAAATCATCAGAAATCTGAGGAGCATAGACTCCTTTTCATCTTCAGCTAAGTAGGTGTTGTCTAAAATTTCTGAAATAGTTTAACTGATTTGTCAGTTCCACCAGTGACTCTTGACAGGGCATATTGACCATTGTGGTTGAAGAGGAAGTAGGTGAAAAGGGTGACATTTTTCTGCAGTCGGCTTTGTCAACAATTTCACAAAAAATAAAATGGTCAAATGAGGGATCCTTTGGTGACAACCAGTCAAGCAACAAGCAATAAACCTTCAAGAAAGTCATCATGAGGAACTGACTATCTGTGAGGACTTTGTTCAGCCTCAAGGGTAAATCAATGTTAATATGAATTCTGGCACTGAAGAGTAGATAACATGACATCAGTTTTTAGAGATAGGCTCTCTAAGAGAGACTCATCAAATCATGGCAATCTGCCTGAACTCAATAGTGAGATAATTCAGCATCTCTGTACTAGCTCACCTTCCCAATGGATCCAGGTCTCACTGGGAGAAGAAATTAAATAAGACTTTTTTTCCCCCCTCTGTCCTAAAAGAACGTAAATGTTTTGTATTTTATTATATTTACTTACTGATTTAGGTTTTCTGAGTACATTTTAGTTTCAGTAAACTAAAAATTCACAAACAAACACAGATAATTTTCCAGGAAAGTTGACAGACCTGGAAAAATATCTGCAAAACTCCTTCTTTTAATTTTTTTTTTATTTTATTTTTTAGGAAGTTGTTCATAGCAACTTTGGCATACTTCTGCCAAGAGCTTCAAGTATTAAAAGCATGCTGTTTTGGAGAATATCGTTGATATTCACTGATATATTTTGACATATCAAAGGGTACTGTAAACTTTGCTTCATGTCAAGAGCATATTTTCTTCTAACAGACTCCTTTTGAAATGCTGCACTAGATATGCATGCAGGAGAGCTTTCTCACTGAAAACAAAAATGCCTGAGAAGATTTGACCTAAAAAAGAAACACCTGCCCTGCTGAGATCCGCCTGGCCTTCAGCCAGCAGTGCAGCACACTGCTGAAGAAACGGGGCCCTTCCTAAGGGGAGGCAGGGGTGCCTGATGCCTGAAGAGCTGGGGATGGGGTTCATCACCCTCTCAGCGTCTGCAGGGCTCTGGTGGGAGAAAACAAGGTGTATGTGTGACACAGTGCTTCGACTGTGCAGCTCACATCCCTGGCTACAGCACGTGGGAAACTGCTTGGTTGGGCAGGGGAATGGGAGGGGAGAAGATGAATGTGTCCTGACAAAGGAGTGTTGTTTTGGCAGTGTGCAGCCTGTAGGCTCTCAGATGCTCAGAAGTCACTTCCTGCACCCCTGCTGAAGGGCTCTGTTTCTCAGCTGCTCTGTAATGACTTATAGCTTTGGACTGCCATCTTCCCTTAGATCCCAAATTGTAGGAATGCTGACTCTCAAATCTGAGCTCATGTTAATTAATTTACCAATAGAAGTTTTTTAGAACGTGACTGTAAATCAGGCGTGTGATCCTTTCTTCCATTTATTTTTCTTTCTTTTGTTATTGTTTTAAAAGCATCTGTGTGAGAATGCATGTTTAGCTGCTAATTAGATACTCAGTGTCTGATATTGTTACAAACTGCTAAATAGCAGATGGAAATGGCAGTGGTGTAACAACATTCTGAAAATGGAGTATCAATGACCAGAAACAATACAGGAATTTTTTCGTGTACAAGGCATATGGAGTTGCTGCGAAAAGCACCTTAGTTTTTAGGCTGTCTCATCTTAATAAAAGGAGGACTAGAGAGAGTTAATCACCTTTTTTCTTTTCCCTTTGGTTGAGAGTGCACTGGTTCCAGTGGCAGCTGCACAGGTGCAACAACAGAGCGGATTCATTTAAAAATTCAAATTAAAAGAAAATGTGCACATTATTCACTTGGCCCTAGTTGTTACCCAGTTCTGCACAGGAGGCAGAGCCCTGAAAGCAAGTTTTGCCAGCTTTGTAAATCTTGGACTTTTCGCATGTTTATCTGCTTACTGAGTACACAAAAGGATGCTGCCATGCCACACAGGTACAGCCCAGCCCCACCTCTAAAGCTAGATGGAGGGGCTGTGGGCAGAGAACACTAAATCCAAGGCTGTCTGGGTCATGGACTGCAGAGACCAGGGTGTGTGTGACCCTTGTGAGGGCTGAGGGGGGCTCCCATGCACAGGGTTTTTTGTGTCTGATTTCATTCTGCTCACCATTCCATTCTATGGCCTGAATCTGGATGTAATATCATTTTAAAACTTATTCTTTTGTCTTTCAAATATAAATATTGCACTGAAAGCAACCGATTCTTATCTCCACTCTTTAGTGGGCAGAGGTGATGAAATATTTGTGCACCATGCAGTATAGAGCTTTAAACAATTGTACTACATGTCATACCCTACATTTTGTTGGTTGCAGTGATGAAAAGTATTTTTTCTTAACAATTTATCAAAAATATGCCGGATCGTAAACTCTTAAATCTTCTGAGCCATTGTCAAGTGACTACCACCACAGTATGGTAGGAAAATACAGAGCTTGAAGCTGGTTGCTGAGCTTTATTATTGCTTTATAGTCACAGAATTAAATTTACTTGAGTATAATTGAAACAATACTTAGAATTTCTGGTTGGCACAATAGGTAATTTAAGAGCAGACACATGCTTACTGATATATTATACAAAGCTACACCATAACCTCAGGCTCCAGAATACCCCATACAATGTTCTGGGCCTTATTAATCCCTTCAGCCATGGGATCTTTCCTAGAAATCACAAACCATAGGATGAGTGATTAGCAAGAAACATTTATTTAATGTGCTGTGGTTAAAAGCATAGTGAACCTTGCCAAAAGGATGCAAATCTGTAAACACATTTCCAAGTAACACCCATTTAGTCATACAGAGATTTCAAGAAATATTAAGATTTGGGTTTTTTTCCTTTTGTAGCTCACTGTGGGATATCAGCAAAAGAAGACATTAAATGTGTCACAGATTTCTGTAAGCTGAAATATAAAAGTATATATTAGGCCATTGCAAATTATTTAATTTTAAACTCAAGGTTTTTCTTTCTCATTTCAGTCTGTCTCAAGAAGATTCATGTCTAATTAATTATTCTTCCAGGTTTTCATCTTGAAAATGTAAAAACAGGCTGGTTTGCCTGTTTACAACTCCTTCCCCAGACAAACAGAAATTTAAAGTAATGAAACTTATCAAAAGAGCTGAGATCTGAAAACCTCTTAGTTCCAAAATGCTGACTTTTTTTTCAGTGTAAAAAACTTTAAACAGCTTGTAACCAAGACACATAATGTTCCTTGCACACTCCAAATTCTGTTGCTGTGAATTCTGTGTTTTTGTCACTAAAATTAGATTCAAATTGGAGTGAAAGAATCTTATGTCTTTAGAACTGGTGCAGTTTATGATGTCAGGGTATTTGAAGGCCCATAGGTGTAGGGGGGATACAGTATGGGTAAATGAAGGTGGTATAGAAGGTAATCTTATCCCGCAATGAGTTGCAGCTGCACCAATTACTAAAGATTAGAAGCAGGCCTGATCTTAACAGGCCACAGCTGTAGCCAATAAGAACAAGTGGTACAAAAGAGTGGATTGGGGGGATCTGGGAAAGAGAGGAGTCAGATGGCTGCTGCAAGGACTGGGAACAGGCAGTGCATAGAGGTGCTACTTGTGAGGAACATGGAGGAGGTATGATGCTCTGGTGATATGAAATCCTTGCACTGTAATGATGTTAGAACTCGTGCTAAGACAACACATACTTTTTCTAGCCATACCTGTTCAATGGAGCACAGCAGCAATACTGAATAAGTTCTGAAAAAACTAGAATTTAGTAGGTAAAATCAGCAGTAAAAAAGAAAGAATTCCTTGGATTTGTTGTGTTGTGATGATGTTTTTCTGTGCCTAAATGATATTGACTGTTGTTCTTATTGAAGAGGAAATAAGTATGTGCTCTTAGCTACTCAGACAACTATTCATCATTCTCTCTGGCAACAGAAAGAATCCCCATGCCAGGATGCAAAATCCAGCAGCAGCTACAGCTGCAGAATATCAGAAGCCTGTATTAAAAAACTCACAGGCAAATCAGAACCCAATTTCCAGGCAGGATGCACTTCTTCAGAAGCGTTGCTTTAGGACATAACTCAGTTCTCAGAACACCACAGTCTGCAACTTAATTCAAGTATTTAGGGGGAAATGAGGGTCTTTGAAATATAAATAATGCATAAAAAAATGTATTTTGTTCTTTATTGCTTCCTAGTGAAGCCTTGCTGGAGTGCTGTAGTGAATAATGATAACATTTATTCTTAAAATCTGATGCTGACTTAATAATTATAGCAAATTAGGATGTGGAACCCTGCTGTGAGAGGTGATGAAAACATAATTTTTTATAAGATAATAGTGAATATTGTTGCTTGGTAAACCCACTGTTAATATCTGTAAGGGTAAATGACTCTTGCTTGGTTACTTTAATTTGTTGTGTATCATGTCAGTTCATAACCACTGATTTAAACCTGACTGCTGGTACAAAGCAATAGGTTAAAACTTTTGTCACTGAATTAGTTGCTTTATTTGGAGTCAGATAGAAAAATTGACAATAAGGAACAAAGGAAAGAGGTGCAGACTGGCACCTCCAGGGTGGCAGTGTCCAGGCTGTCAAAAGCTCAGAGCATTGCAACAGGCTCTCAGGGTACAGAGAAGATAGAAATCATCCTAAACTATATTCTGGCCACACCTTGATTTATATCTTCTTGGCAGCACATGGAATATGTCTCCTCTTAAATTAGTATATTTCTATTTACTCCCAAACAGAGACAAACACAGCAAAGGTTAAATGAACACAAATCTTGGACAAGAGCCTTCTTCCTTGACTGTTGAAAGTAGAGTAACTTAACTCTTAGTTAACTTATTAACTCTTACTGTCTCTTAATAGGGCTAAGATTAGCACCTATGTTACAGAGTACAATTTCTATCATGGTGGCTCAACATCTCATTCATTTTTCATAGGCCTGTATTATTTGAATTTTCTAAAGGGAAACACTGTTTCTACAAGATAGTGCCAAAATTAAAACTATAAAAGAAAGTAACCATTAACCTATTTTATTCTTAACTGGATTTGAAAGCGCTGTAAAATACTTGTCATTGCTAGTTTTCATATATTATTAAAAGCTTCCTATTCTTATTGTAATGACTATAGAAAATGTAGAACCTAATCTGAGTTCAATAGAACCCTGGAAAAACAAAAGCTTTATCAAGAAAAATGAAAACACTGCTTGGAAACAAAAGCTAATTAAAAAAATTCTTAAAAATGCCCTGGAGAGAGACAGATAATAGTCACAGTCTGTTGAATACTGGCAAGTATGTCTAACATGGCAGCACATTCAAACCAGCCTTTGCCTGTACAATCCAGCATCTAGAATAGTTATAATGATTAAACTTCATAACATTTATTAGAAATATTATGCTTTTAAATTATATATAAAACCATATCATCTTGAAGTATTACTGTTATTCACATTTATTGACCAATGTCTCACAAATGCTTTCATTTGTTGGTTTAATGTGTTTAATCATATTAATTTGCGAGAGCATTTGAGATACACAACATTTAGGCAGCATATTTCTGTAAAGAAACTTAGGCATTTATTGGTCCTTCTTGAAAAAATAGTTGAAAAAAACTGGGCCAGTGTGAATGGTTAACATTGCTGAAGTTGAAAGAAAAATTATTTTTTTATTCAAATTTTAGGAGTTCTCCAATAATATAATGTAATAATATACAAAATCACCCTATGGATCTGTATGAAATATATTAGCATGGTAACTTATGGCTTACCATCTTACCATCTCCAGGATTTTATATCCAAATGTGGAATAATATTGTTAATATATTTTTCCATCTCTAGCCATCATTTTTGAGTGAGTAGATGTAATAGCATGCCATATTTTGTGTCTCTAACAAAACAGGTTTTCCTTTGCCAAAATACTACCTAAAGGTTATCTGCAGCCACCACGACAAAAATAAAGTCTGTGCAGTTTTTCTCATTTCCCTTCTGCAGAAAGCCAAGTCCTTTTTAGAAAAGGAGTGAACATATACTGTAGTTTATGTATGGCCTCCCACACAGGAAAACAACACATCAAATCGCATTGTCTCCAGCTTGTTCTCACAGCTACACTGGCAAAAGCAGGGCTCTAATGGCATACAAACTTTCTGCCAAGTGACCAAAACAAACTTTCTACCCTTACTGCGCTAATGGGCTTTAATTGCCCTAATGACCTTTAATTGCCGTGATCAGCCACACCTGTCCCCCCCCAAATTCACCTCCTCTTCCCCCACCCTGAGCTCTGCTTAAGCTCAGGCTGAGGCTGGTGTTCGCTTGAGCCAGGGCTCATTCAGAGAGAAGGATTTCTGTTTGACTGCAGCCCTTATGAGCTGGGCTCTGGATTGAACGTGGCCAGTCTCCCCAGGGCATAGCCCCTGGCTGCAGCTGGCAGGAATTCCCTCTGCTCCAGGCTCCCCCCTGCTCAGGTAGCGCTCCTGCCCTGGCTGCTCCCTGGCACAATGAACTGCACTGACCTCACCTGACATGGAGGGAGGGACAGGTGCTGGGCTTGAGCATGCTGGTAGAGGCATGCGAGTGGTAATTTTATGCTGTTTTAATCTTCCTGTTGTCAAAGATGTATTAATAATTAAGCTTGCAATGTGTCTACAAAGCAAAGCTGGTTAAACCTATTTATTTACTTGTATGCCTTTAAAATACTTAACTCTAATTATTCTAGTTTTTTTTTGTGTATTAGGAGACAAAATTTTCTGCCCCTCACCATGTATCCAATCTGAATCCCATATATTTTCCGTTCTTTTATAAAGACTATTATTTTGCTTTGGAGTACCTTTACCCATTTTCATAGAAGGATAGGTAGGTGCATTTCTACTTGTCCCCCTATTTCTGAATATCTTTGCATTTTTACATCTAACAAAGCTCTTAAGTAACTGTACAGAATAAACTTCTTTATTGTTAGTATTGTTTTATGTTAAAGACCTTGTAAGGAAATTGCATACGACTTGGAAATTACAGGGTTTTTTTGAAGTTTAATGCTAATGAACACATACACATTACTACATTTATTTGGGGCTTCTCTCTACTGCTAATTACTGCAACCCATAAAATCTATTATTGGCAATTTCTTGTGTCAGTCAATTGGCTCTCAAGCTTTCCATGAGCTTAAAGTGCTGCAAAAATACAACTTGGTTAGTGACAGAAGTTAAGTACAAACACCGAACTTATTTCAGACCCTTAAAACTTCAGTGTGTTTATACTCATGACATTGCATGCTGTCCAGTTTTGTTAGTCAAAAGAATTATCTGTCCAGACCATCAAAGTCTCCTCTGAGGGCAATGAATACAATTTTAATTTCTTTAATTTGAATACAATTTTAATTTCTTTAATTTCTTTAATTTGCTTTTTATTTGAGTAGCTAAAAGACAATAGAGAAAAATTAAAGATTTTGACTTGAGCCAGAGATATGCAGCAAAGAAGGGAAATGGCAAAACTGCAATTGCTGTGATGAACTTAATTATTATTGTGGGCTGGGAAGCCTTACTCATAGAGGAAAAGGGAACTGGAAAAGAAAAAATTTACTTTTCAAGATAAAACTTGTTTTCAAAATTCTGTGTTCAATCTGCTTTCTGTATTTGAGGAAAAAGCTCAGCTATAAAAGTGTTGCTCTAGCACAGAGCTGCAGACAGCTGTCTGTGCATACTTCATGTCACTTAGCAGTGACATGTGCAGACACTGCCACTAGCTCATGTGGATTTTTAGTTTTAACAGATGTGTAATACTATTATAATTTAGTGATTGGCAATAAATCTTCTGTGCTTTATTGAGTCCCTCTCCTCTTTAATGAAGGAAGGTAAAATGCACTCCCAAACTTCACTTTTCCTGGGTTTTATGTGTTAAATTTACCTCTGAATATTAAGCTTAGGCTTTTACACTGAGAATTGTGGTTACACTGCCAGCAGCTGAAACTGTGTGCAGAGAACAGAAAGCACTGATTCCAAACTGTAGCCTTTTTTCCTTGTAGTTCTGTGGCAGGTGGGGAAAAACCACCTGAGCAATAAGAGGGCACAAATTCAAACCAGGTTTCAGTGATCTGTGCGCTGTATTCTCAGTGCAACAAGGTGACCTGTACTTAATAAAAAGATTTAGATTAAAAAGAAAAAGGTTTAGATTCTTAAGTCAAATGAGTTTCATATTTTATCAAACATTTCAATAGGCTTCTTTGCCCCCTAAGAGAATACATTCAGCATCACAAATGTTATATTCTCATTCTGACAAGGAATTCTTTCACAATCTCAGATGGGAAGGGGCTGGGAACAGTCTTTGTCCTTCAAGGTATAAAAGTGGAAAAGTCACCACCAGTACAGTTAAGAACAGCTTATTCTGAAGGTTAACTTTGAAATCACATGCAAGTAGGATGCATGTTGTCCAACATTTGGCCTTGTTTTTGCTGAATACTTCCCTCCTGGGTCATGTAGGAATGTGGTTGTCAGCCATCTGTACTTTGATTAACTTTGCTATGTAATGTATTTCTGGTGGTTACAAATAATCTATGACAGGGCAGACTACTCCAGGTAGTACCTAAAGTGAAGAAAAACCATTCCAACTTTCAGTTCAACATGGAATGCTCAAGTCTGTAATAAGCATAACTCTTGGCAAATCATTGGTCTGTCACTCTGTGTTTGCTTGCATTTTCCTTTCCAAGATTGTCTGTCTAGAGTTAGAGTAAAGTTTGACAATAATTAAGTGCCATGTATCACAGGTGATTCCAGTTGCCCATTGAAGCTTTCACTAATACTGGGGGCCTAGGCAATATCCATCTCCAGGTGTTATTAGTTTAATGAATATCAGAAACAAACAGGTGGCTCCCTCCAAAATACTGTGTACATTTTAAAAAAGAGATAAATATTTCAGAAAGATGATCTTCCCTCCCTGCTTCCAGTCATCTTTCTGTGACTAATAGTCATTAAAATGTCAGATTTCCTCTGCGGGTAGAATAGTGTGATAATGTTCACAAAACAGGGAAAAATATTTTGAAAGGCAGTATATAAATTTAAGTCCTGTCAAGAAGCTGGGTGTTGTCAATATTTAAAATAACCTGCCATGACTTGGTAAGCTACCACTGCCATTCGTATTTGCTACTTCAGCTTTTTGTAAAACCAAACAGCAACAAACCATTTCAGGCAAAATGAGCCTTAAACACAGGAACTGCTTGTGTTCTTCATCACTAGTAATTAGTAGAAGAAAGTGGAAAGTAAGCACTGATAATTACTAGAAGAGGAAAAAAAACCCAAGCAAGAAACATTTTATTCTCATTTCTCTTTGCTGGGGTCCATCTCATAGGTTTTTAAATAGTTGCAACCACATTTAACTCATCTTAGAGTTTTTTATCCTAAATATTGGGCAGGAGACAGCTGAAGGGGAAGGTGGAAGGTCTGAGTAGCAATGCTGGCTATAAGCTGGACTCCTTTAAGCACTAATCAGCAAAGAGTTACTTTACTCCAGGTTAAAGGTAAACCAAGCTAGATTATGTTAATAGCCAGGGACACCTAATAATGTGTAGCTTTTGTTTTTCTTACTGATGGTATTTTTGGTGACATATGTGACAAGAAAAAAGAGCAGTAGTTTTGAGTGTCTTCTGTTTGTGTCCTAGGAATGGCTCTGGTGAGTAACAGTGGTGTGAATGGTATGGATGCATTCTGAAAAAGGAGGTAGGTGTTTACACTCTGCTTTCAAAGGACGTAAAATATTCTTTATGGGACTTTACTGAATTGGTGCTTTTGGAAACTGAGTGTGATTCAGTATGCCATGTGATGTATTTCAAGCTGATTGTAAGCATAATAGTCCTCATGTTTAGCTATATTTATGTTTTAACTTCTCAAATAATTGGGGCTTTTACCTCCAGTCACCACTGGCTTTTAACATTTATGTTAATCTTTCTAAGGTAAAACTATTAAACATTAATGCCAGTGTATTGAATTTTTAACAGTTTTGAAGAGTAACCTGTTCTTTTTGAGGGATCACCCATGATATTTTGAAAATAGTTCTATATATGATGCTTTTGCTAGCTTGGACACAGATGAGTTTTAAAGCAAGCCACCCATTTGTAGAAAATAGAAATTAAAATCCTTTATTAAAGATGTCTCTGTAGATGCTTCACAGCAGAGGGGAGAAAAAAGGACAAAAGAAGAGATTATTTCTGCAGATTGATACTGAAAATACAATCCTTCATTTGCTGCACAGATTTATAAACAGCAGTGGAAACCTGGGATTTAATGCTGCATTTCTCCATGTTCTTACTGGCATTGGCTCTTTGAGTCAGGAAGCTGATACCAGACTGTGCAATAGCTTTATCAAGCCTGAGAGTTTCACTATAAGAATGTTTGATTATATTTCTGAAATAATTTACTCATCAAACAGTGCTATTAAATGCAGGATACCTTTACAACACTGTTTCTATTGTTGTTTTCACATTCTATTTTGCTGGCAATAAATCATTTTGAAGCAATTCATTTTTTACATGTTGAGAGATAGACAGCAGTTCCTGAACTCAGCAGATGACACATTAAATTCAGAGACATGTCAGTCACATTTAAAGCATGTGGCCAACTCCTACAGAAGATCATTCCAGTGGAAAAACCTGTTTCTCTGCAGTTCTCTATCCATGTCAAGCTGAAATAGAATTTTATTCTTGTTCACCTAGATGAAGAATTTTTAATGCATGTTCTGTACTTTGTCACAGAGTAGTAATAAAAGAATAACCAGTATCCAGATCAAAAGTACAGAGCTCACAGACCAAAGACCATACTTTTAACCAACACCACCTGGATCATCCTGTTTCCCAATTAGATATATTTGACAAATAAAAATCAATAATGTTATTTCTTATTATGGTAAAGAAACATAATATTTCAGACATTGGCATTCACCTTTGGCTATCAACTAGGATTTTGAGGATAAACTTCAGAAGTCTTCAGTCTGAGAAAATGCAGGCAAACAGGAGCTAGCCTGGAGCTCTGCTCTCCTGCAGACTGTAACACTCACTGCTGAACAGGACTGACACCTCCAGTGCTGCTCCTCAGGGCCAGATTTGTTTGTAGGATTTTGCTTGTTTTGATAAAACATACATAACTAAGACTATTTAACGAAGCAGGAAAATCCCATCAAAGATAAGCTATCCTTGACAAACGTGATGGTTGAGTTTCTTGGCACGTCAAAGTTTGCTGAATCTTCATTTTTACATGTTTAAGGATCCATTTCTGTGCTGTGGTATTCAAGCCTGACTTACTGGTGTTGTTCAGTATCTTTTTGTTGTACGCACTGAATTTTAGCTTTGGACTGTTCCAAGCAGTCAATGTTGAGAGTTAATTTTGCACCTTGGCCTGTAAGGGCTGCTAAGCAAGGTCTGCATAATTGTGTATGTTTCTGCTGTCTGTTATTTAGTGTTAAAGTTTGGACTGTACAATTCTGAAAAATTGCTCTGGATTTTTTGCATCTATTATTTCAGCTAGTATTTTTAAAGAGAAACTTTACAGTATGACATGTTTCAGGCCATCACTACTGGAGTTTTTATGGGTGTTAAGCAAAAATGCCAAACACTGCTGAGAAGCAGTGTGTTGTGTAGCTCAAGTGCTGTTTGCTATGCATCAAAGTTGTTCAGATTTTGATAGGTAATGTCCTTAGTATTTTCTTTGTTGTAATTACTGTTCTAGTGGGAATGTGCTTTTTTTTTCTCTAATGCAGCCTCTCTCTGCTGGAAAATTTCTGATGAGTATATTTCCTTTCTTTGATGCTAATAGTTAAATTTAACTGTAAATGGGAGTGAAAATGAACACAAATGCCACAGATGTGACTTTCTAAATTGACATTTGTGATAGAAGCTCTTTGCACATTTTCCTAACAACACCACCAGCATTTCCCTTAAGTAGCACTATGGCTCTTGTCAAACACTTTCTCAAAAGGTCAGTTATTTAGGCCATAGCTCTTGCTCTCCCTGGCTGCTGCTGCACTGTTCTAATCACCAGGTGACATTACAGAGAAGGCAGCACTAAAAAGCTCTTTAAGAGAGAGGGGATGGGCCTTAAGGCAGGCTTTTTTGGCATATAAAGAAAGTCCCAGGATGCTTTCCTTTATGCAGAAAATGTATCTACCTCTCTCTAAAATCTGTGCAATGTGCAGTGTGTATTCTTTAGCCAGGTGTAATAACTGAGGTATTGTCATGTGTTGACACTTTGTATTTCCTGGGGTGTGTTTCCAATGCTTTCAGTTAAAGCACATTTAAAAAAAAAAATCAGGAAAAAGCTTGTATCTATAATACTTCTAGAAGCTTTATTTTATTACATGTTGTTTAAATGTCATACATACCAAAAGTCTGCATTAATTTCCATCTTCTCTTGTTCCTACATGAAGTAAAACTATGCAGGACCTGCAGACAAATGGGAAGGGAAATCAAGAAAGCCTTTTGTTGTTAAACTTTTTGCATATTATATTATAAGGGGGAAATATCTCTGGTTTGAAAAGTAGTTTATTTGTGGACCTGAAGGAAAGTGCTTGTACTTCCATTAGAGAGATGTAAGAGCTTTTGCAGAGTAACAAAATTGTACAACCTTTTGTCAGATGTTCAGAGAGAAAGTAAAGCTAATGCAGTCAAGCAAGAGAATCAAGGACATTTCTTAAGCTCTGGAAGTAGAGTATGGTACTTGCAGAGATTTCTAACTGCAGACTTGAGAACTACACATGGATGCATATATATCCAGTTTTTGTGATTTATGTTGACAGGGCATATGCTACCAATGCTGGGAATTATTTTTCCCTGACATAAAGGTCTCTCAATAATTGAAATTTGACCTGAATGTGAGGGATTGGTTGGGGTAGCTCAGTATTATCAAATTTTCCATAAATTTCTTGAATGGATTGACCTTTAGCATCTTTTTAAAACTCTAATGTTTCCCACTGCATCTCTGTGATGGCCTGAATTTATAACTCTCCCTCTCTAGCAGGAGATGGGGATTAAATGTGTGCTTATGCTTTTCTTCTCTTCCCTTCTACCCTCCTGCCAAGTTCTGGAAGCATTGGTCATAGGTGACAGTTTTCAGCTCCTTTAACAAAAGAATTGGTGAGATGAGTTCCATCTAATGCACTGACATTTTATGATGAATAAATCTTCATTGACTCTCTGAATCCTCAAATGATTGAGCTTTTTTTTGGGCAGGATATTGATCTCTCCCCTTCCTTTTTTTCCCTTATTGTTGTAGTGAGGTGTTTTTTCTTTTAATTGTTACAAATCTGTGGTGTGCATGCACAAAATTTCACTAGAGTGCTTCTCCATTTCTGGAGTTCATGGCAGTTTCTCATGATCAAAATAGTCAAAAGGAGTTAATATGGATCAGGAAATTCTCCCACTGATTGCTCTTTTTCCATGAGCATTTGCATCCCATATTTGCCCTCATAATTTTTTGGTGAGCTTTTCTGTAGACCAGAGATCTGAGTTTACTTTTGTGGAATTGGTAGTTTAGGTATTGAGTATCTTCAACTTTGATCATTGCTGGCTGTTGCTACAAATTTTCATTTCAGCTGTATTTCTAAAGAATGAAGAATTTTTCCTTTTGAAAGCATTTCAGCAGGCTCCTGCTGGTTCAGACTCCCAAGGATCTCTATTCTGATTGTTTCTTTGGGGTTTCCCACTTCTAGAGGCATGCCTGTGGACACCTGTTAGTTACGTGCCCCAGGTACATTTTGCCTTCAGTTATCCTTGCAGCCTGCGGCTCTTGTGACATCAGGGCAGTAGGAGTGGTGTGTTGCACACTATTTGAAATGTAAATAAATATATATATTTTATTTTTAAAGTGTAGCCAGTTTTAGAAGGATGGAAACAGCTATGAAACAAAGCATCTGGGGGAAAGAATTTAGTCAGAAAAATGAGAATGATAATGGGGAACTCTTAAAGAGAACTTGCTGTAGGTAATGATGTGTGTGTTTCAAAGCCTTAACAAAAGAGCAATAAATACAGGTTCTTGTTTATTGTTTCTAGGAATGTTCAGTGCACTTCTGGCTGATTTGCATATTTGGAATGTTGAGATGTGAAATACAATTTTTTTTAAGTTACATCTTTTTTAAGCAAATATACTGTAATGTAATTTTGTCTGAGCATATGTAAAAGGTGTTTTTCTTATCTCTGAATGTATCTGTTGAAGTGGGGGAATTCCTTGGTAGAAATATTAGTGAAAGTTAATGACCACGTGTTGTATATTGTATCTGTGGACTATTAGGGACCTTTGGCATGGCAGAAGACATCGAATGTGGCCATTTGTAACTGTATCAGGGGTTTGTCCAGAAGGTTTTTCAACAAACTATTTTGGTGTAATTCTACCCTGTAAATCTTTTACATCTGGTGTTCTGTGCTTAATATGAACTGCAATACACAGTTATTATGGAACACAGAACACAGTTTTATTAGCTGCATGTGAGCCCCTCCTAGAGAAATAGCTTTTTTGGCAAATCTAGTCAGGACTTTTCATTTGGTTTTTTGGGGGTTTTTTTTCTGTTTTTTTAATTTTTTTTAATCACCCTGATTTTCTTGGTAAAACAAAATTATTTTTATATCAGTGATCAAAAGTCCATTAATTTAGATTTACATACTTTTCATTTTATCCTTTCTCCAAAATTGACTTGGAGAAGATCTAAAAATAAGAAACTCTTGACAGTTCTCTCCCTGATGGTTTTTATGCAGGATAACGATCCATTCTTTTAGTAGTTTCCAATCAGCATATTTCAGTTGTAGTTTGAATATTCTGTGTTCTGCTGGCAAATTATCATAACTAATACAAAAAGTTATTCAGATTACCCTCCCCAAAGCCCCTAGAGAATTTGGCAAGAATTATTTAAACACTTGTCAACAAACTACTGTTCAGACAGGCCATTCATTTGCTGAAAATATTTTTAATATCAAACCAATGCACAATTCTCATATTTTTTCTTATAAATTTCTTCTGTCATTTTGTATTTCTGTAGATACAAATTCACTCATTTCAAAGCAAAAACAAACTATTAAGATTAGTTTTTAACTGTATTCCACACCAGCTTTCTTTTCTTCAATGACTTTTCCAATACAGTGTGGTTGTTTTCACTGTTTGGTTACTTGTACGTTTTTGCTTTTATAACCCTTTTATGTGGGGTGTTTGTATTTGCCTTGGAATTGTGTGTCTTTTCTCTCTTATCTGCTCTGTGAGGTGTTGCCTCCATTTGTTCTGTACTGCACAATGCATTTTTTTCAGCTTGCATATTCCCTCTTCCTTCTAGGCACCTTTTATCCTATTAAAAAAAAACAAAAACCAACCTGTATTGCATTGTTATACTGTGGTATAACTTCTTTGATATGGGAAGGACTATAACTAAATCTACTCTCCCTAGCCCAATAAATCTCTCTAATATACACAAAAAACCAGCTGCAACAGAACTTCTAGGCTCAAGTTAGAGCAGGACTTCTTGCCAAAATGGAAATAAACTTCACAATATCACTTCATCATAGGGTTTGATGTAGTAGTTTGTCTAAATCCTGTAGATCTGGAGAAATAATGTTTCCTCCATTGTGGAAAATGTTACTAGCTGTTTACTGTTTTTTTGGTGGGTTTTTTTTTTTTGGTGGGGGGTGGTTAAAGGCAAGAAGAAAAGCAAATGCTATCATCAATATATTCTTAGATTCCTTCTTGTTTGTTGAATGGATATTTTATAATACTGATAGATGGGGGGAAATCAGAGAAGGTATGCAGTGCCTTATTCCATGAAAGTAGTAATTTTTAGAGAAGATTTTATTTCTCATTAATTAAACAGGTGCAAGCATAGATTTGTTACTTAAAGATGAAATCAAAATATCAGGCACAAACCTAATGAGAAACATACATTTAATTAAATTGCAAGTCTTTGGGGGAAGAGAAGTTTTGTTCATGTTTGAAACTGTTCTTAGTTCACCTGGATCATGACCAATAATCTGACTTTGCCCGTGCAGTATATCCCATTATGGACTTGGTCATAAATGAAATATTTATACGTGCAAATCAATTAAATGTGTTGAACTGGGAAGAGCAGAGGGCAGTGATAGATACTCTTCTGTGTCTTAGAACAACCCAAACTTTCATTCAGAGCACCCAGTTTGTTTAACCCCCTTTAACGTCTGTGGCTCACCATGTCAACACAGGTTTTGATGGAAAGCATTCTATACAGTAACGAATGAGAAAAGCTCTTTGAATTTATGTTCTTCTGAAGAACTGGTAGTAAGTTAAAGGCAGATAGCTCAACCTATTCCTTACATAATTTACATAATGTAACATCTCCACTTTCATAGACTTGTTGTGAGTGCTTAGTTCTGTATTTAAAAGTTTATTGAATTTTTTGAGATATATTGAAAAATATGAATAATTGATATTTGAAATTATTACTATTTCTCAGGAAAAGTTGCTTCTATAGGAATTTATATAATCTGAAATGAAATACATTATATTTTTATATAACCCTTCCAAAACAGATTTTGCTATGCAAAATGCTTTTTAGAAGATTAAACCAGAATGTTACCTTATCTAGTCTTGTGGCTCTCTGACGTGTTAATTTGCATTTATTCCTATGATCTCATGATTTTACTAGTCCATAAAAGGAAGTTGTTATCACTTAAAAATTCAGAATAGTAGCACTTAGTCTTATGTAGTGATTTATCATTTATTTTTTCCCACGTTCCACCCGCTGCTTCACAAGGTCTCAGTGTGTGCAGAAGAACAGTGCTATTAAAACCTAATTTATAGGCCGGTAAACTGGGGCATGGATTTTGAGGGTTTTGCCAGCCAGATGACAGCCAGTCAGCTTTAATGAGGGATAGAATGGCTCAGAGTTTCTGGATTTTTAGTTGGCTTACATATATTATCCCATCAGTTGAATGTAGTTCACATGAATTTGAAGTCACATTGCTAAATTAAACTCTCTTGTGCTGCTCTGTGTATGTGAAAATTGGTGTATTCTTGAAATGGATGGTTTTTTCACTACAGTGAAGGAAGTCAGGGCTTAGCTGTGCAAGGCATTTCACTGAAAATTAGAAAGTTTTACTTCCATAGATGTTGCAGATGTAACACATTATATAGTGCTCTTCCATCTTGATGGCAGTGATTTTTCTCTCTTCTTAATTAAGGCAGATTATCTTCCACTAATCTCAGTCATGCTCCATTTAGAGCATTGCTGATATATTGGTAAAGTGTCTTGGTATGGTTTTTATAAAGGTCTCCCTGTCATCTGCACACTGCCCAATTTTCTAGGTCACTGAAATTTTCTTGTGAAAAAATTCCATAGGTTTTGTATGCATAAGATTTCAGAGCAACATAAGTGTTTACAAACCTATGGAAGTCTTGATCACAAGTTGTTTTTTTTATAGAGGGTAAAGATTAGATAGAATTAGATAGATTACATAGAAATGCTGGATAAAGTTGAAGTTTTAGTTAAGTCTTCCACAAAGCAGAACAGTTTTTAGAACAGGGACAAAACCATACTGCGCTCTTTTCCTTTGAGAATAATTGATAAATAAGGAGTAGCACCTTTTGGCCACTAAATAAAAATGCTTCTGAGTTGGTTGTACTATACTTCTCTACCATAAAATATCTGAATATTTGTTCTTGAACAATTTTTGATTTGAAACTCTTCACAAAACATTGTCCGGGTTTCTCTGGTATACTGTCCACAAGTTAAAAGAAAAAGGACATGCTTTATTAGTTTTAGTGGCTTTTTTCAATAGGCTATTTTATGGTCACATTTGTACTACCTGTGATTTGCCTCATCAACCAAAAATCTCATTCTTGCTTGCCCTAGCTAGTTATTATGGAAGTGAAACAGATAATGTTTTCATTCCTTGGGTCAATAAATGCCATCTCAGGTCTGCCTCGCTTGGAGCTGGTACTGCTATCAGAAATTCTGGGCTCGTCAGAAATTCTGCTGTCATCTGCATGAAACCTTTTTTTTTTGGTAGATGTGTTATGAATGTAAATGTTTCAAGGCTACTTAAAGGAAATATTTCTGGAAAAAGAGCTTAGGAAGTTTGCTCTCCATCATTGCTTGGAGATACTCTCATTCATTTGGCTGTGTCATCCCAGGATGCTTTTTCTAACACCTCTGATTTGAGAAAAATGCATTTATAATGGATATCTCTTGTGACTCGCACCTTTCTATCAGCAAACTCAATGCTTGTAAAAGACATATTTATGGCACTTTACTCTTGCCTTTGGAGAGTATTGTCTTTGCTGCTTATGTTTCTGGTTTTGGTTGTTTGGTTTGTTGTTGTGGATTTTTTGTTTGTGTCTTTATTTGTTGTTTTGTTGGCTTTTGGTGTGTTGGGGCTTTTGGTGTGGTTTTTTGCACAAGTTTTATACTTATTTCTTGTGTCAGTTATAGCCTCTCTTTTTCTTAGCTCAGTCGATACCCATGTTTTCTGAGCTAACCTTCACTCAGAATCAGAGTTGCATGGCTGATAACTTCATAACTTCTGAAAATGTTATTCAGTTCATGTTGTGTTCCTCTTTTTTTTCTGATAGCAAAATCAAAACATGAGGTTGTTCAGTAGTATCTCTTACCCGGGATTTTTTAGTGCCTCTGAACCCCACCATGGTTATGCATTTCTCTAGTGCATTACTTTTTATTTTGAATGTTCACTGAGTTTTAGAACTATTTGACAGAATCAGACAAATATTGCATTTTTCCTCTTCTCATCGTTTGAATTAATGTCTGTCCTGCAGCTATCCATATTTATCTTGGGTATTCTAACTCCAATGAAGCATTCCCTCTTATTTTTGTTTTGTTTTTTGTTTATTTGCCCATGCTGGGGTTTTGTCATGGCATTTTCTTTTCTTCATAGTGAAAACAGTTCAAGGGCATGGCCATTCAAATTTCTGACAGAAGAATAACTATTAGAATGGACCTCAAATGTGGTTGAAGCCTTGAGAAAATCAAATGTTTGGAGTTGACAATTTGGTATCCTGAAAATATGTGAGGGAAACTGAAGCCGGTAAGAAACTTAATGTGGAAGTTCTGCGGGAGTCAAATCTCTTCAGTGATTTGTAGGGACTCTTGGTGATGAGCAAAGCCCATGGAAATCATGGGATCCATATTGCCCAGCATCAGCTGAAATAGACCAGTTGTATGGATGCATTAGCTGTGTAGCTAGTAGCTAATTTTTTTCTATAGATAGGAACTAACTTGTCATTTTTTTATAATGCATTCTCTATGCGTGTCTTTTCTCTTTGCCACTTAATTAGTCTGTATGCTCCAGGCATGTTAAGAAGAACGAATCTTTTGAGCCATCCTGTAAACTTAAATTCAGAGAGATAAGGTCCTTCTGCTCTTGAATTCATAGCTCAAATGAATTAGTTAATTCATTTACCTGTTGGTGTATCATCAGAGCAGAGAAAGGCTGTGAGCCTTCCTCTGCAGGTGCATTTCCATTTTTTTTGGTGATAGAGGACAGAAACAAAGACTGGGAATTAAAATATGACTGAGCAAGTCTGAAGAAAGTTTTATATGCCCTCCATGCCCCTAAATTAGTAGACAGCAATAACTGTAAAGGAGGTTGCTGAAGTTCTAATTGGTATTCCTACTACTGTCCATTAAGGTAAACAAAGTACATTATTTTCCTGCTGCTGACACAAAAAGGTCATTTGCAAGAGCCACTGGACTTCAAAAGCGTGTCACCACTAATGGAAAGAAAAAAAAGTGATACTCGGGTGTATTTTAATAGCTTTCCTCAAATTCTGTAGGCAGCTGAAATTACATTTATTCTAAACTTCTGAATCTCCAATAATGTTTATAGAGGCAAAGAAGGTTTTTCAAAAGCAGAGCTTGAGGCAGGATGGACACAGTTTCAGATTTCTCTGACAAAGTGCCATTTGAACTCTTCAGGCATGTTTCAGTATTTGGTAGTAGTAAGATCCTGTAAAGAAGAAAACACTGCCTAATGAAGTCTGTGTTTTATTTCTGTCTTTATAAGGCACCCCATGGATCTAAACATTTTGATATATTATTAAACATATAAAACCGAAAGTAGAATTCAAGCTCAGTAATTATAAAACACTCCCTTATCTCTACACAGCTCTAAGTCTGTAGTAGGATAAACATTTAAGAGAATGTTTCATCTTCAGCAGAACAGACACTTTAATTTCAGTCTTGTATGATATATTTTCCTACCCATGGAGTGCTTAAGTGCTTTACAAGACAATCAAGTAAGTACAAAAGTGAATATATGGACAAACAGCAATTTGTATCGTGTTCAGCAAAGCTAAATCATAGTTTCACTCCAAAAAGTGGATAAAGTTATTTGTGCTCAGTGCAAATAGAAGTCATGGACTATGATTGTCTTTGGCTGACTTTGAGCTATTCTTTCTTGCTATGACACAGAAGGGTCTCAGTTTTTTGCAGAGTTTGAAACAAAGATGCAAGAAGTAGAAATCAAAAAGCTGATAGCTTGATAGCTGTCTATGTTGCAATGCAGTACTAGGCTTATTCACAGCATCTATAAAGGTAACAATTTTAAATATACAACAAATTAAACAATAAAACTTTTACCAAATTTTCCACAAGAAAACAAGAACAGCAGTTATGAGGCTTATGTCCGTCATTATTGACTCTCAGGTCTTTCTTCAGAGACTGGAAGATTCCTTGGTAATTTTGAATCCCTTTAAAATATAAATGGATATTCACTTTCCATCTATTCAGCTGCAAAGAGAAAGGAAAAAGGAAGTGTGATACTGGAAACAGTAGGACTGTTGAGTGAGATACTGGTGTGTTTATGCTTAGAGAAGAGAGTGGTAGCAATGAAATCCACTGAAAGGGAAGAGAGACCAACCTCAAATGTATTCATTATGCTGTAGGTACTCTTGCAGCTGCAGAAGAAGTCATAATCCTCTAAAATCTACAGTCCAAACTCAAGATTCACTGGACATGAATGTAACTTCAAAAGAACTGCTTGTTACTTTTACATAAGCACATGCAATAAACTGCACCAGTAGGAACAAAGCCTGCTTCTAGCAGATTATTCTGTTTGACATGGAGATCTGTAGGCTTGCAAGTCAACCACTTGAGATGGTTGGGACAGTCCAGTCTGTGGATTGTCTCCTTGCTGTGCTGCAGTTGCTGCTATAAAACAGCAAAGATGCACAAGACTGTTCTCAAAACTAAGACTTCCTAAATGAGTTGGCATGAAAATCCTTGATCTAAAAATATGTTCTCAGTGTGTCATTCTCAGGGAAAAATATTCTGTTTGGTGAATAAACAGAGCAACAAACCTGGCATTTTTATCACTATTTTGCAAGACCCTTTGGTCTGAAAGGACTTGGATCTATTGAGATCCTAGTTCACAGTGACTATCAGGTTCAGGTTGCAACCACGAGAGAGAGGTTGATTAACTCATACCTTGGTTAGCCCAACCTTAAACTTATTGAATTTCACGTTGGCTTTTTTTTTCTTTGAAACCACAAAATCACGATATTGTTTTATTTGATTGTGTTATGAAATCCCTACTGTCTCTTCTGTTGGCTGTGCAGGTGCAGCACACCATAGGAGAAAAAAAGGAAAAGTAAAGGGAGTATATTGCTGATTTTTATCTGTATTGAAGATATAGATTACCCCTCTCTTTTTGAAATACAGCCCACATGTGAAATAAGAAACACTGCTAACACAATATTGCTTTATTTTGGCACTGACCTTGGTGTAAGACCCCCCTACACTCTATCTATAGTCATCTGCACTGTAGTGTTTTCATTGCCTTTCAACATCTGATGGGCAATTGTAGAGCCGCCCTAAAACTGTGATGGAAAAATGATCTAAGCTTCATATAAAATTTCATGTGGTGCCGCTCTTCTGAGGCTTTCTGATTTTTGGTCCATGTGTATTTTTTGTCTAGAAGTCCCTGGGAACATTTTTACAAAGGTTTACTGGATGTGAATAAATAAAAATTGACCGGAGGGTTTAAAGATTAAAACTAATGGGAAATTACTAATAAAGTCATTTTATGGAGGAGATTTTTACCCACTCAGCACTATTTGAAAGATGTTTTCATATAATGAGTGAACTGCATGTACTTTTGAAATAGATAAAAGGAAAAAGTTGGAGCCTTTACAAGGAAACCTCGTATCTCACCTGGCAACTCAGAAATGTGCCTTGTCATTCTCCTAAATATGTTAGGTAGAATCACTTAGTCTGCTTGTCACTTTTTAAAATACTTTGAAAGCTACTGCTGTTCTGAAAGAGGATAAGGATATGAAAATAGAGTTAATTATGAACCAGGATTTGATCAATGCTGGCACAAGGAAAAGTGCTCTGCTTCTAGGACAGGTGCTGTAAATTCAAATAGCTTGGCTTCAGATTTCAAAATCTCGGTTTGTGATTTTAGATACCCAGCTATAGTGCCCAGGGATGGATGCTGAAGTGTCTCATGTCTTTTACAATACACTCTGGTTTTCAGTGAAATTACTGCTCATTTTGACATCTTAAACCCCACTGAGTCAATAAAAAGCTGTACACCATTGTCCGGTGCTATAAATATAACAACTTTCTCTCTTCTGGAAATGTTTCTCTCCTATACAGAATTTCTAAGCTGTTCCAGAATTTCCAGCTGTTCTTTTATGGTTTCTGCAAATACTTTGTGGGCTAAACTGCAGTCACAATACCTGTTTCTATTTCATGCTACATCATATGTGAAAACAAGCTGTTCTTTAAGGCAAAACAGGAATTTATTAATGTGTTTTAGTAACTAAATGTGAATTATTTTTTTGGACACTGCTTGCTGTCAATTTTGATAGCTTTCTAACAAATTCTCAGTGTCCACAGGTTGACTTTTCCTAATGGGCATCAACTACACAGCATGGCATAGTACAAGAAGCAAAACAGCAATTCCCAGTTGTAGGAATAAAATATGAGGTAACATGCAGTTGGCCTGCCATATACTGAATGATGGTGCTGACAGAATGTGCCATTTCTGAACCACTCTTGGGGAAAAAAAAAACCCTTTTTTTTTTCTCCCCTTTGCACTACCTACTGTGTTCATGGCAATATGAACTTCTCTGCAGGATAAATTACTATAAACCCAGTTTCACTACATTAATTTTTAAAATGTTTATTGCTCATATTTGAAATGAAATACAAGTCTTAGGCTACATCTCAGCCTTTGTGTACTGGCATTCAGATATAGCATATAGCTTTTATAGCACTACTGTTGTATCTATTAATCAATGATGTATTTTTAAAAGCATTTAATACATTAATTCTTTATTTTCCATCAAAACCTCCTTCAGTAATTTCCTGGAGAAGTAATTGTGTAAGCACCTCAGCAATTACAGTAACACTACACAGTAATTAATACTGCATAAGAGGTCAGATTAGCTGGTATTATTTCTTCTTGCTTCTGAGTTTTCTAAATATTTCCTGATTTTCAACTTTGTAGTATTTTAATTAATCTGTCTGCAATACTCTAAATTGTATCCTGTGTGAAACTGTACTTTTCTTCCAAGAAGTTCAGTGAATATTAAGTAGGTCAGAAATGTCTTTGTCCCTTAAATTAAGGTGCAGAGAAAAGTTTATGCTTTTTTTGTGTTTTAAAATCCTGAAAATATAATAAATCAGCATTTTTTAAATATATGGATTTAGGATGAAAAGTCCTGAATTATTGAACGTGACCCTTCCTGACATCTCTAGAATTATAAATGGAGCTATCTTACCCTTGGCTTTTTATGGAGTCTGTGTTTTCTAATAGCAGCAAGTATAGAAGTTGGAAGGGAACTTTGTTGGCTTATCAGAGGGAGAAGGCTGCTGGTAGACAAAAATCTGAGCAAATGCAAGCACTCCCCTTCAATAATTAAATAGTAGGAATAGCTTGAAAACAGCTCCACAAGAAATAGGATCCCTGTGGAGTTTCTACCTGTTCCTACTTTAAATTTTTGTTTAGGAAAGTTGTTTCCAGTATGATGTAAAACTGACTTCTCAGCACAAGCGGTACTGTAATTTGAAGTGAAACAATCACTAAAATGTAGGAGAAGACATCTTTACATACATATTTAAAACTTCCAGCCAGTGTGAGGGGAAGTATATGTCAATAGGAATGGAAAATGAATGCTTACAAGCAAACATAGCCATAAAACATATGCTATAAAAGCCATAGTTTGGGTGGGTTTTTTTAATACAGAAAGAAATCACATCAGTTTAAAATCAATACTTATTGCTGCTGTATTCAAGTGTAGTCAACTGTACATTCTTAATCACGAGTCTAAATCCTTACTGCCAAAAGTATTCATGTGATGGGCGCTGTGCAGCTTGACAGGAGTTGCCTTTTAACATTTGCAAATGACTGTGCACTTAAGAGAAAAGTTGCAATTATTCTTCTTAATTACAAAGGCACTATCTGTCAGGTAGAGAAGAGAATCTTGTTTCTATGTGCCGGCATGTTATTTTCATAAACTATTCATTGCTTGCCATTATATTGACGTGGATTTAGGATTCAGTGGAGTCAAAGCAAAGTGCCACTTTAATCTGATTTTTTTGGTCTTGTCAGCTAGGTGTATTCTTTTTTTTAAAATCCATGTTAGTGTACACACAAGTATGATAGTCCCAAAATATTGCATGACATTCTTATTAATTCTTTAGTGTATGTATCTCATGACATCACCACGGAATGCGTTTGTTGAGGCTTTATCTCTTAACTATTTTAAAAGTATTGGTTTGGTGGCCTGGAGCTCTTTAACTCAATTCTTTTCTTCTCAGATATATATTAGGATGTGTGTACATATATTTGCACCTACATATCTGTGCATACCAGCTGAAATACCTATCATTACTGCGGGGGTCCAATGTTTCTTGTTTAAAAAAACATAAATCAGAGAATTTTATCATTTTATGGTTTTGGATGATACTGTTTGCAGCAGATCATCCTGAGGAATTTTAGTCTGCCAACCTCCAGTTTTAATGGTTTGGTTTCTTTTCAACCTGGCATTTTTGCCAATGTGAGTGCTTTGAGGTGTGTTCTAAAATACTTGTTTGTTCATGATTGCAAATGAGATTCTGGAAGAGAAAGGGAATGTGAAAGGCAAAAGTTAAAATAAAAAATCATGACCAGCAAAACTCTTGACTCTGTTGTTGGCAGCCTGAAAACACTTTTGTTGAATGTGATTATTCTATTAAAAAACTATTTTGCTGTAGTTCACAGGTCATGGGATGATTAATGAGAAAACTTGGTCCAAAAAAAAGAGGGCAGTTGGCTATTTTTTATTTTTACAATCTGTTTGTGTATTGTGCTTATGCTTTCAGGTGCTTTACTCCTAAAAGAGCTGAAAGGTCATTGTGTTAAAACATCATATGGTGAATTTGCAAGAGCAATACAGCAATGGCAGAATGTTGTGTGTGATGTGCTATGGCAATGAATCATACCCTCAACCAGTGGGGTAAAATGCCAGGCTGTCTTCATTAACCTGTTTAGTCTTCGACACTTTGATCTAGTGGGGATCTCAGAATTGAGCAAGAGTGTAATCCTTATGACAGGGTCTCTGAGAAAGTGATATAATTTCATCTTCTCTTCTTTCTGTGTACTTCTACTGTAGCCTTTAGTTCTGTTTTTTGAACCTTTCTGGTGAAATAGCTTTTTTAGAAAGTAAACAGTACTTTTCCCTCCTAAGCTAATGGCTTTGGATAGAATAGTCAAAATTATTCTCTGATCTATCATTATGCAATTCAAATATATAGACCATTAAAGACCTACTGCTAATGAAAGTCTTGTTACTGTCTTTCCATGAGATCTAGGGGTCAGGTCACTGAGGGGACTCCATCTGCTGCATGTGCAGGAGCCCAGGTTTCTACGTCCCCTACCATAGCCCTCTAAATAGTGGTGTCTATTAGCATTTGGTCTGACCGACCAAGCTCCCTACTGCTATTTCCTTCTGCACTTCTCCAGATACTATGAAATCCTATGAAATTCACATCCCGTGCTGTTGTGTGCCTCTGCACAACAGCACAGCCTGTAGTTATGTCTTCAGCAACTCATGGTATCTTTTGTCCTTCAGCTTTCATTTTGTTGCCCCTAGATCTGTGCTTTGAACTTTTATGGGGTTTTTTTTCACATTTGTCACCCTAGGAACCTGTCTGTCAAACGCCTTCTTCCTTCCTACTGTGTTGTCCCGGCTCCCCTCCCCTCCACTTCTGCCCTGTGTCTGCAGGCAGGTGTGCAAGCCCTGCCTCTAACTCAGGTGTCCAACAAGTACTGGTCTCACTGGGGCTGTGACAGTCTGGGCACATGTGAGTGGAGCACACAGCTGAGGCCAGTTGGTGCTGAGGGACAGCAAGTTGCTCTGCATCCCTCTGCTGTAGTAACCATCCCAGGGCAGGTTTCTGCACTTTGTTGCCTCTGCTCCTTCCTCCTGTCATGGACCCAGTAGGTGACCTTGGCTAAATCTCTTAATCTCCATGTATGTTCTTTTCCCTCTCTGTAAAATCTGGGTAATGCTATCAAATTGCTTGGAAAGCTCTCTTAAGATCTAGTCAGAGACAGTATAAGAGTTAGGTTTTCCTAATTCATCATGAATTTGCTTACCTGCCAGTCACTAGGTGTGTCATTGGGGTTCACTTTCTCTGTTTCTCTGAAGTTAATTACTTTACTGCTGTCTTGCATTTTTGTAGCTCTCTATATCTTAGTGCATGCCCAGTGTCTAAATGCAAACACAGGCCTACTGCCATTACTTTTTAGAATAATCTTTCTTCAAGTATTTGTTGTCTGTCTAATAACTTCTATAAATTCTTTTGTTCCTAAAGATGCTAATTTTCAATATAAAACTGAGCCCAGAAATATTATGTTGAATGTCTGCATGAATTTTAGAGCAGGTCTTCATTTTGTTTTCCTCTGAGCTTGCCCTACAAGATGATGAACAATCTTGTCCTGCCCTTGGTTTCAAATGAACTGTTCATATATTTAAGTGTTAATGAGATAAATGTGCTTTGTTGCATTGGCTTCTACTGGAAAAAAAAAATAAAATTTGTCTTTTGCCACACTGAGATGAAATTCCTTTCATCCTGAAGATAATGACTGAAGTCATTGGGAGCAGTATTTAAACATTTGCAAAATGATACGTTTAACTTGTATCTATCCAACCTTTTCTAACATAGGAGATATTGTGTCATGATTTTCTGTTGTTTTTTTTGGTTTGGTGTTTCTTTTTTTTTTTTTTTTTTGGTGGGGGGATTATTTCCTTGGAGCTTTTTGAAAGATTATCATGTGCAATTACCAGAGAATGTGCCTAGGATTTTTTTTCTTTTCTATGAACTGATATGAAACTAGACACCCACCTTACATGCATCATTTTAGCCTAACACTAGTTTTTACTTCTCATGGAAAAATAGAGGTTTGTAGCACAACTGCTGACATCCTTAACTATAGTATGCTACTAGGGTGCTGCTATAATACAGTACATATTTCTTTGTGAAAGAAATGAAAGCTGCAATAATAAAGCTTAACTTTATGGTATTGAAATTTGCTGTGTTTGTACCTCCAGGGAGAAAAACAATTAGAGAAAGACAATCTACCTAAATAGGCTGGGAAACTGAATTGCTCTGTCTATGCTTCATTACCCTCCCTCTTTCTCATCTCACACTTTCCACAAATAGCATGATTATGTTTACCTGACATCTTCATGCTTCCCTGCTGAGCAGGCTGAGGAAGCCTTGAAGCTGAGATCAGCAGTGCTTTCTATGGGGAATGACTGAGATTTTTTTGTTTAAAGGATACAATTCTTGAGCTATTTCAGCAAAGAATTTCAGTGTCCCTGGATTCTGGTAGGGAGCAGAATAAATGAAGTGCCAGTGGGCATTTTTTTTTTAAATGGTTATTAGAAGTACTGTCTTGGCTGATGTTAATGCATCCTTAGTTGCCTGATAAAGGCATGGCCTGAGATGCTGAACATCATCTTGGTGACCTTCATAACTGATAGAAAGCCTGACAAATTTTTCATGAAGATTCCTTTGAGCACCAAAACAACAGTCAGCCCTAAGAGTGGCACTGAAATAAAATGCCCTTTTACAGATAAAAGCCTTAATAGAGAGAGAAAAGATCTAGGATGAGGCATGCTGAGAATGTTACCAAAGGGCTTTTCATTGACTCCCTTGAAGAACTGAATCATAAATCCAGAACAAAAAGACTTGGGAAATATACAGGTTGTCTTTATAAGGAACAGCTACTTTATTTTTCAGGCTTCTCGGGTAACAGAGAATTCAGCACTTTCCTGTTCTGAGTTGCCAGATTATAAATTTAAATAACTAAACTGCAGTTAAATTGACACAATTCCTCAAATTAGAAACCAATATTACATGTGATTAATAATGACATTTCATTTTGCATTACCACCTACATTAATAAACTATGACTGCATTAGTCTTAGCAGCAGCATACAAACCTTTTTTTCTTGTAGCCTTTGGGATCTTGTTCTAAATCTAGTTTTAATCTAATGCTGCATGAGCTGCAGAATAGCTGAATTTGAATTCATTTGCATTTTAGTTTGAAGCACTCAACTTCTCAGTCTAAACAATATTGTGAGACAACTAGATATCTATGTATCTATGTATAAATTCTGAGTCTATATGATATTGGCTTAATAACAGTAGCCTAAAACCCTGCTACTCCATTTGAGTTCAAAATGCTTGGAAAGATGTTGACTGGAACAAGGGTTTTTTGGTCTTTCTGGTTTTCTGTCTGAGTCTTACAGTGCACATGACCTGAACTTGCTCTTCAGGTGCCAAAAGCTGCTTCTGATATCTGAGTCCTGAATGACTAGAATTAAAGCTTTTTTCTACACTTTAAAAAATGTCATCAAACTGAAAGTGTGGAATTAATAAGCACCCTGGCTTTTCTGCCCTTTCACTTGTACTTTCTCTTGCTTGTTACAGTTAAATGACTAGGCAGCTGTCCTGAACTTTCCTTAAAACGTGGACTATGTTAAATTGAAATCTGCAGGTTTGTGAGTGTAGGGTTTGGGGGAATGTTTCTCTTGGGGGTTTGTTTGTTTTGATGCACAGCAATGTAATGGAGCCCACCTTCACATTGGGGGAAAAAACCTAAGCCAGGATAGTTCAGATCAGGATTATTAATCCGGAGGAAGGCAGGATTCCCTTTCTGACTGCCTCCAATTTCATGCTCCATGGTCTCAAAGCTAAAGCCTCCTGCAAACTTACAATATGTTTCTGATATTATTGGCCAACAATCCTGGATCTGTTAGCACTCCCACATTAATCATTTTGGGTGTCACATTGTTATGAAAGGTGTGCACAGACAGGCAGATACCTTACAGTGAATATCTCAAAGGATCCTGGAAGTGATTTATTTTAGGATAAACTCTGCAGGACCTATGCAACAATCACAGTCCTTTTGGACTTCAGACAACAGTAGTGACAGTCTGGTTCCCACCTCTAGAAACTCATAAGGAATTATGTCTCAGCATACCTGGCAATATCAGCAAGATAGTTGCAATTCATTTCACATGCAATGACCAAAATCAGGCTATTGACCCCCTGTGTGTGTTACAGCAAGGGAGTGAAGGGCAGCTATGGCAATTTAATAAACTAATGTCACACAACGTGCTCTCGTTCAGTGATGATACCTGGAGCTCTATGCATTTTATATCACGCTGGTCTAGGGTCAGATCCTTCAATTACTAATTCAAGTAAATAATGTAACAGAGAGCAGTATTATTGCAGTTTAAATTTTAAAGCACTTGTATAACTGTGTGGCTTATACAAATAGTCTTTAATACATTTCTATAAACAACACAGAACAATTCAAGGGCCCAGGCTATCAGCTGTGATTTGTATGTCTGTGGCTTCTCTATTCTTAGTGCTGCTATAAACAATAATAGCCGGTTACAGTTTCAAGGGATTTTCATGCCAACATTATCTGGAACAGAGTGACTCTTTGGACTTATGCCCTGTCTCCTGTCTACTGTTTTTGCCTCCTAGTGCCAAGAAAGTATTGATAGGAGCCAGAATTGCCTTTCACAGATCACTATAGGCCTTGGGAACAAGCCACTTAAACAATTTTGTTACCCTTTTCCCTGGTTTGTTTCCTGTGCAGCACAGGTTTGCCAGTGGGAAGTGTGGACTTAAATTTTTTGTTCTCTGGTGGAGCTAATTTCTAAAGTTATCACATTCCTGTTGTGGGGTTTGACAGCATTTAACTTACTCTACCTTCTTATTATCCTATTAAAAAATAGAGTGAGGAGGCCTTTTTATGTAAATGGAGCTAACTTGTGAGTGGGACTTAATGTTCAGCTGTGCACAGAGTAATCAGCTGAGGATCTAGACCTTAAGGTGAGAGGGTGAGCACTATGCAGAGGTATGACCTAGCTCTGACACAACCACCTCTAGAGCTACAAACCACATGGCTGCCTTAAGGGGGTGCTTTGCTGACCCAGTTTATCCTGGCAGAAGGCAGCAGTGATGTAATTTTGCTGCTTTTAGAAACCAGCCTGACACTTCTCTGTAGTGAAGTGCTCTGCCAAATGGCACTACCGGGTCATTCAGAAGTAGACTGAAGATCTGTGTTGTAGCACATGTCACAGTGATGGGTTTACCTGGAGAGTCCTTCCCAAAGGTGTGTACTGTGAGTGAAACTAGGGATTGGTTAGATGCATTGGATGCTTACAGGTTTTTAATGGCATTAAAAAAAATTGAGAGGCTAAAAATAAAAAAGGGGGAGAGGGAAGAAGTATACCTTGCCAACCCTGTTTTTTGAGATATAGTAACAAATAAGTCCATTATTAATAACTCAGTAAAAAACTGTTCTGCACTAAATATATTGAGTCAGCTTTGTGATGCATGTCAATTTGCCTAGTTCCACTGATTAAAGGAAAAGTGCAGTGATTTACACCTGTGTTGACTCAGCATACTTGCCCTTGTAAGTAGCCTGCGATAAAATAGGTAAATAAATAAAATAAAAGGACAAATCCTGTACTCTATAAACATTACCTAAATAATTCATTATAGCTACAGGGATAGAAGTAAATACAAAGAAAACTGCTTGCCTTTTGAAATACTAGTTAGAGCAAAGTCTTTTCTTTTTTCCTGTTTGGGGTAGCTCATATTTTCTTCCTATATATTCTTCAAGAACTTATAAAAGTACAAACCTCTTTAGGTTCTCATTCATCTATGCAGTGAAGCTGACATGATTCCATAGATCGAAACACTGTCCACATCTCCTAGTACTGAAACAAGTGTGGCACATTAAACTGCAGTTCATTTATTAAGTCAGAGAATAGCTCTGTGCTCTTAAACCCCTGTCCAGCTTCTCAGTGATGGCTCTCTGTAGTCAGGTTGCTCAGATTGCTTTAGTGCTGTGATGGAGCTGTATCACAAAAGTGGCCCTTGCACCTGAGTTGTGCTGTGTGGCTTTAAGGGCAATGCAGACTTCATGGTAAATTGTTACTGTTTATTGAGTAGTGAAATAGAGAGGGATAGGAAAAGGGTAAGAAAATTACCAGGCTGTGTTTATGTGCACCCCATTTTCAGAAATGGCTCAGCTAAATAGAAACCTGTCATCTCCATGGTGCTGCTAGGTGGGAAAATCACCCATTGCAAAAATGAAGTGTTAATTTTTGTCCTTGTAAAAACAGTGGAAAATATTTTAAAGGTTTAAATATGTCCAGAATAGTAGTGTGTAAGAAGTCTGAACTGGTATCATTTATGTATAAAAGCATAAAGAAAAAGGTGTGAAATTCCATCGTTCAATAGCTGCCACACATTGGTTTAGAGCAGCAATCTCTGGTCTAAACTGCCTGTACTCTGCCTGGTGTCCAAGGTGAGCAGAAGCCAAGCACCCAGGGTGCTGAGCTGAGTTTAGCTGAGGATAGCAAAGCTATTGAGCCTTAGTACCCTGCTAATATCATCACCCAACCCTTGAGGTTAGGCGGAGTTGTGCTGAGAGGGTGGGATGTGGGCAGAGCTGCTCTCCCCTTGTAGCTGCCTGCAGCCCCTTTTCTTGCTGTAGACTATCTGCCATCAGCTAGGTTGTGCCACCACAATGCTGGGGCATTTTCCTATGTGAAAGTGGTTGCAGTGCAGTGAGGTAAAGGTCCTTAAACTCCAATAACTTATAGGCCCCTGAATCAGGACTGTTGAGTCTGAGGGGAAAGTATTCCAAGCACTGGCTTTTTTGTCTGCCTCCGTTTCTCCCTTTACTGTAGTTTTAAAGGCAGTACACCTAAATAACAGATGTGAAATCTCACCCATGTGACATATTTACCCATGAAAACATATTTACTGACTTGACTTTGGCTGGGATTTACCTGAGGATATTTATTACCTTTTTCCATATTTCCATTTATAATATCTGCCATAAAAGAACAGCAGTATGCTGCCCAGGGTCACAGTAGCTGTAAGAAGTATCTTTTTCCGACCCCTAATACATGTTACCTATAAATAGTTGCAGAAAATTTGCATCTTGTTCTAGGATATCTGCCCTTTCCTCCTCTGGTAGTGTTACCGCCAGCATCTTTCTTCTTTTTTTTTTTTTCTGACTTGCTGTCTAATAGGATTGCAAAAAACAGCTGGGAAAGTGGCCCCACTTATCTGTCCCAGCAGCCACTGGAGGAATGAAGATTTAGATGTGGGAAGCCTATAGTCTTCATTGTAAACATGGTTTCATTTTAAAATGGTGCAGTATCTGCAACATGGAAGATGTTTTCTTCCTGCCAGGTGGCAATGATATTTTTCCATGTGCATAACACTCAGTGGAACCTTTCCAGTCCTCAGAAAAGGAAGGCAAAGGCATGGCAAGACAGCAAAGACAGACAGATGGCTCAAGGATAATTGCTGTGAGGAAAGTCTGAGGATGTCTGGCCATTAGGAAGCATTCATGGAACAGGAGTTCCTCAGGACTGATGGACTCCACTGGAGTAGCTAGGCTAGAACCTTTCTGGGGGTGAGCTAGGCATGGCTGGTAAACATACTTAAGCAGATGTAGCAAAATAAAAAACATATAAGAAATGGCAAAAGATACTGGTGAGTAGGAAAAAGCAGTAGGTTTTGTATGTCATGATAAGATAGATGCATTGGATCCAAATGCATCTCTGTGAAGGAAAATTAAGAGCTATTCCTTTACTGGGTTTCAAAAATCAACTGAAATGTTTTTGTAATGATGTAAGACAAATGGGCAAAAGTGTGGAAGAAAGAGATTAGCTGGTGGAGAATGTGAAATTTAGTGTCACAGGATAGCAGAAATATGGATTCACAGTACATGTACTGTGGGGACGTTATAAGGAAAGAGAAAAATAAAGGTGGACATTGTGTTGTGTGTTAATACAGGAATAGATCGTCAGCAATATCACCCATCTGGGTCCAAATCATTTGCAGCAAGGACATGAGAGCGTTACAGGAGTTTGACTCTAACAATTATAGAGATGTTAATTATGTAGGTGACAAAGACAAATCAACTAAATTTAGCATGACTTTGAGAAGAGTTGATATTTCCTGAAGACTGTAAAGTCTGTTGGAAACAAAGAGTCTCTAGTGTTCATGACAACATAGAGAGATATTAAATGAAAACAGAAACCTTACAAAAAGCATATGATGGAAAATAAATCTATGGTTTTTTTGAAAAGCACACATCTAATGAGATCTGCTCTAGGTCTAACTTGTGGAGGAAATTAAAACAGGCAGTGAAAGACACCTGTGTGGAAAAGAAGGGGTAATGACCAGGGGTAAAAGTTTGACATAACTCCAAAACTAAGTGAACCGGTTGCCTAGGAAATCTGTGAGCATGATTAATGGGAATGTTGTGGCACATGGATTAGGAAATTAGCACTACTAAATCAAAAGGGAAACTGCAGAAGATAACACCATCTACTTCATGAGAAACCTACACAATCTTAATTCTAGAACTAGGACACAGAAGTACATAAAATCACCAAAAAAATTAATTTCTCCCAGCCTTCCTCTTTGGATTTAGTTCTGTGTAGTACTTTGCTATATGTGCTTTCAATGGAGTTTTCTTTCACCAGCTGATCTATTTTCCTTCAGCTGCAAAGGAAGCAAAGCCTGTGGGTTATGTAAAATGTCTTTTATTAAGCATCTCCTAGATTATATTTCAAGAGCACCAATATGAAAAATAACCAACCTTCTTGAAATCTTCCTTGAAACCAATATCTGATTTCAAAGCATTATCTAACAGTAGAGTTCGTAGACTTTGAGAGCTTTTGAACACGATGCCTGTTTCAACATAATTTTGTCTTTAGAGATGTAATTTCAGCCGAGATTCAGTAATGCAGCTTTTACATATCCCTTCTCATTCTCAGACATATCTCGATCAATCTAAGCAGGACTGACGTACTTAAATCTCTGCTCTTTCCTCTCTCTGAGTGCTGTTATGATATACTGTGCTTCACTCTTCTTGAACTACCACAGTCATACCTGTGGCAAAACACTTCCTAACCAAGAGTTTCCCTTTTGTCAGAGTTAAGATGACCACCTCCAGTCCAGCAGAGTGGCAGAAGTTCTATTTTGTTAGTGTCACTCATTTGGACTGAAATTTATTCTTTCCTAAAAGGCAGGCTCACGCCTTTTAGGCTTATGTAACCTATTTGCAGTGTGTTGGGTTTGGGCTGACCCTCTGGAATATTTCCCTCTCTATCTTTCAAGTAGTGACTATACATGTTTTTTCCTGCATATGCACTGCATGTCTCACACACGTTTCCTGGTACTGGTTACTGTTACCGGAATATGAAATGTCATAATGTCCCAGTTCCAGCCAGGACAGGGTTAATTTCTGCAGTAGCCAGAAGGGGCATGGCTAGGACACAGGGGTTATTCTGTACTATGTCTCATCATTGCCAAGGGATAGTGGGGGAAGGAGTCCCTTCCAGTCACATAACAGGGTAGTGCCAGTTCCAGGATGAACAATTGCATGTGAATTGTTTGCCTCTCTCATACCCTTTGTTATTGATACTGCAGCTGCTACTGTTCATTTTATTGTTCTGTTGCTGTTTCCGGTAAATCGTTCTTAACCCATGATCTTTTATGTTTTGTGCAGGGGATGGGAGTGGGGGAGTCAGGGGGTGGCATGAGATTTGGAGTTTTTTGGCAGGAATACTAAATTGAGGAATGCCATTCCTAAATCGCAACACAATGATGCAGCACTTTATACATAGGGGATCTTCTCAGTCATTGAGGGCAGGACAATATTTGACATTTTTGATGGAAGAAAGGGTTTTTGACACCAAAAATACCTCTGAGATTGTCAAGATATGGGTCTACAAAACAGGTATTGACTTTATCCATGCTGATAAGGTCATGGCATAGGTCATGGAGTGAGCTAGGTTGGTGTCCCTTATGGCCACACCTGTGTATTCCTGGATTTACTTAAGAAAACATTTACTTGCACTTTATCACCTTCCTCATGTTCAGGTGCATTCTTGTAAATGTATGTCAAAACCTTTTCATTTTGTGGTTGAAGAATTTGAAGTTACACAGCAATTTTACAATTTATGGTGCCATTTTCATAGACAGTTGCATAAAAGTTCATTAGCAGTTTAAGTCACTTAACTGGAGATAACTGGGTGTGTGGTACTTAAAAAAAATACTAAGGTATGTTTGGCCAAAACATTGTCAGGCTGCCTCCACCTCTTCTCAGACAACAGCACATAAGCATGTGCCCACATGCCTGGATATGAGAGGCACAAGGATAAAGGTACTTCCTTTGTATTTTGGCTGAAATCCAATGTTTTATCCCCAGGAAATGTAGACGGTGGGGGGGGGGGGAGAAGAGCAGAGTCTTTTTTCAACAGCTAAAAGGCAAAATACAAAATGTTATTTTCAGTTTTTAAATCTGAAAATAAGTCTCCTTCTGGACCATACAGACTGTGTGCATTTCCACACATTTATCCCCATCTCTCACTGATCTTTTTTCAGAACTGTGTTTTGTAGAAATGATGTGGAAATGCCCGAGAGCTCTGCTGGGTCAGGAGCTGCCACAGCTATGGAGGGAGGGAATCAAGCAGGCAAATTTATGACAGTTTGACATTTCAGATAATAGAGGTCAGTCCTTCAAGTCGCAGTCCCCCTGGGATGAGTGGGTTTCTGCCAGTGAATGTGGGAAGAGCTGGTACCGTTAAATTGTCCCTTTGCTGCAAGTGAAGCATGTGGTGATAGGCTGGAAGAAAAGAATTCCTTTCATTATTTCCAGGCAAATTCTGCTCTCTTTCTGATGTGGGTGAATGATCCTATTCATTGCAGTTGTTGTACCTGCTGCTGGAAGAGGAGCAGGATTTGAATTCCTGGAATAAGGCGTATGTTGTGAATGAGCTGGAATGGGATGTATTCATGCATCCATATGTGAGGCTTCCTCTTCTTGCATTCTCCTAGCTAAGATCTTGATGAACTCCTTACTGTGAACACGGTTTGTGGCATCTGAGCCCAAATAAATAGCCCAAATAAATTTAGTCCACTTATTAACTGGTTTTATTTTTCAAATGAAGATTCGATACTGCTTAGAGTTTAGAAGTACTGATGAGCCCTGTCCCCGCTAAGTTGTTGTATCTCTCTGCCTCAGGCACTTTTGCTGGCAGTTGCAGGAGCTAATAGGATGCAGTGTGATAACAGCATTGGTGTGAGGTTTATAGTGTAATATTTGCTAAGTGTTTTGAAACTGGGACTAGGGAGTTGCTCTGGAAGAGCAAATAAATTAGTGTTTGTGTAGTCATTTTCATTAAATGTTATGAGAGGCTTTTTATAATTGTATGATAATATCAAATTTAATAAACTATGCTGGCCTTTTTTTCAGAACTGGGGATAAAGGCCCCAAATAAACAAAGTAATGACAGTTCTCAAATTAGAAATATGGCTTTATTCGTTTGGGTTTAGTTAATTAAAAGTAGGGTTTTTTTTTCATTTCAGTTTGTTCTTGGAACTTCTTCCACTAAAAGTATTCTAATTAAAATGTCAACAGCTTCTCAACTTACTGCTGTTAAAGTGTGAACTGCCATATTTCTTAAATATCTATTTTTGAATTAGCAGTGGAGAAAATAGAAGTCTAATTTCTGTAGCAAAAGAGGTGAAAATTAAGTCTATATTCCCTTGACCTTCTTGGTATCTGGACTAAAATCTTTGTTCCACAGGGAGTTAATAAACAACATAAAAGCTTGCCTGCGATGTAACACAGTAGTAACTTGCTATAAAGAAGCAAGAAATGAAAGGGGGGGGAAAAAATGTGATTTACGTGAAGCTGAACTGTAGCATCAGCTACAATAGCTCCTCCTGCAAAAATATGGAATGATTGATTGCCCTGGTCTTTGAATTTCTATAGATGGTAATCATTAAATTTAAACATGTCAGGATTGAATCTAGAGGAAATTGCCAACCCCTTTTCCAACTGAAGACAAAACATTTCATAAATCTTGTAAGCTTTTCTTTCTAAAAGTGAAACTTCCATGTACAAACCTCTGTTTAACGTGCCACTTCCTTTGTGATTCCTTATGAGAAGCAGTCTTCTGCTTAGTTAGATTCTATGCCTTGGAGCCAAGAATGTGCCTGCAGTAGCTAAAATATGTGCCTGCAAGATAAAAGTGAGAGACTCTTGCCTAATTTCTTCTGGAAAATATGGGACAATAAAAAGTGTGTATGTGAGGTAAATACACAATAGTTCCATTGTGTACATGTTTATATATACTGCCTGTAACTGTGCAACACCTCCTTCCTGAAGGATACATGGAAGTCTCTGAACGTGTTTGTGAGCATGGTGACTCAGGGAAAACCATACTGAATTTTCCTTCTAACTGGACTGTGAATCCTCAAGGTCAAATAGCCCAACCACAATTCTGCAGATATCTAAGTCTTTAGACTTCCTGTGTTACTCTGGGCAAAATTGGGTCTTACCATAAATGTGGACTTCTCTTCAACCCGGGAGGAAAAAGTATGGAGTTGCTCTCCGAACCCCCAATTCACACACGTATTTTTATGTTGTTGTAGAAGGTTAGTTTGCTACATTTCAACCTACTTGTACACACACTTTTAACTTGTGTCATCTCTCTAAAACTTATTTTCTCTCTCTTCTGGGCCTTGGGGAAAAAAAAGAGTTTATGATGTTCAGGTGATGAAATGGAAGAGCTAGGGAAAGAAAATCATTTCAGGGAGCTCCTTCTTTCCCTACCACCTTCTAGTGTGAGAGTCCCTGGTGTGAGTCCTTGCACAGCAGCCATGTCATCCAGCCCTCACAGCCCTCCTGAAGAATGCAGCTCCTGGGAACAATGAACACCATGAACAATACCCACATCAGTGTGTCATTCAGTATTTTGTTGGATCATCATTGTTTTCAGGGCAAATTAAAATTGTCAGGAGTTCTTGGCATTTTCTAGAAAGGAGTGGTAAGGGTGGAAGGAGTAAAGCCAGGAATTAGGGAACTAGAGTTCTTGTATTTTGTAAACATCTCCAGATGACATCCCAATACTGCCATAATGGCTTCATATCAGGAATTTCCAATGGGGACTTAGGAAAAATTATAGACTCTTCAAAACTCAGAAAGCCTTGAAAAATTACAAAATTAGGATGAGAAAGGGTAAAGCTTAGAAGAACTTAATGTTTCTTGTGAACGGCTGTGTGATTCCAAAGCAGAGTCACAAAAAACCCTTTAGATTAGCTGCTATCTATGGTTTACTAATGTCTGTCAGTCTGTCTAACATTCCTTTCGTTTTATACACTTCAGTGTAGTGTTGAGGTTCGTTTTTCTTATCATACCCTCATAACAATTATTTGTTGAGCATGTTCTTTACTAAAAATATTGTTCCTGTAGCTCTACTGCTTTTAAAGGTAAGATTTTGTGATGGACAATTAGAATCCCAGCGGTGGACTCTTTCTTTTGCAGTTCTTGAGAATTTTTTTCCTTGTTACTCGTCTCTGCCTGATCAGCTCTGTAATTAATATCTGTACTTGTTAAAAGTTTATTAGCAGAACACTGTCATATACTACAGCCACAGTTCTGCCTTGTTGCCTTGGTAGTCCTTCCATTACATCTTATCTTTTGAAATGGGACATGCATGATATCCTATGTGTGCTTACTCTGGAAAAAAAAGATTTCAAAGAGAAGAGAGAAAAAACCATTATGTATTTGCTTTCATTTGTTAAAATGGAACTACAAACAAAACTGAAAAAGTGTAATTTTGTATAGGAATATTGTTACATCTCACAAAAACATCGATATATCATTTGTGTGTTTGCACAAAAGGGAATTAAATAAGTCTGACATGCATTTCTTTTGCTTAAAATATCCAGCAATACTGGGGTCAAAAGTTTAAAATTCAGGTCTTATCCACAGCAGAGATGAGTTTTCTTATTGGCCATAGTACTGGCTGGATGAGGCTCAGTCAGGCTTTTTAAAATTGTAATTGATTTCTACCTTTTCCAGCCAAAAAGAGGGAACTTAATTGTTTTTGTAAATAAATATTACCTTGTTGATTTGAATCTGTAAACTCTCTGCAGGAAATTGATATTCTAGAAATCAGTATAATTAATCTGGGGAACTGGAGATGGAGAGCTGTGCTGTAGTTCCAAGCTCCAGGCTCTGATGCTCTATTATGCGGCATCTTCTGTCCTGTGATAATACTGATTACATAAGCAAATTATTTTATTCCTTAAATACTTTTATTTATTTTCTTTAACCCCAGCCGAAATTTTCACTTAGTCATATAAACCTCATATTTTTTGCAGTCAGATTTCTCTGGAAAATGGTACATTTCCTTGCTGTCCTGGCTTTCTGTTTGCTGTACTGCCATAATTTTGTTTGGTATTTGGGTGTAGTATACACAAACCATATTTATTTTTTCAAATATTTATGTAAATATGTAAATATTTAGATATATTTATGGTATCAATTACCAAGAGCTTTCTACTCAAATAAGCAGAATTATTTACATTAACTGACAATCTGCTTGTTAATTTCAAAATATAATGCTGTACATAATATTTATTGTGGTTTCCTGCTTTGGGAGCCATCATAAAAGGAAGATCCCTTATTCAGAGTTGTGTTTTGGTATGGATTGCACTGTTCACTCAGCAAAGTAGTAATTCATCAAACTGACTGGAAACAACAGGTTTCACAGCACCTTAAAGTGTGGACAATGACAGGCTGTATCTTAGATATGCTGTTCTGACTTTAGTGTGTATGAGAAATCCTAAGATTTCCATGTGAAGTTCATGACAAAAATCTTTCTTTGGTGAAATTTGGCTATTAGAGTGTGCAAAAAGATACATTCATGTTAAAAATATAATAGCAGCCATTTAATTTAGCTACCTGAAATCTTGAGAATAACCCATTTTCTATCCTCTGGCCAGGGTACTAAATGAGGCATGCTCAGTAATTACTGAATTATCCCTTTCAGCAGGGGAAAGGCAACATGGGTGCTAGTCTTTTGTTATTTTACATTCACCCCCATTAGTGTTACTTGCTGTACCTAATAGGCTGATAAATGGGGCATTGCAACTGTCAGTGGCTAAATGGCACTTAATATTCCATTTTGAAGTTCGGGAAATCAGAAGTAGGAGGAGAGGCTTTTGATGGCCATTTGCTCAGTGACACAGACTTATAATCAAGTAAATTGATGTTGAAGGTTCAATTAAGTGGAGCTTACCACAAAATGGAGCTGTAAAATTGTACGGTTGATGCGATGGACTTTGACAATATAACCCCTCACCTTGTTAAGATTGCTCCCAAAAACAGTAGTAAAAATTAGAAAAAGACCTCAGTCTCTCTTTCTTGCAGCATTGCTTCAGTATAGGTAATGAAAAGAAGAGGGTTTGGAGCAGAGTGCTGCACTTTATTGCAAAATATAGCAGGCCACTGAAGAACTTCTAAGGTGACAATTCCTACTTTGAGGTGCTCAAAAGGCTGTTAGCAGGCACCTTTGCTCAGGAAGGGGCAAGGATAACGTCTTGAAATATTCACACCAATGGCTTCTGTGGATTGCTCTCAGACAACTAATGTGCAGTTGTTAAAGCCCATACACATTCAATAAATCTTTTGTAACTTAGCAGTTGTTATCCCTAGGTATAGTTTTCTCTGTGTAGCAGCCTAGATAACACACTGGACACAAGAAACAGCAAGTCCAGCAAATTTTGCTGTTTGGTCAGAAGAAAAAGCCACTCTGAAGAAAAGAAATTCAGATCCAGGCAAGAAGAGCTTGCACAGCTGGATCTGGATGAGAGTCTGGGTTTTAAACATTTTTCAGACTTGTTTCTATTTGGACAGCTGTTTCTGACCTTTTCTTATTCTCCCACATAGCTACATACTGTCCATTGATTCGTGAGGAAAAGGTGCTGTACCAAGCAGCTTAACAGTAGGCAGAGAGTGGCCAGTGTAATGTACAGGCTGAGATTATAAAGTCTGAGAGAAGCATCTTGGCCTCTGCTGAGTCACTGAAGTTGTCCTCTTGGGCTGTGACCTCTCTTCTGGCCCAAACATCACCGCAGGTTTAGGTGGGTTCTGAGTCTCCGTGCCCTCCTTACCACTGGACCTCTCTCTAGGCCCAAATTTCTCAAGTCTTTTGAGAGCCACTTTCTCTGCAGCCTCTACCATCTGGAATAGCTTCACTGTGGCTCTCTGCCTCATTGACTCTCTTCTTCATTTCAAATCTCTGTTGACCATTTATCTTTTCTACCTTGCCAGTTTCTTTTAATTTCCCTGTCCATCTGCTTCATCTATTTAACTCAGCGAAAGCTTTTAGATTGCATTTTTTATAGTAGATGCGTAGGGCAATGGTAGTGTATTATATATGAACAACTTTCCCAGCTTGAGTAAGTATGCTGGTAGCATCTGCTGCAAAATCCTACATCTCCCCTATGTGTTCAGTGTTACACTTCAAAAAAGTTAGAGGGGGATGTTGAGCTTGTGTTGACAGCCAAAAAAAAGAAAAAACAAACCTGCTTTCCTAGGACTGCAGCAAGTAGAGCAGATGGTATTTTCCCCCACTTCACATCACTCTCTGTCCTTTCCTTCCTCATGCCCCATTGTTCATTTTCCACACTTCTCTGTTGCTTTGGTTTGGAGTCAACACCCCCCGAAGTCAATGGAGAGTCTCCCACTGACTTTATTTGGCTTTGCCTCATGCTCCCTGCCATCTCCCCTCCCTTCAGCTATGCCTGGACTCAAATTCCGGCACTGACCTCTCAACAGTTCAGATCCTGTCTGTGAATCGTCTCTCCTCTCACTTCTGCACTTTGCCAAGAGCCTTAGCAGATCAGGGATGGGGGAAAGCTGTGTGGAAGGGATACTGCTAGGGTCAGGAGCTCAGAAGAAAACCCATGAGAAATTTTTGGTTTGGATTACTCTGAAATAACATTTTCTCTAGTTTTTCCCTCACTTAGCCAGAAAATAAAACAGGAGCATAATCTTTCATTAAATATTATGGGCATGAAAGTGAAATGTTTTGTTTTACTTGGGTTTTAGTTTTTAATTAAAATGAAAAATCGTGTCAAAACAGAAGTTAAGCCTCCCTCTTTTGGAAATATCATAGTGAAATATTTCATCTTCCAGGAAATAAGGTAGGCAGTTTTCTATAGATCTTTTTTTTTCCCAGATCATTTGTTATGTTAATAACCCCAAAACATATTTTTTCTTTTGTGGTGAATTAGTTACTCAGTTATTTAATGCTATTTCTTCTCATGGTTTTTCTCTGTATTCCAAAACACTAGCTACCCCATTCTCACTGAGATCCTTCCCAATCATCCATTTCTTTTGTAGATGTGAAAACAAAAAAGAAAAGACAGGGATGCTGCTGCTCTACCATTGAATTTTAGGGGTTTTTTTGGACACGGTATTTATTCCCTTGGTATTTCAGTCAAATACAAGACTGGAACAATTGTCATAGCATTCTCCAAATAATGCTTCCTGCACCCCATTGCCCTTGAGACCACCATCGTGTGATCTCCTGCAGAGCATCTCATGTCAGTAATGAATTTCACCAAACTTTCTGTGATATTCTCCCATAACAAGAAAGCCAAATTCTGTGCTCTTTTTCTGAATGTTCTAAGGACACAACAATTACCCCAATGAAGTCAAATGAAAAGTTCCATCAATTTCATGGAGTCACAATGGCTCCTTGTACATCAAACAACCTCTGTGATTTTGCTCTTAAATCACTCAAGGAACAATAAAAAATTACAGTAATATTATGGTTATCATAAGTACCTCAAAAGCAATTCTCTGTACTTTTCTAGACCTGGGAAAGGGTGTGAGTTTTAATTGACATCCCTAGGAGTTGTGAGAATTTTCAGCAACTTGCAGGGTTTAGCCCTAATAGTATTTTCAGTAATTAAGCACACTAATTAAATAACAAAACAACTAATGACAAATTGATTCAATGCCAAATCAAGGAGTCAAATAAATGCTTAATTAAAGACGCTAATAAAATCCCCTTCAGCCTTTTCAGTCCACTCCCTCGGGCTAAAGATGACTTTCTACCTCAGAAATCTTTATAGCCCTTTACAATACCAGTCTCTTGGGTTACTGCCTTTTTTAACCTCTGGATTAAATGCTTGTTAGCTAAGCACTGTATAAACCCATTTAAAAACTATCAAAATGATTAAGTTGGATCCAGAACACTCTGTGTCTTCCAGATATGATACGCCATGACATTCCCATCTGCATGGATGTTCCCTTTCACTAGAGTATGCAAGGCTGTGTCTAACTGAGCACCTGGGCAGGACAAATGCCTGACCATGAGAGTCCTTAAGCCAATGGCACAAACCACTGCTTAAATAGAGACTGACTATCTTGTAGAGCCAAAGTCAAAATGAGAAAAAGAGCACAACCATAATGCAGCTCAGTTTAGGCAGAGTTAGACAGCTGTTTTCTAATTCATTATTGATCCTGTTAAGCTCTGTTATTTATTCCCAAAGTAAAGCCTAGTAATAAAAATATATTTAAAAAATAAATATGTTGGAGAATAGAGCTGGTGTAAAAAAAAGTCTATTAAGCAGCACTCAGAAAGAAGAGAGTTCTTTAAGTTAGTGTTCAATATTTCTTTCATGTGCCAGGAATTTCTGTCAACCTGGCAGATAGCCACATTAGATATTTCTCTCCTTATCTGAACTTACAGCTTTTTACTTTTTGTGTCAATAATGATTAAACAAACGCTTGTGGAAGTAGAAAATGAACCATTTCCCAGCCTTTCATAGGAGGTTTGCGGGAGAACTTTTGAGCAGACAGATCACTTGGTAGCCAATGTATAGTGCGCAACTGTCCCTTCCACTTTTATCTGTGATGTTGTTTTGTGATGGGATTGTTGTCTTTGACATTGCTTGCAGTTAGTCAGTCTCAAAGTTCTCCTTTCTTCCTCTGATGTTACACCATTTCACCTGATCTCATCTAACAAGCCAGTGTGATTTCAGATAACACTGTATGTGTTTAACTTCAGAAGAAGCTCTGAGACCCGCTTGGGTGTCTCTTATTGCCTTTGGTACTACCAAGCTCTGAATCTTGGGCAGATGGAAATAAATGGGATGATAGTGAGATGGAAGGAATTCCTTATGCTTGTGTAAACTGCCTTTATATCTGTCCTATTTGCTTATAAAAGAAAGCAGGTTGTGCAACCCATGAGGAAATTATTACACTGATCTGAGTCATATAATTTGGATACTCTTGGGAAATATATGCCACATGTAGTGGTGGGGGAAGGTAAAGACTAGAGATTGAGATAAAGACTAGAGATTGAGAAAAAGCTAATTCACATGCAGGTGCTGCTTGCAGTGTGCTAAATTACCTGTTGGATACCTGAGTACTTGCAAATATTGCAAATAACTTGCATTTATCCCTCTGGAAACCCAAGAGAAAATGCTTACATAGTTGGAAAGTTAAGAAGTATGAAAACAAATGAACATAAGAGGCTTAAGAAAGAAGTGGTAAAACAAAACACAAAACCCTGAAGTGTGAAAAGAATAAAATTAGAATTGAGAGCCTTAACTCAAACAGACTTGCTCTAACCACTGATCTTTCTACACTGCACCACTTTACCTCTTCCAATTATGTCCACATGCTGCTTTCCATCAAGAAGAAAGAAAAAATCCAATCTTCCAGGCAGCGGTGTTTGAAATGATTCATCACATCCTGCAATAGTGTACTACAGTGTCAGATAGGTGTTATGCTAAGTCATGTTCTGACCCATCAAACTTACCTTTATTTCCTCGGCTTTGTTTGCTTTTGGCCTCTAAAATATCTGCTCTTTTTTTGTTTATATCTTCAGTAACTTTAGTTGGCTGCTCATTTGTGTCATACTGTCATTTGCATTTCCCACTGTTATCCTTCAGCACTTACTACAGGATCAGGGTTTGGATTGGGTTTTTATTCACTATATTATGTCTGCAGCTTTCAGACTTTATGAAGGGCCCAAAATCTTCTCCAGTAATTTTTAAACTCTTAGCAACTCTTCAGAGAATATATGCTACTTATGCCTAGAATCTTTTATTGTTTATATCCTTAGACCATTGTGACTACAGCAGCAGGACTGTAGAGCATTTTAAAACCTTCTTATTATTGTTAAAGACACCATGAAAGACTGAGAACAAAAACAGAGCTCTGAGTCATGGTTTGTATCTGCTAAAATATACAATTAACTTCATTTCTCTCAAAGATTGTAAAGTAAAAGAGCAACAGCAGCAGATCTTTGCCAGAAATGTGTTTTGCCAGAAAAGAAACATGGGGATCATTGAAAAGCTCAAATGCAAGGGATTCTTCTGGAGTGCTGTGTTTCTGTCTGCAGGAGTTTTGTCCTTGGTTGTTTGAGATACAATTCTGCAGAGTGAAATGGGGAGTTCAAAGCCAAACAGAGACAAAGCTGATGAAAACAGAGCATTTGCTAATATTTGTCTGTGTGTGTCTCTCTCTGTCCTTTGTTATGGCTGCTGATGACAATAGTGATGTCTGTTGAGGTACAAGCAGCTTCATTCACATCCCTGGAGTGAAAGGCCCTTCATTTCTTTACACAGCCTCGGGAGAAGCTGAAATACAATTCCAAATCCTAAATCTTTGAGCAATTATCTCAATTGTTCTCAATATCATGCAGTATTTCCATGGCTAGCTTGAAGAACTGTTCTGTTATCACTCCAGGAAGTAGCCTAGAAGGGAAATGCTGCTCTGTAATACACAAGATGCTGTCTGGCATAGTTGTACTGAGATGAAAAAAGGGGAAAAAAATCACCGTACAATTCAGCAGTGCTTTAAAGAGCAAAATGATTTCAATCTGAGCAAAATGTCATGGTTGTTCCCACAAGTGTCACAACACAGGAGCATGGGAGTACAAGATAAAGCTCTGCTGAAAATTGTTATGTCTCTTGATAGCTTTAGTCATCTGTGGCAGGGAAAACAAAGGCATTTCTTGCTGCGCTGCAGAAATGTATAGTGGGCAGTAATAAAGGAATAAATCTAAGAAGTCACACTGACATAACAATGCAATGCAAATTTCATTGGTTTCAGTAAAAGCATAACGAATTCTTTGTATCCTATAATAATTTCAGTTATTCTTTTAATGGCAGTAAGTTGAGATTCTTTTGTTGAAGAATAAGTTGCAATAGTTTGAAAGGTGGAAAATTTATCATCACTGCATAAGAGTATGGAGTTTTGTCAATAAAAGAAAAGCTCTTTAGTTTCAAAAACATTGGAATTAATGGCACAGAACAGCTAAATATTTTACTGGAAAAAGGAGAAGTAAGAGTTTGAGAAGGACATATTCAACAAATGCAGGTGTGCAGCCATTATTTTCAAAACAGATGTAATTTTGTTTTTCAAAATTCAGAACATCTGGAAAACATTACTTTAAAATGAGGAGATACAGATTAGTACTAGAAATCTAAATTGAATACATCTACAAAGAAAATGGTTAAAGTGCCCTGAACAGGGTCAGGGGAAGTTTGCCAGGAGACTTTACCTAGTCTGATTTCTCAAGGATGTATCATGGAGTTGTACTGTTTAATGCTGGTGTGTAAGTCAATAGAACATTTGTTAGAACTAATGTTAGGACTTCGCAAGGTCTGGTAGTGTGAAAGGTTTGCTGGTGGCACAGTACAAAAGTGTCTGCAGTACAGGGAAGAAAGTGGGTATTTTTCAGGAATAACCAGGTGACCTAGGTTATTCCTAGGTGACCTTAAGCAAAGGTTAGAAAGTCAGTAATGTATAAGCAGAATTTATCCTTCATCATGGACACTTGCTCCTTGGTCAGGAATTGAGGAGAAGGATGTGCATCTAACGGTTCCTCACGGAGAAATTAGGAGCTGTTCCTACCATAAGGCCACTAAAAAGGCAAAAGCAATTCTACAATACTTTAGACAAGCCATTTTCATGAGAGCTAGTAATTCCAGGGAATATCTCACTGGTTCATCTGGGGTGCTGTGTGTGTCAGTCTGTGTATCTGCATACTGAAAAAAAAAATAATTTAATCTTAATTAAAGAAGGAGATCAGAATAGCGAATAAAAAGAATGTAATATTTTTGTGTGAATTAATTGAGAAACTGAGTACTAAAGCACATTTAAAGTTAGGGAAAAAAAGAGATCACGAGAAAAATGTGTATAAATTGTCACTGAATAAAAATATGAAGTTTAAAAATCATAACATTTGAGTTCCAGATTTTCCCCCTATCAAAAGATAAAAAACAATTCATTTTGTTTACGTGAAGCTCTAATAGTTTATAAATGGGTTGGAGTCAGCAGCAGGTGCTTGGCCTGGATGGAAATTGTGGGTGCATCTATTTTACCATTTTACTTGGAACCAGAAATGAACTTTTTTGAAGTGGCCTCAGTAGCATCCCTATGGCTGTGCTTTATCTCAGTGGAGCAGTCTTACTCTGCACTGTTTCCTTTCAGTTGAAGCTGAACTGGAAGATGCAGTCTGGAGCTGCATCTGCTGATGGCTTCTCAGTTGACAGAAGCAGGCTAGGAAGTAAAATCCTGGGAAGTGCATATGCTATGGATGTCAGACTCTTAGCACAACTGTCACTGTCTCTGTCTGCTACTGCTCCTATAACTTGACTGAAAAGGAAAATGCTGAGTTTGATTCAGTTTCTGTTGGATTTCTTACTCACAGTTCAGGAAGCCAAAAAAAAATCTATCTTAATGCCAAAGAAATTATTTTGGAATTTATGTATATGATATTAGCGATTTATTGGTGTTTGAAGAGCAGGACTAAAGTCCTTAATGCTTTCAGGGAAGAATCATCATTATATATATTTATACACACACAGCACATAGAGATAGATATATACACATTTACATGCATGAAATATTGCAAAGCAGAGTTCTATGTTACACTATGACAGCATGAAAGAACAGACTATTCATGTAGTCTTATTAATAACTTTTTCTTTTGCTTACAGTGCTTACTGCATGCCAGTGCACTATATTAATTACAAGGACTTAGCCCTCTTTTGCTGCATTAAGAGAAAACAACCAATACAGTCTTGGACACCAACTAGCTTATTGACTTCCAGAATAAAATAATTTGCTTAATTATTGAGTTTAGTTAATTATTCAATAGTTTGAAAGGTGGAAAATTTATCAAGGCATAAGAATATGAAGAGTAAGTTTTTTCAAAGAAAGAAGAAAGTTTAGTTTCAAAAAGATTTGGATTAATGGCATAGAATAGCTAAATATTTTGCTAGAAAAAGGAGAAATAAGAGGTTGAGAAGGACGTATTCAACAAATGCATTGTTGCATTTAATTAGAGCAAAATTTGGTTAGCTATGGACACATGGTCCACAAAGATAAAGAAAATCACATTACACATATGTATAGCATGAATGGTTAGTGTTTATGGTGTGCGTGGTCACATGATCTGCACTTAAACATCCCATTGCCTTAATGTTCCAAGGTACACTCAATAATTGTAAAAATAGTGATTTATTTAGCTAGATAAGAACTAAGGTTGCTAATGTTCAGTAAGTATTTTACTGATCATGCATGAGAATGCTGGGAGGTTGTGAAATGTGAGACGTCTGTGAGAGGTAGGTATACACATCCAATAAAACTTTACTCTGAAAATTTAACTGCCATGTAATGCCTTTTCTAGATGAGGAGTACTGTGCAAGCATTCCTACTCCTAGGTCAGTGCTGTTAATAGTGGGATGGTACAACTGGCTTCAAACTGGGGTACCCAGAGCAGGGGGAGACCAGCTGCAGGGTTCTACTTGGCATCAGTCCATGGCAGAGCTTCTGTTCTTCCAGCTCTCTTGCTGGGCTTGCTTTCTGCAAACTCCTCAGGCTGACTGGCTCCCCAAACCCATCATGGGTGGGAGGATGGGATCCTGCCCATCATCATCTTTGTAAGCACTGAACAAACAGCTTCTGCAAAGCAAGGCCTTGCAGGATCACGTAGCTGAATACACAAGTGCTCTTGGTGGCACAAAATGTTTCTTATGGGGTTTTATTCAATATAGGCAGACAAGTAAATTGAAGTACTTGGGCAGCTAGACAATTTATCCCCTGCAATGTCTATAATTCCTTCTAAGAGGAGCCTTGTGTTTCTGTCAGCAATTGATTTTAAGCATTATTTCTGTCCTGAAGATCATCAGACTTCACGCTTCTTCTGGGAAGAAGTCAGTAACAGGCAACCACAGATGACTTTTATTTTTAGTAAAACTTTCCTGGCTCGTTCAGATACTGTTCAGTTTTGTTAGGGTTGTTGTTGTTTTGTCTTTTTTCAAAGAATCAAGAGCCTGTCACATTTAATTTCCTTGCTTTCAATACTGATGTGTTAAAAGTGCTCTGGGTTTGATGGAATATGGTCAGTGCTGTGCTGTGTTATTTTTAATTCTTCTGTTTCTACTTGGGCTATTTCACACTTTTGCGATGAGCAAATAATTTGCTGAGGATTGCTGAATATTGCAATGGTAAGCCACATTTGGTCTCCCAAACATTTCCAGTATTAATTGCAATGAAAGGTCATTGCAATGGCTCTGAAAGCTGTCAGAGCCCCCAGAGCTCACATCAAGCTCTGACAGACTTGGGGACAGTGGCTTGCACTGCAGCACCGAGGCACGGTCTGTGTTACTGACCCAAGGTTGCTGGAGAAGGTCATTAACTGACTTCATAAAATCACCAGTGTTTCCTTTCTTTTCTCACCTTCAGGCAAGATGGTAATTGGCTTTTCTCTGCTATTTGGAGGTGAGAGAGCCCTGTGATAAGGAGAAGTTTTGTTGTATAGGGGACCATTTAGAGTGGATAGTCTGATACCACCACATGACAGGGTCAAAAGTGACTTTATTTTAGAGCTTCGATCCAGAGCCAGGTTATGCTCATAAGGGAAGGGGGATAAATGAGTCATTTTGAATCCTGAAGAGCATTCTAGCAAGACACTGACTGAATGTAGACTTCATTCATGCATCCTCTGTAACTCAGTCACAGCAGGGCTTGGAAATTTGAATGTTTAATAAATGCTTCTAGTATTTAAGGATTCTTTTCCTCTTTGTCAAATTAGCATTCTACCCTCATACACTATATTTTGGTGCCTTAACAGCATTTTGGAGGCCTGTAAGCGCTTTGAATTGTTGATTTGATAAGAACTATGTATTTACTCCTCAGAGTTACTCCTCAGTGTGTAAACACTTATAACAACAATATGAGAAAAGATCCTGTTTGTGGCTGAAGACAGTTTTCGTGACTGAAGCACACTGTCCAAATTTATCCCTTAGCTAGCTTTGGCTCAGCCAAAGAATGACAGATGTGTCCTGCCAGGATTCCTCTCTGTGGTTCTTAACTCCGTGCTCTCACGTTTATTCTACCTGCATTCATAGTTTCTGAAGTGTGTAGATGGATGTAGAGAAGGGTTGAAGATCTTAAGTTATGCTCTGTTTTCATACCAGATTAAGCCTCTTTTTCACAGCTTGTCCTTGAATGAAGAAGTATCTGTCATAAAATCCGTAATGGGGGGAATATTGCTCTTCCTTACCTCCTAGCAGCAGGGGCATCTCCTCCTAGAGTCCATCTTCTCCTGGTCTGTTTCAAAACCAGTATGAACGAGTAAACCACCTCTGAGACTAGTCTTCAGCAGCTATAGAAGTTCCACATTACTTCATTTTTCTTTGACAAATTCCACTAAATCAGTTCAAATGCACTAAATTCAGACATTCTAAAGTTACCCCTAGAAAGTGGTATGTACCAACTTATGATTGTGCAGACAATTTCTGAGAATAATTAAAACCAAACGCATTTCAAATGCTCCCTGGCACATTTTGTAGCTGCTCAGGTTTACTGAAATAGCAAGAAATAAATCTTTTCATATCATATCCATTTCCAACACACTCTTAAAAAAATTTCCATGCAACATAAAATTAAAATCTATCAATATAATGACCATGTTGAGACAGGCTAGAATTGCTATAATATCCATTGTTCCTTGATAGCCTTCCCTTGAGCCTTTTCCCTGCACAAACATGCAAGAAAGCATCCCTGATATGGTAAGCTTCAAGTGTAAATGGGAAAAATGCTGAATTCAGGCTTGTGTGTGCACCAAGCTGGTCATGAAGAGACACCTTAACCTCAGCTCATACTTGCAGAAAGAGTGTATTTAATCTCTCTGGGTGTAAAGAGAACTTTAATGGAGCAGCCAAGGGAAGAAAGGGAGGCAAACCCTGGAAACAGAGGAAGAGCTGGAGCTAATTTATTTACTTACCTATTTATAGGGATATAGGTTTACATGAAATAGCCTAGTGCTGGAAGGAGCCAAAATTAACTTGAATCATTGCTGAAGTAGCAAAATCTAGAAGTATTTCCACTCTTGAAACTTTCAATGAGTCTCTAACTGCATAGCATAGGTGTACAGGATTTTTTCATCTGATAAACGAAGCAACTGGTGGTGTCAATAAAAATACTTTAGTCCATCTCTATAAAGATTCTCAACATCATACTAGGGTTCTGGTTTACTGCTTGGTGTTCTTTCATCTGTTATATAAACAAGTAGTCAAAGACATCGCAAACTGTGACATCCTTCCTTACGAAGATAAATAAGGATCAATCTTTTCTGACATTTTGCCTAATAAAAAAAAGCTACAAACAAGGCAGAGAAAGAAAGCAAACAAAAATGTTTTCAAAAGAGAGAATAGGAAATAGGGAACAACTGTCTGGAGAAATATATGTTCCTCATGAAAAAAACCCCAACAAACAAAAAGAAGGCTGAAACTGACAGCTCTGTTTGAAAGACATTGAAAATATTTATTTTCTTGTGACTTTCAACATATGATGTCCTAATTTTCACCCCCCTCTGTTTAGTTGCCTGCTTTAAAAAACCAAAAATCATCTCAGTACCAGCAATATGAAAATAAATTTTGAAAAGTTAGCATTTCTTTCTCAAGCAATTATTAATCAGCTTTTCCTTTCCTAGGGTTTGGTACATATCTTGATAAATGTATGTTGAAATAGGATTAAAAATAACTTGTGAATATTAATTGATAAATTCTCAATTTAAAAACTTTTAAAATTTGGGAGAAAATGGATGTGTGATTTAAAACTACCCTAGATACTTTTCTGAATGCCCAACAAGAACTCATTTTACAAATCCGTTTGACCTTGCGAGAATTAAAATAATGTTGGTAATAATCTTTTATAAAGGTATTGCTCAGTAGATGCTGGAATTAATCTGTCTGCATAGTACTCCCGTTTTTCTCTGTTAATATTCTCTTTCCTTTTGGTTGTGAATTCCTCATTTTCTACATACTCTTAGGTCGTGTCCCAGTGATGAACTCATTTTCAAAAAGCTAAGTAGTACCCACACTACATTATTAAAATGATCATCCTTTTGAGGTAATCACCTAATGCATTTAATCAGTAAAGGTACTACATTGCATAATGGGAATTATGCAAACTAATATTTCATGTGGTAAATGCTGGAGCACACACACAGTTTTTTCTCACATAAGTAAATCCACAGACATGCTTAGGCATTTGCAAAAGCTGATGTTGTGTTGATGCCTTGTGCAGGCTGACCTAGAACAGAGGCTAGATGGAGTTAAAGAATAAAGCAGGTGTTTATTGGAAGGTTTTGGTGGATACACCCTGGGCAGCACAAGAGCCCAGCCAGGGCTGCACCCAAGATGGACCCAAAATGGTCACAAACTGGATGACCGGTCACGGGGTGTCACACTTTTATAAGTTCAGGTCCATTAGCATATTGGAGTTGATTGTCCAATTACAGCTCCAGCCCATGAAGTCCAATCCTCCTTGTTTTCTTTCCTCAGTCCACAATTGTTTATGCTCTTGGGCCTCAAATTTGGATCATTTGGCCTTGGTCCCTACCTAAAAAGGAATTGTTTTGTCGACCTGCTCTGTGAAGGCAGGTTACCATCCCCTAATATGAAGCTCAGAACTACACACTAAAGCAGCACAGAACCTGAAAAACAGGCAAGCTAAAACCTGAGGCATTAGTGTCATGGACCTTATGTTGGATTGAGTTCCTGCAGATCTTGGACAAGGAGAGCATAGGAATCAACAGGCAGGTTCAATGGCTATTCCTTTTGGAACATTGTGAATGCATTGCTAACATGACTGAGCCTTGGGAGAAGGGTGGTGAGAAAGCAGGAATTCAAATATCTTCTATTGTATCTAATTGCCAAAGTTCCCATCGGAACGATTTCGTATCGGTGACATTTAATTGTATAAGGATCTTCTAAAGCAATGGGGTTTTCTGGCTTTTTTGTTTGTTTTTAATTAAAATTTTAATGAGTAAATTAGGAATGAATTCTGAAGAACTTTTCTCATCTTTTTTCATCAGTTTTTGTTATACTGAGATATTGCTTTTTTATAGAAAAATAATTTCAGCATCATCAGATTCCAAACTGAAAAAATATTTGTGTCAATTTCCACTTTTAAAGTGAGAAAAGTATCTTTTGAGAAGTCCATGAAAATAAAACCCTATCATATAATGAAAGATACTGGCTTGATCTGTTATAACAGACCTACCTACTTCTCAAAATGGCATAGAATGCCACTGAATTTGGAGATAAAAAGTAAAATAACGATAAAAGGGCTATTGACTCTAGATAAACATGCTGCCTCCTTTGAACCAGAATTTAATGCTAATTTGTCTTCATCTCCAAGTTACACAACAAATAAATTTGCCAAGTATGCTTTATTTTCATCAACGTTTCAAGTAACGGGTTTATATTTCAACTAGGTTTTTCAATAGAACATAGAATAAGGATTCTGTTATAGAATGGGAGGAAATAAAACTTCAGTTATTGAAAAATATAAAATCAGAAGATTGTACAAGGTCCTTTTCCTAAACTCCATGCTGGGGCCATTCAATTATGTATGGTGCCCTGAAGATGCACATTAGCCCTGTAGTAGTATGGAAAGACTATGGAAATATAGATTCTAAGTTAATATAGATTGCTAAGTGGTGCTTTAGCAAATAATGAACTCTGGAAATGTGAATAATTCCACTGAACCTATGAATACATATTCATGAATATATGGAAGGCAGCTGCAAGTTGTTGCTTTCTTTTTGAACCATAAACAAGGCAAAACCCTATCACATTTGCTTGCATCTTCATTTTATAAACTGTCTCAGCCTGGACCAGGATCCTCTGGGAGAGGGAAAGGAAAACTGTTTCTATGCTTTCCCAGTCCATAAGTCCAGAGGTTTTAGGACAGTTAGTGTAATACATGGTAAAAGAAACCAGTTTTATATTGTCTTAATCCATTTTCTTCAGAAGCACTAATGACTTCAGAGAAAATGTGTTAATTGCATTCTAAAAGGAATTCAAGGCAAAATCCTATGGGAAAAAAATGTAGCAGGTTGAGCAAAAGAGGAAAGAGTGAGGAACTAGGTTTCATACACAGTCTACACTTAAAACTGTCTTTACAGAGATCATGATGTCAAGATTATTTAAAAGAGAACCTTTTAAAGAGAAAAAGATGCCCGGCATCTCTGAGCCTTTAATAGGAACTGGACAACTAAATCCACTTTCTGACTTTGAGAAATTCTTTCAATTACGGAATGCTATGAAGCATTTTTCAAATATATTCTTTAGATGTCTCTCTATTATTTTTTATTGATATCTGTGTAGCAGTTTTAAGGTACACTACTATATATTTAAAATGTCTGTTCAACAGAAAATGGCATCTATTTCTACTAGAAGCATCTGAATTAAGAAGTTTCCAAACACCATTACTGTTCCAAGCAAATCAATAGAAGTATTTGGGGTACAGTTTATATGGTTCTTTTGGCAGTGTTTTTAGCCACAGTATTGGGTTAAAATTTTTGAAAGTCCTCTGATTTCATTACCATATTTGTAAATTCACGAATTAACTAATTACATGTTATAGCAGTGCAGCTATTTTCAAAATGTGGTCTCATGAGGTATTTCTGGTGTGGGGTGAAAATCAGTTAATGATTTACCCTTTCTTCACATTACATCCCAATGTGCTCCAGTCAAAATAGGTAGTGATTTCTCTGGTTTGCTTTTTTGGGTGTGTTCATAACTGAATTGGAGCAGTTAAATAGGGAGCATCTCACAAAGGTTGTGCACTGGCTAAATGGACCTGCCATGACAAATGGCACACAAGTGTCACTGCAGGAAGGCGTGACACTTCCCAGCTAGGAAGACATCTGAAGGCCTGTTTGGTTGCCTGATCTCTCTCTCTCAAGCTTAAAGCTCTGTATTCTCTATTTCAGCAGTTGTATTTTGGAACTGTGCAGGAAAAAGAAAAAATTCTTTATTATTTGGGTACCCATGGAGCTTGGCTTGCTGAGTTGCGAGCTTCAAGGATCAAACTGCGATGTATGCACGAGGTGTGCAGGAGATAGGGGAGGAACAAAAGTCCCTTGTACAAACATTAGTCACAATTTTGTTTGTCAAATCCTCTAAAAGTTGAACCTGCTTCCCCATCCAGTATTGCTGCTCACATGTTTTTTATTACGTCTGCTTTCTGTAGAGAATTTTCAATGATCTGAGGGCATAATTTTCTTCTTCCTATGAATTGCACTTTGTATGGTTGGAGGTAATGTGTTTTTATCACAGAAGAAAGTTGCATTTTGATGTTTCAGCCAGTTATCTGGGTTGTCTACTCATTTCCCTCTTAATGGGGACAAAAATGAAGAGTCATTTATAGTTGTACCCTTGGGCTCAAGCAAATTCAGCCATGAATTCTTCTTTGTTTGAATAGCAGATAATTTTTCAATTCAACAGATATCAGTGTCTCAAATACTGGGGGAAATTAGAAAGAAAAATGTAAAGGAAATTATTGTCTCAAAATCTGATATTTTGATTAAGTTTGATACTTGTATTTGTAATTGATACTTGTGGTTAAGACACAGAAAATCCTGGGAGGTTGGGTTAAATAAGGTTCTGACTTGAATCTCAGACAGAAATTGGCACATGCTCAAAAAAAAAGCATCAGCCAGTATGTCTTACCTTAAAACTGAATTCTGTTTATAATGTCTGGTAACTTTGTATTTGGAAGACACAGAAAAATCCCATGAAGATGAATTAATATTTAGTTATGTGTAAGTGGAATTTTCCTTTTCATGTCTCTACATGTCTTTCTAAGCATAGCAGTAGTGTAATGCCATTTAATGTACATAAAGTAGTTATTTACATTTGCCTAGTTTGAGGAGGAACTGCCCCGTAGCTGATCCATCCCAGACATGCCCTCTTCAAGTCTGGGACGCACAGAAGTACTTGATCTTGTCTTCCCATACTCAAACACAGGCTCAAGATGGTTTTTTGTTGTTCAAGTGCTTTTTGTAGTGTTTGACAGGGAGAATGCTGGGTTAGGAATATTGTTTTTGTGGACCGGTGTTACCTATCCTTATTACACAGTAGGACAATAAAAGTAGCATAAACACAACTCCCCGGTGAGTTTGTGACAATACCATTTTAAACTCTGCTAGTAGCTTTTGTGAGAATATTTTTGCATATATTCCCCATATAATTGTAGCTTTTCTAAACTATCTCTTTAATTACATTACAGATGAAAAATCCTGGATGAAATCCTGATTCCAATAAAAGCATTTATTTTCTTGATAATAAAATCACCCAGCCAATTTCTATGAGACCTGAAAGCCTGAAGCTATAAATTAGTATTAAATAACACTCTGTGATGGAGAAAGAAAACTGTGAAAGAATTTGAGCTTCAAATTGAAGACTAACTTTAATGTTCTTTGGGGACAGCATCCAAAATTCTGTTCTCATGGTATGTTTTTCAGTAACTGCTTGGCACAATATTTCTAGCATAAAATGCTGTTATGGATGGCTTTTGTAGGCTTGCATCTTTAGAAAATTGCATCTGTAGGAGAATTGTGCTGTTTTTCCTAGTCACAACTAGGATGGAAAAACTCTAATTTACAGTTTGGGGGCTGCCTTTTTTTTTACTTATTTTAGAAAATTGCTTTTAACATTTTGTGCAAAATCCTTATGCTTCCATGAAATCCATCAAGCAACACTGTCTACCTCAGACCCTTCCTTTAAAGGAAGACGTTATTGTAATCGGTATTGATAGATGCTATTTCCATTCTTTAGCAGACATAAATCCATACCATCAAAAAGAAGGCAATTATTAAGTTGCTTAGATCAGACTAAAATAAGCAATGGAAGAAGAAAATGTAATTTTCCAGCTTGTGTTTTCATTATTCATTTGGCGTTTGTTGTTAATTACACATTGCAATACAGAACAAGGTAAGACAACTCATAGAGTGCTTTATTATCAAGTATCCTCAAGGCACTTCAAAATAACATCAAAAAGGAGAGCCAAAGACAATAGCTCATCTGTATGAGAGGCTTAAAGCTTTTGTTTAAAATGTAATGAGTTGGGGTCCCATCAGCTTCAAAAGAATTTTGTTTAGGGCTATGCCTCCCTCTTTCTTTTTTTGGTTTGTGTTTGTTTTGCTTGCTGTACTTCACAGGAGGAATAGTTGAAGAAACAGCAAGGGGGAAATAGCTCTTGTACCCATGATCTGCTGGGCAGTGTTTGCAGAGTCCTGGAAAGAGGAGTTTAGAGGGAGTTCCATGACAGTGCATTCCCCTTCATGTGGGAAGGAGGCCTGGGTTGTCACTTAGTACACACTGTTTGTGGATACTGCATTGTGGAGCTGCCCTAGATGGTGTATAATTTCATAAGAGAATACAGTTTCAGGGAGCCACCAAACCCAGCAATTCTGATAGATGCAAAGCAGCTGCAGCTCCAAGCACTGGTGAGACTGAGCATGTAATCCCAACAGCTACATGTGCAGACAGGTATCAAATACACATACATAGCAGGCCACACAGATGAGCTAAGTATGCAGTATTCACACAGAAATGAGCTGTCCCAGCAATCTCCTCCTGATCCCCATTCTGCTGATCAGAATTAAGAGCTGTTCCTTTAGCAGCCCACACACAGGGACCTCAGTCCAGCCACTGGCACTTAGACCTCCATGTATATGCATGTACATAGATTAGGGATTTCCCTCATCCAGGAAAATAGAGTTTAAGACGACAGAATTGACTGTGCAGATCAGGTGCAGGGCATAGCCAGACAAGCGTGCTGCCATGCTTGTAAGTAACTGCCCCCTTTTATCCCCTTATCCTCATTTCCTGCATTTGTTCTCTAAAAAGTGCCGTCCCCAAATGGTCTTGCCTGCATCCCATAATGTGCTCCAAACCTCCCAGACCCTGAGGTCCACGCAGCCTCTCCCATAGACCTGTGGTGCTGGGTTTCCTAGCTGGACTGCTGGCTGTCCTGGGATAGCCGGGGCATGTGTGGGCAGGGGCTCTCCTGCAGAAGTTTCTCCCCCACCAGGTACCTCGTTGTATGGGCTGATGTTCCCCTGGGATGGCTCTGGGTGGTGCCAGAGCAGGGTTATTTACAGTTCCACCCCTCCTATCATACCTCTGCTCTTCGCTACTGCTGCAGATGGGCTATTTCTCACACAGACTAAAGCCAAGGAGCTTGTATTTTAGAGATTTATTGGAGCTGAATAGGAACACAAATAAGGATGCAGGGGAGCAGGCCCAAGGTGCCACCCAAATTCATACATCTGTATTAGCTGTACACAGTACAAAACTGCAGTCCAAGCTGTTCTGCATGTTAGAGCTCCAGGATTAATGATGATACTGCAACTGCTGTCACTATTGCAGCTCAGTTAAAATATACATAAGCCCTGTTTAAATTAGCTGCAATCTTGCAAAAGTTGCTCACAATGATGGATAAACTCATAACTACTTAACTTATGCTGCTGGTGACCTTGAGTACTGATGCTGCACTGACGTAGTAAGGCTGCTAAAATTTTCACTGAAGCTCATGCTGTAATGTGACATCTCCACCATGTCAACTGGGGATAACCGCACTGGCTAATGCATTCGTTTAGCACAAATGACATGAAGTGATTTGTGGGTTACCAAGGGCTTAGACCTTATTTTTCATCACTCAGGGAAGCTAATATAGAGGCTTTGGCAAACTAATAAAACAGAAAGGAAACATCACTGGAATAATTTTAAACATATTTTCATGGAACAGAAATCATGGATAGATTTTCAAGAGACTTAGGTCCAGATTGCCAGTGTAGTAAATTCTTAACAGTTAGCCAAATCCCAATGGAGGATATAAACCACATTTTACTAGGCACAGGCATATTTAGTCAAAATATTGTTGACATGGGGATTGTAGTGTTTGAATAAATGAGATCAAAAGACAAAACACTTTCTCTAATGCCTTAGAAGAAGACAGAATATTTTGCACCCCTTATGTCTCTTTTGCACCCCTTAATTACCCTTCGTCGGTTTTAGCCAGAATTTTAAGCTGTGCTCTGCATTAGATGTCTAAGAAAAATCTAATGGTAAGTGTGGAGGCTGATTCTGTCATATGGTTTGGACAGGAGTAAAATGCCTAGCTGCTCTATATGCTCTTTTTTAGCCAAAATTTCAAGTGCCAATGAGATCAACTGAGGGTACAGGCATAAGTGAACGTAAAACGTACCAATGAATTAGTCAGAATGCACAGACCAAAGAATTTTGCTAGTGCCTTTAGCTAAGAGCCTGTCAGAATTTTTTTATTCCAAATTTTTATTCCAGGGCCCTAGAAAGAAACTCTCTCGGGTAATTTATAAAATTTGATATAATTTTTTTGACAATATACTTTCCATGAGTACAAAAAGAAGAGAGAAAATTTGAGGTCACTTTGGTGCATGTGCAAACTTAGTTTACTTCATTATGTTTTCCATGACCAGCAGAAAACAGTGTGGATGAGACATGTCTAAAACTTAATGAAAAAGCTGCTTTGATTTGCTCTGGGACATAAGGGATCGAGCACATTTTGTCAGGTGAAGCCAAGGGATGAAAGTCAATATGACTCAGTTTTAGAGGAGTCATGGCTTTTCTGTCCTTCAGTTTATCCACCTATAAAATGGAAATAATAGGGAATGGTAAAAATACTAGTTTGTGGAGATTTAAAGAGTGTTTAGATAACGGTGTATAAAGTTTGTTGGATTGAATATGGTGAGGATTTCCATTATGGCAGAAGTACTGCTGGCGGTGGGGCTTGGCAAGGATTTTTTTGGCATTTACCAGCCTTGTGTCCCATAGGAGACCTGAAGGAAAGGGATCATTTTCAAAGTCAACCGTAAACCAGCTCAGAGCATGCTACTTAATCCTGAGTTCATTTACCCATTTACTGGTGCCATCTTATCATTGACAAATTTCAAAACTGCTTCTAAAAATAGGGGTGGAGCCCATTAAGAAATCTCTCAGAAGCCTTGATACTTATGATGGGTGTCTCATCAGATGTGACTAATGCATCCTTCATTACAAAACTTGTGATGTTCTCTGTAAAGGTCCTATGTCACTGCCCTCAGGCATTCAGATTCCAAGGTTTTCTTTGGATTAGTATATTCAGGGAGACCTCTTCTAAGCTGATAATGAAGCTGAATTAGTAGAAGAAAGTAACAAGTTTTTGGTGCACTTTTGTAAATTGTTACTTGGGAAATAACTTTGCATTTACCTAGATTATGTAAGGCTGAAACAGGCCAGTCTCATGAATTGAAACAAAACATTTTGATAAGGTAAAATTATGAATCAGCTGTCACCTTTTCATGAGATGGATGGGCAGTAGAGAAAGCAGAGAATGAGCTGTATTTGAGGGATGTTGTAGGGCAATTTCATCAAATTATGCAGGACTTGAGACATGTAGCCAGAGCCAACCTTAAAAATAAGAGAAAAAATTCAGTTCTGAGCATTGCAGGTAATATTCTCAAACTCTAATTAAATCTTTGTTCTCCCCGTCAGAATTTTTCATAATTTCCCACTAAATTAGTGTCGTTGTAAGCCTTATTTTCCAACTTTCCTTTCTAATTAAGGAATTATCCAACAAAACCTGCTTTTATTTTGGCCTAGCTGAATGCAGGTTTTCTGGAGCCTGCAGGCTAGAAGGCACTGTTCCTAGATGAGAAGGAAGCCAAAGTCTTGCACTGGCATTATCAGATTCAGGTACAAAGTCATTATCTCAGTTGAGCAAAGGGTTGTGGTTATTCTCCAAAACAAACAAAAAAATACCTTGAAAGGGACCAACTTGAGAATGGATGCTATCTAATGACATTGAGGATTCTAGATAAACTTCAGTGAAATTTATGTTTCTTAAAAATAGGTTGACTTGTGAGAATGAGAGTGACTGATACATGGTGCTTAATGATGAGATTGTTCAATCTTTACGCCTGAATCTGACATTTCCCAGACCATGCTGGATAGAATCTATATGAACATTTCTGTGCTCTCAACAGAGAAGAGCACAGAGCCTGTGGCCTTCTTTTTTAAACTTTGTGCTTCAAAAGGAGAGTTTCCTATTGAGGAAGAAACAGAGCTTCTCAAAATGGTTGTGCTTTCTTTCTGTATTCCTGTTAGCTACACTTTGTACCTAAGTTGATGGAGGATTGGTGAATATTTTAGAATCCTTAAATAATTAATTTGCACCCTAACCTGATTCAGGTTAGGTTCCTATTTATCAGTCCCAGAATTTCAAACTTTATCAGTCCCCTTAAGGGCAAGAAATTGTCCCTGTCAGCTTCTTTCATGAATCCAGCCAGACCCTTCTCCTCTCACACCTTTCTATTGTGTTCAGGTGGGGTTCTCCTTTGAAGTGTTTATTTTTGCACTGCATTTTCAATTCTTTCAGGCCCTAAGGTTTGTGTATTGGATCAGTCCAAACTGAAACTTTTACCTTATCGCTTCACTGTAGGAGTGTTTTATATATCACTGTGTCACGAGAAAAATTTAAAACCTAGCTCAGCTTTAACTTTGCAGCATTATAGACATTCTACATAGATGAAGTTACTCCAATCCCCAAAGCACATTGTGAAGTAAATTAGTGATTTGAAGTTCTCCCATTTTATGTTAAGTATCTTTACAATTTTGAAGGTACCAGTTGAATGCACTCAGTAATAGCTTTTTGAGTCCAGTTCTTAATTTCTGCATATTATGAAATTTTCACCATATTTTTATCAATTGCTCCTTTTCTTTAGCTCAGCCACATAATAGAGTAGTTGAAATAGTTCACTAGCATGTAACCACTTTGCATTAAATGATTATAATGATAACACTTCAGACTTATTAAGGAACCTTTTCTTTCCCTTCAAAGTCACAGGGCTGTACATATTAGATTCAAAGACTGCTCCAAGTGGGCAATTGTTCCGCATTGGGTCCTTAAGTTGCAGAACTTAATATGAATAACTTTACATACAATTTCTCAATATAATTGCATTTAAATGATTGTGTAATTCAGTGTAGCTACATAAAGATGACAATATAGCTGCTTCCCAATTACATAATAGTTACAGAGTAGTCAGTGTTATAGTTTAAAGTGTAATTGATTCTTAATTATTCCACTTTGGAAGAAAGGACACTGATTATAATTTCATTAGGGAGATGGAAATGACTCTTTTGCAAAAGGAAAGAATCGGCCACATATATACATGCTTATTTTCTCTTTGCAAAGTACTGTTGATTTATCTGTTTTTCCAGGCCAGGATTGTAGAATACTTCTGCATTTTGAAGTTGCAGCACTATCCATATCAGAAAAGGAGTTTCAGGGCTATTGCCTCATGTTTCTTTTTTTTTTTTTTTTTTTTTTTTTTAAATTTGAAATGTGCTGATTTTCTATCCCAGAAGCAAACTGAAGATAAAGCAGTACTGTTAGGCAAGTTATTTCAGGACAAGTAACAATGTGCAGTTACAACAAATAAGCAGCCCAAGTTAAATTTTATCATTACAAACTCACTCAGCAAGCAGAATTGGGCTATCCATACTGCAATTAATCAACTCACTGTGCAACCTTCTTGTCCTCCTCTCCCATGGGACCCTGCTCCCTGAGGTCAGAGCACACAGAGTAGCCCAAGGCACAGCTACAGCAGGGTGTTGAAGATGGCTGGGCCACTGTATGAGTCAGGGCTCTTGCATTGTTTGGATTTTGATACAAGTGGAGAGTCAAGCACTGCGCACACACCTTTCCTGATAGTAGCTTCCTGCAGAAGGACAGTTTTCCCATCATCTTCGCTACTTCATCTTCACATCGTGGGAGTTTTTCTTTCCATTGGCATGATAAAAGGAGCCTTTTGCCTATGGGATACAATTATTCTCCATGGTGGAAGCTAGGTCAGTTCTGAGGATACCTTCTACAATGCTTAGAATAGCGTAAAAATATTTTCTGTTATTAGTCTACACCCTTAGTGAAATTGTGGCCAGGCTATGCCTTTTGATATGCCATAGTAACTGTTATCAATAAGGTTATTTAGCTATGGACACTATTCAGATTACAGGATGTTTATTCAAATGAAAAATTTCATTCTTCTGTGCAGTCAGGTTTCTGTCTTTCTCTTACTTCCACAACAGAAAATATTTCCAAAGGCCACCAGCACAAGGTTAACAAAAGAGAGTTGTCAGGTGAAACACTCCTCCATGGAAATGAAATACATTTAAACAATAAGTGAACATCCTCAAGGAGAAGTGGCCTTCATGGATGGTTGCTTAGTGATGAGATCATCCAGTGCAGGGCTGACTGATTGGCAGCTCAGATCTGGAAGGCTGTAAAAAGTCAGTTTTCTTTTCTAATTCAGGACAGGGAGCTGCATAGGGAATGTTTTCATTAGCTCAAAGTGAAAGAAACCTTCTGATGCATTCTGAGAATGCATCCTATCTACATAAAGAACCTTCTGTAAGAACTCCCTGAAGCTGGCTGGGGCAGTAGTGGAGGGGACCACTATGCCCAGAATACTTTGTCTTAATTTTTCTAGCTTTGCCATTTACATAAGTTTGGAGATTCACTGCAAAACTTGTTTCAGGCTGTAGTTAAAACCCCACTGAGGGGTGCTGCTGCTTAGACTCATTATTTACATTCATTTCTTCACACACAAACGTGTGCATGAGAAAGACAGCAAGGTTAAGTAGGAGGAAGAGGTCTGAAGTGATATTTAGTATGGTAGGGAAGAGCAGGTTTTGGACTTGGAGGACTTGTTGCAGATGAAAATGACTCTGTAATTAAGGTCCCATTGTGTTTGCATATACATTGTGACCCAAATAGGAAAAGTGTAAACCCCCAAATAACCAGGTGAGTTGTGTTCAGAGAAATGTGTGTTTTTCAGAGGATGGGTATTTTGGCTAGTGTCCCAGCTCATGAAATAACCTGGAAGGTCTTCTGCATCCACTGACCCTGGTGGTCGCTGCTCTGTTTATATTACCAGGAGTGAAAATGCTTCTGTTTTAATTTGAAGGAGTGTCAAAGTCAAACACAAAGAAGTTAAATGACCTGTGAAATATTATGGGATATTTTATTTTAGGTTGAACTAAATGTCTTAGATTGAATACAGGTAACATTTCTTCTCCTTTTCTTTTGAAAAAAAACCCATATCCAAGCATTTTCTCTCCGTATCTAGGCATATCTAAGCATACTTTTCATAGTAGGGTCTACATCAATATTTTGATAATCTAGAATTATATTTACAGTGATGTATTCAGCTTTATAGAGTCACAGATTGATTTGGCTTGGAAGGGACTTTTCATAGATATATTAGTTCCACCCCCTTTGCCATGGGCTGTCTTCATTGGAGAGGTGTTCTGCTCTCTGATCATTGTCATAATCCTCTTCTGAGCTCACTCTTAACAAGTCCATGTCCTTCTTATGCTCCTGAGCCCCAGAGCTCAGTATACCACTCCAGGTGATGTACTGAGAATCTTTGGTGAAATACTTTAAGAACAAAGGGGCATCAACCCTGTTTTGGAATGATAGGTATTACGTGTTCCTGTGGCAGACCAGTCTGTAAAAACGGGCAATGACCCTGAATTTCAGGTAGAGAAATGCAGGCTGTTCAACAAATTTCACTGATGCCTTTTTAGCTCACATCTATTTTCTTTTGTTTCTTTGATACCTTAGAACCTTAAAAATTACTGTTGCTGGTAGTAGACCAAAAAGCTTTCACTCATTCAAAGCATATCTGTACTTTTTGCACGTAAAAAAATCCCAGAATGAAGCAAAACCAACTTGCAAAATGCCCGTCAAATTGTTTTGGTCATACAAAAACGTTGTAAATTGTACTAGCAGATTAAAAAAAAAAGCCAACCAAAACCAAGCAACAAAATGAAAACCAAAGATGGGAGAAAAGGGCTCTGCTTACGTAGAAATCTGATGCCTTGTCACATGAGATATGACTTTGTTTGCCCATGTGAAAGTTGGTGGAGTTGTTGCCTCAGATTATCCAATGACATTTCTGCTCAGTTCCTCACAGAATCAGGCAGCAGTGCTAAACCTGCTCTCACCCACAGTGACCCACAGCTTGCCCTCTTTCCTGTCCCAGTTCAGTCTGCAGATGACTGTTGTTGCCTTCTCATCATGTCAGCTTGTCTCCTGCATCTTTTATCATATTTTTGATTCCTGATGATGCTTTCTTCAAGATATCCTGACTATTTCCAGACCTGATCCGGTCTGTCAGATATGTGGTGATGGTATTAAGTAGAGTACCTGATGTGTGGTTGCTGATAACACACGTTTATTGCTGTTAGTTCACCGGCATGTGTGAGGCTGGCAGTTTTCCATGGAGCAGGCAAATCAGGCTGTCTCACCATAGCAAGTTGGTGGTCATTCACTAAGTGACAAATCCTGCCAATAAGCAGCTCTCTAAAGAGGGGTGGCCCTCTAGAGAGAAATAAGCCAAGGGCGTTGTGTGACACAGAACATCCATGGATACAACAAGACTGTAGTGATTTTCCTTTATCATTCCTGTTGCATTAGAATCAGATCTGGAGAAAAAGGCTCTGGCTATTCTGAGCTATAAAGTGCTGTGACTTTGAAGGCCAGTACATTTCCAAGTTGTTGTCTAAACATAGAATACAAGGAGATAGTTTTCTGTAGTTTCAAATTTCTTGTTTAATTTTTCTGGCAGTATAGCTAAGCCTGCTGTTGGACAGCAGTGTTCTGAATTAGGCTTTTTGCCACATACTGCCTGATATCCCCGAGTGGCAGAGAGTACCACATAAAGCAGAAAATGGGCTTAGAGCAACTCAGAGATGGGACTATCCCTGGACAAGTATCAAACCCACCATTACTGCAATTAGAACTAGCTGTGCTGGTTTTGTTGGTAAAATCAGCAGCAGATAAAAATCGTGGTGGGTCTCCTGCCTGTGTTACTGGTGTCGCCCCAAGGGCAGTGCTCCCTTGTCATGCCTGTGCTGTAAGGACAGGCAGAGAAGGGGCTCTGCTTCTTGTTCTGTCATGTTAATGTGTAAGCTGTCAGTTGTCAGACAAATTGAAGGAATGGATGTCCTTTCATCCCAGAAACCTTGAAAAGGTATAAACAGTATAAAATCTTGTCTTGTATCAGAAGAGTCATTCTTTTTCAAGCACATGTTCCAGAGCAGTCCTTTCATTTGGGAGTGGTGTGTTCATTTTTGGGTAGGTGCCCAGACTACTTAAAATAATTTCATCCTTTATTTGCATCTTTATGCAATTTATTGCTTATCAAAACATTTTTTCATTCAGATAAAAACAGAGCATAACAATCTGAACCTAAAATGAAGGAAGTCATACTTGGTAACCATAATTTTATTTTCTCGTTTAAGCATTTATAAATCACATGTAATAATTTATCCAGGACATAATCAGTGTAGTGCAGATATCTGCCTCAACCTTTCAGATTCAACAATTTTTTACAGCTGCTTTGCACTCATGGTCACATATGTCAGTGCTTGTCTACTCCATACACTGTAACAAATGAGCACATAGACAAACAAATCCATATTTCAATATTAAAATGCAGAAGTGATTTTACTTGAAAACTGTTCTTATATTTCAGACCTGTGGGGTTTTTTTTTGAAAAAGCAACCCTACTCAAATACCTTGTCTAGTGGGGAACTTGTGTACACTAAAGGAGTAATGAATTTTTCTTGCTCACTTTGCTGCTGCAGAACCCCAGTTCCCACCTGCTGGCAGCTCAAAGCCCCCTGCGAAAGCCCTTGCATGCAACATGCATATGGTGCTACATTACCTGAGTGTCAGCTGTAGCATAAGGGGCAGGGCAAGTGGTTTTAAGCATTTTTCCATTCAGCCCTTTAGCAGGTAAGACTGGAAGGGTTTTGTGAACTCTCAGGACAGGCAGAGATGGGTCTCGCTGCAAGGCAGATCTCCCAAGCACAGAGAGAGGAAGCCACTGGGGATCAGCCAGTGGTCCCAGAGCCCAAGCAGTTCATAGTTCTTCATGCAGCTGGGGAAAGGGTGAACACAAAAGGAGCACTGTGCAATGGAAACAGTTTTGAATTTCAGGATTATATTTGTTTCCTAAGTCATTGTTGTGTTTAACTCCAGCTGGCACTTGGAAAGTGCCACTGCGGATGGTGAGTGCCACTTACCATCTGCTTGCTCACTTTCCCCTCACTGCTAGGAAAAAGAATTGGAAAGGAATGGATACAGTAAGGATAGTTCAGAACAAAATCTTGGAGTTGTTCTGCTTTTTGTTTGGTTCTGTTGTGGATACTTTTTCTTTTCCTCTTTTAAACAGATTTTAGCAGGAGAAATTCAAGCATGGCAGAATGTCTGCAAGAGCAAGTAGCGTAGTGGGGGCTGTAACTTCTGATGGTATTTGTGTAAGTTTAAAAAAATTCAGCTGTAGCATACTGTACATATCAGTAAGATAAGCAGGGACTTTACTTCACCATCACAAGCTGCCAATTCTGCCTGTCATGTAATTCACAGTTTTTATGTGCGTTATCTCAATTAAGTTCCATCTCTAGAGCACATTGCTCTGCTGCATATTGCTGCTCTCTAATGAAGCGATAGCTGCATGGCATTTCCTTCTGATTCCAGCAAACACACAATAAACAGAAGTCAAACATTCCCTTGACAAATTGTGTGAGCATGGCTCTCATTTCTATCCAGGAAAGACTCTGGTAAGCTAAGAGGAGAGAATGTCTAAGTAACTATACATCTCAGCGACTGTTCATCATCTGCTTTGCTGGTGGAATTATTCCAAAGGAATAGAGGAGCTCTCCTAGAACCCATAAAATACCAGGTGTTATAGGCATGGCACCTGACAGAACAGCTCATCCCAGACCCTATGAAGAGGCAGAAAGTGGCTCCTGCAGGTAGTGTAGCCATTGTCCAGGGCAAGAGGGTGAGGAGAATGGTTATCTGCTGGTAGTGCACTCTCTGGCACTGGACGCAGAGCTCAGGTTTGGTTGGAAGAAAGGTGACAGCATTAGAAACAAAGTTTCTAATAAACTTCTCCTTTTGCTGTTCTCTGCTGCCAGCTCCTGATTCAAGTATATATTGTTTTCCTTCACTCTTCCACTGATGCTGAATGCTGACGTCCTAATACTTGGCTAAACACCAGCAAGCAATTTCCTGGTAATTAATTTGTTTTCTCTATACCTGACCTGAATTTCTTTCAGATAATTTGCAGGTTGGGTAACCCATCAGAATCAAACAATTTTAGGGGGTACCCAGGAGTACAATGAGTAATGGTTATTTTCAGTCTGTCTTCCCTCAGACACTTTCTCGCTCTCTCTCAGCATTAGGGTTTCATTGCTATTATAGCACTTTGCATATAATTATCAACAGCTTTAGGTTATAATTATATTGTCATTTAGTACATTTGCAATGGGGAAAGAGTGAACAAAGCAGTGAATTAAATATGCAATGACTGTTGATGTTTTGTGCCTTTTGCTTTCTTAACAACTTCATTAATATTTTGCAATGTTTATGAGGAGCTACCTGGAAAAACAGCCAATGCATGTGTTTAAATGTGTCACAACTCAAGGAACTAAATGGAAAAAATAAACAGGATGAGAAGATACCCTTTGGAATTTAGAGTTTTTAATATGGACTTAAAAATTACTGCAATCATTTGCATATTTATTGCACATGACATTTTCAAAAGCCAGCAGCAGTGGCCTAATGCTGCAGTAAGTGGTAGAACTCCTGTTGACCTGAGCAAGAGCAGATGTAAATAGGTACCGTTCACTCAAGAAAATATCATGAGGTGGTCACAGTTTGTAAAACGGTTCAAAAGTTAAAGCCCATTGAGTCTCTGCCTTTTTCCTTGAGGTAAAAGACAAACACACTCTGTTCAGTATTTTCTCTGCAGGTGACCAACTTGAAATATAGTTGAACAAGTACATTTTGCCACCATGCACATGGAACAATCTTGTGGTTGTCTCTAGGAAATCTATAATGGCTCCAGTTCACAAACAAACATGAGGTCAAACATCATACATGCTTGAAATATTGCATAATTGTGCATGTCTGTAGACTTAAAAGTACACTCAGTTGCATGTGGATTTGCTTTGTTAATTAATCATGCCACAGTACCGGGCTTAACTGTCTCCCTCTCTCTGTACTCTAGCTAAATAATAGTGGCAGCAAGATACTATTGAATATATGAGATAGGATTGTAAGACATAAAATATACCAGAGCCATTGAAATCATTTGCTATAAACTCTCAGTGCCAAATAAGCTTGGTTAAAACACACTTTTCCTGACTAAATTAATTGAGCTTGTAGTTATCAATAAAGATGATAAGTATTTAGTGAAATAACTGGTGCTTGTGACATATTTAAAGTCTGTATGAGAGATTAAAATTTGACAGTGTGGATGAAGATGTTTCTAAAGATTGATCTTTCTAGTGATTTAATTTCTGGATAGCTTCTCTGTGTAGTACAAACAGGGATTTTTCAAGTGAAATACACATGTTATTTTGTGAGCAAAAGACAATTCACAAAGTAGAATTTATTTGTTTAGAGGATTTCCTTAGTTTAGAAACGAGTAAATCAAGTAAGATTAATTAGTGATAGAGGGTATCTACAATTTTTTAGTATCTACACATATTTGAGAATAAATGTTTTACAATTTAACCCTTCATATCTTTGCCTAGTGCAGGAGAAGTTGTGAAGGTAACAGCAGCCAAATAAATGGAAACACTGGTTGATGTTTCTTAAATATTATAATAATTACTTTCTTCTCAAATGTTTCACATGAACACAAGAATATTAAAAGGAAAATGCATCATGTCTTCTGTCTTTCCCTGACCAGCTAGAGAAACGAGGAGTTCAGATCAGTATGGCTAAGTAGGAATCATAGTATTTTGTTCTATGTAGAAGTCATAATACTCTCTTGGCAAAAAGAATATTTCCATCCAAAAAGATGGAACAAGAGCGTTTTTGAATTAGAAAGCCAAGCTTTCCACCATCAAAAAATGCCACAATTAAGTTTGTAAGCATGTAGTCCAAAATCATTCCACAAGTCGTTTACAACCTAGGCTTTCTCAGTTCAAAAAAGGAATATGCACAGGGATATTTTTTTTAAAAGGAGAGAAAACATTTGCTCCCATTTTTGAGAACTGCTGAAACAGTAAAAGCCAAGGAAGTGTTCTGCAAATTATCGGTCAGGTCAGTGAATTGAAATGTGTCAAAATTCTATGTGCAAATGAAATACTGTAGTAAGAGAATCTCCCTCATTTTTTCATGCTTAAATTCTTAAAGGACCTGGCCCAGGGACTTCAGCCTAAATGGCAACTTACATTTCTAACATTATATCACCATCAGGAAAATTACTTGTCCCTGAGGTGGCAAACATCCTGCACAAGCACTGGCAAATGCCAGCCTGCTAAGTGCTGGACCTGATGCCATAACCCTAGCAGGATCTCCAATGCTGAGGTTGCTTTGTGAATCTTTTCTGGGAAACTTGAGGAAGTAAGATTTTGTGATTGAGTGGAGTCCCTGTGAAGATAATGATAACAAGCCACCAAGTAATATATTGCTTGGAATAATATGAGAGTGTGATGGTCTGCAATTCAAAACTTTCTACCCTAATTTGAAAGCTGGCTCTAGGTGTGAGTCTGAATACAAAATAAGCAGCCAGAGCAAGGTTGAAAAATGCTTCTTCTGACAATCTTGTTGTAAAATTGTTCACTTTTTCCTCTTTCTGGATCAATGAATACATAGTACTTTATGTGATAAAAATTATTCTAAGTTTCAAGATCACTTTTGGTAATTAATCAAAACTTTGTTGGCTTGGATTTTTTTTTTACTAGAAAGGGAAATATTCCCAAAGTTTTTGAGGTATGTTCTTCTCATGAACAGAGATTAGAAAAGTTATTGTCTTAGGACGACTCTTTACCAGCTAAGAGGCAAATGATATGAGTTTTCATTTTTCAAATTTTATGTGTAAGGTACAAAATTCATTGAGAGGAGCAATATTCTGCCAGTATGATCCCTTAGTAAACAAGCTTTCAGAAAAACTGTGATAAATAAAGTATCTGATAGATAAATGAATGCCATGAAAGCTAATGCTCTGCTTAATGGATGCACAACTTCACCAGCATCCATTAATTTGTATATGAATAACCTGTAAGTGTAGGTGGTCCTTGAGACAATTACATTTCAGCTAAGCATGACATGAAGAGCGCACAATGAAACAGCCTCCTTGAGGATGCCATAATGGTGAACAACAGGACAGATAATCATGAAGGATTATCTTACTGGCTCATAAATCCAGATCAATTCTGACAAGGCTCAGCTCTGGGGATGACAAACCTCCTCTTTCTCTCGTGATGTTGACTCTCAGATGCCAGGCTAATGATCGTACTCCATTAAGGTTTTTCTAGTGCCATCATTTCATGGCGTCTTGTTTGAATGTTTGTGTTCATCTTCTTTCAACTTTTCATGCCTTGCAGTTCTGCAAACTCTTTCCCCAGTGAGCAATCTGAATTTCTAGACTTACTATTGTTTCTAGCATATTCTACCTAGTCAATAAACAGTCATTCCATTCTCTTTAGAGGCAAAAGTTGTGTGTTTAGTTAGGAATAATTAAAATACAATAACAAATCAAAGGGGAACCCCACTCCCAAGTGTTACTGACATTAGAGAAAGATGGTTACTATTCTTGTTAATTTATCTAACTGATTACTTTTTATATTGATAGGGCTCAGAGTAAGACTTCCAAGAGTTGTTTTTCTTGTGCTTTCTTCTTGATGGATTTTTAACAGCAGTTTAGTCTAATGATCAGATCATTGTAAAAAGTTTCAGAAGGGATTTTCAGAGTTTTTAATGTATTAAATTATATCTGATTATTCCATGTCCTCTTACCCATGCATATTGCATCTATTTAAAGAGAGGATGTTTTCAAACACAATGTTAAAGGTAGAGGAACCCTGCCATGTCACTTGTTAGTAAAGATCTTACACATCATTCCTACCTTATTCATGTGGCTAGATAGTCTGCGTTTTATCACTTACTCTGTGCTGCCCTTCATTTTCTCACCAGTGAATTTCTTTGTCCTTGTGCTGCCAAGCTGCCTGCCTTTCATAGGCCTTTCAGCAGTACCTCCCTGACATTCCTCTTTTGCCTAATCAAAGCAACTTGAATATGTATATATTGTAGTTTATAATAGATACTAATCTGCTGATCAACAAGTTACCAGCAGTAAGGCTTCCCGTAGTCCTTTTTCTTCTAAAGTGGCTTGAGGTTTGTATATGTAGATAATAATGTCTAACCAGAGTTAGGCAGATAGTGTATTACTGCCTCCTATAAGTCAGTGGATATTTGTGACTGATCCAGTGGGTAAAAGCTTTGCTAATGTAGCTAAGTGCCTGCTTTCTAGAAACAAATCAATATGACATTGCAGACCTATTTTTTCCCCTCAGTTTTACCTGCCTCCTCTCTTTACCTTACCTGCTTCTATTTCTATATTAATACAAGGTCTTGGGAGCCAAACTGAGTTATAAATGAGTCCTATTGATGTGTGTTTAAAAATAAAAAGTCATATGAATCACAGATTTATGTGAAATTTTGGAAGAATTAAACCGTGAATGATTGAGCAGGTTTGGTTAGGGTACATTGAATTTTCTTTGTAGTAGCTAATATGGGCTATGTTTTGGATTTGTGCTGTAAACAGTGCTGGGTACGGAGATGTTTTTGTTACTGTTGAGTAAAGCCTTTTTTGCTCATCAGTCCACCTCACCCCACCACTGAGCAGGCTGGGGGGGCACAACAAGGACAACTGGCCCCAACTGACCAAAGGGAAATCCCAGACCATATGGCTTCATGCTTGGCATATAAAAACTGGGGGAAGAGGAAGAAAGAGAGTAAAGTTCAGGGTGATGTTGTCTGTCCTCCCAAGTCACCCTTAGGGGTGATGGAACACTGCTTCCTTGTGGATGGCTAAACAGCTGCATGCCCATGGAAAGTGTTGAATGAATTCCCTGTTTTGCTTTTCTTGCACATGCAGCTGTGCTTTACCTGTAAAACTGTCCATCTTAAGCCATAAGCTTTTCAATTTTTACTTTTCTGATTCTCTCCCCCATTTCAGAGTGAGGGGACTGAGTGAGCACCTGTGGGGCTTAGTTGCTGGCAGAGGTTAGACCATGACAATGATCTTTCTGGCATCTGTATACTTTCATTTTATTTATTTACACGCTATTAAAAATAATGCTGAAAAGAATATTAGAAAAGAGATATTTTTCTGTTGCCATTATAAAATGTAACAGGACAGGCTATAAATTTTTAAATCTTTATTAATTATGCAAACAGTAGCTTCTTCAATGTGAGAACTGGTTGAAACTGGTCAGTGAATTAGTAAAGTGAGGATTTGACCCTGTATTTCTATTGCTACTAAGGCTCTACAGTGGAAAGAAGCATATGCAAGTTGAGTCCAGTAAAACCTTTTTTGTTTACACAAGTGAAATTTTTGATCAAAAAAAACCCTTGCTTACTCATTCCACTAACTGTATTATTTCAGTTTTCCTTTTTTCTGTGTGTCAATTTTCTGAAAAGCGGAACAGCCTACACACTGCCAAGTTGAGACTATTTTTGAAAAGTCTTGGACAAGTGTGGCTTGAAAACCTTGCTAAAGGTTCCTGTTCTGGGAGCAGGAAATCCTGAAAAAAAATCCTGTCCTGAGATTTTGACAAATTGACAGCTAAACGAGGGCACATTGCTTTCCCTTGCATTCATTGCTTAGTTTTGCCTACAGGAAGATGAAATGAGGTAAGGAGGAGTCTAGAAAGCTTAGCATTACAACACAACTCCTTTTCCTTTGCATTTGCATGCAAATTGATCTAGAAATCCATCAGCTGATTCTGTTAATGAGGTCAAGAAAAACATGCAGAGTTAATCAAACCCAGATATAGTTTTTATTGGTTACCTGTCTCCGGGGATGGAAACTCAGGGCCACAATTTTTCTTCTGTGCTTTGCAGAAACACCTTGCCATAAGTGCTACTGGAATTTAATTCCATTGAAGAGCTGCCTTTCTTTTCCCTTTTGCACAGAAGTTACCCATGCATGTCAGTCTTGTCAGTTTAATTGAACTTATAGGCATGAGTGGCATGTGGTGGAATTTAATCTGTCAGTATAACAATAATAAATTATTGCAGTAGCTTTGATAAAGAAACCTGGGACTTTGTAGAGAATAGTAAGGAGTTGGGGGTTGGAAGGAAGTTTCATACAGCTTTGCCTGACAGTCAACTTCTCTGTTTTATCCATTTCTTGTCATTTTTCTGTATGTTGTAGCCTAATTATTTCTGACACTATGCCCGTCATATTCTGCATTACAGCTATTAGTCAAATAGTTCAATCTTTTCCAGTCTGCCTTTCAGACAGGATAATGTTTCTAGTTACTTTTGCAGCCCCTCTTATATTTCAACCATATTTCTTTTACTTTGAAGTGAATTGTAGAAATAAGATTTATCTTGTTGAATTCATAAAGCATATTAAGGAGGAACTTAATTTTAGTTTTGAATCTGAAAGATTAAATGACATTGGTAGTTGTGACCATGTGGTCTGAATAAAAAACATCTTTGGTTCATAAGTATTCTAAATAATTTCCTGCTGTAGTGCATAGATTTGTGAGAAGTGTGTCTGTAGAGGCCTCCCAGCTCTGAGCCGCAGCCAAAGGAAAATATTAGGGTGCTCATTTAAGCCTTTATGTAAGTGAAATCAGCACCAAGAGAGGTTTATGAGAGGTGTGATGGAATTACACAATGAAAGGCCATGTAACTGAGCAGACAATGCCTGATGTTCTGGAGAAGAAAGAGTTGCAGTACCTGGAAAAATGACACTGTTTAACAACTGCTGGCTACTGATGTAGCTTTATATTTTAAGGGCTGAGGACTCTGTCTTGGCCCCAGATTGTGATAATAGGACACAGTAACTATTTTTTTTTAAAGTGTATATACTACTTCTGAAAATGGAATGTCAAAAATAATCTAAAAATGACTAGTTCTAAATAACAAAAATTGAAAGGCACGTGGGTTTAATTAGCAACCATCAGAACATTTAGAGACCTAAACAGAGGTTTCCACATATATGTAGAAATATCCAAAGCTCTTAAATACCTCTTTGCTTCATGCCAGGTGCTAAGTGAAACAGCACCAAATAGCAAAGACATCTGAGAAGTCTGGCATTATCTGCTGTGTGTGTCCAAGGAAAATCTATTCCACAGGAAGAAGGCCCTGAGAAAATCCCTGCATTGTACTTTTCCAGTGGATGGGATGGTGATTCTGGATTCTGCCTCAACAGTTTATGCTTTTTCTGTTGTATAAACAGAGGTATGGAATGGACTCAGCCTCAGCAGAGACCAGACCAACAGCTTGTCCCTCCCTAAGGTGAATATTCTCACTGCTTGACTGCTGTGTCATGCTTCTTGATTGCTGTCATGAATTCTGTTCAGGAGTATTATTTAGATATTTCAGGGAATCAATGACTTCACAAGGGACTTCTCAAACTGTAGAGGTATCACCAAGAATACACCGGGACACCAGTTTGAATAAGTGAGCTGCTTGAGATTACCCTGAGTTAATAGGCAAGTGAAGGTCTTGGAGACAAGAAAATATGAAGAATGAGAGATAAGTGGGATTATGTAGATTAAAGTAACAATCAAAATAGACATTGGTCAGGGAGGGCTGCTTCTCTGCTGAGGAAAGCAGTAGTTCAGTAGCCAAGGCACAAATTCAAAGTTCTGAGGAAATAATTTTCTCTGCACGTATGTGTAAGAAAGGCACAACCATAGCAGTATTTGCTCTGCCAGAATGTGCAAACTTTGTATTTTCAGATTTAGGAAAAGGTCCAAACCCAAAATGACACTTCATACAAGTCTGACAGTAATAGATATCACACTGGTTTTTGCTCTGATGGAAGGAATAAATGTAAGTCTTGAAAGGCAGAAAAGTATTTCTGTTTTAGCCATACTGAGCCCAAGCTAACAGCTGCACCACTGCCAGAGATGTCAAAGAGACTGACTTTGATTTTAGTTTAGATGAAGAGAGGAAATTTTGGAATAGCAAAATAGATCCATGAATTGTCAGGAAAGAGAAGGTACTTAAATATGTGCTTCACAAGAAGAAATTGTTGTTTTTAAGTCCTGTGCCTGTCATATTCTTTGAAAAGATTTTGAAAAAGCTGTATTTTAAACCTAGATTAGGTAATGAAATATTATTTAATGTCTCTGTAGATATTAGGAAAAAAATAGGAAAGTCTGTGTTTTCCTCTTACAGAGTTGTAAAGCAAAAATAGTTCCTCCTTTTATCACTAACCTTGGTGCCAATTTGTTTTAAGTACAAAACAATCAGCCTCTCAGAATCCTAACAGATATGTATTTGAGTGCTACACATGCAAAGGTAAGGGTTTTGTTTCATATTTCATAATAGAAACTAAAGCCTTTGATAATGAGATAAGTGGTCCAAATGGGGGTTGCAAGTAATCATGTCTAACTAATTATCTACTGTAAAATCAAAAAACACAAGGGGAACAGGCACCTGCATAATGCAAGTCTTTGGAACAGATGTGCCCTTATTAATAGACATGACTTGCCTATTAAAACTCTATGGTGACAAAGAATGTTTTTCCACTTTATGAAAGATACCCTGCCTAACCTTTGGTTTTTATGTAATTATAAACACAAAAAAAACCCCTGCAGAAGTAGTGTGGCTTTCTTCTCCTCCTCATTATGCTGCAACACGATCTCTTAGCCCCCCCAAGGTTTTAAAGGTGCTGTACTTCCTACCCAATTGTCTTTGGTTGATTTTGAGGACTATGTATTGGCTGAAGACATGAAAAGTCATAGCATTCAATGGGAATGTTTGGTCAGTAAAGAAATTCAGAAATTCAAAGTCCATTGCAAACATCTGACATATGTGTTGTGTGGATGATTATGGATGTGACAAACAATGTAGTGTATGAGGGTTTTCTTAAAGATACCAAATAACACTTGCAGGACTGTATGATAATAATAATAATTAAAAAAAAAAAGTTATCTACTTCGAAATATACTACAGGGAGCAGAAAACTCATAAATTTATTCATTTGGAAAATATTTTAGAGGTTAATAACTGTCTCCTGGCCCTAACAGATTTCACTGGAGAACAGCTTGAATTTCATTCTCTATAGGTGCAGGTATACATATAACCAGATACATGTGGCTTGTCCTAGAGATTTCAATGATATTATTTACATGCTTAAGATTTGTTGCATGAATATGTATTTACAAAATAGAGGATTTAATTATTAGAGATATTGCCCATTAAATCCCCAGATACATGCAGCTAAAACTAGCCAGAACTAAAACTGAATTAATTCCTTGATAATGGTCATGAGCTAATCTGATTTGAAATATTATTCAAAGAGTTAATTTAAAATCTCAAAGATTAAAATAATTTTTTTTGAAGAGTGTGCAAAATGGGGGACATGAACACAAGAATCTGATATCAGTGGTCAGTTGTGTTGGTTTTTTTGTTCATTTTGTTTGGTTGTTTTTTTCTGTTTGATTTTTTTTTTTTTTTGTGGTACCCATGAACAACAAAACTAAAATGATATGCAAAAGCATCAAAACACTGCCATTCAGGCTGCCTAATTCTTCACCCTTAGACTTTTTTCCTTTTAATATTTTCTAGAAATACATACTTTGAGGGAGAGAATACTCTAGATATTCTCCCTATTTTTGAATTTGAGGCCAAAAAACACTGGTGTCAGAGAGCAGTTATCTGAAATGCAAGTTATCCTTTTCCACAACTGTGGAGGTGAGAGAAAAATCCTTAAAGCAAATGTAGTAGTGGGGTATTTGCATCCTTGGTCTCTCTTTTAGATTCAGCTCTACTGAGCTGAAGAATTAAATGAAGGTGAAGAATTTCAATATTCTTTTTTTTTTTACAACCCACTTCAGGGAACTGATTAACTGCTACAAACCACACACAGTGTTCAGTGTACCTGCACTGCAAATGTGGGGGATGATTTTGGGTGCATCCCAGGAGAGGATGGGCTATGCTGCTCCCCAGCCCTTGGTTATCTTAGAGTCTCATAAGTTTCACCTATCCTTTCCCTGTTCTTAAACACCATGTGGAGCTTCTTTCAGTAATGCAAACCCCTTGCAAAGTGTAGTATTTAAAAAATATTTTACTTTTTCCTCTCTAAATTGTAGAGCAAGCTGATTTCAGTTGTAAGATACAATGATCAGTTTAGAATATATAAATGGACTATGTTGGCCACAGATGTATCCATTCAGGGTAACAGAAGCCTTCCCTTTGGAATGATGTGTTACTGCTTTCTAAATTATATTTGACAGCATCAGGGCACTGCAGTGAAGCCAAAAGACAGTTGAGGTTTAGATAGTTTCCATGCCTAAAATATCTTTTCTTGACGAGTAAAGATTAGTTTAAAAGGTCAAACTGAATGTTATATCATGTACTGTAATAAGTGTAGAAGAACATTAAAATATATTCATAGAGAAAAAGAGCATGTGTTTATTCATTCAGTGAGAACAAATATATTCAAATATATACAGGAAATCTACTCCATCCATCTAAGCCTCAGACCTAAAGTACCATTAAAAAGTCAGCAGTTGTTAATGTTTATCACACAGTGGGAATGAAATTAGCTCAGCTTTTCTTTCCATTTAGGATTAAAGATATTCTATAATAACTGTATTTTTTTTTTTAATGGACCCATGGACTTAGCAACTCTCACAAGTGGCTGTGGCTACTTTTACTTTGGGAGTTGAAAGGCTGGTAGTGCTAAGTTTTGTCTGTGAAGCTAATCTGATAGCCATTGCTTAGGAATCAGAGATTCCTCCCCTTTTTACTGTTCATCCTGATAGTAGCTCTACTGCTTACCTGCTTCACATTTGACATTTTTAGGCCTGGATTAATTATTCCACATAAGGCACTGAATGATTTTTGAGATTCCCCTAGTGTATCAGCTACAATCAGGTGGAGCTGACAGCTAAAGAAATAGGACCTGCAAGAGCCCTGTGTTTTCTGAAGTGGCAGCCAGCACCCAAGTGAAGTGTCTTACAGCAACACCAGTGGCACTGTGTCAAAGTGGCACTTCGGTGTCTACTTGTGTGAGTGTCAACTGAGCCCTTAGTGACAGGTTTTTTGTGTGTAGTGAGGGGAAGCTAAGTCTCCACCTGCTTTCTTTGCCTCCCTGCTTTTGCAGACAGAAATAGCCTGCTTATCTTCAGGTCAGCACAATCCATATCACAAGAGTATCTCCAGCTGGGTATATTTGTGTGTGGCTTACCACCAGCACTCTTAACTCAAGACTATGTATTTATGCATTTTCTTTTCTGTGGCCTTTCCACTCTGTTCATTTCTGCTGCCCCCGGGGAAACATTTGCTTACAAAGATTTTTCATCTGTCATCCAGAATTCATGATAATTTTGTTGCACATTAGATTTGACACAACTATGATGAATACTCAGGGTGTTGCTTTGCCATTCTGTGAGTGCCACTTAAATTCTTGCAGTCTGTGTTATCCTGGTGACTCATTTCACTTTGATACCATTTTTTAATCGAGAAGGCTGAACAGCATGTCCTGACTTTGGTGTCTTGCCAACTGAAGTGAGCTTTGCTTTCCCGCATCACAGAAGATCCTTGCCAATAAGCAAATATGTGCAGCTGAAGGACTGAGCTGATCAAAGCAGCCCTGTCCTTTCCCACAGAGGTGGGACTAAGCTATAGAACACTGGAGAAGAAGAGCATTTCACGAATTCATGTAGGCCTTTCCTCTTCAGCCTTCTGGAAGAATTTCTTTCATCCAAGTATTTTCAGCAGTATTTTGTTTAAATCAATATGTCAGGGGATAGTAATTTCTTTCTCAGATGGGTTTTATCTTTCCTAATTCTGCTCCTGCTCCCCCATAAGTCACTTCAGAGAGTTAATTCACTTCCCCATGATTGTGTTTCCTTGTTTGTAAATAGAAAAAACCTCCACTGCAAGGCATATCAAGACCTTCAGATGAAATGAGGGCCTTTCTGAAAACCCTAAGATACTGTGCCGAGGTCGTCTGACTTAGCACATATTCTCCATATAGTTACATGAACAAAAAATATTTGTATACCACCAGAACCAGTTATTTATCTTCACAGCACATGTCAAAATGATTTCTGAATTAGAGATGCCATGCTCTGAGGTGCCAGCAATCTCCAAATAGATATACTATGTAGCCACAATTGCCCACCTGATGCACAAAACAGAAGGTGGCATTTACATTATGCCATCTACAGAAAGGTCCCATGAGTGGCTGGGTGCTCCCACAAGCATGAGGAATATACATTGACACTGCTGACTGACAAGTCACCCACACTCATAGCTAAAACTGGGGGTGGTCTTCTCTTTAAATAATGTGCATATCAGGGAGCCAGTCTGTCAGCCTGAGGAGAGTGGGAAGGCCTCAGCCCAAAGCAAGCCTCCTAGAAGAGAAGGGGAATACCCTACTTTCTGCAAAGATGATTAAGAAGTTTTTATTTGGGATATTTTCCATTTGCTCTCCTCCTCATTCATTACACAGGCAGGAAAGAGAAGCAGGGCCAAGTGTGGGTTCAAGGTTAATTTATATCCCACCCATGCGGAGCAGTCTTGTGTGCATTTACTGCAGTCATGCACACAGAAAAAGCCTTCATTCATTCCTTCTGGGACACTGAGCACTTCATCACAGCCCAGTTTGCCCAGTAATCACAGCCTGCTTACACAAACACATGAAAGCAGTTTCAAACCTGTGGGCTTGCGCTATCATTCTTGTTATTGTTCATTTAGAATAACATAATGAAATGCCTAAGGAATTTGGAGACCAGGACTGCATGTATGTGTTCACATCATGAAGATTCATGACAGTGTTGCTTGATCCCAGTGACTCAAAGTACTCAGGGGCTTGCTATTTTCTATAACAAAATAGCATCAGAAGTGTCTAGCTACAGACACACTGAAACACTCCAGGCTGAGGCCTTTCTTCCTTAGTAAGTGTAGACTGAAATGGTATGCAAAAGACAAACAGCACATAACAAAAGCATTATAAGACAGTAGAGCACATATCAAAGTTGAAAAATCAAGTTACACAGATGAGGAATTTAAGATGACCTTTAAGAGCCAGGAATGAGCCTGTGTTTTAAAACAGATGCAAAATTTGGTAGAAAAGGAAGTTGGAACAGGCTGATATGGTAAGGGAAATTGAATGTATACATCAAATACGCATTCAGTGTTCTGATTCATGACATGTATGCAGGTAAAATAAATTAACCAGCCTAATGGATGAGCATGCATCCAGTGCACCAAGTTTACAGTATTGTGAATGCCTGTAGCATTTTCCCCTTCAGCAGGTAATAAGAGCTAAGCCTTGCATATTTCTGAAATCAAGAATAGAACTGTGCTTGACATTTGTTGAGCACATTTATTAATTTGGTTTTAATTGTTGTATAAACAGATATTTCATTCTTACAGTGTGTTTTTCTAAATAGAGAGCGCAGTACAAAATTACTGTTGCCTGTGCCTGGTGTAAGGAAGGAGTTATTGATTGCAAATCTTCCTCTGTTTGTAAAGATGATTTGTATTACCTACATGTAAAAATGCAAGATTAAGCATCACCATAGCTGATTACTGAAGGCATTGGTCAAAATCAAAGCAACAGAGTGAAAAGGCTGCTTTCTGCTTGAGGGCACCATTGTTTGTACTGAATATATAGCCCTGGTGTCTTACCCTTGGGGTCAAAGCAATTAAGGCAATTCTCCCTGGGACTAATGCTTTTCTGTGCTTTATAGAAGGTGTTAAAAGCTCTGCCATGTCATGATCTGCATACACAGAAAGCATTTCTTTTCCTCAAGGTTTAGAATTAATTTATTGCGCAGGCAGTTTTTTATTATATTGGTAACGTTAACATTCTGACATGTATTGTTGGTCTTTCAGAGTCATAATCAGGTACATCTTATAGTCTCTTATCTTTAACCAAAGGTAGAACAAAATCAAACCTGCTGCTAAATTCTGTGTTTTATAGCAATATTATGCTGGTTGTACTCATAATAGCTATTCCAACGAAATGGAAGGATAATGTCTACTGAGATGTCATCATAATGAATTAATGTGAAATCTACTTAATTAGATATCTATATCCAGATTACATTTCCAAATGAAAGCCATCCTATATTTTGCATCACTTGGGTTCTGTAACAGCATTGTATAAATCACTCCCTGTTGAGTAACAGGTGTGTGATTAAGTGTCATTGAAAAAGGAATTTTTCAAATAATGAGCCTGATCCTTTACTCACATCTGACAAAAATTCAGTTGGCTTGGTGGGCAGTTGGTTTGCAGGCATTTTGTAGTAATTTATAATTCTCAGTGATAGAGGATAGACATTCCACTTACAGAAGAAAATCACTCAGGGAAATGATGAATGTTGCAGCAGAACCTGTAAATTTGGGGAAATAAATAGCTGTGGTTTCCCTTGTCAATATTCTGTCCCCATTAAAACAGTCTGGGAGTATAATAGAAGAAATAAAAAAATAAGACTTTGTAAATCAAATGTAGTACCATTAATTCACTGGGAGCTGGCGATGGGACAGAAATCATGCCTTAGTATTTCCCTTGAGTCCTGATTTCCGTGCTCAGTAACAGAACAACAGGTACTGGTCTATTTTGGTTTTGAAGCCAGCCCTTCTCAGCAGTGAGTATAAGCACAGGCACATATTTGGCATTGGGAAAGTGACACTTGTTTTATGAAGGAATAATCAACTCATTGTCTCGCCTAAAGGGCCAGGTTGTCAGTGCCCTGCACTCTCCAGCCAGCTCTGCTGAGCCCTGAAGGTGTGATGTGGGGCAAAGGAGGATGACTTCTCTCTAACCCCCAGTACAACACTGGAAGGTCGAGGCTGTGGCCTCTCCTACATCCCAGGGGCAGCAATAACTGCTGCTGCTTCTGGGACCCTGACTCAGGGTCAGAACTCTCTGCTACTTTAGAAGTGGGGTAAGTGCTGTAGGACTCAAGACCCCAAACCCATGGCTGGTGGAGCAGCCATTGAGAATAGCCATGGAGCCAATAGGCATCCCTTGAGAAAACATGCCCTGCTACCTCTTTCCACACTCAAGACAGAATTCTTCCGGCAGGGCCTTAAATCCAGTCCCTCATGCTATGCATCTGTGTAATCAGACCTGCTGTGCCTCACTGTGCACTTGTGTGTAACTGTGTCTGTGAACACATAAACTCGTGAGAAATAATCTGAAATGAGTGCTGGTAAAGACAGAGTGTAGGAACAGCATCACTAGCTACAGGAATTACCAGGGATTGGATTTTAACTCTGCCATTAACTACCTAGAAGGCTAAATGGTCAGGACTCCTTACCACTGAAACTATTCAACAGCCTGCCACTTAGTTAAGACATGCGTTCCTGATGGCCAAGGTAGAAGAGAATCCAGCCACACCTTCAACTTCATGGCCAGCAGAATGAAATACAGAGTGTGGGGTTTTTTTAATTTTTATTACCAAGGAATATGGGTCGAGGAAGGCATAGATTTGATTTGCAAAAGGCTTATTGAGTAATAAGGGCATTCTTAGAAAATAAGTTTTAAAACTGTAATCAAAACTAATTTTAAGGTAGGGCTTCTGATGCAGAAATGCCCATCTTAGCTATGTTGTAACATTGCATGTTGAATGCAAAATAGACAAAAGCAGGAGGTGGACATGAGGGCCACATGGGAAGTCACTGTCCTTGCATCTTGGACTGAGGAGGCTCTGAAAAGCCTATCTGCTCCCCTACCAAAATCCTGGAAAAGGCAGATAACAATGATTCTTATTATGCAAGAATCCCATAATAATCTAGGCTTATCAAGATGTAGTAATTAGTGCCTTTATTATAATGGAAAGATTCAATCTCCTTCTGCAATGAGAAGTTCATTCAGACAGTCTTTCCAGCAATATTAAATCTCCATTCTCTCTCATACACTGGTGCTTTCTTGGATCTTTTTGTCAGAGAAAAATTCTTTGGTTCATTGTGGAGATTGTGTTGCGGGATATCACATTCACAGGTTCCATCGAAGAAAACTTTTTTAAAACTAGAGAACAGTGAATCACATTTCTACCTAGATACTTGAGTGTGTGCAGCAATCTTACAGACAAACTCAGTTCTTCTATTAGACATTTGTCAGCAGAATCAGTGGTGCTGAAGTTTGCTCCATTTTTAAACATTCCAGACTTTCTGCTCTGCCTAAGGCAGCATTAGCATAATCTTGGTTCCTCAGCAAAAATATTTCCTTTTCCTGGTTGCAAAAGTTGTGACATTTAATGGATAATGTTTAAACATATGTATTTAGTGGATGTAGAACAGCACCACTGTTCTGCTTGCAGTGGAACAGTGGCAACTTAGATCTGACACTCAGCTTCTTTGGTAAAGGAGGGCAGGTCTTTCAGGGAAGAATTGTACACAGGCATGAATTGTTGTGGAAAAGTTATGTTGTTCTGCATTTCAGTATTTGATTTTTGAGCAAAAATATAATTAAATTATAGTTGAAATAATTAAAGTCCTTAGCTCATTCATAGTTATAGTTCTTGGTTATATATATATAGTAAGTTATAGTTCTTGGTTAAAAAAAAATATGCCCAGAAATATGCCTAAAATTTGCTCTAACTTTAAATATATATTTCCATTCCTAAGCCCAAATACAAATTCTACCAGGGAACACTTTCCCATGCCAAAGAACATTAACAATCAATACTTTACTATTGCTTGTTAAAAAGCAGCTAAGTTTGTTACTTGTCCTGTCACTCTTCTGCATTTTTCCTCTTCTTTCTCACCTTGTATCCCCCAGACCCTTTTTTGTCAGCCAAGGGGCAATTATGTGCATGTTTATTGTTATATACAAGTCAGTCTACACACGTAGCTATAAATGCCTGGGTCACCCATTTCAGGAAGCAAGGTATTCAAGGCATTTATTGCTGTATCTTTTAGTTAGAAAAAAGTTTCCAGTTTGTTTTCCCTCATCTTTATTTTTCATATGGAATATATGAAAAATATGGGGAGAGGATAAATGGCATATAAACAGGCCAATATCAAGTGATGTCCTACAGCAAGATACTTTACTGGATGATTTACTGAGAAGAGTAAAAATCTCATTGAAAGAGAAAAGGAGCCATCTAGATTTCTTTTGACATTATATTTCTAGCTAGCTGATTCCTAAGGTTGTCCAACTCCCCAGCCTCGTGTCACATCATGGCCTAGCAAGCACCTAACACCACATTATTGCCATTGTACATATCTTGCCACGTAGTTTTCACTTAATGTAGTCCAAGTACATTGAATACCAACCAAATCATGGGCTTACACATGGTTTCAGAAGGCAAGTAGCATGCTCAGACTACCAAAAGAGTGACTATCCCAAAGTTTTACATTTGAAGCAGTATAAGCAGGTGTCCTGTGTTTAACATAGTGTGTGTTGTACTGGAATTTTGCATTACAGCTGATGCCTGAAATTCTTTAGAAAAACTAATACTTTGCAGCATATTTTCTCTTCTCCTGTTCGTTTTGGTGTGACATCTCCTTTTGCAATTAGTTGGATTTGTAGCAAAACTGAAATCTGTGTATGTGTAACTTCCATGAAATACAAACTTGGTAATGTGAGCTATGAGATTTAAGTTGATGCTAGGCTGAAACTATCTTACCCTCAAAATATGACATTATTGGATTGTTTCTAAACCTGGCAGCATGCCACCTATTGCTTGAAGTTTCTGGATTTATATTACCAGTGTTTCTGAATATCTTAACAGTGCAGTTCTAGTGAGAATGTACTAAAATATAATTTGTCTGTAAATCTCCCCTGTCATATGCAAACACTAGAAGATCTTCAAGGGAATTGCTTTTTTAAAAAAAAAAAACTACAAAAAGACACATTTTGCCTAGATTATCAGTGTAAAGCTCTGTGTGTAAAATACAAAGCAGAGAAAGCATGCCCCAGAATAATTGAAATAACTTTGTCTATCAGCAGTGTAAGAATCATAATGTAAGTATTAATGCAGAAGGCACAGGGCCAGGGTCTGTCATCAGTGGCTCCACTGACATCAGGGGTGCAAGCAGGTCGAGCCAGATAATTGTCACTATAAGTGAGGGTCTGACAAAACCTGGATAGCAACGGGTAAACACGTGTCACTGAGCACTTTGTGTGAAGTTGTAAATAAGAGTTTTCAGTGCTAAATGGCAGCTTAGCAGATGGGAAGACAAGTTCCTCCCCTTACCTGGTTGCTCCTGTGAAGGGCAGTTTCTTACTCGTTCTCAGCTGTTACAACCCACCCCTGAATGCAAGGGTAAGGTTCTTATTAGTAATAGATCCCCTGGGGTGCATTAGAGTGAAACAACATGAAATGGCTAGTGTTTATATATGTGTGTGTGTATAGTGTTTATTTTAGAACAATTTGGTTGCAATGGAAAGGATATATGTAGCCATTTTGGGTATTATCTATAGCAATACAGCAATATAAAGCATAAAAATGACACTTAAGAAAATGGATAAGGGAAAGAAAGAAAGAGAAAGAAAGGATAAGAGTAGAAAGATTCCACCACCTGCGGATCCAGAAACAAGACTTGATTGTTGCAATTTTGTTGTCAAATGGTCATAGTCTTGATCCCTGGCAGTGGGGGAAGCCCACATGGAGCTGGACAGGTTAATATAGGTTCAGCTTTATGTGGGAATACCCAGGTATTGTCCCTGGAGAGGATTTTTACCCTGTCTGAAGAAACACTGTGAATCTGTTGCAATATTGTAGATCATGCTCAGTCCTCTGGTAGAAGGCCCCAGAAATTAGTCTGTGGTCACTTTGGGCATCTTTGATGGGTTATCACAAGTATGACATCTTGTAAGACAGGACAGCTGCCTCTCATGCAGTGTAGTTGAGCCAATTATGTCCCATCAGAAAGGATGAACACCTTCAGGATGACATTGACCCAATATCGCCCGTGATGGGGAGGGAGGACTTTTACAACTGAGCCAGTTGTGTAAGGGAGGACATTGGAATGATAAAAAGCAATATTCCACCTCAGCAGCATCTGCTTCTTACTGGCCTACTTGCTCATCTGGGTCAAAACCCAGAGTGTAGCCCTTGATGGTGGATGTTCACCCCCTATGCACCGGCATGGTTCCCTAGCATGCTTTTACAAATGGTTAATAGTTTGAGTAGTTACCATTAACATCACATCTGCAGAGATGCTCCTAACCCTCTGAAGGAGGGTAAGTTATGCACCAGTTTTTCATTAGTATTCAGTTTCAGTAATGTAACTCTATTAGCTGCACTAAATATCTTGATTTTTAAATTTGATTGAATATTTTAGTGAAACTGAACTTTAATGTTTTCTGAACAACACATTTGGGAAGGAAAAGTGCAGATATATTCCTGTTAAGAACTTGTATTCACTGTATTCAGCATGTGTTGAGTCAGATTCATGGGCTCAGGCATCCTCTGTCAGTGTTTTTGTATGCATGTGGATGAGTTTAAACCTGAAAGAATATGGATAATTGAGAACAATAGCTCTCAAGGAGAAAAACACATGGAGCAGCTGCTGTTGGCTCTTCTAGGAGTCCATTGGGGAACAGGTTATTCCATTTACAACTCCAGAGGAAAAGCACTTGTAAAATCTATCCACAGGACATCTAATAAAGCTGGGGCACCATTGTTTACTAGGAACACATAGCCTGAACTTCAGGATCTTGCATAAGCCCTGCTGAAGTGGTATGAGCTGATAATGCCTTGGAGAGAAGGACCTGTTTAGTATTTAGGTATCACAGTGCTCTGCAGTGAGCCAGATGAGTACCTGCATTAAAAACTCCTGGCATTCAGTTCTGACAGAGGTTCTTCTTTAGTGTATCTCTGGTAGCGTGCAGAAAAAAACAAACCTGCAAGGCATGATGCAGAGAGAAATGGTTGCCCTGGTCATTGGCTTCCCCTCCACAATGTACTCCTCTGGAAGAGATTGATCCCTGTTACAAGGTTTGTTGTTCACCTCTGACCAGCTCTGTGCTGTTGACTAGACTTGAGCAAGGAAATATTCCAGCTTGCAGCCAGGAAAAATGGTCATACAGCTCTGCCCTCTTCCAGTCACCTTCCATTTCTCTGCTGCCTGGGCTTTCGCACCAGACCAGACAGGTCACATCTATGGTCTTGCACTAAAAGTCTCAAGCAGAGGAGCATGTTTTGGTCAGTGACATTTCTGTCCTTTTGAGAGATTACCTCTGTCCTTGGGGATAATGTCCCAGGTGGAGTCACCTCCATTTCCTGGCCAGGGAGGAAGGAAACTGACCTCAAGGCTTGTCAGTTATAGCGGCTGCATTTCCAAAAGAGGGATCTCTCTGTGTGCCAGAGCTGATGATTTTTGGAATTGTTGCATGATTCAGGTGTTTTCCCACTTTTCACCTGAGACTTGAAGGGGTTGGGATTTGGCTGAGCAGACATGACAGATATCACAGTGTTGACCAAGTCTTTCAAGAAGTACATGCAGAGATAGATTTAAATTTAGATGTTGCAATCATGTTGGTACACTTTGTACTTACGTTTTTTTTATCTGCAGTCATAGTTTAAGGAAGATTTATCTGAAATCCAAAATGAATCAAAGATGACAATAGGCATGACAGATCTCACTACAGAAATAATAAAAGCCAGTCTGTGGTCAAGGACACCCTATGTGAAAAACCAAGTGGCCTCCAGCCATTCCTTTTGCGGTCACAGGCCAGCACAGGGAGAAGAAATTGAGGACTTGCTGGGTGGTACCACAGTGTCCATCCCTCCAAACATTAGAAGCTGAGAGGTGGCGTGATGTGGTGTCAACCAGCTGGGCTCAGTGGAACTGGACTGCCTTATACAACTGAGTGTAATGCCTGGCTCCACATTCATGCTTGCTGCTAGAGCACTCTTCTGCAGATCATAAATAATAGCTTCATAGCTGTTGACAAATTTCTGTGTTTTCTTCTCCATCCATCCAAACTACTTAACCTTGACATGGGAATCTAATGGGGAATAAACCTTGTAACACCTTCATTTTAAAGAATCCGCTTTGGTAACTAATTGAGGCTGGGTTATAAATTTCTTAACCTTATTTGAAACTACATCAGCTCCAAGAAAACCACAAACAAAAACTTGCCCACAGTAGGAAGGTCAGTATTTTAAAATCTTCAGATTATAGATATTTTCTTAAGGTGATCTAAACAGGAACCTGTAATTTTGGGAGGACCAAAGCTTATAAAAGCTGCTCTTTTTGACACAAACTTACTTTGACAACTGATTATAATCCTGGCTCACATTTACAGCCACTTGCACTGGCTTTGTGTATTAGTTGATTAACATAGATTTTAAAAGCTGGCTATGGAACAATTTGAATATATCTTATAATGGTCAAAATATGAAGGGAAATCTACAGTACTAGAATAGCAGAAAATGTAATTGTGAGTGGGGGAAGAATAGCTAAAAATCTTTGTCTAGAAACAAAATAATAGAGTATTTGCATGTGTGTGTTTGTAACAAATTAATGAGGAGTAAAAACTGTGATACAGAAAAGGGAAAACCAAGAAGTTTGGAAACTAAATTTCCATGATAAATTGTGGGGGGGGAGTATTTTTTTTTCATTCTAAACTTGAAGTCATAGTGTATGCATAGAGAAAAAAAGGAGCAATTGGAGCCAGGATGTTCATAAGGTTTGATCTTTAAAAAAAAGAACAAGCGAGCAAGAGAGGGAGAAATATAATAATGTTTTGAATTTGAATAACATGTTAGCTAACAGCAATGGAAAGAAACATCAATTCAGAGGGAAGGAAAGTGGCCAAAATTGCATTATGGAATATGAATCATAGAGTAGCTAGAAAGCTAAATATGTAAGGAAGAAGCAGCAACAACAAAAAGATGGACACCTTATTAGGATTCTGCTGTTGAACAAATTATCTATTCCTACAATTTTTCTACTACAAAATATAAACTCAGATCATCCAGAAGAGAATAAATAACTATATCAAAACTGACATTAAGGAAACAAAATATTTTTAAAAAATACTTTGTCATCAGCCTTGGTTGCATACACTGTTAACTTGAACCGTGCTACACTTTCTTAGATATCTGTAATGTCAAAAAAGGTGTCAGATGAGTATGAGACTGTCCTTAGTAAATAAATATTATATTTATGCCCTTTTAGCTTTTTTCTTATAAGTTGTTCTCCAGCTTTGCAAAATTTTGAGAAGCTAGCTGGCCAACCTGGTGATTATTTCTTTTCCTAAATAATGGCTCTTCTTTTGTTATCTAAACAAGGTTATTAAGTAATGCCTGTTTTGGCTGAGCTTCCCAATTCAGAGTCACCTGGATTGCCTCCAGTAAAGTATGTCACTGTCATTTTAGAAAACTCAGGTGAAATGTTTAAGTTTGGGGTTTTTTAATTCATGGCTGCACTATCCTTAATGTCTACCCTATATCTCATTACATAAGAAACCACTCTTCCTCTCTGATTTTTAGCATGTGCCTGAAGGACATTTTAGGGGTACTTTTAATCTACTTGACTGCTCTAGTTCAGCTAGTGAGAATTTTTCTAATTCTCACTAAATTCTCCAGCATTTTGTCCCTAAAGACACATAGCTTGTTTTTGTCAATCAGTTTGTTGTTTTGGAGGTTTTTTCCATTCTCATTTTTAGATTCTCTGTTGACTTCCAGTGTCTTATTTCATGTAATTATTCATCCAGTTATGTGTGGAGCTTTTCCCTGCAAGTTCTTTTCTTCCTTTTAGCAACAGTCTAGGCAGTTTCATACCTTTCACACTGTTTGTTTTCATGGTAAAATCACAAATTAGTTCTCCCAAACCAACAGCCATGGAAGAATTAAGGTTTAATATTATCACATTATTTCCTTTTTCTAAGTCCATTGGCAAAAGTAATAGAAAGTTTTTGCTGGAACTTTCAAAATGTAAATCAGACTGCAGTCAACAAATACAGGATTTTACTAATTTTTTAAGTCGTGGGACTTACCATTTTATTCCAGGCTTTTTATTCATGAGGTTCTTAACCTGAATACAAATTATTGTTCATATAGCAACCTGAATACAAATTATTGTTCATATAGCGAGCTAATAAACATTTAAGCCCAAAAATATCTCTCAAAGACCATCTGCCAGTGGTTACACCAGAGACTCGGGCAATCTTCTTTGAAAGTCACATTATGCCAAGTGGTTGCTAAAGGCATCTCTCCTGTTATATGTCCCTGTGCACAGGGCAGAGGTTCAGAGCTACCTACTTAGTTCTGTCTGTCTACAGGAGTGAATTAAGCAGGGCCAGGTAATGTTCTCAGGTGCTGGACCTGCATTATCTGGACTATTATGTTATTAGAGCCACCTTCAGAATGAATTTGGACTGCATCCAATAGGCATATAATGTTAGTAATTAAATAGTAATGGGTAATGACAATAATGTGGTAATAATAACAACAACAATAATTATGAGGATAATGTTGGTAGTTGTTGTCCACACAGAGTGTCTTTCACAGGTGTCCCCCAGCTCCCTTTATAATCTTCAGAGAATTTTGTCAAACAGTATTTCAGTTCACAGCATCTAAAATGATACAAATGTTGCACTGTATTCCACCAGCCACACATTTCTGTTATTGCACCAGGCGCAGAATTGCACCTGCACTTGCCTGGAAGGTGACTAACTAGTCAGTTCATTTCAAAAGAGTTGGGAAGAAAACTCACACGGATGTAGCATGGCCAGGCAGGAAGGAGGAGCAAACTGGGGAACCAAATCACTTGGCCAATCAGCTGTACACGCATACTTCTCTTGCCCACATGGCGATGTTGAACTTTGCTAGCCTAAGAACCTTAATGAATAGGGAAGAAAGCCAGTCTTAGGAAATGGACCATTTAATTGTCAAGAAACCAGGGCAAACAGCTTTCAGTTTTTGCTTTCCCTTTGGTTAGAAAGTTCCAGATTTTGAAGTAAATGCAGCAGCTGTGAGTGTGAAAAAGCTGAAGGAACAAGGCAGGGCTGAGATGTGTGCTGTGCTTGCATCCCGATATGCTCTCTTTAGAGGGTGACTGGGAGCAATGTTCATCAGCTCCCTGGTGGGAGGCTAAATAACATGGTGAGTTTTTAATGCTAAAAGTCTCTTGGAGTGCTCTGAAGCTCCAGCAGCACTCATAATGCCTGTGCAAACAATTCAGGGGCTTGCACAAGTGTCTAGCCTTAGGTTCATGAGCAATCTTGTTGACTTGAAGGGCACTTCTCATGCATTTACAAACAGGCACTTTCTTGTGCCTATGGGTGAAGGCAGCCAGAGGCCTCCTTCTGCAGTCACACCATGTTACTCCTGTCTTTGATGCCTACTGTGATCTCCAGAGGAAGGGTTTGCAAACACTGAGCCAAGATCAAATATGTTTACTTAGGCTGAGTATCATTACCTCACTCTGTTGGCATTTCCTTTCACTTTTTGCAAAGCCCTGCTACTCGATGAGTAAAAGCACCAGCCTGGGTAGTGGTGTCTGTGTGACAGCACAAATCTCATCCCAGCCTTCCCTTCTGGTGGTGCTAAAACAGACCTAGGATCAATCTCCCTGTCAGTAAGTGCAGGGCATATTAACACTCATATTACAAGCTATGCAGTATTACTTTTCAGCTTCACACCATTACGAGTAATTAAGGGATAATATTAACCACTTTCTGGTTTATGATTTAATCTTGTCCCCAAAGGGACATGCCACAAAACCAAAAGGAACCAGATTATTGACAGGAAAACCAGGGGTGACATTGTTCTTGACATTTCTTCTTATAGGAAGAAATACTCATCTTGGATGATTCTGAGAGCTGTTCTGTTGGTTTTAAGATAAGAAAACCACCTATTAGGAAGAAAAAAATGTCAATTTTCTGCTGACTTGCTTTTATCCTGCCTTGCTTTCAGGGCTGAATTCATAAATTGTTTACCTATGAAGTCTAGAATCCTATTTATGAAGTGCTTTATTTCATAAAAAAAATGTGTAATTGTCTCTGAGATGGCGTTTCAGTTTCAGAAACGGGATCTACTGGAACAAAACCAACAACAAAACTACTTTTCTTCACGCTGATATAGGCATGGCTTTTACAACCCACAGACTTCATCCTCAGTTTTCAAATTGCTTGTAGTTACTTTGTCGTAGATAATAACATAATGTGGAAAGTAATGGTTTATAGGTTGTTAAGAGGGAATATACCAGAGTGCTTTGATGTTGTTACTACTCACCACTAAGTGCAGTCTATCCAGATGAGACACAAAAAACTCAGACTGGTAGCAATCCAAAACTTAAAACATTATTTAAAACAGAAATTAAAAAGCAAATGAAAGGGGCCTTAAACAGAAGCTAAGTGAAAATGAGGGGCTTTCTTCCCAAAACCTAGCTCACTGAAATGAGAAAAGTTAAGATAATGTACAGTGATGGAAATCAGAACCATTCAATAAAAAAGACCAAGAAATGTATTCCCTTCCAGATGGGCAAGTGAAAGTGAAAATGAAGGTCACAAACTCAACTGTACATACTAATTAGGTCAAATTCACTAACCACAATATTCTTTCCTAGTGGAACAACCTATAATCTTAGGATGACAATTGCAGGCATGCATGAAAAAACAAAAACCCTGGAACAAAATTCCATTAAGAGCTTTGGCCTAAACAGGCATAGAGCAGTATAAAAAGTAATCCCTATTTCTTTAGTCAAATGAGTTTGCCTGAGGTCCTGCTCCACATTTCCAGCTGTGTGCTCAACAGATTTAGGCACTTCTTTTTCTTATATTTGCGTGTTGAAATACCCTCTTGGGCATGTGAACACTTGTTTGTCTCACCCTTGAGAAATAAGGGGAATGAAACAAGATGACATGTGTAGCAGATGCTTGAGTAGGGATCTAGAACTTGTGAGATACGTGTTGTGGTTATGAACAACATTTTAAGCCATTATTTGTAAAGCAGGGAAGAGTGTGCAAATGCAGGAGAGCTTCTTGTGAGATAGAGACAGGGTGGCCAAAGTGGCTCTGTATGCTGTATGTGCCTCAAGCTTACATACACTGTTATTAGAAGGAAAAAATGAGGTTTTGATTGGGTGGAAGAGGCATGAGGTGTAAAGCAGACAGAGTTTCTTCCCTTTTGGCCTTCTGAGGTATTCAAACTTGGAGTTAGAGTTCTTACCAGATAAAATTAAATATCTGAAGTGGAAAAATCTCAGTTCACATGATCAGAACTAACTTTGGAAAAAACAGTGTAAAAACAGTCATAGCTCTCAAATAACTTCCTTACAATAAATCACTAAATTTTAAACTTCTATAACCATTATTCAGCACTGTTTAAAGCCTGATTACTCTTATAGAAAAGTAGTCTGCCTACAGAATGATTGGGCCAGTGGGCTTCTGTGAGTTGTAACAGCTCAGGCTCCTTCACCAACATCATCCCAGCAGCTCCAGAAGCACTGCAGAATTTGGGTTAAGCAGAAAACTGCTTGGTGGCTCCATCCTCCTTCCCACAGACAACAAATGTTTCCTATCTTTTTATATCACATTAATCCATCTGTAAAATTCTGGCTATGTGCAGAGAACAGGGCTGGGCCCCAAATGTGCAACTTTGGGCACTATTTCCCAGCAGGATGTGTGAAAGCAGCTGGGATTTGACTGCTTGTGCACCTTAATTGAAAGGTCTAACTATTGTAAGTCTTCTTACTGCTCATATTCCCGTTGGTGTCTTCTGAATATTTGTGACATTAGGAGAGTTGGCCATAGAAAATGCAGCTTTGTGTGATCTACCTCCTGATTATTTTGTGCCATAGTAAATATTCAGGCAGAGTCAATTATAAAAGAAGGGAAGAATTAAAACCTAATGGAAGTTAATCAAAGAGAAGAACTTCCTTCAGGCTGGCCATGCGTGTCTGTAGTTTGTCTGTCATTTATAATGCTGCAGCCTCTGGTTCATAGTCAAGCTGTAATTCTGCCAATTAATGTATCCAATTAACCCCACTAATGAGCTAATCAACAGTGTAAAATCTGTGTAAAATCACTGAGGGTGTATGATGAATGGGAAATGCACTGAACTCTCACGGTATAAAAAGTGCTTTATTGCACTTGTTAAAGTGGCACAGTGTTCTCCCTCTCTAAAGGGTAATTTATCACTGGGGTCTGTAACAGTGCCATGCCCTGATAAGGGAGAGGTGGCAATAAACCCATCATAAAATGATTACTCAGGAATGCTGAGCAATTAAAGTGTCTCTGCATATCAGAGTCACAGGCTGGAGAGGAAAACTGGTGTTTTTTGGTGTAGGGTGCTAACAAAAGGAAGGCAGCTGCTTGAAGGTGATCCACATTTTGGGAACCAAATACATATTTAATACAAATATTTCAGTTTAGTAGTAAAGAATCTACTGAGCCACTTGCATTATGACATATGAAAATAATTCAAGATTCTGACATCATTTTCAGATGCAGTTTGCTGCAGTGATAATCCTGCAAATTTCAATGAGATCATGTGACTAGGAAAGTAATCCTCCACCCAAACACGCAAAACAGAATTTGGCTGGGAAAAAAGAATCAGATGAAACTATATTCATTTTCCTACAGTCATGACTAATGCAAAATATTGATAACAGTACTTAATTTTAACTTTTTTTTTTGTTGTTATTTTATTCAATATCCTTTCAGCAGCTCTTTTTTGAGACACAGTTTGGAGAAAAGTAGCATATTGTAAGAGAAGATTGGAAGGAAAGAAAATCAAAATACTGGCATGCAAAAAAACCTCTTGTTAAGTAAAGGACAATAAAAAGAGATTAAAGGAGTTTAAAGGAGTTTTCTTAACCTTTGAAGAAGAAAACAAACAAGAAAAGAAAATTTTGCTAGGTACAGGGGTGAATCAAATTATCCCAGATGTCTGAGAAACTATTTCAATGGAAAAAACAAAGTTAGACAACTCTTACAGAGAATTAATTTTATGTTTACCTTGTGCAATTTGATTATGTATAAGAGTAGGGTGAAATGGTTTACATGACCTGCTAGAGATCAAAATTACTCTGTAACTAAATTTGATTATTGAAGGTATTTTCCATGCAACAAGAAAACTTTTTTTTTTTAATATGCAAGAAGAAGAAATTATTTCAATAGAAAGAAAATGAAAATTAAGGGTTGTCTGGGATATTGAGGGGTACACACTATGTTAGCTCTACAGTTTATACCGTAGAAAAGAAACTAGGTTGCAATAGGTACTACTAAAAGATAGCCTTTGCTGTTCTTATGTGTTTGGGTTTTTTTAATCCAAAGGCAAGCTGAGTAATTTTCCAATGAATTATATGTTAGACAAGGTTTATAAAAGGCAGTCAAAGCATTCTGCAAAGAGAAAAACTGCAGGTCATTTTTCTTGTGGTCTTTGTGCTGGGTTTTCCCAACCGAGTTAGTGTTTTAGCTCTTTTTGATCTTCCCTGCCACTCTTGCACTGATGAAAAATAGGAGCTTTGAAATATTTTGTGCAAAGCCTAAGGATTCTCTGTTGGCATGACTGGAGGATGTGAGTCCATGCCCCAGGCTGAGCTCTGTCAGGGACTTATGTCACCCTCCCACCTTCCCTCTGCTCTTTTCCACCTTGCACTCTTACCTGGAGGAGGGCAAGGCATTAAGTGTGCAGAAAGGGTCTGTGAATTCACCCAGGCAGCCCTGGGCACTCTGCATCATCACCTTGGAGCAGCTGAGGGGCACACTGGGGCTCTGTGGGAGAGGAGCTCAGGAGGTCGATAGACACAAGGGTTTGAGAAAATTGTAGGGGGAAACCCCAATTACCTTTGGTTACTAAAAAATAGAACAATAAAAAGGGACAAACTAAAGACAAGAAGCATGTTATGGGAATGGGAGCTCACAGACAGCCTGTGAGGAAAGGAAGTTTCTATGTGGTGCACCAGCTCCAGGAGGTGTGGAGGCGTCTGGAGAACAGGAGAAGAAAGTTTGCTTTCTAGAGGCATTGATACAGAACAGGCGTGGTAATAAGAAATGTTAAGAGGGTGAGAGAAAGCATTTAAATTAAGGGGAATCTTATTTGCCAAGAAAAATCTTAAGACCTTTTACTAAATTCACAGAACAATGGTCAGCTCTACTTTACCTCCTCTGTGCCCCCAACTTGCTAGCCGAATTATCTAATTTTCTTTCTTTCTTGTAAGCTGGGTTAGTAATGCTACTGCTGTGTTGTAAATCAGAAGGAAAATCAAGGCTGTGGTTATATTGTGTGGATTATCCATATGTGTGTTCAGACACCCTACTGCCATGCAGAACTGAGATAAATCTGCAAGTTATTTCTGAAACAGGTCTTATAAGCTATTATCAATAATAATAACAACAATAATAATAATATTGTGTTGTTTGGTTGCAGTCAGCTCATCACTATGGTGACAAGAAACAGCTTGCAGTTCTTTGTTGTTTTCTGGTTTGCTGGCTTGAAAAGATTGCTACATGCTTTGAATTACTCAGCTCCCCTTTGGAAGATTTCATTGTTGTGACAAGGGATGGAAATAGAAAGTGGGACATGCCTTCTGCTGACACTAGGACAAGTGGCACGCACTTTGGGTCACCAGACACCAGCACTGTTGCTGAACCTGGGGCTGGTCTTGCTCTACGCTTCCCTGTGTTGGACAAACACTCCCGAGCCTTTGTTGTGAATTAAGCTGAGGAGCTGCTCTGGGTTAGAACTGGTTTTTGTCATTTCCTGGGTTAGTTTTAACCTAAGCCAGTTGTTCCCTTTGGCTCTTGGGGTGGGACAAGAAACAGGGAGGCAGAGGAGTAGCTGGTCCGGGGAAGGTGGGAGCAGGATTCTGTCTTTGAGCACCAATGCCAGCTCATGCTAATGCTGAGCAGCCTGCATGCATGCCTGAAGCAAGCCACTATAAAAACATAATGCTGACAATTCCTGTTTGGGTTCACAGATACTACAGTGTGGTATGTTTAATACCTAGATTAAAAAAATATCACTGCATTGCACCTCCTCGCTTACCTGGGAAAATATTTGCTTTTTGAAAGGAAGCCCTGAAGGAGGGGTTTCGTATCAGACCAACAAAATAATCTAGACTTTTGAGGGTTTTTTTCCCAATGAGCTTAGTAGATGAAAGGTGCAGGAAAATTGTGTACCAAAATCTTGTATCTAGAGTCTGGTAAAACTGATTAATGACCCTGCTTGAATTTATGTCTAGTGTAAATAAATCATGTTTTTCTGAGGGTGTCTCAGGCATCACACAAGCATACACTTAAAAATATTCTCTTCAAGTTCTTTTTTTTGCCTAAAGTTACAGTAAAAAACCTATTTACGTGCCTGAGAATAGGAAATGTCGTGTTGGTGGATGAGTTATAAGCCTCCCTTTTCCTGGATTGGGAATTGGGAGCCCAATTCTGCTCTCTGTTCAACTCTGCTGAATTGAATGGCAGTGAATTGACGTAAATGAGAGCAAAAAGGCAGCTTGGGTGTGCCTTTCACAATCAATAGAAATAACTTCACACAAAGAAGAATTTTTCAAGTGTATCAGAATCAATTAAAGTGCTACTGCTACTTGAAGTACATGTGCCCATATGCAGAGTCTATATTCATTCTTCTTTCCATGAAATTTGACTTTTGGCCAGAACGTTATTAAAAATTGCGTTCTACTAACTGGAAATTGAACTCCTATTCGCATTTTATGAAATAGGAGATATTCTGCATTTCCTGTGAGTCCTGAGTGTACTTTTCTCTGTGTTAAACTCCTTTACCACCTCAGACTTAGATAATACTTTCCTCTGAATAATGCCAGCAAAAACATAGCAAAATGTAAGTCATTGTTAGAGCTCATCTACATGTCATGCTCAGTAGAGAAATACTCTGATTATTATAAAAGTGATCTACTATACTTCTCCTGTATTTTTGTGTCCATGTGCTTTGCATCTGAACAGTAAAGTGCAGTCAGTGCAATCCAATAGGTCAGAATCCTGTCCCATGCCAGGGAAAAGTTACACAACTGATAAATTCTTGAGCAGCAGTGCCAGCACTAGAGGAAAAAAAACCAACCAACCTGCTGTTCTAGCATTCCTAATTTTGAGGATCAAAACCAGGATCCAACCTAATTTTTTTAACACTTGGATTTTTTTAAGTCAAGCATTTGGTGGAATTAATCCAATATAAAACAGGTTTTAGGCAGGAAAAATATTCTGAAGCCCTTCTTACAGCTGGGTTATTCTGCATGCCATGTAAGGCATATTCCAAAACTGAGTGTACTTCACTTGCAACTTCCCAGTTGTGACTGGGACTGAAAACTTGACATTTCATGGCATTCATAATTTAGAGGTATGGTTTTCCAAAGGAAATCTTAGAGCCTTAACTAGGAAGTGTATTAAAATAAAAACCAATCAAAATTGGACTACTGTACAACTTTATTCCTCTGCAACTATATCCCTAGATTTAGCTCAAAGTGCACAGATGCCTGAGGGTCTTGAGTGATGCAGCCTGCTACAGGTCTGTGTTATGTTCCATGCAGTCCATGAAACATAACACAGACCCTATGTTATATTCTAGATGCTCCTGCATGGTTCAAGTAAAAGCTTGCCTTATACCTTTTGATATTAAAGCTTATTTTTCACTGTAGGGATCTAATTAGAATATATTCATTCTGTAAACAAGCCACTGTATGTATAGTTGAAGGAAATTTATTTTTCCTTTCAACAGCATAAGGATTTTAGTTAGCAGCTGATATGCAGAGCAGCCAACCTTGTAGAAAAGGTAAGCAGTGTGAAATTATATATGAGTTATTAATAATTCCTAATAGGAGGAAAAGACCTGACAGAAAGGGTGAATTAAATGACTGTAATAATCACAGAGATGCATTACTTGGGATTCATTTCAGCACATTTGTGATAGTCTGTAATGGGAGAGTCAACTTGTAACTCAGCAAGAAAGCATGTTCTTCCTCATTAACAATATTTCCTCTTGAATTTAAATTCTTCTGTTTCATATTCATACACTGATGCCAGTACTACACTTGTAGGATAGCGTTTTATTATAAAAATGCTTGTCTAAATACATCCATTGAACTGCAGCTCCCAAAGTATGGAAGAGCTTGTTTATGTCTCTTATCAGACCTTTATCTATTCATCTCCTTCTCCACTGAATTCTAACAAGTCAGTAAAGAATTATTTGTTAAATACTGTATAATGGCAAAAAGGTTACTGCAAGAAAAAAAAAAAAGAAAATAACATGCTGTACTGCAGAAAAATAGGGTGGGAAACTATTCGGCAATCTTATTATGCTAACCTTATCTCTCTGTTAGAAATTTTAATCCTGCTTTGATCCAGTTGTTTTTCTTACAACTGATTTTCAGATTATGGTATCTCTTTCTATGTGCACATACTTCCAGCACAGGGCTGCCTATATTCTGTTAGATAAAGCAAGATCATGTGGATAAGACTGACAGCAAAATGAAATATTTTAAAGAAAATGCTTTTCTTGTGTGCTTCTGACCTTTCTTCAAGACACTGCGTATATTTCTAGAAGGGCTGGGTCAGTCAGACAAGCACGTATGCATGTGCACACCACCATGCACCTAAGCCCAAAGTAAAGGAAAGCTTTTTGTGTAGCATAGAGGATACATAAATGCCAACAAGGAAATAAATAATGTTCATTAGAGTAAAGAGAGAAGAGCTGAGTTGAAAATTAAATTAATGGCTATGGAAGACACCTTGATAAAAGACAAGTGAAGAGAAACAATTGAAACAGGCTGAATATGATTATGAAGAGCCAGTCACAGAAACTATATGAAAGAGGAAGTATGCAAAGTATCTGTGCTGTTATGTATCAAAATTCATCATAATCCAGCATAGAGCTAAGTATAGGTATGAAATTCCACACTAGTTTACAGAGAAACCGGGACAAAGCTGAGCAACCAGGATTCTTATTGAATGACTTGTGTTCCATGACTTATACAGAAGATGAGTATGATGCTCATTGCAAATGCACATATAGTTATAAACAAGTCCTTAAAGCACAAAATTACTAAGTGAAAATTACTCTTTCTGGTTAAATTATAACACCTGTTTACAATTAATTGAAAAATACCAGCATGTGTGTAGGAATTTGGAGGTAGAGGGGAAAGGAGTTAGTTATTTACTGATTTCTTTGGTGGGTGATTTTTCTTATATTTGTTATTTTTGCACTATAATTTATCTGTCTAAATCGAATTTGTGCAAATTAATCTTAGATGATTTCCATTTCTTTATATTCCTTGGCTGGTCTCCTTCTATTAAATTGGCAGCATGCTTTCTTCTTTTGGTTTCACTTATCTGTTGAGAATTCTTTTACAAGTTTTGATGCAAACACAAACATCTCAAGAATATCTTTTCATCCAGTAATCAATTTTGCTGAGTTTTTAGATGTTCTGAAGCTGAGAATAAAGTTACCACTTATATGCATTTGAGAATAGATAGATGTATAGAATGGTTAGTTTCTCATCTGCCATAACCAGCAGATGCTGGTAAGAAACAAATAATTTGCATTCTCATCCATATCAGTGGAATGTGTCATGTCTTTAAGAGCTTTTACTGACTTTACAAAACAAAATAGCCCTATTGTTGTTGTGTTTTTTCTTTTGGAAAAAATGTGTTTTAATAACTGCTTACATGGTCTGCTTGGTAAAGTCAAAGAGCAGTGATGTGTTCCTATTTTGGAAGTTCTTTCTATTTTTCTCAGTAATCTCCTAATATTAAAGGGTTTTTTCTAGGCCAAACACCATTGGGATTATTGTGCACAATTCATTTTTGTTAGGTAGGCAAACAGAAAACCTCCTCTCTAAAGAAAATCTTTAGAGCTGGCATTCTGCTTTAAAGCTATTTTCCTCAGTGCACACAGGGAGGCAGAAAATGCACACAATCTCTTCCTCATCATTTGAGATCAAGCACGTACTTTAAAAATTACATATTTGTAAGGAAACAGGTCTCATGTTACTCCTTGAGTGGCAACAGACCATGCACTCTGCAGATGTTCCTTGGTTCAGTAATCTGAGTTATTTCAGGGGATTACTAACATTACAGGTTGTACCATTAAACTACAGATTTTCTGTACAGCAAAGTCAAGGCTGTTGAAATTGACAAAAAGAGAATATTTTATAAATTGTGCCTTATCTTGCACGGTATCACATGGGGATTTTCACTTAAGGTTCTCCAACATCATGCACTATATGATAACATTCTCAAGTGCTTTTAAACTTTAATTTATTCAAAAGGAGATTGACATTTTCTATGTTGGTCATATTTCTCTTTGAATATCTTGGGGATAGTATCCAATGAGCCAAACACTTCTATTTGGAAGCTTCAGTGATGTGGTTTAACATGTGTTTTAATAAAGAGTTGTGTCAGTACAACTATGGTACAAGACAAGTTTTCCAAGGTTATAAGTTTTGGAAAGCTTGCACATCAGAAAATATGTTCTAGCTTCAGGGTGTAGGTCTGTTTATGAAAAAAATAACAGAAAAGATGGTAGAAAAAGGAATCAGCTATTGGATTCAAGGAAAAAGGTAGGAAGAGAAACTAGAATAGACCAGTACTGGGTTTTTTTGGAGTGTGGGTGTTTTGTAGGACACACAACATTAAATCAAATCAGGAATTAGCTGAATGGGGAAAACACACATGAGAATATAGGTATGAAAAGATGAACAGGAATCATACAGGGCCCGAAGGAGATGCTGGGACTGGGCAAACAGGAAGATGAAATAACACACATAAAGAAAAGAAGTTTGTACAAATAAATAAAAATTAAGCCAAAATCCAGTGGTAAATGGGCATGGCAATGTCTGTGTAACTGGTTTGTGTCTGGCTGTAGAGAAAGAGTATACTAAGAGCTAGGGAGCAGCAAAGTGAAAGAGGATAGATGAGAAAATGAAGCTGAATGCAAGGATCTGAAGGACTGTGAAAGGTTGGGTATAGACTGTAAATTTTCAAAGGATAAATTATGTAAACCTAAGGGAGACAGATCAAAGTCTGGGGAAATGAGCAGGAGTGCCTGTGTTCACTGAACCCCTTGTACTGAGCAGCAGTAGAAGAACCAGTTCCTGTTTTTCTCTAATTTTCACTATCATGAAATATGGTTCCCCTCTCCTAATACATGATTACAATTGTTATGCACTTGTCAGTTGTGCCATCAGAGATATTTGAAGACTGGCTGGTCCTGGGCAGCTGTCCCTAGGTGAGCCTCCCTTAGCAGAGGGATTGGATCAGATGCTCTCCAGAGGTCCCTTTCAACTTTAAACAGTCTGTAACCCTGTGAGGTCGCAGCTCAGTGTCAAGCAGTGTGAAGGAAGAGCAGATTCAGGAAAATTATTTGGTTGTTCCTGGGAAATGCCATACACCCCTCTCTTTCTCTGTCCAGCCCATGCACAGGACTTTCAAAATTAAAGTGTTAAAACTTTCTTCTGGGGCATTTTTTCCATTCCTGTAGGTTAAAGGTTGAACTCTGTGATTTTAGAGATCTTTTCCAACCTTAAAGATTCTATAATATTTTCAGTTTCATAATTCCATGCTATTTGTTGACTGTTCCCTAAAAACCTGGAAAGCATAACTGGTTTAACAGAGCCTGATGGCCATAATGCAAGAAAACTACTTGTAAAGGCAAAAATACCTGCCACAATTTTCTTTGAAAATTCTCTACAAATTCATTTCCCACATTATTGATACCTTGAGCTTCACTAATCTTCAAACAAACTTAGAATCCCAAAAGTCACACAATGTCTGCATTATCTATTTAGAAGCATAGTAGCTACCTTGATTTAACATCTTTCCTAAGAATTTCTATTTTTGCAGTTTAGAGAGAGCCGCTAACATTTCTCTCTGCAGTCAGCAATAAGAACCATATAAAGTAGATGCTAAAAGCACTGCATTTTTCGTAATACAATACATATGAAAATAACCTCCACAATTTGATCATGTACCTATTGAGAATTTATGGAGACAAGTGCCTTCAATCTCTGGAAGAGCAATAAATATTTACATATTTAAGGGAGTGCTAACAACATGATAAGGGTTGTATTGACGTATAGACAGGATTTGGTTTTGCCCGCTCATTTTTATCCGGAAGCCACCATCCCTTTGGCTGTAGCTTGTTCTGGTTTTGGCCCAGCTTCTGCTTTCCACTGTGTTCCCTTTTCCCCCAGTCCTGAAGCTGTGTTGCAGATGCCCACAGGAAGATAAATACTCACCACCACTGGTAATTTTCAGAGACCTTTCAGTAGCTGTTTGTAAGAACAATTCAGTGAGGCAAGGCGTCTTCTAACAAGGAATTTGATTCTTAATCACTAGGGCTTTAAGTAGGAAAAAGTAAGTGGTATCGTGGGAAAATGCCAAAGTATTATGGGCTAGTTCTAGGGAGATGTAGGGGCTCATTCTCTGCCATCTGTGGTGATTTTCACACACAGCACAGCAACCTTAAGTGGTGACATACAGCAGGAAATAATAAGTTTCAGCAAAGCTGTAGGGTAATACAGCTGCTTGAAGATCTTACCTCCACTAAATGAGGGGGGAGAAAAGGCATGACTCTTATTCATACAGACCAACAGCAAGCAAAGCAAAATTTTAGTTCTTTGTTCTTGCATTAGAACTGTTTTTTCCTCTGCCATGCTCTACTTTCCTACTCCCCTTTCAGCCTGAAGGAACAACTTTTCTCACAAATACTGACTCTGCATGCCTTGAGTCTGGTTGCATAAGTGTCCCATGAGCTTGCAAAGTATGTGGTGCTGCTGTGTACTTGCAGCTTTCAGTCGTGGTTGTACAAACAGCACTCAGTGTGAACTGCCAAGTCCAGTTTCTAGGACCATTGCACTCTCGCATTTTTAAGTGTCTAATGGTGCTCAGAAGCTCAGAGTAATTTCAGGTATGCTTATTTATATTCCTAAATGCATATAGATGGTATGTGTGTGTAATTCTCAAGAGGCATGAACTGTGCACTTGGAATGTTTTTTAAAAATTGCTTTCTGAGAAAATAGGCAGTAACTGATGGTGCTATTGACATAATTCATAAAGGGAATAGTTGATTACCTGTTTTGTAACTGAGTCAATGAATATTCATAGTTCCCTTGGTATGGAGCTGGCATATTTCAGCTAATTAAGTCTTCTGCTTAGTTGGTGCCTATGCACACTTTTTATATGATACCAAAGTATGTTTAATTGGGATTTGGCAAATAATACCAAGGAGAGTTTGCAAACAAACAAACAAAGTAGACTGCACTGCCATTTCCATAAATGGAATGATATCACTTTATGGACACCTGTATAAAAATATCACCTCATTTCAAAAGGGCCTAAAATTCACGCTATTAGGGCAGGTTTCACTTAGAAAATGGCAGGAGAAATACTTATTTTTAGATAAAACACTTATTTCAGATCTGCATACAAACTTCTACACTTAGTGTTTATAAAGGTTGTTGATAATTACTTTATCCCCTTTCCTGAACATATTTGAGGATACTATACCATCTTTGAATTAAAATTTTAGGATTTCCTTTTTTCCTTTGAGAATCTTGGATGCAAGCCAAGGTAAACTAAAGATTAGAAGTTGAGTTACTGCTTCAGTTCCTTTCTTAACTTCCTACTGTCTTTTGCTGGGAACACACATGGTGGCTGGCAAGGAGCATAGCCTGTCACAGGCTGCTCATCGCCACCTTGTTGAAAACAAGTTGCCTAATAAGGTGACCTGAGGCTAGTTTTGGGGGCTGTATCTGGGTATTATTTCAATGGCCTCACCGATAGGACATTCAGGTCCATGCCTGGCTCTTGACTGAACACAGAGTCCAGACAAAGCTGGGGTGTGACCCAAGCCAGGAACGCAGAGCTTTTGTGCTGAGAGCTTAGAGGTACCCCAATATCCAATCACAAGGAAATTATACAATGCTCTGCTACTCTGCTTCCATGGAACCTTTGCCTGGTCTCCCAGTTCTTTGTCCTGGCCACAGAAGAAGAATTTATACTTCAGTTCAGTGCCACAGTGTTCTCATGTTAATTGGTACATCAATCCAGGCACTGATTATTCCTGAATTATTCTCTTCTACCTATGAGAATGACGTCTTATTTTTTTGTCTTAAATTCCATTTCCCTCTTTTGCTAGTCCTTCCTCCACCCTATAATGTTTTCCACCCTGATGGCCTTTTCTCATGCTTTTCCTTGGTATCTGCTATTGAACAGAAGACTTACATGGGTCCACGATCCACAACAGCATCTTTATGTCTAATTGACTCATGACTCTTTTTGGATCCCATCTTTCTCTCTGACCTGTGACTGCTAACACCTTCTAAGATCAAAAGATCTAATTCTGGAGCATGGATGATTTAAAAGTTGGTTATGAAACAGAGCTTTTTTAATCAAAGTCATTGCTTCAGACCCACTCCTGGATACGCAGGGCTGGAGTCCATCTGGAGGAATACTGTCACAGGTTTAAGGGAATAAACTGTCTTTGCTCTGTAGCTGGTGGGTAAATGTTTCCATGTATACAAGCTCTAAGGCATCCACAACAATATTTTTATCAGATTAGATGTGTTGCTGAAAAAAAAGAAATCAAATGAAGCTGCTCAGAAAAATTCCCCACTCTCTGCACTAGGTTATTGTAGTGGCACTGGAGTTAGACATCACGTTAGGGAGTATGTGGCTCTTAATTCAGGTAAAACTGCTTCCTGCCAAACTCAAGTTTACTTAAGCAGTAATCAGAGCCTCATCTAGACCTGTCCTCTAAGGAATGTGTGGCTTTACTTCTAACCTAAAGTGTGAAGTTCTGACACATACTGAATTCCACTTATGATCGCAGTCATTAAAACTTTATTCAACTCAATGAAAATCAATCCTACTGTTCATTTTTTGAAATGACATGTTTTCTGTGTATGCTCTCTAATCTGCTCGGAAACACCATAGCAGTTTGCTGTGTATGAAGCTGTAAAACTATATAATCTCTTATAATAATGGCCAATATTACTTTCAAGTTCTTGATACAATATAGCAAAGAAGGAATAGAAGATAGAACATGATCTCTCTGAACAGAAAGGTCTAAACTACACTTTGAATATTTCTTTCATAAAACCACAAACAGGCTGGTTCATGTTCTGCTTCAGTAACTTCTCATGAAGAAAATACATTTAAAAACTGATGGGTGTTTTTTCCTTTTCATATTTGTTCTTTCTGTCTGTAAAGCTTTAAAAAAATGAAATCCATAAGGAAATTTTCTCTGTGAAGCTAAGAATTTGAAGCTCATTTTATCTTACCTAAACGATGATTTCATCATAAGTATGAATTAGCTATTGTGCTGTAATGGCCAGTCAGATTTAGTACATAACTCTTAATCCATGATAACCTTGAGTAGACTGTGAAATAACAGTTATGTCAAAAGAATTTGTAAAGTAGCTGTTTTTACAAATGTTAAAGCTATATCAGAGTTGGTTTTTTTTATAGTTAACCATGCTGCAGGGTGTAAAAGTAATTTTGATTTCCAAAGAAGGCACAGCATTGGGTTTAAGTATAAAATGTTTTATTGCCTCCTGGTAGCCATAGGGGACCTGGGAGAACCTTGTAATGGACTTTTAACATTTGCTAGCATTTTTCTCCCTTTTCACCTCAGTGCTTGTGAAAAAAAAGAAAATTAGGAGAAAAAAAAAAAATCTCAGTTTCTGGGGGGTAAATCAAGTCCTACCATGCCTAAAAGTGTTTAAAGCAGGGATTGAAGATTCAAACTGGTCACAGGAAAGTCAGTTGATTTGAAGTGGTCTGCAGGATTTCCCTGGTGGCTACCATGGCAGGGACTATGGAAACCATGGTGACTTCTCCAGAGACTGTCCTTTCCCTGGAAAAGTAAACAGTAAATGTTTCGTTGCCAGTATTTCTGTATTGCCTGGGACACCAGCTTCTACAAATATGTTTATACTTACCCCTAGCAAGGGCCTGCAGCAAGGGCAGCCCCATTCAGGGGATATGACAGGGGCATGCAGCCAAGGGAGTGTAATTCCTCTCTCCCAAAGAGCCTTTGAACCTCACAAGATGCGTTTCTCCTTTTATAGTGCCGTCATTTTAATTAGCGTAAGCACCGAAATTATCTGATAGCAGTATTGTAATGACCTCAGCTAATGCACTGGTTTTAGCACTGCGTTTTAAATGAGCTAATGAATCTAGATGTGGCATGAAAATATTCCACCAGGCGTTTTATGGTATTTCTGTATAGATGAAACTACAGTTACAGTAATTAAAATGTTCTTGTAAGCCAGTTGCGTTCCAGTCCTCCTACCCCTTACGAGACTATTTGGACTAGTGTTAGCTTTTACCACTGTGATTCTCAAGCATGTGTTTTTATCCAGACAAGAGCATGATCCACTTTTTGTCTAGTTTAATCAGTCTCACAGGAGACCGCCTGACCTGCTTGCCCAGAAAAGTGAGAAAATAGAAATTCACTTGATAGTCTTGTGACCTGGAGTCAGAAATCAAACTGCAGTATCTCTCAGGAGCACTAAAATTCACTTTCAAGAAGCCATGTATTTAGAGGCAGCAGCCTACGTTCCTATTAGAAGGTGAGACCTGAGACAAGTAACTCGTAAATAAAACAAATAAGGCTACTTGTATGCTGCCACTCCAAATTAATTGACTTCAACTGTTGAAGGTATTTAATGGAGTTCCTTAGATTTTGGGTTTGGAATTGTGCAGGCTGTTTTTTGTGCACTTTGCATTCTGTTTGCATTACAGATGATCAGTGAGCAGCGTGGCCACTTGCAGGTAATTTGCAATATTCTCCTTTGATTTTCACCTCTCCCATTTAGTGGAAAAGACATATGACTTTTTAGCTTGATAATAAAATACTGCTTTTTAGTGACACACATCCGAAGATACTGCTTTACTGATAGTGTATCCACTTATGGAATCAGTTATGTATCTAAAGAGGCATCTGCTAACCAAAGAAAATATTTTGTCTAGTTCTCTGTGGGACAGCAAATGTCAATCAATAGATCTGATCTAGAATAAAATGCAGTGATTTTTTTCCTGCAGAATTTAAAAGTGAAAATCCCATCTTCTTGATTTTATGGGGGTAAAGACATAGTACTGTTGAAACTAGATGAAGTATTTATGGAGTAAGGCAGTAATTTGTATTGGAGTGTCAGTATCTAAGCATTTGACACTAAACAATTAAAAGTGAGATCATAATGAAATTCTTTTCTGTCTACAGGTGGCTATTTTTTTCCATAACCTATTTGTTAAATGCTAGGAATAAGATGTAAATAAAACAGGCAAAGGCATTAAGTTGCATTACAACTGCTTTTAACTTTAATGGCATTCCCTGATCTGAAATAACCACTGTTACTTACAACTTGACCTCTTTGATCCAGCAATAACTTAGCCCCTTAAGCTAGAAGGTAACACAGTCAATTATACCTCAGCACTGTTTTCACAGGAGACTTGTCCTTCCTAATGTAGATTCAGTAAAATTGGTAATGTTTCCCATATTTTTTCTTTTGCGTAAGTAGAGTGGCAAGTGATTCCATTCATGCTTTTAAATCAGAAATGAAATAAGAATGTTCTTCCTGATCCATTAGCTATACTTCTAGGACTTAGTTTCAACTATTCTTCTCTTACTCAAGTTTACTCTTTGCTCTCCCATATGTACAAAACACACATTAAAAGACTTCACAGTTAATTCAACTATTGCCTAAAGCAATCCAGGGTGTGTTGAAAATGTGTGAGAGTGGTGCATTTATATTACAGTTGGTACAGATAAGTGCTTGTGATTTGAGTTTTACAGCAGATCCTTGCAGCCTGGTGTGGTTATGTGCACTATGACAAGAAACCTTTCAGGAATTCAATCTTTCAATCGCGTTATCTATCTGGGGCTTTCCTTCTTCTCTCACTTCTCACCAAATTAACCATGGGACATTATTTCTCTAAGTCGCTACCTGTAAAAGAATCCAGAGATCTCCTTCCACCTTTGTGCAGCAGCTCAGCTTCAGGGAAGTTTCTCAAAGCTGTGTGAGCTTCCAGGTAGCTATTTTTTGGTCTTCTCTTTGTTAAAAAGCTGACAAATAGGGCCACCAAGCATCTTCTTTCTCCATACCCTGTTAAATGTCCGTTTCTCTTGATGCAGAACATTGTACAAGGTAGAAGATGCCCAGTTTGCATCAACCTTATACTGGGATAAAATGTAGGAGTGGGTAAAGACCCTCAAAACTACCCATGGGAGCTGGGGAACCTTAGCACCTTACCAAGTATGATCAGATAGTTGCTAAGATATCAGATATGGCTGGATGTGGTGCTTTGCCTGCAGGCAACTTGGTTCTGCAGATGGGGACAGGGATGCTTCCCTCTGCCAGTCTCTGTGGAACACAGATGGTGCCCAGGGAACAGGAAGGGAACCCTCCAGTCATCCTGATCGTCTCCAAGGAAGCAAGATGTGTGTGGGAAGCATGAAGGACTCATTAGAGACAGCAAGGTGGTTTACCACTGAGAGCAGGAGACAACTGGTGGGAGAAGAGAGCATTTTTGTGAGGAAAGGGAGAAAACCTCACTCCGGGAGGAGTGGGAGTCCAGGCATGTTTGCTTTTTGCAGATTCTTGTTCTAAGTTTGTGGAAGATATTAGGCTTCAAATAGATAATAGATGAAGGGAAGAGCCAAAAGGGTGTGTAGATCAAGGGGTAAGCAAGCCACTTTCAGAAAGCTGCTTCCTTTAGAGAGAGGAAGCAACAGTAAATCTTCAAATATCGAGACTTTCTCCTTCTAAGGACGGTAATTTTAAATGCTGTTAAGCACTGGCCAGATCCCAGGACTTCAGAATTTAATATAGGGTTTGACACTTTTGAAAGTTGGTTTGTTTACAAAAGGAGCCTGTATTTTGTCTCTTACTCTTGAAAAGGATAGAAAGGCTTCAATGAACTATTGTGACCAGCCACGCTTTAGAAAAAAATACACATTTCACCTCAGTGTTGGCTGTTTCTCCAAGGCTGTCTTTGGAGTTATTTCAACTGTGATTAAGATTTCCAATTATATTACAGTTGGAAGGATAAAACACATCAATGAAAGCAGAATAAAACTTCAGGGCAACCTGAGGACAAGAAAGTAGCCAAGCCACAGGGAATGAGAAAGAAATTTACTAATAAAAATCTAAACTGTTATGAAATGCCTTTTAGTCCAGCCAGAGCAAAATGCACATTTCTATTCTTTTAATCTGGAAGGAACTGAGGCACAAGGCACTGCAATGACAAAGTGAAAGGGCAAATGTGGAGAAATGTCCTGTAAACATGGAACACAAAGAGATGTCATTTACCATGGAAAACTGTCAGAAGCCTGTTGGAAGGCAATTTTCAGTGGTCAAGTTGTATTTCTTATTTGCTTTCATTTTTGACAGGAAAAAACCTATGCTTTTCTGTATTTCTCTAGAAAGTACAATTCTGGAGGGAAGAACAATAAATTTGGGCTGAATTGGAAATATTTAGCATTTAGTTCAATTTCTGCTTCAGAATGTAGTATAGAAATAGGGTAAATAAAAATGTCATTAAAAAATGAAATTCTTTATTGAGAGAATACTTCAATATGACATTTTGACATTATAATTCCTTAGCTTTTTATTTTTTCCTTCAATAGTCTTCACCAAAATTCACACAGTTTAGTAAAGTATTTCTAATTTTGTCGGCAGAACTGCATTTTCTGATGGGAAATCCTTCCCTTAAAATTTTTGTCTTTCTCAATTTCAGTCATGTATCTGAACTATCCTTCTGCTTATGCAGAATTGCCCCCTGAAGTATATTTTACCAATGCTTTGTCCAGTCTTGCTGTAAATGACTCAGACAATGAGACTCCCCCTGAAAGATTACTCCACTGTCTATTAGATCTGTCAGAAAGATTTTCCTGAAACTCAGACTATATTTTCCTTGTCTTAATTTGGGATGTCGTGGATCAGCTCACGAAATGCAAGCATAGTAAATCTCTTGAACCAGATGGTATTCATCAGGGGGTTCTGAAAGAAATAAAGTGTAAGAGAGGGAAGATACTGGCAATAAATCATTAAAAATAGCAGCTGTTCCTTTTAAAAGGGAAAATCCAGCCTGTACTTAGAATAAAAATTATTATTCTTTTTTAACTGAATAAAAGATCAGTTTCAAGAATGGCAGCCTGATGAACTTAATCTCAGCTTCAAGGAAATTTACTAACAATCTAACTGCAGTCCAAGTATTAGATAATTATAATTTTAGACCAAACCATGGCATCTCCTACAGGGGTAAATAATGACTCTCTGGCATAAGAGAAATCTTTGGAAGAAAAACAGCCATAACTGTGTAGGAAATTTCATTCTAAAAAAAGATTTGTAACTGAATGGCTCTAACATTCTTGGATTTTTAAAGAAGTTTCTGGAAAGCAGGCTCTAGAAGAGGGGTTCATTGGAGGGGGAGTTTGCTGTTATTGAGCTGGATGATGTAAATGAAAGCTCCCAGTGTTAACATCTTGGGAGGCAGCAGGGAAGGAGTTTATCACACCAGGTGTCCAAACCTGCAGTAGTAATGTCTGTCATGATAAGATATTTATTTCACTTTAAAATGCAGTGTGCTTGCATTACAATGGGCAGGGTGAAGGAAATACACCGAGCAAATGGAGCATGAGCAAGTTAAGATTTGTGATGGTCCCTAGGTCTGATGGCAACCTTTTTTTCTTCTCAGCTTCCAAAAGAATCCTTTATTTCAGCCAGTAACCACAGGAAGTTCAGTGCATCCTGCTCTACTTTGGATAAATTTTCTATCAGTGGAATTTAATAACAAATAAACCTGTCCCTGTGAAGTTTATATCAATTATCTCATAGGTAACTCAAAATGTGTCATAAGAAGGGCATATTTCTGTTTTATTGAATGTGTATTTGTATTAAAAAGGAGGAGCAAGACAAATTGGTATTTCCATACTGAGATGGGAAATTACATTTCGTATTATTCAGATCTTATCTCAAATTATGTTAGAAATTTGGCAGGTATTCCTGGGGCTTGAACCACCTGTTGAGAAAATCTCCCTGATTAGTGTTGCCTGAGCACTGAGTTATAGGAACAGAGATAGCAGAAGTGGTCAAAGAAAGAGAAGCACAGAGATCAAAAAGCTCTTGGGAATCGTAAAAAGCCAAAGAGGACTGACAGTTTTAAAAGAATCATTCATTCATCTGAATGTTTTGGGCAAGGAAAGGTAAATTCTTTCTTTTCTTCTGTGTCATTGTGGCGCCTGCTTAGTTGGTTTAGATTTTCTCTCAGTAGGTCTCATTCATGGTGGCTCCATAGTTCTGTCTTGCTAGATCCATGTCAGCAGGACCAGGCTTCAAAGGCATCTGCGAAGCTTCCTTCCTAAAATTCATTTTGTCTGCTGTAGGCATCACACTTTCAGCCCTGACTCTGGCTGCTCACATGTCCCATCTGCATTTGCACTAAATCCCCATAGAAAGTACACTGGAATCCCTGTGTGGAGACACTGATCTACAGTCTACATAACCCAGGAGGATATATCTGAAGGCCTGCTTTATTCCTGCAGAAAGGGCTTGGGGGAAAGGGATTGTTGCAAATGCTACTCCACCAAAGGTTTTTCTCAAGAAAACCTGGAAGGCTGCCCCAGAGTCAGTACCAGCACTGTTCCTATAGCACAAATTTTACTTGTGGTTATTTTGACTTCAAAATTTTGTCAGCAGAAAGAGTGGAGAACTCCATCTAAGCATGTGAGGATTGCTACTGAAGCCTTTGGAAAAAATTTTATGTTGGCTTAACTAGAAATGTATCCAAAGATTTTTCTCACTATAAATTCCTATCTTGTACAGTAGTACCTTTTGCTGTTCAAAATAATCATTAAAAGACAGATTCTTATGACATTGCAGGGACTTTGGCACAGCACTGCAGTGTTTTACACCTGCCTGCCCTTCCACAAAGTGACAGAGCTGCAGTCTCTAGGCAAAATGTAGTTGAGATCCTGTCCCTGTATTACCTTGGCTAAGGATTCCTTCACAAAGTAGCAATTTTAGGCAGCTTGCTGAGGCACTCTTCCCTTCCCACTACTAGCTGACGACCAAATGCAAATCTCTGTAAGAAATCCAAATTCTGGGCCATTTTACACATAAATCTGAGTGTATTCTGCTTGGATTTAGTATTATTAGCACTGAAATCCATGTGCAAGGGAGCTGAACATGTGAGAAAACGTGTTCCATTTTTGTGATTTCTCAACAAGATGGCTAAATCTTAAGGAGAAACAGAACAACAAAGGAGAAAAGCAATGACAATTTCTCTTGCCAAGTGTAAAAATTCATGTGAGTTACCTGAGACAGGTGTGCTCTGTGGTCTTCTTGCAGCCCTAGTGCTGTGATTATTCCAAGTGAGAGATGATGAAAGCTATTTTTGGAAGACTATGAAACCACTTACTCAAAACCTTTGAGATTTCTCAAAATATATTTGTTTTGCTTTGCATTCATCTCTTTTTGAGGTTTGCATTTTTACAGGGTAATCACTAAACTGTGAGTGCTGCAGAAACCTTTCCTTTGCATTGTTGTAGGAGCTTAGGTTGTAAGAACTGCTTGAGATATTCAGAATTTAGCATAAAACAGCTTTTATTCCCTGTAATGATTTTTGGCATTAATTATGCTCTTCTTCCCAGAGATGTTATCTAGAATTTCTACCAACCTATCATAGTGGCAGATGTATAACACAATTGGTAGTGTTTTGGGGCATAAAAGAGGTTCCTCCTAGATCCATGGTAGGCCACTGAAGATGATAGACCATTATGCTGTTGATTTTTATTTAGAGCTAAGTTGTTCTTATTAGGTTGTGTCACTGCCTTAGTAATTAGCGTAATTTTAATCTACTACTTTGCCAATATATTACTACCATGATACAAAGCGTTGGTTCATGTCTCTTTGAAGATCACTTCCAGAGTTGTCACATCTTTTCCTTCCAGGAAAGGAAGCATTGCCTTGCTGTGGTTGGCTTGGAGTATTGTGATAGTAAGGTCCCACCCAGGTATGGTTCTTCTCCACTTAGAGCAGGTTTTCAGACACAGAATTCTCCAGAGTTAGATGTACAATACACAAATGTGGTGAAGACCTCACCACTTTCAAAGACACAGAAAAAAATCTTTGCTTGGAAAAAAAAAAAGATAGGCTTCCAATATAGGGATTATATCATGTGAAAGGAAAACATTGTGCTTTTTTGCCCTTTTTGTAGATAAAACATTAGTGGATAAAATAGGGGATCATATTCCTCTTTTGAAAAACTTACGACTTAGAGATTTGAAGAAAAATCAATGTGACATTTGAATACACTTTGAAGTTCTTTCACAGCTTGAAACTTCACAACTTTTGTCTCTCCCTTTTTTTATCAACTGTATTCATTACATTTCCATATAAAGCAGCCTCCTTGTTAAACACCATCCCTCTCCCTCTTGCTCTTTTCCTCTTGCTCACTCTCTCTTTTCCCATTTTCCCCCCTCCTGGCACTTTGCTCTCCAGGAGTACTGAACACTTTCTCTCAAAGGTAGCAACACACCATTCAATTAAAGCTCCGGCCTTTGTAAGGACAGATAATAACTTTGATCGCCGCATTTGTATAATTAAGGGACAGGCCTCTGGTTTAAAGGGGCTCCTCTCCCTCCTTTGAAACAGCGAGAGCGTGATGAGTTTTCCGCGGCACCAGCGCAGTAGGAAAGTCCCAGTCTCCTTTGGTGTGACATCTATCTGTGTCCCCCAGCCTGCTCGTCCCTGTCCCAGGGCCGGCGATTAGGCAGCACCCCGCTGGCTGCAGATGGAGTGAAGCGGAGCGATAAGGGAAGCTGCCTTTCTGCCCTGCCTCAGATCGGCACAGGGAGAGCTCCTCTTCACAGGCAGCCCCAGTGTAAGCCGTTTAAACAAGCGTGCAGGAAATATTGGGGTAATTACCAAGCGCAGGGAGGGGGTCTCCGGCTGTCAGCGGCATTGAGAATGGGTTCGAAAGCTCGCTCAGCAGATTAATTGATCCTTTTTCTGCAGCCCATCTTTTGAATAATTCTCACAGCAGCAGCACATAGCCAAAAGTTGGGAGAGTGTAGCGTGCCGAGGAGAGGTATCCTCATCCACAGACGTGCCTATTTACTGGTGTCTGCATCAGGCTTTCTTCTCCGCCAGAGCATTAAGAATTTTAGCGATAATTCATGCTTGGTAAATTTGTTTTCTGTAATAAGATCAAGTCCACAAAGGGAGATTGAAAAGCAGCACTGCCTGCGCTTCCTTATCAGCAGCGATGCCAGCTAAGTGCTGGGATTGCAGGAAGCTGCTCCGAGGGGCTCTCGCCTGCTACTTAATTCAGCTCACTTAGAAAAGAGTTCACCACAGTTTTAATTTTCAGTTTCGCACCAGCGAAGCGGCCGTCAGTTCAGTGGAGCAGTGGTGGCCAGCGGGCCCCCACGGAGAGCGGCCAGGCTCCTCTCCATCCCAGCAGGCCACTCAAGTGGAACATCGGCCAAGTGGCAGGCTTGTTGCTGGGGAGATGAGTACCAGCCTCTCAGTTCTGTCTGCCCCTGCCCTCGCTCTTCCCAGCTGGTAGAGGAGGGAAGCTGGCAGAGAAAATCTTGATGCTGTACTCACTTCTCACATTTGCCTGGCAGAGGATGCGCCAACAGGAGGGAAATGGTGTGCGGCGCATTTGTAAAGGTGCACGTGTGTCTCCTCTGTAGCTGCATTAGCACATGAGCAGGTATTCTGTGCCTAAAGCAGAGAAGGATGGGGCAGCAAGGAGAGCTTGCAAGTGGTGCTCTTCCAGGTGGCTAATATTGATTGCTCATTTAAGGAAAATAGAATAATGTTCTGTGATTTAGATGCTGTGCTGCAGAGAGGATTTCAAAACTCCTTATTAGCACTATCCTAGCAACTTGAGATAGAGCAAATGTCAAAAATGTCCTAATCTAATTTTGAATACCTATATTTGCACAGAATGATCTAGTACCTTGGCAGCTTCTGTCAGGGCGCTGTTCAATTCAGACTGCAGTTAGTTGGCACACAAATTGCTATCATCGTAAAATACAATGAAGAGAGCAATTAAAACCCATTTCTATGATGGTTGTCAGCTTCTTCATACAGGACTTTTCTAGTACTGTAGAAGCTCTCTTTAAAGCCCAAAACTGAAAAGTTGCCGTGTGTTTTCCCTGTCTCCTTTTTTTCCTGCGTTTCCTGCCTTGGTACATCTGAGAGTGTCATATCCCTCACTCTCAAAATACCAAGGGCCAGACTTTTGCAATTAAATTGCAAGCATTTGTGCAAGGGAAATTGTGTGCTGAAATTAGGTGGGTTTAAGAGAGCAAAGATCCACAACTCATGGGCAGGCAGATGTCTGATCTACCACCAACATGTGCACTTCTCTTTTGCAAGCACAGGCATCCACATGGAAAATCTGTAAGTGCTGGCATACTCAGGGTCACACTACAAGGCCCTGTGTTCTACATAATGCTCTCAGAAACCCTCATTTGTTGTTTGGTGTTAAGAAGTTTTCAAATGGAAAATTCCCCATAGTGTAGGCAGATGGAATTAACAAAATTGCTGAGACTACTGTGACTACGTGCTTGTACACCTCCAGCCTTCTGTCCTATAAAATGGTGAGAAACATGTCTGGCTGATTTCACAGGGTCTCCCTAACGTAATCTTATATGTTTTAATCCACAGGTCTTATGTTTCTTCAGCCTTAGATGTCTTGACAAAATAGAATCACAAATCTCATTTGACCCTACAAATTTCTCTTGTGTTTGCACTACAGTGCAAGACAGAAGGGTCTGGCTTCATCCCGTTCAACTGCACTTCCATTTACATCCAGGTTTACCCTTGTACCTCAGGGACTGGGGTGCCTACAGAGCTAGAAATGACAGGTTATGTCCTTTCCTGCCTGTTTTTGGTCATGGTTTGGTTGTTGTTGAGTAGCAAATGTAGGTATCTGCTCAGGCCGAAGGCCGAGGACCTGTCAGCCACTCCAGCTAGCTCCAAGGGTAGCGACAGTCACAGGATTTTACTTCCAAGGCTGTCACAGACCAGGAAAGCACAGAGAAGTACTCTTAAATACACTTAACACTAGTCATATAAAGAGATTTTCAACAGGCTAGTGGAGAAAATTTAGCTGTGCTTTTTTAAAAATCCACTTGTATCTGTGCAAATGACCGCTTGCAAGTAAACCCATTCCTAGACCCCAGAAAATGGGCTGTGATGTTTCTGTGCTGAGGGTCTGGATGCACCTGTACTAACAATGTCATGGGAGCCAATTTTGTTTTGAAAAGAATGGTTTATCTACAGCTTGCATTCTGTCGGAACATATGTGGAAATAATATTCTACTGCAAGTGTATACAGTGTAAAGGAAACCTTTGGTACTTTCTTAAAATTAATCTGTAGCTCCTGAAACGTGCCCATTCTGAGGAGAAGAAACAAGGCTTGAAAGCACTCCAAAGAACCGTGTTGACATCACAGCTGCTGTTTTTAATACCCCACTGAGCAGTGTGGTATCCTGAAAGAGACTAAAAGCCTCTGTCCATCTACTCATGCCAGATCCAAAGCAGGTGGCTGTTAGAGCTGTCTTTTTCCTGTTGCCAGGCTTTCTTTTGAGGATCCATCTTAGAGCCAAGAGCAGCCTCCAGTGGGGCTTGCACCAATTATTTACTCTACTTATATGTAGCTAATTAAGTGATAATCCTAAAGAATCAGGATACATGTGAAATAATAATTATTACTCACAAAGTACAAGCTGAGCAAATGATTTGTTTGTTTCTTTTGTGTATGCTCGTATGTGTTAAAACTGATGATTGAAAGTTTGTCACTTCACCTTGGGATGTAATTTTGCTGTCAAAATTAGAGTTAAAGATAGAATAAGTTTTGTTGATTGAGGAAAAACCCAGAGCTTTTGTTTCAGGAAATTTGTTGGTTGAACCCAGTTGTGACAATCAGAAATACTTTTGAGTTCCCTATCAATGTCAAATGCTGGAAGGACCACCCATGGTCACAGGAGAGGTTCAGAGATCAGTGGTACAGCACAGATTTAATGGCACAGCATCTCTGCAGATGTGTGATGCTCTCCTGGTGTGGCTGCTTCCAAGCCCGTTTTAGGAACTAAACCAGGAGGATGTGCCCTGCCACAGACTTTTCTCCAAACTATTCTATGGTGAGAAAGGAGCACTGAACTGCACTCCTGCATGCAAGCATGTTTTGTTACGGTGGTGTCTGCATGGATGGGGTTGGTCTTCATGTTCGAGCCATTATATTGGCAGACCCCGTTAAATGAAATGAGCTTCTTAGTACTCCTTGAGTAAGCAAAACAAGTATAAAGTGTGCTAGGATACACCTAACTTAGATTCTCAAAGTTTTTGTATAATCAGCAAGGCTGTAAAAGTGCTGCTTTTAAATTTTTAGCAACCCTTTGATACCTCTGTAGTCTCAGGTTCATTCCCAGGGTTTAACTAAAGCCAAGTTCCAGATTCTCAACATTGTCACTAGTGGGATCACCAGCTGGAAGTGGTGCAAAAGGGCACTTTCAAAGGTGATAATTTGCAACTGCTTTCCATGGAAATAACTTTCCATTTTTTTACTTTCTTCTCTTTTGTATGCTGTCTTCACTGTCTTGGAAGAAGTATGGCTGAGGACAGATATCTCAGGGGTTTATTGAATCCTGTGAGATCCTGTACTAGATAAACCTTCAGGGATTCTCACAAGATAAACTTTGTCTTCGATCTAACATAGTTGTTGTGTTGAGCCTTTTTGTTTGAATCACTTTCTTGTGTTTTGCTTTAGAATAACCTATGACTTAAGCTGTGAAGTTTTGGTGGTATTGAGAGTGTTCTTGCAGGAAGACTACCTCCTGCTGTGATACAAATGTGGTGAGCTTTAGTTTTAAATTATGAATTATTGCAATTCCTTTGATTTATATTGAACATTTTAATGTACAAAAATAAGAGGAAATGCTTTATTTCTCTTTGACCTCATGTGATGAATTCTAATGATAGGAGTTTGAGTTTTTAAAATAAAAGAGCTAAGGCCATTTAATTGCATTGTTTTCCATATTTCTTTTCCTTTTATTTCTAAATAATTTATTAGTTGTAGTTACTCTGTGTGAGAGCAGAAGGCACCCTTTCTGGAGCCAGTGGAAACAACTGCCTGTGGTTGTTATTGCTTTAGATCAAGTGCTTTAGAAAATAACCAATCCTGTGTGCAGACAGGATCTTTTACAGACATCTCAATAAAAAGTATATAGGAGGAGAGAAAAGATGGATGGGTGAACTGAGCAGAACCAAGCCTTTCAGTCTTTCTGCATGGGATGTTCAGCTCACTGACAGTTGGAGCTATACTGTGCAAATGAATTTGCAGGATCAAGACCTTAGCTAACAAGCTGTGCAGAAAGCAGGGAAAAAGATCAGTCTTCATTTTGATATAATCAGATGAAAGAAAAATATGAAACAGGTTTTTATTTTTTCAAAATAAAAAGGGAAAATAAGAAAAGGATAGGGAAAAATATAGTAGAAGAAAAAACAAAGCAGGAGAAATTAATTTAGCAGTCAGGAAAAAAACCCCACAATTTAGCAAGGAGATGCTTTTTATTTTAACATTAGTTTAAAAAGATTGATGCATATCTTTTGAACCTGAAGTTGGTCTTTCTTCTGTTATTGTAGTCTCTGTCTCTTGAGTCATGCAATGCAAATCTGTCACTTGAGATTCAATGGCTTGTTTAAAAGGACGCCCTCAGTTCTGTGGTCTCTTTGCAGAGCTCATGCAGTACCATTGAGTTTTTGACAGATCCCTGGAACAGAAGGTCTGTTTCTTCAGTGTAAAGGATAGGCCTTTTGCCCTGATCTGTGTTTGAATTCTGCTGCCCATCCAGTTTCTCTCTGCCCTCACCCCTGTCTCTCCTTGGATCATCTCCAGTTCCAGTTTCAAATCTCTGTGACAGCTATTTCAGGTAAGCACTGCCTTCCAGTGTACTGCTGGCTCAGTGCAGAAAAAAAACACAGGAGAAAGAAAAAGAGAAGGAAAAAGGCAAGACTGTTTGAAAGGAGTTTTACCATTATTTTTACTTGTAGTTGCCTTAAGGGTTATTTGTAACAGTAGTACATATAACATTTTTAGGATATGTTAAGTCATCGGCAGTGTCTTTAAATTTTATCACACAACTTGATGTGGAAACCTTGTGCATGTGTTTTACATGCTTGTAAACTGCAAACCGTCTTGCTGCAAAACAGAGGGATATGGGTAGACAACCATCACATAAAAATCTGAGTGCCACTAGTGAAGTCCCAAGTCCTTGCTGGGTACCATTTTACCCTCAGAGGAGTCTCACTGAGTTGTTTCACAAGGGCAGAATCAGAGACATGACAGAACATTGCATTTCTTCAGCATTTAAATTTAATCAGTCTTTTTGTCTCTACTGAAGACTTGAAATACTTGAAGATTTGAAATCTGAAGATTTTCAGAAGCTGATTTGTTTGGGGTTTTTTGCCTGTCTCACAGGCACCGAGTTCCTATTTCTACTTGGTTTAAGTAACTAAAATGAGTGAATGCTGTTTAGGGATGGGGGAAAGCAATGGAGTCAACCACAGAAAGATCTCCAAGTTATTCTCAAGTGTGGCCTTATATTTGATCTCTGTGAGGTTGGACATTTCAGTTTGCATCATTGTGCCATATCTCACACAAAATGATCCAAAACAAGTCAAAACAGATCAACTTCCCTTTATCTGCAGCACTAAACCGTAAAGATGCATCATCCCAGACACATCAGGTAACATCCCTCTGCTGTATAAAATCTGCCTCCCAGCAAAGGCTGTGATGAGGGAGGGGGCTCTGCAGTCCCCACACCTTTGCTTTTCTGTTTAGCAGAACCAGACATCCCACACTGTCTGCACTGGGCCAAATAGTGGAGGGATCAAGCTTGAAAAGTGAGCAGTTGTGGCCTAGAAATTATCTGGGTGAACACTAGCAATCTGCCTCCTCATGTGAAAGTAAGATAATGATAATTAGACTGAGCAGTGCATCCTTTCCACTCCACCAGCACCACCAAATACTTAAATCAGCTGGGATCCTGATGTGCTGCTAAAGAGCTTAGTCTGCCCAGTTTATGCTTTTTATTCATAACTTGCACCTTTATGTAGAGGTGATAATTTCCTAATAAATAGCAAATTCAACCCCATTATACCTGTCAGACAGTTGCAAATACCTAGAGACACTATTACACAAAAATGATTGTGTATTCTCTATTTTGGGAAAAAAACAGTGTGTGTCAGATTAATGAGGTTATGAGCAAGTGAGCAGAATAAACCAGTAAAATGTAATTAAGCCATTTAGCACTCCATAAAAACAGGAACACATAAAATAGTAATGCGAACCGCAGGGTGCAGTTACTTACCAGCCCCAGTATGTCAGTACGACTTAAAGGGGCTCTCTCTTTTTATTTTTTTTTCTGCTTTCAAGGCAAAAAAAAAAAAAAGTTCAAATCACTTTAAGACTTTAAGCTTTTAAAGTTGTCTATTTATGTGCCATCCACATTGTATGTTATGCTCTTTCTCCCTACCTGTTTCCCCCCCTTAATGTCTCCAGCAGGAGAAGGATTTTTTTTTTAAGAAATCACTTGTTATCTTTTTACTTTCCAGCTGCAGACACTCCCACTTCTTTAGGATTTGTAACCATGTTCTCCCTTATGTAGCAGAAGGTGTGAACTCATCAGGACGCAGACACGCCCACCAAAATTGCAGGGGTGTATGTGACATACTTTGGTTTTTTTTGCTTCTGGGTAAGTCACTTCATTAGGGATGCCTGGACAGCTGAGCCCTAGGAAGTGCAGGACTGCATCTAGGGAGAACAGTGAGAGGGAGTTAAGATGGAGTTAATTTTAGGACTGAAATAGACTCTCAGAGATAACCCACAGCAGGTGCAGTTCAGCAAAGATATTTTCATTGCAGAGAACAGACATTTCAAATAGTTGTTGTCTATCAAAGGTGGTAAAAGTAGATTTTCATTATGCATAAAGCCATTCTAAATGCCACTATGCAAGAGGAAATGGATCAAAGGGAGAGAGCTTAACATGCTTGCAGGGTGTGTTAGATTCACTCTAGTGGCTGGTCTTCCAGAATTTAATAAATTACTATTGCCAGGAGCTAATACAAATATAGTCCCTCATCTAGCTAGCAGTAGTAGATGTTCAGATCATGCTGATGATACCTGTGGGGAATTACAGTAAGGAATGGGAAGATGAGAGGCAGGAGGGGGAGGCACCAGTGTGTTAGCCAAGAAGTGCATCTAGAAAGGGAACTTCTGGAAGAGACACAGGATATGATGTGCCAGCAGTGGCTTGATGTGACAGATCAATGGCTCATGTCATACAGAAGCCTGGATGTAGTTATGGCCTGAGGATTTACATGCTTCATGATAACAGTGAGCTAAAAAAGTGAACTTCAGTAAACCCAGAGAAATTCTTTGGCAGGTTCTCATAGGGAGGAATACAAACACAAAGAAGGGAGTTGCAAGTTTCTAGGGGACAAAGCACAAAAAGCTGACCAGAAAACAATCCATTCCAATGTGAATAAAATAGAGTGGTTGTAATAAAACACTAGAATGCAACACCAAGAGCTATTGAATGACATGAAAATCAAACAGAAAACATAAGCAGAAACAAGGTGCTGGAGGCTGTAAAATAATACATGGCCACTCATACAAATGATCAGAAAGACTAAGGAAGAAATGGAATTACAACTAGTGATGGACATAAGAAACAACATAATATTTCTACAAATATAGTTCCTTTATGGGAGACAGGGGAAAATGCAATCTCTTGCCTAATGCAGGCAGGAGTGGAAACATTTAGCTTGTTTCTTTTTTTTAATGTTAAAAAATGATGAGCTTGTAATTACACCTCTGATACGATTAACAGTAGTTAATGAGAGGACAAGAACTCTGGCCAGATAGTCACAGGTCAGGTCAAATAACACTTAGTGTGCTGCAGTCCTTAGGCTGGCTGAAATGTACCCTTGGAGTATTTAAGAGATTAGGATGAGCTGTTGGTGGGTAGTGATTAACACTGCAAGGAAGGATGAATTCCAGAGGAATGCAAGAGGATGGACATAATTCTCACCTTTTTTTTTTTTTTTTTTTTTTAAAAAGGAGGGAGGCATAAAAGAGAAGGAGAATTAAAGACTAACAAGCTGATTTTCTATACCTTAAGAGAATGTAAAGATCTTTCCCTCACTGAGAGGCTGCAGTGATAAGATAACCCAAACATGGATTTATCAAGAATAAATCATATTGGAACAAGGCTTGGATGAGCAGCATTGCACCTCCAGTGGGTGCTGTGAGGAGGCAAAGGATGTGACATCCAGGCTTTGACACATTCCCCTGTGTCATGGCCCAGGTAGAACTACAGTCAAGGTGATGCAAAACTGAAACCAATAACACAGTGTTCCAAAGAGACCAGTGCCAAGGGCTGTCTCTGTTGAGGACTGAGAACCCTGTGCACAAATGGGAACTGGGAATAGGCTGCTCAGGTACATGGCAGAGGTGTGACTTGGTGCTCTCATTCTGCATTCCAAGGAATATGCTCCAAATGTGAGTACCCGAGGCAATAGTGGCAGCTTCACATGGAGCTTGTGCCTTCTGTGGGGCTGGCTCTTTTTAAAGTCCTCTTGTTCAGTTTTAAAGAAATGTGCAGGTCAGTGGGAGTTGCAAGTGTGTTGTGAAGAGAAAAAAGATAGCAAGGGGCACAGTTATTCTCTAAAGTTTCAAATCCTTAGTTAAGGGGCAGAAAGTTTCTAAATTCTAGGTGATGCTGACCTTTTTGAGTTTTTGGCTTCAACTTTTTAGTCATAACTTCTTTTTAGACTGTGAAAATTGAAAAGACCATTTTTTATTAAAATAGCCTGACCTCATACTTACACAGACCTTTCCTGAGTTAATTCCTGTCTTAGTTAACTAAAGAAACTCTTCTAGAGTAACCCCCAAGTTATTGATAGCATTTAAAAATTTAAGAGTCTAGTGCAGATATTTCTTAAATTGTTTCAGTCATTAGTAAAAATGTCAGCTTAAATTCTACTCCGTTTCTGACTCTTAATTCTGGATATTGTTATATAATTTTATTTTTAAAGTTTTCTTTCCTATGACATAAAGACACAGATCAAGTTACCCCTTAACCTTTTTGATAACAGACTATGTAGCTGTCCTGGAGTGGACAGGTTTCCTTTCCAATCCTCTAATGATTCTCACTGATTTTCTCTGAAGCCTCTCCAATTTATCAACATCCTTGGTGAATCACGGACATCATATTTCATTCATCATATAAACTCCCAAACATGAAGCTCTAGTGCCAAATCCAGACTTAATATAATTCCCTTCTGCTTGCCTGCAGAAATTTTCCTGTTTATTCTTCCAGGGGCAGTATTGACTCTTTTGGATGCAGCATCACGCTGGCACTTATGTACTGCTATTTGACCACTATCATTCCTAAATGCTCTCTGGGAATCCTGAAGGGAATTCCTGCTATCCTGTAAGTGTGTCCTACACTTTTTATTCCTGGATATATTCCTTTACATGTAGCTGTGTTACCACATTAAGGATTTGCTCTTTTCTGTCTAACCTAGCAGGTTTATCATCAGCCATTTTTGTGGCTTAGATTGGGATTTTCTCTGGTCCTCCAGAGCATTGGTAAAACTGCTGAACATATAAGGGCTAAAACCTGATCACTATACAGCTCTGATAAAAACTCCATCTTTCATTGATGATTCTTTAATTTGGATCCATTAAATATGTGCTGTGCTTGTTTTCCATTGCTCTAAATTCTTGGTCAAAGTCCCAGACCAGCCATCAGGTCATCTTGACTAGATGCTCTATATCATTTGTGACTTACTGAGAGGAGAGATGCCAGTCTTCAAATGGTTCTGCTGTGTGACTGAACAAAGTCGTGCTAAACACTCAAAAGCAAAGCTCACACCATACATGAGAAATGCTGTGTGTTGGGGGAGGGATCAATAATTACATTTTAGCGTTGCAGTGCAGTAGTACGTAGTTCATCTTTGACTAGTTTCTGTGAAGATCAATATGAGATTTGAGTGAATTAGTGTGGCTAAGTGTTTTCAACTCAATAGCTGTGAAATTATGATAGATACCTTAATATTACTGTATTGGCTTTCTAGAACATCCCACAGAGGTTTTGGTTGTTTTCTTTTTCTTTTAAATCACTTTACTTACATTCGCAATCCAGTTCTGAGTCAGGGTATGAATTTTCCTGACATATTTTTGTGTCTTTTATCTGCTAGACCTTCAGGCATTATCCTTAGTAGCAAATTTATTTCAAGAATGTCATCAAAATCCCACTAATATTTATGTAGCTTTCTGAAGAAATATTGTATTGTCTTCCTTGATCTATTTTTAGGACTTGAAAATTAAAATATTTAGTTGCATGGATTAATTTACATGCCCTGATTTTTTAAAATTACATGTATAAAATATCACCATGCACTGATTTATGTGAACACGGAAAAGGAAAGAATTGCTGATATTCTCACTTTGCAGACTGACCCATTTTTTACTGATATTTGAGGAGCTAAGGGCCACCAGGTGAACATATATTTTCTACTTTGAGTGTCAAAATGAGACAATTAGGTTTATGTTTGACTTTGGCATTAAGTCCTGGGTTTCAGAAAAGTGCTGAGCCTTCTCAGTGCCGGCAAGTGCCTGCAGAAGTGCATGCTGTCATCTGATAAGGACAATAAGGAGAGCATCAGCAGCATTCCTTTTTTTATTCCATCATATATAACATGCTTGTCAAACAAACTACAGCACGGTGAGGTAATGACTGCGCTGCGTGAGCAAGTTTCCGAGCAGGAGGCAAAACCCCTGGAGCAGTTCTGCTGTTCCAGGAGCGGAGCCAGCAGCTCTCCGTGGCTCTGCCTGCGCCGTGCTGTGAGCGGCCAGCGTGGGGCTCTGAACCATCCCTGCTCTGCGCCGTGCAGTCACGGCCTAGCGACAGCGTTTGCAGCTTTTCCGAGCATTGTGTGGGCTCTCGGCTCAGCCGAGGTCCCTCGAGGCCCTGGGCAGGAGGAGGAGACTTTTGTCAGGTGCCATCCTGATAAAGGATGGTTTGGTACCCCCTGCCTGGTGGAGGTCTGCGTGTTCCTCCGGCCAGGCACAGGCACATAATGGCACAGCTCGAGCTCCGGATGGAGGCGAGGAAAGAGCGTGCTGAGAAAAATAATTGAAAACGAAGCTGCATTTAAAAGTAATCAAATTACTCCTTGGGATTAAATTTTTAGAGCCAAATTTTAGCCCCCGTTCTATGGCAGTGCACTGGCAGGACTGTGTAGCTTGGCCCAGTTCCATGCCTGCGGAGAGGTTACTACTTTTCTGAGTAAATAGAACATATGAAGCCAGATTCTCACTGCTTTTATGCCTAAGTAAATGCACCCCCTTTTCAATTGAGCCTTCCTGATCTATACATATGTCTGTGAAAGAAAACAGAAAGAGAATGGCTCCACAGCTGCTAAACCAAACCATTGCTAATTCTGCTTCCAGAGTGCTCAGGGAAAGCACTGGTCATGAAAGATAAGAGAGTGTGATTACTTGGGGTCTGATTACTTCTTCAGGGATCTGGACCTGCTCTTTCAGCAACAAAGGGGCCATTAGGAGGATGAGGAGTGTAATTCCACTGTGGCATCTAAGAAATGTAAAATTACGTTGTTCAAGGACTCCACCCTTAAGAGCACCTGGGGATTTATCCTAAACTCTTTGCCTTACTGCCTTTGGACATTTTGGCAATGAGGGCAGTTACTACTACTCAAGAGTAGGAGGATGCTTTGTAAAGGAGAAGAAAAAAGATGTTCAGAGGACAGGTGTTATATCTCTGGTCTTCCAAATCACTGCAATTCCCAAGAGCCTAGTCATGGAGCTGCCAGACTTTGGTGTTCAGAAAATTTGAATCTGTCACTGAGTTGCACTGCCTGTGAGAAGATTTCAAAAGGAGCAAAACACTGCAGGTACCAACCATGAAGATGATTTTTTTGTGGTTTATATCTTCAACAGGCACCTCTGTGATTCTGGATATATATATATAAATGCACTATACACACACACATATATTTGTGTGCATGTTTAAGCTGAGCTCAAATTAATAGTTAAGCAAAGAGGGGTTAAACTGTTGGGGACAGTAAATATGTAGATGTAGAGAAATATATATCTCTATATACATATATAGATGTATATACATATATATACAGACACATATATAAATAGACTACAACTAGCAGTGACAAGTACAGAACCTGAGCTCTGTGGCACTGAGGTCTTGCATTATAACATATGTATCTGTCTTGCCTGCTCTTATGCCGAGCCCCTCCACATGCTGTTTGAAGATTTTTGTGTCATATATCCTACACTGTGCTCTGACAGTATCTAGGCACTACAGAGTGAGTTAAGAATGGACTGACACTTCGAAGACTGTCCCTTGCTGTTAGCTTAGCACTGTTTCATGTGAAAAATATCTTCAGAATGGCTGTTTCTTTCTCAGATAACAGACCTGCCTACCCTTGCAAGTGACAGCTCCATCCCTTTCACTTCAGAAAACAGAGGGCATCATTAAAATTTTGACATCCATATAGGAATGCCACAAAAAGGAAACAGTAAATGTAAATACTAGGGTCTGGTATATGTCACGATTTTAATGGAACCCACACTGTCAAAGATCTCAAAACCAACCAATTGCTCAAAAAAAATGTCCTTACTTCTTTACTATTCTGGTTCTTGAAAATTGGTAGACAGGTCTTAGAAGAATTAGATTTGTAGTGCCTCAAGGTGAGAGTCACCACATCTGTGGTCTCATTAGAGGACTTCTCTTCCTCCACAAATGCATCCATCAAAAGTGATAGGAAAGAATTCATGTAATGAAATTGGATGTGCTCATTTCTTTGGAAACTTGGTTCAATATTCATTGAAATTAGAGGAATTATTTAACCAGGGCCTTGGGCTTATTTTTGGTTTTGCAAAATATGTTCATAAGTGACAGGGCTAAAGTTTTTTTTTCAAGTTGTTTCCAGAACACAAAAGAACTTTTAAGTAATAACTTTGAGATTGCTCTAAATCCATGGGTGAAATATGACTAAATGAAAGCATTTAAGGGTATAAGAATATCAAAGTTGCTCAATCAGATCAGACCCTTTCAGGCTTCAAAAATGCCCAGATGCATGACAAGACATTATAAGGAATTGTGTACTAGAAGAGTGCAACAGTAATTTTCTTCCTTCCCTTCTGTCAGATAGGAAGAGCTCTTTACTTGAAGTATTTCCTTCTAGGTTTTGGTACTCTTCTAATAAAACCATGAAAGGTCTTATTGTCCACAAATGAATAAAGTACCTGATGCCCAATTCTGGCCTTTTCCCAAAAAATGGGTCCAAAACAGATACAGGGCTCAGCCTCTCTCTCATTAGTCTGATGGCAAAATTCCCATTATGTCTCCTGCCATTGGAAGAATCTTTTCTTTTGAGACTTAATTCACAAACTTTATCACAAAGTCAACCAAAACATTTGTATAATTTCTAAAATTTTATCGGACAAAAATTGGGAAAACTCACAAAAGTGTGGAAAATTAAAAACAGCTAAACTTTTTTTCAAAATTGTCTCACTATATCTTCATCAATTCACTTTCTAATGTGTTAAAAATTATCAAAAAAACTACTTCATTCTTTGTTAACTGGTATGCTCACTAGACAATAAACCTTTAATAATTTTTTTCTTTTGCCTTGCAGTCATATTCTTGGTCAATCCAGATTTTCCTTTATACCGGCTTCTTGTTTTGGCCAATAAAGGGGACATATCAGTCATTAAAGCATGCCTTTCATCTGTAGTTGTAAAGGACTGAGATTAAGACTGCAATATCCAAAATGCCAAAAATCCTTTCTATTACTGATTACTAATTAAGTAGTCCCTTATCAAAGGACATCCATTCATAGACGAAAGGAAATCTCATTATTGAAAGGGTCAGTAGTCATAAAATATAAATGAGAAGATAACAGTAATGCTATGTTCTCTTAGTATGCATCATATCCCACGGTGGTTTTTTACTTATAAAACATTGAACTGATTGCATACTGTTTTGCTGTGTATCACTCACAAGGACTGCTCTTGGGTAATGAACTGTAATTAAGAGGAATTGTATCTATCTCTTCATTCGAAGCCAATGATTTCCTTTCCCATTAGTTACACGCTGGAAATACAATGCTTTACAGACATAATCTTTACCATTGATTTAATTGACTCAGCTGCCTTCAGATGTTAGAGCTGTTTACCAATGGCTGTATCATTGACATGCTTTTCCTTAGTTCAGCAGTTTAATATAAACCATATTTCTTACCAATCATCAGGACAGATTATTAGATGCAGTGCTAAGCAGCCATCCCTGCCTTTGAAGAATACATGATATGTGCTTTTTTCTTTTTTTTTTCCTATGGGAAGTTTCTTTGCATTTGCATTTGAATTTGCCAAATCAGGTAATTCTCGTTGCACCTTTTTTTGTTTCTTTCTTGAATTTAACTCTGTTTCAGAAGCTAATGAAATATTAGAAGGACTCAGGGATATGTAACACCTGAGTCCTTGGTTTATGACTACTGAGATTCTGCAGTACAGGTCTGTGATGTTGAGATGAAGAGCACAGAAACTGAAGGAAGGTTTGCGCTTAACTTAAATACCCTTAACTTAAATTCCCTATGAGTCATAAAGTAAGGGTAATAGGGGCATCTTTTATATCTCACTGGAAATTCACAGTACTTTACTTAGAAATTCTGAAGCCCAGTAATGATATGCAGTGTAGACCTGCTAACATAGAGAATAATCAAGCATTTTTAAAACATGAGCTTATGAAACTGGACACGCTGTGATTTCACAGAACCATAAAACACCATGGCTTGGTAGGGACCTTAAAGATCATCTAGTTCCATACTTCTTGCCATGGGCAGGGACATCTTTCACTAGATCAGGTCTACTTCTTCCGTTTTTATTTGACAATCTTTTATCTTGGTCTTCTCTTATTGGAAGTACATTTGAGTGAAAGGGTTCATCACCTACTCTCAAAAACTCATATGGACAAAATACAAACTACAGGCTGAACAGTGTTTGGCCAGTGAGAATCATAGGATAAATCTGTCTTTTAGTGCTGTTTGCTTGCCCAAACCATTGCAAACCTCAGGCCTGTAGTTTTTCTGCCAGTCAGCACCACCACCACCATGTTAATGGTCATCAAATGTCAAGAATTGCTTTCACCTTGGAAAATACTTGGAACAAGAGGATAATGACTAAATAAAGCCTGAATCTTAGGGATAAATATGTAATTTTTGATGCAGCACAGAAGGAAGATTACCTGTATAGCACTTCCTGGGTAGGTGTGTGCACACACAGAGAGGAGTCTGTTCTCCCTCAGTCACGGTGCACATTTGTAAATGTTAAAGGCAGGGAACAGATGACTATTTAACATGGCAAAGAACTATAAAAGCATTACTGCCTCTCCTTTATTTTTCAGTCATTTAAAAAGCTTTTAATGAAGTATTGCAAACTGGCTTTTGAGGAATCATATGGTGTTTTAAATGCTTACCAAGGAAAGAGAGTACTTTTAAATATGGTATTTTAGAGCTCACAGGAGACCTCAGTTTGTTATTCAGTTCAACCTAATGCAAGCAATAGCAAGCTTACTGGATAAGGTGCCGACTTTCTGAAATAGTTTGAATTTCTAATGTCCATTACCAATTGTTTTAATATCTAGAATTCACTGCAATTTATTGTATGTGTCTGAACATTCTTTAGGAAATCAGGATAATAAGGTTTCTGGACATTATAAATGCTCTGCACAAAGTATTTTATTACTTCTCAGCTATCATCTGTTTTGAAAATATAAATTCAATGAACTCTTACAAAACAGGGATCATTAAGAGGGCAAAAATATCAGAGTGGCAAAACAATAACATCTTTCAGCCATTAATAGTCTCTGAACTGCTAGAAATGCTTCCTGCCATCTTCATTTTAGAAACCAAGGTAAGGCTAATGATGTTTTGTATCCTCAGGATCCTCAGTGGTGTCAATTGTGCAAACTCATCTCAGGAAAAGTTCTCTGGGTAGCAGAAGGAGCAGTCTGGGACCTGGCTCCTGCCATATCTTGTTATATTTATATATTTGTATATCCTGCTCCTGCCAGTGCAGTGGGGACGCTGCCTTTGCATGTCCCATTGTGCCCTGTTTGTTCATGCAGAGTCACATCCTGAAGCTGCACCAAGGCCTTGCTGGGTTTGGGAAGAGGTTATCATTAGAGCTGATTGATAAACAGTGTTACATATGACAAGTTCTGTTGAAGGTAGGAAACATTTAACCTACAAAATTTCCTCCTAATTATGGTGAGTCAGAACAGAACTTTGATTTGTTAACCATTGGGCTTTCTTGTGTCCAGGAGCTCTGGTTTTTCCTTGTGTCCAAACACAAATTAGCACAGCACAATGATGGCTCCACACGTGAGCTCACATAAGCTACAGTGACAGAAGTAGAAATAAATAATAATTGCAGCAGTACCACAGCTCCCAAACTATTTGATGCTTGCTGATTTTGGAAACCACAATAAAAATGATTTCTCACATTTCAAGCACAAGAAAAGGGGTTTGTAAAACTTAGGGAGATGTAAAAGCCCCTGTTGACCTTTGTCCTACTGGTACTGCTGAATTTAGTAGGCCTAATCTTGAGGCATCTGAGTGACTTAACCCTCTCTTGTTGTATTCTTCAAACACCACATTTACATGGAAGTTTGCCTTGGGGCAGTCGGGCTTTGGTATTTGATCCCCATGGGGTGTTGATTAATAAAGCCTGAGAGGAAAAGTTACAACAGCAGAAAATGAGAGCGAGTGAGAGTCCTTTGTAAATGGGAGTCCAGGGATCTGCAGTGATTCCGAATTACATTTCTCTGTGTGTGTGTGTAGTCAGTGCTTTGGCGTGTCAATAGCTTTTAGTGTACTTTAGAAAAGATACTCTGAACATTAATAATCTGTCAAGCTAAGCTATCTTGGCTCAGGTAATTGTATAAAAATAGTACAATCACTGTTAGAAATGAAAAGAGAAAAAAAAAACTGCATAAAAGGCACTGTAAAAGCAGGAGAAGAAAGCAAACAAAAATGATAGATATTACAGCTGAGAGCTAAGTATTTTCTTCCTGAAGGCACAATAGCAAAAATGAGTTTCTTTACAAGGCAAGATCCAAATCTGGGGCATCAGGAAATTTGAGAAGTAAGCTGTAAGCTTGACATTGGGGCCAGGCACCCAACCTCATTGCTGTGGGCTGTTCGAGAGCAAACAGAACTTTCTGCATTTTCTGTATTCCAATTCTGAAAGGGTCACTGTGTGCTCCAATAGTCCTGGCTACACAAAGCATCTGACACTTTCATCTGACCCCACATGACCTTCCTTAATGTGGAAAAGACTATTAATCTACCAATTACTGCTGAAAAGTAATAATCAGTTGTGTTACATGCATTTAATAAGACCTCCACTAAAATTTATTGATCAGTGTTTTTAACATACGCTGTCAACATTTCAATAATGTCTTTGGTAACTGAAATTGTGATATGCTCAAATTTTGTTAGTGACCTTCACTGAAGTGACTGTAATTTGGAAATACTGTGAAATCTATAAAGGGTACACTTTGCAAACCAGCCAAATCTTGAATGTGGGTTGTAATTTCCACAGCATGTGAATAGCTTAATATTTTTATTTTATTTTACCTCTGATTAGTGGTACATGGAATATTAAAGCTGCCTTTTTACAGTCAGTATAGCTAGGGGTATTTAAATCAGAACATAGATCTCTCCTCTAAGTACAAATCAGAAGGACAGACACTTAATAGTTTTGAAACATATGGTTAATAGACCTATATTTTTTATTTATAGCTCTGTGATTATTTTTTATTTTCAGTTCATAGATATTGGGAAAGGAACCTTCAGATGGTCCTTAATTATTTTGAATTTAGCTAATGAGATATGTTGCCACAGTTTCCTTCTTTTCCTTTTGTTTATGATGAGCCTGGAGTTCTAGGCTCATAATAAACAAAAGCTAAAAGAAGGAAATACACACATTCTTGATTTATCACTACATGTTATTTAGAATTTTTTTTCCTAGTTTTCCAACCACCGAGAGGGTTGGTTGATTTTTTTTTTTTTTTAATGTTTGTTCTTCATCTCCAAATTTCATTGCTGCTCTCTGTACTGGGTTTTTGAGAGACCTAAGCTCTCATTTCCACCAGAGCAATTTTGGTATGATTTGGGGACAAAAAAAGGTGAAATAGGTTGGTGTAGGAAGAAAAGGCTGAGCAGAAGTGATCAGCTGCCAAAGGCAGTGAGAGCCAAGCCCTCGGGCAGCCCCTCTGACCAGCTGGGCAGCATCGATGTCGTGCTTGCCCTCTCTATCCTGCAGGGAAACTCTGAGCTTTTGGTGACTGTCTCAATCACTGCAGCAGCTGCCTTTTACAGGAGCTGTCACATTCCCTCTGGGTTGCAATTGTGAGTAGTTCTTCTCCAGTTAGGTAATGTGAGAATTCCTTCTGCTGGGTCTATTCAAGGATTTTGAATTAAACTGTGTTTCCTTTCAATCTCCTAAATAATAGAAAAAAAGTTAATATATTGTTATGGATAAATTATCTTAGAAAGATATATATTTTGACTTTGACTTCAACAAGCTCTGCTAATAACATAGGAATGGGGAGAATGGGGTTTGACATGAATTCCAGCAAGTTATTTATAGAAATGTAAGAACAGATTTTACAATAATTAAAACAGAGTATAGGTTATGTTAAAGTAAATTAAGTCAATTTAGTCCATCATCATTTTTACAGTATTGCAAATTAACATAACAATGACAACTATGGTTGTCACTGACTTGAACAGCAGCGGTTAATCATTGCAGTTAATCATTATTAACACGTAATTCATAATGATCAATCATGCTTGACTCTAGGATCATAGTGAGCTTGTATTAAATACTATATAAATATATAATGACATTAATAACTGTCCAAAACCTAGGAAAATCAGGCCCCCATTTTCCATTTTGATGTGGTAGTATGAGCTGTTTCTGTCATGTCTCTGAGTTTGTTAGCACTTTAGTATGAACTCATCTTGACAGGCTGCATGTATATGGAAATGGCACAAATGCCCCATATTTGTCTGAGGTTGTTGTTCACCTCACAGGCCTGCTGAGTCAGGCAAAACTCTTTGCTCAGAATTGAACTGGTGCTTTGACTTGGTCATTCTCCTCCTACTCTCTCCCCATGGCATTATAGGACTTCATGGAAAGAAACCCGTGGCTTTTGAGATTGTTCTTTGTTGGACTATACCCCTTTCTGACCTAGAGATGGGGCAGCTGAGAGGTGTTTTAAAAATTTTTATTCCATTTTCAGCCTCATGAGAAGGGTGACACAATGCAGATGTATAATTCACACTATCACAATCAGAAGCCAACTATTTCTTAATTACAATACGCTGTAAACATTTCTTTTCAGCTTTTTACCACACCTTTCTGTAAATATCTTAGAGACAATCATCTAAAATTACCTCTCATGGGTCCTACTACAATGCATCTTTCATAGTTCTATTTCTCCAAATTATCTAGTCTTATTTGCAAACCTTTTTCTAGCTCCGTTTCTCTCTCAACAATATCTGTCCTATTCTATAGTGTTTCTAAGTCAGCATTTCTTATCTCAGAGTTTGCATACAGATACATACTGTGTGGGCCTTCTGTCAGGCCCTGAGAACTCTCTACAAATCCATTTCTCACAGTTCTCAGTTCCTACTCAGCTGCTAAAAGTTGCTTGAATAAGGGCTGGTTCCATGGTGCTGTGGTTTATAACTATTGCAACACTGATGTCCAGGAGCACCAGAACCTCTGAACAATAGTTTTGACAGGCTGCCTGTATGGCTTTGCAGGCTGCAGATTACCTGTATTCTAAAAGGCCATGCTCTAGACCGTGTTTTGGTCTTGTTTTTGTTTAAGAATTTCACTATTTATATGCTCATTTACCTTTCAGTGAAGAAGAAGAGCAGTGACATAAATTAAGTGAATTTTCAGAAAGCTTCGGAGTACTACTTTTCAAGTTAAATGTGCCTGGACATTTTAATGAGTCTTCTTTACATGAAAGTTGAATGGAGTGATGGTGTTTGTCTTTCCATGTGATGAAGCCCTGCTTTCCTGGTATGGCTGAGCACCTGCCTGCCCATAAGATGTGCTGAGGGAAGAATTCTTTGTTCTGCCTTGCTTGTGTGCATGGCCTTTGCTTTATCTGCTAAGCTGTCTTTGTCTCAACCCACGAGTCTTCTCAGGGTGACTTTTCTATTTCTCTCCCCAGTCCCACTGTGGAGGGAAGGAATTAACTTAATTGCCAGCTGGGGTTGTCATAGAATCATAGAATATCCTGAGCTGGATCATCCATGAGGATCATTGAGTCCAACTCCTGACCCTGCACAGAAAACCCCAAGAATGACCTCATGTGCCTGAGAGCATTGTCCAAACCCTTCTTGAACTCTGCCAGGCTTGGTGCTGTGACCACTGCCTTGGAGAGCCTGTTCAGGTGCCCAACCACCTCATGAGTGAAAAACCTTTTCCTAATAACCACACTAAACCTACCCTGACGCAGCTTCATGCCATTCCCTGAAGTTAAAATGTGACACCGTGGTTCAGACACATATTGCAACCTAAAACAAATCAATTTGTTTTATTTTCCCTTGAAAAATAAAAAGCAAATATTTCAATTGGAATTAATTTTAAATACTTTAGTTTGCTCTAAGGAAAATGGGACACAATGCTGCATTCATGTCCATAATGAACTTGGGCAATGCTTAGTTCAAAATATATTATTACAGCATACAACAGTGCTCAGAGAAGGCCAAAAATTCAACACAAAATAAAAGCATTAGAGTTTGATAGCTGTGTTATTTCTAGGCAGAGGGTAAAGACCCACTAGAGGAGTTGCTAAGTGCCCTGATACTGCAAAGGATGTGTGAAAGTGCTTTTTTCTTAACCAAACAAAATATTTCAAAAAGAGCAAACCCCTTTTAAATTCCTCCATGAAATGAAAGTCTCTTCAAGGGTAGCTTGGCAGAATTAAACCATTAATTCATCAGGTTTCAGCAGCGTCTGATCTTTGAACAGTATGCAGACTGTTTTCTGCCTGAAGGACAAGCAAAGCCATGTGACTCCTACCAGAGGATAGAGCTTAGAGCAGCAGGTAAAATTGTGCTGGTTTTGCTTCAAAACAGGCTGGGTACCAGAGCTCCATCCATTGTCATGCAATGAATTCAAAATTAGTCCTCTTTTACCACAGATGTAATTTCAATGGGTTTTTTTCAATCTTTTTTCATTCTGGCAATAATTTTTTTCCTGAGTTTGAGAATCCCTCATGAAACTGTTTTTTTTTGTGATGCTGCAGTACTTGTCCTCTGGGAAATCACACCTTGCTCTACCAAGAGCACAAGTTCACTTTTCAGCTTCGGTCCAGTCTTTGGCCAATTGTCTCTCCTGTCCTGTCAATGGCACTGCTACTTCTGTGACTGCTGTGGTCAGAGAAGGTGCTACCAGTGCAAATGATTTCTGTGTGCTCCAACCATGCACAGATTCTGAAATATGCAACATGGAAGGACTGGGAATAAGATTCTGATGTGCACCTTTTTTCTGTGGTGCCTTTATCCATCTGCACATTTTTACTGTTTAACTGTGCTAAAATGATTGATTATCTGAATTAAATTAGGAATGGATCCCATATTTGTCCTTCCATTTTTTGCTCAGAATTGCACTTAGAACTGGAGGCAGGTGAGCAGAAAATACTTGAAAAATAATGTTGCTATTAAAAAAATATTTTAAGTGTCTTTCTCCCTAACAACAAATAATTCCAAAAGTTTTCAGCAAAAAAGTAGGCTTGAAATTACCTGAGATAAAAGAAAGGCATATTAAAAGAAGATATTAATAAAAGATTCTATTAGCAATTTGGGAATTGCAACCATTGTGGGGTTTTGTTTTAAGGACCAAAAAAAAAAAAGCTCCTCAACTTCAATATTTAACTTTTCAGGTTCTGGCCTCTGAGGAAGAAATCATACACTGAGTGCCACAGCTTCCTGAACGAGGGGTGGGAAGGGCAGAACAACTTAGAGTGGAACCAAAAGCAGCTGCACTGCCAACAGGGAGATCTGCCATGGAGGGGAGGAGGGCAGACCTCCCCAGTGGCGGGTGAGTACTCCAGTGGTTTGGAGCTTCACCCAGCGTTGTAAAAAGGCCTCTTTGCTCAGCTTGCATCCAGAGCCTAGGGGATATCACCAAAACAGTTTTGTTTCCATGCTTTGGTAATGAAGGACTGAGCAGGGTTCACTGCTGTGTTTGAGGAGAGCAGCAGCAGCAGATGTACCTCTAGAGGTGTGAGCCTTGGGGGATTCTCAGTTACGGGGAGAAAAGGTCCCTTCAGGGTGAAGTGGTAGCTGGTGCCTGCTTTTGAATTGCAGTTTCAGACTGAGAGGCTGGTGTTCCTTGTAGCCCCTCTTTGCAGTGCTTTATCTTTTATTGTGTCCAGCTCTCCATCACTCAGCTCTTGCAGATTCAAGATGAAGAGGGCAGAGTGTCTTTTTAGAGTAATTTTTTTTTTCTCTTTTGATTTATTTATATTGGTCACTCTTCTGTTGATGAACTGTTACTACCAAGATACAAAGAGCAGAGTGAAGGGCTCATCAAGATTGATGCTTTCAGGAAAACTGGATTGTAAATAATAATGTATGTGTGTGTTTGCCTTGGCTGATGTGTTTGGTTACGAAGCCAGTTGGTTTCTGAAATGTAGTGAATCTGTACATTTTTCAGGATGCTCCTGTGAAGAAAATTTGAGTAGAGGTTTAAAAAGGCAGCCAAATTACTTTCTGCTAAAGAACATTTTTTCTTGCTGTGATCCTGAATATAATAATAAATTTATTTCCCTTCTGTTGTATTTTCCTTTGTGATCCTGTGAGTCTCAGAGTCTCATAAGTAGAACAATGGTGATTATTTTAGGGGCAGATGGTAAATGCAGTCTTTTTTTTTCTTTTTTACAATTGAAATAATCAAGCTTTGTAATATATGGTAGATTAATATCCTAAACAAATACAAAGTTTAAAATTTTAATTTTATATGCATTTTCTTCTCTAAAAAGCCTTAGGAATTAACTTAGGAATATGTGAACCAATTAGTGAGTATGTGAATGAGTGACATTGTCACATTGACACATAGGCAATGAGGAAAGTGTTACGCTCTATTCTTCTATTCCTCACACCATTTTGGTATGCACACAAATTACTTTAAATCCCAATGATTGTAATTCAATGAATATTATCTGCTTAAGAAGCTCCAGGCATCTGTTCAGTAAAATGTGTGTGTCTATACATGCAGCAGAACAGTTATTTTTCAGTCTTTGTTAAAGTTTTGGTAAAAAACTTAGCTATTCAAAACTGAGAGGTCTTGATAGCCAAAGGTATGAATGAGAACTGTAAAAATATGTGTATTGCCTGTGTATCCTTCTGTTTGGGTTACCAGATGATAATTTTTCCCAGATGCCAGCTTGCTGTGGGCTTTTTCATAGCTTAGACATCAGAGGCATCCTATGTAATCTCAACATTGCATTGCTCTTACAGGGATTGAATGATCTGAAAATGTAGTCCAGGGCTGGTCTTCAAAAATTCAGGTGCCTCTTATCTAGAGCTACTTATCCCTCAATACTGAGAAATATTTGCTTGATAAAGTTGAGGTGCTTGGAGTGAAGACTGTGTGAAGAGTATGTGGGTAGCACCAAGGGGAAAACTTGTGTTCAATTATTTGTGTTGGATGCACTTTGCCCCTGTCCTGAGGACCTCTCTCCCTTCTCCTCCCTGCAATTATAATTCAGTCACAACTCTCATGATTTCTGCTCTCACGTATATCATATCTCAACCATAGTTTTGGGTTCTTGGTTGTTTGGTTTTTACAGAGATATGGTGGTTGCTTGTGACCTTCCTTTGCACTCTCTTTGTCATCTTAGTCACAACTCCAGTTTTTGAGTGAGAGGGACCTGCAATATGTAAATAAAATCTGCATTACAGCTTGACCTAGATTTTATTGTTATTATCATTTATGCAAACAGCCTTCCTCACTGTTGAGTCCCTGCTTTGACAATGTGAGCTGAAAAACATCCATGGATGTAGAGCAGGAATCCTAAATTCCTCATGTTTTGCTGCTGTGTTTCTGTCAAGAGCCAGCTGCTGGGGTGTCCCAGTGTCAATTTGTGTCTGCAGCCTCCTGAGAAATGCTGTCACCTGGTGAGGCCAGTGTGGCTCGATGGGGGCACTGAGGAAAAGGGTGGCAGAACTCAAAAGCTTCCCTACAAAGTCCTGCAACCCTGTCTGGTTTGCAGCTTGGAAACTGCTGCTTGGGCTTGGGATTCAGAGGTATGAACACACTCATTTTGTTCCTTACCTGTAACCACAAAGAGACACCATTACTCTGCCTGGAGCTCTTTCCACACCCCAGCCCCATGTAAATTGCCATTTATTGGATTATTTGAAGAGCAAGACACTATCACTATCACTATCACCTTACAAGTAATTACACCTTGGACATAGTCAGAGATAACCTCAGTTATCAGACACCTGGGTTGATAAGGGCCTGCAATGAGTGATGAATTCTAAACACTCCTTTATTTCTAGTGGGCTGGCTGTTTTTTGTTTATAAACCGACAGCAATAGTGAAGGGTTTTTGACATCTGCCATTGCTGCAGCATATGTTTTCTGCAAACTTCTTGCTAAATTTTTTGTGAAAACAACTTGTTATGGTAAAATGTATTTCCTCCATACAAATACAATTTAAGGGTACTCGTTAATTTAATTGAATTCTTCTCAAGTCATCTTTCCATTTAACTCTTGTGCTGTAATAATCTAAAAAAACCCACAAATAACCCTTCTGTTCTTGTTACAGCTGGGAACAGGTTTAAAAACTGAAAGATCAGGTTCACATACTATCCATGAATTGATTCAATGAAGTTTTGAGCTAGATATCAGGGGTTTAAGGTTCATTTATTCTATTCCCCTAAATTTATGCACATTTGTAGTTATTTTCTCACATAATTTATCATTGTTCATTATCACATTTTGCTTTTAGCCTAATTTATCCCTACTTTTAATACTGAGTGTTACTTTGTATAAAAGTGGTCTCATCTGGATCTTCCCAGATGCCTTTTTCCTGCTGGGTCTCATTGTACCTGGAGAGTAGGGTTAGATGATGTGATTCAGGAAAGCTTTTACAGACTAAAGAGGTTAAAAAAACCCTGTTCAATTTCTGATTGAATAGGCTTTTAATTTTTGAAGAATTTTGGAGCTGGCAGAGCCTGCTATACTGACAAAGGCTGAGGCTGCTGTCATCTACACAAGCAAGGGCACACAGGCAGCAGAGCAAAGTTTGGCTGAAGGTTTGTGAGCTCCTATTTCACCTGAATGTGTCATGCAATCCTATTAAAAACTGTAATTATGGGCATCTTCTGGAGTCTTTTTTTTTTTTTTAACATTACTGCGAGTCTCATTCCTAAGTGATCCTCTTCACTCTGATAATCTTCTCTACTTCCAAAATATGAGAAGTGCTATCCAGCACAGGAAAGACTGGCAGAGCTTAGTTGCCTCATACAAACAAATAGACTCCTTAAATGTATGTATTACCAGAGGATTCAGACAGAAACCACAGAGACCCAAGGACCTTGGCACTCATCCTGCTTCCGAATCCAGATTTATCCAAAAAACCTGCCCTAAGGCAGACCCATCTCTGGCCTTGTTGAATTTCATGACCACCTATCTGCATGCTAGATTTTTTTCCTTAGGATAATGTGAGGTTGCTGGCACAGATCTTCAGCTCCCTTTCCTTTTCTAGAAAAAATCCCATTGATAGTGAAATAAATCACAAAGAAAATGATACTGCAAATTCTCTCTTCTTGATCCTAAACATGTTTATCTTTGTATTTTCTCCTACATGACAATATATCCCAGAGTAATTATACCTAAACAAATTAAAACAAAAGTATATGAATATTCTTCATACTAGAGTGAGTATGGAAATGGGAAATATTGCTGTAAGTATCCTTATTCCAAACTTACTTTCTTCCAACCTCTTGTATATGCTATTATACTATGGAAACATAAAGTTAATTTAGATAAGAAATTGATATGATCCATTTATGGGTCAGATTGTAAATTTGGATGTTCTTTTTAAGCTTTTAATTGTTTTTTCCAAATCACATTGTGAAAAGACAATGAATACTTTTAACAGGTAGCTCAGTAATATAGACTAAAAGCTTTCACATAATTAATATACATTTTACTTGGCAAAAAATATGCATCACAGGTCAATATTTTTTTTAATTGGCTTTTTGGAACTCAATCCCATGCATGTGTCATAGCCAGACTTAAATGTTAACTGAAATTAATATGAAGGATAGGCCTTATCTTTAGGTCCAAAGCAACAAAATCCTGATAGACATCATTTCACTTTGAGTGCCATTGTAAGACTCTCCAGTCTCACAGGTAATAAATAACAACCTGACAAGGCTCCACTTCATGCTCTAGACATTGAATCATGAAAATCAAGCTCTTAAACTTGATCTTTAATTTTCTTTCCCTTTTTTTGGCAACAGAATTTTGTTGATTTGGTGTCTAAACTCTGATTCTGGGGTTCATTTAGCATTTGAAAGTTTGGAAATCCTTAGGCTTTATTTGTTTCCATAAAGATTGATATAGGAAGAGAAAACGCTACTCTCTCCTATACCCTATACATGTTAATTGATTGTATAGTTGAACTCTATGACCTATTTATCTTCCTGAAAGAAACAGAAATGACTTTGTCACAAGCTACAGAATATATGGAGGACTGCACAGTGCTCAGTCCCTACTGCATTCTGAACAGTGATGTATTTTAGCATCTAATATTTATGTTCATTTCAACTTGTATTCTCATTTTTCATCTGCAGTGCCCTTGGTGATGGTAGAAATTAGTTTTATTATGGCTTCCTCGAAAGGACATCCATGCTTGGAGGAAAAAAAAGGGAGGAAAAAGTCATCCGGAGGCATGGGCTCCAAATTGATATGTCAGGGAGGTATATCCCTGAATTTCCTGTTGAAGTATAGTGATCCATAATCCTCTTTTGTATTATAGACTTACAAATTACCTTATTTTATGGTATGTCATGTAACTATACATGTCTTGGTATCAGAACTCTGGTTTCAAGCCTAGGCTGCAACCGTCAGTGCTGTGGAGGTCACCCTGGAAAAACAAAATAGATAGCAGTCTTGATAAGACTCCCCTTCCATCAGGCTCAGGCATAGCTGTGGCTGCCACGAGTCCCTGGAAGTCTCATGGCAATATTTGTTCCTGTTCCTTGGGGCAAGGCTGACACTGCCATCTGTCACTCACTGCCTTGCTCAGAATTTACATTGGTGCCTGCTCTCACTATTTCCCTCAGCTCAGCCTCCCTTCAGGCTGCTGCAGCCTAAATCTTAGCAGCAAACTGTGATTTCTCCTGTGCCTAGCCTGTGAGCCTGCATCCTTATAAAACCTCCAGTAGGCCCTTTTCTTCTCCCTACTTCCACAAGAGAGACATTTTGTGTAAGTCAAGGTTTAGTAAGTGCCAAGAAACAGAGGAAATAATAAGGTATCCTTCCAACGCCATATGAAGTTGTGGTAAATGTGCAGTGAAGGAAAGGGGAGTGAAAGGCAAAAAAAAATTATTTACATTGCCCAATCCTCCATGTTCAAATTGTCTAAAAAGCACCAAAGTGCTTGAACAGCTGCAACACTTTTGTGTCACTGGTCCTCTTAATCTGACATCTGGTCAAATTAGCAAAATCCATTAAATATATATGAAACTGTTTTGTAATACACTGAAAAAACACTTGCCCTTTAGACCTCTTGTTGCAGAGAGAATGATTTGGAGCTAAGTGTTCCTAAATATTTATACATAAAATAAATATGCTACATATTTATTGCTCACTAAATATCTCATACACATTTCAAACTTCTGAAAGTAGTTTTTCTTCCAATAAGGAGCTAGAGATTTGCAGTACAATCTCTAAATCTTTACAGGGAAGGAAAACAGGCAGGCACACTGCAAAATCAAAAGCTACTTAAAGAGAAGGTGAAAGAGAAAGTAAAAGAAATTCCAGGCCTTCCCAAAAATTGACAAAAATGCAAAACTGCAGTCAGTGTGGCATTTACAACACCATGCAAGTGAATGGGAAGAGTGACTATTTTCCATGGGGAAAAATCTCATTCTCCCAGTTTCTCAGGGTCAGATTGAAGCCAGGATTTGGAGCTCAAAAGGCAGAAAAGAGTCCAACCTGCTGGCAGGTTTGGTTTGGGAGAAATCCTGCAATATTTGCAAATTTTTAGGTCAGTGCCCCACTATCAGCTGAAGGGAGTGACTGCAAAACAAGGTCATTTTCTATGGGAAAAAGAGCTCATTTCCCCAGGATCTGGGTATCAGCTCAGAGGTGGCATTTAGGGCTTGAAGGGGCAGGCAGGGTCCTAGTTGCTTACAGCTTTGGTTTGGGAGAAATCCTGCAAAGTTTTCAAATTTTCAGGTCAGAACCCCACTTTAGTCTAGTGCGAGTGGCTGCAAATAGAGGCCATTTTCCATGGGAAAAGGAACTCCTTTCCCCAGGGTCTGGGTGTCGGCTCAGACACAGTTTTTGGGGTCCCGTGTGCAGCCAAGGTTCTAGTATGTGGCACCTTTTTTTTGAGAGAATTTCTTCCAAATTTTATCATTTAGGCTCTTGCACCCCACTTTTGTCACATGCAAGTGGCCGCAAACGGTGGCCCTTTTCCATGGGAAGAAGTGCTCATTCCCCCAGTGTCTTGTGGTAGCCTTTGGGGCTCTATGGTCATTCAGAAACCTGTTACTTGGCTACTTTTATTTTGGAGAAATCCAACATGGTTTGCTTATTTAGGAGGTGTCACCCCACTCTCAGCTACATGTGAGTTGTCGCCCACTGCGGCTGTTTTCTTCGGGGCAAGAACTCATTCCTGCAGTGTGAAGAAATTTATGATATTCTAGAATTCCAAATCTAAAACCTGCACCATTTTTTCCTGTGGTGCTTAATGCCTTGCCTCCTTTCTTCTTTTTCAATCTGTGCATATTTGGAAACTAGTTCCTGTTTACTGGAGTTTTGCTACTCTCAAGTCATTTTCAAAAGCCTCTCATCACAGCATGCGCGTCTCAACAACAATCTTTAATCTACAGAATCCATAAATAATAACAAAGCATTTTTTAAAATAATTGTGATTCGTAACCCCCGCAAAAGTAATTTGTACTAGATGAACAATGACAAGAATTAAATTTTTTGCATCAGATTTTTGTTGCCTTCTCCACCCTATCACTGTCCCCATCCCAAGGGGTTTTTCAACCTGGATTATTTCAGTCCATGCCCTTAAAAGTTGCTTTAATTCTATGTGGAGGAGGCAGTCTAGGTGAGGTATAGAAGCAGGACCAAGCTGCAGTGGTGATAAAACCCAGGATATTTTAAGTCAGGTTTACTGCTAAAGGACACTTCACATTGGAAGCTGCACACTAAATCTCCAGAGCCTTTGTTCTATCTATGTTGCAGGTTATTTCCTCTCCTTTTCCCTCAGCTATGCTGGGTACATAAGGCTCGCTTTGGGAGACAAAATTATTGGTATGTTTAATGTCTCTGCTTTATTAGGGGAAAACTGGCATGAAACTCTTGCATCTCAGTATATCAAAGGTAAGTTGTTTGCCCCTTTCAGTGATGATTAGTGGGAAAGTCCAGAGTGACCCTGTCTGGTCTCCAGGATTGTATGGTTTATCACTGGGTCCTTCAGCTCTGTCTAGGCTTTCTAAATCACAGTACTCAGAGAGAACTCATGCAGGGTCTCTCAATGGTGTTTCTTACAATCTGCTTGCAAAACTACAATAGAATTCCAAAGACCAAGCAGTAGGCAAGAAACAAAAATGCTATTTTTAGCAATTCCCTGTGAAGAACTCAGGAGGAGTTGCACTAAGGAGGAACCCACACGGCCAAATGCTTGATGCAGTGCTTGAGTAGGCAGCATTTTCTTTATTGTAGGGAAAAGTTCAGATGTATGCTGTCAGGCTGTCTGGCAGAAGCTGTGTAAGGGCAAGGGGGTTCTTTGTTGGAGCACCATGGGCTTGGGGTGCTGGTGAATTCTTGAGGTACAAAGATAAATCAGAAACACTGCTGGGAGGGCAGTGAGTGTTCCAGGCAGTTGCTTTCAGTACAGGCAAGACACGACTGACTGCAGGCTTGTCTTTCCAACTTCACAGTACACTGTGAAACACTTTGTGCATTCCTCAGCTGTACCTGTTTCTGAAAGTCCCAGGCAGGAAAGAGGATTGCAGTGCTTTGTGAGTGCCATAGCGGCTTGTGTTGCTAGCCAGCTGCTGCAGGGAGGAGAAAAAGCTCTTGGGCTCTGCCCTGCCCTGCAGGCAGGGGCTCTGAGAAGGATGGGTTCAGCCAGGTGCCAGCACACAGGTCAGGCCTTGAAATTTCTGCACGTACATCCTATCAGCAGCAGACCCTTCTTGTGCACTGCAGATGGTTCAGCTGCCAGTAGCTACTCCCAAGGCCATTGGGAAGACTGGAGGGAAATATACTGTCTTCTGCAAAGGTATGCTGGATTGAAGGCTGCAAGCCAGGTTTAAAAACATGAACTGTAGTGGTTTAGGGCATGGTCTTCAGCAAAATGAAAATGAGATGTTCAGGAGAGACCTGGGATACCATGCATTGCATCTCTGATGGAAGAAAAAAATAAGAATTACATAAAGATGAATATTGGGGGTCTAGGGGACACCCCAATACTCATCTTTATGTAATTCTTATTTTTTTCAGATTGTATTTTTGCATAATAGGGCTAACTAATTGTATTCTCTAAATTTAGCCAGACAAATTCTTGCTCAATAGGAAATTTTGTTGATGGGGGAATTTAAGTTATTGTTATTATACTTGTGTTTAGGGACTGTATTCTGAAATAAGCAGTCCAAATGAAATACAGAAAGGCCTTGTATAAGGAAGGACACAAAGAGAGAAAGGAGTAGAATGAACATTGGGAATAGAAATGAAAAGGAAAACGAACAGATAAAGCAGTCACTAGAAGGCAGCAAGTGTCACAGAATTTTGGAGAGACATGCAGCAAGGCAGGAGTAGAAAAAATGATGTGGATAGAATAAAGAACAGGGAAGGTATGGGAAAACAAATATTGTCCATATAGCATGAAAAAAAGTAATCTAAGTCTAACATAAAATAAGGCCTAGAAGAAAGCCAGTTAGCTAAGTGTATCAAAGACATAACAAAGAATCACAAGAGAAATGGAATATTGAAGAGATATATAGAAAGCAAGAGAATAAGGAAACTGTAGAAACACTCTATGGATTTGAAAGATTTTTTTTTCTCTCTTCTTTCTTATTAAGCTTCATCATTAACAGGAATACTGTTTGATCTCATTTATAGCATCAATATACTGCTGCTGTAAAATCTTCTCCAATATTGTATCAGCAGCAGCAGCAGCTGCAAGTAAATTTGAAAGCTGCAGCAGAGTGGTATAAGATAAAGCCACAATCAGCCATTCCTTTCCCCCATTTCCAGTGATGGTGATCCTTGGGACTTCAGCAGATCAGTTCTCCTCTGCTGAGGGGCTTTTTAGACTCTCCAGCACCTTCCTTGGAAAAATGTGCAGAGCAGGCTTTCAGAGTAACAAGAAGCCTATTGTGGTAATGACTGATTAGGAGGACAAGAGGAAAGCAGGCTGCTAGGGAACCAACATTTGTTAACCAGTTCTAGAATTAATGGGGTTAATACTGTAAATTAAAAAACAATCACGAAAGAGGGCTATGGCTGATATCAGAAAGAGGAATGGGGGAGGGTAGGTGGGGAGCACTTCAAATAATGGCAATAAGGTATGGATGCAGAGAATAGATACCACATGCAAATGAACCTTTTGGAGTGAGATAAATACTGTCATACACTAGTGTCAGTTTTGACAGTAATAGTGATTAGTGTGAGTTGATAATTGACAGCAAGTAACTACAGCCAGAGCAGAAACTCTGTATGAAAGTCCTGTGACACTATTACTTAACTCAATTAGCTCAAATGACAGAGGTGTAGCTGAATAAGCAATATTATGAACTGTGACTCACATAAGCATTTCACTCTGGGAAGGTAATTCAGAATCTACTAACTAGAAGCTAATAGCCAGCAGGAGCACATGCACAATTTATGACTTTCATTTAAACAGAACTGCTTAATACAAAATAGCTACTTTAAAAATGAGAGTGCTTAAGTCTGTTTTAATACCTTTCTCAGTACTAGAGAAAAACCTGTGTTAAATCAAAACCACCTTTACAACCTGTAAAACTCTCATGTTTTGCTACTAATGTTGGCAAAAATAGATGCAGCTTCATCAACATGGGTACATCCTTGTCAGAAAGGTGCCACTAGCTTTACTTCAAACACCAGCTAAACTGTGGTTTGAAAGAGGTGCTAAAAATATTTGAGTACAGCTCGTTTCATCTGACTTCTGACACTGGATACCTGGTTCAGCTTTCCTACCACATTGATCCAGGTGCTTCTACTGGCTCTCACATCTATTACCTCAAGCAGAGTCAGGTCAATTGAATCTAAAGGTGAAAATATTACCGTAGCAGGGTTTAACTTAGCGGTGAGAGCTTTCTCTGAAAAGCTCCTCAAAACTTTCCTATAATTGCCACCTCACATTCACCAACTATACAAAGCACATTTCTTAAAGCAGGATACATTTTTCTCATCACCACATCAACTGTTGTGTATATCCAATCTGAGAAAGTCATTGTTTCTGTGGTCATGAAGGAATATGTCTTCTCTTCAAATTCTCACCTCCACCCCACCAGGACTTGGGGGAGCTGGGGGGAACTTGGGCAGGCAGACTATTGCTGATTTTTGAGGTTTCCTGCTTTCAGCTCATGGGTTACTTTCTAAGCTTTCTCTCACCGTGTTTTGTGCCTGCTACGTGTGAGAAGATATTTTGGGTTTAATTATGGTAGGAACTGAGCCTTGAGCTTTCACAAACAGATGTGTAGAGCCATACACAATGCTGAGAGAGAATCAGATTGTCCTCAGAACATCTGCCAGATGTGCCATGGCCCAGGGCACACCATGCCATTGATCCCATTAATTGACAGTACAGCCTGCTGTAAGTCCAAGTAGTTGGCATTAGAGCGCACAGAATTTCTTGCAACCCACTTTCTCCTTGGTTTCCACTCATTCTTGTGCTTAAAAATGCAACCCCTGCTTTGAATACGCATCTGAAATGCTGACAGCATAACCTCCTTCTTTTCAAGTATGAAAGACAAATATTGTTTAAAACGAAGAAACAAAAACCCCCCAAAATTCTCTTGTGTCAAAGGTGTGCTTCTTCTCATCTAATAATTCTTCGCAAAGTCTGTCTCTTATAACAATTGCAGCTGACGTGGCATTATCTCATTTTGAAATACTTGCTCAGAAATTATTTTCATGAATTTTCTTTCTGCCACACAGCTTAGCAGCAACATAAAAAAAAAACCAAAACAAACAAAACAAAACAAACCCACAAAACCAAAAACCAACCAACCAAACAAACTGAAAAATCAGGTTAAAACTACCTGGAAGTTTTTAGTGGAATATAAACAACATGTAGATCAAATCTAGGCTGAGAAAAATTTACAGAGCTGGGGATCTAAACATGTAATGATTCAGCCCTAAACAACTGATAATTTCTGTTAAAAAATTGCAAAAATGGATTTTGAGACCTATATCTTAATGGCTATCCTTAGGTCTCTTTACTCACTCGGTATCTGGAACATTTGTGCATCTGAGGAGAGACTCATTTTTGCACTTTGAAGTCCCTCAGGTGCCTGAATTTGCTTCTCAGCATTGTCTCAGCAATCCTGACCAGGCTCTCACTCACAGCATCAAGGGTATGTGCAAACAAGTTGGAGCTCAGACAGCGGGCATTGCCTTAGTCCCTGTGGAGCTCATTCTAGCAGGAATGGCCCACGTGTGCCAGCTGCCTTGACTGACTTGGGCTTCTGAACTGAGACTGGAATTAGGGATTGTCAGATCGGGGAGATGGAGTTCCTAGTCCAATGTGTCCGCTGCACAAAGATTTTAAACTTTCCACAGTACTGACCTTGATGTTAAAATGCTCTAAATAAGTGTCAGTAAGATTGCTGGAAAAACTATGCTGTTGTGCAAAGGGTGCGGAAAGGAGGCAGAGTCTCTGCAGGGAAAGAGTTCTGCTCACAGCCTAGTTTTGCTAACCTGGAAGGAAGGGAAGAGAACTGGAATATATGCTGCTGTGATCTACTGCTCCAGTGGCTCAAAAAGCTCATGTATTTTTCAGTGTTGACTACCCTTGTTTTGCAGGTGATGAATTACAGACCCTTTAGCAGCTATGACAGTCTCTCTAATTGTGTTTCCTCAAATTAGCTCAGAGCTCTGAGAAACTGGCATGAAGTGAGACAGCCCAGTGGGAGTATGGGATTTTCCTGCCCTTGCACAGTGCATAAATAAAGGCTCTTTTCTACAATCCTTATGAGCAGCTAGCCAGCTCCTTGCCTGAAGCTGGTCGAAATAGACCCACTGACTTCAGTGAGATTGTGCATGTTCACATCAGCTGAGAATCTGGCCTGAAGTATTATTAAATTAGGTATTTCAGTTCTATAAATAGCCCTGCCCTGCTGAGATGATGTGCCTGATTCATGGGGCCTGTTTTGCTGCATAGGGCAGTTGATGGGCAAGATAACCAGCAGTCAGATCATTAGAACACAATTAGACAGAAGGAAGCCAGAAATTCAGCCGTGATCCTCCCTCTCCCTTTTGTGGCCCAGCATACGCTGGCAATTCCTGTGGACAGCTGGAGACACACGAGGATGTTACCTCCTAGCTGCCCTGCCATACCTTCTCCAAGGAGAGCAGCAGCTGAAAAGCAGATTGCCTTCCTGAAAATGGGACATCCTGTCAGCAGGGAAAAGCAAACTTAACAAAAGGTCTGTGTGAAAATTATTCTCCTGCACAAGTTATATTCAGACTGATTATTCATTAGTTCTTTTAGATAGCTTGTCCAAATCAAGCAATATGTGAAGCAGCAGGATATATGGGGATATTTATGGACTTCTGCTCATTCATAAACCAAGGCTTTTCTTGTAGGTAATGATCATTTCTACTGTTCACAGAAGACATTTTAGAGCTTCTATTTGAGAAGGAGTTAGAACATACCAGAACTTTTTTCCCAAGTGATAATTCCCAGAACTATGGAATGGCAACATCTCTTTCCTAGACAGTGAGCTGTCTTGGCCAAGCCTATTTTTGTATAGAAGGAATTAAACTTGTTTTCTTTAGAATATGGCACTACCTTTATCTAAATTTAATGTCTCCACTCCTTTTATCTCCAGTCAGTGCTAGAGGTCTTCCTGCATCTTTACAAATCTGCTTTCCCTTTTTACTAACTTGTGCAAGCAAGTATTGGCAGCTGCCTTTGTAACCTCAGTGTTTGTGCTGTTTTCCAAATCACCTATGAGTAGTTATCTAGCATAACATGCTTTTCTTCAGTAAAATTGTGCTAAAAAAGGGTGCATTGACTGATACCCTTTTGCTCTGCTGTCAGTAGAGTTTTCATGATGACTTTAATGGGGCTACAGCTGGACACACCAGGATTAGGTTTTTCCAGCATTTTAATTTAAGTTTTAGAAAGACAGAAATTAATAAATCTTAGTTCTTCTCTTCCTTTTCTTTTCTCATGTCTATAATGCCTTAAACAAGAATGAATCAGTTTTAAGGGAATGTAACACCGAGCCTTCATAATGGTTAATATTTTCTTGCACTATTCTGCTTTGCAATGGATTATTATGGATAGTCTGCAAAATTTTGTCATCTTGCCTTTAGGATAGCCTAAGTTTAAATTTTTGGAATTAGATGTAGGCAAGCACAGGTAAAAGTACTGGGGAATTATTTAGCAGAAATATGAAGTCATTTATACTATGTAAACTGAATGTACCAAGGTCTGAAAATTCCTGTTTGGAGTAATGTTTAGCACTTTCACAGTGTCTTAACATCTTCAACAAAGAATGCAAACATCCATTAGTTATTCTTCACACCTTATAGGTAACCTGGAGCTGCAATTCTTATTTTACATGTGAGATGCTAATTTAATATCCCATCTCATATCAGCTACGGGCTCTTTGCATTTCTCTGAGGGAAAAGCTGAAGATTTTGGATTTTTTTTATTCACACTACCTGCTTTCAAAATTGTCAAAGCCTCTGTCTCTTTTTCTCACCTCATCACAAGCTGTAAATATAGTCTTTACATGTTTAGCCATTTTTGGAAACCTGCTATTTCTTTTTACAAAATAGGAAGTATGAAACTGCATATGTAACTTAAAGTGTAAGAGCTTCAGCTTGAAGATATGTAACAGTCTGTGAAAAATGTTACTTTTAATTTTTAATTTAGAAAATGCGTAATGACCCACTTTTAAATGCAGCTACATGTAGTTAGTTAATCACTTGATCCTCCCTTAATGCCTTTTTTGGCAACAACCAGAATTTCCCAAATATTTCCAGAATATTGCTTTCCTTTGTAATAATAAAAAGTTTAATTAAAATTAGTTTCAAAGCTATTCTAGATAAAGTTTCCCAATCTTACTACCAGTTAATCTAATATTAACTGGTTTTATATAACTGGTTAACTGGTTTTATATAACTTTTCTGTTTATTTATGATTTAAAGTGCCCAAAGTCTACAAGTAGCTCTTCAGTATGCCAGGAGCCCTCTTAATATCAATCAACACTGCATATTGTTTTAAGCCTGCAATTTCAGTGCTTCTTAGACATTTCTAGGTTCATGTTTTGTGACAATAAGATGGCACGTATTAGTGTGATGAAGAGGAAGGCAGAGTGAGAATTAATAATTACTGCAAATGGGCTCTAAATCTGAGGAGAAGGGTGTAGCAGGGGTAGTCACTCTAATGCGAGCTTTTTATTTTCCAAATGGACCAGAGCAGTGTTTTAAGCTGTGCCCCAGACACTGTGTAAGGGTAATTTAACTCACAGAACGTGCACACGGGCTCAGATTTTCAGAACTGATTTCTCTGTTAGGGACGCTGCTCAGAGAGTGCATAACTTTAGTCTTCAGGACCAGTTAGTGGACTCTGCTGATGAAGGCTGCTTTCATTACCATACACTGCTTCAGACACCTCATGTGTGAAGGACAGGGATAGTTATCCAAATACCTCACTGTCCCATCTGTCCTGTCTGTTCTGCATCCTACCCAAGAACATGCTTTTAATTTCTTCTGCAGCACGTAGTTGTCAAAGTGATCGTTTTCCTGTTGCCCAAAATGTATCATGTTTTAGGATATGATACTTAATTTTGTCCATACTCATATATGAAGCTGTTTTTTTCCTCTGTTTCATTTCTTGGCATCCATCAGACCATGGTGGTTGCAGATAGCTGTGTATTCCTCATGATGCTGCTACCGGTGCTAGAGGTGACCTGACATGCTGCTCTCCATCATTCTCATCCCAAAAGGTGCTGAGTTTTTCTCCCATTCAGTGGCTGGCATTTGCCTCATGGTGTTTGGCATTTGCCTTGCAATCTCCAAATGAGCCAGTGAGGTCTTTGGTACCCAGCAACTTCTGATAAAACAAGCGTGTTTTTGGTGGGTAGCGATGGCAGGTAAAATCACTGTCTTTGTCCTTCATTGCTTCATTGACCCATACACCCTTCTGGGTTGTGGCTGTTGAATGATGCAGGAGTTGTCAGGAGGAATGCTGGGCAGAAATGAGGCAGACATTTCTAATAAGTCCAACAGTGTGAAAATTTAATATTTGTTTTATAATTCAGTTTGTGTTGCCATGGTCACACGAACACTCTTGATGTATTTAATGTTACCTTCATCTTAAACTGGTCCTTGCCAAAGGCAGCATAGAAGTACATATGGTTCAAATTCTGCATGGTTGGTTATCTTTGTATCCTAAATATTTATAAACATTTCAAAGGAATGTTTGAACTTAAGAAGAGTTGCCTACAACATTTTTCCATAAAGCTTTTATATTGTTGACTGTTCTAGCACTGACTGTTGTGAGAGTACAACGTCACTCAAAATTATGCAATTTTTTAGAAACTGTCAAAATTCTAGACAAACCAAGTCACTGCTCAGTGCTGCTGGACTGCTGCAGGTTGAGGAGTCTTTAAAGCCCAGGTCAAATGTGAAGCTTAAATAAAGGAAAGTGGCTTTGGTTGTGGTTGAAGAGACCTAATACCAGCTTGCTAGCAGTAGGCTGGGCTGTGATCTGAGACTGCTAATGCAGTTCCACTGCAAAGACACTTGAGAGGCAAATGAAGTGATACTCAGAAATGTAAATGAAATTGAGATTAGTTGTAAATGAGACTTTACATACCATGGGAGAACAGAGGCTGAATATGTGGCCTGGGTGATGGACTCAGGTATTTGGATACCTCCTTTCTAAGAAACAATCCTGGTGCATGCACTCTGTGCATAGCATCCAATTACTTATGCCTAAATATATGAAATTTGATTGTCCTTGAGTACCTGATTCGTGCCTAGCACAAAGCCAGGACTGACAGGGTACATGGAAAGGGAAAACATTGCAATAGGAAGGGAAGGTTGGTTGGAGCTGTTAAGCCATTAGACTCCTGGGTTCTTACAGTCTTCCTGAGACCTTTTTAGGATTTGTGAGTTACAAAGAAGGAGTCAATTTAAGGTCTTTATAAAGTTCCTGAAAGTCCAATAAATCCTTTCACAGTACAGCTATTCTATCTTTAGGGCCAGTGATATACTACTTCCCACTCTTCTTTGCAGATGTATGAAACACTGAGGTGAACAGCGTATTTTGTAAAAGGCTGTCTGTCCTATATCTTTCAAATACCTTGACTGGATTCTTGGCTGAGCCTGTGTGGAGTAGTTTTTTTTTTAAATTACTGCTCAAAAACATGTACAAACTGATAGAAAATGTGTGGAGAAGGGAAAAATATCCCTATTTTGATTCTTTTCTCTGTCCACAGACCCCTGTTAAAAAATAATAAATTAATATAGTACAGACTTTTTACTGCCTGAAAAGAAGTCAGCTAAGTCAGCTGTGAATTCATGTCAGTAAAGTTTTAGTGATGAATTGTACTATTGGAAAAACAGATATTTAAAATCAGAAAACCATACATTCTTTATTTAAATGTGAAAACTACTATCACCTGGAACTTTAGCACCATTTTTTAAAAATAAGATATATAATTAAAATTGCTAAATATCTTTAAAACCTGATCATATGCTTAGAAATTGAATAGACATGTAGAATTTTCTGCTAATAATTTAGGGTTGTTAATGCATAATATAGAGTTGTTGTTGTTATTCACAGAACAGTTTTTAATGTGTCTTGCTTGCATGAAGAGAGAAGCACTTTTCCCACCTAGCCTTCTGAAATTAATTTCACATTTCTAAAACAAACTGATATACTTTTTATTCCTGGAGCATAAACAGACACTAAAAATTCAGCAATGTCTTTTCTAGCAAGGCAGGAGCATGTTAGTCAGAACAAGAGTTTAAAACCTTTGACCTATAGCTTTCAACCTGCAACTTAACAGCTCTCTTTTGGTGCAGGACCAGGGTATTTGATTCCCTCCCAGTGACCCTAGGAGTAGAAAGGTTGGCCCTGCTTCCTTTGTATGATTTCAGATCTATGTCAGACTTCAAATCAAGCTTCACAGCCAGAACAGCCAAAAAGGCTTTTCATCAGAACACTGGGGGGAAAAAGAGTGCTCCAATGAGATCAAAACTTTAAAAGGCCTCCCTGTGTGGTCTGGGCACAGTAGCCAAGCAATCCTGGCCAGATCTCCAGCATCACAGTCTATTATTCTCAGCAAATGATTTCCTGCTGACAAGATGCCCCTTTGCTTCTGTGTGTGTTGTAAACAATTGCTAGTTAATATAGAGATTAATTACTGCCTCTTTATTTTTGGGCACCCATGGGCATAAAAGACCAACTGCATACTTGCAGAAGATACTCTCATTAGTGTCACCTTAGTATTATTGATCATTCTGACATCAGTCTTCTGTAACCTTTGATCCCACATGCCTGGGGCATATCAGGTTGATAAACCTAAATTGAAAGCACCACCAGCACACAGTCTTGTTTTTCCAGATTAGATTTTTAAAAACTTGTAAGTGGAAAGTTCTTCATCCTCCCTAGCTTTCTGCAATACTGTGTCCCAAGAGTCTTGCTTGACTTCCACAAATGCAGCAGATTCACATATTCATACATAACAGGAGCACTGCTAACAATGACTAAGTATTGGAAATAATCAAATATTTCTCATGCAGTACTGGAATCACTACCTTTTATTTCCATGGAAACTTTTTGATGAATAGTAATCAAGATTGGCTGGCTGACAGAGACAGCAAGCAGTCTGTTACTGCAATACATCAACAGTCTTACGCATGACACTTCCATGCATTATTTAAGTATTTACAGTAGAATTACTATGCAAAACTGTAATCTGGGGCTGATGAGTATAGCAACTTTGGGTGGCTGTAGACCACAGCTTTTTTCCAAGATAAACTGTGCTAAGCTTATAATGCACCTGGTTACTTTTTGGTTATTCAACATGGACTTAGTTTATAAAAGAAGAAATAACAAAACCGAGTAGTCCGGTGGCCAGTCCCCATTTCTTTGCAGAAAGATAGAATGATCTGCAAGGAAAAAGAAATTGTCACCTCATAAAAATGGCAGGTCCATTACATGAACTACACATGTTCCCTGGTTTATGTATTCTGTGAAAACTCAACAGCTGGCACTGGCACTATGGCTACAGAGGGAGTCTAAGTTTCATATCTCTGCAAAATTTTAAATCCAAAACTTGGACTCGTGTCCTATAATTTACATTAGACTTTTCTATTATGTTATTGTAGGGATGTGATCCTCCCCCTCTGCTCAGTCCTGATGAGGCACATCTGGAATGCTGTGTCTGGTTCTGGGCTCCTCAAGACAAGAGAGACATGGAGCTCCTGGAGCAGGTCCAGTGGAAGGTGACAAAGATGATGAAGGGGCTGGAGCATTTTTCTTATGAGTACAGGCTGAGGGAGCTGTTCAGCCTGAAGAAGAGGGGACCTTACTGATGCCTATGAAAAATGTAATGTAAAAATGTAAATGCATATTGCTGATAATGCCTAAGTTTTAAAAAGTCAAACAAACTACCTATTGGACACTCCTTTCTTTTGCTTGATAAAAATTTCAGCATATAGAAAATGTTCTTCTCCTGACACTTCGCAAGGAATGGATTTAGGGCTACTCTGTCCTGGACATGTGCTGCTGCACCTGGAGAGTGTCAACATCCCATCCTCAGGTGTGTGAGACTCTCAGCAGGAGCAAAGCTCTGCTGTAGGGACTGCTCCTTCCTTCATCAGCATCTGACTAAATGGAAAGCAGGCAGGGGTTTATGGAATACTCCATTTGTAAGGAAAAACAATTTTGAACATGCATCTAAATCACAGGCTGGGTCATTTCTATTCTGCTTTCCTCAAAACATTGAATCTCTGGATGACCCCGTTGTGCTTTTGATGTGCCCCTCTGCCTCCCCAGTGTGATGTCTCTGCTTCCTCAGAAGCAGATCCCTGGCTGTACACAACTACACAACATGTGACAATATGAACCAGCTGGAGAATTCCCCAGCAGTGAACTCTGCCTCAAACACCTCCTTCCTCCTGCATAGCTTTAGGGGACTCACAATGCCCCAGCATCAGAAGAGTTCTAGTTATAGAACTAATTAACAATTAGAACGGTTCTAGTTATGGAACTAATTAACAATTATATATATGTATGTATTTCCTTTTTACAGCCACTGCCATTTGGATGACTGTCTGTTTGTGTGTTGTATCTTTGCAGTAAGGAGGAAGAAAAATTAAGGAAGGGAAAGGAGAATGAGGGGCTTGAGGGTCCTTTGTACTGAATATTGCACTACTAATAAAGTAACATCACAAAGTGGTGGATTCTCTAGTAGTCCCTCAATATCCACTGCACTGTCTGTAAGTTCCTAATTAATTTCTTAGTGTTTTTAACTTGTAAATTCTTATTGCTGGTTTTGAATTCAAAGCCTACCTACAGTCAGAACACTGGATATTGTGCTATTATTTAATCCTTTTTTCTACATAGAGTTTATCTGCTTGAAACATGTTCTTATATTTTTCTAGATGCAAAATCAATATAAGTATGGTAAATCAATATAGGTATGTCAAAGGCCTTTGTCATGGGCATAATAGAGCTGACTGAAGGACTACAGTCTCTTTTCAAAGCAGTCTTTGAGGTTTTGAAATTAGTTTTCCTTTTTTTCCCTTAATTTTTAACCTAAAATTACTTTTGAAGTTTTTAGAGAAAAAAATTACTTTAAAGGTCAGTTTTTATGCTTTCCTAATAGTTATGAAAAAACAAAACAGAAAATAAGTCAGCTGGCGGTTGATCTACTTTTGCAATATGTAACCAGTCATAAGCACCTCCTCTCAGGTCATAGGCTGCATTTCATCCAATGTATTGTACAACTCAAAGGTCTGTAAGAACCCAAATAAATTTAACTTGTAAACCTATTCTACAACCTGACATATTATTCCTCCAATTTACTTTCTCATTAAATAATCCAGGGAGACTCTTACAATTTTCAGTGTTGATTCATGATTGATTAAAATTGTGCACTGTTTTCAAAAGATACAAGTTTAAAAAAAATAAAAAAAGAAACAACCTGGCTGAGAGGCATATTGTGCTATCATTTGATTAAGAAAATATTTTAACCTTTTCCTTTTATCCTTTTCACTTTCATTTGATGATTTTTTTTTCTTTGAATAAGTTTATTTTCAAATATGACAAGTGGTCCTCTTGATGACCAAAGTATTCTGACTTTTTAAAAATCTGTTTACAGATCTTCAAATAAATTTTGAGTGATGGAGAAAATTGTAGCTGTATCCTATCACCTTTCACCTGAGCCATTCTGTCCCTCAGCAACTGTGATTTTCTGGATGAATTTTTAAGTGACTTATTCGCAGTGGCTGCACAGTGACAGCAATACTGAACAGAAGAAAAGAGCCTCCATTGAGCTTCTCCTTGCCTTCTCACCTCTGCAAAGCAGAGACACTTCACAAGGAAAATCCATCAGTGTATTTTATGGGAGGAAGTGAAGGATACGAGCCTTGTATGTTTAATGTTAGAGAAGAAAAGAGGCTCTCTGACTTCTACTTCAGGCTTTATATGTGAGCCATTAAGTGCTGTACATTTTTTAATCCCCTGAGCATTTGTCAGTCTGATGCTGTAGAATGCAGAGATGAAATTTGTATTTCTCTTTAAAGATTAGGTTCTTAATGCTTAACTGGAAGAACAAAATATAAAGAAACATATCTAAACACCTTATAGAACTACAGAATCATAGACTCAATTGGGCTGGAAGGAATTTTAAAGACTGTCTGGTTTCAACCCCCCTGCCACAAGGAGGGACACATTTCACTAGACCAGGTTGCTCAAAGCCCATCTAAGCCCAGCCTGACCTTGAACACTTCCAGTGATGGGAAATCCACAATGACACTGGAAAACCTCTTCTAGTGTCTCACCACACTCACAGTAAAGAATGTCTTCCAAATAGCTAACCTAAATCTACCCTCTTTCAGTTTGAAGCCATCACTTGTTGCAGGATGTTTTGTCTGTTCTGCGTGGAAAAGTATGGACATTGCAGTGTCTACAGGAAGGTTTAAGGGAATTTTCTAAAAATACTTTGTGGGGCTATATGTATGCAATGTTATTATATATTGATTTTAGATAAAGATCAAGGTATAATGACTCACAATTTTACAGCCTGCCGTAAGCAGAAGAAAAGCTTGATGTGATTGAAATAGCTATGTTGCTAAGGGTATGTTGTATGGTTCAGCTGAGTTATGATCAAGGAAGTAAAAACCTGTTATTATCCATCAGATAGGAGTCCCTTGCTAGCCAGAGGCAGAAATCATAGTTCACAAAGTTTGCCATGTGACAATTTAGTTTCTGGAATCTAAATAGGCACAAACCAAATTAATAAGTTGTTGGTATTCACTGTCTATGAAGAGCCAACTTGAATCCAAATTCTTTGAACATTTCCCTATGTCCAGCAATAAGATCTGTTTTACTGATTCCTAAACCAGTTAAACCTGCCTCTGAGTCTGATACTTCATGACCGTGTATCTTTTGTAGTCCTTTACTGTGACTGTTGGCTGTGAATGCCAAAGTTCCTGTTTATTAGGTGGGCCTAAGGAACTTTTAGAAAGGAAGCACCATTTCTTTTAGCCTTTGCTCAAGTACAGGTTTTCCCCTTCTCTTGAACTTTACCTTCTGCTGACCAAGACTATGAAAAGACGTAGAGTTTTTGGTTGCAAGCCTATACCCCGCTGGCTCTAAAGCTGTACCAAGCACTCAGAGTCTCTCTGGGACAAGTTGTGTTTTGCATGTATAGTTTCTGTGACTTTCCTGAATCCAGAGTGCATGTGGCTTTGAAAAGCAGCTGCTTCTGGCTGGTTTAGCAATTCTCTCTCAAAGCGCAAATATATTGTGGAGTTGTATTCTCCAAATCATCCCAAATACTGTTTTGTTTCCCCTTGCCACTGTGGCTGAGCAGACAATGGTAACTTGTAAAAGGGTTACAGAAGATCTCTATTTTAGACTATGGGATTTTTCTGTTCTGAATGAACTTGCCAAAGGTGGATAGGCCCCTTTTTCCTGAGTGCCCATGGCACTAATGCTTTGAAGTAAGCAGACTTCCATCAAAGATGAGTTCAGTCCTGCTAAACGCTTTCCTTCCCTGTGTGAATGTGCCTGTGTGAGAGAATATTTCTTTATAATTATGCTTGTATCTGCAATAAAAACACTTGTTTAAATGAGAGGAAGGGGAATGAGTGACAGTAGGTGCTCAGCCCATGGGGTGGGTGAGCAGACAAAGACAAGCAGCTCAGCAGCCCCGCTGAGCCAACGTGTGCTGCCAGACAGTGCTGCCTGTGGCTGCTCACTGGGAGCCACTGATCCATTGGATGAACAAGGCTTGAATCAAAGACCAGGAGACAAGCCATGCCCTTTCCCTTTCCACTCCTTTGCTATCCATTAACCCCCACACACTTTCTTCTAACAATAATCTAGACATACACACACACAACCATCTGTCCTTCTCGCTGGTTTTCATTTTCAAGATGACTGATGAGGGGAAAAAAACCTCTTCCGAGATGTAACTGATAACATCTCAAATAAGACACAAAAATAAGCTCACTGTATGTATCTCAAGATTTGCTTTTCTGAAGTAAGTGTTTCTTGTCGTAAAACACACTAACAAAGAAATGGGCAGGTGCCTCTTTAGCTGCAATTCCAACTGCAAGTGACTTTTAGTGCAAGAACATTATGGAACTTGAAGTAGAAAATGCTGCTTCGAAAGAAGATAATGCTGATGGATTATGGCATAACAGAGCTACGTAACACTTTGAACACGGGTCTCAGTGAGCTTAGGCCCATATATTGGTTTCTATTTGCTCAATGATAAAGAACATGTGCTGCTCACACTTAATGTACTTTTCAGCCATGCATCAGGAATTGTTAAAAAAAGAAACCATTGTTTAAATGATCTAATGGTATCTCCGTTTAGGTTTTGAACTGCATGGCACTGCTGGTGAGGAATATTAACTTTTGTGTTGTGCACAAGAAAGAATGCCTTAATCCAATCCAGTTCCCTGTTACCTCAAATTTTCAGGGGTGTTTGAAACTAGAAGTGCCTTTTAAAATCAATTTTAAATGCTAATGGATTTTTTTCTGATCAATATTATCAGAACTATGACAAATACATCACTAACATTAAACACAGGAGTGAGGATAAAGAATTTGATTTTGCTATAATCAAGTCAATTGGAGTAGACTGTGCTACAGGGGTGGTATTTATACCCATTTCAAAAAAAACACAATGAAGTGTTTTTTGAAAATTTTACTCATAGGACAGAAATTTGGCATCTAAGGGCTGTTGCACTGACTGCTTACATTGCAACGCTGTGAAGGAGAGCAATGAAAACTAGTACAGATGAGCTGTTGTTTGACAATTACTCAGAATATGCTATGCTGGTTTTTGTTACTTGGATTTCACATGACACAAATCTGGTGAAGGTCAGGTTTTAGGGTCAGAGGCAGTAACTTTTCTCCAGAGAGTTTTGTCACATTCAGACTGTGACTCAAAGCCAGACTGCTCTTTACACAGTCCTGAGGTAGAAATCCCAGGCTGAAATTGTGAGCATGTGAAAGGGACTTGCATCTGCTCTTCTGCTCTGCAGTGCTCAACCTTTCCTGGAGAAAAAGGGGGAAGAAACCTTAAGCTATCAGCAGAAATGCAAGTGCTGTGTAACATATGGTTCTGTGGGAGCCAGTCCCTTAGTAACAATCCACATTTCAAAACTGATATTTGCTTCTGGCAAGAAGTTCAAAAACTGCACTCTGGTGTCTCTAGGTTACTGTAACACTGGCTTTGGCCACGATTTTCAAGGGCTTTGAAGGACTTTTTAAGCTGTATTGGGATCCCAAAAAGGGGAAAAAAATTAGTTCATAACCTTCAAACTAGCCAATTCCTTATATTCCAAGATTTCCTTCAGCTTGGAAGAGTGGGATCATAGTGAAGTTGCTATCTTGAGGTTTCTCAGGGATTTCCTGACTAGAGAGAGGGATCTTTGCCTTCCATGTTGAAGTGCTTTGAAGTAGTTGAATGACAGTAACAGGAAATTACTGTTTTGGCAAACATCTACAGTTTTTAGGAAATTTGAACCAGTAACTGAATTGACAGCAGGATCTATCTTAAGAGAAATTGAAGTTATATTTCACTTTCTTAATTATACTGCTTATCTTCCTTGAAACATTTCACAGCAATGTAAAATATGCAATGCTCAGTAGAAAGGAAACTTGATCCAGGGACTAATAATTGTATCCACGTTAATCAAATGTTAAATATACTGTAATATGCCACATTAAGGAGACACTTGCTCAGTGTGCCAAATCCCAGCACAGGCTACTCCTAATTTTCTGGCACACCCTTGGAAACACTGCAAATGATCTGTCTTCTCATATTCCCTGTATCACTAAGATCAGAAAGGTAATTGTACCTTGCTCTAGCAGCAGTGCTGGGGAGGAACAAGTCACTTCAGGCTGTTTTCTGAAGTTGTACTGGAGCAGCAGGATGTATTTCCATTTTTAAAATACTCTTATTTAAGCATTATTTGGATAGTGAATTGACTTAACGCAGTGGCTGTTAATGAGTTCCAGCGCACGTAAGCCATACTTGCATGGAAAAAAAGAACATGAAACCCAATAGTTCTCTAGCTGTGAGAGCTGAAAAGGGATTGATTTCTTTGTCCAGTGGCCTTTTGGCCTCTTAGTTTTTTTGTCCTGGAGAACACTTGTTGCCTGAGGCAGCTCTGATGGAGAAGCCTGTGTGCAGTAGCCTGGGAGGGAAGGAGTACCCTCCGCCTTGCTGAGCTTCAGCCTGTGGTTAGTTGATGAGCCTGAACAAATCACCTTACCTACTGGGCCCCACAACTTCACCCTACAAATTAGAGGCAATAGTGCTTTTCTACACTGACTGGGAAAAAACAAATACATATTTCATTACCAAGGAACACTTAAGGGCTTATTTCATGCCGTTAGGGAGGCACATCTGCATGAAGTGGAGGGTATTCTCCTGTCAGTATCCATCCATGACTGCTTCTCTGTGTCTCTTCTCCCCAGAACTGGGCAGAGTATTCTACAATGGTTTAGAATGAGAAAAATTTTGTAGCAACTTTATGGTTCAGTGTAAGGTGCATCCCTATACCTGTCTTAGAGAAGAGAAGCAGTCCTTTATGTCACTCATGTCTTTTTTAATATACCTACAAATTATGCTATAGGTTTCACATTTTCGCTTCATCCTTGTACTTCAGAAGTGAGTTTGAAATTATTTTCTCCTCTGAGAAAAATGTAAGCTCATTTCACTAGATGGCCATGTATATTACTGACAGGCATCAAAAGTGCAATTCACCTGCCAGATAGTCTCCTGTGTATCTCTAGTGAAGAATTTTTATGTTCTCGAGCTTGCGTCCTTTTGTCCACTGCACTGGGACAAAGATAACCATAGATTTAGTGTGTAAAGCCTTGGTTTTCTACCTCTGGGATAATGGCTCACATCCAGCTTGACCCTCTTAAGTGCAGCCACTGAAACAGATGGAGATGAGGCTTGGGTCGGCATAAATCTGACCAGTTATGGGATGGTTTGTAGCAATTTGAACTCACTAGACAGAGAAGGCAAAATACGCTCAAGTAATGGGAATCACATTGAGCACGTCCTTCTGAGGAACACCAGTACATACACAGGGAAGAAAAAGGAATAAGAAGGGTTTTCAGAAAACTACTAATTGGGCTGACATGTTTTCAGAGGAACATGGAGAGGTGGGCAAGTAACACGGCCTCCTGTTCTGCACTGCAGCATGTGATGTCAAAGGGGATTGTACTGAGCCTACGTAATCTTCTCTGTATGATGCTTCTGATCTTCATAGGGTAGACTTCTGATTATTTTAACTTAAAGGTGCTTAAAAAAGAGAAAAAGGAATTCAGAACTCAGATGTAGGGAGCAAAAAGGAGATCTTTTATATACTTAGGGGTCTGGAGACAGCTATTGGTCTTCACCTTGAAAATTTGTAGGGAGTGTTCAAAGCTTGAACACTTTGGCTTCAGTAACAGAGTTCTCCTTGGATGTGTAGAATTATTGCTATTGACTCCACAACTCATCTGCAAGTTCCTTGTGACCTTTCATGGGCTTTAGGCAAGAGTAAAGTTGTCCAACCTGAGTAGTTCAGGGATTTTTTTCCTAGGATTTTTGTATAGGTCCGGTAGAAACACTACTGCAAGATTTTAAAACTGCAAGCTTATGTTCTGTATCTTCAAGAAGTGCAGCTGAGGTTAGAAAGAGAGGGAGGGGTTATTTTTTTAATTCAAATACCTTCAAACTCTTACTCCCTGTCTCAGGTAGCATTTTAGCTTTTGTCTGGGGACAGGGGCGAGGTCTATTGGTTGGTTTGTTGTTTGGGTTTTTTTTGTCACAGATAATTTTTATTTTCAACCCCATCACCCTGAATTTCTGTAACTAGCACACTTGAGTTTCAGCTCTGCAGCCTTTAATTGGTAGTGTTAGACATTCTCTTCTTTTTTTTTTTTTGATCCCACATCTGCACTTTTCTCTTAATTTTTAAATTGTGTTTTGAATGCTGGCATAATTAGATCAGCAGCTACCAGGTGAGGAAAGTTGAAACAGCCATTTAATCAAGCTGAAAAAACCCTGGTTTGGAGGAGTTATGTGGTGTGCTGTTTTTTCCTTTTTTTTTTTCCCTCAGGTATTTTTCAGAGGCACCCTAAGGATACTATTTTTTACTTATTCTCATCATTTGTGTACAGACATATTTCTTGTCTGCTGTTTTATATAACAACATCTATAAGCCAAATTTGAGAAATTTATAAGCACTATCCCAAAAAGCACTAGTTGGATCATTAAAATTAATAATCTGCAATTTGAAGTCTCTTAAGATCGGTTTGGTTTCCCTCTGACCCCACTTGTATGGGCAAGGAAGCAAAGTTTTCTGAAAGTCATTCTTAGTTAAGAATAAACAAACAAACAAATGAACACACTGTGGGCAATCTGGTGCAATTAATGTGAGAACTGTCAGGGGGGTATATTATAATAAGATGAACTAACAATGCTATTCAAAGGCTGAAACAAAAGTTTCTACTCCAAGGAGAGAATTATATTTATGCTGTTTATAACTTGTTCTTCAAAGACAGACTTCTTTTATGAGAGATAAATTTATTTTGGTGTTTTGGGTAGTTGAGGGAAAAAACTGTTCCTTTCCTTGAAGGAACTGGCTTAGAACTTTAAATTACAGTGGCTGAAACATTAGGGAAAAATAGAAAGCTCACAACAAACACCCAACAGCTGCTTCTGCTGTATATTTAATATGTACAGCTCTATTAGATTGGTTTATTAATCCATCTGCAGGTATCCTGCAACAGGGGCCAGATGGCTCAGGAGATGAATAACAGCATAAAAAGGTTTGCAAGTAGCAATCTACTGCAGGTCAGAAATAGCCAAATGATTATGCCTTCAGGTGTCTGTTCAGGAAGCAGCAGGGATGACTCCAGGGGGATGCTCTCGCTCCTGTACCTCGTCCTGTACCACCAGAACTGCTCCAAGAATTCTCCCAAATGAAAAGAAAAACAAAACATTAGAAATGGTGACAGGCAGTCAGGCAAGTGCTGCCTACACATCAGTGATGATGCTCCCTGGTAGCATGCTGCAGAATGTTTAATTTTGGGATAAAGCCCAGCAGGTGACTCCATAGGTGACAGTGGATTCATGCTCACAGTTGTGTCCTGGGCTCTGAAACGTGCACACAGCAGGCTTCCAAAAAGTGGCATCAAGGTCTGTGCTGGAAAACTGCCAAGAGATTGCATATTTTGTGCACACAGTAATATAATAGACTCCATTTTTAAACTTACATGATCTAATCTGGTCTTGGATTTTGTAAATCGAAGTGCATTTTTTTAGCAGAGTTTTCTGAAAACCTAGGGCAATAAAATATTTGGGAAAAATTGAGTGCCAGGCTTTGTACTTGCTTCTCTGCATTTAACTTCTAAAAGTTTAGAAGTGGTTTGTTGTTCTGAATTTATGATTATGGAAACTGGTATTATTAGGTAACAGCAGGCAAAAAAATGAAAGACATGCTACCATGGTATTAATAAAGCTGGTATAAAATGAGTTATACAGATGCAATATAAACATGATCCTGCTTTCTCTATTTGATGGGACCATAAAGAATCATGGTAAGACTCCCCATATGACCAAACCTGCAAAAACTTAGTTTCACAGTCAGAGCATGCTGCAGGTGTATTTCTCCAGACACCCTACCTATGTGTGGATATTACCATGGCACTCACAGTAGTATGACATAGTCATAACACAATATATGAATTGTACCAGATCCCTGGTGTCAGTTCTGGTTTCAGGCATCAAAAGTAAAATGAATTGGTCCTGCCTCTTGGGCCCTAGGAAGGCAATGCTTTGCCTTTAATCCTTGGAACTGCTTTTGGAATTAATGGAGAGTCACTACCTGAATTGTAGGCTTGCACTTGGAGGCCTGTTCCAATGTTAGCAAGGCCAGGCGTGCTACATAGGTCAGAGGACAAATGATGCATGCGTGAGTAAAGAGGATTAACTACAGCATGAAAACAGACTGTAAATGACTTTTCACCCAGATGGAGCGGGATGCTGCCTGACACTGCCGCATTTTAAGTCTGGGGGTGTGCTTAGAAGAGATGTTGAGGATGGTCCAGGGAGGTATCTGTGACACCAAGATAAGTGGTTCTCCCATAGCTCTGTCTCTTGTAATAGTCTCTTGTAATATTTGTACCTTACAGGTCAATTTGTAATAAGTCACTCTGATGACTGTTTAGAACTGATGCCTTGTGCAGGCTGACCTAGAACAGAGGCTAGATGGAGTTAAAGAATAAAGCAGGTGTTTAGTAAAAGGCCTCAATGGATACACCTTGGGCAGCACAAGAGCGCAGCCAGGGCTACACCCAAGACAAACCCAAAATAGTCACTAAATGGACAACTGATGACAAGGTCTCACACTTTTATAAATTTTTGTCTATTTGCATATTGGAGTTAATTGTCCAATTACAGCTTTAGCTTATGAAGTCCCATCCTTCTTCATTTTTCTCTTTTCCATCTGCCATTGTTTATGCTCTTGGGCCTGAGATTTGAATCATTTGTCCTTGGTCCCCAGCTAGAGATGGAATTGTTCTGTTTACCTACTCTGGGAAGAGAGCTTACTATCCTCTAAATGAAGCTCAGAACTACACACTAAAGCAGCACAGAACCTGAAAAATATAAAAGCTAAAACTTAAGGCATGAGTACAACCATGTCCTGTTTCTGTAATTCAAATAATACCTTGGTTTCCTTGTGTTTCAGGGCATCTGTTGAAACTTAAATTCTTCATCCCCAAATGCTAATAGATATGGCTGCCAAAATAAACAGAGTGCCTTAAAATTAATTCCTATTTTGGGATTCATGTAATGCTGGTTCTTAGTGTGGTTTTTTTTAAATTTACTATTTGTTTGTTAGGCTCTTTGTCAAGCTTTGTTGTTGCTAGTGTGGTAGATTATACCAAAGATAGAAAATCCTGAGAGTTCAAATAGAAGCAGGGGAAGGGCTGGATTCAGAGCCACAGCTACGTGTGTGTAATTCTTGACTATGCTTCTGTAGAAGCTCCTCAGCCTTGTCCTTGTTTGTGTGTGTGAGTGTCCATGCATTTCTCAGCTCATGTACATTAGTGAAGTCAATGATGTTAAAATGCAGAAATAAAGGCCAGTTATTTAAGTGGTTTAAATAGATTCAACTTCATAGCTTCCCTGGACCCAAAGCAGTTTACATTTGCTGAGGATTTGACTCAGTACAAGAAGTCCAAATATCTATAAAAATAAAACCTGTAGAAATAATAAAATATTAAGACCCATGTTACATAATTAATTTGAAATCTTAATTCTTCAATGAAATAAGATAATTTGACATGAAAATACAACTTTATTACTGTAGATGAAAAGGATGGCTATTATTATTGTTAATATGACCAGACAGTAAGAACTATCCAGTGAAACATGAGCTGAAGGGCTGGGGATCTAAAAGCAGTTAGTTTAAGTCCAGAATTACATCCTGTATGGATTCAGGTGTAAGAATCAGATTTGAAGTGTTAAATCTGAGCCCAAAACCAATTTTCACCATCTAGAGACTTCTAAGTTGATCTTCTCTAGCAGATAGGTAATTCCCATATCTAAAAACAACTCACCCTATTTTATTTACTTAGAATGTTTTCAGGCTGTCATCTACCTTAGATAAAATAAGAGAAAGGAGAGCAAGAATGTTCTTGTCTAAAATTGCGCATATTTGCCTTTACAAGTCAAAAATCTAATGAAATGCTTTACCAGCATCTTCATAAATACAATTTCATAAATCGATAATTAATTAATTTTAAAATTGCTGTATGTATCTTTCATTCTTCCTGGGTTTCCTACCTAAAGAGAGCTCTGAAGCTGCCTGTTTAGTATGCCCTGGATGGCTGCAGATGGTCACTATTTTATCATCTTTTAGCTCCTTTAGTTTCCATTGAGTGGTTTTGGTTTTTTTTTTTGGAGAATTTATCACATCCTTTAACTTCCCCCCCCCCGCTCTCTCTTGGCACTACTTATCTTCATCACACATCTCTTTCAATCTGTCCCAAAATTCACCCCTGCTTTTTGCTCTGTATCTCCTCACTGCTCACACATGGGTAATGCTTCATTCCTCCAATCATGTGCTACTCAGTCACTTCTCATGCATGGGAATAAAAAAGGCTTTTCACAGTGGATGCTGTCAAGTGCATTTAAGGGACTGTACTCATGGCAGAGAGTAAAAACTATGGCTGGGGGCAATTAAATGCACTAGTGAAGCAGAGGAGTTTCCTTACTGCAGGGTCCACATGAGCATAATCCATCCAAGAGCTGAGAAAGTCTTATCCTTCACTGAGCCCATGGGGAGCTGAAAGTCTTAAAATGTTTTGCAGGAGAAAGAAATGAAATTTATGGAGAAGCCAAAGAATATCTCATAAGGATGACTTAATGAAACGTTACTCTTGCCTTGTAGGGGCCCACAGGTTTTATGATGCTGTCTTGGTCAAGGCAATACCATTGTCAACATGGTAAGGGCTTTGGCAGCACATCAGTTCCGACATAAAACTGGAAAATGCTCTGTTGAGACCTAGATTTTGCTGGTTTCTCAGATGCCTTGCTACAGCAGCGGCACTTCTCTGTTCTTCAGTGCTAATAAAGCCAAACACCACATAACCATGATAGCAGGAGTGTAATAAATGTACAAAGCTGTGTTAATAATCCTGCCCCTTTTTTGATATGTGGGTTGAGGTGATTAGTTGTGCAAATAGCTGGAATAGCATCTCAGAGTATGGTTCTCTAGTCTGAATTTGTGTCCTAGGCTGACCTTAGGATGCTTGTATCCCCATTTATGTGTGCTGCTTATGCTGGATATTATGTTCTGTGCCTTCAAGACTGGCTCTGAAGAGTGAATGTTTTGTTTTGGCTCCTTATCAGCCGCTCCCCCATGGCTGGCGGGACATACAGACGGGGCAGTATGTAGTGCTGCTTTTGCTTTTTGCCAGGCTTTTGGCTTTGCTCTTGCTTCTTGCTTCTGCTTCACTTCTGCTTGCTCTTGCTTCGTGCTTCTTCTCATTAGTTAGTTTAGCTAAACAGTCCAAATTTCTTCCTGGACTGTTTCTCCTTCCCTATTTTGGATCTACTCGAACCTGCTCCGAACTGGGACCTGGGAACACCGAGAGTTTGCACCCTGTGGCTGCAGCAGCTGCCTCAGCGCCGGAGGGACTGATAACAGAGCGACCCCCCAAGAGAGACTTTCTGAATTTGTCATCTTTTTCAGAGCGGTGAAACAGTGCTGTCATCCGGCATTGTTCATTTTGTGTCCTGGGGGTGCTGTGCCTGGTAAATAAACAGGTTCTTCCCACTTCCCTCCAAGAAATCCTTCCCGTAACCAGTTGGGGGGAGGGACCGTGTGGGTTTGCTTTCTGGAGGGGCCCCTCTTTGGGGATTCTCTCCCAAATTTGCCCTAAACCAGAGCAATTTGATAATAAGCTAATTGGTGTGCATATTAAAAAAGATTCTTAAGGTATTTACACATGTACAACAGAAGATTTTCAGTCTTTTTTCTACTTGGCTGCAATAAAGAAAATCAGTTAAATGAAATAAAATCCCATCTTCTAAGGATTAGTGTTTGCAGACATTTCATTGCAGTAACGATTTTTCAAGAGGAACAGCTTAACCTGGTAGATTTTGGGGATTTGGGTTTTTTGGTTGGTGGGGTTTTTTTGTTTGTTTGCTTTTTTTCTTTTAAACCTTAACTGTTTTACTTTCAGATGTGCTTCAGGTAAAGTATTTCACTTGTGCGTTCCTCTCCCCATCTACTTCTGTGCTCACCAAACAAAAAATTCATGTGCTAACACAGAAGAGTATTGTAATTCTTTAAATTACATTGAAACCTTGAAAACGTAGAGAAGCAAATATAAGAGAGGTTTCAAGGATATGCAGCATGTTTCTAGTAAGTGTGGATCAAGAGCAATAGCACTGTTTCAAAATTAACTAGCTTCAAAACAGCAAAATCCTGCTCTATCTTCCCCTGAAAAAACTGGCTTAGATTATTTCATGTGAATTAAAGGAAGCTGGAACATCAGCTTCATCCAAAAATTATTCTGTTCTGCTTGCTTTATCCATCTCTCTCAATTTGCCTTGCTCACCAGCACTGGGCAGACTTAATGTTCAGTGTATTCCTGCACTCAAAATGTTAAATCTCATTGTACAATCAATATCTAAAGGTGCTGTGCTACGGTGTTTCTTCTGGTGGTCAGAGCAACAGTTTCTGGCATCATTTATTCCTCAATTCCCACTCATCTGGCTATCCACACCAATAAGAAAGGCGCTCCTATATTGGTATCCTCTCCTGCATACAGGGAGAATTCACACCTGTTGTGCACAGACACAGATTTGAGAGCTGCCTCCTGACTTAATCACTGAGTGAGTTTAATCTCTAACTGCAAAAACTGTTTTAACAAGATGGTCCTCAAAAAACAATTTATACGATACTTCAGAAGGATAAATATGCTGCTGATTTAAAACATGGCTGCAAAAGTTTTGCTGAGTGGAAAGGTAGCTGATACTCATATGGGAAGTTTTGCTAACTGAATTTGCTGCTGAATGTTCCCAGATGACCTTACGTACTGGTTTAGCTCCCCAGTCCAGCCTGCCTGAAATTTGTATCAGTGTTTCTATTGTTGTCTATTAATAAGTGTGTCTGTGTGTGTATGTTTGGATCTGCATGGCTACACTCAGTAAACGTGATTTTTTTCTTTAGTGAAATGGGGCAGGACTTGAAGGAACATCTTCAAAATGAGGTTGGAGTAACCATCCCAAAATCTCCATTTCTAAGAGCTGACTCCATGCCTGATAGATTCCTATTCAGTGTATATAATATGTATATAATATTCAGATCAGAATTATACTAGGGGAAATAATAGCGAAACATGATTGGGGTGAGGGGGAACAATTATAATACAACTAACTACACTGCTTAAATATTAATTTTTATGAAAGACATTCATTATGCTCTTCATCTGGTAAGTTCTCTCACTTAAGACTCATTCCAGGGTTCAATCTCTGGTAGAACATTGGAAAAAATCATAAAATATTAAATGTTCTCATTATGTTTTGGGCAGCTGATATTGGCAGTGAATCCCACACTTCATTTACAACCAAGCTTACAATTTTTGCCACTTAGGCATAGCTGCAGCTCCTCTGAGTCTTTGCTGCTAAGAGTTAAAATGACAATTGCTGTGAGAGAACAAACTGAAAACTAAAAGGCCTTTGACTAGCCTCCCATTTTTAAGACCAGCACTGAACCCTTATCTTAATTTATTGGGCATATAACAACAGCTAGACACAGTGCATGGCATCCAGCATTACATATAACACCATCTAGCACAGTATGTAAAAAATAAATAAAGATAAAAATGGCATGAAATGGGTTCCTTGTATGTTACTGCATTTTAATCTCTTACCTCATGCTTTATTCTATCTTGTTCAGTGCAACTTCTGCCTGTTCATATTAAAAAACCCAACAGGTACATGTGTAATTTCATGCAATAATTAAATCACCTATTGTTGAATGTGTGCCTGCCTTAAGAATGGACTGTAGCATTCTTGCTATGTAGCTGTCTTAGATGTCCACCTCTCTAGCAACAGCAGCTTTCATTTGGCAGGGAGAATTTCAGAGACAACTTGATCACTTTTGCCTTTGTGCTGAAATCTTCTCTGTAAGAGCAACACATTCCTTGACAATAAACTGGAAAATATCCTTGTATATCCTTGGACAGAGGCAGCCACTCTGAGGCTGCCCTTCATAAAGGCTTTTCAAAACTACTGTTCCTTTCTGAATATTTTGAGGAAAACTTTGTTCTAGCTACATCTGCCCCTGAATTCTCTGTAAAGTCTTCCAGGAATATTCTAAATGAGGACAACCATGATTGCCAGCCACCTTACAGATGCATCCTTGGGCCCTGCCTAATAGCTTAAAGCACAGATGGTGGGTTTCAACACTTTTTCTGTGAATTTATAATGAGAAAAAAAGTTTGAAATTAGTATAACTTGTATAATGACTTTGACTTCAGCCTTCTCTGCCCTCCATCTGCTTGACACACATCCTGGAATATAGGATTTTCAAGGTGAGACATATTTTCACCAGTATTTGCCTAATGCTTGGGCCAACAGTGTCTTATTGACCTGAAGGTCTAGATATGGCTGTAATGTAAAAATTAATAAAAATTTTAACCTCTGAGAAGGTAAGAAGTTGTTTTCCCCTTCATAAGGTAACGAGAGCAAGAAATGGTTGCAGCTGATTTAGCTGCATGAACCACTTATGTGCAGTCAGATAAATGGAGATGAAGGAGCCACTCAGATTTTACTGGTCATGGGGAAATTAGTGACAGAAAAAACTTAATTGATTGTGGCTTTCTAGTCAGAATTTCTCAGTGATGCTTTAGGACCCATCTTAATGTATGTGAACTTAAAATCCTCTCTGTCATGAATGAAATGACAGTAAGGGAAAGGATACTTATTCTGTAATGATGGAAATGCTCAGGTAAGTTTTGGGGAGTACCAAATGCAATATGGTGTCAGACCCTTTCTGGACCTTCAAAGAGCTATGGCAATACAAATAACAGGGATACACTGCTGGAATCTTCACTATGAGGTGATATTGATAGAGCATTTCCCAGAAAAAGCTGTTGCAGATAACCTTGCATCGTGGAAGATAAGCAGAGTAAATATATGATGAGACTATGTGAAATACCTACAGCAGGATGAGTGAACAAATTAGGACCAGGTGCTGGAGGGATGCCTTCATTTAGGAGTCATGCTGAAACTGAAAAATGGCAGGATTCTCTGGAAGGAGGGAAGGATCAGCACAGAGGTGATGGAACATTAGTTTATTGAACATTTGCACTGGAGTGTAATGAACAGACCTAACTCATTATCTTGTCCTGAAAACTGAAGGTTGCTTTTTTCCTTTCACAGATGTATTGTCAAGTGCTTTTACAAGCTGCCCTTGTGATTTTTTTCTCCTCCACTATGGTTTTTCCTCTTTCTTTATACTCATTACTTATAAATGGGAGTGCATTGCTTATTAGAAGTACCTTACATGGCAATTAGTTAACGCCCAAATTCTAGAGTGATGAACCTGGTAGCATTTTAACAGGAAATCTTAGTTGTTTCTACTCACCCTTTGTGGCAACAACTGCAGATAACCAAATGGTTATAATAATAAAGCATTCCCTGCTTGATGCTTTTGCAACATTGACTTATTCCGTAGCAATCATGAAGGATTATTCAAAGCACAGACCAATGGGCAGCATCAAGAGCAATGCCTTCACAAATGCTGGGTAATCAATGATGTCTATTTTCTGAACAAGAATATTTTCAGTTGTGCTGCAGACTAAATTCCCTCTGGTTGAATAAGCTGCTGAAGTAGAAAATTTTATTTAACAGCATTTGGTAAGAGTCTTGCAAGTCTCCAGTGAGTCATTAGGAGTGTTACAAAGAGTCCACTTTAGCTGAGAGTTGATTTTTGAGTCCTTCCTGGGTGAATATTGTTATGAGAGGTTGCAGTAGCCCTGCTGTTTTCTGTAACACCCTTCCTGCTCATCCCCACAGAGCAGCAATGTGAGTCTTGGTCAAGGACTCCTGGGTAAAATTGCCCAGCTTTCTAAAATTCACCAGCTAAGATGTCTAAGAACTAAAACACCAGGATATTTAAATAGACAGAATGTGATTTTATTCTGTTAAATCAATGTTTACCAGAAGCCCCTAGATTTCACCGTTTATCTGCAAGACCAAATGTTTCACCCAGACCAAACATGTTTTGGTAAGGGGCATACTGATCCAGAAAGCTACCAAGGGCTAATATCAGTTTTACCCGTGTTTCTTCATTTACCTCTCCAGTACCATGAGCATTACATGAGTACTTCAGGAGCAAAAGGTTCCTGTATGATGTCCTGCCTTGTTTCCTATGGCTTCACTGAGGTATGTCCAAACGTGTCAGGCATCATCAGAAAATGCCAACTTGATCAAACTTGGCCTTACCCAGCCCAGGTAAGGAAATGGGAAACAATTTTTCAAGTTTTCCTACCACTCAATAGAGCATAAGCTTTCCAAGCTAGAGTCCTGTGAAGTAAACACATCTCTCCTTTTGGGGACCTCCCACCCTGTATAAAGTAGCTGTGATTTGTCTGCCTTGGTGCAAACTTTTGCTGATCCAAACCCCTGGCTGAACTTACAGAAGTTCTAGGCAGCCTGTCCTTCTCTTTCACTCATATTTGGAGGGCAGAGGGAGAAAAAGAAGATATTACTGCGAATATTTTGACACTATCTTGATATTGGAGGTGAGAAAATATATAATAAAGTATAGGTGGGAAGGGAAAACAGTTTCTGAGAAACTGTATCTCCAGCACAATGGAAATACAGTTGGTTGTCTGGGTGAATTAATATATACACTTTCTGGTCAAATTAGAAATCTATGGCTAACCTGTTGCTAACACTTTAATAACGTTTGTGGAGATACCACATCACTGAAAAGATGAGCAAAGGCATCCTACAGCTTTTACATCAACTCAACTTGATGGCCCCTCTCTGGGTCCAGCTGTAGCCTGGCACAGAAAGAGAGAGCAGCAAGAAAACTCCGTCCTTCCTTCTCTTCCCTCAATGTCAGGCTGTGCATTAGCTGAGCTCCCCTGAGCCAACACTGCACTTGCACAAGCCCCCAGGGCCAGGAGACAAATGAGTGCACCTCAGAAGGAACCTGACTCAGTAATAGCAGAGCCAGCTGGAAAGGTTAAAGGCCACCCACCATTTGCACTGCAGTAGGTCTCCTGTACAGCACAGCCAACATAAAAAAGCAAAACTTGTGACTTTTAGCCTATTATTTTGAGTTGCCTGAATGTTTTAACTGAAGCAGAGCAGTCAAAGTCAATTCAAAGTGTTATAAACTGTTTGTCTGCACGGGAGACATCCGGACAGCATGCTCTCCTCTCCTGAAGGGATACCTGAGCTAGCTCTAGGAGCTAGTTCAGCTACTGGGAGTAATAGAACCAGACTAGCATGGCACTCTGCCCAGACTCATTTATCTGTCTTTCTGAAGGCAGCAAGTCTGACAGGTCGGCTTTATTCAGTGCCTTAGTTGTCACTAATGAGCGCTGTGTAACCAGAGCCTCTGAACAGCACAGTAATCAATTTAAAACTGCTCTCTCAAGAACTCCTTCAAGTTGAGTTCTTAGCCCTGTTAATGATGCAGGATGAGAGTCCACCTATGTAGCCTGGCTGTCTAGAGCAAGCTTGAGGGAAAACTACAGAAGCACAACACAAGGTAGAAGCCAGGTCTCTGTGGCTGGAAGCAGACACACCAGCTTCAGGTCTGAAACACCAGGGTTGGCCCACCTGTGCACCTAATGAAAACCAAACCTAAAACATCAAGGACTTGATAGAGAGCTCAACTTGTGCTTGAAAAATCCCACCTGCTGTCTGTAACGACCCTGTTTCAGCTATTACTGCATTTTAAATTCCTCAGTGTGCTGTTAAATCAAGCCATCAGTGAGAGGGCAGCAGAGATGTTAAGCCTCACGGTCTGGCCCTGGCACTTTGCTTTGACATTTTTATCAGTTTTTCACTTCTTTTGTCTGTTTAATCTATTTCATTGTCCAAAGCCATCATCTGTCTTCCAAATTTATTTTCTTTCCAGGTATTATTTTTTTTATTTCACGGTGTTATTGACAGGTATGATGCAGGCAAACTGATATATAATGCAATAATAAATCAGCGACAGCCAAATCCCAGTTTCCTGATATAATCACATTGGAAGAAAGTATTGTGCTATACACATGAGACCCTAATGAAGTCAACCGGACTCCTCATGTGCAAAACCAGCAGAATTTGATCCACTGACTTCAGCTGGATCTGGCAGCTCTCCAGCTTTTCTGGGCAGAAATATTCTACTTTCAGACTTCACAGTTGCCAGTAGGAGCCAGTAACATTCAACATCAGAGTAGAACTTCCCTGAGATAGTCCTCTCTAGAGGAAATTAAAATAACATGACCTCCAGACATTTCATATCAACAACTGTATTTACAGTCATTGCTTGAGGGGATATTAGTGTACTGTGCATTACATTGTAACATTCAAAATAATATTTATCATAGCCTGAACCAATTTTTTGCTCAGAGCCATTTCTAAAAGTCAATGAGAGCACGAATTAATCTTCTCACACTGCTCTAATGCTTCAGAAACCTCTATCTCCTTTCTTGAGTTCTTTCCTCTGAACTACAATTTTAGTTTGTGCACCTCACCCCACTTTTTTCCAGTTTTCATATAAAAATCAGAAAGAACAAATGGAATTATCAAATCTTCCTCTTCAAGCTATGCTATGCCCTTTCCAGAAGATGGTGACTCATAACACCCTCCTTTCTTTCACATTCTTTTCCAATCTGGCATCTCCAGGCATGGCATCCAGGCTATGTCTGCTTCAGAGAGGGGTTGGAGATATTTTTTGTCCTTAAATCAAAAAAGCAACCCTCCAAGACAAGAGGGTTTTTTTCTTCTCTAAATGCCTAATTAGCTCATCTACTCTGATACGCTTCACATCTCAAGTGCTACAACATCCTTTTCAATGGTTTTGAAAAAGTATATCTTAAATAAGGAGCATCTTCCTGAAAATGACATTTACCTTACTAATGGCTACTTCATTAATTTCTTTCACATATATTCTCAGATGTGAAAATATGCACCTAATTTTTTATGATGCCACAACATTGTTCAGTCTGTTCAAGTGAGATGATTTTTGTAATAATTTTAGGCATGCATTCTTTGGGCACGCATTCTTTCCTGTTTATATTACTTGCACATTGTATCTTGAAATTTATTTTGACTCAGTTCAATAGGATAGAGTGGTAGATCCATGCAGTCCATAGCCTGAAGCTTTTCTAATAACAAGGATTTACGAGCACAGCACAAGTATAAATTACAAGGTCAACAGTATCTTTAATTTATGTAGAAGGAATAGCAAGTATCATTTCAGTGGCTTTTTGACTGCATACACTCAAGCTTATCCCTGCTAAAATAAGTATTGAAAACATGAAGTTTCTCACATTATTCAGTATCTCTAAATAATGTGAGACACTGGTAAAGCAGAAAATTATTTCAAAGCAAGCAAACAAAACCAAATCAAAGAATAATCAATATACTTAGGCATAAGCAAAAGCAATGAGAAATAAACTACTAGTGACATTAAATGATTCCACTATTTTCTTCCACATTATAATACTACTTGAATGGATGAAGAAAATTCCCCTCAAGTTAGATATTCTGTCCTGTAACATACCAGGGAATGTGGGAAAGTAGTTTTGTCCAAGGTATGTATAGAGTCTTGATGATACAGTAAATCCAACACTAAGATGTATAAGATGGGGAAGTGTAGGAGAACTGCTTCTACTTGCTGAAACTCACATGAGCTCAGTACTCCAAAATGTGCTAGCCACCATCTCTGAAGGACAGGCCACCAGAGAGATGCTTTTGGAACTAATACCCTGGCCTTAGAGAAGAACACACTAACACATATTCTATTCTGTAGGTCTTTCTCAGAATCCTTTTCCTGCCAATATGTAAATAAGATGCTAATCAAGAGGTGTGCAGGGAAAACGTGTGCTGACACGTTGGTGCATGGTGTTTTCAAGCAATACACAGCACATTTATCATGATGTTAATGTGAGATCCCAGAGGCAGCGCTGCCTTTAAGGCATACTTGAGCATGCCAAAGTTTTCCCTTTCATAGGAAGGAGGAAAAATAAAAGATAGATTTTTCATTCATGAGAATGTGAAGATTCCCTGAGTTATGCACAGCAGCCAGAAACCCTAAAATAAAATAATATTTTTGCACAGAGGTTATCTTTTCCTTTTCTAAACACCAGCAGTTTACTATCCACATTACTTTCCCCCTTTTAGAGATGGCCCAACTGAGGCAGAGTTTAATGCACCATTTTTTTGATAATGCTGGCCAGCATTTTGGCTGCTATTGGTGTTAAACACAAATAGTTTTCTTGCCTCTTCCTTTGGTAAGTTACATCTGAAAAGAAGATTATCTAGATAAAGCAAATAAAGAACACAAAATCAGAGAGAACTCCTAGTGTTTGCTCAAGCCACTTGCTCAAGGTCACACAGCATGTCAGTGCAAGGGCTGGGAAAATATTTATGACTCCTATTTCTCAGCTCATTCCAACCCTCAGTTCAGATAATACTCCAAAAGCTTAAAAGATATTCCAAATGTCATATGAATTTTCTTTGAGAAGGGATGCAAATCTGAAGGATGGAGCTTATGGTACAGAACAGCTTTTTCCTATGAGCTATGGGTGGTGAGGTTTAGCTACATTCCTGTATCAGTAAATGCCCCCAAATTTTCAGGTATCCTCAGTTTAATTTGAAAATGTATTTGATAACAAGTTAGCCTGTATCTCCTTATGCTGCTTCTTCTACTTCTTCACAAAAAGTAAGGCACAGAAATAACAAAAAAAATATACAAATTTATGGTAAAGGAAACCATTTCCACATAGAAACGCAATGATTTGGAGGTTGAACCCATGTCCCTCCTGCCAAAATTAAAAATACGTAGCATGCATAAATGAACCTTAATCACCTTAATACCAGTTAGATATCTTAATTTCCTTCTCTCTTTACTAGAAGCTGCTCCAGAAAAAAAGGGTATCACTCATAAAATCTAGATCTTACATATCTGCAAATTATTAGCTATCATCAGAGCAGTAAGCAAAAGGCAAACAAATCCCATCCAATAAAGAGCAAGCACTTTGTTCCTTCACTTCAAGAGAGAAATTGCACAAGACGGGTTCCAGATGACATACTGGAGAAAAGTGTGTGTTCTGTTTCTAACCAAAGACTCTGGACCTCTTCAAGATGCAGTTTGCTAATGTTATGAGTTATTGCTCTGCCTTCTGTCATGTTGTTTAGTGATAGTGGGCTCAAGTATCAGAAATATGCTCTGGATTGTCATGGATGGTTACTTATCCATCTGGATCTACCTATACATTTATGCCATTTTACTGAGAATATAAATAGCAGCAAAGACATGCTTAATAAGGGCTTCAGATGTTCTAAAAGATAATTAAATTCAAAGCCAGTAAAAACATAAAAACCATAAGAGAAGCCAAATCATTTTGGTTCTTGATTCCTTTAATACCTTAACCTTCACATGAATCTTTTAGATAGGCTTAATCTTGGATCATTTCTATGTACATGTCTCAGTTAGGCAGCTTTCTCCACAGTACAATGAAACTGCACCAAACCAAAATGCTTCTGGTCAGCAGTGCTAAAATTTGTAAATGTTGCTTGTTTTTATATTATCATGAAAACTTTTTTTGCTTCATCCTACATTACTTTACTTTGTTTTAATCTTATCTACGTGCATTAAGGTAGAGACCAATATCTTAGAATGGCAAATTTGTCACAGTCAACCAAACAAGCAAAATCTGCATCTGAGGAATGCAAGATTCACCAATGACTTTGGCTTGGCTTTCTCTTAGTTTCCAGGAACCTTCAATAAAATGGGATCCATTTATGATACTGAGGAAAAGCTAAATTGACATTCAACTAAAATCAAACAGAAAGGGCACTATACTTTAAGAGCTTTATGAGGAATAACCTAAGTTTTTGAGCAGTGAGACACCTTAAAACCGTACAAACACAGGAGTATTTATTAAAAAAATAGGAAAAGGAAAGCACAAGTTAACAAAGTAATTGAAAGCAGAAAATAAATGAAGAATTGTTAGTTGGATAGAAAGCTCACTAACAAAACAACACAGTAACTGAATCACCTTCATTAGTTGTGTTCTTTAATAAAAGGAGGTAATTTCTATCAGCACTGCTGCCCCAGAGCAAGTTTTGATTCTTCACGTGCTCTTGGCATTAATGGGCTCAAGCTGAAAACCCTCAGTGTGCATTCCAGGTGCTCCAAAGTATACCTTCAGTTTATTTACCTTCATGGCAATCAGGCGAAACAAGCAATTATTTTCCCATTTTCCATAATCCTCTTATTTGCCAGCCCTTCAGCCAGTAAATTTTTATAAAAATTAATTAAAACCAATATAAAATCTAACTATCTTTTGATAAATCCAGTAAGGTTCTCAGGAAGACAAAACACTCATTCTCCTAGACAGCACTTTCTCTGGAAGCCCTGCAGCAGGCATTTTACAGGACTGAATGAGACTCTGCCACGCACATCAGTAAACAGAGAAGGCTGAACATCTGCTTCTGGCTTTGACAGTGCTCAAGTTGCTGTTGTGACAACAGAGAAACCTCATCTTATTGTCCCTAGACCTTGCCACAAAACTCAAACTGTCCTTGAGTAGAGCTCAGAGTGCACATCAACCTTCACAAACATTTACTTGAAGTTCCTTTAAACACTTGCTTCCCAAGTTGTATAACTAAAGAGCAGATGCTTTTCCTGAATTAAGGAACAACAAGTCTCACCTTAGCTATCCACACAGGTGTGTGCCCAGCGTGACCAGCACCAGCTGGAAGGTATCACCTGCCCAGCCCAAAGGAGCAAAGAACAATGGAGCTCCAGGCATCAGTTAAAAATTCACACTTCTTTCTTCTTTCTTGCATTGAATTGTAGATCTCACCCTATTTATGGATGCATAACTAAATCTAAATAATTCAGAAAATGAAAGTTGAACTCAGAAAAGGATGTCATGGGTCCATGTTGCAATAGCAGCTGCAGGCCCTGACAAGGAAGGAGGAGGGTGAGGTAGAACAGCACAGAGAGCACAGTCACTGGCACAGCAACATGAGCATGCCCCTGAGCAAATCACTGAGCAAATCATGAGCAAATCACTAAATGGGCAAGGGACACATGGGGGAAAAGGGGAGGCCAGCCCAGGGAGCAGAGCTGAAGGGTAACAACAGAGCCAGGATCCCAAGCCCTGACTGCCACAGTGCTCAGACTGGGCCACACCACTGCCAAAGTCCTTGGCACAAGCAGCTTTAGGGCTGGCAGTGGTGGCTCTCTCACCCACTGTGATGCCTTGTCTTAGGGCATGGGGGTTAAGTGCTGGGAATGTCAAATGAGGAGGGTTAATGATGAGCTGAAAGGAATTTCAGTATTGCTACTGAACCCTCTGATTACTTGGGTAAGACTGTGGGAGTGAAAACTCCAATGCTATCATCATTTTCTTCCAGGCGGTTAATTCTTTTATATATATTTATATATTTTTCTGTATAAACACATGCACACAGATACATTTTCTCATTCCAGCAATGCTGGGACCTGAAATAAGAAGCCTAGCACTTTTTGTCAGTGCTAGCCTGCTAAGATGCCATATCAGCAGCACTAGGAAAAGTAAAGAGCTCCCTGAACGTGTTTCACCTCTTTATTATGGCTACCTCATTATTCAATCTCCCGTCCTATTATCCAAAACTTACATACATTTATAACATGGCTGATACTTCTAGGTCATGTGTGTCTAGAAGTTTTCTGAATTTTCAGCACTTTTAAGGATTATTTTGTGACACATTCTTGTAAATAATATTTTTTTTTTCTTGCAGCTCCAGTGCCTCCTCTTCATCTGGAATACTTATTTGAGAGCTGGTGAGATAACTGAGCGTATCAACTATTCCTAAAGACATTTTTATCAAGTACTGCTTCACTCTTTCAACATCAGTGCTTTAAATATAGCTAAAGAAACAAAACATTTTTCAAGGAAGTGTCTAGAACTGTGAATAGTACCACAAATGTGTCTTTCTGTGTCCACCACAAATAGCCAAGTGTACATGCCCATAATCTAATTCAAAATCCATGTGTTTCTATCTCATAATGAATGCCATTAATTGTTTTCTACAGAGTGCAAAAATCCCCTTTTGCTTTAGCTGTTCTGCTGCAATTAGAAAACTTAATTTTATTTTTTTCATTTTAACATTACTGCATTTCTCAGATTTAACTTATTGCTATGTAATTGCCCAACATTTAAAAACAGAATGGCATTCAATCCCAGAACATATCACAGAGGAGTCTTAGCCAGCAGGAGATATCTATTTAATCACTACTTCGCATTGTTACAGCGACAGCAGGAGAACTATAGAAGGAATTGCCCTAAAAATTAGACCATGGAGGATGTTAGGACTGCCAAAGAACGGATTTCTAAAGAAAAAAAAGAAAATTATGACACTCACAAACAAATCTATTCTGGTTTTTTTTTTTTTTGGTGATGATAATGGTTTCCCATAATCATACAAATAACATTTAAGTTATTTCATTAAAATCAGGATACTCCAATCATGAAGACTCAGAAATTTTCTAGCTCCTTAAGACAGATGTTCAATTTACCTGCAGTGTTCCCGGGATGCAGCCTAGTGTTGCAATGCCCTGAACACACCCTGCCCTCACAGTCACCACCCACCTCCCCTGGCCACTAATGTGGCATTCCTAGTCCAGCAGCAGTTCTAAATGCATGGCCAGAGAGCTGGATAAAAACACAGGTTAAAAATACCTGTCTTTTAAAGCAGAACTGATATTATTCATTAGCCTGCAGTGAATGCCCTCTGCCTTAAGTAATACACATTCCTAAATCTGCTCTGATGCTCTAGGCATCTACTCAAAAGGGCCCAAATGACTCTGAAAAAGCTGCAAACAATGTACTTGCTGCCAGACTTTATTTTTCAGTGAATTCTACAAAGATTTTGTATCTAAAAGACTTCAGGTCCTTAGGTAGAACAAAGACTCTCTTTCTTCTGTGTTATACCCATATTAGGACTGTTGGAATCTTTATCAGAGAAAGAGACCTTCTAAAAGCCTAAGTAAACTTGTCAGGATTTACCAGGAATGCTTTGTATTTTCTCAAAGATCCAGCAGAGCACACAGGATAAAACTTACTTTCCTGGGAAAAGCAGAAAATACCTTCCTGCTTTGCGCTTCATGCTATTTTTGTTGGTTTTTTCTCACTTAAAGTAGCATTAATTTTGTTACTAGAAAGCCATCAAGTGGCGTATTTATCATTTACACTGTTTGCTAGCAGATGAGGGTTATCCCTGGGTGAACCTATGCATGGCTGTAATACTCCAAAACCCCCTGGTCTAGGATCAAGTAGAGCAGGCAGCACAGCTGTTGACACAAACCAGCATCCCTCAGTGCTTGCACACTACCAGTACCAGAATTGATTATTCCTGATGACAAAATTTAAGATCCATGAGCCATGATGTGATGGGGTATTTGTTTAGAAGAGGACTACGTCAACTCTCACCAACTCATTAACAACCAGGGAATTGTACTTTTGTCTTCACGAGGGGTACCCCTGCCCAGCACAGGGAAGGAAAGCCATGCTGAAACAAAGACCCATGGTGAGGCTGCCCCACTGCAGTAAGTAATAAATGCTGGTTAAAATGGCCAAGTGAGTTCATTCATAATATGAATTAACTATTATTAATAATCCTAGAATCATTAAGGTTGGAAAAGATCTCCAAGAACATCAAGTCAAATCTTTCATTGAACACCACCATGTTAACTAGACCATGGCACTATGTGCCACATCCAGATTTTTCTTTAACAGATCCAGTGACTCCATCACTTCCCTGAGCAGCCTGTTCCAACACTGACACCCCTTTCAGTGAATAAATTCTTCCTAATATCCAACCTGAACATCCCCTGGTGAAGGCAGCTTGAGGTAATTTCCTCTCATCCTGTCACTACTTGCTTGGGAAAAGAGATTAACCCACACCTTACTAGAACATCTGTTCAGGGAGTTGTTTACATGGGTAAGCACTCCATACTAAACATCCCCAACCCTCTCAGCCATTCCTCATAGGAGTTTCCCTCCAGACCCTTCCCCAGCTCTGCTGCCCTTCTCTGGACACACTCCAGCCCCTCCATGTCCTTCTTGCAGTGAGGGCCAGAACTGGACACAGCTCTTGAGCCGTGGCCTCACCGGTGCCCAGTACAGGGGGACAATCCCTGCCCTGCTCCTGCTGGCCACACCACTGCTGACACAGGCCAGGATGCCCTTGGCCTTCCTGGCGCCCTGGGCACACCCTGGCCCATGTTCAGCCACTGCTGACCAGCACCCCCAGGTCCTTTTCCACGGGGCAGCTCCCAGCCACTCTGTCCCCTGCCTGTGGCACTGCCTGGGGCTGCTGTGACCCAAGGGCAGGACTCAGCACCTGGCCTTGCTGAACCTCATTCTGTTGGTCTCAGCCCATTGATCCAGCCAGTCCAGATCCCCTGCAGAGACTTCCTGCTCTCCAGCAGATCAGCATTCCTACCCAACTTGGTGTCACTTGTGAGCTTACTGAGGCTGCACTCAATCCCCTCACCCAGATCAAAAGAGGTATCAAGCAGGACTGGCCCCATTACCGAGCCTTGGGGAACCTTATTAGTGATGAGCCACCCCCTGCATGCAGTGCCATTCTCCACCAGTAATAAAATCCGTGGTATCTCTGCCTGACATTACATTACATTGACTAGCCAATGCACAGCATCCCTAGAACTGCACCTCCCAATCTGCCTAAAGCTGGGGGTCTGGTCCTGTTCTAGCATTTAGGTGTCTTCTGAAAATTATGCTTTTATTTTTCACATTTGAAAAGTATATGGTTTTTGATTTCATCCTAGAGCTGATATTGCATTTCCTTCACACACACTCAACTCCTCCCCTTCACCTAAGAGAAAACTTTTCAAATAAAAAGGTACTGTGGTTTATAGTTAATGATCTTTTGCTCTGACAGCATTATTTGAACAAAAGTTTTGTTGCTTTAGCTGTAATTCCACTGGTTAATTTGAGGACTTGCCCTTTTTTTTCAATTTAAGCATTCACCTACTCCTTTGCAGTGGCTGAAAACTTTTAGTTGAAACAATTTCTGTGTGAGAAATGTCACTGAACTAAAACCACTTTCCTATATATATAACAATCTCTTTTTTTTACAGCATTATTTTATGGCAAAAAAAAAAGTATTTTCAACACTTCCAGACATTCATTTGTTCAGCTCCTTTGGAGTATGGATTTTAAACAATTAGGAGTAGTGCTCCATTATGTAAATTGTAAGGATAGAGTGGAGGAAAAAGGTTTACTAGAAATTTTAGCACTGTCAGTAAATGGACTGTGTCTGTGACACATTATTTCAGATGTTCTTGCCTTTATGAGAAAATAATAAATCCATGTGCTCCCTTTGTTTTTAGGAAATGGAATTTATGGATGTCTTATAATAGAGGTGAAAAAGTACCCAATGATGCACAGATTTAATTCCTATCTACTCATATTCAGGAGAGTTTTTGCAGACTGTGTTGCTTCTTAGAAATCTCCTGTAGCACATCCATGCATTCAAGTCACCCAAGGCTCACATCTTGGTTTTGCTCTAAAATCCCCATTGTACACCATGACTTTTAAGACTTTGAGGCTGTGCCTGCAAAACAGCTGGGCAGTCTTAAGGAGGTTTAGTTTTAATACTGAACTATATGCCCCAGTAGAACTGGGAATGACAAATGCTGAGCACAGGTAGTCCCATGGAGCATTCTGCTGGCACTTAACTCTGAAGCCCCACACTCCAAGATTTCTCGTCACTCCCACCCTATGGCCAGTAAGGTACTTGAGAAAGGGAACTTTTGGCATTGAAAAGAACTTGGAAATACCATTTCATCTCCTCTGACACCTTCTGGATAAGTCTCTCCTAAATTTGACACGAAGCCAAAGCTTTAGCCTTCTTGAAGCTGTCAGTGAGTGGAGAGGCAGGGAAAAAGCTGGTATTGATTCCAGAAGGTTAAACCTAAAGGGACTGTGAAAATGCAGGTTTTCACACAGCTTTAAGAAAAACTATTTGTGCTTCAGAGATGCTAAAATGTTGGTTTGAAGTTGTAATCTGTGTCTAATGGCTTTAGGAACACTGCTATGTAAATTTGGAGCTGCAGAAGTGACTCAATGTGTACCATCTAGATGTACACAGGAAAGTATATTCTGTGTGTATGAAGTGTGCCTTATCCTATTCATAAAACTCCTTTCTTTTTTTTTAGTTGTGTAGATACAAGAGATAAAAAAATTCCTGTTACAAAAACCTGGACAGCCTACCTTGTGGAAACAAAGTGGTTTGATATATTGTGCTTGTTTACACACACACCCCTTTTATCTATGAAATGGTTGCAGTACATATTTTGCCACTCAAAGTTTGTGCACACAACTTTTTATCTCGTAGTGTCTGCAAAAGCTACATTAAAAATACTACATGCTTCTGAAATTCTTTTCAATGTTTTCCAGGAGCACATGTAAAAAATGTTCTTGTCTGATACTGGAAGTGATCCCTATCAGTTCTACTTCATAAAATTCCTAGAGCTTTCATTTTCATGCACTTTCACATTCTTCACAACCACTGGTATTGATATGCCATATAACAACCTCTCTCCAGGATGACTGCTGCAAATAAGTACTACTAAAAACATCACAAAGATTGATCCTTTTTCTCCTGCCCAGTTATCAATGTTCAAATGATTAGATAGTCCCCCTGGGCATAAACATGAATAACAAAATGAAGCCTCTGAGAAGCAGCATAGAACACTCTGGACAGGCACCAAATTTTGCAGAGAGTTGGACAAACCTTAACCAAAATTTATATGTATTAAATCACTCTCTTTTATGCGAGAAGAGTACGAGATCATAACATCTACAGTCCTCTAGTCTACCCAGGGTTTTCCCTGGCCAGTTTGTGTTGAAATTGGCTTATTGCTATGTGAGCAAACAAGAGGCAGATTCTGACGCAGACCCCAGTGGCACCGCTATGAATGTGCTCGCTTCAAGGCTGCACAGTTTCATTGCACTTTAGATGAGCTGGTCTAGCCTGTAAAAACAGATCAATAGCTCTATGTGTTTTAGCCTTGACGTGGCAGTTTTTGTGGTCTGGTGTACCTGCACACGCTGGTCTGATCCATGTGTCTCTGACACGCTCTTCTCACTGCACATGCTGCAAATGATTCCAAGACACATGCAGAATTTTTTGAATTGCAGTTTACAACCCTCCAGGGCCCAGAAAGCCAGGAATTCCCTCTGCAGCAATACCATTACTCCTGTTACGTATAATCTGCTGTGTGGGGAAAAAAAGAGAAACATTCAGTCTTGGTGTATACATTTCAAGTGACTGCAAGAACATGTGGCAGCACTTACCAGACATGCATGTTTACCTTGTCACAGAATCACAGAATGGTGCAGCTTGGAAGGGAATGAAAGGTCATTTAATTCCAACTCCCTGCTGCCATGGGCAGGGACACTTTCCAGCGGACCAAGCTGCTCAGGGACTCAACCAATCAGGCCTTGAACACTTCTAGAGCTGGAGTATGTAAAACTTTTCTGGGCAACATCTTCCAGAATCTTATCTCCTGCACATTAAGGAATTTCTTCCTAATAGCCAATCTAATCCTGCCCTTTTTTTTGTTTAAAGCCATTAGACCTTGTTCTATCACTGCACTCTCTTGTAAGAAGTCCCTCTCCTGATTTCTTGTAGGCACCCTTTAGGTACTGAAAGGCTGTGAAAAAGTCACCCCAGATTTGTTTTCTCCAGTCTGAACAATGTGAATTCTCTCAGGCTTTCCTCATAGGAAAGGGGTTTCATCCCTATCATCTTCTTCTACACATACATTCATAAACAGCAGCAGGAATAGAAAAAAAATAGAATACATGCAGCCACGCTTCCTGGTGTGATGACTTTTATAAGCTTGGGACTGAACTAAGACAATTATGAGCATTTCTACTTAATCCTCTTGACTGGGCTTTTCAGATGTGCAGAGAAGCCAACTGAACTACCCCATGTCTAAAAAATGGCAGAGGAGAAGAGAAATACCCTGGACAGCAGCTCAGAGGTGAGTTACTTCCAACCATCCTTTGGTAACGTTGAATACCAGTTTGTTTCTAAAGCAGCTTGACTCAACCACATGCACCAACAACAGATTTCACCTCCTCAAAACACCTCACTGGGTACCTGACTTCCACTCTCCAAGAAAAAGACTTTCTCTTTCCTTTCAATCAAATGCCCCAAGTCCAAGGCAGCCTAATGCCTTTTTTTCTTCTGTAGCAGAAGCAACAGACATCTTGTCATGCCCATCTACAAGAAGGGAAGGAATTCTCTCAAGAAACTTGAGTTGGAGGCACACTGGATCTGGAGGATCTTCAGGTCTAGAGGATCAGGGTGCAGAGGCTGGGGAACAGAGATGGGGAGAAACTTCCCAGGGAGAAATGTAGGGATTCTGGCTTTTTGTTCCTCTGAAGAGGGGAATACAGCAGCAATGCTTTGAGGAGAGCAGAGCATATAGGATTAGTGGATTTAGAGTAAAACAACAGAAGCAAAACTGTGGAGATGCATCTCTGCTTGAAATACTAGCAGGACCTTGTTTCAGCTTACACTTCCTTTATTGAGTACTGTCTTTCAGAAAGGAGATGCAGAAGTTTGATAACTTCAGTTTAGTGATAGATCATATAGCACCAATATAAAAGGTAGTGGTGGAGGAAGCCCATTCCTTCCAAATTCTTAATAGCTAATGAAAACGGTGACAGAGTCATTACTGCCATAGGGGTTCTGGTTTCCTCTGTGGATACAAAATTTTTCTTGGCCCACAGTCAGATGCCATCTCTGCAAACAGCTCACAGCAATTCTGCCCCTGGGGTGTTATTTTGGAGCCGCTGACTTAGGTGGCACTGTTGGATTTCCTGTTTTCTTGTGAATGTTCCCAGACATTTTGGTGCCTGTCTAAGTACAGGACTCACCAAGAGCAGCCAATACAGGTCATAAAACACTGTAAAAAGAGAATTTCCATTTCAGCTGTGCCTCTGTCCTGAATTCAGGACAGCTGCCTCTGAAGCACTACACTTAAGGGTGCTTATGATTCACAAGAAGTTGCCAGCCCACACAGTAGTTGCAGCTTTTATCTCTTTGGCTTTGATCTCCTCTGTATTCTCTTAAATATAATTAAACCTGTCACATCATTTCCCATCTTACAGCTTTCTCTCTGCAACAAAACATTTATGCACAAATTAGGAATTTTAAACAAAGACAGTTCCAAAGAGTAATAAAATATATTTGGGACATTTCAGCTCCACCTCATATATCATTTACTGACAAATGTGGTGCATTCCATTTTGACTAACTCCTGAACCAGAACATTTTATTTCATTTTTTTCTAGCACAGTGTATTTTACTGCAACTTTTATTAATATTTGCCATTGCTAACTTGGAATCTTCTTGTGACATGAAGTTGACAACTCTGGCATAAAACAAAGCACAAGTCTCTCTGACAAACTGCGTTAACTCCATCTTGTGGTTCGACACGTTGATTTAACTAATGAAAAATATCTTTAAGGAAACAAATTCTTTGAAACTTTTGACAAATCTGTGCATTGTTCACAGTTTTACCACAGGCCAAAGCTGTATTAGACCCCTTAAACAACTGCACAAAAGCTCAGTGTCTAAAGAGCTGTGAAGTGCACTTTATTGCTCTGAACCATTCATTTTATTCCTTACTGTGTATGTAGTTTTGTACAGCAGAAAGAAACAAAAACCAAACCATTTTTCAAAGCTGTTTTGCATTGTCCTGTTAAAATCTGAACTCAGTCCTCCAAATTGTTGTATCTTCAGGAAGAATTCTCCACTTTTTTATCGGTAAGATCTTTCCTAGAATCTGTAATTGCAATATCCCTTTACGTTCCAAGTGGTTATAGATTTATCCTCACAATGCTCCCTCCCATCCCATAGCAGCAAAATTATTACTGTCTTACAGATAAGATGGCAATGATTACATGATTAGCCACTGGAGCAACAGAATTTTGAAGCATAGCAAATTGTTATCCCATGTTGAAGGAATGCTTTAACACTGACACTAGAATCCTTTGCAAATAAGAAGAAAAATTAAAAATAGCTTGTTAAGAGCGACACCTGGCATGATTAACTCAACTGAACATAATGGATTACATGAAAGACTGATGAGCTACATGAAAAACTACAGAAACTACTAAATGCACTGTGCTGAATTTCATTAAAATTGTACTTGAGTTACAGGACATGATGGCTCCCTCAGTAGGGCAGGAGCTTGTGGTTAACACCCATAAGGGATGAATCACAAAAGGGCCTGTACTTTACCTTGCTAGATCATGTGAAGAGTTTCTCTAACCTCTATCTAAACAGGGTGTTGCCAAGTCAGAAGCCCTGTCCAAGTGACCTGAGCCAGGTGAGGGCAGCCAGAATGAGGTAGAGTTGCTGTTCCCATCACTTTGGGTGTGATTGCATCAGTTCTGGTCTTTCCCAGGACCACTGGGGCAAATGCACACATGCAAGAACTTTCAATGATTCTGAAGGCAGCTATTGCTTAATAACAGCCAAGTGACAAGTATAGAAACCAGAGATCCTGGATTTAGCTAGTTTATCCATAAGAAGATTAAAAAAGGATCTATTTGGTTTTAAGAGCACTTAGAGGGGGGAAAAAATGAACACCAGGTATTTCCTCAAGCTAACAAAAGATGACACTGCAAGGTGTTGTCAGCACATGAGAACAGAAGCTAAGCTACATAAATTTCAGGGAGTTTAACTGATGAGATTTTTTCACCTTTAATGCAAGTCTCATGATATCAGGATTTTTCATAAAGCCTCCAACTGCTGCAATTACTTCATTCCTAGCATCAGTGTTACCACTAAAAAAAAAATAAAATTCTATCTCTCAGTGGGTTCAGACAAAATACATTTCAACTATGAACACTGAAGTCTGAATTACAGAAAAGGAATGAAAAAAAAAAAATCCACAACTTTTTAATGTATTGTGTTGGCAATGGGGATATTAAGCTAGGAATTAAATGCACAACAGTTTTAAGTGAATATAAGAGGCACTTAGCAGAAGATTGTACAGATGTGTTGCCCCATTACATGAAGTCCTTAATTTGCATGAATATCTGGAATGAAAGAAAGTTTATTCAGTCTCTTGAATATGAAAATATTAAACGTACTTTGGCTTGTGTTGTGCAAAAAATGGAATCAGGTGCCTGTCATGGTTCTTCCCCAACTTTAAAAAATGCCCACAGACTAGATTCCCAGCCCTGTGTCCTGTTTGCAATGCATCCTGGAGAGATGCTCTGTCAGCCTCACGCTGCAAATACCCTGCAAGAGCTGTCTCATACCTTCTCAGAGGATTTGTTACCTTTCAGTCACAGATCTTTGGTACTGCTACTTAATAAAAGCTTCAAAGAAAAAAGAATAAAAAGAAAGGAAAACACGAGTAGATGATCAGAAGGAAAGGATGAATAAACAAAACAGAAGCCCAGTACCCTGAGAATGTGTGACTGCTTTGAGTCTGTGTTTTACAGGTGAATGAAGGCTAGACAAGTGAGCATACAGTGGTCTCTAAGACATAACATTCTCTTTTAGGGGCAAAAAAAAAAAAGAAAAAGAGAAAAGGTACATAATTCAGTTCTTCTACCATATGTTGTATAAGGGTTTTTTTCAGTCGTACCAGACACAATCTGATGTAACAAGTTTTGTCAGCAGCTTGATGTGCCAGCACAACCTGACTCAAGAGAACCTCAAAGGAATTGATTGTTTCAGGTGTGCTTTGTTTAGAAACACAATCTTTTCCCACGTTCCAGTCTTCAAAATAGTGCCAGGCTGGAGCAGACTCATATTGCTGGAAGACACAGATACTTTCTGCTGAGCTGACAAGACGATATCTCTTCTAGATGTGCTCTGAAAAGCAAGTGGGGCTGTCACATGAGTCTTATTAAATGAACTGAAATGCTGAGCTAGCAGCATAGGTTTTTATTTATAGAGCCCTACTCTTTCAGATATGTACAGAAGATAGTGCCTAATACGTAGGACTATCCATACTCCTCAGTTTGAGCACTGAACATATTCATTTTGGAAAGAGAATGGAAAAGGTGAAGTAGAATGAATGGAGAAAAAAAGGGGAACCAGTTGTGAACACCACCTTCAGCGTCTACTTTGACAGCACTGTCTAATTATTATATCAATAAACTGTCTCTTTTATCCCATCTAAATGGAAATTTTCTTTCCCTGTTTAGTTGTACTGCACTTGGTCCACTGCTGATATCTTGTATTTTGCCAGCAAAACCAACTCAGTAATTACCAATACCATTTGAAGAGCAGAAGCATGAGCCTCACATAGTTCCTCATTCTCACAGAAAAGCCTTTGGAACAGGCTGCAGAAATAGAGGAAAAAGTTAAAAGGATACAGAGAAATATTATCAATCATTTTTTGTGATTCATTTGGCTAAAAGATAATGCCAGTTCTTCAGTTGTCCAAAGTGCACTACTGTATTTCTAATTATTGTAGAAAAAGGGGAGATATCATGTAGGAGGTAAGTGGGAGAGTATGATTTTCAACTTGCCATGATATAGTTGTGGAACATTTAAGGTTATTTACTAGGGCAGGAAGAATTAAAATACTTGACATTAGATCTTCAAATAAGATCTAAACAGATCTTCAGTATGGTCAGCATGACTTAAGGAAAGCAAAAGCTCTCTGCAGTGGCTGAGGTATGATGCAGACCTACACATTGACAGAAATATCAAAGAAGCTTCACAACCTACTTCAGACCACACAAAAAAAAAAAAAGAGGTGAAATGCTGTCTTCAGAGAAATAGGTTCAAAAGCTATAACATTTGACCATTTTCTAGTTGACTTAGAGCTACAAAACACCTTCAAAAGATTGTGAGCAACAGTGTGACAAATAAACAGCGAGAGACATAGACTAAGGGAAATAAAAAATGGAACAAAACTTGCAAAATTGAAAACATAATATAAATTGAATATTCATGGCAGTCAATAACACTTACAACTGTGGCATTCCCTGAGAGCCGTGAAGACTTAAGGGGCATAAATGGAAAAATAAAATTCCCTACAATTAGGAGAGTCAAATTTTGTTTGAAAACATCTCCCAGTCTCTCTCTGCCACCTCTAGATCTAGCTGGAGAAATCTGGTATTTTTGTAGCTGGCCAAAAGTTGGTAGGAAAGCTTCACTCAATTCACTTGAATATTTTTAACTTTACAGCCTTTGGAAGAGTTTGCTGGACTTCACTTCTAATGAATCAGGGAAGTCAGTGGGTTTCAGTCAGTGAAGTTCTAAAAATAAAACAGCATAAGAATGGGTGTGACAAAAAGGGTCTTGGAAAGCCACTGAGACACGTACAGTGTGAGTGTTCAAAAATAGATAAGCAAGAAGAGCAGCGGCCTAAACCGGTACAAACACGACACACTTCAGCTGATGCCTCAGGTTTTAGCTTTTATATTGTTCAGATTCTGATCTGCTTTAGTGTGTAAGTCTAGGCTTCATATTAGGAGATGGTAAGCTCTCTTCACAGAGTAGGTAGACAAAACAATTCCTTCTCTAGCTAGGGACCAAGGACAGCCAATCCAAATTTTAAGCCCAAGAGCACAAACAACTGTGGGTGGACTGAAGAGAGAAAAACAAGAAGGGTGGGACTTCATGGGCTAAAGCTGTAATTGGACAATTAACTCCAATGTGAAAATGGACCAGGACTTATAAAAGCGTGAGACCCCCGTGACCAGTCATCCTGTTTTTGGCCATTTTGGGTTGTACTGCCCAAGGTGGATCTATTGAAGCCTCTTAATAAAATACCTACCTTATTCTTTAGCTCCATCTAGTCTCTCTTCTAGGTCAGCCTTCACAAGGCATCACAGCCAGGTCTGCTCTCTTTGCATACTTGTCTCTTGACTGGATCCAGGAATGGCTTATTCTATGTTCTTATTTCTAAATAAAGGAATGTTTAAGTCAAATAACACTCTTCTTTCCTGTTGCCCTCCATACCTGAGCAGTGGAGATGAGAAACCTTTCAAGAACCACTCTGTGTGCTGACATAATTTGTGTGGATAATACAGAGAAAATATTCTTTGTGCAGCCAGCACCATCTCAAACACACTGTAAAGGCTGCTGTGCCTAATTATAATAGGTGGCATTTTGTCAAAGGCCTTGAGAACAAACTGTGTGTATTATTTGCCAGGAGAGCTGCTCCAATTGTTAGCAAGGCACACCCATAATTCTTTGTGGGCTTGGCGCGTCGTTTCTGCTTTCACTGATTAATGAGATAGTGCCCCTTATGGCAGGTCACAAATTGGATTCAGTAAAAGAGGACATTAGAAGTTTACAGCTTTTTTTGGGAAAAGAAAGGAAAAGCAAAAGCAAGCAAGAGCACGACACAATGGGCATTAACCAGCTCTATTGGAATTGTGTCATTATAGCACCGGGGAACAAATGATCATTTCTCTAAGACTGCTGATATTCTGATCTACAGTGCAGACACATTCAGCATGTTTTCATCCTTGGGACTTCATTCTCACTGAATCTTGTGTGTAAACCTAGTAAGGTCTTGGTATGTGTCCCACTCTCCCTAATGTCCTTGGGAAACATGAAGAGCTTCTCAGCACCAGGCTGACTTTAGGTGCCCCTCCATCACTTCTGAGAAAGGACCACTTCAGTGCATTGGTAGCAGCATAACAAGATTGAGAACCTCTTGAAACCACCTGCATTACACAGTACATCACAGCTACTGACAGGGCACATTACCTAGGTGATATCCATCTGATCTTTCACTGCAGTGATGGCACTTTGGTGAGCTGTTAAGGCAGGAATTGCTCTTTTCATCTGCCATAGTCCAGCAGTTCTACAGAAATATTTGGTCTTAACTAAATGATATGATGGTCAAATATGCTTTATTTTTAATCACTGTTTGGATGATTTATTTTGTGTATATTCAATCTAATGGGCAAGTACTTCCAAGAGTAAACATATTAAGCAGCTCTTGAAAAACCTACAGAAAATAAGATTCTAAATCTGCTTGCAGTGCATTTATCAAATGGCAGAGTAAGCAAATATTGATATGTAATTTAATCTTACCAACTGTCCACAAATAAAGACATGCAAATCCAAACAGAGGGTTTCCAAATCTGTCCCTTGGTTCATAAACAAGCATAAGCCCCACCGTGTTATAAGGCAGGGAACATGAGTTTAGGAATGTGCTTTCTAATCATCTGAACTAGAGAGTGCAAAAATCTATCAATAACAGCTTTTAATTAAAAGCAACACAGACAAAGACCCGTAACTCAAAACTGCCAAAAGCAGCCTCACAATGGATTTGTGCATGATGGCTGGACACATTTTTAGACAGGTTGGTAAGGTTTGCACTGGGCTTCAGGGCACAACTGTTCATGGCAATCTGCAAACAGAGCTCAGCAGCATTAGCAAAATTAACTGCAACAAGTAACTGCAAGGAAGGCTGTACTGCAGGCAAAGAAACATCAACCTCTGCTGAGGCAGGGATAAAAAGCTTAAAGATGCCCTGGCTCTGAGTGAGAGCTGTTCTTTCCCCATCTGAGCTCCCACAGCTCTGCTGTGCCACACCCTGCACAGGCACAAGGACTCCTTCCCTATGGCTGGTGTAAAACTCTCTTGGAAGGTGCAGCTCCTGACAACAGACATCCCTGAAGCAGAGACTCCCCTGCAATGCCTGCAGAGAGCACACTGGAGAGGATATCCATGCTGCTGGCCCATGCTGGAATAGGGGAATATTCCTTTAGAAAAAAAAACCATGGTGGAGTAGGTCTGTCCTGAAGGACTGCTGCCCATGAACGACTCACACCACGGCAGGGGAACAGTGTGAGAGGGAAGAAGAAGCAAAAAGATGATGTCAGGGGATCACAGCTGCCCATCGTCCATCCCCCTGTGCTGTTGGGTAGGGGAAGGTAGAAGAGTGGTATCAGAGAGTGAAACTGAGCCTAAAAGAAGCCATGATTTGTGGACAATCCTAATTTTTGGTATGCTTCAACTCATGCCTTGGACTGGAACACAAAGGACAGGCATGTTCTTTTCCTGCCTGGGCAGGGCATTAGTCTGATGCTCACATAGGTGAATCACTTATACATACAATTTACAACCCTCTGAACTCCTGCCTTTTCTGGCTCAAAATCAATAAATGGCTTCTGTTGTTTACTTAAAATAATTTGATTTAAATATCCATTAAACTATTGCAAAGGTCAAGCCCAAGGTTCATAAATCTAGGGACAAAGAATGCATGTGCAGAACACCAAGAAGAAATGGAGATATAGGAAATAAATTCACTATGCAATAATGAGAGATTAAACAGATGATACAAGTATGATTGATGAGCTTTATCATAGAAAAATTGCAAAAGCTCTCTGATTTCTTCTAGAAAAGGATTATGGGTATCAAAACCTCAGAATTTATTATTCTGATAGATATCACATATGAATTACTTCAAGGGTCTTTTAGCACAGTGACAAAAGCCTTCCTATCAGGAAAACATACATTTCAAAGATACAGTAAGCATCTAGTTTCCTTCATTAGAAGGAAACTATATATTATATACTAAAGTATATTGTATATAGTATACACAAAACTATATACACAAAAATAAAATATTGAAATGGCAGTCCTGGCTATGAGTTCAAATAAAACGCACTCTTCCTTTCCATAGGCCACATCCAGATGAGGACAAGAACCTTTCACTTAAACTGGTTTTGATATTTCTATACTATGAAGTCCCAAATCTACTAGTGTTTCTTCATAGAACCACTAGTTTCTGCAGGAAATAGTATAAGTGGCTGTCTTACCAAAGCATTTTCTGTCAAGTGTATTCACCAGGCCATAAGAGAATTGTCTCTGTAATCCATGCCAAAGAAAGTTTTTCCCGACCAGAAGAGAAGAATTCTTTTCTCTATCAGACTCCACTGTAAACTAAAAACTTCTTGTGTCTAACTTCCAAGCTGCTGCGCTCACTCATTGCAGTGATTTTTGCTGGCAATTCTGTGCAGGTGGGAGGCCAAAGAGTCACCTTCCACGCACAAAGATTTAAATAATTTCTGGAACTGCTGGCTCCTGAGTGTGTGGAAGGGGCACAGGAAGGCAAAGCTGGCTGCACAGGCCCTTGAATAAATGAGAAGAGCCTTAGGGCACCTAGAGGCAGTTCAAGCAGAAGGAACTACCCACATTTTGCCTTTTGCACTTGATTCCCTGTAAAATTTAGACCTTGGAATGCTGTACTCATTGGAAAGAAAAGTCCTAAAATATCACAGCTTACAACATGAGACACATTTAAAACTGTCCTTTAATTGCACCACTCCTGTCTCCTTCCACCCTTCTTTGTACTTCCCAGGGATGCAGTGATGTCCTGTGAAGAAGTGTGCACCAGGCTCAGTTCTGCAGTGTGAGTGTCATACACACAGTATGTGTTTGCTGCAATGCAAGATTAAGCTGATGTGGGAAACATGCATGTTTATGAAAATGCAGAATTTTAGAAACATATAATGTACTTAGGCAGGTGGAGGAAAACAGGTGGAGGAAAACAGAAATATATATATATATATATATATATAGCTTATTTATCAAGCTTACAAAAGTACAGAACACAGTTTGTAACAGGAATGTAACTTGCTAGGTAGAGACAACTTGTCTCTACGCAATTCAGACTGACAGAACACACACGAATTTAGTTGCTAGGTAAAGACCATAAAGATAAGAAAACTCAGTCAAGCAAGACTCAGGTATGGCTGAAACACATAAAGCAGAACCTTCTGCTTTAGGAGCCAGCAAGAACCAGGCTCCTGGTTTTGGCCAGGGCAAACTGACCTGGAAGAAAGCCAAACCCCCACAGTGCCTGCCCAGAAGCAGACATCAAACAGCAAACACCGAGGAAGATTATGTTACTTCATCAAAACCAACCCCTGCCCAGGAGGCATGGCACCACCAAAGACTACAAGGAGGCAGAGAGTGGTCAGGGAATGGGTGGGCAGGGAGGTGTGGGCTTGTGGGATCAATGTTTACTTAAACCTGGAACCTGTCTCAGCAGGTATACATGTATGGTGGAAATATCCCCCAGGTGTCCCAGCTGAAATAAAACATACCTTTTTTACAATTTTAATTGTAAAGTCCTTTTTCATCAACCCAAACCAAGGTTCTGTGCTTAAAAATGGTAATTAGTTTCCCTGCAAAATGTAAACATGGGCTGTAACAAACCCTGATGAAGGCTTCCTGAAGCCCTTCAGGAAAAACACAATGCCTTGTTCCAAAGATAATGGAAGATACAGCTCTGGCAGAAACAAGTAGAACAAAAGGGAAATCAGGCTCCTGAGAATGTCAAAGCATCTTTCCCATGAGTTCTAAATTTATGTATTTTTTTCAGTGTTGCAATTCACAGAGAATAGCTGAATTTCCTGAATCTCCATGGTGTAAGGCCTTTTCATAAGGATTTCTAATCACAATTTGCCCAGTTGGTTTCATTTGATGTTAATAAGGTCTGTGGTGTGGGAGCTGTACCTATCCAATCTGGCATGATTCTTTAGGCTGTGGGATAAACACTCTGAATTATTGCCCATTGAAAGGGATCACCATGCATTGACAGAGGAAATGGCAAGGCAGCAGAAATCAAGAAAGGATTCCAAGTAGGAAGATCTGGGAAAGGTTGCACCTGGCCTCTGGTATTTCCAGACTGCTGTTTTAAGATGTGTGTAGCTTGTTCATAATTGGAAGTTTCAGGCATCAATTTTGATTCTTGTTTTGATTGCCAGCTATACAGAACATGTTTTGTTAGATCAAAAACAAAAAAGAATGATCATCAGTGTCTCATGCTCTGGCACTGGATGCCAGTGTTTTCCAGTCTGCAGAGCTGCAGCACTGACATCTCTGTCATTCTAGGTACAGTAACAGAATCTCAGTAACTTATGGATTGCATCATACATAGTGAGTTTGTAGCAAAGCATTTTCTAGATTTGCTCCACTGATAACAAGAACCTTAGGTGATACAACTGCATCAGTTCATTAACTGGCAGTACCTTCCAAACAGATCAACTCATCATAGGCATTTTGTGATGAAGAGTTGTAAGTTCAAATGAAATAAAAATGGAGGTACATTTTTGTCCCAGATCTGAATTAATGTTCTTCTTGTTTTTTAAAGGAAGATCTTAAAAATTTTTCTAGATTTATTCTCTGATATTACTTATCATTCAATGATGATATAATAATATATTCATTACTTAGGCCCCTATTCTTCATGTATTTCTGTCTAAAGTGGGTTTAACCTGATTCCTAATGAACTTTGTTATTTTTACCGCATTAAGAAATGAAATGTCAATTTCTAAAAGAAACTGATGGGTTTTAGCTCCTACAAGCTACAGATGTTAATTAGGATCCAGGCTGTATTAGGTTTTTTGGGTTTGGTTTTTTTTTTTTTTTGTCTCAGCATCTAGGACTTAAAGGTAAGGTTGTTAACTGCCTTTAATTAGAAAATTGACTTTACATTCTCTGACATTTGCTCCGCATTTTTTCCACGCTTGACTCAGGGAAACTCATTTGGAAATGATACAAGGCAAGGTGTCACTTTCCAGTTGCATTTGGCAGTGACTATTCTCTCTTTAAAGAAGGAAATATTAACTGCCTGTCTCTGTAGGTGCCTCTCTTATTTTTTCATGATTCTCTGATCCACTCTTACTTCCCGGCTGCCCCCCTCCATGGTCACCTCCCCATGCAGTTTCCCAGGAAGGGAGCACTCCCTGTCCTGTGCAGGGAGCCCCACAGCAGCATCCCCAGCTGACAAACAGCACAAGCATTAATTGCTGTCTGCATCCGTTTGTGTGCCCAATCTAGCTGTTTTCTGTCTCTGAAGAAAATTGCATACAAAATCAATAAGCTCAGGGAAAACGGCTATAAAAATGCAATTCTTTAAGTGGAAGGAAAGTAAATTGCCTATACTGCTCAGGTAGCTTTGGATTTGTTGCCTGTTTCCATATGAGAGATTTCCTTCACAATAACTTAAGTCTCAGAAATTATTGTTAGTCAGTGTAGGCTTAAAAGTCTGATGCATTAATCTTTATATATGTTCCTTTCTATTGCCTCTTGCTTTATTTATGGAAATCATTTTGCTGGAGTAATACCATAAGCTATACAACTTGTTTTCATGAGGAACTGAAGTTGTAAAAAATAACTCAAAATAAAACTAGACATGAAATATCATTTGAAAAGCACCACATAACAATTACAAATATTTATTACTTGTAGTAAATATTGTGCCAGTTTCTATGTAGGTGAGGCTTTTTAATACTGCTACAAGCCAGTATTTATACCTCTTCTTTATCATCCAGGAGTTTAAAACCTCTCAAGTGCCTCCTCCTCACTTTGAGGATTCACAGGCCACCTAGTATCTTTTAACACACAGCCCATCTAAACAATAGATTTACAACTCTGAAAATAAACTCAGACTACATGCAAGAGCTTTGCCCACAGCAGAGACAGCGGTGGGGTTTTTCTGGATAGAAAAGAAAAACTCACTTTTTGCAAAAGTAAGTAACTAAATCTCACCTGAATGGCAGTAAAATATATGAAAGGACTTTATATCTCATCAGTCGTTCCCAAACTGGTTTGCTTCTTTTTCAGTGAGCTCCAAGCTTTAACACCAGCAAGCCAGGCACTCAGCTTGGAAGAAACCAGCAGAGGAGTAAGTACTGTAGTTGCCATAGTGTTTACAGCACCTGGTCCATGAACTAAAGGGGAATAATGAAATAAGTAAGATAATTGAACATGTGTAAATAAACTGAGCTTGATTTGCATCTGTATCTCCGGAGCTGGGTATGCAAATACCGGTCTTTAAGCTTTATGTTGCACCTGCAGGAACATCAGAAACAGTGTTCTGGTGTGAAATGCTTTGCCTAGGTATGAAAGTGAGATTTTAATTGAAAATAAAACAAAAAAAAAATAAACAACAAAACAAATCCACCTCTAAAAAGATCTTGATTCTGGGATACTGAGGAGACAGGGAGGGAGTTAAGAAGTTGTGATTTAGTTGGTATCTGAAAACCTCCATCTAAACTTGTCTCATTATCTGTCATCCTGGGAAGTGTGTCCCAGCCTGTTACTCTGTTCCCACCCATGTCCCTGCAATCACAAAAGGTAACAATTACTGTAACCCTGTGGGCACCATGTGTGTCCCGCTGCGTGCCTGGGGTGCACGATGTCAAAAATATATCAGGGTAATTTGCAGGCATTTCAGAATTTAAATACTCTTAATAAGAGATTAATCTGATTAATTAGATTTACAGATGACAAAGAGTTTGTACACCTGCTTGATTTAAGCATAATGACTCTTTCGTGCTCACAGTGAGGACTGTATGTGAACTCTGTGGTGTAAACAATGCTCCCTCATCCCTGCCTAACCATACTAAAAAGGGCAGATGCAATTCCCAGAATCTCTTCACCATACTGCTAACTAAAATACCATTTGCACTCTGCAAAATTGGTATTTTTCTGATTTTGTTTTGAAAACAATGCAAAAAAGTGCAAAATAAAAAAGAAATAAAAGAAAAATAAATTGCTGTAAAAGTGACTCAGATCAATTCCCAGGATTTATGAATAGGATTATAAACAACCTCATTTTGTGTTATTCACAAACAAGTTTAAGCTTTGTTGTGATTGACCAGAGCAATGTTTCACAGGCCAAAAACCCTACCTAAACAAGTTTCTTTGTAGTGGTAGATAGCAATATCTACATCCAAATTAATTAGTCTACAAAACACACCATAAACAGCTCAGAACGCTTCTAAACCTCTTTTCAAATTGGTTTTAACTTCAGTACTGACAAAATAATTGTGCTTTTACTTTTCAGTAACCTTGTGGAATATTTTCATAGAATCAGAGAAAGGAAAGTGAGTTGGAAAGGACTCACAAGGGTCACCAAAGTCCAGCTCCTGGCCCTGCAGAGGACACCACAAGAACCACACCCTGTGCCTGAGAATGTTGGGCACACACTTTTGAATTCTGTCAGGCTTGGGATTGTGACCACTTCCCTGAGGAGCCTGTGACAGTGCCTGGTGGTTAGTTTAGTGTTCAGGTAAAAGTTGAGCCTTTACAGAAGCCTGTTAGCCTCAGTTTATGTCCTGAAATGGTAAATAAATACCTGACAGGTCCTCCAGAGAGATGTGGAAGGTCCATTTTTTGGCAGGATTTTAAGAGCAGGTTAAACAAAGATGAAGCAGTGATGGCCAACACGCTGCCTTTGCAGGAGTTGAACAGAATTTGGTATTGCTCCCTTAGCCTGCAGACTGTTAATGGTCTGTGATTCCTAGAGACTGTCTATAAAATAATCAGAATAACAAAAATAGCACCAAAAAATTGAATATTCCTACTTCCACAAGAAATGGTTACTTGATATCAAGGAAAATGCAAGCAAGAAATGAAGGCTCCCAGGCCAGTTATCTTTCCAAATGATCCTTTAGGAAATCTCCAGATGGAGGTGTGGCAATTCTGAGGTTAAAACAGCAGCTCCTATACTCCCACATGAGAACGATAAGCTTTAAGCATACCAGTCCAGCTGGTATGAAGAAGCATCTTTCAAAGATTAATCCTTAAACATACACAGGAGCTGTAGGGTAAGAGCTTGCATTTTATTTAAGCCACAAAAGGAAAGAGTTCTAAGTATTTCCCAAAGCATGTGGCTGCTCACAGATCCTCACCTTGCCACAGGCACCTGACAGAACTCAGAGGGAGCACTTGGGCTGGACAAATGAACATTTTTTAATGCAACTCACTGAAGAGTGAAACTGCCATCAAGGAGCACAATCCTGCAGCTGGGTGAATCCTCTCCTGTACCTTGCTGTTCCAGACTGCAAGGCAAGATGTATTCTATTGCCACCTGTATGGCAGTTGTCTGGTGTCAAGTGGGCAATGCTCCTTATCTCTCTTCCTGAGTGATCATAATCAACAAGGGGCATCTGCTGATAAGGGGCTATTGAATGTCACCCCATGACTGATAAGAACTATAGCAACCCATTGTGAGATGCTCCGCCCAGAGGGAGGAGCCAAGCATTCCTACACAGATATAACCTGGAAGATTCTGGCACACCACACAGCTTTTTCTCCACTGGACTCCCCAGAGGAACAGCAGCTGCTTCTAATTCCACAGATCTGTGGAGGAAGAAGACACCCCTTTCCTACAGGACCCCCTGCTCCAACAGAACCACACCTGACACTCCAGGAGGACTGCAGCCCCTTTTCCAACTGGACTGCTACCAACACCCTGACCAACAGGGTGTCAGGTTGAGTTCTGACTCTGACGGTGTTGTTCTGGTGTATTGCATTGTTTGTTTTTTTTTTTTATCCTTTTATCTTTTTTTTTCCCTTCCCTATTAAAGAACTGTTATTTCCTGCTCCCATATTTTTGCCTGAGAGCCCCTTATTTAAAATTCATAGCAATTTGGTGGGGTGGGGAGGGTTTGCATTCTCCATTTCAGGGGAGGCTCCTGTCTCCTTTAGCAGGCACCTGTCTTTCCAAACCAAGACACTTGCTCACTATGAAGCCTGTCACTCTCTCTCCAGCCCCCCACCTCTGCTCCTTTTCACTGTGCCCAGCATTCAGCAGAGCCTGCCTACAGCTTTGATGGCAGAAGAGAACCAGCCTGCTTCCTCCAAGTGCTTTGTGCCCAGGCCCAGGAACACAACACACAACAGCTTGCAAACTACCTGACAGTCACTGGGGCTGCACGGCTCCATCTGATTCTGCACAGGCAGCATTTTAATGTGGTCCCATAAACAGACAAACAGAGGATTTTAAATTCTCCACAGAATGTTTTCTTTGTTCATTTTTAGGTATTGCCTGCTATCAGACTTGTAACAGTTTTGGTTTGGTTTGTACAGCTTCTTGCATGGTAGGGCTCTGTTGCCTTTTGAGGATCAATGTCTACATGTTCTGTTCATGTAAATGGTAATTAATGATTTGAAGAGTTTGTGCTCATCTTTGCAGTGCATTTGGGCTACACAAACATTTTTATAAATGCTGGCAGCTGGCAAAATACTGGTAAATAATGAATAATATGACTTAGTTAATAACAGAAAACCAAACACATCGATTTCATTACAAATCAGCTGTTGGTACTTGCAGAGAGCAGTATCTTTCTCCATATTGCTAATTACTTCAAAACATCAAAAGCTTTGAGCACTCTAAATTTCATAGCTTAATTACTCAAATGGAGAGAGATTTGCATTTCAGGTAGACAGACCCATTGGAATTATACTGCTATTATCACTTTATTTTGACACCTAATTACAAATAAGTACTTTAGGTCAGATGACTGATTGCCTCCAAGATCTGCTGACACAGAAGAAGGGCAGTTAAATAAGGAAAAAGTCAGCTTAAAGTCATCTTTAAGAGCTCCCACATCTCGGCATAATTTAAAGTTTTAGATATGCCTGCAATAGCCTTCAGAAAACAATTATTCTAAGCAAGGACCTTGGCATTTCAGCAGCAGTTAAGCCACTCCATCTTCTTATTATCTACTTCTCCACTCTGAATTAGGGCTTTATGCTTAGTTTGTGTGGCAACCCAAAACTTCTGATAGCAAGGGAGAACACTGCTGAGAAACTGCCAGAAGCTTCTGCATGTCTGGCAGAGCCAATGCTAGCTGATTCCAAGATGGATCTGCCTCTGGCCAAGGCCATCACCAGCAGTTGCACTGCCTCTGGGATAATGTATTTAAAAGGGAAAAAAAGAGGAGGTGTGCTGAGAAACAAGTTGCAGCCAGAGAAGGGAAGAGTGAGAGGGATGGGAACGACTATATCAACATCAAGGTCAGTGCAAAAGGAGGAGGAAGAGGGGCTCCAGGTGCTGGGGCTGAGATTCCCCAACAGCCTGGAGCACTCCATGCCAGAGCAGGTGGATGCCTGAAGGAAGGAGTGACCATGTGTGAAGCCCACACTGGAGCAGGCAGGACCTGTGGACTCAGGGAGAGAGAAGCCCATGCCGCATCAGGCTTGCTGGCACTTGTGAGCCCAAGGGGAACCCACACTGGGGCAGCCTGTGCCTGAAAGGTTGCACCCCATGGAAAAGGACCTACCCTGGAGCAGTAGCTCACAGGAAGAGCTCACATAGGAGAAGTGTGTGGAGAGCTGTCTCCTACAAGAGGGAGCTCATGTTAGAATAGGGGAAGGACACTGCTACCTTAGGAGGGAGTAGAAACACAATGTGATGAGCTGATAATCATAATCTGCATTCCCCATCTCCTGCACCACTAGGGGAGAAGAGGTCTCTACCTAATTGGGATTAAAAGTTGGCCCTGGATGGAGAAAGGACTGACAGAAGATGCTTTTAAGATTTGGATTTACTTCTCATTATCCTACTCTGATTCGATTGACAAAACATTCATTTCATTTTCCCCAGGCCAAGTTTGTTTTGGTACGTGATCTCTCTCTGTCCTTTGCTCAAGCCAAGGTCAACCCACCACAGGCTTGTCCCAATCCCAGGCTTGTCCCACTGCCAGAATGCCCTGCCCAGTGCAGGCACGTACAAGATGTGCTAAGAAGGAAGCAGGTATGGAGCAAGAAATGTTTATTTTTTGGCAGTTATATCAGGTAACCACAGTACAAGTGTTAAAACATATATCCCACCTTATGTTTTTTGTTTTTAATATGGGGAGTTGGTATAATGTCCTATGGAGCTAAAATGCACTTAAAAATTGAGCCCACCCATCGTGTTTAGAGGCGCAGTCTTTAAAGGAATAGCTACAATTTCATTTGCATGCTGAAAATTTACAGCCACATCCACAGCATGCAAAGTTGCTTCTTCTCTCTCTTTAGATGGCAATAACTAGAGCCAGTGGTTAAGCAATGGAAGTTCATTCAAAAGTAACATCTGTTTGTACTTCAGATTTCGAATCACATTGTTGCGTTTGCTTTTCATCAACACTTCAGCTAAGACAAGCAGTGGCATTTTGCATAATATTCAAGAATTTGCTTATGCAAAACACAGAATAATTACTTGTAAGATTTAAAAAAAAAAAATCTCATAAGAGCTCACATTTTCTACATTCTCATCTAGATGTAAAATGTATAAATCTAATATTCTTCCACTCCTTGTCTCTGTCTGAGCTTTTGTTAGATGACATGTGCTGCTTTGCACATGAAAAGCATTCTTTCTGCAAAACTAGCCCTCTCCAGCTCTTTAGGTTTGTGCTGCTCTGTGGTACACTGGTTTCATTGACTTCTACATGGTGCCATTGATCAAATGATCTGTGCTCGTGTGCTAATTAGGTCCTACAGACTGCTGACTGAAAAACAGCTTTGGAGAGTGTTACTGGATAACTTACTCACAAGTCCTTATGGTCCAAACAGCACAGACTGATAAAATGGCAAAGAGTTTAAAGGAGTCATGAAAATTATATCAGCTGGGGGTCAGGAAAGCAATTTCTCATATTCACCAAAATGCTGAGATTAGAGCAGTGGAGATGCTAAAGCACAGTGCAGCTGAAGGTGGTTCAGAGGAAATTTATACCTGTAACTTGCCATGGTGACCTGCATGATCCCTCATGCATCTTTGTTCACATGCTTTGAAGTCCTTCTTAAGAAAAATGCTAACACAAGGAAGGACAAATCCATAAAGGGAGAAAATAAATTTTAAATTATAACAATTTTTTTTAGTTCTTCAGGCTTCAACCAAGATTTCCAAAGGTGACCAGTGAATTTATGTTTCTCATCAGCAACACAGCAAAAAGCCATGATCTTCAGAAAAGTGCTGAACCACCTAGAATATTTAATACACTACTGAACAGCCTTGGAAAACCGGGCCACTCTTTGCACAAAGGTGAAAATTTTAAAATATTGCTTTCATTTGAGCCGTGCACTCTTCTCATTGAGATGTTTTGTTTGCTTGTTTCATTAAACAATGACAGCTGCAGAGAAAGCAGGTGGTGCTTTCTTTGTTCACAAAGCCTGCAGGACTATGGCATGGCACAGACAATGTGTTTTTTCTTATCCTTAGTAGTCATTGTAGAAAGCTGCAACGTGTTCTGGCTGAGTGGTGGAGGAGGGTGGGGACAGGAGCATGTCACAACATGGTCATGTCCCTGTCCAGAGCTGAGGATGTCAAAACCAGGGAAACAAGAACTTGTAGCAGGCGCCTTACATCCTGAGGGGCCCCTTGCTGCCTGCACAGGACTCTCCCAGCCTCAGATCAAGGCTGTTCATCCCTCATCTCCCTGACAGCTAGGTGACATCTGTCCCGGGCCACTTATGTCACCAGCTCCCAGTGACAGAGACACAGCATGCCCAGGAGCTGGCAGCAGCTCCCTCTAATGCCACTGTGCCATCTTAAGGGCAGTAGGTGCCACATCCGTGTGACACGGCTGTTTTTCTTTTTCCATCTGAGTGAGAAGAAGGCAATTAAAAAAAAAATAAATAAAGAAGACATTTTAAAAAGTAAAAAGGGGAGAATAACACCCAACAACCAGCAATTTAAAGAACAGCAGCTCAGCAATGGTTAAAAGGGAATTACGAGAAATGGGTCCTACTCACTGTCCAATATTAAAGATTTGCATGGCAATTGTTCTTGAGATTTGTGGACTTGGGGGCTTAATTCAGGGAGAAAAATGCATCTTGAGTGGACTGAAGGTAATATTTCACGTCTTTGGAGTGTGAAACCTGTCCACTGCCAAGCTGCAGCCGCAAGTGGCTGACAGTGCTGAGGATGTTTGAGCGTTGACTGCTGGACTCACGTCTGCTTTTCTTGGAACTGAACAAAATGATATTTCCAGGAATGACCTTGTGCTACAGGCTTCTGTTTGTGGCTGAAACAAAATGAGAAATTAGTTTTCTTCTTCTTAGTTTGCTGTAGAATATTACACCCTCTCGAATTGGCAGAACAAGGGGCAATGGGCACAAACTGAAGCACAGGATGCTTAAATGTTTCCAGGGATAGCGCATCTCCCTCCTTTCAGATGTTCTCTCTGAACAGCAGGAAACTCACTTTCAGGATGACTTGACACAGGTTGCCCAGGGAGGCTGTGGAAACTCCAATTTTGGAGGAATTCAAAGTCTGGAGAGAAATGGCCCAATAAAAAAATGTATATTTTTGCTCTGCTCTGCAGACCCATGCTTAGTGTGATCCACAGATATTCTCTAATTATTTTTTTCTTATATTGAGGTGTGTCTTTGAGCTATTACGGGGTTTTAAGTCTTCTTGATGAGAGGGCATCATCAAAAACTGACTAATGAGAACTCAAGACCTGTGGAAAACATCTCTTCCCTCAGAAAATTATGCAAGGTTCATGAAATTACCCTTTCATTTTGAAAATTTTGGGTCAAACCCTGCTCTGCTCAGAAGAATTTGGGGCAAGAACTACCTAGATAAACTTCTGTGCCTCTTTTTCTCATTCTCTATATATAAAAAGGAAGTATATTTAGTAAAAAAATAAAGTCAAAATTACATTCATACTCACTGCAATTAAAAACAAACCCCAAAGCATTCTTATGTTGTTGAGTGATGACATGTTAGGGAAGCAAACAAAACCCAGAGTCTCTGGGTATAGAATAATTCTCAAATAAGCTGCTTATTGTGTCCCTTTCTCTTCTGCCTGTCCCACATTCCTTTCCAGAGGAAGAGCTCTGCACAGAAACTGGTGCTTAATTAGGTTTAATTTTTGCTTTGCTCCTTCAGTTCACCTTTAAAAGCTGGGAGCTGTGGCTTTTCACCAGGTGAGCCAGGAGGAGCTGGAGCGGCGCAGTGCACAGCCCGCGGCGCATCCTTCCTGGCGGGCACAGCTCTCCCTCCGCTCCCTCACCCTGGGATCCCTCAAGGACGGGCAGTCTGGTTTGCTCTCCACACCGTCCATATCCATCCTAATTAGCTGGAACCAGGCTCTGAGGATTAACGAGATCCCCTCGGTAAGAGGCTTTGCAGGCAGGGTGACCTCCCACCCTCCCAAGTTGTGTGTGTGTGTGAGCTCAGCTGCGGATATTTGGAGCACTCTACAGGGTAGACCTGCATTCAGAAATGGCACAGGAGAGTCCTGGTTTCCCTTTGAGCTCTAGAAACCAGACACTGAATTCTTTCCTTACACAATTTTATGCCTGTATAAATGCCACCAAAGTTGACAAATAAAATTTTGTTATCTATTCACCTGACAGGAGATAACAAGCCCCTGAATGTACCCTCTCTGGACTTCAAGGTTTTGGTGTGCTGCTTCTAATTCTCAAATTATTTGGCCTCTTCATTTTTCTGTCTAGGCTACCATATTTCACAGGGTGCTATTAATCATATAAACACTATTGACTTTTTTCTGTTGCAATCATCGATTTCAGTCTATCTTCTGGAACTTTTGACTGCTTTTATAAAGTGGCTATGTTGCTGTGACAGAAACTAGATTTGTTTTAATAGGATAACAAAATATGAATGCAGAGAATTTGGAAGCTGTAGGTCTGCAAATATTTCCAGTGACTACGCTTTGGGAAAATTGATAAAACCGCAAGTGAAGCAGTGTTGTTGGAACCTCATAATGACTAAATGTGAAGACAAAAAAAAAAGTGGGTTTGTTAAACAGAAAATAGGCAGTGTTCACAAAACAAGGTGAGGTTAGAGAGGACATCAAAACCAGGGCCCTGAAGTGAGTTCAGGCTTTTGTATCCCACCGTGATTTCTCCTTAGTGCTAAGATCAATGGGATTTTGCCTTGGCTGTTTTAGAAGTTTCCCATAACAAAACTGCTGAGTTCTCACTATGCAGCTGATATCCTGACTACTGTGCAGAACAAATCTCCTTAGGACAGGTTTTGCTTTCACATTACCAGTCAGGATAACTCCAGGCTTTAGCAAAATGGACCTGGATTTACATCAGTGCTAATCAGAGCACAGTATCCTGCCTGAAGGGAGCAGCCTTCAGAAAAAGTTCTTATATTTGTAACAATTTCTATTTTGAATTTCTATTCTGTTTCACCAATTATTAAAAGAAACAAAAATTAACTTTCTTATTCCTCTTGTTGTTCTTGAAGCTTCTACTCCTAATTCTGCCACCATTATTAAGCAAGTCCTCCTTGTGCTCTTTAGTAAAGGTACTTATGTTACAGGTATATGCTTCCTGCCTACTTTTGATTAAATAATTCTCAAATTGAGGGCTACTGAAGAGAGAAAATCTCTCTCTGACAAAATTTATAGAAGTTTAATTACCACAAAATACTGCATATATTGAGCAAGTTTCCACTGCCTTTCCCAGTGCTCTTTTATCACCCCCACCACAGTGGCTTGTAACCACATTTGTCTCTAACACCAGACATAATTGCATGTTAGTTTATCTGCATTTCAGCTGTCCTCTCCTGAATCTCATCTAATCTTTTCATTTCAGTTCTGTGATGAGAAGTCCTAAACTGCACACATTTGTGATTGCATTCTTACCAAGACTGCCAGAAAGTTACTCAGAAAGAAGCAAGAGTTATTTATTTTAGTCACTCATTCTTACCCTGAGCAGGTCAGGCTAAGCTGCACAAGGGACATTTACTTCTGTGGAAGGCTTAGCTGAATGGGGAAACTCATATACCATATTATATCTGTACTGCAGATATTAGTCCCCAGCACACTAAGGATGGCAGAGCTAGAGAAATGTTATTTCTTTGTAAGACAACTTCATTCTTTTTTTATATGTATCCTTGTGTCATTTTTGCACTATAGCTGTGGAGTCTTTTAACCCTTTCACTCAGTATACCTCCCACTAAATACACCACACTGCTGTCACCCAGTAGCATTTCTTCTAAACTGAAAAACCTGAAGGAATGAGACACACAGATTACTTAGTTCTTAAATATTAATTCTCTTAAACCAGTCTAAACCAGTCAGTCACCCCTGGTCACTTCTAAAAGGTTACACCAATCTAATGGTCTACTCCATTCTTGAAACCTGGTTGCTGTCACACCATCATGCCAGTGATCAAGCTGTTTTTGTCCTATTTTACAAAGACAGCTTTAAGAATAACCCTTTTTTCCTTATTCAGAAATAACATCCATTTCAGAAGAATCCAAAAAAAAGCCTTCTTGAAATGATGCTTAAGTCACAGAATGCCATAGGAACCATGTCAGTTGGGTTAAAGGGAGGGTATTAAGAAATATATGCTCTTGCTTTCTTCTTATCCAGACAATATTAAAACACAAAAAATATATGGTTCCTATACACTGGACAACAAAAACAGCAAGAACAAGAGCAAATGGCCATTTCTCTGAGAAAGTAATTGTGAATCCCTCCTCTGAGCTGTGTCTTGCACGTGACCCAAACTGCCCCATAGCTGTGGCAGCCAGCCCGGGGGCAGCCAGCAAAAACCCCACTGAGGGCCTGGCAGAAGGGCAGGACAGCAGGAGAATTCTGCTACTTAAAAATATAGAGTTATGTCCCAGCAGCCTCTTACATACTGTAAGAAACTTTTACATGTTGTAGCTCGGGTGTTGCAACAAAATGCAGGAGGTTTGCAGTCACCTCTGATCTGATACCTCTACTTGTCACCTTCGAGACAAGATAACAATGAAACACTGCAGGAACACCTCCAAAATTCTGGTGAAAATGGGCCATGCTGGCCCTAAGGAAAAGCCACCCCACATTAATAACCCAAGACTTCACTTTCAGCCAAAAGAAAAAAATTCATAACTCTAACCTTTCATTCCAATTGCTTGATTTTAGATTTTATTTTATATGCATGGTTATAATTTGTAGTTTAACTGTAAGCTGCCATATTGTGTATATACTACTTGTGCAGCAATGTAATACAGCTGTGGTGTGACACAGCTGATTGAAATTGAATACACCATAAATTTAAATTTCTGCATTTACTGTCACAGTCAAGGTGTCAGAATTATGCAGAAGGAAAACCAGAAATCATAAACTGCATTTTAAATGTCATGACAGTCTTAACCACAGAAAGTGTCTGATCCATAAAGGCACAAAACTCCACAATTTAAATATGAATTCCGAATGATTTTATTTCTTAAAAATTTAGGACTGATTTCAGTGAATTCAAACATCTAATGGCTCTTATGTCTATGATTAAAGACCGCCTTGGGCATTTCCAAATGTTAAAAATATAAACACAAGCTCTGCCAAGGCTGAAAACCAGACAAAGTCCCCAAACTTATTTTCTGCTCTATGCCATGTCTACATATTTTTTCCATTATTATGAAAAGGTTTTCAAATATGTATCCAGCCATTTGGAGATATATAGATTTTGCAATGCAAATTGTATTCCTTCCTACATCAGACTTTATGCTAAATTAATATCAGGGAATAAAAGCAAACAAGAAAAATGAACAAAAAACAAAAGAAAAGAAAAAGAAAGTAAAAAAAAAGAAAGAAAAATCAAAACCACAAGGAAGCTTTGTAGTCCTGATATTTAGTGTAATTTTCGGTGTTAAAAGATTTCTTGAGGTGATGCTGGACATATAAGACATCCTAACCACCACAAATGTAACTAAAAAATAGAGTTATTTACAGGCCATGGACCATCAAAGGGGAAAGACAAGACAACACCAACAATCTTCTGCAAACAACAATCTTCTCCAAATAATGTAAAATCCAGCAAACATTTATATTCCTGAAGCTCTGGAATTGTTCAAACTAATCCTGACCTTTCAACTTTCTGGGCAACTCTACCACGACCTCAGAAAACATGCACACCTCCTCTAATACCAGGCTTTGCTGCAAGTTCAAGGGTCTTCCTAACCCAGTTTGGCTTTGTGCTCTTGAGCCTTTGTTTTCCTCCACAGGAGACATCCCTAGATCTGACTCTGAAGACCTAGGAAAATCCCAAATCTCCAGTTTCTGCAGTGCTTCTGCCTATCAGTGCTGATCATAAGCACATTCTCAATCTGAGTTTGAGACCAGGAGCCTTACTAGTGAGAAATCACATGGGAGATCTTATATTCATAGTTCAATTAAATAAATGAAATATTAAATTTAGAAATTATTGTGTATTTCCCATCTGAAAGCCTACCCCTCCTTTGCCCATAAAATTGCACATTAACCAAAAAAAAAACCATTCCAAACTCCTGAAGAGAGACTCTCATCCCAGTAGAAGTCTTCTTTCTGTAACGTGCAGAAATCAACCTTAATAATACCAGGCATTTTCAGCTGAGTGACATATTCAGTTGAAGGAATTAGGACTAGCAGCCAACCACAGGTCAAATTCTTTGTGCAGGCTTGTAAAGAAGTCGTGGAAAGTGAAGCCACAAGAAGAAGCATCTATTCTTTTTTAATTAGGTGAAAACAAAAGACATAAAACAACCTGCTGCATTTCCAGATCTTTGGGGCTTTGATTGGAAAGCCACCCACTCCTGCTCTAATTCCTCAAAAAGGAGTTTCCTCCTCATTCATTTGCATCTCTTTCTTGTCCCATTTTTTTTTTTTCCAGAGAGATGATTTAGCACCAGTGTCCACTGAATTAAAAAACGCCTGATTAATGTGCAGCAGCTGACATTACAGCATATACATTCACATTAGTGATGGAAGAGCCTCATGTAATTGGATCAGGAATTGGATAAAATAATGAAAAATTTAACACAGCTTTTGTCTTTATACATTACAGTGGGATGGCTGTAAGGTCAGGAGATGGGAAACAACGAGGGGAGACCTAAATGCTTTTCTGGTAAAAATTTGTTTAATGCATGCCCATGATTAAAACGAATGTGGTACCCCACTGCGACACAGAGCTACAAGAGAGGGAATAATAAATTGGTGACATTGACAAAGTGTCATTTGTTATCTGCTTTAAAATGTCAGGTCGTGTCATTGCACTGAAATATTTTCTCTCTTGATGTGTGTCTTACAAAGCAAGTTCAATGTTTGGCACGTTTCGATTTCAATTAAAGAAAACATCTTTTAATCTGGAAAGCAAAGTAACCATCAGGAAAATAAAGTCAATTCAAGGCTCCTATTTGAACAACTTTTCAGAAGCCTCTTGAAAAAGCCTACTCTAAGTGGCTTGGTTCATCATGGAGCCCTATTCTTACTCACAGAGACCTAGCTGGCTTTCTGCCCATTTTTTCCCTCTTAAAGAAAAAATTAAGTATGTTTCTGGGATTTCAGTACCAAAAAGTGAAAAAGAGAGAAATTTTAATTTCATTAGAGTGTGAGTCTTGTGATAAATAGATCAACTTTTTGATCACAGAAACTATTAAGGGAATATTTCCAAGGCTGACATTAACTACGTGCTGGAAATACAGATGGGGAATTTAAATAAGTTATGACATTATATTCATGACAAAATCTATGAAACAAACCAGACATCTTATAGGAGATCATTTATAATGTTTGTATTTTTGGCATTAATGGAGAATAAACACTTTTTTCCATAGATCTATCGGAAACATGGGAAATGAAAAAGTGGGGGAATGGTCTGATAGTGATAGAACACAATGCAACTTCGAATTAAGTCACAAATTTAACTCACAGGATGCATTTGCTCTGGTGGAAAAAGGGGTTGTGGAAAAACCTTTCTTCTACAAAGCGTTCACAATTCCTAATGAACCTGACCATTAGTTACTTCTTGAACCTGTTCTCCAAGTACTTTGTGTCATCCTTTGGGAAACATGCCTAAAATAAAAGCAACGTGGCAGTGATGAGGGGCAGCAGCAGCAACCTAAAACCTAAATGATTTGATGTTTTTATGGGTAGGTGTAGACCAAAGCACCCAGGATCCTGACTTGCCTATTCCTTGGGATGCAAAAAGGCTGAGAGTGGAGGAGCTGAAGGAGAGAATGCAGCTTATGTACTCAGGGACAGATTTGGGAAGCAGGTGACTCTGTTTTGCTGAAAGTGTTGGAGTGTCAGGGCAGCATTAACTGAGAGAGCATCTAGAAAGTACTGTTGCATTTGATTTTAAGTGCAAGTCTGCTCTTGCAATGTTTTTCTTACTTCCATTTGTTTCCAGCCCGCTAAGATTCAGAGCAGCATCCTTGCACAAAGCTCTGGACCTGCCTTCATGGACTCAGCAACGTTTGCACAGGTAAAGAGCGTAGAAAAGGGACAGACTATGAAGGATAGAAGACTTGGCAGGATAGGCAGGAAAAAAGTAAAAAAAGAAAGGTGAAAATGTTTTTCTAGCTCATTCTCAAACTAATTTTCACTGGATCCTACTTCTCTAATCTATTTTTTAGGATTTTTTCTCCTTCTCTGTTATGTGTTCAGCCCATCAGTGCTCAGGTGAATCTCCTAAAAACAGTTTCTTCCAAATGACATTATTTATTATTTCTGGCCCACTTAATCCTTACGAGTTGTATCCAGAGGAAATTTTGGAAATACACCAAGTAGTGCCATAGAAATGAAGATCCTAACATTGTGACTAGGCTTTATTCTGCTTTCTCTGTACATCAGTAGCAGCACAGAATAGCTCCACTGAAATCAGCAGCTGCTCTTTTTTTCCTGTCATCATAACGAGGATCCTGGCCCACTAAGCCCCTCTTTCTCCAGCTCAATGGTATCTCAGCACCATGAGTATTCAAACAATCTCTTCTTACCCCAATTCCTCTGGATATATCCCCCAGAATTTCAGGAGGTATACATAGTGGTGGAAGAGGTGAGGAGGAGCAGGGTGCAATTGCGCACAGAAAAAGATCCATACCAGGTGTGTATTAAAAAATAATAAAAAGCAATTTGGCCCTGTTTCTTGGGCCCTAATTGCTTTCAACGTTAATGTCTATTTTGTACAACATAATACCAAGATCTGATTTCTGCTCAGCACCTCACTCAGCATACAGCAACTTCCCTGACATTTTTCACATGCCTCTACTCCAGCTAGGAAGTTTGACATCACCTTGAGCTGAATGCCTTGCAGACACTGGAGCAGGCAAGCACCCTCAGTGATGAGGCAATGTTTCACTCCAGCTATTACAGCACAATTGTTTAGACTAGTGGAGTAATAAATGGCCCAATTGTCCACAGGGGACCAGGGATTGTCAGGCAAGGAGGATTATTGCTGTTGTCTGTGGTTTATTAGCTAGCATTTTGATTCAATGCCTGATGGAGATTCATAATTAAAATTTAATTTGTGTGTGAGCTTGCAAGAGACAGACAGGGAAAATATTCATGCATTGTACAGGTGATAGGGAGAGATATTTTCTCTGCCTACAGACTAAGTCCAGAGATTCAGGATGTCTCTAGAGGTTAGCATAGCAGAGAAACTCAAAAGAGAAAAACACCCTGATCTCTAGGGTTAAGAGCCTATTACAGTGCATGAAAAATCATCAAAAACATGTGCATGGTTACTTAGAACTAGCTACTAGGAAATAATAAACATACAGGTGCTTGAGAAATCCCACTTTCTGAGCTTAGGCACCTGCCCTAATGATGCCTGAGAAATGTCTTCATTCCCTTTAGGGTACCAACCTGGTAATCCATTCCTAAAAATATTAATATACTCTTGGAACAATTGTCCTGGAGGAAAAGGAGTTGCTTCTATCCCTCAGTTATTACTCTAATAATCTAGAAAGTACATCATTTTTGGCTTGATTTTGTTTTGTTTTTAATGCATCATCATATAAAAAAAGACCTCTGTCATTTAAGTGGTGGGATTCTAACATTAAGTTTTGCCACCAGATATATTCCAACAGTCCTATCCCACTTACTGGAGTGAATGTAAGTTTTACCATGAGCAGTGTTAGCAAGATCTTACCACTCCTAAACACAGCACACCAGGAAACATCTTTTACACTTCCAAAAGTAACATTAGGATAGTTCATTTTCTATTTCAGCCTGGGCATGTTTGGCATTATTATTGAAACAGTGAATGTCACATCATTATGACCTGATCTCATTTTAGCAGCAGGAAATAAGTATTTGGCTTCCACTGCCTGAGAGGAAGCCGTGGTGGAGGGAGCTGCATCCATAGATGTTCCACGTGTACCACAACTTCCAAACTACCCAGACATATGCTCAGGCTGTCACTGCTGATAAGTCCTTTGACATTAGAGGCTGTGAGATACAGCTCCTCCACTGCTGCAATCATCTGTAGCATGCCCATAAACTCCCTGCTTAATAAGAGTCCACTTATAAATTCCAGATCATTCAGACTTTCCTGGAGCGTTTTCTGACAGCCAAATCATAAAAGCGAAAGCAATTACAATTTACCGACGTGCGGCTAGAGCAGTGGACGTTATTATCACCATCCTTGAGATTTATTAGGAGACAAATAACAGGAATGCTGGGCTGCAGACTGAACTGTGCAGGTTTCACAGCACACAGGTCCTATCTGCTTCCTCATCCCTGACCAGATCGTGTCCCAGGGCATGTTCTCAGCGATACTTCAGCTGCTCCAAAAGATACACAACTGATGCCATAAACGGGCTTGGCTTTGGTTTCAAAGATTATGGTGATGTACAAAACCTTTCCCCCTCTAACTAATTTCAGCTGAATAGCATCATGGTGTAACGTCTAAAACACCTTTCTTTAATTTCTTGGGGTTTTTTAATTTTTTTTTTAATTCTAACAAGCTTTCTAGAACTAGAAATCAACCAGAGGTCTCTGCATCTAGTGGATGCTAATTACGGTTTCCTAGAAAAATAATTTTTTAAATACTTATTAAGAATGAAAGCAAATATCTATGAAAATTGGCAAAAAGGAATAAAAGCCATTTGGAAAGAGAATTGTTGAACAATGGCTGAAATTAAGAAGGATTTTTTTTTTTATTATTTTTAAAAAGAAACATTTCTTGGTTTTATGGAATTCAATTAAATACTTTGTGGAGTCCAAACTCAAGTATTTAAATTCATATTTGGTCTCTTAACACTATTGAAGTTTCATATTAGTAACTAGAAAGTGATTTTAAAACATCTTAGACGTTTCATTGAAATTAAGAACTTTGTCCTTTCCTAAATTTGTGTTTTCTGAATAAGTAATTTCCAAATCTAGGTGGAATTCCCCACAAAATTCTAACCTCCTGGAATCCTAAATCTAAACATATAAAACTGTGGATGACTGGTTGAAATAGTCTTTTTCAGCTTTTCTTTATTTATAACAATAAGGTATTTAAATATTGAAAAACTATGAGGAAAACATGGATTTGAAAACAAATGCATCTAATTCCATGTTCTTACTAGCATACTTCCTTAAAGCAACAGAAAAAAAACCAGTGTTTGAACAAATGTGAGATATCTTTTCTGAAATTCCTACTGACAAAATTCTAAAAAACAAAAAAGTTACCTCAATATGAGAAAGTGGCTATAAAACAAAAACAGGTGGAAGTAAACAAAGAATTTTTTACTCTTCCTCATTTAGTCTGGATTTCACAGACAGCAGTCTGGTCATTAAAACACAAATCCTCTACTAGAAGACACCAAAGTTTTTTTAATGACAATCATATACAAAACATTCTAGCTGTTACAAGAAGCCTTTTTATGCAAATAGTTTTTGGCTTTGATAGAAAAGCATCCAGCTGCAACACACACAAGGGAAAAGTTTTGCAGTAGACTTCTGGCATCTTAATTGAAAGTTTCAGCCCTAAAGTTTCAGTCCTAAGGTACACAAAAGGTTAAAAGTATACAAAAGGTATACATTATTCGTATAGACAATGCTTAATTATGTTTTTATTTTCAAGCACTACTCCTTTGATAAAGCAAGTTCTCTCAGAATACTGTTTATCAAGAAACTGAAAATGGCACAGATAAAAGTTTCCACATTATTATTAATGCCGTGTCCAGCAGGTGAATGTGCTCACATCCCTTTCCCATATTTGCATCGATTTCAAACAGAGACCTTGACTGGGGGGGTTGGTCACCCTCTGTCCCCTGATTTCCCTCCTGACAGAGCTCACTGCAGAGGAGCTGAGAGGAACTCTGGGTGCTGAGAATTTTAAACTTTGTGTACTGAGAGGCAGAGACCCTCAGGAGGACACTACATTCGACCTGAAGCCATGGAGAAGGCTTCCGAAATTGATTGATAGAACTGGGATTGTAATTTGAATGGAAGTGTGTGGTGTCACAGGGTAGAAAACAAGAGTTTGAGGTTTTAGAATATAGCAATATATATGGAGCAAGATGGAGCTTCTAGGGTGGGGGCTGGTTGTCCTTTCTTCTTCTTCTTAATAGGTTTGGGTGGTATTTTGTAATTGGGCAGAAAAGTCCGCATTGCAGATTTCAAGGGATTAGTTATTGGGTTAAAAGTGAAAATAATTTAGGTTTCATTTCTTAATTGGATAGTTTTTCCTTACAAGACTTTGTAGAGGTAGATTTGCTGCCATTTTTGTTGCTTGTTAGTGAAATGCTGTAGAACTCATGACTTGTAAGACTGTTATATAGATAAGAAATAATAAACAGCTGAGTCTGAATATGAAGTACAGTCTTGACCACTTCAGTCCCGACCTTGACAGAGGCAGAAAAGAAGCCAAGAACTGGCAAAGATGACCCCTCCTAACTGAATTGTGAATTATCACCTGGTAGTGACATGGGAACATTCCAGGGAGCATTCACAGGCAAAGGGAGGCAGCCCTCAGTGAGCAAAACTCAACATATTGGGAACATGACATCCCAATAAAGAACAAAGAGCATGCCAGAATGAACTGCTATGAAAAGAACAAAGAGCGTGCCAGGATGAAATGCTATGAAAAGAGGTCCAAAACAGTCTCCTCTTATTGCATCCAAAGCAAGTACCCTGGTGATTAAAAAAAAAAAAAAAAAAAAAAAAAAAGAAAAAAAATGTTGATAAACTTTCACACCCACCTTAGTGTGCTGGTTTTGTCTGGGATGGGTAATTTTCTTCCCAGGATCTGGTATGGGTCTGTGTTTGGGATTTGTGCTGGAAACAGTGTTGAAAACATAGGGATGCTTTCCCTATTGCTGAGCAGGGCTTGCACAGAGTCTCCAGGTCTTTTCTAGTCCTCATCCCACCCCACCAGCAAAGAGGGTAGGCTAGGGGGGAGGCAGCCAGGACAGCTGACAACATATAAATCTGGGGGAGATGAAGAAAGGAGGGAAAGTTCCTTTTGCCTTCCCAAAGTGACAGAACCCTGCTGTCCTGGGGTGGCATGGGAGGCAGTGAATGAGGTCCCTGTTTTCCTTGGCTTGTGTGCATAAGTTTTCCTCTTCCTTTACAATGCCTTTATCTCAACCCAGGAGCTTTCTCCCTGTTACACTGCTGGTTCTCTCCCCAGTCTCAAAGGGAGAAGTGACTGTGCAGCTGAGCAGGGATTAGTTTCTGCAAGATCCAAATGCATCCCAGTGAAACTCCAAGTAAATTATTTTGTATTTTTCCTTATCCTCTGCAGATACTGCTAAATCAAGACCAAAGCCAGCTATATTTAGTAATTCTATTTTTCAAAACTGAACTAGTCTTGAGCAACTTCGGTGTTTTCTGAGAATAAAATTCACTTCTGTCAATCACTGTAAGGCAAAATTGTCATTTTGGAATAACATCACAAACAGCTCTTGAGCTGTACAGCATAGGAAATCTCTTCTTAGTCACATATATAATTTATTTTTTTTAATTACGCGTTCTGTTAAAATAAACATTGTCTTTTTTTATTCTTATGTCATGAGAAATAACAGAGCTACCTCCAACCAGGGCAGTATTTCACCAACTGCAAGATCACAGCCTAAATTAAAAAGAAAAAAATCATATTTTTGGAACAGCTCCAGAAGCAAAGTGAATTCTTCTGACTCTCATTAGAGCCTGACTGAAGGGCATAAATTATACCCATCCATAAATTCCTGAAACTTTTTATAAGGATACAAGGACTAATTTTGATCTCATATTAAAGTAAATAATAACAAATAATAGTAGTGAATCAAGTGAAGAATAACTTAATCCCAATTACACTCTTGGAAATCCAGAACCACTCCATTAATTTCAGTAACATTTTTGCAGTTTAACATAAGCATCAAAAAGGTGAGAAGAGGGACCACTGGAGCATATCTGCTTAAAAGGTGTCTCACAAGTGATTAAAGTTCCACAAACACTGGTTCTCCTCCAGAATAATTCCACTGGGTGACATTAAATAGTCTTATTTTGTACCAGCCTTTGTATTAAAGTCTGATGGCAGCCAGCAGATCACAGCAGGGGTTGGTAATTTATAGGGAAATGCAGAGGACTGGCAGCAGAAGAGGTTGCACTTCAGTGGATCTCCAAGCAGCCATTGCTGCTGCATAAACATCACAAAAAGTCAAGACACAGTGAAGCTGCTGGTGAGGGACAAGTACATGACAGACTCCAGAAACCTCAGAACAAAATGGTAGCAGGAACTTCTAGTAAAGGCAAGATGGTTTTCAGAAAGCTGGGAAAGCAGGCCTTAGGAACAGAAAGAGCAGAGAATTAGCTGCAGCTGCAAAGTCTGGAAGCAGAAAAAGCTACAATGGTACAGCAAGCAAGGACATCAAACGATAGCTTGAGTTTTAAGCTTGGCTAAGATAGACCTTAAGACTGCAAGAAAATATGCTTAGCAAGATAGTAGAAGGATTTAAGCTTAATGATGGAGTATTGTGTATTGTTAATAGAAAGAAGACAAGCAAGCACGGTGTGAAGCAGGTGTATGTGTGCTTTTAGTAATTGGCTAAAATAATTGTCTGTAAGCTTTAGAAACATACTATTGGCTAGAAAGTCTTTAAAGTGCTCTGTAACAAAGAAATCTTCAGCTGCTGCTGGCTGTATGTGAGCTTTGCCATCTTCCTATTGTCTCAACCATGCAATGAAGCTGATGCTGCAAATAAAGCTCAAGGAACGTACCCCAGCAGTTCCATCCCATTTGTTAGTGAGAGGAAAAAATAACCACACCAACACAGATCTCCAAGCAGCCATTGCTGCTGCATAAACAGCACAGAAAGGCAAGACAGAGGGAAGATGCTGGTGAGGGACAAGTACACAACAGACTCCAGAAACCCCAGAACAAAATGGAAGTGAGGACTTCTTCCCTACACGGTCACTTGTAGCCAAACGTGGTGTGTTCCAACAGAACCCTCAGCCCACCAGCTCAACAAGCACTGCCCCACTGGAAAAAGCCACACAAACCCAACAAGCATTCACTTGTGCTGCCTGGGTAGCAAATACAAGCACCCCAAACTGGGGCAGGCTCAAAGTGCCCATGGAAGAACTGAGGCAGCAAACATCCTGGAGAGCACAACAGGGCATGAAAACCATTCCAGGTATCACTGAAAGGCTGTAGAACAATAGCCAAGGGGGATAATCATTAATGAACTTTTAGAGGTGGAGAAGTCCACGTGAAAGCTAACTGAATTAATTCTCCCTACTGGCAGCAATATCCTACGCACCCCAATATCATGATGAAAACTGGTATTGTGATGACTAAAGAAAATTTACTGCTCAATGATGGAAAGTCTGAAGTACAGCTGCTCAAGTGCCAAAATGGATAATAAGGTCTAACTCTACCAAACCCACTCGCAGGAAGCATTGGGAGCACTCTTCATGCTGCTGAACTGGTGGTACACTGTGCAAGCCCAGTGTTCATTTGGAATATCCTTACTCCTCACCCTTTAAAGACATATATAAAAATACACATAAAGTACTGCAGGGTCAAAGGACCTTACAATCCAGCCCTCTACATGAAAGCTAACAAACATCCTGGGGCAAATTTGCATTTCTGGTCAGAAAGGATGCAGAAGAATGGTACTACAGAGGCCCACAACTCCTCCAGGCATCATTCCAAGACACTCCAGTGGTCATGTACAAACAGCTCAGATCCAAGAGTAAGAGGAAAGCAACTGAACTGACTTTTGTGCTAAGGGACAGCCCAAGAGAGATGCAACACCACCATGTCTGAGCACCTGTGCTACTCTGACATAGACAGGTACAATGTGAGCTGATATCTAGAGCCCATTTACATGGACACCACATAATTTTGCTATCCAGATATTTGTAACTTGAGAGATCCAGAAACTGATTTGCACGTACAACATATGGCGGATGGCATTTATATGTTTTTGCTGAGCAACACAGCATGAAAAATTACAAGCCAAAAAACCTCAGGAAATGCTATCAATCAGATCACAGTAGCCAGAATTTTAAAATGACATTTCAAATTTGTCCCTGATATGAATGCAAGAAGTGGCTTGTTTTTCCTTGTAAAAATACTTATAAAATTCAAGTCAGTTGGCAAGCAGAATGCCTACTTATTCAAGAGAGTTGTCTTCTTATATGGACAGCATGAAGACTATTCACAACTTTGCAAGCTTGTCTTGTTAGAACTCATGTTTCTGTTTATAAACCAACCCTAAACTCTCTGGGATTAGAAATAAAACTGTGACAGGAAGATCTCTGTGAATGATCCTTATTAGGGAAGTGTGCCCTAGAAATATGAGAAATCATTCATCTGCAATTTCAATCCCATATTTTCAGTTGCCCTCACAAAGGTACTCAGCAAGGCAAGATATAGCAGCTACAGCAGTATCTTCCTATTTTCTGACAACCATCTGTATATGTCTTTCCATTCCAGTACTATAATATTTTGATTTTAGATATCTGTACATAAAATCTATTACTGACTATGTGGAATATCACTTTCTAATGATTTGGGCAACACTAGCCTTCCCCAACACAGTTTCTCTTAACAGTTTCTGAGTTTCTGATTTTTTATTTCTTTTTTTATCCTGTATTGGAATGAAAACTAAACCTTTATAGCATTCAGAAATCAGAACCACAACTTCCCTTCTCTGTTTCTATTGAATGCCAGAGTCCTTTGGTTCAAGGTTTCCGTCTCCCACATTTTGTCATTTATATAAATGCCCAGAAGTCAGGAAAAAGGAAACTAAAGCACACAGAGGCTAAAAAAAAATCTCCAGTTATTACTGGAAAAGTCAAGTGTGCATCCAGGTGAAAGAAGGGATTTCTTAACTGACATTAACATCACATCAGTCACTAAACAGTGATGTTCATCCCGAGACCCACCCAAAGCAAAAAAACCTGACAACGAAGTCTAGCTGAGATATTGTCCCTATTTTCATGACAAAGCACTAAATAATGCCTGCAAAGTACACAGCCAAACAAACTGCAACTGTTTTCACACAGGGATATGCGCTGTTTGATTTATCCTTACCTAACATCTGCTTCTGAGGAAAAAAATTAGGCTTCGTGAAATGTTTACTTTCATAAGTAACTCAAAGCAAAACAAATTAGGAAGGCAATGTTAGTAACAGCACAGTCTTAACTACCAGAACAAACTAAAGGGTACTAAAGGGAGCGAGTGACAATGAAACTTTTAGGTGATTTTACCAATTGATAAGAAAAACAATAGCAATTCCTACCTAAACGTTTTATTTTGGAAGAAAAATTGTGCAAGCCGAGCCTAGTTTTTTTTGCCTACGTATCCTTAACTTCAACATCTGCTGAAGGAAATGCAGTTTTATTTAGACTGCAGCCTAGTTTTTCCAGTCTGTTTATGCTTTTCTCTATTGAAAATGTTATTAGAAAAATATTTAGCATTTACAGGCTGTGGCTATACATCAAATCCACGACTCCAAAGTGTCCTACATGGAGCACTGTGGTATACACCAGCATTTCTTTGCTATGCCAGATTTTTTTGCCATTTTGTCCAAAATCCATTAAATCAGAGAGAAGCTGTCGTGCCTGCATATAGTAAAATTTGTCAGCTCAGATTTACTGTATTTCAATGGAAGAGGAGGGGCAGGGAAAATTTATTTGAAACTAGAATTCAGAGGGAAAATTGCAAATTAGCTCCTGGCTGTCGAAATGCTGCACTCTTTAAAGATGAAATAAGTAAACAGTTTCAGAGGAAAAAAAAAGATCATAAGAAAATCTGCCATTTTACTTTCTTATTTTTTCCCATGTTCAGTCATTCATATACAGCTCTGCTTATAATCTTTCTTTTCAGCAAGGACAGATTGTCCTTTTAAAAATGATACTTCCTCCTACACTACCACCAGGAAGATAATATTGTGTGGACTCATCCTGAACAGAAGGAGGGTGTTTTTAGGAGCTCAGAATAAACCAAAGAGCTGAAAAAGAAGAAATGAGGTTTCATTCAGCTTTTCTTTGCTTTTTCTTTTTAAATTAATTTTCTAATTTTCTTTTTCTTATTTATTTTTATTTTTCACTACAAGGAGAAATTCAGAGATAAAGGAAAACCAAGCAGATTTCTCTAACATCAAGCAAGGGTCAAACAAAGGACATTGTAGACCTTGTCAAAGGCACCTGTGCTCAGCAGCCTGAACACAAAATGAGCCAGTATCACTTGGCAAATGGTTTCTTTACTGGATTTAGCAAAAATCCTTTGGCTTATGCTGCTGCCCTGGCTGTTGTGAATCAGCAATAATGCTGTGCTTCTTTTTTCTGCAGGTTTTGGTTGGTTTTATTTTCTTCCTTCATGAGGAGATTTTGAAACAAAAGACACAATCTCTCTCTGCTGCAGCAGTGTGGAAAAGCTTAACCAATTCTAAGTGAAGTGGTTACCCTTTCAAAGGGTTTTCCTAACAGAAACAGATTTTTTTTTTAACCTAAAAAACCTAGGGAAAAATAAGGGGAAAAAAGACACCCACATTTTAACAGGGAAAAATCCTAAAAGTAGGAATTGTCCATCAAGGTCTCAATCTCAGAGTTATCTGAACCAAACCAAAGAATACCAAATGAGATTTATTTTCCTCAGATCAACTCACCTGTGCACTTCTAAAAACACTTAAAATGGCAGCAAACAACTGTCTATCTAGATCCTCACATTCACTGATGGCTCTGCACACTTATACACACCAGGATATCCTACAAATCCCTCCCTTTTTTCTCCATAGCACAAAGCAGTGAAATTGAAGCAGGGGTCACCAACAAACTTCAAGCCAGCACTGGAGCTGGCTACACTCACACAACTGTTTGAATTTTTGGCTAGACTGGCTTTTTTCTTCCTCATTCCTTTTTGCATCTCAAATTTCCCTACTTGTTTCAGATGCCTCTGGTGCTTATACTTGACCCTCACTCAAGTTGTTTTGTAGGGCACCACCAAAATTTACTTCCAGAATGGCTGAATCATATAGCTTTTTATAATATATACAATGATGATTTCTTGCCCTTCAGAGAACATCAACTTGTCTAACCTACAATTTCTTATATTGGTTCTGCAAAATAGGAAACATCTGTAAAACAAAATAAAAATAGAAGTATTTTCTTTCTCTGTCAAGAAAACCAGAAATCTGCTGCCATAAGTACTACCATTTCCTCAGGCCACTTTGTCACATCTTTTAAAGATGCTTGGGAAGTTACTGCAACAGAAAAAGAGCACTTCAGAGCAGCTCTCACTCTGCTCCAGCACCCCAAGGTGCTCCCAGCTCCCATCTGGCAAAGATGATACAAAGGGAGAACATTTCTGCATTGGCAGGAGTCTTTGTCCAAGGTCCTAATGCCCGTTAAGAAGCTTTAATTTGGGAGGGAAATGGCAGAGTCCATGGAGTTCCCTCCATTCATGCTCACACCACAGTAATTCTCACTCCATCTGCATAAACTCACCAGCACTGCCAGAGTTCTTACACAGCAAGCAGTAAGTGAGGCCTCCAGATATAAGAAAACAATCAAATTCCTTTCCAGCTGGCAGGTGATTACTGAAAAAGGGAATTTTTTTCAAGCAGCAGCAAAAGCCTAAGCAGGATTTACCTGGTAATACCAGTATATCAGGCCTAATTCAGAAAACCAGAGGTAAGTACTGTCTGCTAAGAACATTATCACCTCCACAATATGCTAGCACTCCTTGCTATTCACAGACCAACACTTTCTTTCCTCTTTTTTCCTCTCAGTACTCACTCTTTAAATCCCATACCAAATTTAACACACACATTTTTTTCATCCAAGTATGAGGATGAAGTACACCAATAGCTGCACACCAAGCTCTCGAATTAGAACACGCTTCTCAGGGAGAAGAACAACTGAATATTATTTCTTCATTCTTTGTTGCAGGTGCTGCTGTGCTGGGTAGTTTCAAGTTAGAATACGAAATCCTGTCTTGATCTCTGGATCTGTAGATTGATCAATAAGATTTTTAGATTAAGGTCACTGTTGCTTTCAGTAAGAGCTGAATTTCCCTCCCTCACAATTATATACAGGAGCATCCCACATATTCTCACAGAATGGCTGGGGTGGGAAGGAGAGATCCTCTGGACCAACCCTGCTGCTAGAGCAGGTTCAGCACCAGCAGGTAGCTCAGGATTGTGCCCAGGTGGGCATAGAATATTTCCAGAGAAGGAGACTCCACAACCCCTCTGGGCAGCCTGGTTCCAGGGCTCTGCCACCCTTGAAGCAAGGAAGTTTTTCCTCGTATTCAGATGGAACTTCCAGAGTTTCAATTTGTGCTGGTTGTTCCTTGTCCTGGGCACCCCTAGGAAGAGCCTGGCCCCATTCCTTTGATATTCACCCTGGTGTGCATTGGTAAGATCCCCTCTGCCATCTCTTCTCAAGGCTGAACAGACCCAGCTCCCTCAGCCTTTCCTCAGAAGAGATGCTCCAGTCCCCTCTGGAGCCCTTGTGGCCTCTGCTGGACCCACCCCAGGAGCTCCATGTCCCTCTTGTGCTGAGGAGCCCAGAACTGGACACAGCACTCCAGATGTGCCTCACCAAGCAGAGTAGAGGGGAAGGATCACCTCAACCTGCTGGCCTTTGTTAAATTCCTACCAGAAAAGTTATTTTTCATTCTTCTTCTTCCTTTTTTTTTTTTTTTAACTTTTCATTAGCCTGCTCTATCACAAACCAGAAGCCATTGGCACACCAAAGATCAACCACAGCAGAGTTATTTCAACCAGGCCCTGCAAGGAGGACTGTAGGAGGGGAAAAGGCAGCCAGCCCCCAGTGATCAAAAACTGCAGCATGACCTCAAAGCAGAAGGGTCACTGCTCCAAGCTCTCCTCTCAACACAGAAACCTTCAATTCCCAGCTTCCCAGCTAGATGCCTGCTTTTCTCCTCTGGTTAGGCTTCTTCTGTTGTAAAATTCAATTAAACTGAGTGAGCTTCCATCATTTTCCAGGCATAATTCAGACAGCCTCCTCCAGTTTTGACACTGAGAACCCACAGAACTTCATTTCCAGCACGCAGGTTTTTCTGAGAACCCAAGAAACAGTTTTCTGTGAGTTCAAAATACTTTTATTTCTGTGGACTAATTGCTTGAAAGAAAACTTATGACATAGTCTATCACTTCATATTTACCACAACATTTTTTTTTCAGCCAAGATGATTAAATTCTGCACTGAAACACATTAAAGTTTCTTCACAGATATTCCCCAGACAAACATAATTTCATGAGGAAAATACCATTACTCACTTTTCCACCTCTGTAGAAGATTCTGAAGGAACAAGTCACCAAATATTTTCAGTAATATTTTTTCATTTTGAGTGAGACATATAGCAATACAGGGGAAAACCAGAAAAATAGAGTTCCAATATTTGCATTCAATGTTTTCTGCTCCAACTGAACAAATAATTTGGTGTTGTCTCTGATACTTTGTGCAGAATCCAAATTAGACAACTCTGTTTATTGACCACTTGACTATATGAATGGAGCCAGAGAACAATCTGCCTGCTCTAACACTCATCTTCCTGCATGTGTGGCTTAGTCAGCACTGAAATATCTGAATTACTTTAGCATTATGTTTGCTTACTGAATTTATCTACTGAAAATATAATTTTCATCCATGATATGCCTCATTCATTGTAAATTGAGAATACTCCCATGTTTTATCCTGATGTTATTTCAATTTACACCAGTAAAACAGCAGCAGAATTTAGCTAACTAATGGCTGAACAGGCCTACTGCAGCATTTGGTGTTCTGCAGGCTTGATAGTGAAGCGTTGACCTAAAGAAAAATCATATGAGCTACACTTTGCACATTTCCCATGGGAATGCTGACACTTCCACAGGTCTGCTTCCAGTGTCAGCCCTTTGTGGCTGTTGCACAACCCAGGTCATTGGCGTGGGCCATTAACTGGGCACAACTTTACTCAGCACCCCAGAGAGCTGGAAGGTCCTTCAAACATGCCCCATGTGATAATTTCATTAGCTTTGTGCATAAAGCCTTAACAATTTTATTGCTGATCTGGAAAAATGTAAATACAAATTGCAAAACTCAGGGGGTTTACACATCCAAGAAGGTAGAACAAGCTGCTAGTTTAACCAACCACATACTAACCTTGTTTCATTTTTAGAAACATTTTGTTTCTTGTTTCCCAGAACTTTCACCATTCCTTGTACTGAATGGGCAGCTACTCGCTGTTATTATCTGCTAATTAAGACTGAACGTCTGATATTACAAGGGTTGGACTGAAACAAGTTGAAATAAGCTCTCTGAGCTGCCAGCCCCTCTTGAGACCACAAATTAGTGAGATGCTCATCACATGAACCTCTCCAGTAGAGCAGCTTTTAAGTAAATAAAAGCAAATACACTGCGGAAGAAATATTAGTAAGAGAAACAAAGTGGATTTCTCTTAAAGAGACATCTATTTTCCTGCTGACATAAAGCCTTGCATATTCTCCCCAGGACACCTTCAGAACGTTTTTAACGATTCTGCTTTTTAAATGGTCAGCAAATCAATGATAAATACATAGGCACACATGCCACACACATGAAAGTATTTAGATACACAGTTTTAGATTACTTGTATGTGCTAAACCTGCTTTGTGTGAAACTGTTTTGGATTGTTTATACAATGTGGAATAAAACTTTCCAGTTCGCTAATGGGAATAAAATCCTAGCCAAAAAACTGCAATATATTTCCTTCTCCTTTCCAGCAAACTGGAGGCAGTAAGTAATCCTTTACTTTCAGATACTTTCTGTCATGTTTTTCTTCTTTAACTTTAGAGAAAGCAAGTGTCATAAGCATCCCCTGGAAACTTAAGAGCACTCAGGTTTACTCGTGATTCTTCTTGGTGTGCATTACAAAGAGCTGACACAATTTTAACCAACCCATCCATTTTGTAGGACTCACCACCTACCACCTGTAATCTCCATAATAGAGCATGTCATTTGAGATGTGCATTGCTCCTCCCCACATCCATTCCCAGCATGTCACAGTTCACCTGTTTGGAAATAGCAATTCATCACCCTCTGACACAGGAAAACTGCTCCCTGTACATTGTGGTGGGAGCCACACCAAACCAAAAGGAAAAGTCTTGCTCTCACACTTTGGACTCGACACAGACCCATGAAACACCACTACATGGTATTGCCATGATTCCAATTACTTTGCACTGTGATTATTAATGACAGAACAATGTAATGAGTCTGAATGAAGATAAAATTCCTGTGGTTAAGGGAGGCCTTGATGCTGAAATTTCTTTACCAAATTAAAGCACTTCTTCCCCAGGCATTTGGGAGTCTCATTAAAAGCCAATTTAAGCCAATGAGAATCTTCCCATTGACAGACATAAATTTGAATTAGGTCCTCACTGTATTAAAATTGAAACACATAGGGGTCAATTTTTGGGAAAAACAATTTCTTGGTATTATTCTGTATCTGCTCATGCATCCAGCACAGATTTATGAGTTCATATCAGATAACTATACACAAATGCATATAGAGAAATCTCACTACACATATGCATGTAACAATCCCATCTGAAGATATAAATAGTGACAGCAGATACTTTTAAAAAGGCCTCAGTGTTGTTTCAAACCTTCTTAGCTCATGAGTATACTAAAAAGCATATTCCTTATCCCTTCTTCCGTCTTATTATTAAGAATCACATGAATTTTGCACTTAAATTCCCCACACAGAGCTGCATAAATTTATCCAGAATCTACAGCTACATGAAGGACAGGGTTACCTAAATCCAACCCCAGTCCCACTGTGATGCCCCAATAAGAAAGCTGCTTTTCAAATTCCACTGTCAAATATCATCTAGACCTGTATATGCCTAGGCATCTTTGATTTTTTTGTTGAAACTTTACAGGTGCCAGAGCATTTGTGGCTTCCCCAAAGACTATTTCTCATTTCCTAGCAGGCTAGAAAGGATGCAGCCACCTCCTCTTTGTGCAACTACTAAACTATTCCTTAAAACATATGTATGTGTGTATGTGGGCATACATACATATATATATAAAAAATAAAGTTGAACTTTAAGTCAGCGTGCAAGACTGCATAGAACTATTTAGCCTAAACTATACATTAATTTGGAGGCTCCTTGATTCAAGCCCCCCCCCCCTAAGTGTAGATACACATAAAAAAATAAAAATCACTCAGATATTAGAATGGGAATAAAAGTATTTTCTCACATGCTTCAATGGCTACAGACCAGGATTATCCAATAGGTTGTAGACATTGTCCTTCTTTGTCTTATTTACACTGAATCGAAGGGAGCAGATTCAAACAAAAATTGGCATTTTTCCCATGCCTACCCCCATCCCAATACCCCACTGGAAATTATGCAAAGCTTTTAATGAGAGAAGATCAAGCAATGCAGCAAATTACCAGAGGAAGCAATGACAAAATTATAAATTCAGATCAAGATCCAATATCTTTCTGTAAGAAAATCTTAAGCAAAATCCTCAATATATTTTAGACAGACTCGAGTTAGCTGCGTGAAAAACATAACTGGCTACCTGAGAGAAGCAGAACTGACCCACACAGCCCCAGGTGTACCTTTTTCTCTTAAGCTGTACAACCTTTAGTAGGTAGAATGTGTGTTTACCTAGATGCAGCCAAATCTGTGTTGTTTTTAAGATCCCTTTCTATCTTTATTGCAAAACTCTTCCAAAAATCCAAATAACTGGATGAGTTTTTCTGGGCTGCATCATGCAGATAATCAAACCAGATGATCTCATATGTCCCCTTTGGATTAAAATTTCATGCACTGGCTCTTACTTTTATCTGCCAGAGACATTTCTTTATGCTCTGAGGATTTTTCTAAAGATAGATGAAAGCTGAACATTTGTAATCTAGCTGCTCCCTTACAAATGGCACGGCCAGCTTCCCGCTTCCATGCGTGACATTACAAATGGAAATATCAACTGATCAGAGAAAGGCATCTGAAAAAAGTGCCACATTTCCAATATTCTGAGATTAGTTTCAGAAGTTCATTTAAACTGGAGGTGCTTCTGGGTTTAGCTATATATCTCGCCTAAGAACAAGCAAACAGCCAAAACCTCTTCCCTCAAGCTGACAGCATGCTCTTGCTTCCCCAGATATAGGAAAACTATTTGACTGAAGCCAGTAGACTGTAGTCTGCTATTGAATTTACAGTTAAAGACAGATTGACACCAGCTTTGCCTCATAAAAGAGATTTTTACAGCTCCCTTGGGGCCAAGTCCATTACATAAATTTCCCATTTGCACTGAAATTCATAGCTCTTGGAAGAGTTTGGATGCTGTTGTTGTCCTAAGCACTTGGATCTGACATGGAATAGCTGAAAAAGGATATGCTGGCACTTTGGTGATGCAAATAAAAATTCGAGAGTAAAAGAGCCTTCTCCTCTTTTTCCTTTCTTTCTTACACTATTCTCTAAATTTACAGTACAATGGACATTTTACTTGAATGCTGTCTTATAACTGAAAAAACTCGAGAAATGTTAGTAAATTCTATTCAAGGTATGCATAAATCTTCGGATAAATTAGAGCAAAAAATTCACAGAAGTAACTACTTCATTCATTTTGTCTACCAGTTACAAAAAGCAGTGAATAGGGAGAAGCCTGATAGAAACTTCAGTCTGCTAAATTCTCCTTGCTGGGTTACTTGAAAATAATGTAGTGCTCTCAATACAAAGATTCTGATGTACCAATATTAAGATGAGAAAAACTACAAAAGAGTAAAACAAAGAAAAGTTAAAAATAATTTCTCGTTTCAACCAGGAGACCAAGGTGATCAAATTTCTAAGTAAATGAAAGCAAAGTTCTGTTACCAAGGCTGATAACAGTTTGCCTGATAGAAGCACATCCACATCCTGAACATATTTTCATACTTGACCTTTTATCCAGTCCACTTGCATTATGATTAAAAATCAAATATAATCGGATAACTTGTTAAAAATCAAACATAATCTGGCAAATTATGAGTTAAACTCTTGCCCTAAATTAGATCCAGCTGGATCAGAAATTTTTCTGCAGATACCATGTGGGTTGAACAATATTCCTTTTCTAGCATTCTGTCAGTATTTGTGCATAAGCAGAAGCACAACTTTCTGGTTTGGGTTAGGGCTACAGAAACCCCATAAATCCAGAACCTTTTGAATCTAAATGCTACATTTTGAAGCATAGCTTTGGAAGACAAAGCTGTAAAATTTCACCTCAGGGGTGGTTGCCACATTGGCTTTCTTTATCTGAACAGAAACAGAAAAGCTTCAGATTTATAAAAATATTCCAGCCTTTTCAGTGAAGATTTCTAACCCAATTTTGTAGCTCTAACATATTATAAGATTATACTCAACTCTGTAAGGCAGACAAGAGGAACCTGTAGTCCCTTCAAGACCTTGAGTGACCGGGGGAGGAAGAAGGGCATCCTGATAACACTAAAGTATTTATTTTCTGGCTCCTAGAGGTATTTGAAAGACAAGGAAAAGACTCCTAGACCTAGCTAAATATTAGATAATTTTCCAAAATTAAAATGCTTATTTAAAAATCAAACTGGCATAATAAATGTTACAAGCCATTTGTTTTCTTCTTGTGAAGGACTAAGACACTTACTCAGCCTAGACTAATATAACAATTTGAGAACTAGCAAGTTGAATTCCACATTACAAGGCTTTGTTGCTTTGATTATGATTTTTCAATTAAACCAGTCCTAATCCAGCATACACCCCACACACTGAAAAGTGGTTTGAGAGTTGCTGCTCACGCTATCTAATGCGCACATATGCCAAGAAAAGTAGAAAGTATAATAGCAAAAGAAAAAATGACAGTGCTAGCAGGCAAATAGGAGTGCCAGAAGTGTGAGATGTACTTTACTGACACTGATGAGACAGAAGAACACAGAAGCTGAGTGACCAGAACCAAACCCAGCCCGGAGCCATCAGAGTTGGGGGAGTTGTTGGTTTGTACTTCAGCTTACAGCACGACCTGTCTGCCAGGTCCCTCTCCTGTCCCACAGCTTCCTGGTTCAGTGGTGTCCTTCTCCTCTGGTTCTTGGACATCCCATACAAAAATACTCTGAGGAGTATGACAGAACACCCTGAACAGCTCTCTCTCAGTACTTCTGTGTCTGTTGAGACTCTCACAGTAAATTTAGAGGTTCAGTTTCTAAATATCTTCTGAATGAAGAAATGCAGCCTGCTTTTAACCCTCCAACTCAACTAGAAAAAAGTATACACAGTGCTATAAAAATGTGTACCTTTCCAAATTATTCTTATTTAATAATTAATAAATGTTTTAATATTTAATTGCACTTAAAAAAATAATTTAACAGGAAAGTTACAGAAATTATAATAGTCTACCTAGCAGCAAGAATGTGTTAATTTTCTTAGCAGGTATATTCCACTAATGGAATATTTTCCCAACATTATCATATCAGCATGTTAATACCATTTGCAGAATTCAATAAGAGTTAATGAGAACAATAATTATTTGAGAGTGAATGTTGCTTTGGGCTTTATTATTCCTTTCTTGTAAAGTGGAGTTCTTTGCTTTGGATTCTGTATAAGGCTAAACTGACTTTCTCACCAAGTAATTGAATTTCTCATTACACACACCCACAGCCCCCACAAAGAGCATGTGATCCAATGTTTTTCTCCTCCTTGCTAAATCATTCAAACTCTTTGTGGGAGTAAGTCAGATCCTACTTTCAAGAACTCTGATGAAACTCTGTGCAATGTCCACAAATACTGGTAAATATTTTTCTTTTCAAGGGGGTTCTATAATCAAGATTATTTGCCCCATTGACCACATATTCAAGCAGGGTAAAGGCTTAGAGAATTAATTAGAAAAAATAATCCCATTAAGTCTTGAACTCAATAATAAACTGGTACAGCATTAACATTTTGGTCATTAAACTTATTTAATTAAATTTAATCGAGCTCTTGCGTTATTATGGCTACACTGAACTAACTACCCATGTTGCCTTGTCCTTCCTTCCATCCCCCACCAGGAGAAAAGACAAGAAAGGGGTAAAGGAGGAGAAGAACAAAAAAAAAAAGAGAAAAGAGAGAAAAAAAGTCAGATTTTATCAGAGGCAGACTGATTCAAAAAGTGGTTCAAAAGACCCTCATATTGGAGCTGGGGCTCATGAAATCAGAGAATGGAATCCTTACAAGCAAAGAGGGAAATATGTTAGGACAATTTTCCTAGCCTCTCGAATGACCTGGGAGTTCTAAATCCTAATTTCTGTTATTTGCTGTTTTGTCATAGCTAACATGGAATTATTTGTGTTTAGGGCATTTCACACTCCTTGTGGCAAACAAATAATTTAACATTACATCAGTGAAGAAGCTAGTAAAAAAATACTATTTGGAGAAGTGTATAAAATATGACCCAGCTGACTTTTTTTTAAGGGTTTTCTTGCTGTGTGATTGAAATGGGCATAATTTTACCTCTGAAAAATCCTCAAGACACCAAGTTATAAATTAGAGTTGAAAGTGCAAAAGTCTGTCATTTCTGAAATAAAATTTTCTTATACAGTATCATTAGGTCAGTATTCACTTTTGCCAAAACTGTGCAGATTCCCTTATGGAGCTACATCTACAGGCAGAGAGCTTATGGATTGTGGTGCTGAGTTATGACTTTCAATTTTAGTGGCATTTCCTCTGAACTAAGCAGACAAGGAATGCTCTGTATGTTTGTAGTTTCACCTCTACACTGCCAGGAAGAAAACACAGGCTTCATTTCCTTCCTGGGTTAATTATTTACATAAATAAAAGATTATTTACTAATACTAGTTATGCAGTCTGAGCCTTCCCCTTTTCAACCAGGAGCTTGGCAGGGAGGCTGCCAGCAGCAGCCCCTCTAGACTTTTCCACAAAAACAAGCTGCCTCACAGGAAAGTGCCCCTTCAACTAAATTCAAGTGTCTGCTTTACACATTTTCCATCAAAAAATACTTGGGAAACAATTTTTTTTTTTTTTAAGACATATCACTGTAGTGTTTCACAGCAGTTACAGACAAATTACCCTATGCCTTCAGTCTTCTAAGGCAATGATGTCTTCTGGAACATGCAAATTGGGGGCCATAAATGATACAGATGAATTGAGTCATTAGGCACTAAAAAAAGATTCCTCTGAGATACCATGACACTACCAAATACAAAAACTGAAGATTAATACCACAATCCTGAGATTTGATTTTTCACCAGAAGTTCAGCCACTTCCAAGGAGAAACTCCAGCTTTCAAACAGTTCAGATCATCAAGATTTATAAAATTTAGAATGGATCCCAGCAGATCTTAGTGCAAGACACTCCACTAGAATTTTCACCTTGCCCAAATGTCTTAAGGATCACTGGAAATGTCTCTCCAAGCCTTTGTAGTAAAATTTTCATTCAATCCTCAGATTTTTTTGTTGTGATTCATTTGAAGTCCATAAATACCAAACTTCTGCTACATCAAGTGATTCACTGAACCACTTCGATGTTTCTAAAGTTCAATATTTAAACTAAAAGCTTTCTAATAGTAAATTCTTAATAAAAAATAAAGTTGTGGCTGCAATTTAGATCAGAAGCTTAATACTTTTCTCTCAATTTCAAGACATCATGAAACACCAGACCCTAAATAGAAAGGTATACTTAGTGATTAAGAAAGATGCAAAACTAGAAGAATTAAAGCTTGGCTCTTCCTTTTAGACTGAAAAATTTATAACTTTTTTTTGGCTGCTAGGTATCATTGTCAAAAATGTCAGAGAAGTGCAGATTCAGAGGCTGCCACCCTAATGAAAATAACTTGACTGAGTGACTGAAAGCCTTGTGGTTCTAGTGAAAAGGCAAAGAGAGGCTATCATTTTTGCAGCCAGTAAATCAAATTTATACATCAAGGGGGATAAACACTTTTGTTGTTAATATTCTTTACCCCTTGAAAAACCCAGAACCATTAACAGTCAACAACTAACTCGAACATTTCAATTACCTAGAAAACTGCACCATCACAAAACAATCTGGAATCTCTATATACATGTTACCAGATTTAATGAAGCTCGCTAATTCCTCTCATCACAGAAGCAGAAAACTTGCATTACAAGTAAAAAGTCTTGGTTTCAAATTGATTAATACTCTGTTCTCCTGCAGAAGCAAGTGTAAGACTTTTCCTAACTGAAATCAGCTTTTATACTAGATATTTATGTGAATGACTTATTTCCACTTTTCCTTTCTCTTTAGGGTAGCAGTGTGACTAAGATGGGGAAAAACAGAAAATCACCAAAGTGCTACTTGAAATCAACATCTAGAGTGAACCAAAATGTCACACTTATAAATATTTATAAGATAGAATTTCCCATTATATGTACAGCATTGAATGGTGCATGTTATTCTTATTAATGTTTCATAAACATTTGTACAGAAAACAATATGCTTTATTTTTCTTCTAAGTATTAAGTAGAATTACAGCAGCATCTGCTTTCAACAGTTGAGTGCACAAGCTATTCATGCCCTGTCGTAAATTCCATGATGCATTAAGATGCCATTAAATGTACCTTCTGTGGTTGTCTGCTCATTTACATACCTTGTAAATCATCATGTAAAAATCAAGTGAACTAGGGAGCAATCACCTGCACTCTTCCCTTCTGCCACAGAATCCAGTGCCATCCACATCTTCCTCCATCAGGATCATCACCATTAAACATAAAGTCAATTATGCCAATGATAAGGAACTTAATTGCTAAAGGCAATTTGAGCTGTATTTTTTTAGTAAGTCCATTTTCTATTAAAAAAATTGAAAGCCAAGCAGTTTAGGCAAGCCAGAAGACATTAACATAGGTAGTGAGCCCTTTTTCCTCAAGGATCCTCGATTGGGAGTGTTACATAAAATAAATAAACAAGCAAAAAGCCCTTGAGGAATGAAAATAAATTAAAACAAAAGCCTGTCTCTTTGTGGTCTTTCTTCCTCACATAGAGTCTTTAGCAAGCTTCCTATACAAGCTCTGTGCTTGAGCAGAACAGGGGAGAATATCTCAGCTTTTGCAGAACTGGAGCATACTGGAGGAGTACATCTCTTGTTTTTTTTTTTTTATTTCGTTAGTGTTCTGAGTACTGCCTTTTCACTGTATGTACTGATTTAGTTTCTCCAAGCCAGTTTTTTAGGAAATACCTGGAAAAGGTTTACTTTTATGGAAACCAAGCAGTTTCCTGCCTTGGCTGGCTAGAGAGTTTTGTCAGTGTCGCAGCTGCAGCTCCAATGACTCCATACTCTGTCTCTCCCACCACTCTGGTGATTCAGCCTCTAATGGTCAGGAGCTTGGAAACAGGCACCTGCACCTGGGTACCAGAGCTGGCAAAGGAAAGTGCTGCTGGCACAATACCCACTGTGTTTCATTGTTTCCTCTGCAACATTTAAACATTTCAGTCCCTGTAAATTGGTCAGGTCAGCCTTCTCCGAGTTCAACAATTGCTTCCACGCACGTATTATGAGCTTTCTTCTTTCTAAGAAGCCAGACAAAAATGTTTACCCTACAGAAACATTGCCCAGTGTCTTTATTGTGTCAGAGTGTCCTTGGAAGGGAATAAACCTGGTGAACTGCAAAGCCTGAAGTCAGCAACAAAGGAAGGCTGGAGAGGAGATCAGGAAGGAGGGAGGAAGGCGAGGAGAGAGAATGGTAAACACTACGGAGTGCACAGATGCATCCAAGGTGAACTGCAAGACTGCCAGAGGTAACTAATTTCTTTCAATTTGAGTCCGTCTACTTCCACTGAAAAAATATTTTTTAGACTTAAGAAAATGAAAAAATCCTTGATTTCAGTGTCAGGCTTTCACCTAGCACACACAACTCCCTTGCTATGAGAATGTGGCCCATGGGACTTCTTAGCATCCTTTTCAAAGCAACAGCTTCTGAAAATAACCAGATCACAGGGGTTTTTTTCCTCAGAAGGAGAATACAAAAAGGGGAGGAGGGAAGCTAATAAATAATATGAAGTTTCTTGCATTTAGTGACAAACCTTATGAAAAAAAGCACAGTCCTTTGTAAGTGATGCTTTCTCCTTGCCTGTCATCTGTGTTTGTGCCATATCTATCAGTCCTTGCAACCCTCAGTCCTTGAACTCCTTCTGCAGGCAATAAAGAGAAGCATCTACCTTGTGCTGCATTACCAAAGAGCAAGACTCTTCTCTTTTTTAGCCTTCCAAGAAACAGTGGGGGAGGGGGAATGGTGTTCTGACAATTAAAGAAAACATAGGTTGAATTTGGGGTAGCAGGTCTGCTATAAACCTCTGAGCACAGAGAAGAGAGAGAAGACCTCACAGATGAAACAGGAACAGCTCTGCAAATTGAACACACCAATGCTGAAATTGGTGGAGAGCTCCTTTCAAGCCAGCTCTTCACACAGGAGGAAGTCAGGTTTGAGCGGATCAGGCACCCTGAAAAGCCCAGGCAGACAATGGAAAGCTCACTTCTGCAGATATCTCTTGGCATATCAGTAATTCATCGATGGCAATTTTTCAGTTCTGTTAGTAGAACATTATTGAGGAAAACTTTGTCAGCCTGGCACTGAAGCCCTGCACAGGTAGCAGTGACAAGCCAACAGCTTTGGGTGCCACCACACTCACAACAGGGACAACTGATAATCCCTCTGAGCTGCCACATGCTTCTGGGAGGTCAAGTTGGATGGAGAAGCTTGTTCTCCCACAGATGATTATGGGTCACTGTCTCTGTGAGGGAAAACCCTGTACCGGCCAGCTGGCTGCCTCTGAGCTGCTCCTCACCCTCATTGCCCACACACTTATCATCTAGGAACAGGGGCCATCCTCGTGCTACTGAGAATGGAGCTTGGGAAAAGCTGCTATAAATACTTAAACCCTTTTCACATCTTCTTATTCCATTTTTACCAACCTCTCCAAGCAATTCACAGATCAGTGAGCACTGCCAAAACTTTCCTGCTGTTTTTTTTCAGCAATTGCTGCTACTGACCTTTATTTTCTTGTTTAGGAAAATATTGAGGTTTCCTGTTGACACCCTTGCTTTTTAACTCTGGAACCAGTGTTTGCACTGGAAAAAACTCTTTGTGATCCTGAGTGAAAGCAGAGCACTGAAGGCACTGGAAAATCAGAGCATACATTTGTTATTTAGAGACAGTGCTCAATCCAGCCCCTCCTGCCATGACAGCATCTCCATGCACTTGGCATGGCAGGCTCTTACTACAGTCACACAGCTCAGAATGTTTAAAAAAATAAGTTTGCATCCCAGTTTAAATTCCAAAAACTAGCCTGTTTCCATTGAGAGAGCCTGCAGTTTTACGGTTCTATGAAGTAATTCTCCCTTTCTATTGCTGTAAGCATCTCCAAATATTCATTCATAAGAAGATTAACAATAATCTCAGTATTAGTCAGACGAGATGTTTTTAGTCCTAGCTACACCCTTGCCAGTGCTTATACCTGCTGAGTTCAGTCCTTTTCAGTCAAAGGCTACAAAGGCACAGCAATCTGCCTGTGTGGGTTCATTTCCAGCAAACTGATCCCAGAAATTATCACATTACATTTCCATCTCCCTAAGAAAAACCTGCCAATGTGCATAAATAATTTTAAAATCTAAGAACAATGCTTGAGTCATCTTTTGTTCCTACCCATAATTCATCCAGCACAGTCTGACCATGGTCCATGACTCATGCTCCCACAAACTACCACTGTATAAATAAGTGATGATTCCTCTAAGCAGCTGGAAAATGTAACTGAATGAAGGAGCACAGCCTAATATTTAACATCTAAAAATTCACTACTTCATGCATGCAAATTTATGTACATATCTACATATATAAACTGGGTACCAAATTCATTTTGGTATTGAATGTGTAGTATTGCCTGCATGGGTAATTAAAGATCCTTACTTGTGGCTTTTTTCCTCCAAGAACACTAATACGTGTTTTGCAACGGGTGTACCATATAACTAAGACAAAAATTTCTCACCACCTTTTATTTTCCTACACAAAGAAGAAAAAAAAATACTCAAAGGAGGACTGAAACAAACTACTTCAAATTTGAAATCAAACCAAAACTCTTTAACTAAACCAAAACCTAATTTCATGCATATTCTTCCCAGGTGGATTTTGAGTAAATAAAAACATTCCATTGCTTTTGTATTTTTAAAGTTTTTTTCCTACTCCCAGTCAGCTTGATTCTCATAAGAGGAAAGGGAAAAAACTCCCAGAAACAAGAGAGATTATTTGTGCTTGTAAAGTTATAGTCTTGAGGGAAATGGAACTCTCATGAACATTTTCATCTCTTCAGAAGGAATAATGTTTTGTTAAGAATAAAAAGAGGCAGAGAAGTGTTATAAAAGGTACTTTAAGCATATCTCAGTCATATTTATGACTCTGAAATGTGTGCTATTTCAAGACTTCCTGCTCTGTTACATTATTCAGCTGCCAACTGTCCTGTATTTCATATCCTTTACAGACATTTAACAAAAAGCACACTTCATTCTGGCATTGAATATTCCTTTTTTACTTCATACTCACATATGATCTCTATTTCTTCCCAATTCATCCAGATATTTGACTAATGCAAGGAACTACAACACTTAAGAGAGGAGCTTTATGTAGCTACTAATTTACTTTGCTCATAACCAGTTTTGTTACACATTTCCCATGGGAAGTCTAGTCCCACTACACCTCATGTAAAAATCAGTAGATATTATATATAATGCTTCTCTTCAATTATTTCATGTTCTTATTTTTTTTTAAATTTTGTTTCCTTTCTTTCCTCTATTCCTTTCAAGCCTCTTTCTACCATTTCCTGCTCTCTCCTTCATGGCATTTACAGAACTCATGCCAACATGTCTTGACAGAACTGACATATGAATCCTGGGAGCTGCTGTCCACTTCTACAGGTAGCCAGAGCCAAGTAGAATGCATTGGGGAAAAAAAAATTAAAATATCTCTATCAGCATCCTCGAGTGGCTTTTTATTCCTCTGTCCTTCCCTTTTATGCAACCAGACTGTAAGCAAAATAAGAAAATACCCTTGTTACAGGATATGCAGCAATGCTCTGACCAAAAGTTAAGCTACAGAGAATCAGTCTTAGGTTTGACTAGACAAATACTGTTTTTCATATCAGACTTGCTTTTTTTATAGAATAAACACAGAGGGTCAAATCTGTCATTTTAATATGGAAAACCATTGTGCGCAGCACAGACACACAAACACTTATGGTATAAAATAAATATGTAGCTGTATGCAGCTTTACTCTCAAAGCAAATGCGCCTCTCAAGAGATTATAATCTCAAGTAGATCACTGTTGTGATCTGAAATAAAACATCTATTATACATCCTATATAATAGAAGCATGGTAGCATTCACTTCAGAAGTAACTAATTGTAGAATAATAATAATAACAATAATAAAAATAACAATTTGCAAAGTGCTGGCTGCTATTCAAAACTCTCCTGGAACAAATCAAACTGCTTGATTGAATAAACAAACTGCTTGTTTCTTCCCTCTGCTTCCCTCTAAAGACCAGGAACACACATTTCTAACTGATGTCATTCCAATATAGCCATTTGAATTTTACCAATTCCAAAGCCTATTTCAGAAAATCTAGATATTCTATGAAAGAAATACTATTTGTTGTGTTATGGCTTATGCTAAACTCTTCCCCTACTGGAACCTGAGCTAAACCCTAATATCACATTCTTACTGTGGTCCAGATAGTGATATATATTTATTTATTTACAAGTAATATTTGTTGTTCCTCCAGAAATACAAAATGGATAAAATCTTGTTTCAAGTTATGTTTTTCATTGATTTCAAATATGATTCTTGAAATTCAAACAGTGTGAGCTGCCTTTCTGTACCTGCCTCAAAATATTTAAGGACAATTCTGTTGTTAAACCCTGTGTTACTGCCATGTTAGGGAAATGTAATGAAAACAAACCTTGAAAAGTGCAGGAGAGAGAACCTGGAAACAGCAAATGGACCAAGAGAAAGTTCATGTGTCATTCAGTTAGAGTACAAACCTTGGGTTGGTGGCTGCTGAGATAGCAAGCAACCACAGCATAGTCTGGAATCTACCAGGAAAATGCCTGTTACTATACCTAGTCCTAAATTCTGTAGGCAGAAAAAAAGCACAGGAGAGATGAAAACCAGCTACAAAGCCCACTGGGAATGAATCCATCTGCTACTTCAAAATACATGTGTTTCTATTTTCCAAATTATATCTTTAACACAGAGCTGGCTTCTGCCTCCTGTCAGCAAATGTTTTCTTTATTTTAAATTGAGAGGCAGTCTGTGTCAGAGAGAATGACATTTTACTGGAGCATCAAGTTTCTATAGCTCTAATTAAATTTAGATCCTCTCTGTTATTTTCAGTCATAGCTGGCCAGATAGCCCTAAGAAAAAGCTGTTAGAATGCTAATGTCTTGGCCACTGGGTTCATCATGGCTTCATGCACTCACAGAGAAAAAACAAAGCTTCAATACATTGTGAAATTCTATGTTAAATCAAATGTTTTCAAAAGGTCCATTTAGGATAATTCACATGGATTTAGATCCTGCTTTTTAATCAATGGATTCTTACTTTACATCTACATGCAATTGTTTACTGCCATGTGCAATATTAACAGGTACAGCACTGCCAGCTTGATTCATTCAGCCCAAATATTCCTGGAAGCACTCACATCTAGAAATGTGATCCACTGTTGGTTTTCTCAGCTTTTACAGAGATGGGGCAACTGAGAGGTGTTTTAAAATATTTTTTTCTATTATCAGTCTTGATAAATAGTGAGACACAAGAGATGTAAATCTCAACACCATTCTAGCAGAAGCTAACTTATTTCCTGGTTACAATACTTTATAAATATTTTCAGCTTATTAGCTTTGTCACACAATGTTGCCATTACTTCTAACACCAATCACCTCTACTTTTTCTCCACATTGTTCTGCTGCTATGCATCTTTCACAGTTCTAATTCCCTAAAATATCTGATCTTTTTGCAAGGTCATATTGTGAAGCTTGTTAAAACTTGTTTCTAGTCCAATCTCTCTCTCACCAATGCCATCTCTATTCCATGGCCTTCCTCAGCCAGCACACCTTTTCTCAGTGTTTGCATACAGATGTACAAGACTCTGTGAGCTTTCTGCCAGGTTTTGGGAATTCTTCACAAATCCCTTTCCCACAATCCGCCAAACGCCTGCTGTGAGTGACACTTGAGTCCATGAGATGCCAACACCTATCCTGCTCCTCTCTGTGCCCCTTCAAGAGATTCAAAGAGCAGACTTAAAACCTTGTGGTCTTTTCTTCACAAACTTTTTAAAAATTATCGCTCCTCTGGCTTTAGCAATTATAGGAATAGTCCATGGGTAAGGGAACAAAAGGTTGATGACCTAGGGTTATGTTTGTTTTGTGTGTAGATGTTCAGAGTTTTCCCAATTAAGTGTTGGCTTTAATTATGCCATCCATCCTTAGCTGGCAGGCACTTGTAATTTATCAAGATATTTCAATAGAGGATGTATTCTGCAAGATATCACAGTCACACATTCAACTAGTGCAATTTGAATACATTAATGATTTAAAAAATGACTTTATGCACATTTAATATTTAAAAAACCCTGGTTTTTAAAGTGTGGAATCTAAGCTGCATCTTTATTACATGACATAATCTTCCCTGTTTCAATCTGGAGGAATTTGAAAACCAAAAATATCACCACCTACATATTAGAGATTGAGTGAAATTTAGTATTTTCCAATATTTGCTGTAAATCTACCAAAAGGCCACATGGTTTAGAAGGAACAAAGCAAAACACCCCAGTGACAAGAAGAGTTTGTGAGTAATTATATAGGTTATTCCCTAATGCAAACAGAACAAAAATGTACTTCCTTAACTGTGCATTCAGACAGAGCAATTAAGAATATAATGGTACATCCCAATAAAACTAGAAATAATGCATTTTTTTTACAGATTCTCACACTCCAGAATCCTGACTTTCCATTATTCACATTCTTGTTGAAGTCTATAACAGCTCAGGAGATGGATTTCATTAATGTGATCTTCATTACTTCACTTCTCCCTCTAAGTCCTCCCTGCTCATTAGCTCTGAGAGCCAGGGCTTGTTAATGGCCCAGCAGTTGTATGGTAGATCAATAATATAATAAGGGCAAAACTCTAAGTGCAGGGGGAGAGTAGAGAAAGAAGGAGAAAAACATGTCAAAATTCACATTTGTTCCTCCCCTGGTAACAGATGTGAATCAAATTCCAGCAATGTGAACAGGGAGTTCTGGATCAGGTCCTAAAGTCTACACAAAAATCCAGTTGGATTAGATGATGATTTCAGTTCTAAATCCTGGTGTTCATTCTGATCCTGCTCAGCAGCTGGCAGCAATCCTGGTGGTTTCTAAGGCTGGATAATTAGAGGCTCCCATAAAAATCTGGTTTAAGGCCATGATCAATCATGAAGACCCTTGTTTAGTAACAGCACTTTCCACAAAGAATCTTTTCTGCTGAGGAACTTGGATGAAAGGTCTTCTTTTTTATGATTTCAGTGGGAATAAGATGTGCCAAATGATCTCTGACAGCCTGCATCACAGTGTCTGCTGAGCTACATGATAATAATTCTGCAGATATGATGATAATGGTCCACAACAGTGTACATTAGCATCTTTTTCTGATCTGATAGGCATCCAACAAGCAGTTAGCAGTCAGGAATATGCTGAAGGGTTAAATCCTTAAATATTTCCTAGGTCAAGACTTTCTGTCATTCCTACAATGCAGAATACTTTGATTGCATGCAACAAGTCTCACAAAGATGAATGCAACAGCAGCACATTCATGGCATTTTTCACCTCCCTGGGTTAGACAACATTAGTGTGATTTGGGCACATTTGTTATATTTGTTGTCCTTTTCAGCCACAAAAATCAGGAGCCATATCAGAAGAAACCCCATGAGACTCTAGGTAAATGCTGGGAACTCTCCTGCAGCAGCCAGCTTTAATGAGGTATTGCATCACCAGCCTGTGTGCTTCAAAAGTAAAAAACCCAGCAGCTTTCTGAAAAACAACACCCTCATCCCATTCTCAGCAGTGCTACAGCCTGACATGTATCATCTGGCTTTTAAGATTTTCTGGAAGGATCCTGTTTGACCTAACCCACTGGAGGTAAATCATTATGTGATTTAATAGGCACAAGTGCTTGTTAAAAGCTCTGCCCCAGCAGCCAGTTCTACACCCACAGCAAACACATCCTGCGCTATTCTAAATACTCATTTTTCCACATATTGCTTACTATAAGTTCCCTGTTGTTTTGGACTTAATTACCTTTCTGTGAGCATCATGCTGCTTTAAAAAGAAAAAAAGACATTAGACTTAGATCATCCCTCTGGTGTGGGATTTTTTCCCCATCTCATGGTTTGCAACAGCTTTGCTGTACCCTGCACCCAGGGTGGTGGGCTTCTCATTGGCCCCTGTGCACAGAGGCTGCTCCTATCAAAGGGAACTTTTCTTCCTTCATCCACATTATTCTACCCTCTTCAGCTTCCTCTTCTGAACTTCTCTCTGAACACTTACAGATTCACCAAAGGGCAGTAGCACTCGCTCTGCTTAAGTGATTTTTTTTCTTCCAAGAGATCTAAATTTTCATGGGATTGTTAAAGCCAGCTTGGTTTTAATCAGGACAAATAACCTTCAAATAGTATTTTCTAAAATATGCATTTGCTGACTCTTTCAAGCCATGTATAACTAGAAATATTTCTGCTTTCAATAAACATAGCATTTTTTTATTACTCCCTTATTTCTGTAGGAATGGTGCATTAATTAATAATTTTAAAATCAGGATTTCTCTACTATAAAGAACTGCAAAGAGCTCTTGGGTTCTTGTTTAGGAAATATGTTTTTAGCATTGATATTTTATTAATTTTCCTGGCTTGGTGGCAGTTGCATGCATGCTGACGATAAAAATACATTGTTTTTAATATCCACATAATTTTGCAGTTAATTTTTAATTTATTATTCATTAATGAACCCAAGTATATAAAGTAAATAAAGCATTGCATAAAACAAGACAAAACCTAATTGCACACAAAAAGAAGTGATAACATAAGACAATAAGAAATCATTCAAATTAAACTAATTCTACCAATGATTTTAAAGAATTAATACCCCAGGGCTGTTCTACGCTGTGTTTCCACTCAAAGAAATTACATGCCACAGAATAGAGTAAAATTACAATGAATGAGCACCTCTGTGTTTTGGGACAAAGAAACTGACTTCATGCTTAGTTTTGAACTGCCTTCAGAAATCTACTTGTTAAAATTCATATGCTCTGTATTCCCACTGAGAATGGTTAATCTCCCAAATCAAGTTCAGGCATGCAAAAAAAAAATACACAAAAGGATAACTTAATTTACTTTGCTTTATTCCTCTAACTTCAAATCAGTACTGAATATTTGCACATTATGTGGATCAAACAATTTAAAAGTAGTATTGGGGTTTTTGTTGGACTCATAGGGAGTTTTCCAAGACTCCCATTTCACTGAGCACTTAACATCTCTCCTCCACAAAACTGGAATGTTAAAAATTTAACTAAATACTGAAATCCAGAATGAGCAAAGACTGTAAATTGGCAAGCTGGACTGTTATATGAAACAGAGAAGGTAATTTATCATCTCTCTGCCACAGATGACCCATCTGCACAATGAGGACACCAAACTACCTCAGCACAGCTCTGCAAGGCTTTCCATTTATAAGCCTTTCCAAGGTCCCTAAGTGCATGCTGATAAGGAAAACTTCACTTCCAAGACTTTAAGAGGCCAGCCTCTAAATATACCAAGCAATAACAGAGCAATTGTGAGTACTGCCGTGTTTCTTAATAAAGAAAGAAAGCTTTCTTCAAAGTGTGACTGTTTGTGATTTATCACTCATCTTTAGAAACTGCTTGTGTGTCCAGAAATTCAATTTAAGAAGCAATACTTTAAAAGGCAGCCATGGGAGCAGCATGGGGGCTTAAACTGACAAAACACCTGTTTTCTTGGAAGTCATTAGAGTTTGATGCTTATCTGCCTTTCACACGTCTATCTGACAATTCCTTTTGTTATTTTCCATCAAGCATTGTTCAGTTACAATGTCTTTTAAAAACCTGGATTATAAGAATGGGTGGGAAATTGAAGAATGGGGTCTGTCCTGTTAGCTCAGAAGTAAAGTGCCATGGGTTGGCTGGCACAGTCTAGCACTGAGGAAAGCACTGGTTGGAGTAAAATAGAGTAAGATCAGCTTGTGCAAGACTCCTCTGTAGCTGTGCTCCTCTTGGGAAAGGAGGCCATTAAAAAAGCTGGAGAATTCACAGCATGACACAGATGGCAAAACAAATTTTAAATTTTTTTCCAAAATTTCATGCAGAATTATTAAGAAGCTATTAGTGCTTCCTTAAGTCACCTTTCGCCCTTTAAATCTGACCCTTTGATCAAGTTAAGCACATTTAAATTGCCACCTCCCAAAATTGCTCCTCAAGAGCATTCTGATAACTCTCAGGATAACCTCTGATGGTGCACTCTGCAGTAGAGATTGTACAATCCACCAGTGGCCTACAGGCCCACAAACAGAAGAAGCCAGAGGAGAAGAATTAAAACAAGAATTAGGTTTGCATTCTCTTCTCTCATCTTGCTCTTACCAAATGAAAACTTGAAGAAAAGGGTTTCGTCCTGATCTACTACAAATACCTTTATTCCTCCAGAGAGGGCATCTGAAATCTCTTTAATGACAGAATTGTGTTTTCCAACATTGCTGTTTCTTTCCAAACAAAACACCTAAACAACAGTTGTTTGTGGTTTTTTAAATACATTCTTCTTAGTGTAAAAAAAGTCCCAAATGAAAACATCCAAACGCGCAAAAACAAACAAGTAACTAAAACTCAAACCAAGTACTCCACTAAACACATATCATTTGCTTAACTGGGGAGCAAAGGGGGTGGAAATAAATTATTAAATAAGAAGGGAAGGGAAAATGTGAGAGCTGAGTTAACTTTCAGAACCCAAGCTGATTAAAACCCCGGACAAAACGCTGTATTTAGAATTTGCTATGTTTGCCCTTATTCAGGGGCAGCAGAGTTAGGCCTGCACTTCAAGAAGCTTCAAAAGATCATTTTGTTTAATAAGCTCAAAGATCCGAGAAAAACATTTGCTGGGAAAAATACCAGAAGAGCTTGGCTTTCAAAGTGATTCAAACACAGCTTTTTACTACAAAGTGTCTTTTCAATTAGGATGCTGGGAATCAGAGGAGGATGAGATGTAAGGTAATGAGGGCAGGCATGACACGACAGCCTTAGGGCTCTGTGGGATTTTCCTTCAACATTGGATTGAGCCCCTTGGAGAAACCTGCAGTGAATCTGAGAGCTTCCTTCTCTTTCCCCATGCCTTAGCTTTCAGGTCTCGCATATCTTTGCATCTATTGTGCACACACCAGCACAATTATAAAGCTTTTGTTTCCAGGAGTTCCCCATTTCATTATTTAACAAAATAAAATAACTTTAATAACATGAAGCCAGGCCTGTTTTCCAGTCACTAGGAGATTAAATGAGGAAGGGAGAGATCATCTGAAAGTCTGTGTGTTGGAAACATCAAGTAATGACCTTTATTACTAATGACCTGGGCCCTCCAGCAATGAACCTAGACAACACTGATTAAGAGAGAAGCCTGCTGCTTTTTACAGGCATATAAAATAAAAGGAGCCTTTGTGTTAATAGAAAGGAGTATGACACAGAAGGAAATGTAAAAAATGAATGAGCTATAAAAAGAAGGGATTTTTCCTCCTCTGTGGAAGACAATAAGAAATTAATCTAGAGATATAAAAGCTCGAATCACAGTTTCATACACCATTGCAGAAGCAGATCTTTACAAGCCAATGTTAACTAAATCCTTTGATGCAGAGTTGCAGAGAATACACAGTAACTTTTTTCCAGGTGTGGTATAGAATAGCAACTTATTCTTAAAAACAATATCAACTGCCTCCATTACAGTAAATAACATCCTAAGGACATTTTTGTATCATATGTCCACTAATTTAAAAAAAAAAAAAGTAATGGAAATAATGTATATTTCTACTTACAGCATGGCCAAACCTTCCAAAATATCCTTCTTGCTTTCTTTTTATTTTTTTTGTGAATACCAAGTCCAAGAAAGTTGTGAATAGTGACAGAACATGGCTGACTGTTGCAAGACAACTCTTCTGGGGATGAATCTTCAATGGAAAATGCTCCTATCTAAACTATGCCATTCCCACCTCCACACTACAGGAGCCCTAATAACACATAAATCTTTATATTATTAAACAGTTACAGCTCGATGCCATCATTGAGAGACTGAGCATTCATGTTCACCTTTGTGACAGTCACTAGATGCAACAAGGGAAATTGGAAGAAAATGTTACTCAAAAAAAAAAAACAAAACAAAAAAACAAAAAAAAAAACAACAAATAAACAAAAAAAAAAAAAAAAAAAGCAAAAAAAACCCACCCAAAAAACCTAAAAAAATCTGTGGAAAAAGATGACAGAAGAAATTAAAACTACAAACAACAGGGAAACTCCAGAAAGATAAAGTGGATAACAAGTGACAGCTAAATCAGGAGGGAAGAGTACATACTTGTCCAAGACAATTTGGGTTTACCAGCTAATAAGGAAGAACACCAACTCCCAAGCAGCCTCACCTGGCTACTTCTAATGCTATGGCTATATAACACCTGGTAGGGCCCAGGTGATGGTAAATTATGAAAACCTTCTTCCTTGTTTTATTTACAATGAAATCAAAATATTTGGTGTTCTTGTTAGCAAAGAGGGGAGCCCCACTCTTACCACAAGCAGAGGGATTTCAGCCTGGAAGTTCAGCTTACATTATTGCAAACCAGCTTGGTTCTACAGCTACTCTGACAGCTTTCATGAATAACTATTTTTCACTCTAAAACTGTCACTCATGAAAACTGAATGAGTTCATGAGTGTGGGATGACTTGCATTACATGCTATGCTTGGCTTAAAACATTCTCTTTTTTTTTTTCTATTCAACACAAATTTTTACTTGGATACTTAAGCTATCTGTAGTCTATAAAAAGTTGATAACTCAAAAAAAATTTACTACAATTTCAAAATAATAATTTTAGATATATCTATCCAGAATAATTTATGCAGGCTGCTACTCCAGAACTTTCAGACTTGCTAGCTTTCCTATCCATTATGCCACAGCCTTCAGAATAGCATGTAGAGCAGCCAAGTGTCAGCCTGAGTGCAGAGCTCTGATAAAAGGGGCCAAGAAATCTCAAGGCACTCACAGCTGTGGTGGCAGAAAACACAAAATGCCAAAGGGAGAAATGAATTCAAGTACAAAGTCGCTGCAAGTTTAAACTCTCAAGAGAGAATATAAAGTAATCAGAGCAGAGCAAGTTGCCTGCTGGAATGCTCAACATCTCCTTGTCAGACTGCTATTCTGAGCAAGCACCACCCAGGTTAGAAACAGTGATATCACTCAGCTCTTACTGCCGCCCCAAGCACAGCTGTGCCTCTGAATTTCCTGTATGGGATCATCTTTTTTCCAAATGCAGTGATGCTACTTGACAGATGGGCAGCGTATCTGCCTTCTGGCCAAGGTAAACCAGTAGTTTACAGACTCCTGCAAGTTTTGTTTCCATCAGAGAGTCAATCCAGTCTCTCACGCAGCTGTAAATAGCCTGCTCCTGTCAACAACCTCTTGATGATGTACAAACACCTGCTGAGCTCAGGTGACCCAACCCAGTGGTGACCCAAACTCAGGCTGGGTCTGCAGGACAGGGCTTGGGGTACTCATTCCCTCAGCTGATACCCTACTCATCTTCAAAAGCATTCACAGGGGGATTCCAGTGGCTTCTCTTGAATATCCAGGGTGGACAACTCCAAAATACAGTATCTTGCAAAAATTAAAACAAAAAAGAAGCTTAAGAAGGACCCAACTAACCACACCAACATAGCACGAGAAGGTTGCAGCACACACCTCAGTTGAGATGGCCACAATACACAGAGTACCCCCATACAATTCCAGAAGGCTTCACCCTGTACAGAGTAACACCAGACCACTGCAGGAGACTGCAGTTATCTGCCCTTCTTGCCCTTCAGCCCAGCCTTTGTACCCTCATGTCCATGCCCTGCACCTGTGTGCCTCTGTTCCCTTTGGTGATGGGTCAGTGCCCCTGGGCACTCCATGGCTCGTTGCTGTCAGTGCTGCTCACCTGCTGCTCACAGCTGCAGCCCATTGGGGATGAGGCTGGCCACAGCCCCACCCCAATTACCACAAACTGTGTGTACCTACAAGAAGGGAAGCTCCAGACTGGACAACTTCCTGCCAATCTAATTTTTGTGGCCAGGCTGGTTTGTTTTTTTCATCTGGGATAATTCTAACAAATTGGAAAATAAACAAAAAGAAATTAGAGATTTTAAACATTCTGTTTCCATTGAAAACAATTATTTGAACTGACAGCCAATTGAAATCAATGTTATTTGCTGATAATTGCTAGTACTTACAGTTGTAAAAGTCTAATTACACAGTTATTTTAAAGGATTGTTTTTCAAACTATTAGGACAGATTGATTTACATGAACCACATATTTGACTATAAGAGCCTTTGTTTTAAGCAATGGCACGCAACTCTGCATTAAAAAGAAGAAATTCCTGGAGCAATAAAATATTATAACAATTTAAATAAGTTTTCTAGTCAGCCTTTAGCTGTGCCCACAAAATGCTGAGACAGCACAGATTTTCTTTATTTTGCAGCTGCAAGTTCAATGTATGCCTGAGTTGTATTAATAGCTCTCTCTCCAAAAGCATTAGGACTGGGAACAAGTCTATTTTTTGTACACATTAAGAAACTAGAAGTATGCATGGCTGGTTACACAGATGTATGCATAACTGAAAAATGGAGAAAAACATAAACATATGGCAGGAATCAAAGAGATGAAACTCCAAAAAATCTAGTCTTCCTTCTTGGGTGGTTTTACTGTACTAAAGTAGTATTCTTGGACATGACAATTTCTAACAAAAATGTGAGAGTTACAGTACAGGGCAGCACGCTGTCCTAACATCAGGTTAGGAACACCTAATCTAACAGCATTAGATTAGAAACTCCTACATCTTCCTCACAAACCAGCCCCAAAAGCAGAGGATGTGATTCAGTCTCCCCACACTTCTGTGCCATTTCACAGGTGTGTCTCTTTTAAGACATTTTGCTCATAAAACAAAACAAAAAAAAAAAGACAATAAGACAATTGCTCTTTGTTGACAAAGAATTTAAAAAGCACTATTGAAAAAGTAATATCATCTAAAACTTACTCCTGTTGTTGTATCCTAATGAATATTTCTCATAAAACCAAAAGGGCCCTGTTGATGTCCTCTAGGATAAATCATTAGATCTCTGCCCCTTCTTTCTTAAAAGTTCATCAATTTTTTCCTAAGCTTACTGACTGCAGCAATGTTATTGTGTGCAGCTCCCATTAAATCATCTGAAACTTGGTGTGCGATGTATGTGACTTGGGAAGAACTACCATGTATTCTTCTGTAGATGTGTGCATTCTACTGTAAGACCATTATGTCTAGCAGCCTAACTAGAAAACATCTTTTAAGTTTAATTAAAAGTAATTTCAGCCTAGTTTTTACTACAGGTAGGGGGGAAGCATGCTGCACAAAAACTGTTGCTTTACAACTGTTGTAGCTCAACAGTGGTAACACTACTCAAATTACAGGTTATAACCAAAATACTCTAACACAGCACCAGGACCCCTGTCAGATACGTCACAGGCACACAGAAATTATGGTGCTTGTCCCAAGAGGTTTACAACCCAGCTGTTAGGAACTCAACCCACACAGAGTAAGACAGCATGGGAAAACAGCTGACGGCAATGGAGGGCGCAGCCCAACGCCTACTGAGCCTCAGTTTAACCAAATTGCAATTCCCATTCAGCCAGCCAAGCTCTTCAAATGCTACTGCCAGAAAAAATTAAATCCTGTCCTAAGGAAAGCCTTCACAAGGAATGCTTTGTTGATTCTCAGCATTGCAGTATCTAAGCATTTTGCTTTGTTTCTTGGAAACTGTGGCCATTTTGCACAACTTATCATAGCTGCATGTATATCAGTATATAAGTATGTGGTAAGAAGGAAAAGCGCTTTTATAACTGAGAAAGCTATTTTCTCTGTGTTGTCTTTGCTACATTTCATAATCACTAACAAACCCCTAAAGCTGATCTAGATGCTGGCAGGATTTTTTTCCCCCCAATCAAATTAAAGGGTCATGTTTCCTCTTTATAAAAACACAAAGTTCACTATAAAACAATAGTAAAGGGTTCAGCAATGGTTAGATAAGCAATCATAATTTCATTGCTTTTATAAAAATCTCAGTAATCTCTTACTGACACCTATCATTTTCCCCTGCCTATTGCCTTTTTAAAACAGTTTGGAAAATGCATTAAAATTGAGGTCAATAACTCACAAACTGAGCTTCTGCAAACCTGTTCCAAGCACAGGCATTTGGTCACACATCAGCTTCCCAGCTGTGTTGCCAGTTTTCCAGGAAGGCTACAACCTTCCTCAGCTGGTAACACAATATTTCACAACCCTTTCTCGTCTGCATCGAGGCACCTGTATGGCTTTGGGAAGGAAGATGTTTTTTTCATTGTGGGGTCAGTGGTGATAAGCATGGCAAATCTTCTGCCTGTGCTAGAACTGCAGGCAGGAGACCCTGGCAGTTTCATAATTAGCGTGAAAGCACTAACAGGCTTCCAGGAGAGGAGTCCAGGAGAAGGCTGGCAGCATTGAGAAAAGGTCATTTTGCAGTAGAAAAAGCTTCCTAGTTGAAAAATTCCCTGCTCCTGCACACCAAAACCCTATGCAAGGTGGGCAGTCTTCAAATCACACTAATCAGACCTGCTGTTTCTCTCCTGAGTACAGATTAGCAAGACTCTGCTCTGCCATATTATTCATTTATTTGGGAGCTGTAACCATGCCTAGGAAACAAGAACTATTTGGGTTTTTTCTAGAGACTTTACTGTGGGCTGTATACAATGCTGCATAAATCCTCCAAGGAAAACAGTAAAATAATTCAAAAATTGATTTTCTTTCTCAGCAAACCCACATTAACCAAAAAAAATACACAGAAAGAAGCAAAAACTGAAAGTCCTATAAGAATCAGAGTACACAGGTAACAGGTTCTGCATTCCTGCAGTGCAAATGATTCCAGGTTCAGACCTACTGAAATTTAAATAAATACCACATTCCTTTCAGTCAAGATCTTCAAGGATGCAAATAATTTTTATTTGAAATTACGGCTTTACATGTTAGAATAGATCAATTTAGAACAAATTCTTTCCTCTACTAGTAGAAATTCATATCACCTTCACAAATTCAGAGGCTATACCTTAGGTTACCAGTATGGGAACTTGGCCCTCTGCCCTGCCTCAGCCATGTCAGATTCTTAGTCAAGTCAGCAAGAACAGATGGAAGCAGAAGTATTATCTCTTGGGCAGAAGATTCAAAAATATTTGGGTTCTCTTTTTTTTTGTTGAAAACTTTCTTGTCTCTCTCTCCTATCCCCATCAAGCGTCTCACCAGACATTAACTTTGTGCAGACAATTTACTGATCATCAGAGCTACGTAACTGGATGGGAATTGTAAGGAAAAGCAGCATGTGCTATTGTATTATTAACACCTCTTACTCAAATCCCAGCAGAAACCACAAGTATAACATCAACTGCAAGAGGGCTGGGTCTGTTTTCAGGGGAGATTCAGGGACAGCCTGTCCTGATTTCTTTCAAGTGCTTCACACATTGTTATCCAAATGTCTTGTTTGAAATGCTTGTTAATTTTCTCTGAAACATTTATACTTTCATGAGATTGATAAGCCAAATGTTATCAATAAAATTCTGCTTTGCTTTTTTATTTTACTCATTATAAAATTGAAAGACATTTCAATTTTTTTTACTTTTTTTCACTTTTTATGCAAAGTAGTTGGCTTTCCATTACCAAAAATGCAAATATAACTTGACTTTCTCTTTTCTGATGCTCTGCCATAAGTACCTCAGAAAAATAAACAATGTCATTACTTTCTAGTACAGTTCACTTCTTGTTCTTCAGAAAGAGCTGATCTATTTCTGTAGTCAATTTTGAAAAACTGGCAGAGATGTTTCATCAGCCCACTTTTGATATCAAAATTTTCAGGGAGAACAGACCTGACACAACTATAGCCTCAGTACATTTTTACTAATAATATTGCCTCATAAACTTCATTTGTATGAAACAGAAATGCTGCTACCGAGACTGCTTCCATTTCTATTCAGTCAAACAAATGAGGCAACAATGAATATTCATGTTTCTTTCAGCTAAGGAACAATCCAAACATGGACCACATCTCTGTGCCAAGCTGAAACACAGGGAATCACTGTGTGGTTGAAGTGTAATATGGAACTGGGATGGGAGAAGCATTTATTTCGTGCTCTGGATTTAAGAGCATCAGTATCACAGTACAGCCCATTAATAACAACATTACTGGTTTAGATTCAGGTTCTGTGTCACAGAGATTATGTTCATATCATTCTCACTTCCAAGCACCAAATAATATTTTACAGAGATGCAGCAAGACAGCCCCCAGCTTGCATATGAGAAGTGGCCAAGAGTTTTAAAATGTTTCAAATTATTTAAAGAAAGAAGAAAAATAGTTACATCTTAGAGGGATGAGTAAGAAAAGCTGAAAATTAGAAATAAAATAATGCAGCTAAAAACAATTGAGCAATTCTCTGTTAAGAGACTTTCAAGTGAGAGAAGCTGAAAAACTCCTTAAAAATTGACCACAAAATGATGCACCTAGAACATGCCTTCATGTTGGAAGATGTCTTGGCAGCACAAACTAAAGCTCAAAGGTGGCTAACATTTATAATGAACATTGAATTTGAAGGTGCTAAAAAGCCACGGCCAAGGTGTTCTCAGGTACATGGAACAAGGATGCTGAACAATCTCCACTCTTCAGAAGTGAAGAAAAGCTGATTGCAGGAGACTATTGCTTCCATAGATGTCTCTCCCTGAGTTCTCCACACCTTTGTTTATTCCCATTGCCTCACTTGCAAAAAATTTTTCTTCTGATTGACAGGTTAATTTTGTAACATCTTGGCTATAAAAAAAATTGCAGATAATTGTCCAGCCTTCATCATCACCTTCCTATGTTTGTTTTGTCTCCTCACCATAAACATCTTCTTCTCCCAGCACAAGGATCTGAAATGGGGCAGATTCAGTATTTCTAATCTCTCAAAGGTGTTTGGCCTTTTTTTTTTTCTCTTTACTGCAGAACTAATATCTGAACTGATTTTACCCTATAAGGGACCAGTGTCATGCAAACAGGGGAAACAGATTGAAGCATTCTAACTTTCTAGTAGTACTTCTGTACTCTCTATTATCTTTTCACAGGTGGAATTTTGGCATCACAAGTGCTTAAACTGCCCTGCTGTATAATTATGTAATGTAGTCAAAGCCAGCAAAGTGCAACAAGGTTGAATTATCTTAAATAGGATAAAAACCCCCACAATTCTATCTTGCACCCAGTGATCTGAAACAAAAATATCAATTAAAATGTGGAGCTAGGAAATTATAATTTACATTTTGAACACATGTACAGCGCTTCTGTCTGTAAATCCCCAAAACATTAAAACAGCAGACTCAATCCTTCACTTGGAAAAAACTAGAGAAAAAGAAATATTCTAGAGCTCAATGACCAAGGATATCACTTTATTCTACTACAGCTTTATTCTATTCTATACCTACCATATTAGAGCATGCTTCAAATAAACAGGCAGCCATAAAAGAGCACTGTTTTTCTATGGAAGCATTTTAGAATTAGCAATAAATACAGTACACACACACTTTAAATGCAGAAATATTGCCAATATGTAAAGAAATTGTCTCTATTATAAGCCCAGCCACCTGTTTACTCTCTCTAGTTCTAAACCATGAGTCAGCTGGAAAAGAGGAATTAATTGGTAAAAACTTTCTGAGATGTCAAATATTTGGCTTGCATGAAGCCAGTGCTGTCCAAGCTGGAGAGAATCCCCCCTCTCCTCCTGTTGCACTGGAAATAGGTACCATAGAAGTCACATACCTTTGCACTCTTGGCACTGCGGATCATTATAACATTTCTGGTACAAGAAATAGCCCATAAAATGCAGTAATTTGTTGGGAACAAGACATTTTTTAGAATCATAGAATGGTGTATATTGGAAGAGATCTTAATCTGGTTCCAACTCCCCCTGCCATGGGCAGGGATGTCTTTCACAGCACCACACTGCTCATTTAGCCTGGCCTTGAACACCTCCAGGCATGGGGCATCCACAGAACCATCTGTTCCAGTGTCTCACCACCCTCATGAAACCAAAACAAGTCAAAAGAAAAGGAAGTGGAGGTTCAGCACTAAGAGACTCCAGGAGCCAGCTTCACTGTCACCTTACAGGCCCTGATTCAGAAAAGGCCCATTCATGAGCCTAATTCTACCTGATAGGATTGCTGAATTCTCTAGGACAAGTCACAGCATAGGAAATTAAATACTCATAATTAAGTGTCATGATAAAAAAAAATAATAAATAATATAAAAATAATTCATAATAATAAATACAGGTTTCATAGCTATCAGTAACACTGGATTGTTCACAATAATTACCCTGCAGTGTTCCATTAAAGACATATTTGTAATATACAGATGCAAATAGGCGTATCTGCCTGTAGAGTGACAGATCAGTTATGTTGATATTAGTCCCATCTTTTCCCTTATATTAGGTCATTTTCAAACCATTAGAAAATCAGTCTTGGCTGTAAAATTATTTTCCAGCAATGAGATTCAAAAGTCATACAGATTGAAACACAAAAATATTAGTTCTTAAAATTTTCTCAAAACCCAACTGAAATAAAAATATTTTTTTTTTGACACTGCCTTAATTTAATGTTACCTTCTAGTCCTGCCTATGTTGTACAACTGCACTGCGCTGGTGTCAAATTAAAGTACTTCCAAAATTTCTCATCTTTGAGAAATGTGACTCCAATCACTTGCTCAACAAGTCAGGATGGTCCTGCAAGAGAGGGGACATTGAAGCAATATTGTCCTTTGCAGTTGCAGTTACTGAAAATACCTGCAAAGTACAGTGATGGTCTGACAGGCAATAAGCAATAACCATAGACACTAATTAGCACTCCACTGACTTTATTTCCCAAATAAAGCAAGAGAGCTTTACACACACATCACACTTTCCCGTCCCCCCCTTTCCTCTCTGACCAATCCAAATTCATTGTGTGTAGCTATAGACAGGGAATCAAACTCAGGCTAAAGCTGGTGCTTTTCCTGCTGCCTATCTGGGAGGTTTTAAATTACATTTTACTGAGACCATTGAGCTTGTTGCTCCCATTGTAGGGAAGGGAAAGATGGAAAGGGAAAAGCAAAAAGGGGGAAAAAAAGGAAAAAAAATGGGGGGAAATGGGAAAAAGGGGGGAAAGGGGGAAAAGGGAAAAAAGGGGAAAAGGGGAAAAAGGGGGGAAAGGGGAAAAATGGGAATAAAGGGGAAAACAGAAAAAGGGGAGGGAAAGGGGGAAAAGGGAAAAAAATGGGGAAAAAGGGGAAAAATGGGGGAAAAGGGGGGAAAATGGGGAAAAAGGGAAAAAGGGGAGGAAAAAAAGGGGGAAAAAAAGAAAATACACTGTAGGCTAGTGACTTCCCAGCCTCTCTGCCACCAAAACTATTTGTCACACCAAATTGTCACACTGGGCAATGGTATTTGAACCAAGCACAGAGAGATTTGGACTGGTTAGAAAGGAAACATTTCTCGGTTAGAACACTCATGCACAGGTTCCCAGAGAGGCTGTGCTATGCTTGCAGGTTTTCAGAACCCAGGAGAATAAATCTGTAATCAAGCTGGACTGACTCCACAGCTGACCCTGAGGTTACACTGGAGATCTTCTGAAGCCCTTTCCAGTCTAGGGTATCCTCTAAACCCTGAGCTCAGAGGACAGTCATAGAAGTCTACTGGGTGAAGATGAAGACTAAAGAATCTTTGAGAACAGTTATCTCACATTCTCCAACACTGAAAAAGCTGTTTTGCTCTGTACAAATCTTCTCTTTCTGCTGGTGGTTCCTACTGGGGGTAGTTTTTGCACATTTTTATGTGTGAATTACTGTTAGTTAGTGAGGCAGCAGTCCTGAGCATTCACACTTAAGAAACAATACTTACTCTGCAGAAGCAGTGATGATGAATTAAAAAACCAAAACAACCAAAAAAACCCGAAAAACCTACTCAAAAGGATCCATAGAAAAGCTAAGAGACAGTTCTTCACTCTAAGATTATTAGCATGCTCCAGAGAGAAAAGGAAAAAAGAATAGTATACTATCTCCTTAAAATCACTGAATAACACCTCTATTTTTCCTGTTTCTTTTCTTAAACACTCATATTTTCTACCTACTCTTAAAAAGCATTCTGTATGAAATAACAGATAATAAAGATATTTTCAAATAATAGAAGTTTCTTTTTGTGGCAATTCTGGGAAATACAATGAAATGTGCCATTAAGGGAAAACTGCCAAAGACTAGAAATGCAATTAAATTTCCTCTCTCTGCTGAAACTCGTAGAACACTAAAAAGTAGGAAGTTTCATGTTTACTCTTCCAATTAAAAATAAAATATTATTCTCACTTCAAATATTCTTCCTAAAACTCCAGCATGAGAGTTAACATCCGTACCAGTGCTTGTATTCTGAGCATTGCATGATCAATTCAGAGATGCAGGAACACAACATCTCAGCTTGATATACCAGGGCCAAAACCCCCAGTGAGGGCACTCTCTTCAAATGATCTCCATCTGTCTACAAACAGTGTGCCTGCAAGAGGAGAGGGCAGAGGACTCATTTCCTTCCATTCACCACTCGTCTGCCTTGTCCCTAAACTAAGCTGTTTAGATCAAAGACTTTCTCAAGCTATTCAGTAACACAAGGCACAGCACACTAGGACTTGAATCTTATTTGGGACGTAGACCTGCCACATCTAGACAAAAAAAAAAGAAAAAAAATTAAAATAAAAATTATCAGCTATAGAGGAAAATATAGGCAGGTGAAACCGAAGTTTTCTCACTGTAGAGATGATTTTTCAATGGTAAACAAAGAAATTCTTATCAAACCATGGGTCATCTTCCCCTTGTTTTTCTAGACTGCATAAAAAGAGGACTTCCTGCACTTTGTCATTTTTAGATGCTCTGCTCAGACTCTCACAGAAGAAATGACCAAATTTGATGGGGCCTCCAAGTACTGTGAACAAACTTTGCTTCAGTGAAACTCTATGAACCACATAAGCGACAGGCAGTACAATGGCAAAGATTATGATGGCTTTAGATGCTACATCCTGAGGCTACTTATTACAACACATGGGAGAAGGGGTGGGAAAAAGGAGAAATTCCTGAGAACAAGACTCAGGTATTTGGTGAATCATTTTAAACCAATCCTAGAAATTGCTATGGAGAGGGATGATGCCTCATGCAGATTTTACATTGACTTCCATGAGAAATTCTCAGCTATGTGCCTCCTTGTGTCCAGTGCTGGCCCCTCAGTTTGGGAAGGACGTTGAGATGCTGGAGCGTGTCCAGAGGAGGCAACGGGGCTGGAGAGGGGCTTGGAGCACAAACCCTGAGAGGAACGACTGAGGGAGCTGGGGGTGTTTAGCCTGGAGAAAAGGAGACTCAGAGGTGACCTTGTCACTCTGCAACTCCCTGAAAGGTGGCTGTAGCCAGGTGGGGGTTGGTCTCTTTGTCCAGGCAGCACTGGCAGGACAAGAGGACACAGCCTTAAGCTGTGCCAAGGGAAATATAGGTTGGATATTAGGAAAAAGTTTTTCACAGAAAGGGTGATAAAGCCCTGGAATGGTCAGCCTGGGGAAGTGGTGGAGTCACCATCCCTGGATGTGTTTAACAAGAGACTGGATGTGGCACTCGGTGCCGTGGTTTAGTTGAGGTGTTGGGGCATGGGCTGGACTCTATGATCTTGAAGGTCTCTTCCAACCTAGTGAATCTGTGATTCTGTGAATACTTGCAGAGTTTATCCCTTTGCATAAAAAGGGATTTTCTGAAGAAAAAAAAGTGCTAGTCTCTCTTCCTACACACCCTTGTAGGGAAAACTTTCACACTTATTGGAGAGAGATCCTGTTTTCTTCCAGACAAGCGCTCTTAACAGCAGCAATATGGGGGGATTCCCTCTCTTTCCCTCTGGCCTAATTATTATACAGGCAACTGACCTTCACCAAGGCCTCTCCCTCCAGGTTATTGGGCAGGGGACGAAGGCAGAGAAGCCAGGCACAGCTCCACTAGATGTGCAGATTTATCAGCTCCTACAGGCACTGTGTGAGCATGGCTGAACTGCTGGCAGGCAGTGACCCAAGGCAGTCAGAGCTCTGGACCTCACTCGAGGCACAACAGAGGCAGCTCAAGCACATCTGCATTGCCCTACAGGAAACAGATCATCATCATCATCACACACAGGATGAAGCAGAGAAATTCTACATAGAGCAAGGCCAGTTTGCCCTTTGGGCTGTTTGCCCTTCAGATGAAGCTAAAAATTCTTGCTGGACCTGTGCCATGCGTTGCAGAGTCAGCTTGACAGAATAAAGCACCAGTACACTCAGGAGTGCCTGAATTACTTATGATTCTGTAGGTTATTTTTGCTCTCCATTTTTCCAAATATTAACAATATTTGCCTTTGTGAGATCTCATACACGGTGAAAAAACTCCAGAAGAAATAAAGAAAACCTTTCCTAAAAATTCTTTTTCTTTTAGGAGCTAGGATTTTCTTATGATTGGGAAAGCTTGGTTCAAACTACCTCTCTAAGACTGGGTGACCAACACTTTTACAGTCAGTCTTTCACATCCTAAAGGAGTACCCTAGCTGTGTTCCAGCAGGAGACAGCAGTTATCCCAGTGGTTAGATAGCCCAAATTCAACACACAAGTATGCCTCTTGATAGGCACAGCTAGATGATATCTCCCAGACTACACTATGGAAAAACTAGGTTTTGCAACCCTTCAGACACAGACCCTTCAGAGCTGCTTGTCACCATGAGAACAGGAGCAAATGGCTAGGAAACTGCGTGCCTGCAGGATTTACTGGCAATGTAGTAAAGGCAAAAAATTCAAAGTATCAGACTCATGGATACAAGTTACCTCTTCCCCCCCTGGTTCTTTAGTCATGGAATTCTACTGTATAGTTAGGCTTCAGCAATTAAAAATAATAATAATAGGTAACTAACTTTTAAGAGAAAGAAGTCTATTAAGTACAGCCACAACAGTAGGGTTACTGAATGGCCAAGTTCTTATTCCAGCAGTGATGCACACTGCCTCTGCAGACACTTCTTATTTCTCATTAATCCATCTCCAGTTTCTTCATCTGTAAAGGAAAGGTAGTACCTGCTTTATAGAGGTGCAGGAAAATCAGTACTGAGTTGGTACTTGTAAAGTTTCTGGTGCAAATGGACCACTTGCTTTTCCCCCTAAGCAAACACCAGAGTGGGTCTCATCTGAATTTGTGCCACGACAATGCATGTGCAAAAATTAGGGAGCTGTGAAGAACTGGTGTGGCTTTATTTAAATGATGACCACCTGAGTCAGGTCTGTGCAGCTAACTCACCCAACTGCACACAGGAGAACACTGGACACCTTCACCAGGTTTCTGAAGGCAGAGAACTTAAAACAGGAACACGTTCAGCAGAATACCAGTGAGATGTTTCCAGGTGTGAGGAAAGGCTGAGGAAAGCAGTCTTGTCCAGGGTGGAGAAGCAAGGGCTTTGATGGAATCTAGCAGCAGCCTCACAGTCCCTGCATTGCACTGTGACATCTTTCAATAGCCTTTGCCACCCTGCCAGCTGAGACTCACTGCTCAGCTAATGCCCAGAGACAGCACTTCACAGAGGAGTAGTGGGGTACTGCTCCACATCAGCCTCCCCTACTGTGTGATAAGAAAAGATGTCACATCTTCAGGTGTGATGGGGGAGCTGGAGGTGCCTGTCCTGATCAGTGGTTCACAGCATCAAAGAGAAGTTTAAGCAGAGAACAAAACAGGGCCTCTCGCCAAGCCTCAGTCTGGTACTCGCAGCATCGAGCACCAAAGACAGACTGTCTTCTTAAGGAGCTCTGTGTGTGTGTGTGCCTTGTCATATCCCTGCTTGTATCACACAGACATGAAAAGAAACAAATTCTTATGATTTCCTACTGAGATTTTACTTCATAGGCTCCCGGCAAATGTCTCCTCTGTTGGAGGGGAAAAAAGGAAGGAGAAAAATTCTTCAAGTCATCAGCTTTGCACACATCTTATTACAGCAGCCTCTGCAGTGAAATTCATGCATGCTGATGACAACGCTGGTACACACACATGTCATCTGAGCTGTTTATAGCCATTCTTTCATTTAATGCATCTCATCTGCCAGGTTTTCTTGCAGGTTTTGTCTGTTTTACCATGTTACCATTTAAGTCTTTATCTATAAATCAAACTGAACCATAAACCACTTTGTCATCTTTTGTTTTGCAACAGATGTACAGCAAGCAGAGACTGCTCCTGAATAGAAAAAAATGTGAGCACAAACACAGGCTGAGATATGCACAGGAACTCTAAAAAACCAGTGTGGTTTTTCTTACTGATAGTCAATGGTACAGAAGGATGACTACTAAAATAATGAGAGGTAGAATAAACCAAGATGATAACACCCTTTAGATGCTCTCTATAAACAGGGAGGATCAGTCTGAGGGAGTGAAGCAGACGATTTGGAGTGCAATTGTTTTCAGAAGGCTCCTAGAATATGGACACTGAAGTAGCAATTCAGTTGCATAAAAGAATAAAATTATATCGATTAATTTTATTTGTCTGATATGTTAATCAGATTTTGTTGGCAAGCTCTGATATTCAGCAGCACACTTTGACCATTCCAGCATCCTGTGACACCATTACTGCTGAGAAGGTCCTAAGTTGTAGCTACATAGCTTTTGTTCTCCAACCAGTAACAGAAAATACTCAACTTAACCAAAGCCCAGTTCAAAGAGATTCAGAACATCTGACTTTGTGCTCATGGGAAAGTTTTTTTCTTCCATAAAGGATGCTGGGTTTTTAAGGTTTTCTTGCTTTGTTTTGGTGCTAATAATTTTATTTATTATTAGCACTCCTCCTCTGAAGGAGTTGAGTCAATCCAAAATACAAACTGCAAATTTCTCCCAGAAAATGGGCAGATGCTAAGGTGCAGTGCTGTAAACAAAGAGCATCCTGGCTGGCTTTGGCAGAGACAAAATTCAAACCAAAATCATGGCACACACAATCAGATATCTCAGAAGAAATCATGCCTGACCCAAGGTATCCCATATATACTTAACTAAAGAAAGAAAGGAAGGGAAGGGAGGAGTACAGGATATGTCTATAGCAAAATATATATTACAAAAGCAAATAGAAGCTGTAATTTGGAATTTTCAGCAATATCTCTGATGACAGCAATAGTTATTAAGGATAGTAGAGCCAGCAAAAATCAGAAGTGCTAATTAATTTATCATCTTTCTTTACTCTAGCAAATTACTTAAATTAGAAAGTTACATGTACATTTTTATTTATACTTTCATGCCACATCCAAATTCTGGTCTTCTCTATGACTATGCGCCAACCTCTGGAAATTTCCAGAAGATTCAAAGCCATCCTGAAAGAAGACTTGGGCCAGAGAAGTAATTAATGACAAATACACAAGGCATCCATGCAGTCAGATTTCCATTATTCACAAAGCCATGAATTGCTATTTCCATATGCATAAATTTGTACTAAGACCATTAAATTGCTAGGAAAAAATGCATAATTCCTCATCTCCCACCTCCAGCTGATATTTACCTTAAAGACCTAACTGAGATACTTAATTCATCTGCTGACATCTTTTCCTCCTCTATACAGGAAAAAAATTCAGCTAGAGATTTCTGAAAGAATGTAGGACACTTTGAAGTTTCTCAGAAGGCAAATCAAAACAAAAGCCCACCCCTCCTTCTGTAGGCGAGGTTCTGTAACCTCCTCCAGCTTCAGACTTGCCTATGGGACATTCACATTTATTATTCCTTTCTGTCCTGGAACTGGATATATGTTATCCATTTTACTCAAAAATATAATCCAGTTATCAACTGGAAAAAGTCAGAGAGGAGGTGTGGGGGAGAGGCATGTACTTGACTGATGAAAATTAATCTTGGACTGAAAAATGCCATTCCGAAGTAAAATTTAATCAATTCTAATTGTTCCACCAAAAGTCTGAACTTTGTCTTTATTCCCCAACAAAAACTTGTTTTCTCTAAGAAATCCCCACCAAGGTTACAACACTGCCTTCTTCCAAAACTGTCCTGGAAATCTAATGTTACATTTGGCTTTTACTGGAGTCTGATAGCAAACTGGTGTTGGAAAAACTTGTTTTAGAGATGCACTAGTTCTGATATTTTTTACTAAATATTTAAGAATCCTAAATCTAATCTAGGGATACAAAGCAGATTTAAAATTCAACCTTAAGACAGTTTACCAGGCACAGGAAAGTATGTCCTTGCCTGTGCATTTCTTTCTTTCACTTGAACAGAATTTCTTTCAGAGTTTAATGCAGTGTTCTGGGTATCTTCAAAACTTACAGTCTGGGTAGCCAACTCATCCTTGCCTGTGTGGGCAAGTGAAGAATTCAATCAGTTATCCTAATTTCCTTGCTTTCAAAAATACAGTCTTATGACTATGTGACTGCAATTCAGTATATTTTTTCTCCAAAATGAGTTTAAATACCTTCATATTTCCTTTAAATAATTAGGGTTTTGAAAGATAGAGCATTCTGAGATTTTTCAGGTCTCACACTGCATCAGTCTAGCCAGTAGCAGAAGCATTTATTAGGGGCATTTGGCCTCTTCCCTAGTAATTTTTAAATCATTATTGTGCAAGGGCGGCAGGAGGGAGGGGGCAGCCATCAATATAAGATATTTTTAATGTTAATACCTGTGAAGTTATCTTTATTTTGCTCAGTTAACACACTGTACCTAAAGCAAAAGATATTCCAGTCCTGAGAATTTTATTTTCTTATTTGTTTAAATTTACTTGCAGCCAATTATGACCACAGAAGACAGAAGGCTTCTTTCCCATAGGGTACTGCAACTGAGGATTGAAATCTGATTCTGAAATAAGCAATATTTCATATTGGTGAGTTTTAACATCAAAAATACTGTAGACAAAATAGTTTTTATTGTAAAATAATTTATCTGGCCAAAGTATTACTTATGATAAAACAACCATCAAAACCATGCAAAACTTTGCAGTCCAGCTGATGCTTTTAATTTTACAGAACAAAAAGCTAATGATTCTATTCTTACAGTCAGACCAATTTCTGAACAGTTATCAACAGTTTTGGGGGGTTGCATGTATTATTAGTATGGACAGAAAAGTCCTAACATTTGGTGCTCACCCACTATAACCAAGCTCTTGGGCAATATATACAGACACTCTAAAGGTGATTCAGGTTTTGAATAAAAACATTTCTGTCCAAGTGAACAGATTAATAATGCTTACACCTTCACCCCAGGTATTAATTTGCATGTTCCTGAGTAGTGTAAGCATGAAATTCTGCTTCCTACAATGGAGGCCAAGTTGAATATTCAGGGCTTGGGACATGATTTAGGTTCTGCCAGAGAACCAGCTGTGAGCACAAGGTAAGCAGGCACAAATGGGAGAAATAACCAGCCTAGTGGGAAATGGGAACTCCAGAGCCTGGAGCTATCCAAAACAGCAGCCACTGCTTACCAACCACCAGCACAGATCTGAATGAGAAAACAGAGCACTCAGGAACAAGGGGGGAAAGGAGACAAAAAGAGAGATAACAACTAGCCTCATAATTACTCGATTACTGAATGGGAAAATATCACTTAAGAAACAAGATGTTGTCACTGAACTGCGAAACAGAAGCTGCTGGTCTCTGGGATTCAATTAAAGTGCTTCAAGTTTTGCTTTCAGGCACTGTGAGATGCCTGCTGATAACAGGATCTTGTTGGACTTCACTACATCTGGAAATTTTGCAAACAAGCCACGACAAGACAAGATACTTTTCCTGAAGAGAATGTTTTCTTTTATTTTTTCAAAGCTCCAGAGCACAAGTCAATTAAGAGACAACAGAAGTTTCTCAAACTGAGAGGTTATACTGAAGGTCAGCTTACACCACAGTAGAACAGATAATGATCTTAAGTACTTTGCAAAGCCCCAAAACAGGCTTCTCTGGCTGTCCAAAGATCAATACTAATGTGCCAACCCTCCAGCCAAGCCAAGCTCAATTCACTGGAATGCTATTACTCTGCCAAAACTAAAACTTTATTAGGCTGAAGAGTTTCATTTAGGAATGCAGTTTTCACAAGAGCACAGAGTGCAGAAATACCACCCTGTTTCCAGTTTTCAGCTGGGATAAAGTTAATATTCTTCCTGATAATGTATAGAGCTGTGGTTTGGATTTGGGATAAGGGAGAAGGAGGTTTGTAACACACTGATGTTGTGGCTGTTCCTAATCAGTGATTAAGGACTCTTCTCATGCTGTCCTGCCAGAGAATAGTCAGGGAGAGCACAAGATGCTGGGAGGAGACACAGCCTGGATAACTGACCCGAACTGATCAAAAAGATATTCCACACCATATCATGCCTTGCTCAGTATATAAAGTAGGGAGAAAAATGCCTGAGGGGCACTGCTCAGGAACTGGCTGGACATCTCTTGGTGGGTTGTGAATAACTGCATTGTGCATCACTTGTTTTCTACATTCTAATTCTTTTATAGTTGTTGTTTTTCTTGTTATTATTATTTATTTCCCTTTCTCTTCTATCCTATTGCATCACCTATACCTAAACTCACAAATTTTACATCTTTTTTTTATATTTTCTTCTCCATTCCCCTGGGGTGGTGAGAGGAGCTGTGGTGTGCAGCTGCCTGATGTGTACATCTGTACACACCTCATTCTATGCAATTACCACTGTTGGAAGCTCTATAATATTGGTGGTTTTAATAAAAGACTCACAGAAGAACATCAGGCTGAGGTTTCTAATTCCCACAGACCTGTGGCATCACTTCTATAGGTTTTGGAGCCAATTTTGCCCTTGATTACTTATGGATAACTATCACTGAAATAAATCAACAGATTTTGCATCTCTACATATCACCAAAGGCAAGAAAAAAGGCATTAGCGCTGAATTTTTAGAAGTATAAAGTACTTTTGTCCCATTGAAGCCAAAGAGAATTTTAGCATTGACTTTCAGCAAGGAGCACAGATAAATCAAATGCAAATGCTTAGAAAAGTCTCATCCCTAATTTGTATGTACTGCTGGTAGCATATCAATATCACAACAGGGCAAACAGATAAAAGTCTTGGGCCTGTTGCCTGTCCAGGATACAACTTCTGCAGAAACCTGCAGCACCTGCTGGCAAAGAAAGCCAGAGGCATCCAACACATCCAGCACAGGCATCCCTTGTTTCACACAGATTTTCCAATTCATCATAGCTGACAACACGTGTAATATTTTAGAGGAACACTACTCTGCATCTTATTTTTCAATATCCTTTATTTTTATCAAAAAAGGGGTCAGCACTAACCCATGCAGGCAGAAACACCTCGTACCTTCCCAAAAGTGAAATGCAGTGTCCAACAATAAGCATAATTGTTGCATCTCCACACACCCCGAGGGAATATCAACATAAAGCAATGACTCTGTTTCATACTTCATGTTTTTCAGTTATTCAGTATTTCTTGGAGTTCAGGAACCCATGTGCTGTGAAATCTTTTAAATCTGCTCTCAGTATTTCAAGGTACATAATCATTAGCACCTATTGCACATTGGGCCTGAAAATCACTAATATTCCAGCAACTCTGTTATCTTCTTTTAACACAGTTTTCAGATGCAGCAGGACTTGTAGCTTGAAGCAATTTAAATAAAACCATTTTTATTTTTCTCTCATTTTTAACATATATGTTAGAAAAGGAAACTACCTTTTAATTAGGTTCTAGCCAGGACTTTTTAGCATACTGATGAGAATTGTCTAGGCCAAGATTATTGTTTACTTCAAGTGTTAATGCTTCATTTTCTGCTCTGCTTCAAATTCTCCCTTGTGCTGAAAGCTGACCCAGTCTGGACAGCAGTTCTGCAGTGGCTCATTCATCCCTTCTTGTTAACCTGTGACTAGCAGTTTGCTGCTCATCGTGATCCAAGCTCCAAGCTCCTTTCTATCCAGTGACTAATTCCACCATCAATCCCATACTGGTTAATAAAATGCACTTGCCTTTTTGGTGGTACTGTGTCACAAAGCCTTCCTGAAGTCATAACACTTTATATCGTTTTCTTTACCCCTGTCAAGTCCCATTGACCATCTCTCCTTCTCGGAGAAGTTAATTGGATATGTGAAGCATGACTTTCCTTTCATTAACCTGCACTGACTCCCTGTATGTGTCCAGCTTTTCCCCAACTTTATTTTAATTAGTGGCTTGAATCTTTCCTAATTCAAAGGTTACATGTGCACATATGCCATTTTCTCATTTATCCTGTAGTCCTTTTCCAGCTAAAAGCTTTACATCACAGTGAATTCTCAACTGATCACGTCTTGAGGAATCTCCCTTTTCCTATTCCTATGCACAAACACACGCACACACTCTGCAAAGAAAATAAATAGAGGGAAAAGCCACTTTCTCTTTAAACTCTGGTATCACCATTTAAGCTAAAAGAAATCTTACTTATCTTGAATTATCAGATATGCAATCTATTATTCTCAGCAGGCCCACATTACGTTACAATGCTGGCAGTTAAATTACCTGCTTGGCCAATATCTCTCTAAGGTTTTCAAGAGTTCAGATTCCATAGCAAATCAGCAGTGTGTCACACAGGAGGGTCAAAGCTTCAGGGATTAAAGAGAAAACTGTTTGGACCAAGTGAGCATATTTTGATTAAATCACACTCTACAGAAGTCTGATATTACATTTGCCTAGAAGTTGACTTCTGTATCTATATTAAGGCACTTTAATAATGTGGCTTCATTTACTATAATGCTGTACAACCAGCAAGTCTAATTAGCTTCTGGATATTGTACTTGAGGAACATAACTCTGAAATTTAGTGAACTTCCATGCTAAAATCACCAACTTAAATATCCCTTCCTTTCAGTAAGGGAAATGAAGTCTTGCAAAACAGAAAAGACTTACAAACACTCTGGAAAGGAGATAGGATCAAATGAAATGCAATTGAAAAATGCCAAAAAAAACAGAAAACCGGGACATTTAGTGTCTACAATAAAATGGTCTGGGAGGAAATGAGGCGCAGTATAAAGGACCAAAACATGGCAAAACTAACCTCACAGATGTTGCAAAATCAGGGGGAAAAATCAAGGAGGAAGACACAAATTAGAGGGGAAGATATGACAGACATGGCATGGATACTGGGAAAAAAAAGTCTTGGCCGAAATGAAAGCCATCAAAAGGCATGGGATGCCATGAAGGGCAGGGACATGGACCAAAGCTTGCCCAAATTGATCCCCATTGAAATCCTGGACACAGAAAAGAAGGACTTACAAACACTGTGGAAAGGAGATACGATCAAAGGAAATGCAATTGAAGGAAAAAAAAAAAAAGAAAATTGGGACATTTAGTGACTACAAGAAAATGGACCAGGATTACATGAAGTGCAGTGCAAAGAACCAAATGCAGGGACATGCACCAAACCCTGCTCAGTTGATCCCCACTGAAATCTCAAGGTTTCGTTTCCCTTCCCCAAAGGAAATTTCCTTCAGGTTCCTGTGTCCTGATCCAAGGTTTATAGACTTGGATCACATTTAAAAATCATCTCAATTTTATGATTTTATCTGTTTTCTACTGTCCTTTCATATCTTGAGATCCAGTTGACATTTCCAGAAGATTTACTGAGGTTTTATCTATCCTACAGAATTAATAGGAAGACATCTGTAGTCCTGGGCTTCTATGGCTGTAGAAGAAACACTGCAAGTACTGAAAACTTTGATATAAAGATTCTATCAAATCTTTCTTTATTTTCAAGCCAGTGCTCCACAGATCTAGTATTCCTCAAGCCAGGCTCCAAAACTGTTTTTAAAATTTAAAAAAAACCCAACATAAAAAACCTTATCTTGTCCTAAATTACACATTTAAATTAAAATTATAATACCCTTACCCTGTGCTCTGCCAGCCTTTTAAATCCTCCTGGAACAAAGGCATTTTCCAGAACTGGAGTTTGGCTCATTACTATTTCAACTTAGAAGCAAGATGAAGACAAAAGTCTTTCAGTAAGTCCTCTGATTTCATCAACTGGTACTTAAACAGGTAGAGCAGTGTGGAAGAGGTTATTGTCCTAACTGGCCACTTAAAATCATAGAGTCACAGAATAGTTTGGGTTGGAAGGCACCTTAAAGGTGATGGAATTCCAACCGCCCTGCCATAGGCAGGGATGACTTTCACTAGACCACGCTGCTCAAGGCCCCATCCAGCATAGCCTTGAACAGCTCCAAGGATAAGACAGCCAGATCATGTCAAAAATAAAATCATGTTTATAACTCAAAGCACAAAGCCTCCAAGCCTCCTTGCCAATCAAGTGAACATTGGCTCTAAGAAGTCATTGTTTCATACAAATATCACATCTCCTGTGAAAAGTTTCCTAATGGCCCCACAGTGCCTGCAGTCTCTCTCATCAACCTCTTGCTTCTTATAATTTACATTTGTATAGCCATTTATTATTCATATATATATCCTGTGTAATTTTCCTTCCACTTTTGTTCTCAGATTTCTTGATAACTTCCTTGTATTTTTTCTTTTGCCTCCTATACCTTCTCTTTCAGAGCTAACACTTCTGATTTATCCTAAGGGATTTCTTGATAATGAGATGTTAGCTCTCAGTAGAACGGTTTTATGTCAAAACAATTTTTTTTTAAAAATTGTAAACATCTCGCCTACATTTCTCCTGGTCTTCATTTCCTTCTGTAGTTTTCCAGCCATCCATATTGGTCATTTCTGCCACTTCTTGAATATTTTTCTTGGTTAGAAACAGCTTTTTTTGTATTTGCTGAGCTCACAGTAATCTGCCTTTGGAACTTTGTACTCCCTTTGCTTCCTGCAGTGTTTTGCTCAGGGGCATGCATGGCTACATAGCTTCAGGAATTGGCATCTCTGTGTTTGGCCACATAAGGAGAAGGACTATAGGTTATCTAGCATGCAGCTACTGAAAGTACTGAGTTTTTTGCCTGGAATGCCTTGCTCCCTCAGAGAAGATAGCAAGGGGCCAAATTCTCTGTTTCTTATTTCTAGACCTGAAACTGTCAGAATATCAATTTTCCATTTGCCAGTCTGTTCTAGGAATGTATATTGCACTTTGCATACTCTCCCCTTCTGTGCGCTATCAAATTCTTCCAACGTCTGTGGTGAGTTTTTAACAGAGTCCCACTATTTAAAGAACCATTTTCTCCAGAAAAACAGAGAACAATAAAAGACAAAATTCTACTTAGTCCACTCCATCTCACTACTACACACCATTTTTTACATTATAGATTATTATTCTCACTTTGTGGGGGAGCTATTACTTGACCTTCACCTCCTCGGAGGGAGGAAATGCCACTGTAATTTTCTATTTCTCAATTCTTCCATGTGTTAAACTGGTGGGAAGAATCTCCTTGGCATTTCAGTGCTGGAATCATTGCAATACAGGCTGTGCATTTCACTGTGTTACATTCAATTCTCTCATCTAGAAAAAGAGTATCAAGATTTCTTATGAATTTAAGTTGTCTTCAATCTAGGAGAACAACAGAGATTATTAACTAGAGCTCCTCACCTACCACTCCCCCAGCTACAGCAGGGAGTACAACAAACCCATATAATTCATCTTGACAGCTGAGAAGAAAACTTTGGAAATGCATGAAAAATTAATTTACTCTGAGGTAGTGTGGGATATCTAAAATGCCTCTGCTGTACATATGGGTTTTTAAAATACTTTTCTTATTAGCTGTGTGATAGGTTAAAATAGAACACTGAATAATGTGTAAATGGGAGAGGTGGATATGTGGGAACCATGTGTGTGTAGATGGATGAGTGTGGAGTCAGGAGGTGGAGAGAAGCACATGAGTTTGTAAAGAATGGAGACAAAACTGATGCTGCAGTTTTGTTCAACCCTGTGCACTAAAAGAGTGAAACTAGCATTTTGACACTTTCCAGAGAGATAAAAAAGCATCTGTATTGCACTTGCTTGTATTATTTAGGTTCCCTTATTACTTCAGTACTTTGGAAGCCTGCCATTTGTTCTTTCTTTGACAGCTGACCAGCAGAGGGGATTGCTTTGCAGAGGTCAAGCAGACAGCAGGGTCTGCAGCCTTCTGCCTGTCACAGAAGAGCAAGTTCTCATTGTAGACATCAGCAAATGCACCCACATATGCTGCCTGATGCTGTAAAATGGTGAAAAAGCTGGAGAAGGCACTGCAGGTTCTGCTGGAAGTTGCAAAGATTCAATATCACTTAAGACTGGACTTTTTGGTCCTAGGATGCATTTTGGCCACCCCTGTTTTTCTCCCAAATGACACAGTCCTACCAGCAGGAAGGGAAGTAAGTCACAGAGCTTCAGGTTCCACAGTCTCAAGGACAAGCCAAGGATGGCTGATTCTGGGATTTGGGTTTGCACTTTTTAACTATTTCAGCAAATACTGGTGAAGCAGCCATTACAGGCAGCCAGCATAACCACAATCAGTTAAAATATGAAGTGTGCTTATGCCCATTCCCAAATTAGAATCCCTGAAAGGGAATATTGGACTTTGAGGATGTTTTGTTTGGATTTCCCCCCTCTTTTTCTTTTTCCATATTTGCAGTCACATTACCCAAGAGGGAGGTTTCTCTGCTGCTCATAGAAGTAAGCAGAGCAGCCAGTGGTTTCCACAGTGGTGGTAACACAACATTGTGAAACTCAGGGTATTCATAGTGTAAAATGTGCTTAAGTGAAATGCACTGTCAATTTTGTAACTGTGATGCCTTAGGTTTTAGTTTTTATATTTTTCAGATTCTGTACTGCTTTAGTGTGTAGTTCTGAGCTTCATATTAAGTGTAGGTAAGTTCTCTTCCCAGAGCAGGTAGACACAACAATTCCTTTTCTAGCTTGGAACCCAGGACAACCACCCAAATTTCAGGCCCAAGAGCATAAACAACAGTGGACTGAAGAGAGAAAAACAAGAAGGATGGGACTTCATAACATAAAGCTATAACTGGACAATTAACTCCAACATGCAAATGGACCAGAACTTATAAAAGTGAGAGACCTTGTGACTGGCTGTCCAGTTTGTGACCATTTTGGGTTCATCTTGGGTGCAGCCCTGGCTGGGCTCAAAGGTGTATCCCTTGAGGCCTTTTAATAAACACCTACATTATTTTTTAACTCTGTCCAGCCACTGTTCCAGGTTAGCCTCGATAAGGCATCAACAGAAATACTCTGCATCATCACAGTCAAATGATGCAGTGTTAAATATCTCTTGAACTGGATGGTTTGGAAAAATACAATGTGAATAATGTCACACTTATAAAGATTGTCCTGCTTAAAAAACAATTTAATAGCAGCTAAATCAGAGCTCTCATTTTGACTCAGTGCTGTCCTGTATCATCACCACTTCAGTGAAATATTTTCCTCTGCAACTGACTTATTCAAAGCCTACTCTCTAAGTTACCCAAACAGGACTTCAGCACGCTATAACTGCTCTTAGTCTTTTTTGCCCAAAGAAGATTTTGTTTTCACAGTCTTCCTTCCAGGACTGATCATTTTTATAGGTTGAGAGAAAAAAACCACCTCATTTGAACCACAGCAAGTGGTAGGAGACAGCAAAAAGATATCTACAGAGAGAGCAACAACGTTTCAGGAACACAAAGTGATTCAAACATACATTCATTTTTATCCTAGCCTGGAATTCCTTTTTAATGACTGCGACCAAAAAAAAAAAAAATAGAAAAAAGCACATCTCTCTTTTTTCTGGAAATGGTCTGTTCTTTATGCTAAACTCAGAAAGCAGTGCTTTTTTGTTTTATTTTTACACTTAGTGGAGTTTTGGGGTTTTTTCTTATTTGGGTTGGTTTTTGTTTGTTTGTTTGTTTGTTTGTTTTTCCTTGGTATTGCTTGGGTTTGTTGGGGTTTTTTTTGGTAGTTTTGAAAAAAACCCAAAGCTTTCCAAGGAAGATTTTCCCGAGATAATCCAATAAATCTGCCATGTAATAGTAATAGATGTCATGTCACTCATATTCAACCCAATAATTTGAGATGTAGCCAAAAAACTCATATCTAAACCAAATTTTCAACTCTTTAAAGCTTAAGAAACTAAGAAACTACTTCTTATCAACAATTCTGTGGTTCTGTGAATGTTTTTTATCAGTTTTTTCCTTTCACTCCTCACGACAAACTTTTAAAGAATTACTCATGTGCCTACTTCTGGTCCAGATTTCAGTTTGATGACAAACTAATTTCTAAAATAACAGTCATATTCACCCCATCTAAGACATCACAACCACCCTAACTTGACACGATGTTAACCATTCACTTTCAAATTTTCTACCCCACCATGAAAAAACAATCACAGGAGAGAGCTCAGCTCGCCAGTGCTGGCCCACTGCGTGTATCAGCAGGAGGCATTTTGGCTCACATGGCCACTTTCTGAGGTGAGTTTTGTACAAGTGGGATCTAACTGGGGGGGGCAAAAAACCCAACAAAACCAAACAACCAAATCCAAGGCAAGAAATGAGAAACAATAAGCAGAAAAGTCAGACAGCTCATTCCCTGCGTGCCCACAGGTGCACCATCCCCAGCACATGGGGACGGACACAGGGATCACCCCACGGAGCCACCCTGGCATGGACACAGGGATCACCCCACGGAGCCACCCTGGCATGGACACAGGGATCACCCCACGGAGCCACCCTGGCATGGACACAGGGATCACCCCACCGAGCCACCCTGGCATGGACACAGGGATCACCCCACGGAGCCACCCCGGGATGGGCACAGGGATCACCCCACGGAGCCACCCCGGGATGGGCACAGGGATCACCCATGGAGCCACCCTGGGATGGGCACAGGGATCAGCCCACTGTGCCACCCCGGGATGGGCACAGGGATCACCCCACTGTGCCACACCGGGATGGACACAGGGATCACCCCATGGAGCCACACCTGGATGGGCACAGGGATCACCCCACTGTGCCACACCGGGATGGGCACAGGGATCACCCCACCCAGCCACCTTGGGATGGGCACAGGGATCACCCCACTGTGCCACACCGGGATGGGCACAGGGATCACCCCACTGTGCCACACCGGGATGGGCAGCCCACTTGGGCCACCTGGCAGCAGAGCCAGCCCCCAAAGCCGCTCTGGTGAGTGATGAGATCAGACAGGCACTGCGGCCCCCTGAGAGCCTCAGCTGTGTCCGGCTAATTGAGTGTGGCACCAGCAAGGGTGCCCCAGCGTTTGGTCTGAGAGAAGCAATCATTCTGAAATAATTGCTGTGGCAGAGGGCTCACGGCCACTGAGGGTGACCTGCCACGTGCTGTTTGAGGGGGTGGCAGGGGACACTCCACCCTGCACACCTCTCCCACCTGCTTCAGCAAGAACAAGCACTCCTGTGCAGCTCTGGTTTGCTTTTCCCACCCCATTGAATGATTCTAAGGATGGTTTTTGCAGTGTTCTATAATAAGTGAAAGGGATACCCTTTTCATCCTGAAAGAGCTTTTGAAATTAAGCCAAGATTATTCATAATTAGATTAATTGAGTGCAGGTATAAAACACTAGGCCACATCCTCAGTGTTTGCCCACAGCAACCACAACCCACAGATAAATACGGAGTGTCTGTAGGTGAGAATAGGCTCCCTATAAGTTTTTCCATATTCTCAGATTTCCACTGGGCCAACTGGCACATTTGCTCTTTTCTCCTGAATTTTTGAAGAGATCAGGCTACACTGTACATCCTGGAAAGTGCAACAGGACAGTCAGCAGTGCCAGTGTTCAGGGAGTTACTTCTTCACCAAATGTGGCTAGCAGCACAGAACGGGCAGGATTGTCAGAAACTCAAAGATTAACGTTAGAGGCCGGCAGGGAGAAATTAGCACAAGGGGCAAAGAGCCCATTATGCAACTTTGAAAAACTAAAACAGGTATACAAGTATATATAGGTATATAAACACATCTATACAATCATGCAGAGCTGGACTGTGAGACACAAGGGATCTGAGAGCTGAAGGCACCCTCACTGAAGGAGCCAAGAGAAGATATTCCCAAGCAGTGGGATCTTGATGAGAAAGACTAGATACTCTCTGACAGACAAAGATCCATTTTGCCAGAGTACAGGACAGGAGACTCCCACACCTCCTGCCTCTGCTCTCTGTGTGTGGTGGTGCATCCCCTCACCTCAGGCCACACCATGATCTGCAGGAGTCGAAATTTTTTAAAATTTCTTTTCCCTTGTCTTTAGCGCTGATTTTTTCTAACTAATGCACATAATGCATGCACTTTTGAAGGAGGAAGCTGACCCTGTTACAGACATATATTCAACCCCTAGGGCCAAATTTACTTCATGTTGTTTCAAAAAAGGTATGGTACTAATCGTCAAAGAAGTGTATCTGTAAATTTTTTTATGAGTTTTCATCAATAAAATAAGCTTTATTAATATTGCTGCTGCTGTTTAACTTTCCTTGTTTCAATTACTTCTCATTGCAGTATGATGCTTTAAGTGGCTCAAATTATTTTAATATTGAGGCTCAAAACAAAATAAAGGCATCAATGACAAATATCATAACTACCAAAATGACATCTTTTATTTTGGAAAAGAGATCACAGGGTAGAAACTTTCTTTATACCATATTACTTCCATTTCTTGATGGTCCAGTACATCTGTTTTGGTAAGGTTTCTTAAATTATTTTAGTTTAACAAGCTCCCAATACAGCAATGCACATGTTCACTCCCCTAACGTGGAACCGAACCAGAAATGACAAACACTCACCAATAACTGATAAGGCAGTCCTCCTTTCTAAATAAGTTATGCTCATCTTACAGACACAAAACTTGATCCTGGGCCAACAGAACAAACAATGAAGAACAAGCTTTAGAATCCACAGGATTCTAATCCGCGTTTTGGTGAACAGGATATGAGCTGCAGTACTTTGGATAAAGAGTTTTGGATAAAGTGATTATATTCAGAGGATACCACAGACACAGCTTTCTGCTGAGATATTTACACTCTGTGAAAGCAGAAGATGACAAAATAGCTTTTCTTTGTTCTTGTGCAGTTTCTGACCAAGTGATGTGCATCAGGAGAGATGCAAGCTCACACAAAGGAGAACAGGAGAAAATCAGTTCTGAACTCAGGTTTGATGCACCATTTAGATTTTGGATCTCATCTATAAGTTGCCTGAACAGCCCACAAAAGAGGAAAAAAGTGGAAGTCCTTTGTGGTTTCGTCATGAGACTAGGGAAAAAAAAGGGAAAAAGCTGTGAAAAATTTTCTCACAACCTTCCTACAAGATTAGGTTGGGCTTACCTCCCTATCCTTGAGGCATGGGACCCAGCCCCAGGGGCTTCCTCATGCAGATTTGAAATGACAGCTGAGGCTGGTGCTTACATCCCAGGTCCCCTGTCTTTGCCCTAAAGACCACCAAAGCCCAGAAAAGATAACACAGGGGATTGTTTTGTTGGCTCAAGACTGTGATTTCACAAGGGGATTTTAACTCAAGCCTTTGCACCAATATTTTGTGTATCCCTTTGCACAGTTGCCCGTGACACTGAAGTTTTAACAGGATATTTTGCAGGGAAATCTTACAGCAGGCCCTTCCTACCTCCTCTTCAATGGGAGCACTGCACACATTGCCCACTTTTCCCCAGCTCCTCATCAGAGGACCCTGTACTGATCATAGAAGACACTGAAAACAAAACCAAAAAAAAAAAAAAAAACCAAAAAAAAACCCCACAAAAAACCCAAAACAACCAAAACATCTAGAACAGAAAACATTTCAAAGTGGTTTAAAACTGTCAGCTAGTTTAAAGGAAATAGGAAGATATATATAAAGTAATTACCTTGCCTTTTTTTAATATTATTTTTTTCCTAGGCTTTTTTCTTTGGCATCTGGTCAGCTTGTGATGACACAGTTCAATTAAAATTGTATAACATCACAGGCATCCTTTCACTAGTGCCAATGTTCCCACTGGACAGAAGATTCTTCTGATAGCACTTTGATGCCCACTATTCAGTGTTTTAATTTCCTGAGAAATTTATCATGGGCAATTTATCATCATAGGTGTTCAATCTCAATGGCTGAGCTGGGTGTTTTCCACACCTTTTAATGTATAGGCCCTTCTATTTTTAATTAAACTTGTATTAAAATGGCAGATCCCTCTAATATATTCCTTTTTTGAAATGCCTTGTTTTGGCATTTGGTGTTGTTCAGAAGATGTCATTGGTCTGTTTAACTAAACAAACCTAAGCAAACATTTTGTTACTGTTTCATTGCCAAAAATCCAACTTGTAGCTAGTCCACAGAACAACATCAACAAATTGGAGGGAAAGGCCTGTTTTAAAAGTTTGTAGCTCAAAAGAGGTGTGCAAGTGTCATAGAAGTAACATTTTCTCCATTTTAGTGTGACAACAGAAGCAAGGAGATTAATAAAGCAGCAAAAGAATAGATTAAAGCCATTTATAAAGTTCTTCTGGAAGTTTGTAGAAGAACCAAAAACTTGATAACAGTTCTGTACTTTCATGACAAAGCTCATTTGTTCTTTCATAAATGTCAAATAGTGTTAAAAAAGCAGGTGACTTTCATAGCACTTTTATTTCTTCCTGACAATCATCCACAGCTAAAATCCTAAATTCTATCTCAGTGAATATTTTAGACAATTTAAAGAATTTCCATTCTCCAGAACTTCTTTAGAACCATTACCTGAAGCTTAAAGTACTTTTTACTTGTGTTCTGTCAGTAGCAATTCTTCTCTTTTAACCCAGAAGGATGCTTAGTATGTGGGATAATGCACATTTTTAAACCAGATGGAGGCAAAAGACAGTAATGAATCCAAAAGAGTCACTATGCACTGCTGGAATGGAGATTCACAAATGAAGATCAGAGTCAGTGACTACACTTCAGGTATTATTCATTTCCCAGCATGCTTAATTTAAAGGCTTTTGAGCAGGAAATTTCTAAACTTACACAAACTACCTGGGGTCTAAGAGAACCTTCCCTTGAAGCTTCTGAGCAGCAAGCCCCATGTAAAACAAAAAGGCAATATGCCCAAGATCAGCTCCAAAAAACCCCTGAAGTTGGATTTTGCTTGTCTACACAAAAGTACACCAAGACACCTTATATTACCAGCAAGAAACATCTGCATAATAAGTGTGTTCTAAGAAATGAAACTAAACATGTCAACACATTATATTGATACATTTCATTCACCATTAAAGATTTTACAGCCTGATTTGAGAAACACATGTGTTCCACAGTACTTGATTTCTACAATTTAAGAAGCTATTTTTAACTTCAGTGTCCCCAGCTGCACGCAACTGCTACTAAACTTCCTTTGAAATTAGAGTGTAAATAATACATAAACCCTTTACCAAATTTCTCAGTCAGTATTCACTTCTCTGCCCCTCAATTATCCCAATCTGAGCCTACAGGATGTAGGTAGGATGTACATGCGTAACAAAGCCCCACAGAATCATGAGTTCTGTCTTTTACAGGAAAAAAAATTGCAAACAAGGTGAAAAACAGTTCTAATCAGTATTTTTCCTGATTTTCCATTATAGTTTTATGATGCTTGTGAATTTATAATTCCATAAACAAGCTTATTAAGGTTGAAGGCCCATAGGAGATTCCTTTTATGAACAACAATTTTTTTCCAAGCCTTGACTGGAATGATTATGAAAGATCCCACGACATTTAATTCCTGCATGGTAGCAACTGAGGCTATCAGCATATCCTTGTTTTGGACAGCATTCTAATGACAAAAACAGTGCTTCTGGGGACACCTGTCATGGAGTGCTGACACAAAAATTCCCACTGATGAATCAATGGATTTCCTTTTCTCAGCTCTGTGAGTTCCAGGTCTGATTCCTCTTTTCAATACATCAGCTGTGCACATTATTTATACCAGGACACAGAGCTCAGAGTCACGCCACCTGCATGGGGTTGTTGCTGCTTTTAACAATTTATGGATCAGCCTGGACACAGGACACTACTGTCAAATCAGCCAGTTGTCAAATCAGCCAGCTCAAAAACACAGCCTCATCCCCTGTGTGTGCTACCTGGAGTTTGCCTGTACCTGCAAATAGCCTGGTGCTTCTCACAGGTACAAGTGGAGGAAATTCTGAAGCTCTGGCCCCCGGCACAGAAATGTTCCTTGATTCACTGCACCCACCCCCTGCCTGCATCAACTGCACGTAGCCTGAAGCCCACCTGCCCTCACACTCCTGTTATCCTGTCAGCCACAGGACAAGCAACCTGCCCCTAGAACTTCCCAAGGCACTGTTCCCAGGGCACACTCCAGGACAGAAAACAAACCAACCAAAAACCAGGGCTGTACCCGTGGGCCCCTGCAGCTGCAGCTAACTCTTGGGAAGAACTCTTTAAAGAGTCAGGGGTGCAGGTTTGCATGGCCTGACCACAATTTGCTTTCTCACAGAAAACAGCTAAAGCCAAAAGGCACCTGATGAGACATATGGGAGTGGCATGGTTAGAGGCAAGGCAGTTAAAAAAGGAATAAGTGTGTATAAACAACAGAAAAGATTCTGTTACATGCACAACCACAAAAAGAGCGATTTCCAGACCTCCTGGAAGCTGCTGGATATGTCCTCAAAGAGCAGGTAGCTGTGATCCAAGCTGGGAATAATGTTTTGAAGAGAAAAATTGCTAGTGGTCAAGAGATCTCCAGAACCTGTGGCAGAACAAAACCTGTTTATGGGGAAGGGGGGAAGTTGAAGAAAGATAGTGCCATAAGTATTAGAAAGAAAGAACATAAAGAAAAAACAAAACAACAAAGACTTTTTACAGGCTTGGAATTCTTATTTCTTTTCCTTCCCACTGTTAACTCTTCCCCAGGCTCCTACTGAGACACTTTGATTCTTTTTATTTTGTTTACAAGTACTCTTACAGTATGTAGGTTTTCTTATCCACATTTTAGCTTCTACCATTCCAATCACCTCTTCCTACTGTAATTCGTTCTTTCCAGTTAGTCATGAGAGAAATAAATGCAAATGAAAGCAGAGTAACAACATTCTTTTTGTAATTCATTACCTTCATTCAATTTGTTCTATTCCTCTCCTTTTGTCTTTCCTTTTTTCCCCTATATAGATTAACCTACCCTTCCCCTCCCTATTTTTTTCCTTATTAGCTGCCACTTTAATTCTATTTCCTTGTTTTTTTCCATAGTCAGAGCCTGTCTTCTAATTTTTGGTCACTCTGCCCTTGTTTCTCTTAGCTGAGTGCAATACAAACACACGTACAAGTCCTGCCTTTTCTCTTTCCTTTATACTGCTGTCTCCATCAGCCTACAGGCACCTTCTCCACCCTCACTGTCTCATTTCCACCCAGTTCTCCTTCCTAACATGAATCCAGGCATTCCTCCTTTGAAGAGCCCCGTCCTTTTCCTCCAGCCTCTCCCCTGATTATCTTGAAGTTACATTGCACACAGGACAAGTTGAGAGAGGAAGGAGTAGTTGGAAACTCACTGGCTTCCTGACTGTGCCTTGTTCCCAACTCTTGCCCTTTCAAATAGGGAATGAATGGAAGGAACAACCCATAACTGCAGAGGGGGGTTGCATTTTCAGAAAGCAAGAATAGCTAAACTGTAAATACAACTTTAGCTTAGAGGAAAAAAAATATTTTGGTTTTGTTACAAGAGGAGAAGAAGAAACACAGCTGAGACTCACTAACACCATTATATAGATAAGTTGTAGTGTGTACAGTTACTCCAAATGGAGCACAATTCCACTAGATGTTCAAAAAATTTCCTTTCTGCTATCATACACTGCACTGTGGAGACTGGGTTATATGTTATGTGTATCTCAATGCATGTGTACTACACATGCATTGAGATACAAGCTTTTGAACATGCAGGCTGGCAACAGCAACTTAATATTCACAGACTGACTTTTGAAACATGGTAGAATAGAGGCGACAAAAGAAACAGCACAATTTTCTCTTGACAACATCCTGACAGACTTTTGCAGTTATGGACAGTCATCTATGGAAAAAAAATGTAGCAATTAGCATTTCACTTTTCTTCAGCATTGTGAGAAATTTAAATATACCAAATATCAACATTATAATGAGAAACAGCTAATTCTATTACAGATAATTTTGCCGAGGCTCACAGAATAAATTTATTGCCTGCTGGAAAAAACATATGGTGGTGATGAAAGCAAGTTACTTTCCCACTTTCTTCTTCATCTGCACACAATTTTCCTCCTACTTTCATTTTGGTGTTGCACATAATTCATGTGGCATTCACATCAGTCATGTAAGAAAAAATGGTGTCATAAGCCAGCAAGACCTCCCGTGAGGTTTCCCCAGTGCTGCCTATGGTTCCCTCAAGACAGACACTCTCTCTCCCCTCCATCAGTGCCTGATCTGTGGCAGGAGTTACAGGCAGGGTAAAAATTTCATATTAATGAAGCTAGCTTGAACAGATTTTGTCTTCATTTTCAGTATAAGGCTTCATCTCCTCTGAACTTTTGGCTGCTGAAAGGTCACATTATTAATTTATTTTTTTACAATTTTGGAGTACAAAACATTTAGTAGGACAGAAAAGAAAGATAATATCAGAATCATGATTTCCTTACTGTACTGTTACACATTGTTATATTTTCTTCTGCCCTGAACCCTCTCCAAACTGCTTGCATTAGGCAAAATCTACTTGTGAGAGTAGGAAAGAAAATGTGTCTCCTGCTTTGCAGAAATCTTTAGTAAAATTCAGCCTGAGTGCCAGGTGGGAGGCATGGAGAGGGAAGATGGTGATATTACTTAGGAAGGAATTTATTTTTCTAAGAGACTACTTCTATGTTTAACACCAAGATTAAAAGTCTTACTTTCCCCCCCCCTTTTTTTTTATAATTTTAATATTTCTTTCAGTTACAATATATTGGTTGTGTTTAATTAAACAGCATATTGCATTGAATACCTGATCGTCACCCACTCCTTTTTTCGGGCCACGCTATTCTTAGATCATCTGTGAACACACTCGATTAATCAAGTTGCATTGCACCACAGAGTAATAACAAATGATGAGATTCCCAAACAAATGGGATTTACTTGAGCCAGTGTACGCCCAAGTCTTCTGCAACATTCTGAAAATCTTTGCAAACCATTCTAAAGCCCAGCTTTAACTTAAGTATGTGAACTACTATATATATATGTATAGATATATTTAGATGGTGCTATGTGCAATAGGTGGGGTGTGAATCAAGACTGGTTAGAAATAATATGTGAAGTAATGGTGCAGAATAGCTTATAGCTCCATTGGGAGCTGCCCAGCAACAAGAAGTACTTAGGACTGGCGTTAGACAGAGACAAAATAAAATTCTTCTACTTAGCACCAGTATCCCACACCTGGATAAGGCAGCAAAGATGTGCAAATAACAAAAGACATCAGAATAACAAATAACGGCAGACAGTCACTCTGGACCTATTCTGAAACAACAGAATACACTTTAAAAAGCAGTAAAACCAATAAAAATCCAGTCATCTTGAAAAAGGAGAGTCTTCGCTGCAATAAAGGCAGTCAATAAAGAAGCTCTCTCATTTAAACATCAAATGCACATTGTTTTGCAACACCTGTTATTCAGGCATAATAGCTTTCTTAACCTGTCAAAGTGTTTAAGCTGAGGAAAAGAAATGGGCCTCCAGCTGTGCACTTTGGTGGAGAAAGTCTGCGCGAAGCGATATTAGTTTAATGAAATGTGTACAGATTGTAATTGTGGTAATAAGAGGGCAATTCCCAGGGGGGCAGTAGGAAGGCAGTGAGTGCAGCCAAGCAGAAAACAGAAGCTGCAGACTGGAGAGAGAGACTGATACCCTGCCTATGGACCCTCACTCTCCAACCTGCTTGCCTACTCTACAGCCCAGCCATGTCTCCAGCCCAACAAGCCTCAGCACTGCCTCACGCCCCATCCTTGCCCATATTCCTGGTATGCTTCCCAGAGAAGATAGCAAAGACAGTCCAGCTCTCAGCAGTGGAGCCTGCCAGTATCTGTAACACAGGCTCATGAATATGTGAGGATATGAAAAAGCAGGGCAAAATAAAAAAACCTAGCACTGGAGAACACTGGCACGTCTTCCCCTGTTCCACTCTACAAGCCCTGAGACTCTGCAGTGCCCAGGAAGATATAAAGCATGTTTTCCCAGGAAAATAAATTCCAAGTCCTGGAAAAATGAAAAACAACGCTTAGATAGGAGATGAGGAAAGAGCAACATGGAAAAACATATGGACCTTTCATTTTTTTAAAAGAAAGACAACCACTCTTGTTTCAGCTTGCTTGCCCATGCAAGCACAGCAAACCCATTTATACCAGGCAGATTCCCACGTGAGAGCTGCCAATGCCAAAGTGTATCCCAGGGTTAGTCTAAGAGAAAACATCAAGACCAGCAACACTCAACACAGCAAGTACTGTTTAGAAGAGCTTCTAAGGGATGAAGTCTTTTTCAGCTGAGCCTGCTGCAACAATTTGATAGTGTAATTCAATAAATCCATCCTCACAGTAGTTTAGCTGGCATGGAGGGTGTCACACAGCTCCAGCAGCTCCTATGAGTGTTTCCATTAGGAAACACCCCTCTCTCTGTCTCCAGACTATGGATAGTCACTATGACCTAAGGCAGAGAGGCAGAAGTGAAGACTAACTTTATTTTCATTAGTGGGAAGGTATTTGGAAAATATGGGCCAAAAAAAGACAGCTTGACTCTTTCCACAATACAGAGATAAACAATAACTGGTGAGGGTAGAAGAAAAGTGGGGAGGGAGAGTTGAAGAAGCAGAATTGGAGACAGAAAAAGAGCAATTAATTTAAAGAAGGACACAGTGGTCATAAGAAAGGAAGAACCTATTCCAAGATGGTCAAACAAAAAGGTATGTGAAAAGAGGGAAAAAATTTAAGACATTTTACACTGAAAAAACATAAGCCCCAAATCCAAAATCATGGTCTAGAAAAGCAACAAAACTAAGAAAGGGGTAAAAAATGGAAAGTGTTTTATTTTATTGGCATAAAAAAAATGAGCTGAAAAGAGAAGAAAAAATAGCTGTGTTTGGAGTTGAGAATGGTGAGAATTTTCAACCAGGGTCATGATTCAGGAAAAGATAAATAATGATTCACCTAGTTTCTCCTAGCAGTAACAAGCAGTATGCTGCCTTCATTTTCTCAAAATTGCCTTATTTACCAGTCACATATTAGGAAAAAATCCGCAGCTTTATTAGGTGATTTGCAGAATAATGTTTTTTACAACATGGGCAGCTCACCAATGAGCACTGTATTGCTGTCAATCCGAAAAGCAGCTGAAAAACAGAGTTTGAAAAGCAACTATTCATCTGAAAAAGTGAAACTTATCTGAGCAGAGAAACTTATCCTGCCCAGTCTGGCTCAGAGCCCTACTGACACCCTCTTACAGAAAATATATGTGTGATATGCAGTAGGGAGAGCACTTCCTACAGCTGCTGCATGTGAGATACTGCAGACAGGGAGGGAACCTCTTCTATTTGTTCAAGACATAATTAGAAGGCTAGCAAGGGCTATCCTTGTTCCAGACAGTCCCTTTTCCAGCCTTGCAACATGTACCTCTGCTCCTTTTACACAGGAACAAGCAGGAACTGCCTGTTGTTATTTAGCAGCATTAGTGAGCTGTGGACCTCTGACAGTGCCTGAGGGAAGCTCGTGAGCTTTTTAATTCCTTTCCCTGATTGCAAGGAATAGCTCACAACATGATGGCTGTGATTAGTCAGGGCAGTACTGAGGACATGCTGACAAGGTTCATCAGACACAGAGCAACTGCAGCTGCCCACAGATAAATTTATGCCACCAGCACAGATGTCATAGAACTCCCTTTTACAAGCCTTCAAAACTTCCTCAGCAAGAACAACTCTTGATCCAAGCTAACTTGGGCAGCACAGCAAAACATGCTGTGTGAAAGGGACTGGAGAGCAAGGAAGGGATGTAAGGCAGGGCTCTGCTGCTCCATCCCATGTCCCTTTTAATGATGGATGAGAAAATTGCTCAGACTTCTCCAGCTGAGGCCTCGGTTGTGATGTGACACTATCACCTCTCATCAGTCACATCTCCTTCTGAGCCAGAATGTCACAGAAGACAGCATGACTGATGCAACCTGACACAACATGTCACCATGCCAGGTCTGCCAGCTGGGAAACCGGGAGGAGGGAGAAAGGAGGGAGCAAGGGAGAGACCGATGCCTTGAGAGGCTACCTAGAACAGAGGCTGGACAGTGTTAAAGGAATAAAGTAGGTATTTATTCAAAGGCTTTGGAAAAGGCATTCCTCATCAGAGTTCCCATGTTGAAGGAGGTTTTTTTGTTTTTAAGAAAGGTCTTCTTGCCACAAAAGCCAAGACACCAAAGATACATGGAGGAAAAAAACCCCAACAGACCAGGAACAAATCAGTGCAATTGAACAATTCAGTGTCTACTGAAATCTACTAAAGGTTTAGGGAGACCTTCTATAGATTGGAAGGGACACAACAAGGACAATAGGTCTCTGCATTGCTTTAGAAATCCACCTGTCTTTTACCCCTGCTGAAAAACAGGGCAAGGAAACCAAGCCTTTCCTCAAAGGGAAGATTCAGGTCCCTAAGGACTGGTGCAAGACATTTGCATCAGACGTCTTCCCACTTTCCAAAGTGGGAAACATGGGGACAAGACATTTATTTCCCTTAAAAGCAATAAAATAGTTTTAGTTCAAGACTATGTATAATTATGAAAATAAGTCCACACTCATAAATTTCTGCATTATATTTGTGGTGGCTGGGAGAGCAGAGAGAACTTGGGATGAAGATCTCCCGCTGTTTGATAGAGTTGGAGACAGCCCCATTATTTCTTCACTTCAAAATGGTGAAGAAGTTGTACAAAACAAGATTGATTTTCCTCAAAAACAAGGTGTAAAAAGTGTCCTCCCACAGTCAGACTCTGTAACTCAAAACTTGGCAGTCACAGGAGCTTCAGCTAATGGTGTCTCAGTCAATGCCACTTCTGCTTAAAGCGCATGATTTGCCTCACTACTTAAAAACTGAGATGTCTATACAGACAATTTAGTAAAGAAAAGGCACAAACACTTTGAGCTAACAGTGCCAAGTCAATTTAGAGCAAATTACTGCCTTTATTTTCTTCTTCCTATTTCCAACTATCCCATAACTCCAACAGCAACAACTGGTTTCATATAAAAATTTTGTGGCACCACACAACCACATAAAAGTCAAATAGTGGAACATTCACATTGGTTTCCCTTCCAACTGGAACTAAGCTATATTTTACATATTAACACAGATTTTACTAAATTTAGACCGTGCTTTTGAACAAGAAGCTTTTTGACACAGAAAATGTTGTCACTGGGATGCCAGAGTAATTGTCTGCAGACACAATGCGGTGCATATATTTGCAATTTTAAAAGCATGATACCTGCCAATAACCAGAAATAGAAAAAGTTTCACTTACATAAGATCAGCCTGAAGTTCTGGCTGAATACTACAGGTTGTAGTATTTGCTGCTACTTTCACAGCTGAATGCAAATTTTAATTTGCCAATCTGAACTTGAAAGAAATACCATTTGTGTGGCATTATCTATTCTTCAAATTCATAATATTTCAAGTATCAATCTTAACAATGGCAGCTTCCTGATCTTCTAATGTCTTAATTACCGACATTATTTTTTTCATAAAAAATAAGTGAAAGTTAAATATTAGTGTCAGCAGATCCCTCTCCTTTTTTCCTGCCTACACAGTGCTGAAACAAGCAGTCAGTTGGAATTGCCCTGCTCAGGCAGCTCCGTACTGGCAGATGGACATTACTATCTAGTCCTTCTCACTTGTCAATTGGCTTTGAGCAGTTCAGCTGCCAATGCCAATCATTGAGTGAGAGGCTTTATAGTGACATCTGCCTGTCAGTGACTCTGACTGCTTGTGTCTACCTTCCAGGGCAATTTTTCTTCTCCTTGAATGTCAGTTTGTTTAACCACAGTCCGGTCACAGCTGCCAACTATGCACCATGGCAGCATTTCTACTAGAAAACAAGGAAAGAGAAAATCTATTAAACATGAAAACATTTAATTCTGGCTTAGCCTCAGGCTGCACTATCCTCAGGGACTGACCCAAGCTCAGTGCTGATATCAACAGATTCTTTTTATTGCCCTGTTTCTCCTTTGCTTTAATTGATTTTTTTTGTTATAATCACACTGACCGTAATTTGCGGATGACTCACAGCCAGGGTGGGCTACTTCAGTTATGGTGCAGTTCCCTTCTCTTCACTAAGAGATTCCTGCCCAGGAAACATTCACTAGCCTGCTTCAAAAGCAAGGTCTTGCTTCCATTTCATGGAAATTACCCAGCTCTCTTTATAGGTAGACTAAAAGCCTATTTTATTTGCTTTACTTCCTACCACCACTGAAGTACTCCAAAGTCCCTTCCCAGTGCACCAGGAGTCAGCCTTGCCATGGAGAACTGGTGGCCACCCATCTGTCCTCACTCTGAGGACACATGCACTGCCACTCTTAGTGACAGCATGTGTTGTGATACAGAGCAAAAGTCACTTACACGCACTGTTACGTTCATATTTCTTATGCAGGTGACTGAGGGATCGCGTGTGGCCACAGCTTTCACTCAGAAGCTGAACAACACAGTAAAGATACAAACACTCAGCAGGATTTTTAAAGTACAAATGCAAGTTTGCATATTCAGTTTCAGCTCTACATTAATTTCAAGTTATTTTTGAGTAGCGATTTTTGCAAATGAATTCATTAACAAGATCAATCACTGAAATTCAGTCTGGAGCTGCGATATTTTTAAATGACCCAACAAATCATAATTACAAGCTAATGGTAAAAAACATTTACCATTTGGAGAGAAAACATAACCAATCAGAATAGAATGCATTAAAAATACTGAATGTTCACAGTAATAACAGGAAGAGAGAAAACAGCTAAAATGCAGAGACGAAAGGCAAAATCCTGGTCATATATATTAAGGCCAAATAACACCACTTCCCCTGGTCACATATATGGGATAAGAAGAAATATCAAAAATACATGACAGAGATAAATCTCTAAGCTGTTTGCTTAAAAGAAGCTGAAATTCACATCAGGTCCAAACATCCAGATATCAGGTCCATCAACACTATCATCTTACTCCTTTATCTTTACCACTGCCTTTGAAGGAGACTGACGTCAGCAGCCTGGATATGAAATGCTGCCTCTACACAGCCCCACTGATTTGTGCTTCAGATTCATTTTCTCCTCTTTCTTTTCTGTTTATTCTTCTCTTATTTTTAATTTCCTTCCTTTTAAAACCCTACACTTCATCTCAAGCTTCTAGCCAGGCAGCTAATTTTTCTCTTTTTCTGTATTTTTGGCACTGGAGTGAAATGAAAATTAATAATCCCTTCAGGAAATGCACATGCATCGGTACACAATGCTGGGGGCAGGAGATCCTAAAGACAGGGCAGTTTATTATTATTATTATACAATTACAAAATTATACCCCTTAAGAAGCACTACTTTGTTTTAGCCCAGTTCTTTAGAAGACCCACTGTGCACATGCCACAGTCCTGAACTAGTACCTAGGACAAAATAAGAAGTGAAGCCAGAAAGGGAGAGCCGACTGCCAACAGTCCTGACTCTTTACCTTCTCTCATTAATCTACCTTCTCTTCTTTCAATCCACTATTTTTGTCACTTCCCAGCTTTACTTCACATTTTCCTTCTGGGTCTTGGCTGTCTTAGTCTTCCTTCCCTCATGATCCACTTTTATTCCCTCTCTTATTCCAACAAATGCTCCATAGCAGACAGATTCATTCATCTCTAGCACCTTATCTGGTGGAGCATATGTTTCTTTTCTTTGAGGTCAGATTAACTATTCCTTATAAATGTTACAAAGAAAAAATATGTGTTGGCAGCAAGTTCTGCTACTCATAGCCATCATTTTTGTCCACTGCATTAAGCCCATTTAACATGCTTAAACATGCCTTTTGTCAACAGCAACAAAAGCAAAAAGCAGCTGAACTCTAGTTAATAAATCATTTTCTTGAAGTAGAAACTGCCTGAGAAACATGATGCCAAGCAGTTAATGCATCTTACAGAGAGGAAAATGGAGGAGAAAAAGTTTAACCAGCCTTTGTGATTGTAAAATATGCTTTCTGTGTATTTGTGTGTATACTCATTGTACTATTTTAAAACAAAGAGATCACACAGAAGTGCAGCACATTACTTTACATACAGATTCACCCACTCCCAGTTAGTCTTATTTCCTAATTAGAGATATAATTCACTAGTACCTAAATTTGAAACATAATTCTCTACCTCATTAGGCCAGCTCCTATAACTTTTATGTGCATACATATGCGTGAGTGTACCTTAAAATAAAGGAAACAATTTTCAGTATGAAACCCTGGAATAACAGGGAACCACAGGATTTTCCTTGAGCTCATAGCTTTCTCTGTCCACAGGAAAGATCCAAGAACTATGATAACCAAGAAGCATTTAAAAAGAAGTCAAAATGTTTAAAAAGTTAGTTTTTTTAAAACCAGACAAATCATTGTTTAAAGGGTTGGGATGGACCAAATTTAAGTGAAAAGTAAATGAAAACAATAAAAGCTGATGATGCACTATATTATGGTCTGTCATTAATCTGCACTGTTTATCCAAAAAGATTGGGAAGAACAGACAGGGAGGATGAAAGACACGTATTTTCTTTCTTCATCTGTTCTAGTTACTCTATTCTTGTTTCAAATGGTCAGTTTAAGCAATACTATACAAAATGTAGATTTCATACCAGGACTACTGTTACACCCTGTACAGTCAAAAGTTGTAGGAATAATCTATCACCTTAGCAAGCCTGGCCAGACAGGTATTACAAACTCCTGCAAGCTAGGACCCATAGAAAGGCCCTTAAACATAGCAAGAAAACAGAACTTTGGTTCAGTTTATCTGCCTTATCTAGCTCCTGCCAAAAAATACTTCCCAGCTCTCCTGTCTTCAGAGATGGCTCCTGCCTTTCTTTCTATCCTTAGAGTGCATCTCACACACTGAGGAAAAGTAAGCAGGTTGTTTATGAACAGAGAAGCCTCGGTTCCATTCCTCAAAACCAGCACCTCATCCCCTTGCTGAAGACAGAAATAAAGTGCATATTTGTTAATATATGTCATAATTGGCTCTGAGCAAAAGACACAAATTAACATAAAACTCAAAGATACTATTAATTTAATGACAATTCTATGTCTACTAGGGGTTGGTATCAAGAAGTGGATAATATTGAGAAAAAGAAATACCCACGGTTGTTCTGGCTGTGCTGAAATTCTAGCACAGGAAGCTTTGCTGGTTCCCAGGAAACTATGACAGACTGGAATGTTCATACCCAAGGCTGTAACAGCATCATCTAACCTACACCATTGAAACAGTTTTATGTTACTCTAGCTCCTTCTGAGGAATTTTTTTTCACTTATTTTGTTCCAATCCTAACCCTTCTTTTCTTTTGGTATTAAAATGGATTTAACCTTCCAAAAGCAGTTAGAAGGGAAATTGGAAATTTGGGTATATCCGCTGTTGGAGTTCCATAAAAACAGGAAAGTAGCAACTTTCATGAAGTTTTTATAAGTACTGAATTGAAGAGATATATTAAAAAGTCACTAGTTTATGAAGTCTTGAGAAAGTCTATATAAGAACTTGTACTAGAAAATTGGAAAAAAAATCATCAATGAAAAACAAGAATCTGGCTTTTTTCCGGTGCAAAGCAATTCGGTTTTAACTGCAGTTCCTTACATATATTGTGGCTTGTTTCTTCAGAGTTTGAAACAAAGTTAATGAAAAAAAAATAACCATTGATTAAAAAAAAGTTTAGACAGTTAATAAATTTCAAGCACAAACCTTTTTCATTAACCACGTCTGCTCTAATATCTCCAGTGCTCTTAACTTCTTTTGTCAAGGGATAAGAACAGGGAGCATTATTTCCTACAGTTTAACAAGTCCTTTCTCAAATGCAGCACATCTGCAACTGGAAGTGTGTTGCAGCTTGCAAGCAAAGCCATTATTTTTTACCTTTCTTCTGTATCTCAACGAATATCAACTCATTCTCAGGAAATGAAAACACATAAACAAACCCCTGGTATTTCCACAGATGGGTTTGAAAGCTCTGCCACCAAAGAATTTTGATTTATGGTGGGGATTTCTCCTGGCAACTGAAAGAAATTATGTTTGCATATACTAAAATGAGTAACTGGATCTGGACAAGACAGCTTGATCCAGATCACAAGTACTCAGTATATTTGGTATAACTCTGAAATGCAAGGCATTACAAAAGGAGCCTCAAAATATTTGGCCACATTTCCCATCTCTGGGAGCACTCAGCACCAGGCAGGTCAAATTATGAATTAGACAAGAGCTAAGTTTGCAGAGGGAGACCGAATACAGAACTGCAGAAGTGACCACATAAAGCTCTCCCCCTTTCCCTCTTCCATAGCCAAAGGTGAAAAGTGGGCCAATGTGAGCAGTTTCTGTCCTCCAAAATAAAGTTTGAAAGAGTTTTGGGTGCCTGAAATATATGATAGAACTGAATATATGATCCCAGGCACCATGAGTTTGCACACAGCCTCACATCCCCACAAATTCATTGTTAGCCTTACAAAGATAGTAATGTTCAGTCTCACTTCTGCCCCCACAGGACCTGAACACCTCCTTACATTGCTATGAAATTTGGGCTTAATTTTCTCTACTAACCTAGGTCTAAGACAAAGGACACCTGGCTATCCAGCACAATCTTTGCACAACAAAAGATAATAAACACTTCCATGTTCTCACATCCAAATGTTGCTTTTTGTGCTGTTAATAGGATCATTTAAACCAACAAGCCACCCTAGAATAAGGATAATTTATTGAGATTGCAGACTTCTGTTTTTTCCACCCTTTCTCTATAGAGGCAGCAGTTTTAGACCAGACAGCACTAAATGTATTGATATTTTTCTTGCAGGTAGTTGTCTCAGTAGTACAAAGCACTGATACAGCAGTTTCTCCTCTCTTTTCCCTGTACCTCTGGGAGGATGAATCCAAGACTTTACTTCTGCCAGCTGCAGCAGTTTTGACTGCAGGAAACAGAAGGCAAGCCCAACTCCAAGTCACAACACTGGCAGGAGAGAGCACTGAATGCAGCCACGACAGACTGGCTTGTTTGAAACTGGGGCTTCATTCAAAGAACTGTTGTATGTTTGGAGAGACCCATGCCATTTAATTCAAGCCTGATCCCAGCCTGTGCTGTCAGCAGAAGGGAAAGACTAGGGAAAGTCAAATGCCCCTCCCTCTGTGCTGTCACACTCCCAGGTAGTATGGGCAAAACATTGGGAAAATAAGCAAGTCACCCAAAAAATCTGAACATGAAATAATACTATCTTCACAAGATTTGGTGAAAGAATTGTACTTTAAGTAAATTGAGGAAAATTTTTTTTAAAAGCTGCAGGCAGAGGCATTGCTTGCTGCTGAGCTCAAAAAGAGACATTGCAGTGCTTGCAGCCAAGCATGATCATGTCCAAAATCTCCAGGTGAAACTTTGTGGTGCACATGAGACAGAGAGAGAATATCTCACAGGATGAAATGTGATGGTAATGTTCTCTGAAACAAGGTCTTGTAACTCACACCTTTCATGCTCAGTGGAGGAGCTGAGAGATGGTGAATGAGTCTATTCTAATAAAGAGCAAAATGTAACATATGTATTGACATCTGATGATGAAGAGGTAGCATGCTAACGCTTAATTAAAAATGAAACCACAAAACTATTGCCAGGGCCAGCAAACAGCTACTAAAACACCTACCAAAACATCCAAGACTGGCCATAAATCAGGTGAGATTCAATATAAATGCAGTGGAATGCCAAGAAGTTGGGTGTACTTCCCTGACAGCAGAGTAAAAATCACTGGAGTAAACAGAGCAAGTGTTATTTGCCAGAATGAGAAGCCTAATTCATGGCTTCTGGGTGAGAAGCAGAAGAATGGTAATCTTGACCCTAAAAGAAATCCAGTTTAAGCACTCCCTAAATCACAAGCAGAGGTGCTTGTCAGCTTCTCACAAACAACCTGACTTCCTGCAGACATGAGGTTACATGGAGGAGACCCCCTGGAGAATGGGGGATAATACAAGAACAGTGCAGCAAGCCCTTAATGAGAGAGAAGTTAAAACTCCACCTGAGAGAGACCAAATTGAAGTAGTTGAACAACTTTAATCACTAAGGGGTAACTTGCAGGGAAGTTCGTATTGTTTTCTTTTTCTAGGTTATAGCAGCGCTCCTCCACTGAAGATTGAAAGAAGCAATGGCAAGTGGGGGGAACTATAACAGTTAATTTTTCATGGTTTATGAACTAACCAGCAAGGCAGGAGCATTAGCTATAAAATTCTTTCAACTATCAGAGGGTGTGATCAAGAGAGAACTGTATTTTAAAGCCTTTGGAGTATGTGAACACACCTCCTCAACAAACCCATTCACACCTGTTTCAGCATGCAAAGGAAATCGCTGTACTATGGGGCCTGGAGATCCCCTGAGACTTGGTGTAGACACTCTGACTTGTTTTAATACATGATATGTTGGGGATCACCCTCCATGGGATTTAAAAATCAAGACCTGCTGTGTCATTCAGGGGCTAATTTCAAGACTTATTGGGCCCACACCCAACAAACACAGGGTTGAGGAATCCCTCACACCCACCAACCATTAAAGAACATTCCAGTCCTTGGGACTCCTGAGATGAGGGCAGTGGCTAATGAGAATTGGGTTTATAATTGCAATTGGATTGGCATTTTAAAGACTGGGATCATTACTGTTCACTGCATGATTAATCTTGTAATTGCTCATGCTGTTTCTGTCTTTGCTCCTACTATCCACTCTCTTCATCACCCCAGTGGACAGCTTGTGAACCAAGGAAACATCCCCAGAAAACAGTGCTTGAGCTGAGTGGTGGTGTAAGAGGAAATTATAGAGTGCAATTTGCTTTTAGTTTTTTCAGGTGGGTGTTTTTGTGGTTAGTTTGGGGTGTCATTATTAATAATCTTACTCCCCTTGTACAAATCATAGTCAACATGGAGCATCTTCCCAGGATGGCATTCTGGTCTGAGTTTAAGTTAACAAATGCACCAAACACCAGAACAGCATTTTTTGATATTTCCACACACTAAAGTAGTACATTTATAGTAATATTCATGTCAAGTAGCTCATTTTTGCAAATAACATGTATGCAGTTTTCTTTATTTGCATTAATTCTCAAAATCTAGCTAAAGAAATAAGGCACATCTTGCCATATTTTTCCACATGCTGATCTGCAATATGCCACAATCAAAGGATTATTTTCCTTCCTTGACATGTGTACTGCTACGAAGGGACAATGCCAAATGCTGCACAAAACAACCTAGTGCACAATCTTCCACACCAGGTTTACCAAACTGTTTAAAAAGATGAAATGCAGTTGTAGGCCCAAAAACAGAGTTCACAACAGGCACTTTTGCTCCCCCATTTTGAATAAAACTACTAACAGTGACTCCCAAAAGGAAATCAGAGAAGCTTCAAGGACCGGGATGTGTGATTAGACTGACTGTGCGAGTAGCTTTTTTATCTCAATTTTTTTTCCTTTTTTACAGCAGCTCAAACATAATTTCCAATGCCATATTTGAAATTCTCTCTTTACCAGTCACACCAAAGTATCTGTAAACCTAATCCCACTCTCTGCACAAGTATTGAAACAGATGGTCACACCTCATTTAATTTAACACTTCTTGCTTTATCTTTCCTTCTGATGACCCTCTGTGAATCATAGCTGTTAAGCTAAATTACAGTATTTAAACTGCTTTTGCTCCATAAACAACACTCCCTTGAGCTTTCTATGACTCTGACCTTTACCAGGCACCATCATTTTAATTTATATACCTGACCACAAACTCTCCTCTCATCTCTATGAAACCTAATTGGTAAAGGATTACTGCCTTTGGACAGCAAATCAGAACAGCTGACACGCAGCCAGCGTGCTTTCAGAATGATGGGGCAGCAGAGTTCTAGCCTCCACTGCTCCCCAGTACTGTATGGAAACATCCAGCAGCCATAAAACAGAAATACAAAGAATTCCATTGAATTTTAAGTGTCAAATTCTCCAGGGGAAAAACAATCAAACAAAAAAAAAAAAAAAAAAACCCAGACATTCACTTGATTGTTTAGGAGACCATACTTAGATGCTGGAAATGCCTTTGAAGTAAGAGGCATTCAAATCCCTGTAATGGAATTCCATAGAAATTTTCAACAGGAATATGGAGAAAGAAGGGTTGGTTCTTGCAGTGGAGTCAGGAAATCCTTCTGTCCCAGAAGGAAATGTTGCCAGGTCCCCAAAATGATCAGAGAAATAAATCACTCCATTACCAATGCTAATGCAGCATGTAGGATTGGAAGACATGACCACAGAGATCTTTGGGGATAAACCATCACACTAAATCCCTGGACGGACCAGGTAATCAGAGCAGGGCAGTCAAACTCCTGAGAGTTTCAGCAAGGTCCCATAGACATTTCTTACCTTCAAAACACCAGAAATTTTTATAAGACATTTCTAAGATGTTTTCTTCCTTCTTTACTTTTAAAGGAAAATATCCCAAAAGCCATTTAGAAATAAGATTGCTATCTAATACTGGACTAAGTCTTCTGTGCCTTTTCACACATCTAAAACATTACCTCTGGAACTTTTAAAGTAGAGTTCTGTACAACACTTGATCAAATGCAAGTATCAGACATGTATAGCCAGAGGAAAAAATAGAATATAAAAACTTTTTATGTATTGATTAAAGTATAAATGTCATACAAAAAAGTATCTTAAATATTTCTTACATAATTCCTAAACAATAACACAACAGCTATTGTAGACTGAACATATTGTAGACTGAACATAGACTGAAATATGTACAGTGAGCATCTACAGTGTTTCAAACACTAATAATTTCCCTACAACAAATAATTTCCCTGTTGAGCATTCAAATATTAGCAATGGAAAAGAGAGCAAGACAAATATAGAGATGTCATTAAAAAAACCCAACTTCCATGCAGACAGAAAAAATGACCTAAATTTTCTAGGCTCTCATGTTATAAACCTGCAGGACTGACACAGCTCAAATTTATTTAAATTACTTTACTTTACCAGTGAAATATGTGAGATATCTTATGTATATTCAGAAATTTTGTGTCAGAGATGAATTTGGCACTCAGCTTTTGAAATTATTTGTGTTGGAGCAGGTTGACTCTGTGATTCCCACGGCTGCAGCAGAGTCTGCATTTACATTTTTACTGAATTTTGGTGCAATTCAATTTAAACTCTAGGCAAGGTCTACCATGTTGTGAAAAAGCCAGAACTGACTCTGAAGAGAGCACACAAATTTAAATGGCACAACCTTTTTCTTCTGTCCAGTGTCCTTTATTTTCAGACAAAAAGGCTCATGCAGAACACCCTCCTGTGCATCAAGTATTGGTAAAATATTCTTTTCACATCAGAAAACAGATTTGTGTGTGCCAGACATGCTCCAAAGGTATTGAACACGCACAGGTGGAGAGAGCTGACTGAAAAAACTGTTCTATTCTCAGCAATGTCACAGCAAAATCTGCTAGGCTCCCTAAAAACTCATCTGTGTATATGAATGGACATAGGTTATCCAATCAAAAAAATCAGAGGGCAGGCTCAGGGCTCCTAAATTTTTTATCTAGGAAACAGAAAATTGACATTTCAAGTCTACTGTCAAGGTGTTTACTCACATCCCATTAGTGAGAATTAGTTATGGTCAAGGCTCTGAGAAGGGCCTAAAACAGCTCAACAATAACAGCTGCACGCTCCAATTCTCCCAAGTCCCATCCAGTTACACCGTAAATGCTCCTTTCCTCCCAGAGTGCACAGCCATGCACAGCCTTTTCTCATCATCTAAACCTGGTATTCCCAAATTCTACTATTTCCTCACAAATTATATGTCTCAGCCATGGAAAAAGAAAAAAAAAATAAAGTGAGAAGTGGGGCTCTCTACATAAACAGTATTTATCTCTAAAAAGAAAACACCCAGTGTGGTTGTTCAGGGGTCACAGCTAACGTAAACAATTATCCAGACTCACAAAAATTCAAAGCATAGTTACATACAGAGGTATTTATACACACATGTGAACACAGCAAATAATTGACAAACAGTTGTCACGGTCTCTATCCAAATGTATCCAGATATCCAGCTAATTAGCCCAGGTAAACAGTCATGGATCACAACAAAAATGGCTCAATGTGAATTAAGAAATCCTACTCATACAGGTGGGAAATCATGGGATGATTTTCCCAGATGTGGCAACAAAATTGCAAGAATTACCCAAAGACATATTGAAAAGTCAATTTTAAGATAATAAATCTAATAAGCACACTTTAAGTCACACTATTTTAGCATTTGTGATGCATTTGGGCTTGCTCTTTAAATCTTGCTTCTCTTGCTAGTGATTCTTCTTTGTCATCACATTGAAATAAAAAAAAATGTGATGGCATTTATGTGCCTAAATATCTGAACAGCAGCAGAATTTCACAGTGCTAGCCCTTGCATCTTCCAAAAATCATGACTACATTAATTTAAAATTTCTAATATTTATATTTATACAAATTGTAATTTAAGTTCTCCCAATAAGCCAGAAATTAAAGCCATTAGGCAAAGAGAGCATTTTTTAAGGGAGAGCCACTCAGAGCAATGCCAATCTGAAACTGAGATGGTAGAGCAAAACATGTGTTTACATTCTTTAAAAACCCTGCACAATTTTGGAAATTATGATTTATTTTCATAAGGTTTACCAGACTTAGACAAAGAGAAAGATTCCAGCTCTACATGAATGGGAATCTTTGTCACTGCCCCTAAAGACCAGGTAACATTTAACCAGGCTCTAGGAGTAACCTTTAAGATGCTTCTTTTAAAGGTGCCACAAGAGGTACTTAAGGTACAGAGTGCAAATTTTCCTTGCTAATGGGGGCATGAAGGAGAGAAAAAGGAGAAGAGAGCATCCAAAAAGTATGGTGTTTCATTGGTAGTGTATTACATGCAAAAGACTTTTTCATCTAAACCAAGCCATGTTATAGATAAATATTTTAATTATGTCTCTAATGTATGTTCAAGCTCTCAGAATACAGTATTTAAAAAAATGTATCACATTTAGAAACAGAAACAATCATAAACTGAAGCTAGACAGACAAGATAAAAATTCTCCTTGAAGAATTTACAGTCTAGAAAGAAACATGGGAGGCTATAGAGAAGAACCATCTGTATCTCCAAATCAGGTGAGCACAGGAGTGACAGATGCATCAATCAACTTTCATACAGGGTGAAAATGTATTTGATGCTGCATTTTAGCTGAGGAACCAATAGATAATCCAGCCATTTTCACCTGACTCCTAACTTCCCATGAAAAAATCTGCCCCTGTAAATGTAATTTTACTGGCTAACTTTTACCTAGAGATTGTATGCTTTCCCCATGAAACATGCTGTTTGCTGATGAGGAGCTATTAATAAAAGCTATTAACTTACCCCTCAAGGCTGGTAGAGGATGTGACTCAATCATGTCACAATTCACATGGTCAGCACGCCTTACTTTTGAGTAAGTCATTCTAAAGAGAATAAAAAGTTAAGCCTTTAGCTCTTCCCAGAAAAAACAAACAAGCAAACAGAAACCCCATGCTGACATGTCATTACTTGCCTGATAATCATTAGGCAATTTTCTGATCTTGAGGTTTCAATAGCAAGGTACTTTCTCTCACCAAACGTAACCTTATCAAGGAAAATAAAAAAAAATTTTAAAAGCCAATGCCAATAACCTCCTGGAAGTCCTGTTTAGCAGAAAACAGGACAGGATTTAAGATACAATCATGCAGAAAGCTTCTGAATACTGTGATCACAGGACAATATGAATCATAAGTTACAACTGATGGACCAAACTCAGTTGCATGACAAATTTTTTTTAAAGTCTACCTTAGGATATCTGTACTTGGTTTTAATGTGTTGCATTTAAAATGTCAAAATAAAATCTGACTAATTTTTGATAAGCCAATTCACTTGCTATCTTTGCTGCCAATGCCTGTGTATCTTTCATGAAGATAAATTTGTCCTCTAAAAGTCTATGACAGTTTTATTGACACCGAAAACTGTAGAAAGAGCATTAAAATATTCAAATCATTCCACAAGTTCCAAAAATCACAGATGCTTTTTAAATTTTGAAACTGCACCAGAGTTCAGATATCTGGGTGAGATGCAGAAAACAAATGAACAAGTTGGAAATACTGGGAATGAGGCAGATATAGCACAGCAAAGAGCAGCAGAACTGCTACAGGGATACAAGTTGTTATCCGTCACTTTGGTGGCTTTTATGAAACCTCCAAAATCCACAAATTTTGTTTGAGAGTTAGGGCTAGAGAGATACAAAATGTCTGAGCAATCATCATGTCTTGGACATGAGCACCCATTGCATTTACCATAAATGCAGTTACAGCCTTTCCAGAGACTTCTGAAAATCACAGTGTTTTTCCAGGAATAAGGAAATACACAAGGGATCTGCTTCAGAACAACCCACAGACTTCCCTCAGCCCCAAATACTTCAGTTTTTCTGTGAATGATATCACCTGCTTCAGAATGAGAAAAATGACATCATGCTTGTGTCATTCATTTGTGCCCTGTGATTGTCATTCTGCATAGATCATCAAATGCTTTTTTATCGACTTCTGACAGAAGAGCATAGAAGCTTTTAGTCAAAGGAAATATTTCCAAAAACTCTTCACAAATAGATGTGGAGATCAAATATGTAATCAGAAGAGCTTATACCTTACAGCAGTCCTGAGACAAACATTTTTTCATATGGCACTGCTGTCAAACCTCATCTGGCCTATAGATACTACATAGTTCAAGTACAGAAGAGTTATTGTCATAATCACTGCCCCTTTCTAAACAATGCTTTGTCATCCTAATATTTCACCTTTCTCCTGAACAGAGTCATCCACACCATTTTATAAAGTCATCAAATGTTTTCTGTTGAACTTCAGTACTATTCTTCATATAGACCCAGCCAGGTCTTTTAAAAGCTGATGCTGTTGAAAGACCTTTATCAAGCAGGCACTCCAGGAAAAAAAAAAAAAAGAACATGCAGTGGTGCATGTGTTAGCTCCTGCTTGGAGCTACAACAGTAATCTTGCACTTACCCCCTTCCTTGGCACTTAGTAAAAAGGCAGGTCAGTCTGAGCATTCCTTTTTGGTATCAATGGGTGGCAATTGTCCACAGAGGCAGATCAACACATAAAAAGGAGCGTAACTACAGACCAGCAAAGCAGAATCTGGGCACAAGCTATGGAAGCAGTCCTGTGCAGATCAGTCATTATTCAATGTCACACTATTTTTTACAGGCAAAAGAAACATCCCAAATAATTTGAGTACACAGAACAGAGCAAAATATGAAGGAGACGACTATATATTATTCATTAAAAGATCAAACCTTTGAAAACAAACAGGGACAATGTCTACACCCTTTCATTGTACTGGTGTCTAAAAATCTCACTGTCTTCCAGATCACTTCCCAAAATCAGTTTGAAGCATGTGGGCTGTAGATGTGCAGTTTCGTGTTCTCCTTTTGTAGAACACTCTCACATGCTGATGTGGCTGGTATGACCCAGAGTGACTGACTGGCCTGCACGAGCTCCTGCTGGAGCTGGAATGAGAACAGAGCTGTCACACACTCTGCCTGTGTTTTGCCAACTGCCTAGGTCAGTCTGTCTGATATTTCCCCATGAAGTAGGCAAGATATGCAGCATCTGTATATCCTGGCAATGAGACTCTGGCGTGTCCTCCACTACACAGAGACAGCCTTTGTACTTTGTGCAAATCCAAACCCACCCCCTGGTGTGGGAAATTTGTTTTATACCAAGGTCAGTCATGCCTGCTCTTATTTGTGAATGTTAATTTCTTAGGCTGCTTTCTCATGAAGGATATAGTCTTAATCCCCTAGATTTTCCCTTAAAATACAAAATTATTCTTAACCTTTCCTGGTAAGGATTGCAGATAGCTTGGATCTATGAATCCCTCCTTTCTTCCATGGCCTATTTGCTGGATGCTGTCCCAATAGGTATAAAATGCACACTTGGAATACCAGTAGGCTGCCTTGAGTTACAGCAAAGAGCAGGTTGGTGGCATGGGAAACAGCAGTTTTGGCAGGCCAGCCACAGAGCTGCAAGCAGAGGGTCACTGTGCTCTCCTGCCAGCTCTAACACTTTTTGTCTCTCCTCGTGGTTAACACACCATTTCTGCCTTGGGTCCTCTGGATCCCATTCACTGAGAAAGCCCAGAAGAACAGCATGGACCCCAACACCACATCCTAGCAAGAGAAATCCTACCCCGAAGCAGATTGTGACATGGAAGTTGGCTGAGGACTCCAAATAGAGACTGGAAGGTGTTCAGTTTATTGTCATAGACCCTGTAAAATGTCCCTGAGCAGTGTCAATCATTTTGTGTACCCTTGCACAAGGACCTGTCAAGGCTTCACTTTATACTCATGCATGGTTTGTTCTGCAATAATATCTAATCAATTTGCCAGTCGCATTTGAAAAAAAAAAATAATTAAAAAAAAAGACAGGCAGTCCCATGCTTTCAGCCACCACAGGGAATAGAAATTGTCTGAGTGCAGAAAAGAAAGCTGACAAAACACCATTTAGGAAATTAGGAGTTCTGAATATGTTTCTCAAACTGCTTTTAAGCATCTTCAGAAAAGTCAATATAGACTAGACAGACAGGGAAAAAAAAAAGAAAAAAAAAAGGCAAGCATAACCCTGGAGAATATAATAGAAAATAAGTGGTCAAAAAAAACCATCAGGGAAGAAAACAAAAGATGTTTTCATGAAGGACCTCTGCCCACTCAGGGGAACAATGAGGCAGAAGCCATGGACAACATACTGGGACAGGACACAGAACAGGGTAAGAGAGCACACTGAAGTGGAAAGCTTTATGAAAAGAGAAGTTGCCATGACTGGAGAAGCAAAGAAAAGAGTCCATGTCAGTACAACAAAGCTTAAACATGGTTGCTCTGAACAGTACTTGGCCCACACAGAATGTAATGGACTGGAGGTAAAGCAGCCAGTGCAGGTGAACAGTGAAATGGGTCTTAACACAAACTAGGAAGAGCCACTCTCTCAGAGGTGTGCTCCACACAGGAAGAAGAGATAAATAATAAGTATGCTATTGTAAGAGCCATGTGATGCAGATCAGTTACTTCCCAGCAATGCAGAGAAACATGCAGCTTTTTCAAGGCAGGCAATTGGCATGTTCTGTTCCATTCTATAAAGTTTTGCACACCATCAGTGTGAAATTTAGCATACAAGACTACACCAGAGCAGGTAATGAAAAACCAAACATCCTAAGTCCTATGCCCAGTCTGTTTGATCCAATGTACTAAACAGGAAGGCATTCCTATCACTCCCTGCTTTCACAGAATGAAATATTACAATGCACCTGGGTATTTTAGGTTAGACCCTCAGTTGGCAAACTCACTGAAACCTGTAATTTTCAAGTATTCCTCCTTCACTTTACTTCCTTTGGAAGGAGGCAGCTGAATTTCAGTTTGCTCATTTGGCACCTCCACCTAAACTTCATGGTCAGCTTGGCCTAGAGATATGCTTTCTGTTTCTCTTAGCATGCTATATATCCTGTATTACAAACAATTTACTTAATCTGCAGCTGACTCTGAACCTGGTCAGACAATTACATTAAAAATCTTCTAACTTCCCCCGCACATGCACTATGTAATGACTGAATGTTATAAAACAGTAACTGCTTAAAAGTGACAAAGCAAACAAACTGACTCACCCACCCCCTGACTTTCCTATTAATACAATTAACTGTTTGAGTCAAATTTCTTTATCTTTTTCAAAGGCTTGAAGTCATAAGGATTATCACCAAAACACTCCAGAAATGCTTAAGTGTTTATTATTTTTATTCCCTAAACCCAAATCAACTCTTCCACCACAACTCCAACCCAGGCACAGGCATGTCTGCTATCATTCTTGCAGGGCTGAGGCTACAGCATGCCTTTGCATCATAGCAAGCACATTATCACTTACAGTTATCAGCCAAGAGCGACACACGAAGGCACAGCGGCTTTAAAGCATCAACTGAGTATCAACAAAGGAAAACTCCACTATTATTATTTGCATAAGTAGCTTACAGTAGCTTCTGTGAAACTAATGACTACTTTTTGTCTCTTCAACCAGTTAATTTTGGACAGAGCTGGACTAGCTTTTTTTTTTTTTTTTTCTTAGTTTGGTGGTTCATCACCCCAGTTAGAAACAAAAATGAGCCAGAGAAATGGGATAGATGAATCTTTACAGAAAGCTTCCAAGTGGGTTTGTACATGCATTGTGAATGCTGCAGGCCCTAAGAATAATGAAGGGGGGGAAATAAATAGAGTATTTCACCATGAGAAACAGCAATGCATGATCAAGCAATTAGCTAAGTAATAAGTTCCCGTTTCTCACTTTGGGAAATTTCCATGAATATTGGTAATATAATTATGATAAAGGTTGAAGACACTACAGTACTCAACCACTAACAGTCCGCAAACAATTTGTCTGCTCATGACAGACAGGAGAGGGTCTAATTACAGGGAACATTTCAAGGAAAGATTGAATGTTTGCCAGACAACTCTCCATTGATTGCTTTTAAAGCATAGTACTGAACTGCTGAAGGGAAAATACAGAATCTTGGCTCCAGGTAATTAAGTTTCACACTGTTGTCTCCTTAAACCCTAATGAAGCTCCCTTGAAGTCTTTATTACCAAAGGGTATTTGTTAATAAAAAGCAGAGCGCCAGACAAAGGTCCTATTTCCCTCTCTTTCTCTATAAATTTCTGACAATTATACATTTCTCAGGAGTCAGTAATGTCTTTGAAGTGAGTAATGATGGTCTGAAAAATGAAAAGGGTGAGTGATACATAACAATAAAGGGCAATATTTCCAGAAATATAGAAAAAGCTGGGACCTGAAGAGAGTCTTAAAAGAGAGAATGGGGATGTTTGACAGAGAAAAGAACAGAAGGATAAGGAAGGCAGACCTATATCAATATTGGATGAAATGGCATCACCCTGAAGTTAAACTGATGAGGATAAAAAGCAAAACTTTAGGAAATTCAGCAACACGGTAGCTTAATCTAGATTTCATATGGTAAGGAATCAGGTTGCTTACTGACACTGGTGGCAGTGCTTCCTTCCAGGAAGCATCTGTTCAGATATTTAAAGTGCTCAGTGTATCTGGCAGGGCTCTCCACAACAAAGATTTCCATCCAAGGACAGTGAATCCCCTTGCTCCAACCACAAATAAATACTGTTGAGCCAGCTGAGGTATATTGGCTACCTCAGGGAATGCCATCCCTTCTGTTGGCTTTGCTGAAGATAAAGTCTTTGGTTTGCACAGGCTGGGTGGTGATATTTCAATGTGTCCTAGTGCTATCCAACAAAGCACCAAAGTGCTTTAATACAAGCTCCCTGTGAAGTCACTGAAAAGCATATTTTGGATTACTCTTAATTCCCAAAACAAACATACAAGCATTTGCATAAATATTGTCCGCAATATTACAGTTGGAGATTTTGTTGACTCAGTACCTGAGTGCTGGAGGAAAGTCAAGATGTGCAGTCTGTTTCCTCTTCTGTTGTCCAGTTGCCTGAATCCAAGCCAGGAGCCGCTAGGAGAAAGGAATAAATGTTATTTGTGATCTCATTTTCATCCATTTTGTATGTCAGTATGTGCATTCACTGTATTAATCCACATCCTTCCCTGTGTTGAAAACCTACATTAAAAACAGGAGCTAATCTCTATCCCTTCCTTATGCACTGGCAAAAGAATTTGGCATAGGAAGTGCCTCAGCACCATTTGTTAGATGGTCTGTGCCTACATAAGGGGTTTTCCTGGAGTTTACAAGTTTGCACAGTGCATTTTGGAGGAGCAGTTATCACACTATCATGAGATCAGATGAACTGCAAATAGCACACACAAGAGCACATCCTAGCCATTTCTAAAAGGATTTAGACAACAATAGCCACTAGTCACCATTTGCAATTATTGAAATGATCTTTTTGGAACGCCAAGCATTTGAAGAGGTGACAATGCTTCCAAGTCCAAGAAAAATTTCCATTTCCCAAAACAGAAAGTGTTGCTGATAAAGTATTTTTATATATATATATGCATATATACTTATATAACATACAGAAACCCCTGCACTTTTGACGATCTAAAAACCATTCTTACTCAAACGATTTATTCAGGTTTTGGAAGCACATCTGAATTTTACAGAGCTACATGTTACACATTTCCTGAAGTTCCACATGCTATTTAGATATAGAAAAGAATGCTATTAGTGATTTTCTTTGTAAAGCTTGTGGCCATGGTTTCTATATCTTACCGCACTCGTTAAGACTCTCTAAAGCTAGGATTTATCTTTCTAATTTCAGGATTACTTTTATTTAGTTGAGGCTGTAACTGTCATTAATCAGTAGCTGCAAGAGATGTTCATTTACAAGAAAGGGTATTTTGGAGCAGGTAGAGACTAGTATAATCTCTTGCTTTTAAAAGTACCTATTAAAAATACAGTCAGAATATTGCATTAAACAGCTTAGATGCTAAAACTGCACGAGAGGCATCTTACCTGAACTGTGATAACAGAAGTGCAAGTAAATCTAAAAAATTAACAATGGCATACACATTAAAAACATTTCTCCAAAAGTATCAAACATGAGCAAACACCCTATCAATGCAGGCAAGGAGCTTGCACTTAGATTGTGCAGTTCAGGTGTATTTGTAACAGCTCATATAAATTATGGATTATCCCAGAACTAGCCTTTGCATCCAAACCCGTTATTACTTACACCACTTCATTTGGCAGAGGAAATTGAGTTCTGTTTAGAACTGCCTAACCACCAGTGATAAGCCAAAGTACCCATTCCAGATCTTTGACATTACAGACAGGGGAGAAGAAACTGATCTTCTGATTGTAGCCTAAGGAACAAAATGTTCTGTAGTTCCCTGCTAGGATGAACAGGAATCCGTCACCAATCCAGGAGCAAACAAGTAATTTTGGATCAGCTGGAAACTACATTTTTCAAAGGTTTCACCTGGAGAAAAATACTTTTAGTTTTACGTTTTTATTCACTTATGACCAGCTCCAAGATAATGCTACAGAGTAATTTCATAATAATGCTGATCACCTGTGCCACAGGGCATCACAACTGCTCCTACATTCAATTGGTCTCTTTGTCCTCAGTCTCTTACAACGAAGACACAAGCCAGTGCTACTGACAACTAATGAAAAATCCTCTCTAGCAGCAGAGGCCTTTGCATTCCTGCACTTACAAGTCCCAAGTCTTAATACCCTTCCTCACATTGCGGTCTAAATGCAGGCTGTTATAACCTTAGGGGATTCAGGTGTGAAAATGAACTAGCTTCACATGCATTCTGGTAGGGCACATCAGCAAGATTATACAAGCTGATAGGAGACACGTTACCCTCATAATCACACTTCCCAGTGGATGCATCTATGCCAAAACTCATTGCAGCAGGGACAGTGACAAGCAAATGCTCAGTCCTAGGAGGAGAGTGGAAAAAGCTGTTTTGTCATGCTGTTGGTAGATGGTTTGTGCATTTCCTCAGGAGTGTGCTTTCATGGCTTGTGTATATTTTAAGCCCAGGAGTGATAGGACTGGCTTTCAATTTTCCATTCCATTCTCTTCCATTAAGGTCTAATGCCCATATCCTCACTGGAGCAACTGAGTGCTTGCCAGTAGTTTGTGAAGTGACATGACTGACATCTGTCCTGTGGTCATGCCCTCGTCCATGAGGTCATACACTCCTCAGGTGTAGCAGCGTGTGAAGCATAGTTTTGGGGGGTTTTTCCCTTACTTTTATTTTTAATTAGACATAAGCACATATGTTGTGTTAGGAAAAACAAGTTAAAACAAGTTTTAAAACAAGTTTTAAAGCAAGTTTTCACTCAGCACAGAAGTTGCTTTGGTTTGTACTGGTCCTTGTGGGAGTTCAGTCCACAGTCTTAAACCATGTCCAAGAAAGTCTTTATGGTGCTTCATATCATGCTGGAGTGACTGGTGACAGGAGCCACCTGCAGTTCTCTGATCAAACTCTTTCTTTTCTTGTAGTAAAGGGATGTATTGCCTCTGGTGTTATGTTACCATAGGAAAATATTGAGGGGAAACAGGCAAGAGAGAACTGGAATGAGGAATTTTTATTATCTTCCTGCTAACTTCAGCATTTAGCTATGCTCAACAAATACAAACTAGAAAAACTCTCCAGAATAGATCTTTATTTTTTAAGACATTGGTGCAGAACTTGATCCTAACACACTTCATTCCAAACAAGGACAAAATCCAACCTTTTCCTAAGGGTTTATTATCAACACAAAAAACACAGTGAGATTTTAAAACAAAGGCAAGTGAAGCTGACCCATTTTTGGATGTTAAAATAAAGCACCAGCACCCTCTATCAGGATATTTCAAACACTGGCAACTGAACAGTGATTTATCCTGAACAGAAAATATGCCTTCAGTAGATATTTAGTATGTACCACAATCTTCGTAAGTCTGCTTTAATTAAAAGTTCTATTTCTGTTTTAAAATTGACATGAACTACTACCATCCAGAGCTCTGCTTAGCACAGATATTTTTCAGAGCTGTAGAGCAAATTGTTATGCAGTATCACTCAGATAAAGGCCTGCAATAAGGGAAGTGATAATGAAGACAGCAGCTGTTACTAAATTACAAAAACAAGACAGATTTGTTGGCAAACACTAACAATCTGGGAAACTTTTTTGCAAGTTCAACACTTCTGAATACACTCCCTTTTTGGGCTCCCTCCATGGAGTGTGGGGACACCACAAAAACTGCTTCACAGGAGGATTGTGACCTTTGTAACATTTGCTGCTCCTCACACAGGGAAGGTAATTATACTCATCTTGACCCCTTGACCCCTGTAGTTCTTTCCCTTTTTCATGGAAAGAACTACAGCATACAGAAGCGGTTCAGAATGGATACCTGGATGTTCAACACCCACCCTTTCCTGGTAGGCTCCACAGAATCAACAGCAGGACATGTTTTCCTATCATCCTCACCAAAACCCTCAGCCACTAGAGAAACAAATCTTCTTCAGTACAGTGTTTCACCATTCCTTCTGTCTAAATAATTGAATATCAGCTTCCACTCACCACATAATTATGCCAGGTGTCAAGAGGAAATCTCAAGGATGAAGATTTCATAGCCATTTTTCCAGCTTGTGGCAACTAGGCTAATGCCACTGGCTTTTTTAGAGCATCAGCAATCTAAAGAACAGGACAGACTGATGAGTTTTCCAGCACCCTATGGCTATGCATACCTTATCCTGCACAATGGCACTACATAGCCAAGGAGTTCCCACCTGAAAATTATCAGCTCATGTTTTTCACAATGCACTAAATGAAAGGCATAATGTAGCACAACTATTCATCCATGAGGATTACCAATCCCTTCAGGCTTCTATGTGCATACAGGTGTAGCACATAGATTTTAAAAACCATTTTATTTGCTTCTTCTTCCCCCCTCAGGTATCCCCAGTAGGCAGCCAAGTATATCCTTTTCTCCTCAGAGGATCCTCAAGGGCAGCATATTTTTCTTTTACTTTTATCATCATTAAATTTCTCAAAACTCTGATAGGTGTCATTGAAGTTCAAGAAACCTTGATGAAAAAAATTGCAGTTGCATCTTCAGTAAAGCATTGGAGGCAAAATTACCAGGGCTACCTAAAGGGAGAGTGCTGCAGTGTGCTTTGAGTAAAGAGGCCAAAAAATGCACACCCCAAAAGATTTTACTACTGTTGTATCTAGTCTTAGTTGAGACTCAGTGAAAAAAAAAACACAAAGGAGTTATGGAGAACTTTGTCAAGTGTGTTTTCAAATATGCAGATTAATTTAGGATGCAAATGCCGTGAAAATGCATTCTGCACTGAAGCATGCAAACTGGGGTTTTGTCCTACACTTAAGCAAAGCCATACTTCCTTGAAATTTCCAGCCTACAAGAGAGGAAAAGTTTTGCATGTCTGCACAGAAGAACAAGGTTTTAATTAGGAAAAGTAGTCGGTCACTTTGGAGAAAAATTAACAATGAATTTTGGAAGAAAAACTTTAATCTATTTTCAGGTCTAAAGATGTTTCATAGGGGAGGCTGCCCTAACAGCTGTCATAATTGCCTATGAGTGTTCTTTGCCTTTTTGCAGTATTTTAGAAAGCTTTGAAATGCAAAATAGCACTTCATGGAAAGAATTTACCTTGCCTCAGTTTCTTTGTAGTAACTTCCTAAATTGATGTTACCACCCCATTGCCTCCTGTCAAAGGGAGCTTAGCCCTCTCTCATCAAGGGAACTCAAATCTTCCATGGCACACTAAGCAATACAAACATAGCTTCTGCAAGGCATGGTAACACTTATCTCTCAAAATCTCTAGCCTCTGTGACTGTTTTCCAAAGCAACTCAGGTCTTCTAATAATAATGTATACCCTGAACCTCAAAAGAAAAGTTCATGGTGCTGTAGTAACTGCACCACTTTGAGGGACAGCCATCTATCTTGGAACAACAGGTTTATTGGTAAGACTTCATGTATTCTTCTGCATAAAATCAGAGAAAAAAGAAAAGGAAAAGAGTAAACCAGGACAGGTCACAGACTGAACTAACAACCTCAACTATCAGCTTCTTCATCGAATAAAAAGATATGTTCACTACTGGTTTCTTCACAGAGATTGCAAAGAGCAGATACTGAAATGTAGAAAAGAGACTTTGCACATTACAGTGCACAACATAGCTATCTGCCTCTATCATAACCAAAAAGGGGCTGTTGCTGAGGAATTTGTTCTGTTCTATGTTGGATGTTATATCAAGTGACACTTCTTCAACAAGAAAGTAGTTTTTCATTAAAAAAAACTTTAGAAACAATCATTTTGTAATGAAAAAGAGAGAAGTGCAGAGCAGGTAAGGACAGATAATATGATTAAATACAGCAAGTGTAAAAAACATAGAAGATGAAATAAAGAAACTTTCTCACCTCTTCTCTGGGTGGTAATAGGACTAAATTGATCAGAGAAATATAAAACCAATCATACTCAATAAAAAGATGATTATTGAGGAAATTATCTCTGCCTATGGTAAAACTTACATAAGACACACACTCGTTTTCTTTCTTGTCAACTTCATTTAGCAGTTGGTTCCTTTACAAAATGAAGTCAGACAAGTCAAAATCTGTATTGCATACACTGCAAGCTTCTCCATCAGATCTGTTTTAATCAATACAGAGCCCACACACTCTGGACACAAGCAGCTTTGATGGAAGGATTGTTTTCTGCTGAGGATATAACACCAACTTGCCCAGCCATGAAATTTCCTGATGTTGGGAAGGTAAGATTTTTACTGACAGCTGCAAAGAACCACTGTCTGCCATCACAAACATTCATTCAGTCCAAACAAATTTGAGAAGACCTGTGCAGTCCCATCAGAAGAATTGTGAAGAAGGATAGGATCTGATCCTTCAAGCATGGACAACATAGAGAGATCAGATTAAGTAAATGCATGTTTTTCTAAATGCCTTACCCAAATAAAGCACAAAGAAGTTAAGCAGCTGGAGCAACTGTCTGAAGAGTAAAGATGAAAAATTCTGGTCCTAGTACCTCTAAAGACACTGTGTAAGTTGAGATTTGCTCCATGAACATTTAGAATTCAGTTTCCCCAAAAGCAACATGAATTGTGATGAGATATTCAGTACTGTCTTCGCATGGGACATAAACACATTTGGATATCAGGGCCTCCAAAACTGTAATCTGATCTGACCCTTGTGATCATGTGACTCTCAGTTAATTGCAGTGGAACTTTTGACTAGGATCTTCCCAAATAAATTCTAGAGCTGCAATGAATACATATAAAATTAGTGAAAGCTTGCTGAGTGCTTAGAGTTTCTGGGATGGCAAGTGCCATATAAATATAAATACAAACGATTACTGCTACATAATAACTATCCTGAGAGAACAGAATGACATTCCTGGAGCTGTTCTGGGAGCTCAGGTGAATAATAGACTTTTCATAATTTACCATAAGATATTTATTTATCTTTGAAGAACAGCAACAAGAAAAAGCAATGCTGGGGAGGGGGGCAAAGGAAATAAAAGTACACTGTATTTTTCTGTGAACTGGAGAAAACTGTTAGAAACCAAACTAGCCCCAACCAAATCAGCCAGCAACTGGAGGTGGCAACTGAACAGCAGGATTTGATGGAGTAACCAGTGCTGGTAATAGGGTAGTAGGCAGAAATTTAGGATAGTTACACAAATGTTCTTCAGAAAGGTATAGCTGCATCTATGGCAGGAATAAGTAGCTTTCACTCAGTCCTTCTACGGACTGCAAGGTGGTTTGTGGCTCCTCAGAGTGGTAACCCCAGCAAATCACTGCAGGGCATCTGACTGACAGCAACTTGCCTTTGAGGAAGGCGCAATCTCCTGCCTCTGAGCTTCCCCTGAGCTGGAACACCCTGGCACAGATCTAAGCAAGAGCTTGTGCTTTTTAAGTCTGCTTCTCCTCACCTTCAGCTTCCAGTTCCAACCCCAAAATCCTTCACCTCCCCAGGCACAGTCCCCCACCCAAGGCAGCAACATGACTGTGCCTGAGAGGCAGAGAGCCCATCTCTCATGAAGGTATCTGGTTTGTGAGAGAAAACTGGTTTTGTCTAGCACTTACTAGAATTAAACTTCACAAACCCTAGTCTTGGCAGATCTCTGACCAGTTAACAAGTTGCTTTGCCATTTTTGTGAGAAGCAGTTTCCTGCAGTGTGGGAATCCATAAAATCAGAGGATTTTGGAAAAGCTGCAAAAGGCAGGCCTCAGAGACAGCAGAACTGAGATCAGAGCTAAGCAGTAGCCATAAGATAGGTCCTCAGAAAAAAATATTTAAGAAGTAGAAAAGCAAGGACAAGTAGAACAATGGTCTCTGTATTAACACTTGTCTAGAATAACTCCCTAAGCTACAGAAAATTATATCTAGTGAGATATTAGGAAGTCCTAAGCTTAATAATGGAGCTGTGTGCATTGTGTTTTAAGGCTTACAAGCAGGTATTGTACTCTAAATAAGCAGGTATTGTTTTAACCACAGGTACGTGTCCTTATAGAACTGCTGTCAATATGCTTTTGCTTTGTGTGATTGGTCAAAAAACTTCGAAAATAAGTTGTAACATTAAGTTCTTGGTCTGCTGCCTGGGATGTGAGCTGATGAGATCTTCACATTGTCACAACCATGGATTGAGACTGATGCTGGAAAATAAAACAGCTCAAGGCATGTTCCTAGCAGTCCCGTCCCATTTGTGATTTGTACATAGCCCCTGGCTGGTGATGCTGCTGTAGCTCAAAGTAAAGCTTTCCTCCCAAAACACTTTTCCCCCTCACTGCAAGCACTGAAATCAGCTGTGCCAACTACCCATCTATGTGGTCACAGAGCCCTTGTCTTTCTGGGTGAGTGTTTTGATAGGCAGGGATCTATTTACTCACCTCAAAGATCTCCTAGAGGTCTGTAAGAGCCCTGCTCCAGAGACAGCAGGTGAAAGACTCATTTCTCACTCTTGAATGGTCTTTGTGATTAACCAGTTTAGGTGTTCAGCCAGAGAAAAGTGATTTCTCAGGCGTTTCTAGCTGAAACAGAGCCATGGAGATGCTGCCAGGGCCCCACGTGGGCAGCACTGCTGCCCCACTGCCATTAGCATTTTCCATTGCCTGTGTGCAGCTTCTCTGGAGTTTGTTGTCTGTGCACGTGTCAAAGTCCTGCTCCAACTCCCCAAACACACACACAAATGCAACTCCCAGCATCAACCAATTTGGAAATAAGTCTTGATCCTCTACATCATGACAGTGACCAGGCCTGTCTCTATAAGCTGTGGGCTGAATTTTGCCCCGTGAGCTGCCAGCACAGCTGCCACCCTCTGGGACAAGGCACACGGCCAGGCTGCAGAGGCAGCGGAGCAGGGGGCCGAGTGCTTCCAGCTGCAGGAACGCTACAGCCACACCCCCAGAGGACACTTGCTGCACACCAGCTCTGCCTTCAGAAAACCCTGAAAAACCTCCTTCTGTCAAACAGCTTTCCCAGTGTAACAAGGATGACATTCATCCTCTGGTATCCCAGTGGTATTAACCACAGGGCAAAACACTGAAGTAAATGAATGCCCAGAAAAGTAAACTGATCTCCCAAAGTACTGTACAAGACGCCCAAACGCTGCTGTAGCCCAAGACCAGGATTTTAAACCTTTAGAATGTCCAGAGGGATTATGAAGACCAGTTGGTGTTTTATACTGGATGCTGAACTCAATATAAAATTTATTCATATGCTGCAGTAACAAGTTTGACAGATGCTGAAAGACACTGCTTCAAATATTCTGGTCTGAGACAGCAAGCAGCTGTGCTACCAGGTAGCAGAGTTTATTCTCACTATGTGAAAAGTGTGCACAAAACTGCTCTGAAAATCAGAGGGGTTACTTTTTCCTCCTCTAGTACCCAACAGTGCCAGTGTAAGGTTAAATCCTGAGGCTTTTCACTGGAGGTTCATCCTGTGAGAGTGCCTGACAATCGTAAGGGAATGCTGGCTCCTGTGGTCATGGGCATAATAGAGTGATGGGATTCTTGCTTTAGGAAAAGGGGCAGGAAGTTGTCATTCCTCTCCAAGCTCCTTTTAAGACACCATTTTCCATCTGGGATAATTTTCATCAGCTTGTCTTTTCCCTCCATTTCCCCATTAGAAAGAACCGGGAACAAACAAGAAATTTGTTTAATCGTCTTCTGTGAGATCAGCTGAATTCTAATGCTGTTTGATTACAGCTAGTCACAAAAATGTCAAGTGCATTTCCATTTAGAGTGCTTGCTTAAACAGCCGTGCAAATGGGGACCACCCGAAAATCAGCATACATCATGAGAGATTTGAGCTCCCTTATGGTGTATACTTGTTTCAATCCACTCTCCTGCTCTTTAAAATTATGCATTTTCACAGCACATCATTTCCTTAAATGAGGATGATACATCATTGCTGCAGATTGACTCATGAGGCCCATTAATAAAGGCCAGGGTTTTCCAGCAGCTTTTCTCATTGGGAAGGTGTTATCTTACCATCTAAATTTGTAATGAATATGATGCTCTTAGCCTATGCCCAGCCCACAGTTCCAGCTCCCCTTTTCAGTTTGGTTGAAGGTTTTCATTGCACAGGCACCAGTATCGTGTTAGAGAATAAATAATGTATTGTTCCTTTCCCTAAGTAAGTAGCTATTCATTTCAAATGCACCAAAAATGCTTCAAGTGAAATGGTTACCCTTGTCACATGGGATTCACCTCTTATAAAACAGCTCTGCCTGGAGCTGCCCAAAACATTACCCTATTATACAATTTCTAGTATTATGCTGCTGCGTGATGCACTATCAGTACAAGACAAGAAATACTGATATCCAGAAAGCCTCTGATTTTATGTTTGTAGTTTTCCCACATTCTTTTCCTTTCCAAAATAAGTAAGGCTGATCAGAAAATTAGATGGGAGACTACAATAATATATGCACAAAAGACCCCTAAAATCTCTGTTTGATCAAATACTGACTTGATAATAAAAAAATGCTTTAGATTATAATTTTTTCCATTTCAAAAATCAGTTTTACGATGTTATGTTTAAAAATCTAGGGATTGTAGCATTTTTTAGACAAACAAAATATTTTGGGTGCAGCCCGGAAGAATAATGTGTTAGAGATCAATTATCTGATTGGGACTGAGAACTTCAGAAGTCTCTCTGGGGATCAAAAAATCATACAGACATTCTCTGACTACTGGACACCTGATCCCCTGATTCTTTAAATTGAAGTATTGAATGTTAAGCATACACACTTGAACTGATCAGGCTCCCACAACAAAAGATTTTGCAATGGACAAAAAATTATTAGCCTTCATCAACTCCTTCAACTTGTGGTCTTCTTTTCTTTTTTAGTTTGTGCCTGTGTATTAATTTATATTATAAGTTATCTGTGCTTCAGAGCCTAGAAAAGCTTTCTACACTAAGCTTCACTAAATTTTGGGGATGCAGAGTCGCACAACAATCTGTATTGTACTCTCAGTCAGCTGAAAACTGTTGTAGGAATGGTATTTCACATGATGGTACTTCCTCTTCTGGTCAAAATTAGGAAGTGCATGGATATTTTCCCCATCCTTTCAAGTTTAACTTTTAAATCCTCAAACAATTCAATGGGCTTGAGCTGTGTTTGCTCCCCACAGGCTCTTGAGCATGCAAACTGATTTTTGTTAGTACAGGAAGTATGTATCAGGTATTGGACCTACACAGCATACCTTTTCTCTTATGGAATAGGGCCACCAAGGAATTCATTGCCCAAATATAAAACTGGAGAGATATTTGGAAACATCACTTCCCTATTCTTTTGATTCAGTAGAGAGGGATGCATCTCAAACCTAATCTGTACAGGCTTAGACTGATGCATTTTTAGCAGTTTTAGCTGGTTTAAATACAGCTTCTCTGTCACTCAGAGGTAGTAAATAGGGACTGTGTAGAGCTGTTGTTTTAGCAGCACAATTTGTTGTTAGTTTGTTTCTTAAAGAAAACTCTAAAAGAACAAGAGAATAATAGTCAATTATACTACAAGACTCCTTACAGAAGTAACAAAGCAATAGGTTCTCTTTCATACATTGGTTCCACAGAATTAATTAAAACAGATAATTCAGAGTCAGATTGCCAAGATATTTTGAAAAAGCCCAAAATTTTAAGATTTCCCAAGTTAATTGGACACATTCTAGGTCTAGATAAGATTCTCCAGCCTTACTCTCACAATTCCCTGTACTCTGCTAAAGTTTCAGATCTAGGCTTGTCTGATGAAGTTCAAATTAATAGCAGACACGAGAGGTTTGGCCAGCTCTGCAAAAGGCCAGTGTAATAACTGGAAGGTGCTAGGTCAGTCAGTCCTGCTATCCATGTTACTGTGCACACCTGCAGGCTACATTGGACCCAGGAGAGGAGTAACCACATAATTAGGTAGACTGACATTTTACAGCAGGTTGAAGTAATTAGGGGACTGGCAAAACAGGAGAAAGACTTTCTAAAGCTTATGCTGTTGCACATATTGCCTAGGGTTTAAAATTAATAGTGTAAAGGAGAAAACTTGATACCCTTTGATGCAGGCACGATTCCCAGATACAGACAGGCTCAATAAGTAACATTTCAATCTAGCTCTGAGATATTTTAAAGGTGTAAGGGGCAGAGCTGGTGTCCTGGTTTGAACTTGCGTACAAACAAGATTCAAAAATGTTCACAACCAACCAAAAAAGACTGAATATATAGTATAATGTATATATGCATTATGGCATTTCCCAGTATGTCACCCAAGCTGCAAGACTTACCTGGCAACAGCCACATGTTGCTTCAAAAGTCATTCCGTATGCTTTGTTCATGCAGAAAAAGGAAAACATGACCAAAAGCCAATTTTGTCTTCTATCATTATGCCTCCTAGCTTTTCTCCATAATGTTTTATAACCATGCATCAACCACAAGTGGTGAGCATATTTCCCATCTGCTGGGGCTAAATGTGCTGTGATCAGTACCAGCAAGAAGAGACAGAGAGACACTGAGACTGTGCCCAACTAGATTAAAATCTGGAAAGCTGTTTTATCCAAGGGATGTATTGATTGTGAGGATATCAGCAACATTTCATGCTGCAGTTCCACAGTCATGAGCTGAACCACAACACATTGGCTCCAAACCTGAATCTTGTCTCTTTAATCAAATATCCAGTAGTTAAAAAAAAAAAAGAAAATGCAATAAAATGGAGTAAAACAGACTCTAGAAAAGATGATTGTTTGCTAAGTACTGCCATCCATAGGAATGGTGCTTGCTAAACAGCATCCCACATATCTTCACAAAAAAACCCTCTTGTGGAATTGGGATAAAATGCAACTGCCCAAAAATACAGTGTATTGTGATAAAGCCTTTCTCTTTGTTAGGAAGTACAAATAACATCTCTTCTGGTTAAATTACTGTCAAGAATTGATCAAACTCAGCATGGATGGAGACATGTGGAGTTTTTGTTCTCTTAGAGGCTTTCTTTACTTCATTTTCCTTTAAACTCCTTCAGGATAAGCTACTATCCTGTGCTCATAACCAAACTGAGTCAGACAGTATCACAGACTTTTCAAATGGGCAGCTCATTTCAGTAACTTATCTGTGCTTTTGGCTGTGGAAAGAGCCCGAAATCCCACCTTCATACCAAGGACACCTGCGTGGAAGGAGAAAGCAAGAGCAAGACCCCCTGTCAGGTGATTGGTTACCCTCGATTTGTAATGCAAAGATCTGTAATAAGAGCCATCTGTCTTGCACAATGCCTGCCCACACTGAACACTTTTACCAGGGCCCCCAAACCACAACCGACTGAGATTTATCCCGAGGCAGTTTGTAGATGAAAAGAAAAGAGTTGGACTAAAGAGGCACTTCCCAGGGATGCCTGCTGAATGGTTTTAGGAAGACAGCCAAGGCGCTGAAACCATTACTCACCAAAAAGTCAACCCAGCTGAAAAATTTTTAAAAGAACCAAAGCTTACTGGCCAAGATATGTCCATTCCTCTTCTAAATCAGTCATCCATTCATTACACTCACACCACCATAATCTGCTGTAACAGGAGGAGTCCTTCCGTGGCAGTGTGCATTAAGCAATCATGCTTTTGATGTATGCATCTGTCACAGCAAAGTTTCACCATTCCTGAGATTCCACACTTAACAATAATTTTTTAACAATAATTTCAAGGAATAAGAACAGTGCCTTGCTTTCTTATAATACCTTTTTAAAGTATCCTTACATGAAGGGGTCATTCATAAGTCTGGTCAGTGCTATACGTTTTACTCTAAAGAAAATACTGAGTCTTAAAATGGTTTAGATTGGATCAGATAAACAACGTAGATTTTTCACTTCAGCTGAATGATCCAAATTTACAGTACCCCAGGATTCCACCCATTAATTCTGTAAAGTTCATAAGTTCCTGTTAGATAATCAGAAGTATCACACAGATTTGATAGCAAACAAAAGAAAAAGAAGGTGTGTTGTAGCAAGATGGGGGTCAGCCTCTTTTCCCAGGTAATTAACGACACAACAAACGGACATAATCTAAAGCTGCACCAGGAGGAAGTCCAGGTTAAACATCAGAAAGAATTTTTTTCACTGAAAGGCTTAAGCACTGCTGTAGTTAAAGGCCAAGGGAGGTGGTGGATTTACCATCGCTGGAAGTGTTGAACAAAGAGTTGGACGTGGCACTTAGTGCCATGCTTTAGTTGGCTTGGTGGTGTTCACTCAGAGGTTGGACTTGATGACCTTGGAGGCTTTGTCCAGCCTTGATGATTATATGTTTCTGTTATTCTGTGATTAATGCCGACCCGGGCAATGCCAGGTTACCGTTTGGTTGTAAATGAAGGAAGTTTACACACTCACATGGGCCATGATGTTTAAATCACAAGTTGTAGTGCACTGCATCTCGCCATCCACAACACGTGATGTTGGACTGAGGCAGTATTTCTAGGCAGCTCCTTGGCAGCAATGTTTATGTACCAGCCTTCTGTGGTCAGCAGGAGCTTGGATTAAACTTCAGGACCCTCCTCACACTACCACTGGAATTGTATTTGTGTACTCATACTGCAAGGATTGTCTGCCTCTCATCTCTACGTGCTTGCGTGTGTGTACCAACCTCCTGAGCCACTTGTGAGCAAAGTGCACTTAGAGGCAGCACAGGCTGGAGCCTGGCAAGTAAGAATGCAGCTGCACATTTTTCCTGAAGTGGAAAACTTTTTTCCTGTTGTTTCCAGAGCAGTGAGTATGCCTCCAAAAGCAGTGAAGGAGCTATAGCTTTCTGCAGCTGGTGCTGTTGCTAGTTATCATCTGTAATAACAAAGATGTCAAGGTTTAAGCTTGTGCTGTGACAGCACAAATGACTGGCAGCAGGGAGTCATGAACAAAGAGAGAGGAAATGCCAAGAGAGGGCAAATTTCAGGGAGGTGGTGATAATGGCAGTGATCACTTTGATAAAGATAAGGAAGATAATGATAAAGAAGATAATGACTGTCTGTGCACCACTGTGTCTTAAGAGGCCAGAAGACTGCCATGCTCTCGTGCCTACAGATTCCTGGCAAGGAGGCAAACCTATGCTTGGGGTTGGCTGGGGGTGGCTGGTCCATCCTCTGGTGCTAAGGGACAAGAAACCATGGTAGAGTAAAAAGAAAGGATCCAGGGATGATTAGAGCAGAAGATCAGTGAAATGGTGGCCATCCATGGCAGTCCTTCTGTAGGACAGTGTGTTCCTGATTCAGATCACACACTGTCAGTAAGAGCATTTGTTCAGAGTAGCCAAGTGAAGCCATGCCAAGGGTGCCCTGCTGCCATTCCTGCAAGAGACACACTCAAAGCACAGGCATGAAGAACAATCTGTGCAAATCTGGCCAGGAGACCTCCCAAGCTGGTAAATGACAGAGGATTGCTATTTTTATCTGAGAGATGCAGTTCATTATTTCAGCCCCTAATGCTAAAGCTGAAACTCAGCAGTTGAGGATATCTTGAGGCTGAAGTTGAGGGAAAAAAGCAACAAGGTAATGATAATTGTCTGGATGTACTTTATGACATGAATTCAGTTTGAGATAAAAATTGTTCAACATTTCAAAAGACGACACGATCATGTCTGTGCCCAACGTATGGTTTCCTCTTTGGCAGTTTGTCCAGAAGAAGCCACTCAACCAAATCACAAATAATCTGAGCCCCCACAGAAGACTTCCTTATATGACTGCCCAGTTATTTTCTGCATTATGGGCATCTTCTTCAGCATTGGTTGCAATGTGGGATTCGCTCAATCTTTGCTGTTCAGGTACTCAGTATCCAGGGCCCAGTTCTGTTAAGATCCACTGCCTAATCCACATTTACTGCAAGAAGTTGTAGACCTGTTGTTACTGCATTAACATGTAGTTAAGATGTCTAGGCAAGTGTTGGTGGCCTAAGAGTAACTAAAGAGAAAGCTACCATGTGGAAAAATATAAAACCCTGTGGAAAAAGAAAACAAGTCAGAAGGCAGAAACCTAACACATAGGAGGATGAGCCAGTACATTTCCCATGCTGTCATTATACTAATCTGAGCTGTGGATCAGAATCTATTATGCTTACTTGCTGTGGGAATTCATATGGAAAAAAAAATGTCACCTTCATTCCATGTTTTTCAACTCAGTTGCCTGTTATGTAGGGGTAAAGAATTCCCAACCTCTACTATACTTTGGGAAGTTTGTAAATACTAATACAGATTTATCCCTTTATGACACCTAGGTATCCCTAAGAACTGAAACAAAATTGACACACAGGGACCTGGGGGAAAAACATTATAACTCATTGCAAATTCTTGCAATTGCCAGAAAAGAGCAGATCACTCACATTTGGCTTCAGGGCATTCTGTGATTTTCACAAAATATTATTGCACCACTTTTTATCAAATTTATTTGTTGGTGATACCATAAACTCAAGCAAATATAAATATAGCATGACCTTTTACTTTCAGGGCATAAATGACAGTGATTAAGTTTTGCCATAGTCTGCCTTTAAGTCACAGATAATTATATCATATATTTGTATGAAAACTAGTCCATAAATGTTTAAATATAACACTTTAACCAAGTTTCAGGAATGAACAATTGGATAGACATGCAATGATATATAATATGGGAGCATAAAACTTGAAGCCTTCCACTTACCTAGTAAAATTTTTCATTTTTATATTTATGTTCTCATATATAATTTTATGATACATATGATTCACTTTGGTACTAAGTTTTTTTTTCTTTTAAAGTATACCTATATACAGAGGACATCAATATCCACAAGTATGGCAAGTCTTGACGTGTAGATACAAACGACACAGATTTTCTTCCACACTTTATACAAAAGCAAAGGGAGCAGTTTAGGGCACAGGACCTCAAGTTCTGGGACCTCACAGAGGTTACAATCCTGCAGGCCCAATGGTCTTCATTCAGTAGTAGCCTTAGAGTCTCAGTTAGGCTGGAGGACTTCTCTACCAGCCCAGCTAAGACTGTAATCACTTGAGCATGACTGAATTCTATTTCACAGAAGGCATTTGGGCAAGATTCATCTCAGCCCAATTTTGACACTTAGAGAGGCACATCTGAGGCATGATTTGTCTCATTCAAGGATAATCTGTCCAGTGACTCCCTGGCTGGAAGTGCCTGTTTCTGCCCATTGACCACAAAGGCAATTAACTAAAGGGAGGATGTTTGTTATTTAGACATATAAAGGTATTTGAAACATATTGCATCTTAAGCCTTCACCTAAAAACCAAGGACAGAGAATGCCTTGTTTATGCAGTCAGTATCTCACCCTTTTCATAGACTGTGCCACTCTCACTGCAAGAGAGACGTGCTACGTCTCAATCACACTGGCTCACCTGGCAATTTCCAGCTTATTATGAATTTTTTCTGGCAAATGGAACACCAATAATTTTCCCAATGAAAGTGCTTTTATATCTGTCAATCACAGCATCACTCTATCTTCTGTTCAATCTTTCCCTCCATTGAAATTTTGATTTCATATTTACCTATGCAGATGAAGTTTCCTTAGAAAACACATCTCAGCTATGGACTGACGTGTTCTGAAGAGTTGTTATCCCACAGAAAAGTTGGAGGCTGGGTTTCTTTCTCCTGCTGAAAGATATTGCTAATGCTTGCTATTTACAGGGGGGCTTTCAGCAGCAGAAGTGTATGAGCATAATGCAGTAGGGAGAAAGCCACATTACAAGCAAATCAATCAGATTCAAAATAGAAACAAAAATTCATTTTAGATGTCAAATAGTATTTCTAAGTTTGATTGTAAGGTGGTACAGTAAATATTTTTCCAGTTACTTGATCTAAGAGAAAAAAAAGAAAGATTGATTTTAAAAAGTTATATTTTGCAGGCAGATGTCCTATTACCCTCTGTAATTACATTAGTGTGAAACATGTGAAACGGTTATTCATATTTTCTACTCTGAGCTTAATGACATTGTTTTGGGTATAACATACACTTTAACAAGGAAAGCAAAGTGAAAAGAGATATCTTCTTCCTTTCTATTCCAATAAGAAATAGAAAATCCACTATGACAAATAGAAGTTTAACAACTAGGGATAAAACAGTAAGCATAGAGCACAGCACCCTAAAATAATACAAACCTCTTTCTAAAACACTACTGGTTCTAGCTGTTAAAATTTTTAATTCAAAATTTTAAAAAGTCCTTAAAAAAAAGACTTTGTTATTTTATCATTCATGAGAATCTCAGAACAAAGCTCCTTATTCTGAGGGGCAGGAACCCATAAATTTCAGTAGACTTTGGATTAGGTAATAAAATAAGGAACACCAAAACAGTGGAAAAGGAAAGCTGTTAATCATCTTTTCAACTATGAAATATGGTTGCCAAAAATGTTCTGGAAAAGCCTGTTATCTGAGAACATTTGATATTATTAAAAGATTGAGCTTATTTAGGAAAAGCTTATAAAATGTGGTTAGGCTTTCTTACCTGAACTAAAAGCAACTTCCTAACTTTTTCAGAGGTCATACAGCCATACAAATTGTATTATATAAAAAATTTATGTTGAATGTACTACTGATTATGATGATTTTGTCTTACCTCAAATGGATCTCAAAGCTCTGTGTACAACACAAATAATTTGCTGTCTCCGGTTAGATGTTCACAACAATTATGTGTCTGGATATTGTACCAAACCATTTCCCTAACTGGTATCACCAACCTCTTTAAAACAGTTCAGACCTGGATCCAAGATTACCAGTTAATTTCTCTCTCTGCCTTATAACAAAACAAAAATTGCCCATGAGAGCTTATGAGTATGAAAAATTTTGAATATTATCTGTGATTTTGCAAAACAGACCAGCATAACATTGGTTAATACAAACATTACATTTTTTCTAAATTCCTACTAAATATTTTGGAAAGGGAAGTATTTTGATAGATATTAAGGATGTGAATTTGGCTTCAATACATGATAACATGAGACATGATAACATTACTGAGTTCATCTTTCATTCTATTCCCATGTAAAAGAATTAATCCTGCAATTCTAGAAATTGTGAAGCTTTTCAGAAAAAAACTTAAGAGGCAAATTACCTTCATGCAGTTGTGCCCTGGTTTCAGCTGGGATAGAGTTAATTTTATTCCTAGTACTTGGCACAGTATTGTGGTTTAGGTTTAGCATGAGCATAATGATGATAACAGAAATATTTTAGCTGTTGCTTTAGTAGTGTTTACTCTAAATCAAGGATTTTTCAGTTTCTCTTGCTCTGGCAGTGAGGAAGTTCACGGGGAGCTTGGAGAGAGCACGACCAGGACAGCAGATCCAAACTGTCCAAAGGGATAGTCCATATCACAGGAAATCATGCTCAGTATGGAGCTGCTGATCATTGCTCAAGGACAGGCTGGGCATCATTCAGAATGTGGTGACTAATTGCATTGTGCATCACTTATTTTTCTTGTGTTTTATTAATCTCTCTTTTACATTATCATTGATTTATTTCAATTTATTTCAATTATTAAACTGTTGCTACCTCAACCCATGGGTTTTACCTTTTTCTATTTCTCCTCCCCAGAGAAGGGGGAGGGAGGCAGCAGGGAGGCTGGGGGGTAGTGAGTGTGTGTCTGGTACTTAGTCGCCAGCTGGGGTTAAACCACATGTTGTTTAGATGCAGGCTATGCACACGTACCTGTATTTTTTCTTGAGAAATAACAATTTCATGAAATGGCATTAGTATTTCTTTCTAATTAGACAGACACATCAATGACTCCAGGCAGGCACCATCTCATCTACAGATTTCACTTGTGTTTTTTGCAATTCAGGGAAGCTTTTAAATAACACTGATGCCTAATTCAGCAAAATTTGTTTAAGACATTCACTGGCAAGGAAGTTTCTTAACCAAATGAGGCTGTTTTGTCTGGGAAAAGAGGGATCTCATAATCTTGAATTCTTTGAAACTGAGTTTCCTTTTTTTTCAGACCATCATGGAAAGCAAAGTACAAAATGTTGAGCTGAGATGTAACAATAGGAGAAATTAATGCGTGCAAAACGTGGCAAAAACATTCTACCAATTTTGGTTCAGCTACCTGTACATGGTTGGGTTGATGACATACTTTATCAAAGAGAATTGTTCTTTCATACTTTTCAGAATTCTTCTCTCTAAGTGCTGGTGTTCTAGGGGGCAGTCTGATGACAGCTCAGTTGAAGCTCTTTAAGCCCTCAGTCTCCCAGTCACATTAGGAACCCTTTCACGTATTCACACCCACAAAAGACTTAGCCTAGGTTCAGATGCTCCAAAGAAAAAATATATTTTAAGTCCTTTCAAGTTGTATAATGCTTTTTGAAATTTGCTGCTCCTTCTTTCCAACTTGCCCAGTCCTATCATTCAACTCTTATTTCCAAGAAATGTGCCCACACTTTATTTCTAGTGATTGAGGTTTAAGCCCACTTAGGGTAGTCAGCTTGTTGCTACAATTATTCCTATAGAAAACCATTACTTTAGTAATATCTCGTGTCCAGTTACATAAAAACTAGGAAAAAATAATCTGACAGATATCTATGTCTGAAATAAGAAATTCTTTCATTCTATTAATTTGAAGACCAAGAATACTGCCTGTTTTAATAAATTCAACTTTAGGTCAGGAAACACAATTCTTTGAATTTAAAATATTTTGGCATTTAGATCAGACATGCTTGCTAGAAGCAGCTGTATGTCTTTCTATGACTATTTTTATCTTCAGGGGCTTTAATGAACAATGACTGGGAAAAAGACACAGGAGGGGAGATAAAAGGAAACACATGGGAGAGTCTCTACTGGAATGACACCAGCATAGACCTGCAGCAGGTAATTGAGTTTAGGCACACTTGTATGGTTTGCTTAGCTGAGCAGAACAAACAATCAGATAAGCTGGCTGGAGCATATTCACAGGCTTTCATTGGAACAAGAAAAAAACTGCTGGTTCCACTGAGTGTGCTGAACACTGACCCCAAGACATGGAACAAACAGAAAGTATGATTTATTACAGCATTTATATTGCAGAGAATAGTATATCAAGGAGCAGCGGTGGAAAAATGCTTTTTGATCATCTTGTAGTTCATCTTTTTCTCTCTTCCATCATTGGAAAAGAAATAAAACACTGTCATTGACCTACAAGTTTCAGGTTTCCAGTAGCACAACAGAAGCTGTAAGACATGCTCCTGTCTGCTGCTCCTGTTTGTGTGCATACCCAAGTTGAGCAGGTTTTCACCTACACTAGGCTAAAGCAGTAAAAAAAGAAAACAGAGAGCGCAGTGCCTGGCAGGCAGTTGGTCCAAAGAGATCACATACACTTTTATTGGATGCACTGGATATGCTGATATAATAGCCCAGAAGGATAAATTATGTATGAATAAAATCCTGTGATGTCTGTTTCTCAGAAAGTACATAAACACTTTTTTTTACTGGCATGTGTATATCAGGTATCCAAAGGCAACGTAATATCATTTCTTAAAGCAGAATAGCTGTAACACAGGGCTGCAACATGAGTTATTCCACCAAGTTGTGCGTCCTCTCAGATAGAAACTTGCATTCAAGAAGCATGTGTACATCTACACCATGGATTTTTTCACTCATGGGCCTTCCAAAGGTTTAGAATTTCTACAGTTGTTACAGAAGAGCTCAGCAATTCTGGAAGCAACATTTTTGTTGGACAGATCATGTATCTAGTCCTTCTCAGTACTGATGACAAGATACACCCATAGACTTTATCACCAACATGAAACATTAGCCAATGAGAAATCCTGCATATTAGGCTAAAATATAACACCAAGACACTGTATCTGCAACAAAATTATTTCCTTATTAAAATCACCCAGTTTTAGACTTTGTATGATAGATACCAAGCCCTTCTGAAATATCCATGGAACGTGTGTCATATTCAGTGTAACCACAGGCTAGCAAGTATTCCTAAAATCCCCCTCTGTTCCTGTCTTTCCAACTGTACTCAGCAATTGTACTTTCATCTTCACCTTTCAAACAACATTTCTTCCACAGTCAGAGTATTTTTGTGCAACAGAACTGATATTGTTTCTCATGATTAAAGAAATACAGAATCTAACTAATTCACATAATATGAATCATCTACTATGAATTTTTCTTTTATCTTCAAGTGCTAGAGCATCCCAATATAAATCCCTCAGGAATGCAGGGGAACGGAGCTATCTTTAGCTAAAGTTTGCCCTTGAAAAACAAAAGTTTGTTCAGGCTTGAGTTATGCTCCAAAATCATCTACAACTGACATTTATTTAAAGTGGTTTGTCTAAGAAGGAAGGCCAGACAATTATTGTTGAACTCATTCTGGAAAGTATTGTTGACCTTCACAAAAAATTATTTATGGATGAATAGTTTTAAAAGTCGCTCACAGGAAATTAAGGCCTAAAGAAAATCCAAATGCACTCTCTCGTAAATAACAAGTTTTCCTTTGGTCTGCATAACCTGGTGTAAAAAATAAGTATAAAAGTTTTATTTTATCCATCCTAGTCCTGCCTCCTGTTTCCTCACCTTGACACAACTGCTGTCATTCCATGCCATTAAAAAGATGCTTGATTATAGAGGGAACCAGAGGGGTTCTTAGAAGAACACCCACACATGGTGTTTGTGGAAGAGTCAGACACACTACATGCTCCAACATGCACACACACACATATATATACATATATAAACACACACACACATATATTTATTACCAGTAGATGTTGCAGACATAAAATGTCTGCTGAGCTTAGCAGGTCCAATTCAATCAGTGCACTCTGCAAAACCACAGCTCAGGAAGCTTTCCAGGGAAAATGCCAAGCCAGATCAGATGTGGCTCTGTTCAGTCTGTCCTGCCTGCATTACCTGCCAGACACAAGACTTTTGACAAACTCCACTGTCAAAATTACCTTCTTTTCCAGCCTATTTGACCCTACCACTGACCACTATGAGCTGCTCTTTTTTGTCCAGTTCAGCAATGAATGTCTTTGCCATCACGGTCCCTGCACCCAACTCCATTTCAACATGCATCTCCCAGTTCATGCTTCAGCATTCATCCCCATTCCCACCACAATTCCCAACTTCTTTTTTTTTTTCCTTTTACCACTTACTAAATGTTTGATGAGCAACACGAGGACTTTCCAAAGCATTCATTCACCTGACTTTACAGTGAAAGACAGTACAGAATCAACTCTATATGTGGAATTAATGCTGAGCACACTGACATACCTAAAGCTGGCATTCTAAACATTTCCTTTGGAACCTCTGATTTTTTATGCATAAAAAAGTCATGTATGCCATTAGAGAAAATCCAAAAAGCAGATTCATTTTGCCTCATAGAGTACTGGTTTGCTTCTCTTTCACCAGAAACTCTAATTCTGGTCAATAATGGCCTATTCTGGAAAATTCTCTCATCCTCTCCCACACAAGCATAGGAGAACCACCTTTGTTCTGTTTAGTGGGGACAAGCGCTGCTTATGTTATATCCAGCAATACTATCAAAGGTTTTGTGCCAGGTACCACACCTGTGGATACCTGGAACTCCTGTGGGAAGCAGTTGTACATTTCTCACTACCTGAGCTGACTTGAGAATCTCTGCAAAGCGCTGCTGGGTGGGCAGGAATTCTTATTTGTCAAGGATGAGGACAGATCTGAACAGCTCTACTACAGGGAAGGATTTTAGGAAAGTACATAGCAGCTGGTGGCATTTCTAGCACATGTCTAGGGCTGAGATCTCCTTTCTAGGAAAAGATGCTTCACTGCAGTTACTATCATTATGTCCTGACAAAAAGCTACAATAAATTTTCTTTTTAAGTTCTTATTTGGTGTGACATTGTTGACTACAGCTTAATTATATATGTAAATAAAGTAGTGGCCATCACCTTTCTATGATGATGTTGCTCTGAGTTAATGATGAAAAGGGACATGGAGAGGCTGTGGGACATGTCAGTGCTAATGAAGATTTATTCAGTAGTGACATTTGATCAAATCTTCTTGGCAAAGTCTTAGGTTTCATTAGTTAAAGATGTAAAGCAGCCTGTCTGATTAAAGGGAGAAAAAGCAGTGGGGAGCTCACATAAATTACTACAGCTCAATTAGGTGCAGACAGTTTAGTGAGTGTTTATTACAAGTAGAAAGGAAGATTTTCCAATTAGATTAAAAGGTTTTGAAAACAACTCTTACAGTGCACAGTGATTTAGACCTATTGCTGGAATAATACATTGTGAGAAGCTGCATTGATTAAAAGTAAGCTAGTAAGTTATCTGCATTGCTTCATTGTTTATCAATGGATCCCCTGCTGCCTAGGTACAATTTACCTCACAAGATCAATGTCTGGACTTGGCTAATTTTCTCCTGGCCAAAGATATATATGGATGTAAAGGGCATCTACATCATGTCTGAAAATACTGAGGAGATTTATTTGGGATGATCATTAAGGAAGTGAGGTTGTATCAATCACCAGAAGTGTACCCTGGCCACGCTGTGCCCTTCAGGCTGGCAGCCCTGCTGCAAAGCTGGATTTAAAGACAAGACATTTTAATCAGAAAGGAGCTTCATTCCAGCGAGGTTCCCCAGACTCATTGTGAAAACCGAAAAGGCATTAAAACAAAAGTGGGAGTATACAGTGCTCAGACAGTGATCAGCCAATGTTTCTGACAAATGATTGAAGGCGCTCAGTGTACAGTGCAAGGCTGCCATTCATGAACCCCAACGTCCAGCAGTGCAGAATGTGACTTCCAGCAGGGCCGAGATAGCTGGAGTCCAGGTCTGCTTTGCCAAAGGATTTTTGGGTATGAGCTGTGAAAGGTAGGGGGTCATTGTCTGTGGCTCTGAATGACTGATTGATTCCCATGTGGAATGGCATAGGGAAGGCAGGGAGAAAAGGAGCAAAGGAAAAGAAAATGAATGATATTTAAATTCTTTATACTCCTACTGTGCCCTTCAGATCACACGAAGGCCTGCAGCTGCTTCTAATCCCTGTCTCCCAGAATTGTCTATTGTGAAGACTGGAGGCGCTGAGACCCACAAACAAAGAAATAAATAAAATAATTCTACTTTTACAAGTTTAATTCCATAATGACTGTGTTCCACATGGAAAACTTTCTTCTACTTTGTATGTAAATAGGACTTAAAAGAATCCAAAAGTTAAAATATCAAACTTTCACATCTTTCTTTCTTTCTTTCTTTCCCCTGCACACTTGCACATGCAGCATTTCTCCTCTGTTAATAGACGCCTGCAAAGTTTAAATTTAAATCAATGCCACCAGAGATGCTGACACTGCCAGGAAAGCAGAACTGAGCCTCTCCTTCTGGCTTTAACAATAAGCCATTTGGGATTCAGAAAAGTGCATGGGAGTGGTGGTGAGGAGGAAGGAACTATGGCATAGTGAGTTCCACAGAAAAAGAAAATCTGGTATGCAGGGGCTATTGTCCTTCATTGCACTAGCATGCTACATGTTCTCCAAATACACAGAAAAGTTCATTCTCCCCCTAAAAACTTCCTCATATTTACAGGTAGAACAGGCACACATTTTTTTCTATATACAAATCTTATTTAAACGCAGATGCGTGAGCACAGACTGTCACACAAATGACCCACAACAAAATACTCCTTTTTAAAATAATGGTTCAATGAAGGAGGCTACAACTGTGTGGTACTTACTCACTTGAATAATCCCAGAGTTGTGTGCTCACTGGACACTTCTAAATTACACATTTGAGCCCTAGCAGTCCTAGTTCTTAACTCATAACGAGCACAGTTCATGTAGTCTGTATTAAAACTGCTTTGTCCTGTCCAGTTAAGCCACAAAGCTTTCTTTGGGGATTCTCCTCCACATTTCAGCAGATGGCACCGCCCTCACCATAACTACCCTTCACCAAAGCAACCAGGAAATCAGCAAACATTAAAAAAAAAAAAAAAAAAACCACATTCAAATCTCTCCAGGCACCCCAGATATTACCACTTACTTTGCAATATTAAATAACTGCTCATGAATAAAACACTGATATTCTTTGTGAAGTAAACATTACGTTGCTGTTGGTTAGCAAAACTGAGCTTTTGGTTAATTTTCTTTATAATTGGAAGGGCTTGCCATTTAAGGAAACAATTAACATTTTTTACAAGCAACAAGATTGTGAATGACACCTTCAATTACACTAAATACATTTAATTATGATTTATTGGCACATAGCAACCTCTTGTAACATTGCAGGCCAACATGCATTTTTGCTTAATTAAACTCATTATAACAACACTTTACTACATACAGGGGAAAAACCCTAAACAAACAAACAAAAAAAGCCCATATTTCATAATTAACTGTTCAAAATTAAGGTCATAGGGTAATTACACAGCAGATTTCCTAGTATTAAACTGCTGCTGTTACTAATGGGAAAAAATAGCTGGCAAATATGTAGATATCACAAGAGGACTCAGGCTTTTGGTCTTTGCTATGGAATTGAAACATTCTTGAAGTTTAGTCATCTCTTGGGACAAAGGCAACAGCATCCTGCACTGGTCTGATAGTTTATTGACTTTTCACTAGTACAATTTCCTGTGTCATCTTAACTTTTCCCTTCAAAAAAATAAAGGAAAAAAGTCCCATTTTTATTAGAGGCTAAATACACATCAGTGGTAGCAATTGCATTTGCCCCCCAGTTGGTGACAGTGCATTTTACTACATTTTTTTTTAATTCAGTGGTAAAGAAGGTTAAATATAGTAGAGAAGGATTTGAATTATTAATCCTCAATATACCTAGATCCTTCTAAAATTATACCTTAGCAATTTCAAAGTAAAATAAAATCTCTGAACCAAATTTTTTTTCTGAAATGTAGCGTGACAGAGTATTTTGTTTTACATTTTCCAGCCTTAGGGTTTGACGTAATTCACACAAAGAATTTAATAGGGATATGGTCAAAATCACGTGTGAAACCCTTGTGCTCAGATCCTCTTCTTTCTAATAGGATTTACTTAGGCAACTCCTGGGTGGAGATTAAAACTTTACCCTGCACACAAACCCTTTCCATTCTCCTGTTAATCACGAGGTCAGAGCTGAACTGCAGCCTGTCAGAGCTCCTAATGAATATGGTTTACACATCATAGCTGGGTGCTTGCTCAGCAGCAGCCTGTGCTATCTGGAGGCCAAAGATAAGTGCTCAGGGATTACCTTTAAAACAATCCACCTTGTTCTTTTGTCACTAAGAGCAGAAAGCTAGGAAAAATGGAACTGTAATCCTTGCTTTTGTGGACTGACCAAGTTTTAGAAATTGAAGACTCAGGAAAAAGCCCTTGAAAATCAGTATCAAAGCTCAGGCAAAGTGGTGTGGCTGTTATAAGGTCAGAAGTTTAGTTCAACTCCCTCCTCTCTCCCTCAAATAATCTTTTTGGCTATTTTAGTCCTGTTCAGACTATAGGAGTTTGTTTGCTAAAATAAAGAAAGTCCATTACAAACCTTCAGTCCTGACTGTTGCCATTTTGCAGAATCATGAAATCAAAGCATCATTAAGGTTGGAAAAGACCTCTAAGATCATATAGTCCAATGATAAACCCAGCACTTCCAAGTTCACCACTCAACCATCCATAAGCACCACATGTACACATCTTTCAAATAGATCCAGTGATGGTGACTCCACCACAGCCTGTGGCAATTCTTGGTCAGCCAAATTATTATTTTACCTTGCAACTTATTCTGAAGTATTAGCAAATATTAGATGCAACTTGTGCTTGCTTTTCATTTTAAAAATTTGAAAAAGAAAAAAAAACCAACAAGAATAAAAATGATGCTGTGTTAAGTCCAGATGAAGGAAATACAGAACAAAAATTTTTCTCTTCTTCTTTTGGATAACCTGAAAAATCATCAAGCACATTCATTCTAGGAACCCAGCTGTGCTCTTGAAACACCAAAGAGGATGCGAGAAGAACATAAACAAAAAAACTCAAACAATGAAAAACCCCAAAAAACAAATAAATAATAAGGCAAGCACAGAGGATTTAAAAGGATATCATCCAGTCAACACACAGTATCTAGCATGCCACCATGGAGTGAGAAACTCCTTAGGAACTTTTAATGACGTAACAACTTATACTTGCTTATACACTAAACCAGAAAGAGCTACATCTGCTGAGACAACAACCAGCATACCTGGACTTCAACCCTGAGCTCACAGATTTTCAATTCAAAGCTCTGCCTGCAGCATGCTTTGTATCCGCTCTCTTTCATATGTACAACTTTGGCTTGCACATATTTATCCTGCAGACTTAAAATCGCAGGGAGAAGGCACAGAGGGGCCATGTACCAGCTCTGCAGAGAAAATCAAACCTAGATTTACAGTCTTGAAAGGCGGCAAGGTCTCCTGAATGCTCTGTTGTATTTCTTACACTGGAAGAGCTCTCCAGGTTAAGGAGCAAACACCAGTCCACCCTAAATGTCACCTCTAAACTGAGAAGTCTTACTCAGTTCTGTCACTGGGGAACAAGTTTGTCGTGGACAAACACAACAAATCAGTGAGTTTGAGTGCTCACTCATTCTTACAGGTCTTATGGCTTTGAATGCTCCCTAATTCTTACAGGTTTTATGGCTGCATCTGCCATGCACCTATGAAAATGTCGCAGGTTGTTCTCTCTCCTGCCTCCCCTGCACATACACCACCAGCACCGACATTGGGGTTTTATAACTTTAGCCACAAAAGACAAATGTGCAAACAAATGAGCAATTGCAAATATTATATATAATATATATTTTTTATATATATATATTCTTTTTTTTTTTTTTTTTTTTACCTGATCTTTTGCAATGTGGGTCCTGAACTGCTCCATTCTCAATTTTCAAACTTAGTCACAACGTCAAGAACAAAGATCGTCACTGCCAGGACACACCAACAGCTTCTTTTTGAGTACTGTCAGTCAAGATGCTTTTTGGGAAATAAAAAAGGAAGAAATCTCTCAGATATTTAAATTTTACAAGGAGTTATTAATTCTGTATGGCAGTTAATTATTCTAACATTTTATATATATATATAAAAATAATATATATATATATAAAATAAGAGCTGATGTGTGTGTGTATATATATATATGTATATCAGCTCTTATTAAAATAAAAGGGATGATGACACCAGCCCCTTAAGTCTCAGCACAGATTTTGTTGCCTTTTTGGGCTATCTAAAAACAGCAGCCAAACCAAATTAAGACAGTAAAAAGTAGTTATATTTATTGAAGGGCCTTCAGGTACGTTTAGGGCAGATGAAGCCCACCCAGGGGCCACAACAGTAATGAGTTTTTCACACTTTTATAAGGTTGGTCCATTTGCAGATTGGGGGTTAATCTTCCAATTACATCTTCAGATAATGAAGTCATTTACCCCAAGTTTGCTCCTCCTCAACTCAATTTTGTTTGTATGCCGGGAGAAAAATTATTTTTTCTGTCTAAAATGGGAAAGCAGTAGCTAACACTCTATATTGAGTTAGAGTTATACACTAAAAATTGCAGAACTACAAATACAAGGAATCTATCATTTACACTTTTGGAAGCTGCAGTACCAAGAAATTTGTGTACTTGTGTGCTGCCTTTTTTTTTTTTTTTTTTTGTGAGGCTTAATATAACAGAAGTCTTTATAATCAAGTCAGGCATGCTCAGAAAGAACTTCAAAGAAGCATATTCCAGATTAGTGAAGCAGGACAAACCCAAAATGAATTATTCCAAACCAATGCCTGATTAGAATACTTTTCACCTGAGAGAAGTGCTGTATTGGATGTTACTTAGTTACCTTATAAATACCTTATAATTTACCTCCACTTATCTTCCTAAAGATTTTTTTTAACTATTAACAGAAGATCAATGGTTTTCATCAGTGTTCTGCTTTCAACAATGCTTCAAAACCTGTTTTCATGGCTGCAGAGCTTTGTTCCCCATTTGAGTGTGCTGACTAAATGAAGGGACTTCACAAATGATTTTGTGCTATGATGGTTGAGAATGATTTTGCAGTAGGAAGAGTCATAGTAGCTAAGCACTGACCTTATTAGGTTGCAACAAAAAGAAGCTAACACTGACAACTATGAATGAAAGACACTTTATTGCTGCAAAGTGCAATGGTAGATTGCATCATTCTTTTTAATTGGTAGTTAGCTTTCAGTGTTTTGCTAAGACCTGCAGCATGCATCTATTCAGCACACACAGAAAATAAGTTTTACATCAGCTCTCAAAATCAGTTGTCAAAATTAACAAAAAAATGTATCCATTTTCCAAAGTTCTTACTTATTTAAGGTTTCTTTTATTCTTAGGTCTATCCCATATCAAACATCAAAGTGAAAAGTTATGAAACAACATTTAAGAACTTACCATCTATCTAGCCCCTTTTTAGAAGATTCATGGTTAGGTAGTTAAGCTTTTTCCATGGTTAGGTTGTTAAGTCTTTTTGTTCTTCTTTTCAGCTGTTCATCCAAATGTCTCAAGCACTTCTAAGGAGTGGTACCAGTGACAATAAAGATGGAGAAAAGCTACTCAGGCTCCATTGCTGTAAGCTTTATCGTGTAGGTCAACTCCTCAGCATATTCCATGGAAAATATTCTCCCTTACTTTTACAGGGTGTGGGATACTGTTTTCAGTGTAAATAAATAGTATGATAAGAGTCAGAGATATATGTATTATAGCTTTGGGAGTCTAAAATGTCTCTTATTCAAGCAATCCCATTTTGAGATTTTTCCAATACTGGAAATACGTGAGATAAAAAAATCCCAAAAAGAGAATGCCTGGATTTCCAAATTATTGTGGTTTATTTCATTTTTTAATTATTTAAATTCCAATATTTGAACTGCCAGTATCCTGAGGATTGCATAAACACAACCCATCTAAAGCCTGATGCTTTTTTTTTTTTGTACAGTATCACAATACCATATTTTAAGTTTAGTATTTGGAAAACACAAGGCAAACTCTGATGAAAGTAAAATGGAGAGCAATTACATGCCATTATTTTGCATTGCACAATAGCACAGGCTGATGTGCCATTATCCACCAACAAAATGAGAATTTTTTTTACCTTCTCAGCAGGCTACTCTCTTTAAGAAACACAGTGGAAAAAAATTATTGGTAAGTAATGACTCCACCATTCTCCCCTTTGTCCAGTTTTACCCAGTTTGCCCAGTTTAGAAGGATGATGCCTACAGATCTCTTTGGAAATACTCTTCCCTTCACCAGGACTGTAATTGCCAGCAGGGATGAACCTGTTTTTAACAGCAAAGAAGTCTTTGCCTATGGCCAAGGAATGGTACTTGTAGGTCACACCTTCCAACCACGGCGCTTCAGACCCCTCGTTCCCACAGCAGGAGCTCCCTCAGTTGGCTGGGGGCTCTCCCTGGAGGTGTGGGGGAACCAAACTTATGGGGGATGTCATTGTTCAGCAGAGTAAAATCTGCTTATGAGTGTGGCTATCAACACCATTCCAACTAAAGGTGAGCAGCTGAATAAATTCCAGTACAAGCCAGATACGGAAAACTCTGTACCTCGTTCTGCTGTACTCATTCCCTGGAGCTGTGCAAGGCCAGGTTAGATGGAGCTCTGAGCAAACTGATCTAGTGAATTGCATCCCTGCCCATGGCTGGGAGGTTGTAACTAAATGGTGGTCAAGGTCACTTCCAACCCACTCCACCGTTCTGTGATTCTGCTCTCCAAGATGTGAATCCCTCACAAAGGCTCTAGGGATGCTGGGGACCATGCCAGCATCCCAAAAGAAAGGGACAAAAAGTATTTTGTCTGCTTAAATGCTCTGCAGATTTGAACATAGAAAGAACAATACAGGTTTTCCCTTCTTTTTGCTATGTCTTTAACAGACTTTTCAGCTCTGTTGGGTCAGCCTGGCTGTAAACTAATCCCCCATATTGAAGACAAAGAGCAAATGCTTCCACATTGTGCAGAATTATCAAGCTGCACAATTTCTTGGTTACATAGAAAGGAATCAGGAGAAAAAATCTAATGCTTGTAATTTAGTTTGTACTGTGAGAATAGAGCAGTATGGCACCCAACAAGGAAGAGCAGATGTCTGCTAGGAATGAAAAAGTTTAGAACAGAGAAAAATTCTTGCAAGAGTCTTTTTTTAAATCAAGGAACTATAAGAAAAGTTATTTTGAGCAGCTGGGGAAGATCACCATGAAAGGAATTTTTCCTTTGGAAGGAGCTTTCAGCTTGCCTCTGTCAGTAATATATTAATGCTGGATTAAATTCTGTGTGAAAAAAGAAAATTATTCACTAAATATAACTTAACCTGAATTGAAGAAATTATTTCAAATCCCCTCTAGCTCATTAAAAAGAAAATTCTTTTAATGTCAGGTTGCATCCACGAGATTTATCCAGCTATTCTAGGTAATTAGTGAACCGTATCAACATCTTTATATATTAGGTTTCACTGTACATCTTTCTTTGCAATTAGCAATTACTAGTCATCCCAAAATTATCAGAATATATCTGGTGGACGACAAAACAGAGGTGTTAACTTGAACATGTGTGTACTCAACAGTTTTGAGAAGACCTACTACTGCTGAAGCAATTTTGAGAATTCAGAGAAATTCATAACAAAGTATTTATTGTGGTTTAAAATGTTAAAGGGTAATTGGTTGTCCCAAATGAGCATGCTTGAGATCACTCAAAAAATCACCAGCAAGGCTATGAGCAAAAGTCAGATTTCATATTAAACTACAAAGCACAATAGATTTGTTGGCAATATTCCCTCCCCTTTCAAGGGGCAACTAAGGCACAACAGGGAAAGCAAGAAACAACACCACCAAACAAAATCCAGGCAATCAAAACAGAAATTAATTGAAACTACCTGGGCGTGCGTGTGTCTGTGTGTCAAGACAGTATAAAAAAGAATAAAAAAGAACGTGGCCTGAAGCTTAACAACACTTAACAGTACTTCACCTTAACTTATACCTTCATTTATAGCTTAACCTTAACAACATAACAGAGAAATAGCACTTAACACGTTAAAAATACCACTTCAACAGCTATAACAAACCTGAGGGTTTGCTGGCTCTGACAGGCATCCCACTCAGAGGTCTCAGGGAGGTCTCACACCTGCTGTGGTCCAGAAGAGCTCAAAGGGCCCCATGGTCGACCGCTGTTGATAGGGTCGCAAGAGAGGGGGCTTCAGTCATAGCAATGCTTGATCCTGGCCATGGTTTGGGTGAGCACCTTCTTCACAAGTGTGAGAACAGGAAAGTTTTGCCATTCAGGCCAGAGAAATATTTACCAAGGCTGGTCACGAGAAAAACAGAAGCTTGTTGGGAGTTTCTGAGAGCAGACAGCATTTTTTGGTAGGCTCAGAAAAAGCTGAGCCCAGGTGGTATTTTCGAGGATGAAGCCCAACAAGCATTTTTCTCAGATCACACTGCAGCCTGGAAAGGAGTTAAGGGGGAATGCACCACCACATTTGTCAATTTGCATGATTTCACAACCTTTATATTTAAAATCTTCATCTTTATATTCAGTTCACCAAAGGATGAGTTCTTGGTCATGCTTTCCAGTTCACACCCCATTTACATCCTTCACCAAACCTCAAGTGCTCACTATCTTTCCTTGTGATTCCTCAACATGCAGAGTGGCATGTTTGGTGCCAGCAAAATAAGTGACATCAATCTGAGGTTCAGCTGACAGGCCAATGATGCCAAATGCATCTCATAGCCACAGAAATTTGCAAACATTAGATGAAAAATTACAGGAAAAAATCAACAATAATTCAACAAATTCTATTCCTTAAAATGCAATGTGTATTTTTACCAATAATAAAGACAGGATGGCATAATCATGCTACCATAGAAAAAAGACAAAAATGTGCAAATTGGTGAAGAAATATTTCTAATTAATATGAGTGGACAGGAGACATAACCAGTATCAATGTAGCCAAACCTTCTACAGAAAGAAAAGTAGAAAATTTTCCCACAGGATCCTAATAGAATGGAAGTCCAAAACAGTTCAAGAAACTTAGCAGTATGCTGCCTAACAGGCAGTTCCAAGAGAACCCATTCTTGTTTGTGAAGCAAGTATTAAAGTCAACATGGAAAAGCCTGTCTTCCCTATTTTATTTATACATAACTTTTCAGTTCCTCTAACATGCATCCACAGAAAGAAAACATCTATCTGATATTAAACAGATGTTTTTACCCATCTCTGCAACAGCTATAGTTTTTTAGGTAAAAGCCAAGAATTCTAATTTGAAAACAATTCTAAAATGTATTTAACCAAATAACACCCCTTCTCTCTGCATATGAATACACAGAGGTGAGGAACTGTGAGCACATTACTTGTTTCTGCACCGTACAGAACAAAGGTGTTCATTCACTGCCTAGTCAGACAACTGAAATCAGAGTGACCATATTTCTATTTTTGGACAGTATGCTAACAAATATAATAATTTATTTGGAAATTCTACAGTTTCTAGCAATATAGTATTACTCACAGTCAGCACAGAGAGGATCATGACAGACTGCCTCATTTTTTTGCAAAAGTATTCTTCCTCTGAGTGACTTCAGGATTCTGTAAATTAACATTAAACATTCTCTTGAGGCTGGAGTCATTGAGCAATGAGCTGCCAACATACAAATGTAAAAGTACTATATTCTAAATACAGTAGATGGGTCAGAATGTGGCACACACAATAGAAAACTCTATAATAATCTTGATTTTATCATTCCTTGACAAACTGCTGTGCAGAAGGGAACACATATATCCATTGCTCGCACACATTTCCAATGCTTCTGTAAGGAGAAATGTTAAAAATTGCTTACTGTCATTGTTATTACTTACTGTACTGTACTGCTGTAGATTTAAAATAGCCAAATTTTTAACTAGTTCAGGAAAATGCTGAAGCTTTCCGTTTCTGAAATGCAGATATCATTTATTTATGTACCTAAATAAGTATTCAAGATCCTCTCTGAAGACCCTGAACCCTAAAGGTGATGCTTCAGGCATGATTTAGTGGACATATGAGTGAATGATAAGGAAGAATGATGTTTTTCTCAAAGGAATAGTAAAAAGAAAGAGGCAGATAAAATAGTACTTTACTACAAACACTGTAACCCACCTTCCAGAAAGATGCTGGCCTTGTGGTTACTTTCTCTCTGAGAAGGCAATGCAAACTATAATTTGCCAGCAAAATTCTGGGGAATAGTGAAAAATGCTGCGTGATACTTTCCCACACAACAAAGGAAAAACCCATGGCTTTTGCAGCATCCCTAAAGCCCCCCACAGTCCTGCTGTATTCAGATTTTCCTATGAAATTACCTCAGACCTGAGTACACCAGTGTGCTGCCTTGCTGTCTCTGTACAGTTTCTCAGCTGATTCCCTACCGTGGCTGTGTCTCTCTAGGTGCACTGCTGTAATAGAAAATGGGAATATGTAATTCAACTACAAATGGCTTCAATAAATCACCCTAAAATTTTATGGTTGGGAAGGGAAAGGGGGAGAAGAAAAGGTGAGAGCTTCCACTAAAAATGCTTTAGGAGAATACTCAAAATGGTAAATGTTTCTGAAGGAAACATGAGAAAACTTGAAGGAACTGAGAAGAATTGTGTAGTCATTGCAGGATTGTGTAGGAGCACAAAGGATCTGGATAATATGAAGTAGCAAAGTACTGTACGATTTGGTCCTAAGTATCTTTCTACCTCCTTAAGGAGTTTCCTTCCTAAGGTATTAAAGGTTGTAAACTCTAAACATGCACATTTTCCTCTAATCTTGAAGTAGCCAAGACAGTAACAGCCTGGCCCAGAGGTCATGCACAACACTAAAACACTAAATACAGGGGTTTCTTTATTTGCTGTGAAATGGAAATTCCTGCACTGCTAAGGAGAAACAAGGAACCTTTACAGCGCGCTAGGAACAAAGCCTCATCTCTCTGACAATTGAGTGCTTGGCCTCATTAAGGGGTTATCAATCAGGAAAGATGCCAGTTACAGAGTTTCCTGTGATACAAACACCTTTCCAATAGAAAGTTGACTAAGAGCAGCAACTCATTTTACATAGGTCACTGACCAAGCTTTAGACAGCAATGAATTTTAGTCACTACCAACCTGAGACAGACATGACCCAGTGACCTGGAGGCAAAAAGGCCTGGATTACATTACCAGTCCTCTGATCCACCCTGTCCCTTAAATATCTAGTTCCATTCCTGCATTTACATGCTATGCAGTTTGGCGTGCTACTTACATACATTTTGTTTTGTGAAACTTACTTAGGTGCTAGCAGTTCAATTTGCCAAACCTTAGTCCACAAGCTGGGAATGTTCATCTAGATCTGTTAAACTTCCACTGGGTGAAGTAAAACTTCCAGCCATGGAAGGTACACTCATCAGCAGAAGCTGCAAGCTTAGAGTTAAGAAAAGAAACAGCCCACCTAGAGAAAATGAAAGGACCCAGTGAGGAAGAGGAAGAACCTAAGCTTTATACTACTACTGGTGTGAGCTCCTGCCTGAGGGGTGGGGAATTCAGATTGCAAGGGTATAACTGCCCAGGAAATTCTTTGTTCAAGGTCCCAGCTTGAGCTGTAGCACTACTAGCAAAAAGGACTTTACAGAAGACTCTCTCTTTACTTTATAGATTCAGCAGAAACCTACAGTCAAACCCTGCCCATGGTGGCTGGCTTGCATAATTTCCGAAACATATAGAGCATCAACCACTGCAGACACACAGGATGAAATAGCATTCAATGGGCAATCACCATGTATTTGGGTCAGGTTTACTTAGCTCTTGCCATTGATTATTTGAAATGCAATAATTCTCTGAAGAAATTGAACCCTCTTGCACACTAAAGCATTATTAGAATTTTTTATTTCCTGCTATCTAGCAATTTGTCTGCAGGCAAAATGCTTATAAAAAAAGGAATTTATAATAAAGGAAAATGTCTATATTAAATAAAAAGGGCAAAACAGCAGAAAAGAGAAAGCAATCTTAATTACATCTTTGAATCCTTAAAGATAAGAGATGAAAAATATCTCAGGAGTATGAGGAAAAAATTTAGTTAATGTTTTGCTTCAGACTTCTGTTTATAAAACAATATTTTTTTTTCTGGACAAATGAAAACAGAATTTTTTCTTGTGTTTCTCAGCCACAAATATATAGCAGTGTCTGAAGGATTGTCATTTATTTGAAGATATTTTCCTTAATAGTACTCCCTTTAAAGATATTTCACTGCTGTAGCTGATACCATTTTGTCGTTTTCAAGCTTAGTTTCTAGCAATCAGTTTTACAGATTTAATTTCTTTGTGTTGGAGACTATCTGTAATCAAACTTCCTTTTTTTTGACTGGGCCTCTTAAAATACACAATAGAAAACAGAGCTTTTTCTCTACCTGTTGCTGATAGCATACTACAGCCGGTAGTACTAGCAACCACCTGTGGCACTCTCTCTTTCCCTCTAGCCACTCTAGCTGGTTATCCTCACAGGATGCTGCTGGTCCTCCAGTGTTTTATACTGGTCCTTTTGATGAAAGAATTGGTGAAAACGCCAAATCTCATCTTTAATTGGAGGTAACACAGCTGTAAACCCAGGAAAAAGACAATAGTCCCAAGACAATATTACAAAATATTCCAAATATTCAAATATCCCTAAATTATCAATCTGCTAATACAAACACGTGATACACGAACACATACAAACTTATACTCACACCCTTTTGGATAAATAAATACAGGCATATATAAATAAAGTTACTAAATACACACAGCCCTGTAAGCAGATCCTGACTCCATCATTCAAGATCTATTTGTACTATAAAATACTGTACCTATGAACATTGAAAACATTACTCACAATATAATTTAATATTTCTGAGCCAAGTGTAAATTCTCCCATTTTTATAAGCACATGTACTGTAATCAACTACTTAGCTAGCATCTTCATCAGCTGCTGAGATTATTTCCTGAGTGCATACAATAAAAGGATTGTACACATTACATCAATATAGAATTGACAATGGCTTTATATACGAAACTACTTAAGGGCTCAGTTTCTCAGAATTTACTCCTAAGTGTACCTTTTATTTTCACAGTGCTTAAAGAAACAATGTATAATGAATTCTTCTGCCAACACACATTTGCTTTAGGAGGTTGTTCCAGATTGCAAGGCAAGACATATTCTATTACCATCTGTATGGCAGTTGTCTTCTGGGCAATTTTCCTTATCTCTCTTAATGATCACAATCCCTCCTCCCTCGGGAGGGGACATCTGCTGATAAGAGGCTGTTGAATCCCACTGCATGACTGATAAGAACTATAGCATCCCATTGTGAGATGCTCCGCCCAGAGGGAGGAGCTAAGAATTCCTACCCAGATATAATCTGGAGGTTCTGAAACACCAGCACGGCGTCTCCACTGGATTCCCCAGAGAAACAGCAGCTGCCTTTTCTTCCACTGGATCTTTGGAGGAAGAATACACCCCTTTCCTACAGGACCCCCTGCTCCAACAGAACCACGCCTGACACTCCAGGAGGACAGCAGCCCCTTTTCCAACCGGACTGCTGCCAACACCCTGACCAACAGGGTGTCAGGTTGAGTTCTAACTCTGTCAGTGTTGTTCTAGTGTACTGCATTGTTAATTTTATCCTTTTATTTTTCCTCCCTATTAAAGAACTGTTACTTCCTGTTCCCATATTTTTTGCCTGAGAGCCCCTTAATTTAAAATTTATAGCAATTCAGAGGGGTGGGGAGGGTTACATTCTCCATTTCAGGGGAGCCTCCTGCCTTCCTTAGCAGACTCCTGTCTTTCCAAACCAAGACAGAGGTCTCATTTTTGTGACGTTAAATCAAAGTCTCTGTTAACACTTGAAAGGTCTATCTCTGCTGCTAAGGTGTTATTTATATTTTTCATCACAAAGGCATCACAACTCATAATAATTATGAAGTAATTATCAGTGTACATAAGTATCCAAAGGGAGGGTGCCAAGAGGATGGAGCCAGGCTCTTTTTGGTGATACCAGGCAATAGGACGAGAGGCAACAGGCACAAACAGAAACACAAAATTATGCCTAAACATGAGGAAGAACTTTACTGTGAGGGTGACAGAGCACTAACAGGTTGCCCAGAGAAATTGTGGAATCTCCTTCTCTAGGGATATCCAGAAGTCAGCTGGATGCAATCTTATGCCATGTGCTCTAGGATGACCCTGCTTGAGCAGAGAGGTTGGGGAGCGGACAGCTTACTGTGGTGCCTCACAGCCTGACCACTTTGGTAATTTTGATTCCAGGGAAAGACTCCTAAACAGTAAAAGCCACAGTTACAATAGGTTCAATAGGTGTTCCAAATATGGAGCACTGGGAATAACTGCCATGTTCTTAAAAAAAAAAAATAGGATTTTGAGTGAAAAAGGGGCTGGTTGTAGTGGTGTGAGGGGGTACACGGGGACATTCTGGAGACCATTAGGGCAAAATTAGCGCTTAAACGGTCAGTTCTACAACCAGGGAAGAGGTGCACTAAAAGATAAATGCATGACTACAGGTAAATCAAATGGCACTACTACATTCTTTATATAAGATATGCAGAGGATGCAGAAAAGAAATCTGGAGTCTTTTTTTGCTTTTGTATGCTTTAACTCTATATTTTATTTTTAAAACATTTTACACTACTTCAGCAGAAGAAAGCCCTTTGAAAACTCTCCAGAACATAGACAGGAATTAAAAACTGTGACAGACACATCCTTACAGATCACTTACAATTTTTTAAGTTTTGGAGAAAAATAAAATAGCTTGCAAACCTGCTCTGGAAACACCTATGATTTCAACATGTTCATTGGAATGACTTTAAGCTTTTGAATGCACTCCTGTATCTTTTAAATGAACTCCTGTTACCTATCAGCAACATTTTACACCAAGTTTCATTCACAGCCATGTTGCTGAATTCGGGCTGTGTGACTGCATGTTGATCCCTTCTCAACTACAATTGCATCTAATATGAGAATTTTTTGATGTTGATCTGCATTGGAATCATGTGCAAAGGGCACAGTTTGTGAATACAAAATCAAAAGAAATGGCAGTGCTTTTGTAGACAACCATGGTTTAGCAAACATTGCATTTCACTTAAAACTCCAGAGAAAAAACAGCCCAATGAAAATTCATGGAGGTATTCTCATTTTGAGTATTTTCTAGAATTTTTAGTAAAAATAGAGGCTAACTGCTTTTATGTGCAAAAGAAATCCCACTCTACTAAAATGGCATTTATTATGCATTAAGTATATCTTTAAAAAGATCTTGCTTGCTTCTTCATATTACTATTTTTTATTATTTTCAATCATATTCAACCAGTATATAATTACTGTGTACAAACACATACTTTTTATCTCCTGAGACTCAGATGTGTCACTTCAGACTCTGAAAGCTGCTCTTTACAAACTGTCATTTACAGCTTCCTGCATATAGCATAAAATCAGTTTGGAGTATAAATAAATTCAAAGACAACAAAATTTTATTAATCCTGAGTCTGGCTGAGAAATATGAGACAGACTCTTAGGAAAGTAGAAAAGGTTTACGAGGAAAAGCAATTACAATTTCTCTCTCTGATCAAAGCCTAATTTTGATATTTGGTCATAAATATTGATCCAATGTGGAAAGAACAGCAAATAGCAACATGCAACAGAAAATTATGGAGAGAAGTTTATTAAAGTGTTTTAATATCAATCAGAGGCAGGAGTTTAATGCATTTTTTTTTAATATCTGAAGAGATTATATGCAGGAAAGTACTTCATCTGACCTGAGCTACTGTAAGTTCAAGACGTTAATTTTCCAGACTGACTGTCTTTGAACTGTAAATCTACAATAAGATCTTTCTTTTGTCCTCTAGGTTTTCTTTCTACATTCTTTTTAAAATTAGCGCAATGAAAAATCACAGCATGAAAATTTAGAAGTATGTAGCAGTTACCTCTCTGAAATTAAGCCCTAAGGTTTGCGGTCTTTAAAGGAACCAAAAACAGTGCAATGCTTTGATATTTGACATTTTAACCATGTAAAACATTTTCCTCTGTGAAATTTCTAACAATGCAAGCAAAGGCTGCATTTAGTTAATATTTATTACCCCACTCCCTTTGCATTTAAAACCAAACTGAATCTGACCTTCAGGAAAAGGTGAGTGCATTCCTCATCAGTCTTCATTTATATAAACAGAAAGTTAAATCTGAGCCAGTGTGTTTTGAACTCAACACAGTAGGTTTTCCCTAACTGCCTTCTCCTTCTGTTCAATAAATGAACACCTATAAAAACCTCTAGGTTACTTAGGTATTATGTTTTATCTTGAAAACAGACACATCTTTTCAAGAAAATGTTTACCTGAAGACAGAAATACCTAACCATTATTGATCACATATATTGCAGTTTTATTGCAAATAGGTGGGATTTTTTACTTACAGGAGGAAGTATTGCCACTTAGTTCTGTATTACCAGTTTCACTTTTCCCTCCATGACCACAATCTGTTGCACTGCTGGAAGCCATTAATCTTTTCCAGGGTATGTAAATATGCTTTTCAGTTACAACTTTCTGAAACTAAATGTAAAGGAACTTGCCTCTTAAATAGCATATAGGAAGGATTGGAGGGATGCTCATAAAAATTCAAGATATTAAGAGTCAGAACTCAGCAGATGCAACACATTCACAAAACAAAAGCCAGAAAAGAACCATATCTCTCCTTCATGGTACAAGCTTGGAAGATTCTCTTGAGAAGATTAGCAAGACTCCAGGCTTCAAAAGGAGAAGTTGAAGAGCATTAACTGAAAGAAACAGATACTCCAGTCTCCTGAAATGAACACCTGGTCTGGATTTAGTGAGAGGATTATTGACCTGAGAGAGTGCAAACCGAAATTCATTTAAATCTATCAAATTTCACATGAAGGTACCTTGAAAACTGTTCCCAAACCTCATCCACAACTTGCCTTTCTTCATCATATAAAAGAGAATGAGTGCTTCATTAGCACATCCATGTATCAACCCATGTCATCCAGTCATTTCTTTTCACAGGAAGTGTAAAACTTGTCTTTTTCAATTCTTAGCATCATCATTTGGGAGAACGCAGATATCAGCTTTGTTTCTCTGCAAATATGCTGGAAGCAGATGACCTCACTCGGGACATTTTGCTCAAGAACTCTCTACAGATAAGGCATAAGCAACTGCATCTCCCAATCCACAATAATTCCAAGTACAAAGCAGCTGTCCAGAAAGAAACACAACAAAAATCCAACACCTCAGAAGAAAAGGTAGAAGAGCAGAATGACTTCTTTGGAAACAGTCACGTAGAACTAGTACATCCAGCAGGCCAAAAATCTGCTCTTTACTTTCAAAAAATACCACACTTCTGAGATACCAAATATCCTTCCAGCGCACACACATAACAATTTTGGGGAGCCAGGAAATTCTACTTTCTAACCAAAGGTGCAGGTGTGTTTATAAACATGTTTTTATAAATTTTGTATAAACAGACTTTGCTCTCTTCAGAACAAAAATCACATCCCAGCACCACTTCTGGAAAGACTGGGCCTTATACTTTAGAAAACAGAGCTGTACAAGTAATGTGACATTTTTACAGATGAGGACAATACTTTTCAGGATCCTTCAAAGACCACAGCTTGTAATAAATACTCAGTTTTTAACTCCAGAACAGTCAGAGCCTGGGTTTTGGATAAAATACCACCTGAAATGACACAATTCTTAAGTCTCAGCATGTCATTTTCTCCAAGGCAAAAGTCCTTGGAGTAAAAAAAGGTGCTCCTCTGGTCCAAAAATATGAAAAAAAAGCTACGTACACAAATGAAGAAGCATTGTAATGTTTGCTACTTCCTAACTGAAGAGCTGCCTGGATATGCCCCTTGAAATGGTTTTCTCTAATATATGTATGCAGAAAAGAAAAATCACATTAAGTATTTAATTCTCTAGAGAAATTATAAGAGACTGGCATATACAGTATTAGACATGCTGACCCACAAAATCCACTCTGTTCCAATGGATATTTCTGAACTTGTTTTGTCTTGCATTCCAGCCATGCCAGTTTCTCAAGACATATTGAGAACCTTTACTTCATATCTCCCCCTTCTAGAATAAGTTTAATTATATCCATGTTACACACATATAAAACTACCAATTGATATTTTTTAAATATTCAGGATTTCAAAACAATCATCATATCTAGTGTGGGCACTCATTTATTCTCTTTTAGGACTTCAAAGTGACTACTAGACTGGAAATATTATTTTCACAACTGTCTTTACCCTGTTTGCAAGATAAGAAGGTAGAGAAGGTACAGCCTAAATTGTATCCTGGCAACAAGAGTGAAGTAAAATTTTCATTTCATAAGAGGATTGAGCTGTCTTATAAACTGGAACTGGAAATGCCTTTTGAGTAACAAAGAAGCCAAAACCTTCAGTATTTATTATAACAGGAAGAGAATTTCTTTTCACCAGTTAACAGTTTAACCCTAAACACAGCAGGGTCTCAGGAAAAGTTGAGCAAAGTTAGCAGGAAGAGGATTGACAGCATAACCCCTGAGGAACCACAAGTAATCAATGCAAGAACAGTGACCCCCACTGCATGATTAATTTCCCAGCAGTGTTCCCAAATAAGTTAATGATGTTAGAGTGCAATTAAACCATGTTGTCCACATCTTGTGTTTCCTCTAGATACGAACAAGCTATTATTAAGTAAGGAAAGCAATAAAAGTTACAATACTTTTAAATTATGTGGGTACTTACTATGTATATTAAGGAAAAAAATTTTTGAATTCATAATTTGTGAAAATCTGGTGTTCTAAGGCAATAATCCTTCCTAGCAAATTGCCTCAACAAAAAAAGAAATGGAATTGTGGAATTGTACCAAATGTTCCACTTTGAAAAATAAATATCTCTTATTTCTAGAAATTTCAGCTCAAAATGCATTTCCTCATATTTAATCTCAAAATACTTACATTCATTAAAAAAATTAGCCTTAGAGACATCTCAGCCTGGAAATACAGCACTTCAATGCAAATAGGATGGAGAGAGTTTAAGTGGAAGTATTCTTTGGAACAGAATTTGCCTTGCCATGCAATTTGCAAATCATCAAATATTTTCATACAATAATTGCTGACTGTAACTGATGAGTAACACTGCAACAATAAAACCAGGAAGGGAATCCTTACTAGTATTTTCTTGTTAGCCCATGAAATTTTAAAATTTATTTTGCCCTCTAGAACAACAAGCAGTTTTAGTAGCTAATTTCTGTACTTGTATTATCTTTTAGAAACTTGCCTAGTTTTTCCATCTGATAATAATGTAATAATTTGGCAATAAAAGAATTCTTTAACAGCTATGCCTATTACATCCAAAGAAAGGGGGGGGGGGGGGAAGCCAAACCTGAAATTCATCATTTTACCTGCTATAAATCTTCACTGCAAACATTTCCTACAAATATAGTCACTGAAAAAATAATTTTTCACTTTCCTTGGAAAAACAAAATCTTTGTTGCCAACAGTGCTCCAACATCTGTGTTTAAACCCAGCTTCAGAACATTACTCCAATACATAAAAACTCTGAAGACATGCAAAGTCTACAAGGCTCCAGTCTCAAAGTTATGGTATCACAAAATATTTATTCCCACAGGAATCATGACAGTGATGGATGCCCTCCTATTTTGCTGTTAAATAGTTCAAAATACCCTTGCTCTGAGCATTTTATATACATACATACATATATATATATATATATACATGAATATACTAGTAATATATGAGCCAAGCATTAGTTTTCCCATAGTTCAGGAAGGTAGAACTGCTCGTGTATATAAATCAAGTCCAGCCACAACTTTATCTTCTAAGACAGCACTGAGCACAAGCAAGTTACTGTTATTATCAGGCAGGCAAACTCTTATTGTCAGTCAGACACACAAATATGATCAAAAATAAATTACTTGAAAACAACCAATTTAATTTATATGTAAGCTGGATCAAGGCCAAATGCATAGCAGAATGAAAGAATGAAATATGTTTTTAGGTTGCTTGCTCTTGTTGCATTTTAAATAAGAGCTACTTCCATGGAAGAGCAGCTGATGTGTACACAGCTCTGTAACTCACTCTATTGGAACAGTCCCAGTAAAGAAGAGTAATTGCCTCTTGTACACAAGAGTTTCTCTGTATGCCTGTATGGTCTTTCAGTGTTCTGAGACAAAGTAGCTGAAGCATTATAAAAAACCCTCTGTGATATTATAAGTGTTGAATAGGCAAAATGAATAGAGGCAGAGTGCACGGAATAGTAAAACTCACAAGGGTTATCATGTCATCCCTCTGCAGCTCCTACTGAATAGATAGAATATGATGAATGGAGTACAACAGTCAGGGGCTGGGTGAGCTGCAGCAATATGGATCTACAACCCATCAAAATGTGTTTTAGATAGAAGGATAGCATTTCTCTTTCACTCATTATTATCTTAATTTTCTGTTTGCATATCACAGTTTTTAAAAGTTAGTAAAAACATTGAAGTAACATCACCTTTTTGATTGCAATGATGCAAACTTTTGAATCAGTATGGGCTACCAGGAGAGGAATAGAAAAATTACTAGCTTTTTAAATTTGGCTTTAACAATTAAATTCTGTGCATTTTCTAAAGACTGAAGTTTAGCAGCTGAACAGATCTCCTGCTGTAACTCCAAGCAGCAGAAAATAAGCTGCTTCTGGGAAGAAATTTATTAAACTTGTCTGTCCCCTCAAAGACCCACAGTGACCTCAGAATTAGGCAGCATGAATCCCCAGCATGAATCCCATCTCCAGAAGACCATGATTTTTGCCTTTTAGTCAGATGCTTCCTGCTGCTGTTGAAACTTAAGCTGCATTCCCTGAAAAAGTTCAGCTTGAGAATTATTACACTGCCATGGCTACAAGGCGAAATATATGGTAGGCTCAGAGGGCTCAGGTGGGAAGAGAAGAAAAATGACCTCTCCATTTGGAATTATATATGCATATCTATATATAGAGACCTTTTGTACTTTTGCTTGCTACATATCCTCAAATTTTAACTGAGCATCTCATAGACACCATAATAGAGAGTTAATTCACTTGCAGAGCACTGAATGGGGTCCAGCAGTTTTCAACACCTTAGTGTGGTCTACCAAAGGTACTACAAGATTTTTTCCAGACATCAATTCATTAGTAAAGCAATTCTTTTTCTTAAAAAAAAAAAAAAAAAAAAAAAGAAGAAGAAATTGTGGTTTTCTCAGGAGAAATTTGAATATCTGACAGAAAACTTTCATTCATTATAACTCTTGCAATTACATGCCATTAACAGCCTCCTGAGACACTGTTAATGCCTCCAATAAAACAGAAGAGCTGAGAGCTATTTTAAAATCTAGAACTGAATCAAGCCTCCACCTGGATTTTCTTCAAATGTAGGCACACAAGGATAAAAGGGTAACTTTTGAATAGAAACTAAGGTGTTCTTTCTAATGAGAGAAGAGACAGCTCTCCACTCCTGTACTGTATAATAATGTACATGCTACCCATGGCAGGGCCAGGTCCGTTGTGCCATTTTTAGGAATATGCTAAGGTTACTCAAGGAAGGACAAACAGGGTACAAAGTTATTAATGCAGACATCAGGCATCCCCTCCTTGAATGGGTAAGTACAACACTGGGATTGCTATCAATCAGAAGCTTAGAGCCAGTTCCCCTGACTCTGGAAGGCAATACTCAAAATATCAAGCAATATCCTCAGCAATAAGAATGCCTGGGATTGAGTATCCAAAAAGAGCAAACATACAGTCTTTATCCAATGCCTGCAAATGTAACAGTAAGAAAACTGCTGTTAAAATGAAAACTAAGACAGAAAGCTATTCCTGGAGGAGATAATCCATAGCTTACAGTCACTCTTGCTGGGAAGTTTCAGTTACACATAAGGGGATCTAACATTTCTGATAGAAACTAACAAGATATATTTTTCAGGCTATCCCAATCCAAAATATATTTTTATATGGTACAGAATGTCTAATAACTTTTTCTTATGCATGTACACACATTGTCCTAGAAAATTACCATCATGTGTTTAATATATAGCTTCCATTCAGTCTTCAGGTATTGTGCTGTAGAGAGCAGTGGCAGACACACTTTCTTGTCTAGTGCCCTTTCTGAATGATCCTCCCAGACATTTCTTTGTTGACATTCTGCAATTACACTCATTCATCTTTTCCACCAGATCTCAAAATTTTTATGCCCTTTCCCAGAACTGTTATGAACATCAGTTATTTACTGTTTTGGCCAAACATTTTCCTGCTCAACCATGCTGTTTCGATTTTCTCTATATATATCCTCTTGCTTTTTTATTTAAAGCATAGATTGAGTAGTTCAAAAGATTGAGGAAAAATATCAGGCAAAATTGGGCAAAATGTAGAAGAGTGGTTTTTAACCTATTGATAACTGCAAGATTCTTCTTATAAGGTCTCTATTTTTTCTTATTACATTCTGCCAGAATGGGTAGGGATAAGATACCAAAAGTTACAGAAACTCAAGAGTATATAGATTCAGATTTTGTTTTCATTTTCTATGATGTTTCCTTGTATTTGCAGAAGAAAAGTTATAACACAAATAGAATATATTTTAATATACAATTTAAATTTCTTGTTGATTTAGAAAAGAGACTAATGAAGTAATGCTGTATTAAACATGCTAAGAATTTTTAAAATGTTAAGAAATTACAATGAACTTTGAAACGTCTTTCAAAGAGTGCTTCTCTTCAAAGGAAAATTGAAACTCTAGGGTTATAATCAGAAAAACAATCATGTTCTCCCTTCTTGATTAAAAAAAATTGTTGGCTGCAACAGTTTCAGAGAAAAAATTCTATAAACTGATTAGACAATAGGGATTTTATCATTGCCATTCTTTCTAAGACTAAAGAACATTATAGAAAGTTTTAGACATTCTTTATAGCTAAATACAATTTTTTGCGTATTTATATATACTGACTGATACAATAGATGAAGGCTTTATGCAGAGCAAAACCTCTTGTACTCTTGGCAATACAAATAATTTAGGAATATATGATCACATATAGGTTAGTACGCAGATTAATTCCAGGTTAGCACACAACCTGGAATTCAGTGTACTGTATCACTTTAAGATATCTTTAATTAGCAAGCACATGGAAAGAGCAGATAAACTAGGTTCATGTGCAGAAATCTGAACCCATTGTAAGTACAGTGTAACTTTTGTCCTCTTTATATACATATATAAAGATCCAGTGTGAAAAAACAGCACTCCTGGAGGTTGGTAATCAGCCAAACTGGAAGGCTGAGCAGTAAAAAATACTTTCTTTAAAAAGCAGTTAAAAAAAAATTTAGTCTTAATGGTGTGAGGAGTGTTTCATGGGAGTGCTGCATTTTCCCCAGAAGCAATCAAAACTGGTGTCCTCAGAGATCAGGCAAAACTTCTGCAAAGGAAAGAAGACACTGGATAATTTCCAAGGAGGAGTATTTCACCATATTCCATATGCCAGCAGAAGAGCCTGCACACTCTGCACCAGAAACTATCTCTCAAACAATGTCTGTTGCATGAAGCCGAAAAGCCTGGTCTGAGATTCAGCTGGGACACAAAGAGAACATTCAGCTACCAGCACCTTTGTGGCACTAGCACAATGCCTTGTGAAGGCTGACCTAGAACAGAGGCTAGACAGAGTTAAAGACTAAAGTTGGTATTTGGGCAGCACAAGAGCCCAGCCAGGGGCTCCATGATGGACCCAAAATGGTCGACTGATCACAAGGTCTCACACTTTTATAAGTTCTGGTCCATTTGCATATTGGAGTTAATTGCCCAGTTATAGCTTTAGCTTATGAAGTCCCATCCTTCTTGTTTTTCTCCCTTCAGTCCTCCATTGTTCATTCTCTTGGGCCTGAAATTTGGATCATTCATCCTTGGTCTCCAGCTTGAGAAGGAATTGTTTTGTCTACCTACTCTGGGAAGAGAGCTTACCATCCCCTAATAAAAAGCTCAGAACTACATACTAAAGCAGTGCAAAATCTGAAAATTATAAAAGATAAAACCTGAGGCATCAAGCATTACTTGCACCCATAGCACTACCCTAGGTCTGAGTAGGCCAACGCAGTGCTCAGCCACTGTGCACAGCTCCTTGGATTTTGGCAAATCGTGGCACCACTGGGCTTGTCTAGAAGCCAAAGGACCAGGGGAGCTACAGGAGAGGACCACGCATTTCTTAGAATTGTCTGGAGGGAGGGTGCCAAGAGGATGGAGCCAGGTTTTTCTCAGTGGTGCCAAGCAATAGAACAGGAGGTAACAGGAGAAAACTGATGCACAGGAAGTTCCACCTAAACATGAGGAAGAACTTTTTTACTGTGCCTTGAACAGATTGCCCAGAGAGGATTTGGAGTCTCCCTCACCGGAGACAGACAAGAACCACGTGGATGCAATCCTGTGCCAGGTGCTCTAGAACGACCCTCCTTGACCAGGGAGGTAGGAGCACACGACCCACTCGGTCCAACCTTACCCATTCCATGATTTTGTAAATAGAAGGGAATGAAAAGATGAAGTAAACAAAATGGTTAATCTCTAAATCAGGCACATCAGCTTATATGTGCAGCGCTTCTTATCTTCCAAAAAATTTCAGAAAATTCAGAAATTACATACAGAAAATGTAATTTTAAGAAGATATAGAAGATATAGAAGATATAGCATGTTATCATTCTAGATGTTCAAAGAATTCTTACAAGTATGAAAGTATTTCAGGTGATGACTACAGCATTTTAACATATTGCAGTTAAACTATTTTTTTATTATCTCAGATTGTACTTTAAAATACTGGAGTGCTTTAAAGCACTTGTTCCCAATGTATTACATTTATGGAACTGCAGTATTTCTATAATATGATGCTGCTTCTTTGAGTGACACATGTTTTACACAAGGATGGAATTTGAGCAAATGGAAGGGTTTGTATATTACACGTAGTGTCTAGTTGGTGCCTTGCCTGCCTTTCTGAAAAGTAAGGATTAAAGCAGTAAACTTCAACTCATTTCATTCATAATAAAAACTGCGTAGAAGAAAACATTATGTCCCAACTGATTACAAAAGCCTATTTAATGAAATGCATATTTTTGAAGACTCAGAGCTACTGTAATATTTGCACTATTATTTAAGAACCATTAAGTACAATTGTGACAGCAAGGCTATTAAACATTTTATAGTCTGCTCAGTGCAGGTTTATTTTCCACATCAACTTTCACTCTTTTACAATATTGTTCTAATAATTCAACATCTAAGCAATGCCTTACTTCAACAGATTAAGGTTAGCAGGACATTTTTTTGGAAAGGGATAAAAAATAATTTTCTGGCAAAAAGCCTACCTCATCTACATGAATGGTGGTTTAAAATAATTTGCTGTCTCTAGGTCTCTCTAACCTTGCAAGGAAAATTTTAAGTGTTTCAGAGGCAAATTTACATAAATGCAATAAAAGTTTCAAACCTTGGATTTGTACTTCCCAAAGTACCTTTTTGCCATTAACATTTGGGTTTAATGGCAGTAAGAAATGGAGCCTTTGTTCTAGCTATTTGTTGTAACAGCATCCCCTTACAGTTCTTTAGATGAAAACATTCATTAGCTAAATGAAGTCAGAATATGAAAGTGACTAAAAGGCAAGAAGAAGGAAAAAAGTCTAATCTTGATCAGGGTGTGGAAAACATCCCCCAGGGTGGCCCTGCTCAGGAGCTGATGCAGAATTCGTAGCTAGCTGTACCATGAGGGTATGATGCTACTCCTTGGGAGCTGATGTGGATGCACTTCTGACCCCAGGCAAATGTATGGTTGTCATAGGTTCAGAACATCATTTGACAGCTAGAAGCATGCTGTTATGAATTTTTGATAAACAAATTGCCTTGGTAAATTCTGTAAATCATATCACATTTCCAAGTATATAGCTGGTCATAAAGTTTAGATCTAGGTTTTTGACCTTTGATGCCTGCCTTTCTCAAGCCTTTCTGATGGAAATGGCCTTCAACTACAATCAGGATCTAAATCTTCCCCAAATTTATGGTTGTTCAGTTATGCCAGTCAATCAAAGTACTTTCTGTTTAAAACCAAAACCATTTTTAGGCTATATATTGTGTCCTGACATTTGGCCAGAAAAAGGGAAAAAAGCTTAAGTACTGGTACATCAGTATCTACACTAGTTCTGGTGGCAGGAAGTAATGAACAAAATATATTTCCCACTGTGAAGGAATGCATTTCAGTGCAAAGCCAAACGTTTTTCATTTGGCCTGTTACAATGACAATTGTTAACAAGTATACCAGGGACAGAGTGGAAAGAATAGGATAACTTTTAGTGAGAAAGGAATATGAAAAAAAATCTCAATTATTAAGCAAGGAAACCATGATTTAAGGCAAGCGCAATTCATTAATAAGAGCAATTAGCACCTTTGGGATAGCTACCCAGCACTTCTCTATGTTAAAACTCAAAATGACAAAATATTCTTGATTCGTATTACAAGCTTGATTCAGGTCCCATGTTAAGTTTCTATACACTGATAATTCTGGCACCCATCTAAACCACAAGATAATCCATATTAATTGACCAAAAATCATTAAAACTCTACACATAATAAAAAAGAGAGTTATTTCTGTTAAGATACTTAGCATTACTCAATAATCCTCCCAAGAGTTCATTTCAGTCACTTTATCCTTGCAAATCCAAAAGATTATTTAAGGTTTCTTTCTGCCATTTTCAAAAAACGTCCATTGTGTGTTCCTGCTCTAATATGGCACTCGGTGCATTTTTTAAAATTAATCCTATAAAATAGCATTACCCCATGTAAGAAAGTTTTAAGACATGCAAAATACTTTAGAAAAAGAAATATGAGTCTTCAAAAGCTGACAAAGAAATTTTTTAGATCCTAGACTGAAGATTTCCCATGATGCTCATAAGAGAAACACAAATTATCTTTTTAGTTTTTTTCTCTCTCAAAAAAAATTTAAGATTCAACTAAAGCTACCCTGAATTCAAAGACGAAATCTGTGATTTTTTAGAGATATGTAACACTTAACACTACTATATTGTACACTTAATAGAAAATATGCATAAAAATCCAAAATCTACAGGGTAGGTGTAACATGTGGGAAATCTTAAACTTGAACCTATGAGTTATAAATAATTTTGGTTTTGATGTTCAGTGGTTACCAGTAAAAGTAATATGACAGCAATTTTCTAAACATAGCATGGTTTCAAAGACAACAGAGTTGGGCTTTAAAAGGCAACCTTTAATCAAGTTCACTTCTATTTTACTTTCTAAAACTTTTCAAGCTCAACCTTACTTTAAAAGTCTAGGTATGAACAAAACATATGACAAACTTGCTTTTATGGTGAGTTCTGTCAAGAATCTTAGGGATAATAACAAATGAACTTCCTTGGCTTTAAAATACAGTGTGTGTATCTTGCTGGTCATATTATCGGCCTTTGCTGAGATGCATATTCGTTCTGGCACCAAAAAACCACAGTGAATAATTGCCCAGGTAGGAAAGATGAAATGTCTAGACTTTTTTTTTAATAAATTTCCCCTCCCTCTAAATTGCCATGAAAAGCAGGTAAGAGAAACAGGACATCAGGATTCTAAACACAGAATGGACATTTCTAAAACAAAAAATTTAGACATGTTTTGCATACATAAGGATTTTTTTCCTAGGCTACCTCAAAAGTTTTCTCTTTTCTCCCAAGCACTAATCACTGTAATGGTGCCTACGAGCTGTCCTACACCCTAAGACTACCACAACTACAATAAAAATATTTAAAGAGGAAAGAAATGAACAGAGACTGAAAAATTTATTTTCACACTTTTAGCAACCAGTTCTTTCCCCTTCTTTTCACTAATTAAAAATTCTTATTACAGGTTTTTCACTTGGCAGCTGGTATTTCAGTGAAGTACTAGAAAATACTCCTGTCTCCCTAGTGTGATTTCACAGCTGTCATCTGAAGAAAAAGAATATTTGCCCATTTTGTCAAAAATCCTAAACCTTTTAACTATTAGGAATATTATGGAACCCTTTAGTAGTTTTCTTTTCCAATCCTTCTTCTCCCCACAGCCTTCTGCTGCCTAATTTTGTTTCTACCTTTTTATTATTTCTTTGCCTCTTCATTTATAATAACCTGGTCTCTTTTCATCTGTCATTTTCTGCTTTTTGTTTATTTTTTGTTTCTAGTACATCTTCCTTCCTTCCAGCCCTCAGTTCTGCAGGGAGATAAGATATATATGAATATATAGAGAAAAATTTTGGTTTCATTGAAATTGATAACACAGCTCTCCCTGACATCAGCAGAGACAGGATTTTAGTTGTATACTGATGTTTGATACGACTCTTTCAAATAGCTTTCCCCCTTGTTTGTTTTTCACAGGAATTTTTGATAAATAAGTTACTTCAGAAAAGTTAAACTACATCTCCTATTCACAATGGTAAAAATTACATGATATCCAAACATAAAATGACACATCTCTGAATGAACTATCCTTTAGAAATTACATTCTTCAAAGTTTTAGAGCTGTAACTGCTTTTGTCCTTCTCTGAAAGGGACCTCTTCTCTCATGTGCTCTCTTCCTTCCCCTGCATCCAGTTAGGAAACAACAAACTCCAGCCCTAATTCCAGGCTGCTGAAGGGGATGCCATACAGAGAAGTCATAACACAAGAACCATTAGAAAATAGTTATCTCCAGACCTGTACCGCCATCCCACAGCCCCAGGTGTTTTTGTTGGTTTTTCTTTGTCTTTTTATAGCTAGCTATCTGATATTTATCATTTTCATTACTAAATGCTTTTCTTTATGAGTTTATAAATACATTTCACATTAGAGTCCAATCTCACTCATTAAAATTTAAATCAAGACATACTTCCCTCATCATTTGAGCTACTCTAGGTTCCTGCTACTGAAACAGGGCAGCCTTTGGAATTTTCTTTTGCAATGTTACCAAGAGAATCCTTTTAACTACTCTGTCATTTTGCCACCTTTCTTCTGGCAGTAATACCCCGGCACGGGTGGCACAAAACACTCGTCCTTACAGATTGCTGCTTTATTCAAAGAGCTGTTCCTCCTACCCTAAATAGAAGGTGGATGAGAGAGAAAGACTTCGTGAAGCCATATTTCAGGATGAACGTTTTTATGGCTTTAGCATTGCTTACAAATCAATTCCTCTGAGTTGGGCCACCATTAGCAGCTTTTAAGACTGCCTGGAGCTGCCATTCACTGCTGCTTTGACACGTTAATGCATTAATGGTAAGTGCAGGCTGACATAACTTCTCTGAAGCACTATTACAGTAATTACCAGGAGTCTTCGATGTGACATGCAAAGTTAAGAAAGGTGACAAAACTGTATGTAGATACTCATACACTCTTAAAGCATTCATTCAACACAGACAGCTCATAATTAAGGAACTACAAAAACATTGAGGCAAGGACTGTCTGCTATGTACAGTGTCAGAGAAAACAAGCGTGAATGAAAAAGGCAATTATGTGAAAATGATGGCTGGTGCTACCAAACAATTCCATTTCAGTGAAAAGAGGTTAAGATAATCAGGGAAGAAAGTACTTAGTTGGCTCACTTCAGTTCTTCCACAGAGAAAAATGTTAAAATCTCATTAATGCTTTGTAAAATGATGTAAATTTGCAAAGCCGTTTAGGAGGCAGCAGATGGTGGCAATGAAACCTGAGTCTGTGTTTAGAACCTTTGAAACTTGGAACAAAATGCATTTCTGGATTTCTTCAATTACCACAGATGTCGCCTAAAGTAAATTAGTGAGATCATGGAATATTATCTGGAAAAGAGGTCTTCAGTATTACAAATCATTTTACTGTATTCTTTCTCAATCAGGTTTCTTTTTCCTAAGATAAGCATTACTCTGAAATACAAATTAGGAACGCTGAACATTATCTCTTTCCATCTAAAAACCACTCTTTCATCTCCCACGTGTATCGCTTCACAAACTGGTTCAGTAGATCAAGTACTTTAATATCAACAGTTCTCAGCTGTCCTTCTTTCACTTGCAACTAGAGACCATCATTATTTGACAATTCATTGCCTCATGGTCTGTTGACTGAAGTGCTCCATGGGAGTAATTCCTTGGAAACCTCTTTGTGATGTTGTGTGACAGGTGGGATTTCTTTGAGCAAACACGAGCGCTTCTGGCTCGAGGCTGCACAGGTATCCTTGGGATCCTCAAGGCTTCAGTGAACATTTAAACATCACACCTAAGATGATGAAATCACTATTCTTAGAGAGACATGGCCTCATAAAATCTCTGTAGGTCTTTTGGTAGACATGTGAAAATAAATGTACAACCATGTGAAATGAACTCAAAAAAATTAAACCTTTTAAAGGCCATTTGATACAATTGACGCTACTCAAGGGGACTGGGGGTTTTGCTTGCCTATAAGGAGGTGAAGAGTGGAATTACCTTTTCAGAAGGTTTATTTTATGTTGTTGAAACTCCTCCTTTCCTGCCAAAATCCCAGCTTGAACAGACTCTTATTTCCTTCACATCTCAGTCTGCAAATGTCAGGTCAAGAAATACCCTTCCTTAAATTCATATTTGATACTCGTGTTATAACCACGTTAGCATGTAAAGAGTTAACTCTTTTAGGAAAACAATTTTTCAAATCACCATACCTAAAGCTAAATCAGTGTTTGGCAAGAACAAGAGCTGATTAAGGACATCAACATTTGGATGTTAATTGTCTACAACCATAAACTATTTCTATATTTAGCCAAAGATACATTTTAAATCACTGCAGTTTATTTTAAATCTGAAACGAACAGCAAGAATATGGGTGATATTTTAACTGATTCATAAATATTTAAAAGTCTGCTGATTTTCAATCATCTTTCTGCAATCTGTTTTTCATAAATACTCAATATAGTGACAGGCTATTTTCAGCAAAATAGCACAATTCTCATTCTACTAGGAAAAAAAAATTAAAATAGCAGAAAATCTTTAAGACTGGGAAGTCCCTTAGCATGATTTATTACCTAAAAAGTACTAATATATTTCAAAAGCAAGCTAAACCTGTGTTTCTGTTGCTCATATTCAGAAATTCTAGTTTCCAGCTTGCCACTTTGATATATGGCTCTTCATATGTCTCAAGTTTTTCACTGTTGTTATAAATACAAAGCTGATTTGACATCAATAATTATTTTTATTCTTCCCAGGCAAGAGCATTTGAACTTAAATAATAAATATATATAGTACTCAATAAATAATAAACTTCTTGAAAAAAAATCCCAGGGGGCCTTTTGGTGGGAAAAAAAGTTTGCTCTACTCTTTCCATGGCATACAGAAATGTTAGGCTTAAATGTAAACTAATTTCATAGACAAAAATTTGATTCTGGCTCTTCACTCACTGAACATGCCTTCTTAACTTCTGTGCAATAACCAACTTGTAACCCCCATCACTAGGCCCATAAACAAAGATGCTTTCAAGAAATTTAATAGCTGAATATCGTAAGCATACTCTTTTCACAGTCCTACTGTTCCCCAGAACTAAACCAGCAGAAGTAAAAGCCTGCAAAGTGCTCTTTCCAACATCATTAAAAGCACTTAAAATTCTTCAGATGACGTGCTGTGATGATAAAGACTCATATAATACAGAGTCAGTAATTATATTTATCTACAGAAATAGCAACTCAATAGTTGCTCCACAAAATAATCAAAGTTCCTTTGGAAACAAAGTGTATTTTCAGGACAAGTGAAAGCAAGTACCCAAAACAAAACAACACTTGACAACCCCAAATTAACTTGCTTTCCCAAGAGTCGCAATTGAAGGAGATCTTAAAGTTACTTTATCACACTTTACTTAGAGACTGTAACAACTTCCTTCTGTATAAGAAAAGGATATAGAAGGAAAATTATGTATAGCTCTGTTCAACACAAAGAAGAATTAACTACTTTCTTAACATGGATCCCTTTAATATGAAGATTTAGGTTAAAACATATCCAATTTGTGGGGGAAAGGTAGCTATGAAGTGTCATGCTAATATGTTTTGATTTTTTTTAGATCAGAAAGAAAACAAGGAAATCCATCAGAAATACAGATGTTATATCTAAGTTCAGTTGAATAACTTAAAGTTTGGCAAACCAAAATTAAACAAAAATCTTTGAATTATACAGCACTGCAATACATCAAAATGAACAGCATTGCTAGAAACTACAAACATTGTGTTCAATTAAACACAGAAAGTAATTCCAGCATGTCAGATCAGAATAAACAAATATGGAAACAGCTATTAAAGATTTACACATGCATTTTATGCTGTAGATTATGACCAAAGAGTGCAATGTTAGGGAACAGATAACAAATACTTTACTTCTGTAGTGAGCTTTTTCAAGTATGTTCAAATGTAAGAAACAACATTGCATAGAGGTGGATAACATTGAAAATACCTTTAGAAAATCTAATGTAAAAAGTATTACTAGATGACTTACCTTGTTCCACACTAATAAAAAAGAATTTCAACCCTATATATTTAAGAAAGATTCAGATGTATCACTTCTGGAGTTAGTACAAATTCTTTTGTAGAGTTTTCTCTCTTTCAGCAATAGCAATTTCTTTTTAATGCAATTTAGGAATGGCATTGTAATGTGCTTTTTTCTATAGGACATCATTAATCTTCATAGCAGCCAAGATGTGTGCTGGGCTCCAGACTAGTGAAGGCTAAGATTTATGAACTATAAAAAGGTAAACATGGTTTTTAATTTTCAAATTATGAATTCTGACATCACAGAACATAAAACCTTTGACATAAAAATCTATCTATCAGGATCTAATCTAAAATTAGACATAAGACAGTAGAAGGAATTATTTGCTGAATTTCTAGTAATCCTTTATTTCACAAGAATAAATCTCAAATCAGTACAAACTACTAGGAAAACCTAAAGCCACTAGTAAAGAATCTCCAGAAAAAAATAAGGAAAGAATGTACTTCAGAGTTTCTTTGTATAAAGTAAACACAAGAACATTGAGCAATACTTTGTCTGTCTGGAAATCTTCTTTACAGGAGCAAGACATTTATACAGTGCCTAATGTACTGCATTCCCCTTTCATAAAGATTTCATAAGTCCAGAGAAAAATAAACAGAATGACTGAAGCAACAGCCTTGGAGAAACAAGCAAATAGAGCCCATTTCATATGCAAAAACAATAATGAGGAAAGATCAGTTGCTGCAGTTCTAATAACAAACAACAGATGGTTCATAACAGAAACTTAAATAACACTGCGTGTTTCAGGTGAGCAATCCACACCAGGGACTGGAATGTTTTCTGCCACTCCCCCAGATTTTCATTTTACTCTGGAAGTGCAAAGGAAGTGCCACAGCTCCCTGGTTTTCCCCACAGTATTTTATTGCTGCACATGGACGTTGCTGTGATACAGAATAACCGGAATGGTCCTCAAGACTCCCCCCTTTCTCAGCCAACACATATACAAAACAGTTTTTGGCACCAAAAGCTAATAAAATAACAAAAATAACTTTGAAAATGGCTGTGCTGGATACAGTCTCAGGTTTTAGTTAAGAAAATTCACACATCTGCACCTTTCTATATGATCATTGTACTGAAATACACCTCAGCAGGGTTTGAGAATAGGGGAGTATTTGCTTCAGGTTTCTGGCAAGACAAAATCATTTTATCGCTGTGGAAATCTAAATTATATACACAGATTTTCTGCCACAATCCTCCCCTGCCGAAATTTTACCCCATACCTACAAGGAAGACAATGTTATCTCAGTCCTCATATTTGATTCATTGTTGATCCCATGCAAATTTAATGTTCAGAACAGTAGCTACAGCAACAGATAGTTTTTCATATTAAAAAATGAGGAAGAAGAGGTTTTCCACCAAACTTTAGGTGGATAATAGAGTTTTGCCTTATGTCTAAAAGTAGTTAAATTAATTAACTATATCCTTAGAAAAAGCAACTCTATGTAATTTTTTTTTAAATACATCTTTCAGGTTTCATATTCCAAAGCCTTGATTTAACTTGAAATAAATCTGAAAGTGGCCAGAGAAACAAAGGACATCACTTGGACTAATGAACAAGCGCGATACTCTAATTCTGTCAAATACATTGAGGTTTATATCATATTTAAAATAATAAATCATGGTATTCTCTTTTTTTATGGATATATGAAGCAATTGCAAGATTCATCATCTCAAAACATACCTCCTCTAGCTGAAGTGCCACCACAGGAACCAAATATTTATGTCTGACTGTGGTATAACTGCAGCTGAGGCAACCACTGATAGAGCTCAGACTTGGCAATCTGCCTATGTGTTTGTGAGCATCCACTTCTACCTTTACCCATTCCTAAGCACAGGGTGGCCACAGCAACCTGGCCCCAACCTCTGAGAATCCTGAGTCTTAAGAAGAATTAGTGGCAGTTTTCGTGTGGTACTAAAACATCCCGAGGCATCAGTAGTTTAGCTTCTGCACTGGCTCCAGTAAAGTAAACAAAATCATTTTAGACTATCAAAATTCATCTGATTTTGCAAAGCAGCTTGCACAGCTACATTGGACTTTACTGATCTGTGATAACAACCTTTATCAATACAGCCCAAGAGATGGAATAAAAGATTGAAACAAAGATTCTTAAACAAAGGTTCCAGAATACCCAGAGTATAAATCTACTTTTAACTTCAGATATTCGATAAAGTTTTCTTACTTTTATCTTTGCACATTCTTCAATACAAAGGCACTTTTTCCAGCTCTATGTGAAGTATCAGTTTACAGAAAAGCTGGAGTTGCTTAAGAGTAGAAAATGCATTCAAAATGAAGATAAATTCAAAGATGCATAAACAGGCATGCAGAGAACTGCAAAACAGCTTCCTAGTTGTCTAGTTCACCTGTATGCTTAAGAAGCAAAAACAAAAAAAAACCTGTTCCAATCAACCTGTTTGTGATTTCAGATATGAAATACCAGCACATGACTCTGAATAAGTTACAGATATGTGATTACTATGCAAAACACAAAACAAGTATCTCTATATACAAACGAAATACCAAATATTGAAGTCATTTGCAAGAACCTGAGGACATAAACACACACTTTTTTTTTTTGTCATGCACCTGAATACATGTACAGTGTCAGGCATTAATTGATGTGTGTCTACTGCCAATGAAAGCCATGAAACTAACTAAAATTCAACAGAGATGCAAATTACATCTTTGGGACCAAAACATCACCCTGTCTGTTCAGAAAAAAAAACCCATGAACATTACTTCTCTAAGTCATAAAAAATGGTGTTTTGTTTTGTGACTGAGCATGGAAAACATAACTTGAGAATGCATGTGAAGTATCGGAAATTTTAAATATTTTATGTAATTGCATTCCAAGAGATTCTGAAAACCAGATGGAAGCAAACACATAAACGATCATCCTGAACAATTTTTTTTCTATTTCCTATTTGTCAAGGAGAGGAATGCTTTATTCTTTCGGAGGTAAAGCAGCCTCTAAGAGTTGTAAATCAAGTTAGTTACCTGTCACTTTACATGCCAAACATGCCTGTTAATTGCCACATTGCGGAGGCCTGTGAGTCTAGCAGGGCCCTGCCCTGGAAGGGTACACCATTGGCTCTGGGCATTCCCCACAAGTTAGGGTGAGAAGAAAGGAATGATGGGAGCAGTTATGCAGATTAAGTTATTCCACATAAGGTAATGTTATGAACCCTGTTTTCTGATTGGTTACTCTTATGGTCTCTATAAGATATGATTTCTGTTTCTCTTTGTTCATTGGTTCCCTGCCCTCTATATAAGTTTGGGCTTGCCTTATTCCATGGTTTTCTGGAGTAGCTCCCTACAGTGTACAGCTTATGTTTTTGTTGCACATTTATTGATAGTGCTCCTTTTATTTTCCTTTATTAAACTTTGATTTTTGAGCACTCCCATCATACCCATCCCTATTTTATTTACTGCCATGCTCCCAGCCAATCTGGTCCCAGGACTGGTCCCCTGCCATCAACGAGGGTTCATCCAGCGCGCGCGACGCAACATCACATCGCCAAGCTTCTCCAGAAGACCCCAAATATTTAATGTTTTCTAGGCCTGCCTGTAACTGGGTCTCTTTCTGGAGGTCAGGATGGACAAGTGACAAGCCTGTGACAGCTGAGCGCTGCGCTGCACAGCGTGAGCAGCTCAGGGCACGTGGAGAAGGTACAGTCCTTATAAAATTGGCACCCACAGACAATAGAAACTCAGAGTGAATTTAGGAATATTCCGACTTGAGCAGTGACCCTGAGCAAAGATTATGCAATTATGATATTAGCTGCTTTCTTTTCAGACAGGCTGTCTTTAGATACCTCAATCCTTCAGCAGCTCTGAGAGCTGTATGTGAGGTCTGCTATGATTATCCTGCCTTTGGTTAAGAGATGAAGTTACTCAAGTCCTAATTATTTTTTAAAGGGTTTTTTGGGCGAATTTTTCAAAGATCATTAACACATTTTCTCAGTATTGGACATGCCAATTAGAGAGACTATTTCAATAGTTAATCAAGCGGTGTAAAATAGTAATGAATAAAATTCACATACTTCCACAGAGACTTTCGTAACAGAGTTTAATTAAGCTTTTAGTGACTTGAAACACTTCAGTTGATTCCTTTCATAAAAGTAAAGTTCATTCATTTTAAATTCTTATGTAAGTGTGCTTCTTAGAAATGTCACTTTAAAATATTATTTCTACTAGCAATTGTTTACACTTTATTTGAAATCAGAACAGATTTCATTCTGTAGCATTTCAAGAGATCTAGGTAGTCTTATGGGGATTTTCCTAACAAAATATTAATGGATATGTAACATAAAAGTTGTAACTTAATTCCCTGAATAGATGCAAAACAAAATGTCTCTTCTAGTATTAAAGTGTTGCCAAACCTACAAGAAAGGTTTTCCTATACCTCCATAAAAGACTTAAGAAGTTTGAACTTATTTTTTAAAAGAAACGTGCTATTTGGAGAAACTCAAAAGATTCAGACAAAAACATTAGATTTTTGATGTTTCTTACTTCTACTTGGATAAAAATCTCTTTAGTGTAATGGGAATTTCTGAATAAACACTGCAAGAAGTGGTTCTTTATTAAAAAAGTACATTATATGAGTACATTATATGATTAATGAGATTTCTAACTGTGGAATTAAGAAGCTCTAGGTGTAAGAAAATGTCTCTGGATTTAATGAAACTGAAGTTCCTTCAATTTTATATTCTACAAATTGTGTGAAAATTCCACATATTCATGTTATAGTAGTACTCTTATTAAAAGTGTGCTTTTAGTCAGTTCTGGGGAGCAAAAAAAAACCCCCAGCTTTTGGCTCAAGAAGACACACAAATATATTTAAGCAGCAGCTTTAGACTACAAATAAGCAACACTATATTCACAATAGAAAATGCTCTCATTGACATATATGTTTTTTAAACTAAATAATATAGATAGCTACTATAATTTCCTCCCTGAAATGTATTCCTTTTCCTTATAATACCCAAAATTTAGCTGAGAATTACCAGTACCCATAGCTGTGGAGCAGAGTACAGTACAAAACACCTTCAGAAATGTATAGGCCCTTTCTACAGGCACCTATGCAAATGTATGGGCTAGCATGCAAAGAATCTCACTTGTGTGTTCATTTCTCAGCTGCTGAAAATGCTGTCTAGCAAATTTCAGGAGTCTCTATAAAGTACCAAAATAGTCCAAAAAGGAACATGTGTTACCAATTAGGAGGTATTAAAAGAAAAATTTTCTGTCACATTATCAAGACTATTTTGTACAGTATCTAAGTCAGCTGGCAGCCAAGAACCGATGAAGAAGACACACTTCTCTGCATGTGCATGTGCACAATGGCATGGGGATGCTCACAACCTCTGGGAGATTCACATGTCACTCCCTATTTGCCATTTACGTGAAGCTAATTACCAATTCTGATACTGGAGAAATCATTAGGCATATGGTAAATTGAAGGCATGACAGCATTATTTTATAGAAGCTACAATTCTGCTAAAATCTATATGACTAGCTTTTAAGAAGAAAACCGTTATTTATAATCCTGAATAAACCCCATTAATATTTATGACATAATAAATCTCCATAGAAGCCAGTGCCTACTTACAGAGGTAAAAGAATTATAGGTTGTTAGGAAGTCTAATTGTTTTGCCAAAATCCCATGGAATGCATATTGCAGTGCCTAAGTCATCAGCCTCATCTTCATCAGTACAACATAAATGCCACTATGTAATTTATGGATTCCAGTATGCCAAGTCACATTAAGTTTTGTATGTCAGAGAAATATTTTGGGAGGAACAGTGAAAGGACTGAAATACAGATTCATACTCGCTTCAAATTTTTAAGAACTTTAAATTATGCCATTGCTCACACAAGTTTAGTAATTTGGTAAATATCCTGAGAATGTAAAAAGTGCATTTTCTCTGCCAGATTAAATACCAGCCAAGCACAGCCAAGGGGAGGCTATTATAAAACACCATCCACTTCACTGATTTGTATTCTTCAGATAAAATTGTGACCTGTGTGTCAAGCTCCCCCAGGAACATAATAATTCTACAAAGGATTTCTCTGAGCAACAAGCAGAAGTATCATAACACCTGAAGATACTACCTGATAAAGCCAAACAATCTTGGTAATTAGACACCAAATCTTCCTGTGGAAGTTGAAGCACAGTTTAAAAAAAAAAAACACAAAACTCTGACAGAGACAAACTTGAATTCAATTACTATGCTTCTTAAGTATTTGCTTGAAAAGCATACATTTAAAACACACATCATTCTCCTGAAACTGATGATAAAAATTTTATAAACACAAAATACAGCAAAGGAAAACGCCCTAAATATACCCATATTACCTACTCTCATGAACTATTTTTTTTATAATGAGCTGGCCACCATTACAGATGCTTCCTGTAACAACTGCACAAACCTCAAGCAACTCAAAATATAACACTGTCCAAGAGATTAAAAAGTAAAAAATATGACTATTTGGTCTATTTGAATAATTAACTAGAGGAAGTAATAAAAATAATTAGAGGAAGTTAATTAGACATATTCAAAAAAGTTAATCTACCCCATAAAACTAAGAAGTAGTAGCAATTAGGAGCTGATATTTGCACAAATAACCATGACCCAGAAAACAATATCAGATTTTGTCAGACTTGTTACCAATCTGGCTAAATTTCATACAGAAAATCATCTCTAGATAATAAGCAAAGGACATGAGGGGTTTTCTTTTCAGAATTTAATCCTACTCTACAGGAAAAATTTACTCTGCTGGAAGAAAGAGTACAAGTTAGTACACCAGTAAAGTAAAAGAACAAAACTTAATAGCTTTTATCAAATGGATAGGTATTTTTGGTATGCGTGGAAATTGTGTCAAAAAATGTGATATATAGGAAGGAAAATGGAGGCTGCAATTGCCTTAATATAGCACATCAGGGGTGCATCTAGTTCAGCATTTTGTCTTCAGAAACATGCATAAAAAATGCTTAATGAAGCAAAGTAGACATGCATAAATCATCAGCTGCCTTCAGCAAATGCTTCATGAACTCAGAGATGGCTTTACATTAGTATTTAAAATAGGGCAACCTATTTTAGACCATCTCAAATTATCCTTAGAGGAAAAAAAAAAGTGCGTTTAAATCTGCAATTATCTTTCCTGCAAATTTTATTTTGTGTTTTTGGTGCAGGTGGGCAGGGACAGAAGCTCATTCCCTTTCATGCCTTGGTATTCAGGTCATACCTATTGTGTAGAATAATGTATTTTGTCAGCCTGTTTTAAGAACTTGTCTTGTGATAATTTAGAAACATAATGAATTACAGATGTAGGGCTACTGCAGGTTTGCATTAATTGCTTGTTCTTGAAGATTACTCTGATTTCCTATTTTACATTCAACTACTCCTTGTTTGTTGTAGTCCCTTATGAACACATACATCCCTACTTTATAAAACAGAGGGAATAATTTATGAATTACCATGCAGTTAATGAATCACAATAAAATCACATTGTAGGAAATTACTAAATCCTAACATAGACGAAAAGCACAAGATCCAATTAAATTACTGCTTCCAGTAGCATAAGAGCCAGAGGAAAGAAAAACTGCAGGACAAAAAGTGATTGAAAGTTCACTCAGAGTCTAAAACCAGCCTACCAGGTCAAAGGGGCAAAGAGAAGGAACAGAACAAAATGATGATTCATTAGAATCTCATATCAAAATGATGACACTTAATCTCTGCAACGTGGTGATAAAGGGCACACACCCTGTCCTTCCTCATCCTCACATCCCCAGGGGCCTGGCACTGAAAGCTGCACTGAACCTTCCGCAGTGGCCTCCTTCTAAACATGATTTGATGTGCATTCATAGACTCATTTCTGATTTAGAGAGATGTTCCTCACTTTGTGAATAACTGCTCATTTACACAATCATTCTGAATAGACACAATCGTTTTGTCTGCTTTGGCTTCAGTGAGCAAAGCATAAGCATAAGGAAGAAATTCTTTGAATGACAGAAACCTAAATGTTATGCCATGCACTTAATGATGATCATCCTTTAGCAGATTTACTCCCTGACCACTTAACAGTGTCTCCTCTATTATCATAGTCCCTCAGTTTATCCAGCATTATGTTATTGTGGCAATTCAGCTGCACAATTAGCTCATAAAAGGAGGCCATGGCCTCTTCAGATCTATTGTAAACTGTGTCTGGTGAATGATTTGCCCCAGCTGGGGGTACTGCCCTGCTGCATGGGAAGGCAGCATCCTTAACTCACAGACAGCTAAATTTTGATATGGCATTATTAGATGGAGTGAATGAGTTCTTTGTGAATATACCAGGAAGTCAGAAAGGAAAATAGATCTATTTTCAAAAAAATCCTTCCCTCACTAGAAATTGCCTGTACAGCACCTTCTCTAAACAAAGTAGGATTCATTCTCAAAATAAAAATTAGGGTTCTACAGGAAGAAGTATCCAGTTGGTCTCATACGCCTACAGGGTAAAATACATGAAAAAATACAAGACCATAGTGAAAAAAGTACGCAATTTCCCAATTTCCTTTTATTCAGACCTAACTTTAACTGCTTACTTCTATGGCAAAAGTCTGTGTTTGATGTTAGAGTGAAATATGGCTGTATATGCGACTAAAGAATTCTTCTAGAAAAGACTTTTGTAATACACTGTCCCAGTCCAGCTCTAAAAATGTCCTTTAATTTATATCACTGTGCCTGTGGTTTATTTGGTTTGTTTTTTTTTTTTCTCCTCTTCTCTCAGGATATTTCACTTACAGAAAGATTAAAACCCCAGAAACTTACTATTTCTTACTCTGGTCACAGTTACCAATTAGCAAGTAGTGCTGGACTTCAAACACTTCTCAAGTGCAGCAAATTATGTGATCTGCCTTGTTCTAATAATCTCTATTCCCATTAAATTACAGCAATCCTTTACTGCAGGGATCACACAAAGAGAACAACAGAATTTTTTGCAAATGAATTACTGCTTTGGTAACTGTAGGAATACTCAATTTTAAGTTCATCATTAAAGGAAACTCATTACTATGAACAGTCTCTGTGTATGTTCTCAGTGTGCTTAATATCTACTGAATCCACTCAGTTAAGAAATGAGCGAGGATGTAGAATTAACAATTTTAAAAGCCCACTTCTTCCCCTTCTTTCTGCACCTTCAGATGCTGTAAGCATTAGAACTGGTAATGCCTGAACCCAGTTTAAGTCACCAATGAATTGGGGTTCCCCTGTCATTTACTGTCAGAAGGACTGGCAAACAAAAAAAATGCTTTTTTTTCCTTACTCAAAGTGGGCAAAAGGTGGACATGATCTGCATTTCAGACCACATGGCAAGTTTAGTGCCCACAGCTAGAGATCATTAATGTACAGGTCACAAAGCCTGTGTATGTTTTCCCTTAGGGTCCTGCTCTCTGGTCTCTCTTATTTTTCAAAACTACAAAACACGAAAGAGCATCATTATGCTCAGGGAAAAACCATCACTGTTGGTGTAATAACAATTTGGTGGGGTTCAAGGAATAAACATGTTAGGTGATGTTTATATGACTGAGGAGATTTCCTTCAATGCACAGATAAGCAAAGTCAGTTGTAATAAGGAACAGTGAAGCTACGTGGCTTAGTGCCACAAGGACAAAAAAAATTAACCATATTGAATTGGATCTTGTTCATCCTAATGAGCTTCATCTAATTCTTCAGACACCTTCATTTATCTGACTTACAAAGAATATGTGAAACAAAAGCGCTTCACAATATTAGGGCAATTTACATCAAATGCACTAAAGAAAATTACCTAATACCATTTTCTAAACCATTTACTATTATGAACTAGGAGCTAAATGAGAAAATTGCACTTTATGATTTGCAGGCTATTTAAAAAATCTCTGCACCTGAATTCACACAATCTGCATTACTTTGATTCTCGCTACAGGGCCTTAGTAAAGCAGAGAACCAGAAACAATACTCTGTGAATTAAACTGAAAATATGTGTTAAGTGTCTCTAAATCTGCATGAGCAAGACAATGCTTTTGGTTTCTCCTCACACTTTGGCACCTGAGGGGGCAGGTCACCTCCCACCTTGGTTTGGTTTATTTCCAAAGCAAACAGAAGACAGGCATGATAAAACAAGGTCAATGTTTTTCAAAAGCAGAACATATGTGTGGACCAACATTCGGATATATCATTAGCATTTTTGTAATTTGTCTGATGTTTTCATTATTTGCCTCAAATATGTTTGAGTCAACTTCCATCCACTCCAAAATACTAATAAATATTTCTATCAATACACACTATTTAGAAATTCAAGCAGATGCAGTAAAAAAAATGGTAAAACCTTCAAGAAACCGCTTTTTTACCCAGAAGGCTGTCTTTGGAGATCTACCAAAACAGCTTCTACTAACAGATCTTTTTATTCTGTAGAAAATTAATTCCTTAATATTCAAAAACCATTTATTAATACAGAACTCACCATGAACATTCTTACACAATCCAAGCAGTCTTTAAGAGATTTAAACTACTAAAAAGTCAACTTCATTTTAAGGTCAAGAAATGAGAGATTCAGAAGGCTTATGATTTACACTTGATATTAAACAGTGATCTGTTGTGTCTAATTTACAGGCTTTCTATCTTAATATTATTTTCTTTTTCTTAAGGTAAGAAAGAGTTTCTGTTCAATAATCATGGAGTGGCAAAAGACAGTTCCAGGAATGTAAGGATTACACAAACAGCAAAATAAATACTTTTCCTCTATTAATTGTTTTAGAAAAAATTAGGTTTTTATTAATTGCATTATCAATAATAAATTATTTTATTATTTTATCATCTTATTCTCTTCCCTTGTTTGTTTTGCTGCTTTTGCAGCATAAAATTTGTGGGGTTTAATTTGTTAAATGTGACAATGGACAAGTTTAGCTACAAAAACTTCAAGTGCTGAATTCAGAATCTACTGTATACAGCAACAGGAACTAAGGTCACATCAACATAAGCTACTGTGCTAATAACAATCTGTTACAGTCATCACACTTTTTTAACTGCAGAAGTTCCAGAAAGCAAATTCATTAATTTGTGCGGCTTTTGTTTTTATCTGACAGTATTTGGTCAAATGGAGTGCAGCCAAATCGCTAATTAGTATCTCAGACTATGAACCTGAAATTTGTTGCAGATAGCTCTTACCACATTTACTTACACAGCAATGACTATTTTCTCTCTTCCCATGCCTCTAAAAGGTCTTTGGAATGTCAGAAAAATTGAAAAACACTAAAGTAGCTGTATCTCAGCTAAAGAAAACAGATATGCTAGGGATTTACCAAACTTTCTAGAAAGGTTGGTACCAAAAAGAACAAGGCAAAATTACCTAACAGAATTCTATATACCAGGTCGGGAGAAAATAGAGGCCACTGAACTCCTTTTTCTTCCTAAACTAAGCCCTGCTTAGAAAAGCAGTTACTAAATCACACTATGTTGGGCGACAAAGATAACAAAGAAATACTGCAGACTTCACATTTTCCTGAATAGCAAGATTAACAGTTCCACAGTTAGATTTCCTCTCTGTTATATAGGATCTGGATCCCATATAACTGTTAAATCTCTCCAGGGATTTGGAAAACTTGTACAAAAACTGTGGCATGAAAATAAAGTGTCCTAAGTGTGCAGCTATAACAAATACATCCCTGATTACACATGGCAAGCATTCTAACATTCTGTGATATAGCACAGAACATACACACAAAAGTCACATGAGATTTTGTGTGTGATTTATGTCAAAAAACAGTGGAGCTGCTGAAAGCATCTTAGTCCTTCCTAACCTCCTTAAGTAGCATCTTTGTAGAAATGCAGGAAAATAAGAAAAAGTGTGATTAATACAACCTTATGTTGCTATAGCAATTAGTGATATCAATAGCAATCCATGAAACTTATGCTGTAAATCTTTAGAGAACAAAAGAATTATGCCATTGTTCCTCCCTCTCTTATACTTCTAACTGCTGAAGGTGAAAATATAAAGTAGCCATTACAAGATGTTCCATCTAAGAAGTCTGATACAACCAAAATTTAATTTGAAATCAAGTTAAAACTTGAAAACTCAAAATCTTGAAAAGACAGTCAAAGGCTAAAATAAAGGTAATACTTGATGTGTTTTACTGTGTGTGAATAAGAGAACAGATTTTATGATAGCACATTTAGTAAAGTAGCAACAGCTCGGGAAATGTGCAAAATTTTGAGGTACAAACACATTTAACAAAAAAATAGCAAAGAGAGGAACTTTAGAAAAATAAGTTTGACACTGCAACTTATTTCTACAAACTCGAGATAAATTGACGTACAATTTTTCTTTTTATCTGCAGGCATTTTTTCCTGAACTATTTTTCTTTTAATTTTGGCCAATCATTTTTATACTAATTTTTTAAAAAACTTAAAAAATATGTATTTAAACACTTTCATTTACATTTTAAATATCTGAAATTGCCACATTCATCACTCCACGTTTTAAAAGGGAATTAACAAGATAGCTAAGGAACTAATTATGGCTATTTCCCTCTAATAAAAAATAATATTTCCCGCATGTGCAATATACTCCTTCCAGGAGTAAAAGTCTCCTTCAACACTTTAAGATGCCTAAGGGTCAAACCTTGCTGAGTTGTTAAAGCTGGAGTAGATTACATCATATAAAATATATATTAAAATGTCTGGCATCTACTGCATGCCCAAGTGTAAAACAGTACGGGCTGCAGCAAAGAGCCACAAATACAACTCTAAAAGATGATGGATGCCTCAAGTCTGCTGTGTCATAAATTCCTTTCCTATGGTGTTCTCAGAAGGTTGTCCTGGTTCAAAACTCCTGAAGTCTATCTACAAACTTCTCAGACCACATACTGGAAAACCTCAGGTACAGATATTTCCACTGAGCTGGGGAATGCCTCCAGCAGCTTGTGACCTGCACATTGTCAAATTTGCAACCTTCAACTCCTGCAACTGAAAGAGTTTTTATCAAAATACAGGGAAAAATCACATCACACAGAATCAGGACAGAAATTTATTTTCAAATCTCACTGATTCAAAAACTAATTAATATGAGGGAAGCATTTAGTCAAAGGTAAACAGGGAAGAGGATATATCTTCTTTTTGCAAATAGACTCCCAACTGTTTTAATCACAGTCAGAAGTTTTGGACTTCAAAATTCTAAGGACAAATTACTTGGATTTTTACCTCTTCTGAAGTGCATATTATTACAAAAGCTCTCTAAGACAAGTACTGTCAAATATAAGACCAAATGCTGTAGTCTGACTATTAGAAAGCATTGGAGACAGCTATACTTTGTTATCTTTTCCATGATACCAACGGTGTACAAATACCCATGTCAAACGAAATACCAAATACCAGTTGTATACCAGCTATATAAGGTCAAATTCATAACTAGTGTCTCTCTCATAATGTTACTGAAGCAGTTGAGCCTTCCTAAACTTTTTGAGGTGTAGACTACTTGGTGTCTAAACTGCATCAACATTAGTTGTTTCCCTTACTCATAATTATGTTCAAGCACAGAATTTAAACACTCTTATTCTTCTATTATGTAAGTACAGCTAATATGACTGTATGGCCCAAGTCGTTGTGGAAAGTCTATTATATCTTTTCCTGAATGTAAAAGCTGAAGCTTTTCTCTGTGTTTCAAGCAAATTGTGATAAGAAAGCATTAGGTCATTCTGAAGTTCAAGCCATATTGTTATAATTTCATTTTTTGACAGTTTATTGTTGTGCTCCATCTCTATAAAAAAATTCTTAGACTGCCCATATTAACTGTAACAATTTGAAACTCCTTTAATCTGCAGCATTAATATCAATGCAAGCAGTTTAAACAAACATATGCTGAAATGCTTTCAATGCAATTCTGGCAGGAAATTTTTTAAATAATTTGAACATCTCTGCAAGGAAAAATGCATGTAGAAATACCCCGTTAGTGACCAAAAAAAAAAAGGGTTTCTATTTTTCTGTACCTTTCCTCTTGAAATTTCCAGAAACTAAACAGAAGATCAAAAAGCACCTCAATCTGGAATCTAGGAAAGAATCTGAAGGCCAGTGTGTTGAGCTAAGATGTGTATGAGAGCACAAATAACATCATTCTAAACCACACATTCAACAGTGATCCCCTGCAAATGGAAATATCAAGTGCACAACATCGTTTCAGTTACAGTCAAAACCTCATCAAGCCTAGCTAAATCAAATCTGACTAAAACATGAAACAAAACCAGCCCCATTTTTAACTGAAGAAATTTGTCTTATATGTAAGAAGTGGGTATCCACATCTTTTTCAATATATGAAACACTACCTATTATGAGTTCTTAGTTCATAGCACATTCACCAAGTGAACTATTGATCAAGGTCATTTCTACAGCTGCCTGACTTATGACTGCACCTCAGTAGGACGGATAAGTTAATAATTGTTATATATCCTTTAATTTCCTATCATTTCTGTAATCTTCCTAGTTATTAATTTATTTATCATCCCTTAAGTGCTAGCATAAAATAGCACACATACAACATAATACTCTGTTATAGTGTGTGTGAGTTTATATATACAGTCGTTGGCTTTTTGAACAAATTATGTGAATAATTTTCCATATTATGTTATGCTGAAGTAAATATCACAGCTGAAATTCCCTTTCAAAAATTTAAGTATCCAGAAGTTTACTCTCCTTGAATGGCTCTCACTGCTGATCCAAATATCTGCATTTCCAAAGTGCCTGATGCCAATACACTCCATGCTAATGGAACAACATTCACCTGTGTCTATGGTCCTAGCTCTTCAAAAAATTTCTTCCAGTAGTCAACTCAAAATAATTCCTCATTATCAAATTCATGAATTATTTTCACAGCCTAAAACACAAATTTCTGTGTTTGGTATTTCATTGGAATACACCCACACCAGATACTCAGGTTTCAGGAAAAATAAACAACACTTCCTGCAGGAACATAGCACTTTTTTAACAAGGTGGCACATACCCATTCATGAAAGAGTACTTTCTGGTTCAGCAGAGCTTGGTACTAACTCAGTTTCCCCATATAGACTCCTATTCTATTTCTAATAGTGAGCATTCATTTACTTTTACATCAGAATGAGGAACTAATTCTGTGGGATATTAACCCAGGCAAAATGCCCAGAGTTCCATTACGCATGCAGAAAACATAAACGTGATTTCCAGTTTTGTGGTACTTCAGCAAGAGCCCTGAATACTTCTCGACACTTTTCACCAAAGACTTAACATCAAAATGAAATGTTATTATGGGATAATATTATTACTTCATTGCTTTTATAGAACATAAATACAAAAACATTTATATACTGTGATAAATTCTAAGTGCATAAATGTACACTGGGTACATATATCAAGTATCATATAATTTATATAAAACTACTTTAATTAAAACTTGTCAAATGCAGGACTAAAACATATTTTGTAATTAAGACTAGAACATTTTCAAGAATTTAACTTTTTGTTTCTCAAAATCCCAATATAACAAAGTGCTACAAGGCAAAAATGGAGCCTAGCAGTGAAACAACTATTGATTTCCTCAAAACTACTCACATGTTTAAAGATAAGCATGTGCTTAAGTGTTTTGCCGGGTCACAGCCCAACTGGCCAAACGTGCCACCATTAATCATGTTATGAAAGCAATTACTACAAGTTTAGCTTCATTAACTTGGAATTTGAGAAAAGTCAAGAGTCTACAGGAGACATTCAGTAGCCATCCCAAGGACATCCCACACTCTGCACTTCCTCCTCTTTGTATACATCCCCCTAGTCTAGTAAGAAACACAGTTATTTTATGTTTTTAATTTACATACAGTAATAATTATCAGCAAGAAAGCAAAACTGCAGGTCAGACTTGAAATGACAATACATTACCTCAGCAGTTACCTTGTTTTATGGACAGTACTGAAAGAGACACATAATAAAAACAAAATACACTTCTGTATCACCCAGCGGCTAGTTTTATTTTCAATCTAATAAAACCATCAAAAATTGTGAAGACTGTTCCTTAGTCCTCATAGCCTACATATATAAAAATCATTATTTGTATATATGACAATTGATTTAAAAAAATCAAGCTGTCTTGCTCTTAAGTTAAATTATTTCACAATTTATTTCAGATCCTAAAAAATATTTTTAAATAGACTATATTTCCAAAAGAAACAATTTTTAGGTTGAAAAATGACATCAACTCATTCAAGTCTGAATGGCATTTTAATTTCTTCTAAAAATAACCCCAAAACTTTTGAATACCCTTTTTAAAAAATCCAAACACACACAAACACCAAAAAGGGGTAAGTAATCCCTGTAGAGAAAAATTAGAATTTTGCACAGTTGTGTAAAGGATTCACATAGAACAGAAACTTGTTCAACCAGTAACTGCAAAAATAACTGCAAAATGTCATTTATTTATGTCCACACTTCATTGCCTTGACAAATCATAGCTTTTGACATTGAGTCCACTCATTGAAATTATGTTTTAGCACTGTTATAGAGAGGGGGAAAAATGTTATTAGGCAATCACTGTACTGTCTTCCTAAGGGAATAACTACGAACATATTTTTTTTTTTACCTCATATATATTCATCAGCTGTAAAATACAATAATTTTTCAGCACTGACAATGGGACATTTGATCATAATCAATAACAATAATGGTCTCTCAAGGAACATTAGAGAGACATGAACTTTGCTGTTGTTAACTCTCCTACCACATTTAATTAACACCGAGTGCCGCCACACCCCGATCCCCAGTGCTAGGAGAAGGTCCAGAATGAGATGTACAAATGGAGACTTGACAATTGTGTAGTCAGTGCAATAAATGAGGAAAGCTGCACATTTTATTATGGCATTCAGCACAGGCCACTGGCAGGGGAAAAAGCATTAAAAGTCAGCTTACAGAAAGTTAAAGGCCACAAATTAGGCACACAACAGAGGGCAACAGTATTTCCAGCAATTTAGTGCCTGAAGCATGCCTTTGCAGTGAAAGATCTTTGATGACAAGAAAAGGAGCAAGAGATGCTGACAAGTGGTAAGGTTGCTCACAAATATATTGGAGCATTTAACAAAAGAAGTTGATCAGAAAGTGGTAACTCTGGATTTCCTATCCCTGTCCCCAGAGTATTTATGTTTTAGCAGTTGGGTTAAAAAAAAAAAAAAAAAAGCAAATAAAAATCCTAAAAATAATTTTGAAGCAGGGATTACAAAAGCAGGATTTCCTTCCACCAGGCTGCGTTCTTATGTCCTTACAAATCTAAAATCAGATTAAAATAAAAATATTTACTTTCAAGATCCAAAAAAAGCTGAAAATTTAAAAATATTTTATAAAAGAGGTAATTGAAGAAATGAATGAAAAATTAGGGTTATTTACATTGAGACTGGAACTGGAATGCTGGTTAGAAACATCTCCCTGTATTCAATTGTTTTGGTCTCTTTTCTTCCCCACATCCCCTAAAAACCCTCTCTCCTGCACGTGCTACATCTCTGTTGTTGATACCACAGACAAAACACTGATCTGATGAACAAGATTTTATAGTTATAATGTTGGGAGGGATTCTCCAGAAATCCCAGCAGGTCTCAGTCTCCCTCTCCACAAACCTACTTACCTCAAACATATTCAGGAAAAGTTTCTGACCTCCCCACTCTGTCCCACCCTTCTTTGGAGCTACAATAGCTCCATGATGACCAGTAGTTACCTTCCCTGCTTGGCTGAGCTTCGCTGGGAAAGCCCCTCACCAACCAGCCAACACCTCAACCTGAACACCACCACTCACCTACACTTCACATGAATTTACACTTGTGAAAATGGATTTGTAAAGAATTCTTAAAACCTGACAGAAGGCTCACACAGTCTTGTACATCTGTACGTAAACTCTGAGATAAAGTGTGCTGACTTAGAAAGATTATGGAATAGAGATGACATTGTTGAGAGAGACATTGAACTAGAAACAAGTTTTAACAAGTTTCAAACTATGGTCTTGCAAAACGACCAGATATGTTAGAGAATTAGAACTGGGAAAGATGCATGTAGAACTAAGTGGAGAAAAAATATAAGTGATTTGTGTTAGAAGTAATAGCAACATTGTGTGACAAAAGCTAACAGGCTGAAAAACATCTATAAGGTATTGTAACCAAGAAATAGGTTGGCTTCTGATGGAATGGTGTTGAGTTTTACATCTCTTATATCTCAATCTTCATCAAGATTAATACTGGAATAAAATCTTTTAAAACACCTCTCAGTTGCCCCATCTCAGTAAAAGCTAGGAAAACCAACAATACTTGCATGCCTTAATAAACTAATTTTGTATCAATATCTATGAGAAATATCTGTGGCTGTGCCATGATGGATGACTGGCTCAGCCAGTTGATATCAGACACAGCAGCAACATCAATCACTTCAGAAGGCAACAGGCCTGGATGGATTGACCTGCAAAATGTATTTTCAAGGGGTGCTTTAAAAAGGAACATTATCAAACAGGGGAGCTCAAATACGTACTTCCCCTGGCTTTCAGAGAGCAGTACAATCCCTCTGATTCTCAAAGTAAGATGAAATGTGGACTAGCATAATACTGAGCTTTTAAGGCAGAGCCCAAATACTAGTATAAATGGTTATTTGTGACATGATGACACAACAAAAGCTCAACTCTACAAAACAAGAAAAAAACACATGGGAAGATCCTGTGAAGATTTTTATTCTGAAATCATAGATTAAAGTTCAGCAGGAAGACAAGAAACATAAGGGGAAAAAAGAGTTCTGTAATGAAATGATTTATCCTACTATCAAACACACCCATTCTGCAAGAAAAAACATTTAAAATATCCTTGAAAATTTCATCTTATGTAGCCTAGACAGATTAATATAAACTAAAATTCACTTCAGAAAAAAACCTAAAACTGCTTTTTCTCAGTTAGTAGCAAACTGACTGTTCATATGCTGGGATCACAATGCTTAAAAGAATTAAAGAACTTGAAGTACTGTGAAAGAGAAGTACAAGTGATTTTTGTGAGTAGTCAGATATATGGGTTCTTTCCAGGAATAGATGTTTATTCTGTTTTCTTGGCTAAACTCCAGCTTTCAATAATGACAGTGTTGTCCTCCACAGTTTTAAAATTCTGTAATGCCTAAGGTAGTCTGTCCTACTACCGAGTGAGAAACGTTTGCATTTGAGTGCCTGAAATCTGCTTCCCCTACCCTATATTATGTGGAGAAATTAATTGGGTTCTGTAAAACTTTCACACAGAGCAATTATTCAGTGCAGCATTTCTGAAAGGACCATAGATCTACCTCACACCTACTGCCCTTCACACCTTTTCCAAGTTACTTGGCCCTACAAAATATGTTCCTGTTGAAGAATAAATCCAAAAGGACTGGAGCCGAGGGAAGAAACTGTGGTGACCTCAAGACATAAAAGAAGAAAGAAAAAAGCCAACAAAACCCACTAAGAAAACAAATTCCAAAGTCTGAGAAGGGATATATAATTCTGGAGAATGTGTCTATTGTCAAGGAAAACACTGGAATGTTTGATGCACATCTCTTAATGACATTTGTTGTGAAGAAAGCAGATTTGGAGCTATACAAGGACCTTGGTTTTATTTATGCTGTGCCACTGGCCTGCCAGATAACTGGGCATAGGCTCAGTCATACTGAAGTAAACTTAGAATAGCTCAGTATTTTAGGTGCATTTGTATCAGGTTAAAACCAGACCCTCTAATTCGATATTCAGTGTATTAAATAGCCCATTTTGTGTCTACAAGAAATCACACTGTGGTTGAGGTTTGTAGGGACTTCTGGAACTCAGCTGGTCCAACCCATCTGCTCAAGCAGGGCCACCTAGAGCCAGCTGCCCAGGACCATGTCCAGAAGGCTTTTGGATATCTCCAAAAGTGGAGGCTCTGTTACCTCCCTGGGCAGCTTGCACCAGTGCTCAGTGACGCCCACAGAGAAAAAGTGGTTTTGTCTCAACGTTCAGATGGACTCTTCTGCATTTCAGAGCGTGCTCCCTGCCTCTATCCTGACACCAGACACCACAGGAAAGAGCTTGTCCTCTTTGCACCCTTCCTGCAGGTGTTTGTACACATGGATGGGATCCCCTCAGGAGCCTTCTCTCCTCTGGGATAAACAGACCCAGCTCTCCCAGCCTTTCCCTATATGAGGGGTCCTGCTGTCATGGTCATCTCTCCTACCCTTAGCTGGACATCTTTATCATGTGAATTTCTCTGGTATTAGGGGGATCAAAAGGTGGACACAGTACCACCAGAAACAACAAAGAGGTTTTCATGTTAAAGAAACCAGGAAATTACTGCAATGATTGTTCAAAATCTGACTTCCACCTGTCAGAGCTCATGTCTCTACCCTTTTTTCTTGTAGTGCAAGGAGAAAACATGCAACTGTACGGTCTCATATTTCAGTGGGACACTTTGAAAAAAGATCCTTTACTGATATTAGAGTGGATTTTTTTGCCTTACAGATCTCCAAAAACAATCTTTATAATGTTAGAAATGACAGCACAAATCATAATCAGAGCCAGATCACGATTATTATCAATGGCAGGCAAATATTTCAAGGTGATTTACCTGCCCTGGAAAAAAGGATATTTTGATTGGGCATTGCAAAAATCAGAGGATTTGCAAATTACATTACTGAACTTCTCAGGTGTTTGCTCTATTCACTTTCCAGGTCACCAGCTGTTGCAAGCAAAACTGAGCTTCAGAGAAAAACCCATGTTAAGTGAAGTGCCTTTAAATGCTGTAACAGTATTTACTGATGGCTCTGGGAAAACACACAAATCAGTATTAACATGGCCTGACCAAACATCTAAAACATGGGAATCAGACATTCAAAGAGCTGAAGGTTCCCCTCAAATTGTCGAATTAGCAGCAGTAGTTAACACAAGGAACATGTGGTTGATGCTCTCAGTCATATGGTTTGCTTTTAGGTAGTGCTGTGAGGAGCAATTGGACTCAGCAACCCTTGTGGGTTCCTTTCAACTTGAGATATTCTGTGATTCTATGAAATCCAGTGGACATGTTTATACGTTCATCGTTTTTAACCGTTTCCTAATAAATTGTCATTTAATTAATTTCCTTCCAATGTTATTTCATCATTATTACGTGTTGGTTCATGTCAGATACTGTTAAATCAACATCTGACTGAAAACTCATCATTAAAACAATCAATAGTATTTAAACTATTTACATGCCATGAAATTTGGCTAGCAACGTAGCTGAGCTCCTTCTGATTCTAAATTATAAGAGTCTGCCTGGGGCTTCTTGACACTGACAGAGCATAAATACTCACTCTGGAGGGAATCCTCTTGTTCAGTTTGACAGTTTGTTTCAGGTGATGCCATTCAAACAATTAAAAGACAAAAAATTATGTTCATGATATGATATTGATAGATGAGTATGTGATTAGGATAGAAAAGGGAAAAAAGTATCAAGGAAGGAAAAAAATACGTAAATGCTACTGAAAAAAAATACATTTATTGGTGCATAGGCTCATTAATTTAAACACTAATTTTATCCAGTCATTTTATAAAAATGAACTCTGTATTTCTGGTGAATGTGAATTTTACTCTAATTATTCTTATATTAACTACAGTTGGCAGGACCCCATAATCCAGAAAATTATATCAAATATTCTCAGTTTCTACAAAAACTCTTCCAGTAAAAGACATAGACGATACAGCTCCACTATTTGCACTACTTTCTTTTATGTAAAATGCAAAACCCAAAGTGCCTATTTGATTTATCAACATCTTAGAACTACTACTAATACTGAAATAAAATAATTTTGGTTATTATTCCCATTTGTTGATCAACAATATTGTACCTGAAAAAACTCAAGTCATTGTCATAAAATTTCTATTATATTAGAAATGTATTAGCAGTGATTGACTGAAGAAAAACTAGCTCAATTTTTAGCAAACAACATAAATTACTTTAAAATACGTTGAAAATATGACATCACCTTAAAGACTGGTGTTATTTTCCTTCACCTGCCATAGATGATTATAGTAAATAAACTCCAGCCAAGCAAAGCTGGTGGGTTTATGTATACCATATGGCTACTGTGCATTTTTTAAGTCTTCTCATCGGAGGAAGGATTGGCAGACTGGGAAAGTGAGAAACCAACATCTCCTGCATTCTGATATAATCTGCATTTCTTTCCCCCCCTCCCATCCCCATTCTTAGATCATTCTGATTTCCATTCAGTTTGGCAAAAAAATCATGTCTTTTTAATGCAACTGATTTTCAAGTCAACATGCAATGGTATCTGATAGTCTTTTCCACAACTTCTTTTGAAGTAAGGGGGGAAATTTTAAATTTGGGCAAATTATACCTTGGATACTTTGTGGCCTTTATCAGAAAGACTGAGAATAACATATCAGTCTGTCGCTGGGTAAACATGGATAAAATGGCATTATCCAGCTCTCATACACTATCAGGACTGCCTATTACAGTTTTGGTTGGCTTTATTTATAAGCCACTATAATTTTGTTGTCTGTCTGACGACACAGTGAGCTCTGAGACTCAAGAGCTCTTCCTCAAGAGTCACAAAGCCTGTTTTTCACAAGTTTCTGAATTATGTCATCAGACCTTGGATCCATCCCAGTATGCTCTTATTCTTCTTGAAAGGGGCCAACAAACTCATATCCACTATTAACACTATGAAGGCTTGATCTCAAGCTTCTTAATGCAGAGTGCATGGAGAGGATCAAATTTCCACATCAAATTTTAGATATAACTTTTTTGTTTAAAAAAAATCCCAACAAACTGCTACTCACTTCCATTAGCCTTTTTCACCATAGTATTTCTGCAAAAGCTACAAATGAACCTTAAGGAAGAGGTGTTTGTTGACTGGTTGGCTGGGTTTTGGGGAGGGATGGATGGATGAGGTTCTCTGTAGTGATGGGCTATGGTCATGTTTTCCTCTGCAGTGAACTCTCTTCTGAAAACAGAATCCCTTACTTTCATCCTTTGCTCCTGGATGCACAAATCAGCTGTGCTGAAATATGTAGTGCAGCTTATAAAATGCAAATAATTTCATGAAATTTTAAAAGGACAAAGAAATGTCATTAATTTTATGCTTTCTATGAAATAATATTGAAGTATTAGGAAATAATGTGGAAACACAAAGACTAATTATTGTAAACTAATTTTAAGTACTTTTTGAATAAAAATTGACTGATTCAGAGGACTTCATACAGAACTTGATTCAGCCAGTGTAAATATGAGGAAAAAATGTTACAGTTTTCAGATTTGTTAGAAAATCATCTTGGAATGAGTATGTGGTCTGCCTTTTTAAAAAATACAGGGAGAAGAAAAAAGAAATACATAATCAGAGATGCCTTTTTTTTGAGAAGATTTCAGCTGTTTCACAAAGGAAGCACTTGTTATTTCAAATTTATAAAGAAAGAATTCATATTTTAATAAGGAAATGGACTTGCCCAAAAACACAGAAGCATCCAGAACTCTTGCCCAGGCATACTCAAAAGACTACAGTCTATGAGTTGGGGTAGATGATCCTTGTAGATCTCTTCCTACTGAAATATTCCATACTCTTCTACTCTTCAAGGAATTCAATAAAGCTGCTCTGTGCCCAGACCATAAAAGATAAATATCCCTCTTTGCATCCAAACTAAGAAAAGAGCATTTGAAACACCACCTCATTTCAATTGCTGCTTCTCCTAAGTGTAAAAGTACCAACCATTTCTGGCCTTCAAGTTAAAATGACATCTAAGTCTGTAAAATTTAATTTAATCAAACATCTCCAAAAATGTGACCATTTCTTTGGGGGCTTTCAGGTTTGTTTTTTTTTTACAGCTAATTCCTATAGACACAACAATCAATTTTAAAATGTTTAATGAAACAACATCGTTTCTTTAACCAGGAATATTCAGATTTTAGTTAGCCCTGGTATAAAACTCACTTCAGAAAAAAAAAATTTTGATGCATTTTGTAAGTCATCAATAAGTAACCGCTGGTTAGGACTCACATTTTTTGCAGATAAAATTGAGTTTCTGTCCACCACATGCTGGCCTCTTTTAGCTTTCATGAATAATTTAAAAAGCGCAATAGAAATGTTGTAAAATTAAAAATACATACCATCATTTTTCACTATTCACAAAATCCTTTCTTACAATTTCAGATCTCTAAGGTGAGACTTGAATTTTCAGCTCTGTGTTAATTATTCTGTGGAACAAAATTAGCCTAAAATCTCCACAGTAATTCCACATAATAAGAAGCAACATATTACCAACACAGTGTAGAATTACTGTAAATCCTTTTAATAGGCCCATATGAAAAGAACAAAGGCTAAAAATGTCACTTACTTTAGGAGAGATGCCACTGCTAGATGTACAACATTGGACAAGCTGTCAGAAAAAGATAAATGGGGCTCAGTTGTACCATTAACCTGTGACATTTTTGACAGTGCAAGGCTGAGCACTGTGAGAAAAGCAGAATATGTATCTTTTGACTTTTTTCCTCTCAGATAGTAATAGAACTAAGAAAAGAGATGCAATGGTCTAAGAGAAAAAAAAAAAAAGGACGAGCATTTTTGCAGCTCTCAAAAATGTAGGAGCTCAAATAAAGAGACCCATGCCTTCAGGACACATGCAAATATATTCCCAATAACACATAGGAAAGGAACTTATACTAAGCAAATTAAGTCATATTAAAATGTAGAGCAATATAACTAATCTTCCTTAAATTTTGACATTTTAAGAGCAAAAAATTACAAATTCCATACTTCAAATTTGATTTAATCTTCTCTCAAACTAACTTCAAGTGACCAGAAAGAGAAGAAGGAATGCAGCATTATTAAATGACAATCAGTATACATAAGGCAACACTCAATCACTGTGTTAGGATCTAGTATTGGCATTATAAATTCCAGCAGTTCTTCCTTAAGAATACTTGGTCTTACTGACAACACAAAAAACTACTTCTACAAGTTTTTGACAATTATTTCACAGTTAATACATGCAAAGAAACAGGGAGATACATAGTGAAAAAATTTTAGGCAGTTCATAGCACATAGTGATACTGCATTTTATTCTCTCAAAGTCCTTGAAGAGACTAATCCTGTGGAGTAATATAATTGAAATAAAATAGAAATGAAATAGCAAACAATATCTACTTTCATAAATAGCACCTTAGGAAAGGGAAATATAAGGATTATGTGGCTCAGTTACTCTGATCACAGTGATGACAGGTAGTGAGCCAAATCACCTCAATTCAGTGAGCAGAAACAGCAGTCTTAGAAAGGAGAGCAGTAGTCACTCCAAATACTGAAAATCTTTGATGGAGTAACTAGACTGTACAGAAATAAGAGGGTGTGCAAACTCATTATTTGATCTACCAGCCCTTTGAAAAAACATGGATTCTCCTATTACATTCCAACAGATTGACTGGGTGACGGTCAGGAGGAGTAAAAGGAAGAATAAAAAGGGTCAAATACTGCTGTGTGTCGAGCACAACTTCAGAATACAAGATTGGTATTCTGCATTTGGAGTTGAGTTGCTGCAGTAAAGCTGCATTTTCATCAGTCAGATGGATAGCACGGCTTTGGTGAAGGCCACAGCACCTCATCCAGCTTCTGAGCTCCAGGAGTTCAGAAGGCCTGCAAGAAGCTTTGTGGGATGGAGAACAGAGAAGGGGAAAGGGTCTCATGTCACCCAAGTCAGTCCTTACTGTCAACATGACCCACAAGGAGGGATGTTTTGGGAGCGGCCCCTGCCCTCCACCTTGTCAGAGAAGGTTGGGTACACCCAGAGCACAAGATGCTGCTCTGCAAAACACAGCTGAAGAGCTCATGTGCTTTGAGGTTTGGAGTACCGGACATGAACCTTTGACCTTAGCCTTCCCACAAAGACACACCCTGGAGATAAATCTGGGACTGGGCTTCCTCTCTCTCACACACAGCAAACCCAGGAACATGGGATTTCTTTAGGCTCTTGTTCATGAGGCTTTGATTGCAGGAGACAAGTACCCTGACAGGCACACCTGGCTGTGAGGCAGTTGCAAAAACCAAGAGATTTACAGATCAAAACAGCAACTAGTGATGATTCCCTAAAATTGTAAAGAAATATAGGTTTCACGAACACGGGCAATAAGAAATTACATTTTGAGACAAGAAATAGTTGAGATAAAAGTTAAGTACAGCTGCTGGACTTTGCTTTACAAAGCACAGCAATCTCCAGACTCAGTCAGGGTTGTTGTGCAGAAACTCTGGGCTCAAAGATTGAGCTGCACCCTTGTACAGCAGTGGAATGAGTGTATGGGCAGTCATTTGACAGCAGCCAGCCACACAGCTCACTGAAGCGGGTGGAAAGCACAGATGTGTGAAAATAAATTTACCTAAGACAGAACCCAATTCTAGGAAGGGATGAGGATTTTCACAGCAAACCTGCCTTTCCCTAAGTGTATGAGCCTGCAACTACATTCTGTGCCTCAAAAATACTACTACATGAAAAACATGAAGCGCTCTAAGTGCTTTACAGAAATCATTAATTCAATCTTGCACATTCAAATCTGCCATATCTCTTGTGGAATAAATCTGGAGCCTGTCTGACATTGAAACCCATGTAATCAGACTGCTTTCATTTAATTTTAGTACTTCACACAGTTTTGAAACTGAAATACATTTCACACCGGAGGATTTAAAAATACGTCTCATTTTTATTTTATACTTAAAAACACCAACCCAGTCTAGGTCCAAAGAGATATGGAGAATTTTTACAATTTTTTTCTATATCTCAACCAGAACACCTTCCAAAACACTATCAGATTATTCCAGGACTCACTTACTGGCATTTTAAGGCTAATGCAGGCCTTACTAACTATCCTTAATTGTCTACATCACCATAATATTCTTGGAAGTGTAAACAAACAAAAACACTTTAGAAATAACAGGAGGAAAAAAATAGGAAAACAAAATTAGAAAAAAACATTATGAACTTTAACCCAGTCTTTGAACAGGAATATCTTCCCTATCTCTGTATGGTATAGTGGAAAAACAAATTGCCTAGTGGAAAAGGTACCACAAGAGTGCCTAGGCATTCTTTCTTGTAGACAAAATATTCAACTTTGGTCCCTTTTTGAGTAACCTAAAAGTCCACAGAATTGTATTTTTGGAATCACATGCTGTCTACATATTAATATAATAACAGTCTTATTTAAGTCCTGAAAAAAAGATGGCTCATTTTTTCAGATGAGCATCTGACAATACAAAAGACGAGCCTGATTTTTTCAAAACTAATCCTGACAAAGAGAAAGCCACTAATATAGCCTTATCCATAAGGCTGTCTACCTGAGCCTGTCTAGAAAATGTAACTGCCTTGAAAATTATCCAAAATTGGAAGTAATTCCGTACTACAATACCATCCATTTTAAACCCTAGAATTAAAAATAGCACTTATATTTAAATTAATCCATGATTATTGCAGAGAGAATTTACCAGGTGTGAATAAAAATGTCCCCAACATCTTTTTGCAAAATACAACATAGCTGACTTTTCCACAAGCAACTATCAGATATTAACACAAAAGAGGTTTTTTTGCATTGAGAAAGTCATCAGGTAGAATCTTTTTAATGTCCTCAACGTTTCTCTAAAGACTGCATTTTTAATTTCCTTGTTTATTTCATTATACAACACTTATTTTTGCCTTTGTCTCTATGAAAATGGGACCTTATTTTTTTCAAGAAATGTTCTTGGACTGACTGCCAACAAAAGATTCTTACATCCCTTCAGTCTGCAAAAAAGTAACAAACTGTCTGAAACAAAATGCTCATTGGTCTTTTTACATCAGAAATACGACTTAGAACACTACTGCATTATCACACACAGAGTAATAAATTCTGGCCCAGACTTCAGGCAATCACTTGCAGAATTATTGCTCTTAGGAGAAACAAAACACATGGGTTATGTAGAAGGAACAGGACAAACCTATGACTTAAAATGAGCTACACATTTTATGAAAACAGAAAGCAGGGCAACATAAATAAAAATTTGCACTGGAAGCTTGAGATTTAGAAGAGTCCTTTTATTTGATTCAACTTGGGATTTTAAATTATTTTAGCTCCAAATCAATGGCTTTCTGGTGGAAAATGGAGGACATAGGAATCTGAAAGGCATTTTTGGGAAGAGAAATGTGGAGGAGAAATTTAACAGCACCTTCTTATGAACACATCTGTCCTGAGTATCCCTCAAATTAATCCACTGCCCCTTCTTTCAATGTTACAAATTACTGATATGGAAATTTAAATAGTATCATTTTAGAATGATAAAATGGTATCGCAGAGCCAAAGAGCCAAAGATCTGACTGGTTGCAGGACTGAGTTGCAGAAGCTACAAAATAATTTCATGCAAATCAGATTTACAATTTAAAAAAAAAAGAGAAAGAGAGAAAAAAAGAATAAAGAGCACCAACACAGACTAAAGTGAAAGAGCATCTACATCTCCTGGATATTTTGAAAACACTTTTGCTTCCATGAGGTGAAGCTAGTGCTAGCTGGAAACACACTGTATTTTAAATCACTCCATACGATGCCATTTTTCTACAAACTAACTGAGGTAACCATGTTCTATCTAAATTTTATTATTCCATATTCACCCACACAAGCAGCAAATATAAAGGGAAAATAGTACATCAAAGCTATCACACTGTTTTCCTCCTTACAGACTTGAGTTTCACCCAAGTGCCTTACATCTTCCTTCTAAGGAAAGAGTTTAAAGCATTCTTATCTTTTTCCACTTCATTATCCCTTTGACTACATGACCTTTCGTGTTTTGGGATGTAACTGATCATGGGAAAAGTCAGCAGATTAATATTGCAAACAAATGAAAGTCAGCTTTCAAAAGATTAAATACCCTTCAACAAGGCATCTTAAAACGAGGCACAAAAGCAAAGCGTATTTTCCTGAGTGCTTTGTACATAATGCTGTGTTCTGTCAAAGAAGTAAAAATCTCTGAAGTCATTCAATCTGAAAGCAATTGCCTTTTTTCTTCTACATTCCCCTCTACAATTTGATAGGGGTGGAAAAATATTTTTCAAGGAACAAGTTACAAATATTGAATGCAGCTCTTCTTTATCCTTTTGTTTCATGGTTCATTTTCATCAAAATGTGAAAGCTGGCATGGTACTGAGAAGCTGCAGACTCCCTTTCTTTAAAAGAAACTATTAAGTTCACCAGATGATACAGCATTCCTTCCCTCATTGATTTTCTCCTCACTTGATTCAGGTCTAAACAATGAAATACATCTACTTCTTCCATCCTCAAAAATTAAAATAATAAATTATGAAAGCGACTTGGTTTTATCTTCCATTACAAAGCAGCAGGAACTCAAACTGAAAGAAAACCATTTGTTTTCCACTTTGAGACTTGCTTTTTTATTTACAAACTAATAAAATAAGCTTTTGAATTATGGTGAGGAAAAAAAAAATCTATTTCCTTATCCATTAACTTCCTTCAGTCTAGAATTTTCAGCTATTTTCTAGTGACAAGTAAAGGAGACTGTATTTTACCTATATATAAAAATATTGTATCCTCCTTCGGCCTTTCAGTCTAACATTTGTTAAAAAGAAGAGTTCAGCAGTACAAAAATCCATCCAGAATTCCTGAAAGTGTTTCACTAACATTCTAATTGAGAAAAATCAGGAACAGGTTGTTTACATTATTCTCATCTGACCCCCCCGTGTGTATTTAACCCACACTCAACTAATGCTGGAGCTAATAAAGAAAAGAGCATTTGCTCTAACAAGGTCTAACTCCTTGTGAGGATGCACCCCAAGGGGTACAGCTCTGAGAGCCCAATAAAAGCCATTGTCTGCCCAAAACCTGTAGGAAGGGGTGCAGCAATATTAGCCTGACACATCATCTTAACTGAGGCTATCTCCCAACAGTGGCTACACCATTATTGGTATCCTGGGAAAGAAAACTGCCACCAGCTCCAACAACTCTTTATCATTTCATTGGTGAGTACAGACAGGGCTTCAATAAGTTGTGGGCATGTCTCATTTGTAAAATTCCATGCAACATCACAGCTAACTCAAAATGAGCTCTGTCAGCTACTGCTGACAGCACAGCTTAGCAGTTGTCCTTTACATTAAGCAGTCATAGGGCAATACTCATTAACAATCCTGAGCCCAGGAAATTAATTGTAGGACTCTTCTTTTCTAGCTAAGGGCTGTGATCACAGAATCCTGTTCTTATTTTCAGTCTCTTTTCTGACACAGTTCTTGAACTTCTTCTCATCCTTAGCAGAATATGTAAGGACACTCGTAGTCATCCCTAGTGTGGAGATTGCTCAGAGAGAATCTGACCAGATCTTTCACTTCATCAGCAAAGACTGCAATCATTCAGCCATTAGAGAAAAGACAGGCAGCATGTTTACTCTCCTTTACCAAATCCTCTACCATCTATTACTGGATTTAGATAGAAAGATGTTGTTTAAAGGTTAAGCCTCAGTAAAGAGCTTTATGTTCAGGTGCGGCAACCTGAGGAAAGAAAAATTTTCTATCCCTGCCATGCCAACAACTTGATTTTATAAACATGAATGTAGAAAGGACCTCTGAGTAAGAACCCAGTCTGTGTCACACAGTTGCCATAGCAAGCATTAGCATGAATTAAATAATGACAAAACCAACAAATTATTTTTTCTACTTTTAGCAGGCTTGATTTGCTATTTTTAAAAAAAAATTAATCTGTCTCCTATGAGGAAAAAAATTATTGATGCAAATAGTCTGAAGACCTAGGTTACACTTTACTCAGCAAAGTGCTCTAAAAAACAAGGATACTATCTGCTATAAACCTGGTACTTTTATATATAAAGTATTTAAATTCTGCTTGCTTGAGGACATGGGGCTGATGCAATATATTTTCTCTCTCTGCACAGCAGCACAAGGCCAAGGGCACATAAATCCAAACACTTGACTCAGTCCTGTGGTATTTATTCCACCCTCTAAAGACAATAGCTGAACCTGAACCCTTCACAGAGGTCCTGAGTGATAGAGTTCTGCATCATCCCCATCTTTAGAGCATCACAAACGCTAAGCAAATTGACACCTTAGTGATACAGAAAGTGTCTAGTTTTGCTCAACAGAGATCTCTCTTAGGTTTTTTAAACTTTCTAGATCTTTGGTAGGAGCTCTTCATCCACTTCAAATTCTGTGACCCACACCCTACATACAAGAAAGAAATTTAGTTTCTCTAGAGCAAAGTGTTTTCACTAAAAACTTTTAACAGAAACACAGGCATTAAGAGAAAATTATTGTGCATTTTCCCCGGTGACTTGCACAGCAGTTTATTTCAATTCCTAGTAATTCCATGCAAGAAGATCCCAGAGTTGAAAGCAGTCACAGAAGTCCCCACCAACTATAAACAAGAAAAGTCAGAAAATAATTTACTTAACCAAATTTATTAAGTGTCTGCAGATGCAAAGTCTGCATATCACCTAAGCTATAACTTTAGCAGTCAAGAATCTCTTGTCCCAGTTAATAGGAACTTTCAAGTAAAAACAGATGGAGAAATTCAGACCACTTATCTAGCGTAAAATATCAACACAGCTTACTTTAGATTTCATTTCTGAAAACTTTTGCCACCGTCTTTCATATTGGCATAGATCAAGACAGTCTAAACAACAGCTGGGAGCATTTCCCTGTGAAGGTAAAACTTTGAGAAGTGTGCCTCAGTTATGCAAATTCAATGACAATCCTTTCATAAACTAACTCCATTGGCCCTAGCTGTAACCTACTTCTTTGGATAAAAATACTTTTCATCTTTTGGGAGTACATCCTATCCAAAGTGAGATATGATCAGACACCTGCTGAAGGTCCATGAACAATTTTTAGCTACAGATACAAGCTGATCCAACAGCTTCACAATATTGCTTTAGAACAAGCAAAGCTATGTTAAAGTGTTGCTTGTCAAGTCATCATGCCATTATCTAAATATCAGAACAGGACTACTTGTCTTCACAGAAAAGAGTGGCTGCTGATGAGGAAACAAATAAACCCAGAAGAGACGTTTGTAAAATTCATATTTAAGTATTTGAATAGACTGGACTATTTAATCTTCAGTTCCTTTAGGGAATTTAAAGCCATGACCTAATGGGTGAATTCAACAACAGCCTCAGTAGGGTAATGACTAAAGCCCAAGCAGAATAAACAATGAAGAAGAGCTGATTAACTTTTCCTCCTTAAATTCTCATCTGAGTCATTTATTCACTCTGATTAAATCCCTTTGGTAAGCCAGATACACAGCTTTGTCTTTCCATACTTAGAAGATGGAGGTTTCTGGAATCAGTCAAGGTCTGAGACACAAATGGATGTTGACTACTGCAGAACATTATGGTAAAAATCTTGTTTATAGGGAGAGGAAAAAAGCCAACAATTTAACATTAGTATAATAACCTAATTTGTCATTATTATTGAAATCTTAAGCCTAATCCAAGATTCATTATAAGTACATATGTAATTACTACCAGGAAAAGAGAAAAATTCTTTGATTCAAGTTTTAACAGTAATACAGTTAAAATTATTACAAACAGAATTCTTAGTTGCTTTTCCTGATATTAAGTTCACATTTCCTATGGGTTGAAAAGCAAATGGTGTCATTCTGGTGTTGACAGTGGGGGATGCTACAGCTACTTATCATCATTTGTGATTAGGCGTCTTCTGCCTAAAACTCACTCAAGGTCATTTCTGTCCATTTGGTACGTTTGTTTTTACACCTTGCTTTCTCTTCATTGCAGCAATATAGCACACTGAATTTACATAGGTGGTGGGTTTTTTGTAGTTGAGATACATTTTATTTGTTCTCTTTATTACCCCTAAGCTCAGTTTTATCCAGTTCCAGGTCTTCATTTCTTTAGCTGACCATAAGTAATTAATTTCTGAGGGGTCTACAGTGCCTGCCTGTGCCCCATCTCTAATCATCCCACAGCAGGGCTCCCCTACAGTGCACTCCAGACACTTCTAGAGTTTATCCTTCCCCAGACATCTGCTGCCATTCCAGGACTGTACTTCTCTATCACTGCATCATTATGTTAGATAAGTGTCTTGTTTCACATATAATGTTTCCTTGTTACAGATATCTATATGAAACTATTGCCATACTGTACAATTATATTTTTTAATAAATAAATTAGCCCCAGACACCTAATCAATTAGAGAAATAGCTGCCACAACTAAATGAAGTACAACAAAGTACAAGGAGGTCAAGAAAAATTCAGAGAAAGCAAGTCTGACATGTCTCAGTCCTGAAGCCTTCAAATTCAGTGCAGAATTTGAGGCCAGATGCAGCAGAGAAATTGCAGTAGAGTGGGGCAGGGCTGCACAGTGGCAAGAGAGATTTCTGGCATGTAAACTGGCAGAAGGTTCTGATGATGACCACATTGGCCAGGTATAAGTTGAGCTAGAGAGCTCCCTGGAGATGATCTATATTTGTGACAAAAAGGCATTGAAATGGCTGCTGCATACTGATAAATACAAGCTCATGTAATTAAAACAAATTTTTGCTTAAATGAAGAACTCAATAAAAGTTATTTTCTTATACAGGTAGTGAACTATGAGGCTTAAAGGAAACAAGAGGTTCTAAAATTCAGTGAAAAAACTATCCCAGAAAGTGAGAATTTTTTATTAAAGATCCTTGATGCAATATTTCTGCTTTAGAAGATGAACCCGATAGAACACAAACAGCAGCCTTCATTGAAAGAAAACAATTCTAGCAGTGATATAAGCAGACTAATAAAGAGATGAAGATGATTTGAACATGTTATTTCAAGTGATAATCATTTTATAATGATTTCTGTTCTTTTAAAAGCTGAAATTACACTGAATTTTGAATGAAAAGAAAGTTGAAACATTTCAGAATGTGAGACAAAGTGGTTCACTTCTTTTTCAAATGTCATAGCAGGCACAAATGCTCTGATTTCCACTATGTTAAAGTTTAAAAATTCTAGAAGAAGAGGCTATCAAGCTGGAACAACCCTGGAAGTATTGAAAAGATGTGTAGAGTTGGTGCTTATGGACGTGGTCTAGTCGTGGACTTGGCAGTGTTAGGTAAAGGATTAGACTAAATGATCTTCAAGGTCTTTTTCAACTTAACCTATTTATGGTTCTGGTTGAATCTTCGATTGACAAAAATAAGTTGCTCTCACTTTTTAATAGGTGCATCAAAATCAAGACTAGGCAAATTGTAGTCTCTTCCAGCTTGTACATCCACAAACATGCATACTATTGCTCTCAGGAATGAAAATGTTGCAAACCTTACTTTGCATGTTTTAAAGAATAAGCACAAAGTTAACTCTCAGTAGAAGTTGCAAGTCTCTCTGGATTCAGTCTACTCTGAAATTTAATATGGTGGCAACATTGGAACAAAAACCTTTTCTTAGGTGAGTTTTCCTCAATGGAACAGTGACTGCCTCATTATTAGAGGAGAGGGAGAAGGTCTTACAAGAAAATAATCTGCTATTTCTTCATTAAAATATCTAGGTATGATACAGCCTACCGAGTTATTCAACAGAATTATGAGTAGGCTGTTTCTCACCTTCTGTTTTCTCTTTTTCATGCATCACCTATTTGCATTTCTTAACATATTAAGGTTTGAAGCTGAGACATTTGAGGCTGAAAACACACTTCTTTGGTTCAGTGGCTTCTAGCATATATAGCTGATGCATAAGTGAAATGCATTACATTAAAACATGTGTATTAAGAAATAGCTTTTGTAAATGAAATTTTGCTAGATGTTGTTTGCATGAATTGTGCTTTGAAGACAGATCAAAGAGGTCGTGACAGAAAATAGCAGAGGCTTTTTTACTCATATGATAAATAAAAGCGTTACACATAAACATGTAGAGAATATTACCTCCTCCATCAAATACAAAACAGTAGGAACAGAGTCCTGATACAGAAATTCAAACCAAACCTGCTCATGCACAGCTATTTCAGTAGGACATCTGTGGGCATAAAAACTGACAAAAGATGTAACAGCTACACAGCTCTGCACACGTTTAAAATTTGAATTCTTTTAAGCATTAGGAGGCATCTGTAAAAGTATCCCATTATTTTTCTGAATATCTAAGAGAAATTCCTTTGCCTTTTTTCTTTATTAAAATGAATGGATGTTAGCAAGAAAAAATCCTGGGTTTTTTTGGTAAAATTAAGCAAATTTTACTTAGCCATACTTGACCTTCAGGTTCTTAAACATTATTCCTGCTTCAGAGAATGATTTCAAGTGAAATTTTTATTTACTAAACTCATGAAGAGAGACATCCTTTTTTCCTGGGACACATAAAATTTTCAGGCTCAATATTGGAAAGTACTGCAGCCAGTGCCTGACCCAGGCTTTCATCCTAAAAAATATCAAATGTTACAAGTCACTAAGAGGTGGATTTACTCAATGTTTAAAATTATAATCAAAATCCTTTCCCTGAATATAAAAATATTACTAACTCAAAAATAAAAATAAAATAAAAAACCAAAAAATCTGCCAATATAAATTATTGTTGGATCTGTCTTTTGACTGACTTTAAGGGCTCAGAAAAACAACTACTGTTGTAGAAAGAGTCAGAAACGTATTACTTTTGATGACTAAAGTTCCTAGCAGCCCTTATCAGAAGAAGTGCAATGTTATCTTCTCCCTACTGCCAATTAACTTTGCATATTGGTGTCCCATCCAGGAGGACTGGCAAGTATCTTTTTGGTGTATGTAATTGAACAGCTTTTGTAGGTTTCAGTTTCCACATTAAAACTGATCGGAGTGAAAGGAGATGAAAGAATCAGAAAAGAAATATATTAAAGCAGATTATTCCAGTAAACCATTCAAGGAAATATTCTTTTTGTGTTGTTTGCTTTGCTTAAATTTGTAATCTCAAAAGTGATTACAACCCCAAGATAATATCCTTTAGCCAGCTTTCTGGCCATCTTTACTTCTTACCGTGGAACTCAGCTCTGTGCCCTTCTTCAGTTCCTCTCTTAAAAGTATTGTGCAGCATCTTTGAAATTGTAGTCCTAAGTTTCAAGGGAGAGATGCCACAAACTTTTAAAAGAAACATTATAAGAGACAATACGGTATTGGTTTTCTTCCTAACACACACGAGCTTCCAGAGAAAATATAATAAACAGTCAGGAAAACAAATTCTATTTTAAATATATAAAACACTAAATTTTGGGATTTCTCACATGCCAGAAAAAAATACTTTGGTTATCCAAAGAATCTGAGTTTAGTTTTATCAAACCCCACTCCAAATAAAAAATTAAAATCCGTAGGTTATATTTATATATCTCTCAATGGCAAACAGCAATTTCCATTTCAATTGCCAAAGAAGAGACTTAGAGGTGATTTGGTCAGCATGTTAAAGTACTTGATTCAGTAGGGACGAGATTTCTGATTCAAGTAGGTGAAGACATGATAAGGTCTAAAGGCCAGAAATAAACTAAACAAATTAGAGTGAAAATGAATTAACAGTGGTGATAATGAACAACGAGAACAGTTCATCTAAAGATGTACTTGAACTGTTCATCATCACAGACTTCAAATTGAGAGGCTCACTAAACATCATCACAGACTTCAAATTGAGAGGCTCATTTTCCTTGGCCAGAAGTTAAGAGCAGGATGAGAGAATTATTGCAAAGCTCTGAGGCCTGGGTTGTAGAAGAGGTCAATGAGCATCATTTTATTGGTTTCTCCTGAAAACAATCTCTCTACGCTTTAATTAAAGCTAAAGAATGTGCCTTCCAGGAACATGCCTTGATGGCTGTGCTACTGAAACACATTTAGTGTCCCCATTCCTCAAAAAGTGTGAAAACTCTAACTCTCCTTAAAGATAAGTGTGTGGGGAAAAGTTCAAAAGGAGCAAGCTCCAGATCTGCATGGGAATTTTTAACCCCCACAGCATGTCCATACAACTACTTTCTTACAAAAACAGCAGTCATTACTTCCTAATACAAGAAAGCACAAAGCCCCTAAAAGAAAAGAAACCACAATGTCAGAAGTCGTAGCCATTTTCCAAGATCTACTGGGGGAAAAAGGAATGCCCTGGACATACCAATACATTTTAACAGATGTACAAACCAAGAAAGCTTGTGGCACTGTGGCACCCATCAATTTGTGACTGTTCCAGTGCAGGCTGAACAACACTGCTAAAAACTTTGTAGAAAAATCTCTTCTTGACAATGACAATCATTTCTAATTAACTTGATTCTAATTTGAGACAGATCTGCTTAGACATTAAAATTTTTAGACATTTTCAAAACTCAAACTCTCCTAAATTGCTTGCAAATTCTTTTGTTTCTGTGTATGACCTTTATTTTAAAATTATTTTTTGCTGCAATTACACAAAGGCAATATTTTTTCCATCAGGTAAAAGGTTTTAATGGATAAGATTTCAAGAAGCTGGAGAGAGGCATGATTTTAATATTAGATTTTTGAGCTATTTATGTTATTGTAAATTTCAGCAGCGTATAAATAAATCTCACTTAATGCAGTAAGTGTGTATGAAAAAGTATTTACTAAAATCCTCTTTATGTAGCTGTCTTTTCCATCAACTGAATAGCTTTGGTAATGCATCAGCAACACCATCTTGAAAAGCAGCTGGGAGGTTTTAATGACCAATATTGATTTTATTTGTAATCTATCACTCTGCAAACACACAAGCTCATTGTTCAAGAGCTCTTACAGTCCCAGAAGAGGGTCCCACACCAGCACACACAGTGCTTGAACTTGCTCTTGGACACAGTGAGAATGCCACATGCTTGCACATTCAGTTTTGGCTAAAGTCAGAAGAAACCCATTCATTAGCATGAATATAACACATGCTGTGCTGTTGTTTAGTGAAACACAGAGGGATAGAATAGACTAGAACTATTTCAGTTGGAAGGGATCTGCAGTGGTCATCTAGTCCTACTGCCTGACCTCTTCAGGGATGACCAAAAAGGAAAGCAGATTATTATGGGTATAATCCAAATGCTATTTAAACACAGAATTTTTGGGCATTGACCATCTCTCTGGGAAGTCTGTTGCCATGTTTGACCACCCTCTCCATAAAGAAACACTTTCTGATGTTCAGTCTAAACCTCTGCTGGTGAAGTTTGAGTCATTCCCATGCATCCTGCCACTGGGCACCAGGGGAGAAGAGTCCAGCACCTCCTTCTCCAGGTCCCCTCCTCAGGAAGCTCAGGAGAAGAATGAGATCCCCCCTCAGACTCCTTCTCTTCAAACTAAGACAAACCCAGAGAGCTCAGCTGCTCCTCACAGGACAGGCTTCCAGCTCACTTGCCCTCCTCCACAGGCATTCAAGACCTTCGCATCCTTCTTAAATTGCACGCAGCACTCACCAACCCTGGATAATCACCAGTTCTGAGCAGATGCTGCTGCTGTGATCCTTCCAGCCCAGGATATGCTGTTTGCCCTTTTGTCAGCCAGGGGCTGATGTCCCACACTGAGCTGGCTACAGCTTCCCCGTGGTGACACTCTGAAGGAAGAAGCATTTTCAGTATCCCCCCCGTAATACCGAGATGATCTCATCTGACATGTTTGTGGTTACGTGTAAAAAAAGATTACAGCTTTTAAACAGGAGCATGGAAACTGTCTTTATCAATGCCATCAGCATCAAGGACAAGTATGTTTGGTCTTAGCCCATTCTAGAACAATTGTGATGGGCTGTTTACACTCCAAGCATCATAATAAATACTGCAAGTATGCCACAAATTTTTATCACTAATACTCTTAGCCAAATTCTACGTATTGGTAAGTAGCTTTGGTGGAAAGACCAATAAAAATGTTTGTATTTTTAAGAAAATTAAAATATTAATCTGAGGCTGTAATAAGAAAAAAAAACATTAAAAATGACAGATATGAAATATGATGAAGTCCCAGTATCCTCCCTTTAGCAGATATGCATTCATTCAGAATTTTTTTGCTAACTTTATCCTTATGTTAAGTACAAATTCATTTTTCACTAATTCATTAATTGCACAATTAATTTTGTGCTCAAATTTATCATTTGAGCTTATTTTCCACAGCCAAAAAGATCTAAGGTACATAGTAAAAAAATCTGTATTCATTTATAACATTCTTCTACCATAGTGTCAGGAAAATGGTATCTATTTAAATTGCTTTTAGTAATGACAGGTATCTGAATATTATTTTGAAATTTTAAATAAGTATAATAGTAAGGTTGTGATATTAGATGTGATATTAAGGTTTTCAAAAGTGATTGTCTGCTTGCTTCCCTCTGAATATATAAAATGTAAAAATAAAGTCAAGTCACTTTAGCTAACATGTTTGACTGCTGAGAACAAAGGAGTCAGTCAGGGTCTGAAATAAAATGTGATTATTACTTCTGAACAGTGATTATAACATCCAAAGTCAGAATTATAACTGCAAAATTCACAAGTGTGCCCTTGAGGTTGCAAAGTAGGCAAATGACACACATTTATGCCTTACAGCACATTTTTACTGCTCATGAAGAGTAGTATTCCATTGGGCTAAACACCGTGGCACTCAGCTCAGATTCAACAAGTAATTACACACAGTTTTAGTTTTCAGATGATGATATCAAACACATATTACATGTTTTCCTAAGAGAAGTTCTTAGTAGCTAACATGTTTGGGCTTTCCCCATTTATTTATTATTGACTAAATAGCTTAATTCTGTTCAATGCAAAAAGAGAAGAAAATAAAAAGGAGACCCTATAAAAGTCTTCTGTGTGGCTCTTGACTTCAAAGCAAATTTTCCAGCTGAGTTATGAAGTCCTGGAATGAATTTCCAATGAAAATGCTAACAGGTCTTTAGCTACAGTTGTGCTAGCGGGTGTTGCTAAAACAAATAGAAAACCCTGTGAGTGCCAGCAAAGCAGCTGATCATTAAAGGCACTTTTCTAGAAGCTTTTTATTACATCTGGGTGATGATAATCTTCCCACCAGTGGGCATGCTGAGTTTTGGCACATATCAAGCTTGTCAGAATCATTTTACACATTCCAAACAGCAGGCAGAGTAGACAATAACAAAAGAGAAAAGAAACTTTCTCAACATGGTGGGTGTCTTTGTTCTCGGGAGCTGCTATTGCCTTTTGACGGGGCAAACAAAGAACCATTTAACCAAACCACCACGCCTATTAGAGCCACTGACTCCAGTTCCAGAGGGGATACCAGGGGCTCTGGTCCACCCTCAGCTCTGACAGGAGAGGGCAGAAGCAGGTCTTTGTGTGAAAGTGGAAAACAGCTTTAAGACACTTTTCTTCCCAACCAAACGCCCAGTAGGATCTTGGTGCTTTCCAGACCCTAAACCAGTCAGCTACAGCAATGTCCCCAGAAAGCTCTAAACAGAAACCAGGTTCATCCTGACATTAGGATATAAATGTGCATAAAATCAGTCTTGCAGAGGAAGACAGGACACAGTTACTCTGAGTCGCCCACACAGATCATCCTTTTCAGCAGTTGCCACTCTCAATGCCAAAATAAGGAAAACTGTTACCCATTTTTTCCCAGTTTTACCCAGAGCAGCCAAAACATAACATTTTAAAACACTGAAACGCTGTATCACAGCTGAAAGAGACAAAGAAATAACACAAAGCAGTCTTGGGGATTGTGACCTGATCCAGCAAAAATCCAAAAATGCTGCTCACAGTTAAATGTATGCATTTAAAGGAGGTAAAAAAGAGGTATTGCAAGGGTTGGATCAAACTAGAAGTAAAATCAGGAATGACACTGGACTTTACTGACAGTGTTTCCCAGCAGAGTTGATGCACAGCTCTGTGCTACCTCACCTTTTTGTGTGATGGTAAGGACACAATGTCAGACTGCAAGCAATATTGAGATTGTTCACCCAAAGAACAGGAGGAGAGGAAGTCAAGGCGAAACCTGACTTGCAGAACTTCCATTACCTGTTCTTAAATAAAGTTTAGCATATTCTCTCTGGAAACGACTGAGAAATGAACAATATAGGCCCTCACAACACTACTGTCAAGCATATCCAATTTTTCAAAATGTAACTAATCAACAGATTTTTGGAACAAAATAACACACACCAAAAAAGGCTGTGTGCCATGAAGGATGTGTGTCACATCCATGAAGAGTATCTTGCATCTAGAAACTATGCAAAGTTCTTCATTTTACAAAATGATCCCCAACACAGTGACTTCCTCATATTGAAATATACATTGTTCATAATGGCTAATTGATGCAAAAGACACTACAAAGTGAGACTCTGATTTCAAAATTCGGATGTACAATTTCACAAAATTACACATATATGTGAAATATGTGAACTGTGTTTCCTGAATTAATATCCTCTGGGGTATGAAACAGGTTTCTGTTCTAGGATTTAACTAAAAAAAGTTGCAAAAATTGGCAGAATTGGATATTTACTCATTTCCTTATCGTACAAAACTCAGTGTGGATTATTTCTTTCAAATGTGGCATCACATTACAGGGTTTTTTTTGCTGTTCTTTACTCACACACATTCCTTCCCACACTTTTCATTAACAATGTCTCCCCCAGACATTGAACTTTTTAAATGCCAATATACCTTCAGGCCTTTGGATTCAGTTTTTTCAGAAGGCAGTACATGGAGGAATCTTATATTCCACAACCCTGAGCCTGCCATGATCCTTTCTGAATGACCATAATAAAATGTATAACTTGAGGATTTGCATTAAGATAATATTTCCTCCTTTCAAAGCAGAAATTTTTTTCTCAACTGCATACATCCAAGCCCACTTTTGCTGGCACTTTTCTTCCAGGCTTTCTGCTCACCTTTAAGAAATAATGGGGGAAGAAAAGAGGAAAAAAAAAGGAAAGAAAAAGCAGCTAGATTAAGTCTTCTAAAACTTCTCCCAACTGTATACATTGCTTCAGTTTTATATATGAAAACTTAGCTTGGAGCAAGTTTCTAATGTTAATTTATAAATCCTTGAAATACAGGGTTGAGAACAGAATGCTAATAAAACTAACTATAGATATGCTTGCAGGCACTGCTATAATGAAAGAAATAATTACATCAATAAAATTATATTAGTTTGACATTAACAATTTGGCCAAGCAAACAATTCCAAATGACTAACAAGCACTATAAATATGACTGCTGTCATAAATCAAAGCTATCCATGACCTGAGTTCATGCAGCTCCTTGGAAAAAGATAAAAAGAAAGTATCATTAGCAATATTAGGAATTCCATTAAGTACACAATTAGAAACTTCATCTAGGTCTGGAAATTTATTCAACTATCATGCTTGTAAGAGTAAAAGCAAAAGGAAACCCAAAAAACAATAAAAATACTTTGAATGATAACATAATATTTTATAAATATATTATATACATAGTAAATATATTATATCTTTTATATACAATAAATATAATTCTATTTCTAATATTTCTTTGATTGTAGTTATTTTTGAACATAGGAAATTATAGCAGCATTATTAGCTTTGCGGAAGCATTCCATCTACACATTACAACATCTGGTTTCTTACATCAACTAATAAAATTTTTTGTGCTAGCAATTTTCTGTTTCTTAAAGATATTTTTCTCTCCATATTCTTTAAGGGATAGCAAAACATAGAGTAAAACCAAAAAGCTTGGGTAAATTTATTGTATGAAAATTTTTGAAAAATCAGAAATACAGATTCAAAAATTGAGAGTCCCCACATTCTTCTGTCCACACTCATGCCTTCTATATTGCTGTAGGATTTTCTCTTATTAGTCTGGTTTAAACCAGAAGCAAAACTCTTAGAGCTAAATCCACACTATCTCTTCAGTAAATTTGGTAGAGCATGTCCTGGGAATAGGAATATAGAAAATTCCTCATATGTTTAGAAACTCATTTGCTGAATATAAGCTAGTGAACAAGTCTCAGCATGGGTTAAATGGCCACCTCTCCCCAAAAAAGACATGGCTAATAATAAGCTAGTGAGCTAAGAGGGCATTTCTTTTACAGCTTGACCTAAGAAAGCAACCATCACATTGGAAAAAAATAGTAAATATAATAAATCTCAAATCAAAAGCCAAACACATTTCCATAAATACTTGTACAGCCAGTAACACCTGCCAAGGTAGGAGAATATTTTGTTGAGTGAAGAGGACAGTTCCTGTTGGAAACATGTCAACATTCTGTGGACACTACCAAACAATTTACACTATTTCTCTTGGAGTATTCCCAAACGTGCTGTATTGATGAGATAATGAGCTGCTATAAGGTAAAGCCTGAAAACATAATTGAATTCAAAAGTATTTCTGAAGGACTCAATATTTTTCAAGCAGTTATTAGAATGGAAGCACAATGAGTTTTTCATAACCTGGCCCTTTTGTAATGGATTGCTCTCGATTCCAGTGCTCTTAATTTGTGTAATGCATGGTGATGATCTATGATACGCAGCATCATCTCAAGCAGAACTAGTGAACTCTTTTCATTTTGAGTAGTGCATCCAGAGGGAAACATATAAGCAAAATAAAGAGCTTCTGCATGCAAAGTATGTTGCTACAGTAAATTGATGTGTTAAATTATATTGACAATTCTCCTCACCCTGATAAATATCTTCCTGACCTGCAGAGCATTACGTAACAGAGCATTGCCATGCACGGCCATTAACACAGCTGCTTAACCTGAATATTACCTTCTTCTCTTACAAGTACATCAAATTTTCTGCCAGTACAAGGATGGCAGAGCTTGAACCAGAAAGATCAATGTGTTGAAGCAGTAGACAACTATATCCTCTTGAAAAGCTCAAAGGACAAGTTCAAGAAAGAGAAAAATTTCAAAACAGGTCTTATGTCAGGTAATCATTTACAGCAGTGTCATACTAATGGCTACAGAAAAGCAGGGGAGCAGTGACAATAGGTGCATCCATCTTGCTACAATGCTGCAAGAGCTCCACCTGTATCCCCCTGCACTTTGTCTCCCGCTGTCCCCTGACAAGTGCATCCCATGACAGTGTATCCGACAGTGGGGACATTACCAATCTGTCATCCCTTCTTCCTGAAAGGCACCTTGACTGCAAATAATGACTAAAGGAGAGCAACACACTACCTCTGGCCTCCAGCCATACACAGGTTTCTTTGTTATGATGCTAAATTCAGAGACAACTACTGAATGGCTCTAAGGAAAAGATAAAGCATCTTGAAACTCATTTTGCCAGCTACATAGGTGTGTGTGTGTATATATATATATATATATATATACATGTGTGTGTGTAAATGTATATAAAATTCATTTGCACTTCCACAATAGTTTTGTAAATATTTGCAATCTTAAACGCTTGTGGTAATTCACAGTAGCAGGACAATTCTTGTTGATAATGACCCTCATAATTAATATGGCCAAAAATTACTGTGGCAAAAAGGAGGTTCCCCAAGTTCTTTTAAATTTCATGGTATTTAAATTAATGGAACTAATAGTAATTTAAATTATGGAACTACTACAGTTAAAAGCTATTCATACCTGTTTTCTGCCAAAGACTGTAAGCCAGGTTTCAGGATTGTGTCATTTCGCTTTGTCTGCATCTGAAATGAAGCAGAATCATGAAAGCTTTGCATTCTCATGTGACAGCACAATCCAAAAATACTGAAGCAAAACAACCAGTTCTACCTGGGGCTGAAACACTTAAATAGTCACAATCAGCTGAAAAATCTGGGTCTTAAACCCTTTTTTCTTTGATAAGAAAGGAGGCAATACCTCCACCGGTATTTACTTTTTTTAAAAGGCCATTGCTAAGTTTTCCTGTAATTTTGAGATCTCTTTGCAGAAATTTTTGCAACGTGAGTGATATGATAAATTTTTACAAGATTTGGAAAATTTACTCCTCCTATCTTTGTGGGATTTTTTTTTTAATGATGTCTTTTGTTGTGCTTTTGCAATCCCATAAAATTTTATGGACAAGTTATTTATTACAGCAAAGTTTAGCTTGGGGATTTCTATTGGTATGAGCTTTACAAAGGGAGATGAGATGAGGGAGAATGCTCATTGTCATGAGAGTATATTTTCCCCATAATGATAATAATAATCTGTCCCATCTGTCTAAATCTAATCTAATAGTGTTTATGAGTGGTTGAAGGCATATTTTAATTAAGTCTTGTAGTTGCAATGGTATATATTTTAGTCCCTTCAGGGATCATTTACATTTCCAATTTTCAATATATGGTATATAACCACTATATGATGTGGGAAGCAACCTGGGCTTGAAGCAGTTAATTTTGCATCAGGATGTGGATCTATAAGCCAATTAAAACAAACATTTCTGGAAGAACAGAGGTTCATTGTTCATACCTCAGAAGATGTTTTAATTTGCCAGGAGCCAAAAAGCCAAGGTAAAATGTGAACAAGTAGTGCATTTTTATGCTATTACCATTTTAATATGGAAACTACTTCATAGAGCTGTATTTTGTAAAAAAGGGATTTTTAAGCTGATAATTTTCTTTTCTAAATCCATTGAAGCTCCTTTCCTTAAACATACTGTCATCATATTTCTCATAGTCCTTGCAAACTTCAGTTGCAATCCTAACAGGATTGACTGTATTATAACAATACAGATCAAATCAGATTAAGCTACATGAAAGCAAGGCAGTTACTTTTTAAAAAAGAGTTTTAGCTTTTGAAGGAAATTCCTGATCTTTAGACGGCATAGGCCAATGTGTAGATAAAAAGCACATTGAGGGCACCCTCAAAACTGATATGACATTTCTCATGTCCAACCTGTTTGCTCAAGCTTACAGTGAATCTTTACATTTGCACTTGCATCAATGGTAGCAATTTAAAAACTGCTGACTCTTTGGGTCACAAGTTACCTCCATAAGGACATATGTACTGGTTATCCAACTTCCACATTTTAAAAAGGACAGTGATTAGAGATGTAAAGAATTCAGGTTTAGGTCTTGAACGCAGGGAAATCTCTATTGAAGTAAGGTAAGCTTCATTCACATGCAGGCACTCCCCACATTCCATACAAAACCATAAACCTACTCTTCAGCCTCTCATTTTTGCCAATCCTAATGTTTAGTTTGGTGTGTGCCTGCATATGCATACAAATGTACAAAAAATGTGTATATACATAATTTCATTTGAATCATACTGGAGGTCCCACAGTCTATGGAGATAGGAGTAGCTTACAAGTTTTATAGCAAAAATAATTTTCTACTGAAATCACTCAGGAACACAGAGTGTGACTATCTAATCTAACCTTGCCTGTGCAATTATAAGTTGGATGTCACTACCCTGGTTCTGCAGTCAGTAGAGACACTTGTGCCACTGCAAAGAATGTCTCATGCCAGCTGAAATAAATGCATATATGGGATAGGTTTGCCTTTTAGATACTTCCCTGCTGACTTTCTAGAAAGTCTATGAAATCAAACAGGGAAGTCAAGTTGGATGGAACAGACAAGGACTAGGTTTGATTGCCTTTGGAAGGAATGATGAATGTATGGAAATATATCACTCCTTTTGAAATCCATAGGAATTTTCTCATGGACCTCTGAAAGAGTCAGATATCTCCCTTCCACTCTTACTATATTCCCTAATGTCCTTTCATGCCTGTTTACCTATGCATGACATAGTTAACACGCAAAGAACATGCAAAACACAGAAAATTTGTGCTATACATTCAGCCAAATAAAGTACTAAAGCACAGATTTAGTGCTTTATTGGGACATGCAACTGTTGCTAAATGCTTTCCTTCAAGCTTTTTTCATTTGCTTGTCTTGCTGCCCTTACTTTAATGCATAGGATCTGCTGTCATAAAACAACGTCTCTGATTAGTGTGCAAGTGCAAAAATTATTCTAAAATAAAAGGTTTTGCTTCTAGTCCCTCATTCTACCAGAGAAATAGATGGATCTCTTTCCTTCAGGCTTTTTTGTTTTGTTTTGGGTTTTTTAAGGCACTGAAAATAACCTGAGAATTAGAGACTGTAAATGCTGCCACTTCAGCATTAGATATCCTGGGTCATCAAGGTTAAAACAGTTTAAAAATTCACAGGGAAAAAGTAACATAAGTTCTCCAATTGTATCAGGTGCTGGTTTTACTACTAGAATATTTTGAGGATGCCAAATCATGGATGCAGGAGAACCAGTGGACACTCTTATCTAGATCTTTTAATGAGATCATTAGAAAATATAATGAGATTTGAATCTTTTTATGAGATTATTAGGAAAACCAGTACAGGGGTAAGTGTTAGAATTGATGGACTAGATATAATACCCTAACACTGACAAAAAAAGCTCAGAATTATTAGCAGTCTTTATTAAATTTTGAGGGCCCTCAAAACATTCATACAAGGATTCTTACTAATGCTCGTGTTTGGTACTCTGCAGTCACAAGACCAGACAAAATAAACCAGCAGATCATCACAGCAGTTCTGACAATACAAAACATCAGAAAGTCAAAGACTATACTATATGAAATAGTATTATAGCATCTGGAAATTTAATATGCAGCAGACTGATGATTTCCTTTAGAAGTTCATATGCAAAGATTTACTACAACAAGAGAAAAAAAAAAACAAAGTTCAATAATTAATGATAAAGACAGCATATTTATTATTTTACTGTATAACCACCTCACTACAAATCCAGGGGAGCCCACCTATTTTCCAAAGTAATGCTTTTCATTTTGACTAGAAATGTATTCTAAACAACTAGTCACTAGAGGTTACTTAAAAAAAAAAGGACCTGAAGAATAGGATTTTCAACCAAGATAGCTTAAAACATAAATAGTTCAATGTGTTAAATTATTGGAAAAAGTGACAAGGCTTTTATTGTTTTTTAATAACTCTACTGTTTTCTTAGGAGATGATGCAGAACCAGCTATAGTTATGAGACCAATTTAATTACAGAAAACAACAAATGATGATTTGATTATAATACCACTGTGGTTGATTTTTTTCCATTTATAAATTACAGAAGCATTTCAGCAGAGTAATCCTCCAGGATTGTTGCAGGCTGTGCTTTTTCCACCAAAAAAAAAAATATATATAGTGGGAAAATGCTATAATTAAGTATTCCAAAATCGAAAAAAAAAAGCAAACAAACCTCTCAACTGTACTCTGCAAACATCTCTCCAGAACCCTGATGACACTCTCTTCTGTATTGTCATGTTCTGGATTAGAAACCAAGTGAATTTTTATAAAGCTTTCCTTATCACCTCACCAAAAGCAACAGTTGCATGTCCCAATACAACACATGGAAAAAGCACCAATTTGCAAAGCAGGCCTTCCTCTGGTTTTGCAGTAACAGACCTATGAAAGTCTTGCTATGATAGTCTCAGCCCTGAAAATTACACATAATTGTCTGAAGCTAGTGCTGGAAGTGGTTAGTGCTGTAGAGACAGATGTCCAGAAAAATTTCCAAGCACAACTTGCCAATAGCCACACGGCCTAAAACACTAGGTAAAATTTATGACCACACTCTGCAGAAGGAGAAATTCTGGACTGCTTTATTTCCAATTTTTCAGCACTACTGACACACAAAACCAGAAGAATTTCAGAGAAAGGCAGCAAGACTGACCTAAGGTATGCAACAACCATCACTGAACATTCTAGGACTCTTCTCCATAAAGAGGGAAAAGGAAGGAAGGAAAGGAATAAGGGGAAAAAAATCAACTGGGACCACTGCTATAGTAGAGTTATATAGAATCATGAGAGGCATGCAGAGACTGGGTAAGGAAGCTTTTTGCTTCTTCCAACAAAGGGCCAGAGGAACAGCAACTGGAGCTAAGGAATTTGAAGGCTATTAAAGAAAGGAATTGTTCCTACAACATCATTATGCTGCAGAATCCCCTTCTGCCAGATTGCTGTAGCTGCAAGAAGTTCTCACAGGTTCCAAAGCAAGGAGCCCAAGGTAGGAGAAAAAATACATAGAAATACATGTTGAATCTCCTTGAGATGTAAATTATTAGAGAGACTGGAAGATTTATACAAGTACTGCTATTTATTGTCCCAGTTTTGCATGCTTCCTTAGATTACCGGCTTTTAACTACTGCTAGAGAAGGGATTCTGAGCTACAAACCTTTGGCCTAACCCAGCACAACTATTCTTAGAGGGCATATGAAAGTGCAGATATTAGCAAAAGTCCATTCTAATTTCAGTTTCATGAATAGCACAAGACATGCACTCTCGGGTGGTTTGTATGATCTGCCAGTTGCATTATTTTCCTCACTCTAAGCAACCATCCCACATACTCATATTTAAAGTCTGGATACAGAGCAATATCATCAGTCATATTGTTATAATCCTTACTGAAAATAATTTGAAGTCAAAATCAATGGTCCACAGCAGCATGATTTCATAATTTCCATAAAAAGGAAAAAAAACCAAAATCACAGACCTTCATTACAGCAGTACAAAATCTACAACACCACCACTTCCACACTTCCAGCAGTTTATCTGCTGTGGAAACAAAAGTTTTCAAAATATACTTTCTGATAGCTGCAGATAACTTTGTAATGCCATTATGCAGGCCTTCAAACATGAACTGAAGCCTTTCACCCAAGTACTGCAGAAAAATATATTCCAGATAAGTTTGCTGTCTCCTTCTGATTCAGCCTGAAGAAGAACTATAGCACACTACTGAGAGAGATAAACCACATGGTTTATGGCTCCAATGAGATTAAAATAATGCACTAGAATCAGATTTAATATACCTCACTATTTAATCAAATTGCATGCATTTGGAAGGAAAATGATTCCTCTCCAGAAGGATTCTTATGAGTTGGTACTAAAGGCTTGTCAAGCAGATTCAATTGTAATTTTTACAAATATCATGTAAAATAGTTAATAATGGAAAAAGAGTGCACACAATACAGTTTTGCTATTTTGTTTGGGGTATTTCTGGTTGCTTTCTTTAAATACAGCTTGAAAAATCTAAACACCTATAGTATGTTTTCTTCCAGAAGTGATTCATGAACACAAATTTAGTCATTAAGAACACTATACCAACACCTACATTTCTTCGAACAGGATAAAAAAATCTTGTGTACACTATCAAATCAAGGGGAAATTCTAACTATGGTACTTCCATTAAAGCAAACTCTTAGCCTCCTGTAAACTTAGTCAATTATTCTTCCCTTAAAGGAGGGAAAACTCACACCAACTTCCCCCTGCCTTAAATAAAAGGAAAGCACACTTTGTTCTCAAAATTCAAACACATGCAAAGGGATTGAATTACTGTTGCTGGTTAGCACCCCAAATGTTATGAGTGCTGCTGTACATTTTAAGAGACCTCTGATTAGTAGAAAGACCATTAATGGTTTCTATAGGGCATAATTATGATAACTATATCCTTCCCTCAGGTCAACAAAAATACTACCAAACTTCCAAGAGGAACTTCCCCTTGTTCCTTCTTTTAAAAATAGATACTTTATTTGCTTACTTTCATAAAATAGTATCACCTTCTTGGGACGAGGCCATCTCAAAAATATTCAGAAAAGAAAATCCTCCTATTCCAATACTGCTTAATATGTTCCTCTGCTTCAGATTATTGACTTTTAAAATTACAAGGGGAAAGATTAGGAAACTATTGACCAAATTTCAAGAAGGAACTTGAATTCTGCTTTATTATTTATGTTCTTTTACATTTGTATTGCAATTACTATAGCCGTCACCTCAGTAATTGTCTATAGTATCTGAGACAAATGACAAAACAGAGAAGGAAAAATGACTGGGTTTGGTTTACACTACAACACACCATTACATTTCCTCCAACTCAGTGATGCTGACCAATCAGTACAGAACAATCAAGCAGAATATCATGATGAACATCACTAGACTGGTAAACAACATGAACATGCTAAGGCAAATCATTCAGTAACTTAGACATAGGAACTACTTCATTTAAATTGCCATAAAAAGGTATGAAAGCTATTTCTAATGAAAGATGAAATGCTTACAAATATGTGTGTATTCTGTAACAATTTATTTTTACATGGCAAGGGGAGCATCAATCAGATTAAAAACTAAAATCAGAAACAAACCAGGTTTTTTGCTATCTTCAAAGAAGTTTAAAACACAAACATCAGGCACGCAGTTAGAATAAAATATAGCTTTGCTGAAGTCAGCAGCGCTGCAGGATTAATTTGAGTTCAAAAGCCACTCATTACATTCTGTCCAGCGCTCTTCAAAGGAAACGAAAATTTGTGTTTTCCTGATTATGTTCCTTTCCATCAGCAGAAAACCATTGAGTATCTGAAAAATAATATTTATCCATAATATACTAGGAAAACGCTGGAACACCCAAAATGCATGTCCTGCCTGGAACCCAGCATGATCAAAGATATTTAATGGATCACCACATTCAGCACTGAAACAGTCATTCACCCTACAATTCATCCCCTACATGCTTATTGCTGCACTCACATAAACAAATTTCTTTTCCTTAAACAAACAGAAACATTCTGCTTCTTAGCAGTTTACATGAGTTTTCCTTCTTAAATTAACTGAGCAGTCCTCAGTTAAGGAGTTGCTACACTGACTGTCATGACTGCCAGTGTGCCTTAAATGCCACTTGTGCAAAACCAGCAAGAACCTGAGTCTGTGGATACACGGGACAATGCAAAGCCCTGCAGAGAGAAAGTACAAGCTGGGAAAGGAAAAGGGTACCAAGGTAAGCGTGACTTTCAAGACCAAGCACTGGTAAACGTATACAAAAAAATTACATGTGAAGCCACACTAAAAAATCCTAAAATTTCCATTGGAATCACAAATCATCTGCTTATTATTTAACCCACAAGCAAAGGAGCAGTTACAGTTTGCCTGAACTGCAAAGAGAGTGTCAGTGAGGTTACAAATATATCATAATTTCTCCTTGTCTGGTCGCTGGACAACAGCCCTTTTCACAGGCCCTTTTTCTCTTCAGATCTACTTTATTGCAGGTACTCTGCTGCCTTTCAGCTTCTGAGAAGTATTAAATATGTTTATGATGACACCTGGAAAAATTTTGAGTCATACCAACCTTTTCTAATTCAAATACTATGTTGCTTTGCATAATTGCAAACCACTTCATGCTACGTTACCAAGTGACTGTTCCTATCTTTAATGTGGAATTGGTATTTTTTTCTCACACTGTGTAGTTAATGAAGGACAGAAGCTTCATGATTAATTTTACCATAAAAGTAGGAGATGACTACACAAGGATGAATAGATAGGAAATCGTCCCTTTATAATTGTCAATTTGTCAGTATCAGTCTGGAATTTCACTGTGAATTTATTTTCCGTTTTATTCTCAGATCTACACCCAGGCCCAGGCATGTAACTCTTATCTTCTCAGTGATCTTGACCTTGTGCATTTGTAGAGCAACTTGCACAACAGAGCCTTGGTCAGGGCTCCCAGGCACTGCTGGCATAAAAATTAAGTGACTGTTTTGCCTAGACAGTGCCAGGAAATGACTGCATGCAGAGTTCTGTTTAAAAATGAAGTCCATTAGAAAAGGATCAGAATCCCATTTTTTAGGAACTATGTGTGTCAGGATCATGGTTAATCTAAATGGAAAGAAAAACATAGACCATCACATGATCAAGATCTGCTTACGTCCATAGAACATGAACACATATTCTAGTGAACTAGTTTTGAATATCATTCACCCATGTTTTGGTACATGACAAGTTTTTATAATTTGTCTTGACCTTACTTTACAAACCTAAAACAAAAAAACCCACAAAACCCAAGAACAAACCACCTTTTCCAAAGTCTGCATATAAGTTTTAATATTATAAAAACATTTTAGTTGCCTATTTTAGTCATTAACTTTATTATTTTTAAACCACTCCCGCTGTTGGAATAATTTGAAAAGACAATTTGACATGCTACTTGACATAATCTTTTTTCTATTCCTATATTATACCTGCTTAAAAACATTTTAAAACTATGTAGTACAGGAAATGCTTATCATAAAATATATTCTAAATTATGCTGTGACTCACATGACACAGGTCAAAGACTTGCATAGCTTACCAAGCATAACTTCTGAGCTGAATTATGTCAAAAGTATCTTCCATTTATTTATGAAAATGCCACACTTTAATCACAGGTCAATGAAGAATAAAAACTTCTCATTAGAAATTAAATACCTATGAAAAATATGTCTGCATTACAATTGGTATGTAATGGAAAAAATCAGAAAAGTGGGTGATCCTTGTAATTCTATAATTTCCAGCCCTATGGTAGCTGACTCTCCATGAAATGTCAACCAATGCTACGAGGCAAAAAAAAAGCAGAGAACATAAGGAATGGGTAATTTCAAATGAAAATCTGTGTTTCTCGTTTCACACTCTGAGCATTCTAATACATTAGAAGAGGTCTGGAGAATTATTACTTTTGCAAATAAGAGATTTAAAATACAAACTAGCTCAGAAGCATGAATTTTTCTTTGCAATGTGACCAGAATTTGTTTTCCACATATTCTTCACCTGTTCAACTACATCACTGGTAGCTACTTTTACAACATTTTGTACAAATAATTTTTATACCAAAATCTTCTTTGAATGAATTCTGAGGCATAAAAAAGTGTATTAGAAGACATACAATCAAGTGCAATTTCATAGGGGAATTTTGAAAAGTGGTGTTTTGGATATATTCTCATCTTCCTTTCCCCAAACTCTGATGCAGCAGCAAGAGATGTGAAAATGAATGTACAATGGAGAAAATATATTCACATCTAAGAGGCAGGAGGTTTATTCTTCTAATACTTCTGACTGTGATGTATTGGATAAAAACAAGATTCAAAATAACAAAGACTTGTTACTAACTAATCTATATTTTAATAAAACATGAAGTAAAGTAGAATATTGCATAGGAACATATACAGAACTTTACTGAACTAGCATGATCTAATTTTTCTTTTTGATAAGAAAACTACAATAATATATTCAGGACTATAAAAAAGTATTACAGGAAAAACTGTTGAATATTATTAGTAAAATGAATATCAAACCACTCCAAAGTCTTTACCAAAAAAAAAAAAAAAAAAAAAAGAAACATCTCAAGATGTTGCCTTAAAAGGAAAACTAAGCACAAAAATAATTTTAAATATTTCAAGCTGAAGTCTTTTTTTTTAGGGTGTAGTTGGGGCTACATCCCTCTAGCAAGGTAGATAATTTGTTCAAAAAATACTACTGAACAATAATTAACTGCTTCATTTCAGTAAATATGAGGAATTTAGGCTGCCCCTCTCTTCTCAGAGGCTGCCTTAGTCTCTACATCTGTACACATGACCTGCATCTTTCCCAACATGTAATTTGGGAAGTTCTTGCTGCACTCAGTGCTACAAATCCTCTCTTTTAAGATGCATATAGCTGAATTGTCTTCTCTAGCATTCTCTCCCTCTGGTTTTTATCAAGTGTCGCCTTCTGAGAGGGCTCAATGTGGGGTCCAACACACCAGCAAAGAGGGTCCCCACCTCTCCCACACCTGTGAGATTAGGAGATGCTCAGGGAAAAGATGAAGGTTTGGCAGCTTTTATCTCCCTATCAATGTGGGTAGGTATGGTACACAGAAAATGAATGCAAGTTTTCTTTCCCCACGAGGACAAGGATGCTACAACAATTATTTGCATGATTGTTGTGTCAAGGTTAATTTTTTTTTAAGAATTTCTACTGATGAGAAGCTGAAGGCTGTAAATGAGCTGTTCTGTTTTGAAAAGAATAATTCTGTAATTTGTGACTTCACCAGTAATCTTCTTCATTTCAAGGTTAAAGCTTTTTACACTCATCTAAGGGATCCTTCTGTACCTTAGGAGATGATATCCTAGGTTAGGAAGATCTGAGGCATACAATGAGAACAAGATGCTGAAGAACCATTTTTCACTAGAGCCTTGACTTGTCAATCCTCTAAACATGCTGCAAAGCACATCTTTCATAATGCTCTGCTTGGGCTGTGAAAGCAAATAGATACATATCTGGTCTCTGGTTATTCCAATTATGCCATAATTATAAATGCACAGGAGAGGCATGCTTAAATTCTAGATGAATGCAGACAAAAATACTGGGGAAAGGTAGAAATAAAAATGCATTCTTATGGTATAAGCTTCTAAACATCAGTAGGAAAGGGGGTTTATACCCTCTGTTCTAGACTCATAGTAGCAAGATTGTTTTTCCTCACAGTAAGATTTTGCAAGCAGTGGAAGAAAGATTGCAGAAGCTGAAAGAGGATATCCACTTAACAACAAAACTCTTTCTGTACTCCAGTTAAACTCATTGACTACTTAAGCACTGGAACAGTTAGGGGTGCCATTACAGTCCCTCTGTATCCAGAGTATGAAAGGAGAGAGAAATAAAAACCAGACTTATAAATCTAAGAGGCTCTTGAATTCCTGGTAGAAAACATTTAAAGAAAATAAAATACTTTATTGTTTTAATTTTAGGGTCTGGAGCATGTAAAAGCATCTCATAGAGTTAGTTCTTTCAGTGTGTGGAAGTGTAGCTGGATACAATTAAACATATGCATCAATTAAAATAGTTTTATGGACCTAGTCTGACTGAAACTGTTACTGTTTGGCATGTTTAATGTAAATTGTGTTCACCAAGAAGAAAGGATATAGAGTCACATATAAAAGAAAAGTAATAAGTTGTTTCTATAGTAAAAAACAGAAACATTCTAGCTGTCAATTGCTTAAAAATGGAAAAGGTGCAGGTTTACCAGTAACCAGAGTATTATATTTCTGAATACAATCCTAGCCCATTCAAAGTCCAGCTTCCAATCCTTTTCACTCTTCTCTGGAGCACCTAAACTCTTGTTGCTACATGCATATATTTGCATTTATCTAGTCACAAGTAGGAATTAAATCCAATATTTCCCACTGAACTACTTGAAAACGACACCACTCTGTTTCTTTGAATACCAGATACAGAGGAGTACAAAGACCTGTTTTGATTCTTAATATTTAATCCTTTATAACTGGTTGGAACTTTAAAAATTTTGAACACTGTAACCAAGGCATCAAAGCAAAAATGGCAATAGGACAAAAAAGGAAAAACAAGTTCTCTCACCTGCAGCAAGCTCTTTCACAGACCTTTTATAGCTATTGCTTAAAGTTTAAATGAAATAGAAAATAACTCTTTATGCCACATGCTTCCTTTAACTTTCAGAAGTTGTTTACATTGAGTAAAGGCTCAAATTATAGAAAAAAAAGATGCATAGATAAAAGCTTATTCGTTTTGTTCCTTGCTTCCTTAATTTTTCAACTCAGCTGTGTATGAGCTTAAAAATCTGTGGACTCCTGTGAATGTCCCAAAGGAGTGACATAGATGTTAGTCTCCAAGCATTTGCATTTAAATAAAGGAGGACACAAAAAGTAGCATTGATAACACTAAAATAATTTTTCTTATATTTCAGCAAGAGACCATACAATATTCTGATGATAAATGGTTTGAGAATCCCCTTCAAAACGACTTAAAAAATCATCTAACTAGTCATACTGTTATATTTAAAAAACTACACTTTTTTTTTAAGATAGGTGATAATGGGGATTTTGTTGGTGGACTGAGAGAACTGGACACATTTTCTGATTGGTGTCCAGAAAAAGACATGCCATATTTAAAGCATTTTTAACAACTGCAATATGTTACAACTCTGATTCTTCATTTTTATTTTGATGATCTCTTTAAAGTAAATTCTATTTAGAAAAGTGAATGCAACAGCAACATCAGTTTCTACTTTTATCACCTTTCAACTTCTTTCATTCATTTCAAAAATATCTGAGTCCCTGAGCTCTGACAGCATGATAGGCATTTTCTGCTTGCTCATCATTATCGAATAAAAACAGATCCTGCCATGTACCCTTTTGTCACAGCAGGCTACATTGCATTCTCAGCCTCACTGCTCAACTCACTGTATTCATATTACATGGGAATAGACCCTCCTTCTCAAAAAGCTGCCTCAAAACAAGCAACAGGAATGAAATCTATTTTAAAATACATCTGTAACTTAAAGTGTTAGCTATCATTAAATATATGCAATGAGAAAATCTGGTATGAGAGCAGCATTTACAGTCATCAGGCAGAGGGGGAAATAAAGCATTGGATATGATAAATTCTAGGTAACCATTACTACTTACTGGCCTTTAACAAAACTGCTAATTAATAGTGATTGATCAGACTTTGTTCAAAAAACTAGGATAACCCACAGAAAGCTACCTCTTTGTGGTAATACATGAAATAAAGTTTGCATATTTATTGTGTTGGTTTATAAAGCTTAGTAAAAAATCACTACCCTAACACAGCCCAACGTTTCACTATGTTCCCAGATCCATCACTATAAGACTACAAGTATTTGATGTGCTTGATCTTTAATTCTCAGTATATGAAGCAACAAAGATTCTAAGGAAAGGAGCAGCAAGTGTAGGTTGCCTCGGTGCTTTTGAAGATGAGTGCTTTTCAGTATGCATCTCATGGTTCCTAATGAAGTTTCTGTCTTCCTTAAAAGATGAAGCAATTGTTCACTTTACCCTGAGTGACCTCTGCTGGCAAAATAACTTCCAGGCACACAGGTTAAAACCACTAAAAGCACCTTCGTGGTTACATTATGAATGTGCACACATATGCAGAACTCATTGATTTTTCATGGTAAGAGGTAGATGACTCTTACCAAGAAAATTAAAACATTTGCATGCTCAGAAAGTTATTTGTCCAAGAAGCATTGAGTAGTTGTGTTGAGTCACTCAGTTTATCTTTCTCTTAGAGTCTTTTAAAGAACTGTACAGCCAGAACTTCATTTAAAGGCAGAATTTTGAAGTAGCAGCTACTGAACAAGAAGTGGCATAGAATAATAAACCTGGAGTTTAATCTTACGTGTAGGTCTGGGGTTATACCGTGGTAAAAAATAGTTTCTTTTACTCTTATTTTCTGGAAGATACATCTGAATCTGGGAAACAGCCTTGTATATTTTGAAAGGGATTTTTAGAATTTGTGAACTGATTTAATCAAGTCTTACTTGACCATTATTTTCAGTAAATAAAAGCCATTCTTAGAGTGATCTCTGATTTCCTACATCCTTAATGGAGTATAACTAAAATGAGTTTATTTTGATGTATATCACAATAGTACCATGAAAGGTTTCTGTCTAACACAACTCTCTAATTTAAACAAGACTGGTTAAAACTATGAGATCACTACAATCCAGAAAAAAGAACAATATATTCATTTACAGTGTGGTGTTTCTCTGATAAAAATACCCACATGCTACTAGATTAGAAATGGCAAGAAAACACATCGAGGTGTTAATTAGGAAGACGTATCCAGTTCTGGCATTCATCAGTAAATATTTCTGAGACAGCATGAAATTCACCTGTACAGAAGCAACAGATGTATCATGGTTTTGGCAGTGTAAGTGCTCTCTAAACTCTGAGGTCTTCACAAAAGTGAAGCACTGTAAGGAGTTTTGACCAAGAAAATTATTACAATTCATGGCTGCTGATCACTGCAATATCCTACCTTATGTAGCAATGGCCATGAAAAAAAAAAAGGAAAATGTATTAGGTCTCTGCCTCAGCAAATAGTGAAATCTATTTATATGCAAATAAGCTATCCATTATTAGTTTGAGGAAAGACATAGGCATAAAGGAAAAAAAATAAATTTTCTCTAGAAACCCTTAATGAAATCTATTTCAAAGCATAACATTTTACAAGAACCCTCATTCATGTAATATTTGTTCAAGCCTAGGAGGGAATTGCCATGCTCTGACCTTAGATGAGAACTGATACCACATTACTTCCCGTGCCAATTCATTATATAAAATGCATTTATATCCTTGTGTAGAAATAACTTGATAATTGCAAATGTACAGCTTCCTTATAACTAATTGTATTCTCATGCTAGAAAGTAATTTTATGCTCATTTGACTACTGAAAATTTTAAATAATTTCCTTATCTTTTTTAAATTATGAACACCAGAAGATGGGAAAATATCAAGACTGTAAATTTTTATTCTAAGATTGTAAATTTTCAGAGAAAAAGGCCTCCTTTTAGAAAATTTGATTTCATGGTTGAAAATCCCAACTTCAATCTGGTGCCTGATTTTTATGTTAAAAAAAAGCAAGAACAAGAAAAAATTGAATGAAACAACAAAAACCCAGACGGCTTCCTGCTATAAAGAAGATGCCAATAATCTAAAATCTGTTTCTCTGAAAGAAAAATGTTGGATAACTCAAGTTAAACATTCAGTGAATACAACAAAGAAAAGCAGGTAATAGTGTCATGCCAACCTTTACATTTAGAGCCTTGAATAGCTGAAGGCAAGACCAGATGTCAAAACTCTAAATACTATCTCTCCTTACTCCTCCAAGTACATAGTTATTTTCTTCCCAGAATCTGAGCTTGTATTAACAATACTTAAGTGAAGATAGGCATAGAAATTTTGACACTGCATTGTGATAACTTTGGAAAGACAAAGCACCTTTTTTCATTATTCCATGTTTTCAGCCAACCAGCCATTCATTTTCTGAATGCACCATTTCAAATAAATCCTGTTTCTGTGGAATTCTGTTGAGTACCTTGTGAACCTCATTCAGCAGAAGCAGGGCACTATCCCCTCTGCTCCTTTCAGCCCCATCACCTGAAGCCAGCACTGAGGACCCAGCACCCACTGGTGGGGCTGGACCCGCACAGCTCACGTGGGATGCTCAGTAAGGACAATCTGCTGGAATATTTCTTAGTGATAATGATTGCTAATGAGCAAGAGCAAACCATTAGGACAACTTGTATGCGTAATGAGCACCAGCAAAGCAAAGGGGTGCTCTGAAATTTGAAACTGGCCTGATTCATTCACCTTCCAAAGATGCCCACCACAGCATCTTTGCACTCCTCAGCTTATATACAGATAGTCACTTGCAACAGTGCACTCAAATATGGGGAATTATACCTAAAAAAGTGAAATTATTGAAGATTACTACTCACACTGAAATTAGAAGAGCTGAATGTCAAAGTTACTTCTTGTGAAACTATAAAAAAACTGGGTTTTCTTAAAGCAAGCTGCACAAAGACAACTCAATTTCATCATGTTATTTAAGCATATATTTTTCTCTATTTCAATCCTTCATATCCTAAGCAAAATTTAATATTTAGCACACATTGTCACTGAGATTTTACTAGATCTTCCTGAATTAATAATTCCAGACATGACCTTATCCCAAAGTAGTGATTAGTTCTGCAAAGGACAGGCAACTCACTAGGTACTCTATTTAAAGCACTGTAAGAAACATGGTTTTACTTTTAAGTCTTAAAATTCATAGTAACACATTTAAAATGGGGCATTTGCCAATAGTGCTTTCACTCAAATTTTGAACTGTCTCAACCTCTGGTTCCCGTACCAGTGGTACAAAAAGCATATAAAGAACAGAAGAACAAGAATATTTCCTTAATGGGCATAATAAATCAAAATTACACCAGTAAGAAGCAATTACAGCATATTTAACTTCAAAGCACTCTTACCACTCAAGTCAATCTCTAAAATTATGTGTTAATTTTCATCCAAGCGATACTGAAAAAAAAAAGCCTAAAATTTTCCACCCAATGCACCCCTTCCATGACCTTTTCATTGATCAAATTGTCTCATATTCCCTTAAAACCTTTTGGCTACGGTGACACTATTAGAAAGGCCATAGCTATTTAACTTGCTGCTGTAGAAATCTGCCAACAATTGCATTCATAACATTACTAAAAGGATGCATTTTTCAAAGACGAGGGTCTCTTTATGCCTCAAACTAATGTCATACCTGCCAACTCCTTAGAACCTACAGGCTGCTCAATACCAATTACTTTTTCAACACTAATTTTAAGCTTTGAATATAAGGTGAAGAGGAGGGTAAAAACAAAGCCTTTCTGATTATTCCAGTACTTCTTGAAAGGAAAGATGATTCTCCCTTAAAATTCACACTGATATATGTCAGGACTACTGCTTTATATCTTAGCATCTGATAGAAACTGGCATTTTAAAACAATGAATATCAATATGCAAATGTCAATAAAAATTAGAAAATACTCAGAAACACATCCTTAACCTAATTCTAGAAGATCTCAAGTAGAAGAAGAAATTTGAAATCCAACAAATTCATAGAGAGCAAGAAATCCCAAGACTTGTGAAAACACTTCAGTTTAGCCAACACCAGAATTAAGCAGTATCAACCATTCAGCACCAGAAATCAATGACAATGGCAATCTCAACACCAAGACGGCTGGGTGAGGAGAAACATCACTAACAAAACTATCACTGTTCCACAAATGGATGGGGGTACCATTTAAGTCTTCTGTTATCAACTTAACTAAATTACCAGTATACAAGAACTCTGCCTCTGCAAATGGGGCTCTAAGAAGCATCTAAACAACACATTGATAAGTTAGATTTTTTAATTGACTACATTTTTTTTTAAAAATCATTCCATTGCCAATTAAGCAGAACTGCCCATCATGACAATCCTGTACAAAAAAAAATAGTGGACATACATTAGAAAGAGTAATCATATCTGAGTCTTTTACATTAGGAAATTAACAGTAAAGTTTTCAACAAAATACACAGCAACTCATCTTCTATTTGTCTCCTACCCAAAAGAAATCTATGCAGGTTTTAACACCCAAAGCACAGATGTTAAACCTGCAGATAGAGTACAAGGTATAGCAATTGAACCACTAAGACTGCATTAACAAGGCTGACGTGCCTCTGACAGTTCCTACTATGAGCTTGCTTCAAGATGAAAGACCTACATAATTATTTAACTTCACAATCAGAGTTAAATTAGTTTTCCAGAAATTCCACAGGAAAAAAAATTGAAAACTAAAAAAAAGGAACCCTTCTTTTCTTCCCAACACAGGGATATTAATATGTTATCTAGTCTAACACACCCACTAACATGTCACTATGGGAACACCTTTATGAACTTATTAGATCATCAAAACCATCCTTAAAGACATTCTCTCATAAACCAAAGAGTAAATTTTCTCCAAGGTACTTCCAATTTCTCCTGAATTATGTATTCCAATTTCTCCTGAAAAGTTATGTATTATAACCCATCTTTTCACCCCTCGAGGCAGCAATACCACCAGCAGCCTGTGCACCAGATTCCCAGACAATGATGGCATTGTGACCTACCAGGAGCGCTCACAAGCACAAGACAAAATGTTCACAGTTCTACTTAACCCACAATAATCCTTTAAGAATTAACTCCTACTAGTCAACACACTGATACAATCCCACAATACACTGACATGACAAAGAGGATATATAAAAGAGCTGGATCGCCAAACCTTTGCTAAGCCTGTGGGACACATTTCCAACATTTACACCATAAGCCTGTATTTTATCACTGATTTGCTCCATCAGCTGAGTAAGTACTATACTTCTCTCAGGCTGATATATGCCTATGCCATTATAACTTCCATAGACACTGTGATGAACATATAGGGTGCCAACTTCAAAATTGTCATATACAGAAAATCCAAAAACACAAATTATTCCATTGAACTAGTCACCATCCAAAATCAGTCTCAAACAAACTGGAACACACAGCTAGGTGCTCTTATATCACCATATTTTCTTCAGGAAGAATACGAGACCTACATAAATAGCCCTTTATTCAAAAATTTTATTGAACCAAGAATAGCTTTTTCTAAACTGTCAATTGCAATTAAAAAATTTTATTTACTACAAAACAGAAACCATGTAAGACCAGTCGTAACATACCACCCTATCAAGACATTTATACAATAAATCATTAATTATTTTGGTCTACACTGGCAGAAAAATCATATCACAATGATGCCTCCTAGCATTCAAATGTTACCCAGGTTAACTAAACTGATCATTAAATGCAAATTCCCCAAAGTCTGGAAAGCACCAAATAAAATTAATTTTGATTGAGTTAGAAAGGTAGATCTGCTATTATGCTTCCAAAGTCTCATGATAAATACTTGGAAAACTGACATTTGGCTCTTTCATTTCCTGAGAAGTAGTTGACTAAATGCTGTGCTAACCTATAGCTAAGGAGACAAAAATCAAATTCCACAAAACAAATTCAAATAATCCACAAAACTTAAAAAACACCCAATAATTCACAGGGGAGATGTTTGTATACCAGTTACCTTCCTAAAAGGAAGCTAGAAAGAAAAACTCATAGCTTTATTGTATACCAAAAACCAAAGATTCATAGAGGAGCTTCTGTTAGGACACAACTTTCACCCTCCTCCATTAACTTATAATATGTCTTTTTTCACTAGTAAATAATAACTCATACCCCTTTTTTCTGTCTCTTCTTCTTGCCAAAATTATCTTCATTACACGAGACAGCTGTCTTTCTTTTGGGATGATCTGATGCACAATTACATCCAAAGCAATGGTCCACAGATTGTATTCTACATTTAAGTTCGATGCTGCTCTCAGACCTGAGAAAGGACCTGTGTCCAGCACTCATTCTCTTAAATTTGAATGTCAGAACCACAGAACATTCAACACTTTAAAGTACAGCATATTCCATTTCTTATTCAAGACTTGAATCCTCTGGGCAGGTGGGAAAAATAAAAAGGACTTAAAAGAAAGATAAGGGAGAAAGGAAGAAGTGAAGCAGGACAGTTGAGAGAGACTGAAGAGGTTTCCTGGAAGCACTGCTACAGCCATCTGTTCCTTTCATACAGATGGGAAATGACTGGAAGAGTCTGAACGCCATGACAAGTGGAAAAGGACTACAACTACTTGTACAATTTGTGCTTGGAAATTAGGGGAAACAGAAACTTCACTTCAGCAAGCTTTGCTTCTGTCTAAGCAGTTATTCCTAAGCAATATGACCAGATCTAAACTAAGCTCTGTCTGTGCTATTCTCAATAGAGGTAATGACTTGATACAGCATCTTCTGAGTGTAGTTCTCTCATTTGAATGCTCATTTTGCATATCTGAATGAGACTACTAGACCTAGTGAAAAAAAGGCATACAAGTTATTTTTGTGAAATAAGTGAAAAAACAGTTGGTATGACAAAGGGATGATCACCATCACCTAGCATTTTAAAACTTCTTTAAAACATTTTCCATTCTATTATTACTCCAGGTTGATTAAAGACTTTGCAAAGTCTTCTGTTATATAAACTTCTCGATCAAAATAATCTGAGTAACTTCCTGACATATTCTGCTTTTGTCAGATGTGGCATTTGAAGACTCTCAGACAATTTGAGAAAACATTAAATGGATTTTCTCAAACTGACCCCAGATTAGAAACATAATTGACAGTCAACAGTACTCTTCAGGTCTTCTTTCTTGTTTTTTTCAGTGAGGGCTGTTTTATTTTCAAGCTCCATAATCTTCTTCAAAGTGGAAAAAAAAAGAACTAGTTATGTCTTTACCTTAGGGCAAAATATCTAGTCACACTTCTATGAATTTAATGGGACTGCTATATAAAAGTGGAAGAAAATTAAAAATTGTGAAAGACTACTCCAGTTTATATGGAAGAAAATTAACAGTTTAAGTTTCACTTTGGTGTATAATGAGTGGATAATTGACACTCTGGGGACCTTTACTATCTATAAAAACATACTTCTTAATAGAAAGAAAATTAAACACCACACCTTTTTAAGTGGTCCCAAAATATTAGCAATCCTCATAAAATTAAACAGCTAGGGAGAAAAAAGAAGATTCACAGTATGTCCAGGAAAGTAAGAATTATATTTTATGTATACAAACTGTACCTCAGAAAACCTGCATGCCTCTGAAATTACAAAAAGTCCTTGAATATGTTTACTTGAGTTACCTGCAGCATAAGATAACCAGTTCAAAAATGAATGAAAAATATTATAGATTTCCTATATGATTGTCCCATAGAACTGGTATTGCAGAATAGATTCTTTTTAAATTATAGAATCACTTTACATAGAATTCAAGATCACCTGCAGTTACTACATCACACCCAGCACTGACAAATGTACCAACAGCAAGAGCTGTGTGATTTTCATCATGTGCTTTGAGTTCATAGGCATAGTTGAAGATTGAGATAGAACCCTGACTATTTCCTTTCCTGAAAATCAGTCTATCAGAGCTGGAGTTTGGCATGTATAAGAGTAAATTTATTTCATAAAATACCACTCAAACACTCCAGAAAAACCTGTTTATTTTATTTGTTCACAGTATGTAAATACTCAGTACTTCAGGCCAAACGTTATTCTCACAGAGCTTCCCTTTTATATTATAGTAATCCTGCCAGTTCTCCTAAAAAATCAGAATCAGAATGTTTAGAGACTGGAATGGACCTTAAAGGTCACCCAGTCCCAGTCCCCTCTGCCAAGGGCAGGGACTCCTTCCACTAGGACCAGCTTGCTCAGAGCAACATCCATCTTGGCCTTGAACTCTTCCAGTGCTGGGGCATCCACAGCCTCCCTGGGCAACTTGTTCCAGTGCCTCACCACCCTCACAATAAATAATTTCTTCCTCACAATAAATAATTTCTTCCTAACCTAAATTTCCCCCTTTTCAATTTGTGCCCACTCCTCCCTGTGCTGCCCCTGCAGTTCCTGCTGAAGGGTCCCTCTCTCTCCAGGTTCCCTGCAGACCCCCTCCAGACACAGCGAGGGAGCAGTGGGGTGATGATGGCACTGAGCAAACACGTGGCAATCATTTGCTCTCCTTGTTTCAGCTGCTCTAATTTCAGCCCATGATTTTCACCCTCTGTGCCTCCAGCTCTTTCCAGCCTGCCACAGCAGGAGGGGAAGGAGTAAGCAGGAGGCAGCATTCTTAGGAGAGTCTCAGTGGAAGCACTAAACTGAGGAGTGCCATTCCTAAATCACAATATAGATGCAGCAACCCCCCCTTTTCCTACATGCCACAGCATTTTAATTTCATTGGTATTCCTTGCCATTGTTTTGGTCAAAAGCAATCAATATTTCAAAAACTACTTGTTATTTCAGTACTTATTCTCCATAAAAAGGGGTTTTCTTACGCAACAATTGACTATTTTCAAATCAAGATTCTACAATGCAAGCAATGACTTTATATCCATATAGGACCAACCCAGATATTTTCTTCTGGGGTCTTTTCATTCCACATCTTCATCTAAATCAAAGGTCAGCTGAACTACTTTCACCTTTCAGGCAGTGCTGTTTAACAGTGTGTTTTAAGAAGGATGTCTCTTGCATATTTCTGGCTGAAAACATTTACCTGTTCTGTTACTATTAAGGAACATGGCTGACCCATTACAGCTATTTAAACACAGATGTCTAGAAGTACATAAGAGATAAGCCTACAGGTAAAGAGAAGCACACTATTGCAAGAATAGTTGATGCAAACTAGTCCAAATCCACTCACAAGAATTAAAGCAATAATTCTTCAAAGTGGTAGAATTGTTTTGCCAATATGAAAAAATGTTGCTATGTTTATATAGTAGCTATAGGTGGTTAAAACATTTATCATTCCTAATAGCTAAATATTTATAATTCATAATATGAAATTTGAGACTATTTAGGGCACTGTGATAGAGCTTTTATTACAGCACAATTGTTTGCATGCATGGTGATTTAAGAACTGCACTTCAGAAAGGTAGTAAACGTTACTGCATAAAGTACGAAACCATAATATTCCCTGTACTACCCACAAAGGCTAAATTCATTCCAGGAAATACTATGAGAAAAAAATTACTGGGAGAAATAAATGTCTTCAACAGGGAGGATCTTCAATAGTTTATCCTTGAACATACCAATTTATCATTTTAGCACTAATTTGAGGTCTGTATTTTCAAGGCAAATGATGTTGTTCATACTTAAGCAGAGGCCTTTTTGGGCATTTTCTTTATTTTTTCTTATCAAATACATTTTTATTCATCACAAAAGGGTTGAATGTTCTTTCTGCAACAGTCACTGTATTTTCTTCCTTCTAATTTTTTTCACTATCATAGAATAAGGATACTTTTTTGGGTTTTAGTCTGTGAAATGCAGCAGATTTAGGAAATAACAATAATGCCTTATTACTCTCATGGTGTTTTGTGTACATCTAATTTCCAAAAATGGGATGACAATCACTTCCAGCAACACTTGAAAACAAAAAAAAAATAAACTAAAATTTTAAGCTTTTAGAGTCAGGTAAAAAAATTTTGTGTTGCCCTTCTCAAACTAGAAGACTACACAAGCACGAGAATTACATATATCCCAAATTCATATAAAAATTAAGATACTTCAGCATCCAACAGCTGACAAACTAAATTCCAGCCCATTATCCCTCTCTTAGAAAATCTTTGCTGAAAGCAAGAGGCCTCAGGAATTTTTGATAAGGCTGACACACCAGGAACATGATCCCAATTATTAGATCTAACAAAGCACTGAGGGATAGTTAGAGGAGTCTTTAAAGTAGAAAAAATAATATGCTAGGCTATATTCAGCACTGAAAAAAAAAACAAGAAACAAAAACCTATAGAAGGCCACTAAATTATTCAGAAAGAGTCACTGTGATATTAAGAAGCCAACATACATTTGTATCACTTTTGATCAACTATTACACTGCATGTTTTTAAAAATTCCTCAGTGCTCCAGCTTTACAGAAAATTAGCAGGTGAAGGGAAAGCAAAGCCCCTACAAAAGTGAGAGTTTTGAGCTGGTTTGGTTTTCAGCTTCTTTATGAAGTTTTTGGGTAGATGAAGCACTCTCATGCTCTCAGTGGTTCTTACACAGGTGACTTTCTTCAGCCTAGTATTTGGCACAGGTGGATTTCCTCCTTTATAAACAAAGCAAAAGAAAATACCAGAAGGCAACAAAACAGATTCTTAGAGTGTTCCAAGACAATAAACATCTCTCAGTAAGAGATACCCAAACTATTTAGAGAGTTTCAGAAAAGTTATCTTCTTTGGACATGAAACACAGTGTTTATTCGATGCCTACCATGACATGACTCTCGCACAGAATAAATGTAATATTTTCTTATTTGTTATTCTCTGTTATTAAAAATCAGAGTGCTTTTCCCCCTCACTAGTACCAATCTCAGACTCAGGTTTGTATGCTATAGAATTTTCATACCTACACACACACCTGAAAACATTCAGATTTTCATATTTCCTTCACAGCTGTTGACGTTAAAGAATCCTTAGTGGAATAAAACATGCATCCACTTACAGCAGGGTTCCTTCAGCAGCAAAATTAGAAATAGATCTTATCTGTTTAAAAAGTTAACAGTGTGTTCTTGCACATTATTTTAAAAGTGAAGACTAGAACTTAAATTTGAGGTGTTTAGGACACTGTCATCTTCATTCCATAATTCTGTCCCTGACAAAAGTTTAATTCTGTTCAAAGCAAAAGTGTTTCTTATTAAAGGAAGATTCCTTAAAAAAAAAAATTTGAACTTCCAACATTGCTTTTAAAATGAAAGCAGGATCAGTGTTCACATTTTCTTGACATTTTTACTGCTCTCTGACTATACTTAGAAATCACTCCTTCCCAGCTTTCTGTTTTACCTGCCAGCACCTCAGATCAGCAGAGTCTCACTATTACAGCTCACAGAGCTTGGACTCCCTTTGTGGATTTTAAAGAGTGTAGGTATGTTCTCTATAGCTGCCCCTGTTGGACAACCTGAGAGTTCCATTGCAAGCCCCAGATGTGTCTAGCAGACAAAGGTGAAGCAGGGGTGCAGAAGTCCTGAAGGTGCATTCACATTAGACATGGGAATTCTCCTTAGCTAGGTTCTGTCATTCTGGAATTCAACAGATGCTGATAGCAGCTTGGAGCAGGTTCAGGGGACAGGCTGGAGAAGAATTGAGGGACTGAAAAAAAAATATTATGCCAAAACCTAAAGGGCTTAATAAAGAAAGAGAGAGTTAAATTATGATGTAATCACATGCTATGAACTCTGCTGTCTTCCTTAGATGGGTTAGTAGAGGTTACTGTACCATATTTCACACAAAGATAAAAACATGGAAAGGGGAAGGACCAAAGAAACCCACAAAAGGTGAAAAAGCACTAAAGTGAGACACATTCAGACTACTGATATAAGTGTGACAGTAAATATAAAGGATCTCTGAAATATATTATTGAAATCAAGAAAAATCACTTGAAATTTCTCATCAGTAGAGTTTTTCCCTAAGAACAGGATCTACCTTAATACAAATAGTGGAATCAGAAACAGAAATAATTCTGGGAAATGCTGTTGTCTGCAACACTGTCACATGAAATCAATTATGATGACAAAAAATAATTATGGTAATGATTTTCTGAAGTTGGTAAAATCTTTCATCTATTGACTTACTGTATTTCATATGAATAAAGTAAGACTTTTACAGTGATACTAAATCTTTTACAATAATGACAAACATTTCCTATTGGAAATTGATTTCAATCACAAAGGGCCCATCTAATCCTGTTAAACAAGGAAAATTTCCTGCTAGATTCTAAATGTTCCTTGTCAATTAGAAGTAATACATATGTATATGATTTATTTTTCTGTAGAGTGAAATGACAGTCTTATATGGATTATATAAAGAAAATAAGCTTTAAAACGTGGGAAAAGATCTTGAAGAGTTTCTTTCAAGTTTTTTTTTTAATTAAAGCTTGTCAGACTTCTAATGTCGCATGAGAAACATCTATCTGATCTTAAATGATGTTAACATTTCTGTCTCTTCAGTAAGGCACAATATCCTTTCAATACAATATGGAAACCCATGTTCATAACTCCTGCTTTTCCTCCTAATGTATTAAATAAGGCCAGTGTTATTTTTATACTAAGAAAATAAAAATAACTTATATGTATTCTTTGTTTCTTAGCTTTGATCTCACATTTAAATTCATCTGAAATAGTGCCATCTTGCTTTTCTCAGACCACAGAGATCATGGAGCCTTGCTGCAGCAGCAATTAGATTACAGGAAGAAAGGCTGTCCATTTAATGAACTCCTTATTTGATCTGCCAATGCAAATGGATTTTGATGTTATTTCTAACATTTACTTGTAAATACTTTCACCATTAGTCTAAGCAAGGATGGAGAACAGAATGGGAAGGCTGAATACCCACAGACAGTATCTTATCTACATGTAGCAGTACAGAATTTTCAAGGCAAGGCTTCTATGCTAAATATGTTGATAAGCATAGGACACATAAATAAATATGATATTTTCATTGGCACAGCATAACTGAAATGAAGTCAAATAAGTAACAGAGAAATAAAATAAGAAAAGGTGAAACAAATGCATTTTAGCTGTTCATAAGATTTATGAGGAGCTGAAATTCAGATGGTGAGAAAGTTTATTCTGTATGGTAGAATGTTCAGAGAGGAACAGTCCAGAAACCACTGACAAACTGTGGACTTTGAAAGAGGGGTAATACCAGGAAAGGTCAAACTTCCAAGCCACATCACTATAAACCCACAGAAGCTGTATGCTTGGGGAAAAAAGTTAGAAGTTGAGAAAACTTATAGGGTGAAACTACAATTTTTTAATTCATGTATATTTGTAGATTTCAAAACAAGTGTAGTAGAGATATTAAAGTGTCATATGTGGAAACAATTCCAGAATGAGTGAATAACAGGGAATGTCAATAGAGCCAGCAAGCTATCAGTTTTTTCAACTGTGATTTCCTGGTCAGCAGCTAATTATGGAAAACAACAAATGACCCACAACATCAATTTGTTTGTTTATTGTTCATTAATTTTCAATGTTGCATGGGAAATGCAACATTAAGGCTGTGTATTATATGATAGAACAATGGATAATGCATAGGAATGCTGAAATATAAATGTTATGTTCATATGAAAATATCAAATGGTACTACATCTATCGGAGCTTTGACACAAATGATTCCAGACTTACTAAATAGTTACCCAAAGACAACAAAAAAAAGCTTCTAAATTCTTCTTTTGTTCTAAACCAACCCCTCCCCAAGTTTTACACACAAAAATAAACCTCTCTCTGCAAATGAAAACACAATTTTCTACAGTTAGATCTTTGTTTTATTTCACTCTAACATAAGTGAAAATAATATTTTGAAAGCAATCAGCAACTCCACTATAAAGACAGGTTAGGCTGAGTATCTAAAAAGCAGAGACTTAGTACTTCATCAACAAAATTCTTGCAGAATATAGTGTTATATATAATTACATAGAGCATATATATAACACATACCATGTTATATAATATATACAATAACATATACTCTGTTAAATAATATATATCATACAGTTTTCATGACTGAAAAACTGTCTTAGAAACTTACCCAGTGACACTTTATATTCATTAGAAATTACACACAAATTGTGCTTTGCCGTGCACGTAAATTAAGTGCACATTTTCTCCTGCTTGATTAGCCTGATTTAGTAAAAGCATCAGTGCAAACACACTTTCAGAAAAAGTATGTCCACAACTTAGTTCTGTTAAAGGTACTTTATCTCCTGTTGATTGGAAGCTGCTCAGTGATGTAGGTTCTTTTTACAAATTAAATAGGGAATTATCTTTCTTAAATGCTCACAGGTTTTTTTTCATTTCTACACACTTCTGAAAGAAACTTTAATTACTTAGCTGATAGCATATCTGTCATTAATCTTGTTAAAAAAACAATAAGAGCTCCTTAGAGGACAGAAATTGTTCTCTTTATTCTGTCACTTCATGTAATCAGCTATGAGTACACCATTAAAGAAGCGCAAATAACCTTTCTGATTCTTTCTTTTCTTATTGTTGTAAATAGCATCACTAACCAACAAAAAGAAAAATACATGGAAGTCGTCCATGCATAACACTTGCAATTTCAGAGAATATATTTTCCTAATTCATTTTTCCTTTTGTTCTCTTGATAAAGAAAAAGGTTTCTGCAAATTATGTATTGTAGATTTATAGTCATGCTTTTCAACAGCTCAGAGGCTGCTCTGAGTTTTTGCCTGATGTTAGATTAAAAGATTTTTTTTCAAAGAAGAAATAGATGAGCATTACAAAGTTACATCAATGTGTAATAAACTTTTCTCTAATGAAAAACAAAATCCTGTTTCCATTGGAATAAAAAAATGCGCAAAATTGTTTAAAGAGAATAATCAACAATTTTTTTTTGCTTAATTATATAGAATTAGTAAAAATAATTGACCACAGGATAAAGAATGTTTTGCATTTAAATGCTAAATTCATACAAGAATTAGCATCAAAAAATAATGTTCCTGCACTATTGCAAAGCAACACTGAATTGTCATGGGACTGGTATGAGGAGAGCTATTGAATATTGTAAACACTTGAATAATTACTTAGGATAAATAATGATGTTTTATTGTGATGTAAAAGGTTTGCTGATTTCTCTAACTAAATGCCATTACAAGCAATTCCAGTTACAAGTATAGAATCTGGATGCATAGGAAAGACTGATAAAATTAACCTTTGGATCCATGCAATAATAATTAGGAAAAAGCCATTAGAAGTGTCTCATACAGACTAGGAATTTCAAAACAAGAGTTCTGATCTCATAATGGGTTTAAGTTGTCTTATTTAGCAGCTGTCTTTTTGCAGCTGGAATTTACAACTCTCTAGCTACTCCTGTGGATTGAAACTAGATCCAGAGGAGCCACAAAATTTGTTAAGTGATAGTCTTGACCATTAATATGACTGATGTCTCCAGAAAAATTATTTGCAGGCATGACTGAATGCAAAAGGAGACCAAGAAAACCTTCTGTGGTGTGCAAGGAAGTTATCAATGCTGAGCTGCAATGATAAAGGAATTTGAGGCAGCAGCCTGATCTGGAACTGAAGTTGCTGTGTGGTTTTTCCAGCCCTTCTATAGCCAGGGCAGCCAGAAAAGCTGAAGCCACAGCCACACATTTTTTTATACAAGGCTTTATACAAATCACAATACATGATAAGATAAATCTCCCCAGCAGAATCAGTGAGCACCTGAAAAATGAGCTCAGTTTTCAGTGGGAACTTTTGAAACCAAATTAAACATTGTTTACCTAATGAGGAAAAAATGTCAGTCCTGAAACTAGAATTTTCCAAGACATTATCAAGGGCAGTTGCATCCATGTCTATCTAAATATGTTGGGCAAGAGATAGATGCAAGAAAAGCAGACTGCGAGACAGACAAACATTGTAGACCTTGTAGATCACTTATTTGGAAGTTAATTGATGTTCAGTATGATATAACCAGAGACTTAGTTCTAAATTTTCTTATATTTATAGGCAAAGAAGGAAAAGGAAAAGAGGAAAGGAAGAAGATAAGGGAGGCTTAACTGGCCCAACACAGCACTCAAACCAGTGGCAAATGCCATTAAAAAACCACACGTATTCAATGGGATTTAAAGGTTCTGTTCTCTCCCTAGATGCAATTTTAGGGCCTGGGAGGTGTTAGGTTTATGTACCAAACAACATTAATCTTTTAAAAAGAAACAGAAAAAGTCTACTGAAGCCCAGGTAATATTATCTGTTACTGCATCATACACTTTTATCCATTGTAGGAAAAGGAAAATCAATAATATAAGTTTGCCAGAAATTATTTGCAAGGTGAAAGGAAATCTTCAGAGGAGCATTAAAATCCACGGAGAATCAAAGATGAAGAAACCCTGTGATCATGCAGCCACTTCAACTCTACATTCCAAAAAACTAGGTAACATTTGGCTAAACCTGAAGAGAATTCAATGAACAAATGAATTTTCAGGAAACTGTTCTGAGGAGTGAAGAGTTGTCTCACACTCAAGAAGAACAGGCCTCAAAACTTTAAAAGAATATCACATAGTTTATTAATCCTGTGCTTTTCCAGGAATGAAATCCATTACTCTTTCCATCAACCCCTGCAATAAATATCACATGGAAAAGAAAAAAAGAAGTAAACATTACCTTAAGATACATATACACAAGAAACGTCAGTCTAAAGTGCAAATTTCTCTGGAATCTGCCAAAGACAGGGCTTATTTCTGCCAGGAATAAAGGCTCTGAGATTCAAAAACTGTGTCTCTACTCTTTTTCTACTCGATTTTAGCAAAATGAGAGTCATTTTTGAAACTAAAAATATGCACATACACAGAGTCTTAGATTTTTACTTTTTTTTTAAACAAAAATTATAATAGCAAAAGTACTCACAGCGTGGATCTTTTGTCTTTTCTTTCAAAACACTGTTTACTGAGTTTCATAAAAGCATTGTGAAAGGGTCTGGTTTTTTTAACTTTAATGGTGCAGGCTACTTTTAGAAACAAAGATTAAAGTGCTTTACAGTTGGTTTGAGTACCTTTTCAAACACTTCCCTGAACTCTGCTCTGTACTTTCAGATAGGAAAGAATGATGATTCATTCTGATTTTCCTTCCACTCTACACAAGAAGAGATGTCTTCCAAATGCTGGGAAAATTCCTGCAGACATCTCAAACCCTGTGCCTTCAAGCAGCCAGTTAATACAATATTGCATCCTATGCTGTTTGAAATGTGAGATAGGATAGCTCTTGAATGAAAGTACTAAAATGAAATTGAGGTTAAAAGACATTATTACTCTCTGAAGCATGTTACATAAAAGAAGGAAACAGAATCCTTAGATGGCCTGTGACAGTACTTATATTTATTTTCACTTCTCTTAGCAATGACACAAAGCAAATATGTTCATCTGGTCATCTCTAGGAATAGAGAGCTAAGATTTGCATCTTTCCAAAGCTTCCCATTTTTCCTGGGAAAGGTCAGACAGCTTGTCACAACTGAGTCTGCTACTTCTGAAGCAAGTAAAACTCACACGGGAAAGGATTTCTGCAGAGAAAGGACTACTCATTCATATTACTTTAAATACAACTATTACTCAAATCTCAGTTTTATTGAGAACTCTGAGTTCTCAGTAATCACAGTGGTGACAACATTTCTCCCCACTTGCAACGAGCAAAGCACAGCACCACTCGATTTTGCAATTTTCATTCTGACAGACGTTCTCTTCAATTTGTATTCAACAAAATCCTGCACTTGAAGTACGAGTGCTTCTATGAAAAGAAGCAATGAGGCAGAAAACTGTCTTTTGAACTTTTTCTTTCACTGTTAAGAAAGTCATGGTATATTTCAAACAACCAGGAACTGTTACAATCTCTGAAAGCATGTACCCTGAAATGAATTTAATTTAATCCTTACGAAATAACTTGAGTGGAAAACGCAGTTCAGAAAGAGATAGTATGCTGTGAGTTTCATTTACAAAGAAATAAAATTATTTACTGTATGGCTATAAGCTCTCCCCATACTCTATTGTGATGTTATGATTTTATGTAGTGCCATTTTTTCTCCTTGTAGCGAATACAATTTTTGACTTGTCAAAAATTATTTAGATTAACTTGAGATACATATAAACCCTTGATAAATATACTGCATGCTGTGAAATAAACCCAAGTTTTGAGTTTGCCTGGCTTCTTCAGAGGGAAATGTTCGTCTTATCATGAAGTAAACAGAGAAAGATTCCAGAATAATGGACAATAGCAACTAATACAGAGTTGTTGAATAACACATTATGCAATGACAGATCAGCAATCACCTCCTCCCAGAAGTTTATTACACCAGTGGTTTAGTTCCCATTAAAGATTACCTCAGACTTGATTACTCCATTCAAATGTAACTCAAAAATTTGCCCCTTAGCTATAAGCTGCAAGGGAGAGCAACCCAGTGAGATGCAGGTGCAGCCCTACAAGCAGGATCACTACTGAGATTCACAGAATACACAGTTGCCTTTCCAGAATCTTGACCTATTTTTAAATTACATTGTGTTGAAAACTTTGCTCATCAGTTAAAAAAACTAGAGGGTTTACAAAACAAACTATATTCTAAAATCCACCTTTGTGATTCCTTCCTTAAAAAACAAACGCACAGAGGATTGTTAGTCCCCAGTGGAAGCCCCCAAAAAGGAACTGGTTGAATTGAAAAATGGAAAATGGAGAAGACAAAATGAGGAAAGCTATTTCTGAAAATATAAAACAGTCTTAGTTGTAAGCTTTAAGCATATTCCAAAAGTCGCATATCTTGACTGAAATAATTCTCCACTTTCTTAATAGCTTTAACAGATTTTATTTTTTCAGGATTAGAAAGATAAGTAGTCCTAGAACCTAGACAGGTCCAATTCAGAGCACATTACACAGGAAACCCCTGGACATCACATGGCCAGTGGAAAACATTCCACAGCCACATACTCGGGTAAAACAAACAACAACAAGCCACACCAATAACTCCACAACAGACAGACAACCCCACAAACACACACCACCAAATCTTGGTGGTCCACACTAGATCTGCACTATAGACACCTTCAACTAAATAAAGACTGCATCAAAAACACAGCATTGTGTCTCTTACAGGCATTTGGAAGAACAAGGTGCAGATATTTTTCTATGTATCCAATAAGCAACCATGCTAGGGAGCCATCATTTGTTTCAAAAGATAATGCTAATGCTGAAATGAAGACAAGCAAGGACTCAGCAGTGCCTCCCCACTTACTGCTGACAGCTTCAGTCATCACACATGCAATGACCTAGAAGCCAAATAAATGCAAAAAAAAAAAAGGAATTAATGATAGATACTACAGCTGGGAAGAGACATGGATTTGTTTGGGGGTTTCTTCCATCTTTGTCTTCTCTTTATCCTAGTCAATGGGATTGCAGAGCCCAACAGGGCACAAATGTGAGGTTAGTTCAAACCAATCTAAGATGATCCTTTGTTACCTTCATGTGCAAACCTTTCAAGACAAAATCTGATAGTGTCAGCTAAGTCCACCCTTACATTATTTCAGTGAATAAAATTTACCATAGTAGCAGACTTTCTTCTGCACCTGAGTCAGAAAAAAAACACAAAGTAAACATTAACAGAGTTCCAAGCCTCCAGTATACCCACATATCAATGGAAATTGATTTCAACACAGGAGTGTTTGATAACCCATCTAACAAAGATTTGGAAACCTCCAGATCCCAGAAGCCCGGAGAAAAATGAAATGTTGACATTGAGGGCTTCTGTAAAAACATCAAATGCACAGCAGAGATCCCTATAGGACAATCCTGTACTCACAAATAATGTATGATGGAGAAATACAGAGATTTGTCTGCCCCAAATGCAGACATAAGAGAACTATTTTCTCATATAAATCCAGTTATAAGGTCTCCTCAAAGGATTAAAAAAGTAAAGAATTTGCTTTTGAGTAACTGAATGCAGCATAGCTTTGAATGTACATTCAGATATTGAATAACAGATGATTAAAACCAAGGACATGGAAATACAATTATAAAAAAGATTATGCAGGGTCACAAGCTTCCAGCTTTAATCATAATTTGGAACAAATTTTGCCATGAATAGCTCCAATTGCACTACTTACAGGAATTACTGCAGATGACAGGGCATCACTAGAAGCATCAGGACAAAACATTTCCAATCTTAACATTTACAACACCCATATTTACCTAAATTTCCATTTGAAATACAGCTACTCATCTACTGCAGATGGTCTTTTCCTGAGTTTAAAAAGAGAAAGAATTAAAGAATTATCACCATTCATGCCTTGATTTTCCCATGAACTTCAGAACATAGAATTAAGCCTTTTCATAAGCCTGAATGTATTCTAAAGTAGATGGAAACAAATTTGAGGCACTGTCAAGATTGGAGCTAATGAGTCCAGTGAAGATCACCATCAATGTCACATAGTTCAGTCCCTGAGAGTGTAAGCAAAACAGCACATGGAATCAATGATTCTTTCAAAGTTACACAGAAAAATATTTAAAGCAGTACAGAGATAACAAAAGCACATTAATAACTAGAGGAAAGTTTTACAAGGAATACTAGTTCTTTACTTGGCAAAAGAAAACTGGTTCCGCTACATATTAAAATAAAGGTAAATTAAATTTTTAAAACAAGGAGAAACATGAAATCTTATTAAAAAAATTATTTGCAGCAATGTACCAGAATTTCTCACAAGAGTATGGAAGAAGACATTTTCATCATATGCGAACGTAGACACCCAAGCAGAGGATGGTTGAAAGTAATTGTATGCATAAAAGGCAGGACATGGAAATATTTTTTAGCTGAAAATACCCTGAAAATGTCTTAATTCCATCCTGGGACATGTTTGAGGATGATCATACCATCATCCACTCCACCGGTTTTCAAGGAACGCTAAGCCAATAGTACAAAGGGGAAGGAAGGAGAAGCCCTCCCTAGCCAGATTTTTGACCTGAATAATCAAAACCTCAGTCACCTGCACCCAGAATGGAAATACACCAGGACGCTCAGGAAAGATTTACTTCACTGTGAAACATTCATCAAGTTCCATCATAGCTCAAACAGAACACGTAACTGGGAAGATAAATAGATACATCTAGTTCTGAATAGCAGGATGAACTGACAAAGGTGACCTTCTGAGCCTGAGGACTGCAGCTGTTGGAATCCAAAATGCAAGGTACCCTCAGAGCTTTGGGCCTGTAAGCCAAAGTTTAGAATTAAACACAGGATTTGATCTGAGACCTTGGAAAAGACTTCCAAACTCAGGTGCTAGAAGCAAGAATGTGGATTTACAGTTTAAAGCAGAGACACATTAAGCTAAGCAAAGGAAAGTTTAGAGTTTTAGAGTTTAAAATATAGAAAAAATAAAGTAGTTATGGGGTAAACCAAGAGTTTAGAGTACAGTACTGTAGGTTTGTATGTCATAACATGATTGACTAAGAAAGCTTACACTGTAGCATAGGTTCTTAAGACATAATATTTAAGGATTGGGTCAAAAACACAAATATCCTTGTTGGCAGTGTTTTATTGGTCAATAACTTCTTAAAAGGTCTCGTAACTAAGTGTTCAATCCTTAACTATTTCGTCTTCCTACCTATGTAGAAGATAAGAAAACAAACCTCATCATCAAAATCAACTCGAAAGTCCCGTCTCAAATTCCTTCCAAAGTTCCCCACAAGGGAATTATCACAACCAGCAATACAATGCCTTAAACAGCAGACTAAATTTTTCTGAAACCCTCAAAGACAAAACTTTGTGAAAACACATCTGTGCTTGAATTCAAACACTACTTTTCTGCCTTTAAGAAGTATATCCAACCATATCACTCATGCCAAGCAGTTTTCCACATTCAGCATCGTCACAAACCTCACCATTAATGAATGCCTGTTCTCCTAGAAGTTCAATTTCCCCAAAGAGAGAAACTCCACCATACCCAGAAAATAATCTCTTGTTTACATAAGTAGTTGGAAAGTTTCATATTCAGGTGTTTTTTTTAAATAACTAAGAAAGAGAAAGAATGCAGCTGTCCAGCTAGGGAAGCTGTTATATGCACTTCACTACCTCTAGCTAAACTGGTTTATCTCATTGTCAAAATTCTATAAGAATAACAATAGAAGTATGAAAATAATCAAAAATACAGTTATAATCTCATTTCAAAGTATTTCCAGCATCTTCCAACACTAAAGATACCAGATACTACCTATTAGAAATCAAATTCTAAATGTCAGCTAAGTATCATTTTATAAACTTGTATTCACTTAAACATCAGAAGCAATCAAAGCAGTTTACCATTTATGTAGGGATCTCAGGAAATAAAAATATTTCTGCTTAGAAAAGGAATGTTTTTCTCCTTATATTTGTTATGTCTCTTCGGGGTTTTTTGCAGCTGAAAGCACCTAACAACACCAAATAATAGGATATTCCATGGTACACATCACAGCAGTTTTACATGTATTTTATTCTTTTGTACCTATTTTCTCCTGAATTTTGTGAAAAAAGAAAGACCAGAGAATCACATTTCGCTATTACCTTGTCTGTTGTTTTTTCACCTGATTACAAGCTTCATTTTACATAAAATGCATCAAAATAATTCTAGAAGCTTTTTTCTGAAGCAATAAAAAATATAGCAAGAACTTACAATCCAGAATATTCAGGGTTTATGTTGTCCTTTAGCAGTGTAAACCTTCAAACAACATCCCATTCAGAAATTAATTTGCCTTCCTGTGAATAAGCTGATTGCAATCTCTTTTTGAGAACTGATCTCATATCTGTTCAAGAATTATGAGACAGAAAAAAATTATTAGATTTTTTTGTACCAATTTTATTGGGTGTTATTTCCTTGAGCTGATAATTTAACATTTCTTTTCATCAAAAGGAAATAGCATTTTATGAAAAATTGTATCTGAAACAATTTCAGATCTGCTGACCATCAATGTTGAAGCTGTTGCACAGAGCAAATTATCATAAGGAATATCTTAACATAGAACTTTTCTTGCAATTTTAAGGTTACTAGGATAATTAAGCTTTCTAAGAACTTTAGCAGTTCAGAATAGACTAACCTTCAGCAATGCTTATTACAATTACAGCATCTACACTAATCATCTTTTCAATGCAAATTAGGAGGAATTAGAATAAAAGTTTCATCTCTGCATCACCAACAGCTGCAAAGTGCCTTCTAACAATGGAAATCCTTGTTAAGTTGCAAAGGGAGAAAATGACTAACATTTTTCATTATAAAATGATGGTAATAAGTAATTATGATTTATTACCAGATAATTATCATAATAATTATCCTAGCCACTTTCCTTGTATATTCTGATTCTTTGATCTGTCCTCCCAATATTTATACTTTTAGGTGGCATGGTCTATAAATTGAGTTGGCACATTCAATTTATAATACTCTGGCTCATTCAAAAATATTCATTCCTATCCAGGTGTTGGTGAAATATCCTCATTTGCAGAATAGACTTGTTCTGTTATACAACTAGAGCTGCCATTGTCCACACACACAAAAACTCACTAAGAGTTGAATATTTTCAGAAATTTAGAAAGGTTTTGCGTGGCAGTTAGAACAGCAGCACTGTATTTTTAAAAAATGGATAAGTAATATTTGCAAAGTTCATGCTCCAAATTTAAAAAATGTTCTCAGTTCCCTTCTACAGCATTTTGAAATGGTTGCTGGTTTAAAAGCCCAATATTAACGAAAAATAGAAATCAAGCCAATACTTTTAATGAGACAGCTCTAATACAGGTGCCAGAAAATGCAGTGTTTGGAAATATTTGAGTAAGTGGTTGTGAGATGTAAACTTGAAAAAACCCTTGAGTAATAATCACTGCATCAAGATAAGATTTCTGTGGTCATTTAGCATGAACAAATACTGCTTAGCACTACTACAAAACCCTGTGAGGACCCTGATTGGCAAGCTGTTAATGATGCACATTTAGAATTTTCTCCTTTCATAAAGAATGTGCTGAAATAGGAAAGCAAATTAAAAATAAGCTCATGCATATGTCCATTACTAATACATGAACCTGCATACCTATATTTCACAATTGCTTTGTAATATGTTGGAGAAAAACTAATTTTTTAAGCCACTGGAGCTGGATAATGTCTTTTCATATCTGTTTTGCCCCATTACTTTTAATTTGAGTAAAAAAATAAATCACAGTCTTATGTTAAAATTGTATTACAAATAAAACACAGTGCAATTAAAGAGCTAACCTTCAATGTACTAACCACTAGTTGTAAAATGCAGGAAAAGCATTAGATGGGGTCTCTGGCTATAGCTCAGGGAAGGAGGTAACAGTAGGATCATTACCTGCAACTCCAATAGTACAGCTTAATTCTGAAAGAATTTTTGCTGAAAATACAGAAAATCTTACTTTTCTCCCCTCATTTGTTTTAGATGCTTTCTTTGGAACCACAGAGATAACAACAAATATTGTAACAAAGGTCTGTTGGTTTTTCCACTACATAAACAACAAGCAGAGCTACTTCTCCTGGCTGGCACAGTTCTTGGCTGGGGTCAGGAGGCACCTGGAGAGCCAGGCCATGGGTACTCAGCCTCTTGTGTGTCCACATTCCCTCTTAGAGTAGCAATAGGGGCAAGAAGTGGGAAAACATGGGCACTGTTTCCTGGAATAAAAGGTTTTACATCTAAACCTCTACTGCATAGCTTGCATTCACAGCATACCATACAAATTAGAGCTATTTTCATAGATGGATGGTAATTCCACTTTTAAAAGACAAAATAACAGGGCTGTACTTTAGAAACAGAGCAATCACTCTGCAATTCAGGATGCATATTAAGGAATGAGATTGTTCTTTTCCATAGAGCCATGAGGAGAAAGGTAATGCACGTTTCATTTTTTCATTTTCACCTCTCAATTTTCAGGTGACAAAATGGCTGTAGAATTTGAATAACACTGGTCACTTCCAATTTCTCCCCCCTTAACTGTTGCATATTTGTAATACATTTATAAAACATCAATAAGCAACAGTTGATCCATGCTGATTTTATTGTTTTGGTCTCCAGATATCACCTTACACTGAACTAACCACACGTTATGGTTTCATGATGTGCATGAAACATTTGGTAGGTAGTATCAGACAGCATAGGCTCTTCAGCATTCATTTTGTTTGCTTCAAATGGGGCATCTATTGCAAGTTAGAATTTTTCAAACTGCAAGGTTACTTAAAATTTCTTAATGCAACCAAGGTGTCTGGAAAACTTTGAAGTTGACAGAAGAGTAGCCAACCATCAAAAACTGCAAAAAATTACTGATATCAGAATAAACATAAAGGACATCCTACAGAAGTATAAATACTTAAGCTATTTAAATTATAACCACAATCATAGTGTTTTTTATTTTGCCACAACTTTCATGAAAAGAGTAATACTGGCCAGATATTTCACTTTGTGCTAACTACAGCTACTTCTGAACAGCAGTTTAAATTGAGTTCTTAGCAGCTGAAAATTACAAGGGGCAACTCTTGAACTGGCTTCATCCCCATCCTGCCAGAAGGGAAATGAAAGTATTCGTGGAGAAAAAAAAAATGAAATAAAAATATCCAGGGAAAATGGGCACAGGGGAAGACCAGAGCTGTAAATTTTAGAAGATTATTCCAAAAATAATCCCAGTCCTTCCAATTCAGCATAAAACAACAGCAGCACTATTTGCCTATTTTAGCAATTTGTGTTTCTAATTTCTATCATGCACATCTTATATTTCTGCAATGTCTCTGTGGGAATATTAGTAGAACTATTTCAATATTCACCTTAGATCAGGATAAACCAAGGAAATCTTTTCCATTTTCTACATTTTAAAAATGAAGTTAAATCATGAAGTAGAGCATTCAAATATTGAGCCTTGCTGTATATAAGAAATTAACACTGCTGCTGAATATGAGTTGGGCCATAAGTACTGCAGCAACACTAATTGCAGGTAAATGTCAGTATTTTAGTGCCAGGCACAGTAACTTGGAACAATTTCCTCTTGTTTAACTCTCATTATTAATACATTAGCAAACATTTTTATATCCCTAAGAATGACTGCCCTGTTACTTTAGGAATATTTGAGAAGGTATTAAAATTAGATTTACTGATAAGTGGTAACACTCTGAAGATTCCCACTGGAAAAACAGGTTCTACACATTCACACTACACTGCTATTCCATGATCTGTCCCATTCTGATGCTGTTTTCTTAAGTCTTCAGCAATTTTGAAAACCATCCCATGGATAATTTTAAGTTGACTGAATAAAATTAGTTGAGGCTCCCAAATCTGCTCTGTAATAGCTATTATTTGGCTTCAGTTCAGTGAAATGTAGAATCTTCATTTCCTTTCCTGGACTCCTTAATTATCCCCCTTCTCTGCTCCTTTTAATTTAAAAAATAAATTGTTTCCACTGACACATTCAAAGCCTTGAGGAAAAACATTTACAACTTCAGTATAGTTCAAAAGCTGTTAGAGAAAAAATAATCTAATCTTTAGGCTTTATGGTGTCTTTTTAATACACTTAATGTTATGATCATTATTATCCAACCATATAAAAAAAACTAAACAGGAAAACCTCCCGAGTACTACTTCCCTTCAGTTCCTATATTACAGGCAAACATGCATTTCATATGAATTAATTTTTATAACAATTACTTTTGAAAGACATACAGAAGTATGGAAAGAGCTAACAAATTCAATGGAAAAATGAATCTCACATAATTTTATATTAATACAACTTCTGTTCCTTATTTGGGTCTTTGTTGTTGACTACATTTGCAAATTATATTTTCACAAGTTATTACTACATTTAGAACTGGAAAACAACCTTTATTTTCCAGATGGAATCCTTACAAATATCATAGATGCTAACTGAAATTTCTGAAGAGAGAATAATTAGTATCCCCCCATCACTGAGACGCATCATAAGCAATGGTGCAGCCTTCTTTTTTAGTGGTGCTCAGAAAAACTCTCACCCATCTTCTAGAAACTCAAAGCACATCATATCCATTCCCATTATTGCATTACACACTCAAGACTTGAAATTAGTCTTTCACTTGAGCTAGACCAACATCTTTAATGCCAGGAATTATATTTCTCTGGGGAACACGGAGAGAGTTCATGGCCAACAGATGTGCCAAGTTATCATCACTAAAGGCAGCAGATTTCAAAAGCACTTTGGCAGGGGCCACAGCAGCAGTTGTACATGGGGAAGGATCTGCCAGTTCAAAGTTTACAACTTACTTCACTTAGAAACACCTCCCTGCAGAAAGTTATCAACAAAAACCAAAAATACCTACTTAAAATTGATATTACTAGAATGAATATCCAGATCTCAGCACAGCTGCAGACCAATACCAGTCTTAAAGCTGTTCAGACATACTGAGACTGTATCCTATGACATTTTGGAGCATTCCAACCCAGCAACAGCAGTGAGAGTTTTGCTTCCTAGTGGCTGCAGGGGCAAAGACAGCAGGAGCAGCAACACCAAGCAGCAGCCTTAAAAAAAAAAATACGCTGCAAAAGAACTGCCCTGGATTAGTGGAAGCAGCAGCTTCCTTTTGATATATTGTTCTCTTCCATTTCTTTGTCTTTCAGATATTGCCAGAGTAGACATTTTCCCAAAAAACAGCAGTGGCATTTGACATTCAGGGATGATAAACTTGAGAGCAGTCTAAGAGAAGAATAGCAAGGCATACTTATCCAGTATAAGGTTACTGCAGAGTATGTAAAATGAGGAAAAAGAAAAGACTCATATATAAACAAGGAAAAGGAAGAGAAAAAACAATGTAAGCACATAATAGCCACACTGAGGCAATTGATAGTTCCTTATGTAAAAGGGATTAAATAAGCAAGACCAAAATATTGTTGTGCTGAGAGTGTGTTAACTTTTTTCTGGTATAAACAACATTGGACTTGGTGATTTTTTTTTAACAGACTTACATAGGATTAGATCACCTTGCACCAGATGTAAAATTTAAAACTTCCAGCAGTTAAATTCAGATTTTCCATCCCTGTTACTTCTGCAGAACGCTCTAAAAGAAAAATGCTACAGAGACACACATAATGCATGCTAAAAATCTATATGCTATTGCACAGCACATTCAGTTTGATACCTAGAAAGGGAACACCTGTAGTAGCTATGCCAAGTCAGTGCCATGATAATGGCTCTAAAACTATTTCATTTAGAAGCAGAAAACAGGAAACAATGACAAGTTTAATGCAAAATGAATACATAACATTTGCACAATACACCTTCAAATAACAAGTATCCCTATAACATATGACTGATTTGTTTAAAATACTTACCTGATTGTATGTAAAATGTCTCTGCAAGTTGCATCCTGTTAACATATTTGATTTTATCTGGATCTTTTTCACTTACACAGATAAAGCTCGTATGTTTTAGATGATATCCTCTAACCTAATTTTAAAGTGATGCTGTATTTTAATAGACATGTGAAGAGCCAGTGCTCTCTAAAGAATGGGATAGTATGGTAAAGCTTACTGAAAAAGGCATTGTTTCATGGCAAAAATGGTCCCTGTGATGTTATTCCACTCACTTTAACAAAACACTCATAATTTTGACTTTTTTCCCCTTACAGAATTTCCCTCACTTACACCCACAAGCCCTTGTGCATTTACTAACACCTCTCTGCCTAATTGAAGCCCTCCCATTTTTATTTCCTAAACATTTCTTCACTCTGCTCTATAATGATATCTTTCTTAGATGATTCTTAAAGTCATATCCTAAAGTCAGATTAACAGCATCTGGATGAGTGACTAAAATCAGGGACTCTCACCCTGGCAGTGGATTTGGCAAGGTGGAAAGAAAATAAAGTACTTTTTATCAAGAGTATAGCCTTAGAGCAATGAAGGTTAACTGTATATTCAGCAGCAGGAAAGGGACTCTGCAACTGTGAAGCCAGCTCTGCTTGGAGACAGAGGTGGGATAGGAGGCCCCAACTTAAATTTTTTTATAATATTTGTCAAAGGCCTTTACTCCTTTACTTCTTTTCATGTTTTCTACATGCCTCAGAAAAACCTTGAAACTCTTCTCAGAACTAATATGACGCAAAAGGAAGAAGGCGGCAGCTGAGATCTTTGGAGCATCGTGGGAGAAACTCTGCTCCATTACATTTCTGATAGCACCCAAGGTAAAGAATAACCCTTTCTCAGCACTGCTTAGTTTCACACAAAGGGGACAGTCAGCCACATTTTTAGGTCCTTCAACAGATTCTAAGTGAAAACAAAATCCAGGAATCTAGAAAAATATTTTCTAAAGCTCGAGACAACAGCTTTTAAGAGTCTATATACCAGTTTATGATCGGAAAATTGTGGTGATTTCTGTAACACCATAGAGAAAAAGCACAATCCTTTTACAGCCTAAACTGTGCTCAATACATACTAGGTAAATAACACTGCCTTGCCATTTCCATAGTATTGGAAAAACTTCACATTTTAAAGTAGATTGTTTACATTACAGCTATTTTAGAAGTTCTAATGCACTTTGAAGAGCTCAAATAAGCACAGAATTACCTTCATAAATACTAGACAATAGACTACAATAGTAATCTTGTTATGAAACTCCAGCTTTGTCTTGTTGGGATGTTTCATTCTACAATACATTGCTGGCACTTTGCTCTAACAACCAGAGACACTTAGAATTCCTGATTACATTACTACACTCAAAAGCCTCATTGTTTCAAAATGTTTTATCTTCAACTGATCGCTTTCAGATTACTTTGGGGACAATCTCATAAGCCTGTTCATACATGATTAGCATCACACTCCTTAAATATATTTTGTTTACTTAACTCTACAGACTCCTAAAATCTAGAAATTTGGTAGAGGTAGAGATAAGCTTCCTCATCTGAAGGAAACAGATAAAGTGCTTCATCTGGTAAAGTATCTTCCCAAATATAAAGGTTTATTTTCCTTTTCATTCTTAATGTGCTACTTAACTTCATTAGTACATTCTTTAAACAATGCACAAAGAACAGAGCGCACTACAGCCATACCACTCCATGCTGTGTTCTAATTAGACTTCAGCAAGCAAATAGAACAGGACTGAGTCAATATTTGAGTGAAGGATTTCCAATGAACAAGAGCATCTGCAGTGCCAGTTCCGTCATGTTTTACATGCAAATCTGCCTTCTGAGCCACTGTCAACAGTCTGACCTAGTGTTAACAGTGCAGGAATATTTCTGTACTCTTTAGTTATTGGAAATTCTGTAGCCTTCTCAGTCAACAGCTGGGAGACAGAGCATTGGGCTGAATTTTAAAGATCTTCTTCCTCTGCTGCAGTTTGCTGCAGCAGCAGAGTTGCATGTGTGGATCCCAATCCATTAAAATTCAGCTGGGGCCTGGTACTCAGCAGAGAAAACAGTGTTTGTCCTCCACCCAAGCAGCACAGCTGGTGAGCTGAGCCTGAGAAGCAGGTCCTCCTTCAAATGAGCTGATAATTCCCCATCTCCTTCTCATTCCCACCTTCTCCCAGCTTAAGGAGCCCAACAGCTACCTGACACACACCCCCAGGCTTTGACAGCCCTATTCCTCCGTAAATAATTTCAGAGTCTCTCGCTGCCTTTCCTAGAGTCCACATCCAGCCCTGTCCTGGACCCACCCACCCTACACCATCTGCTCCTTCCAACCAGCCACTAACACCTTCTCCATGCAGCCAAGCCTCTCTGGACCAGCCTAGGGCTCAAGGCAGCAGGGCCAGGAGTTCCTATAATATCTCAACTCGAGGGACTTCCAAAGTCACGTATCTCGGCTGAGTTCACACAACACTGAGCAGACTCCTACACTTATTACTAAAAAGCCCCTGCTCCTGTTAAAATCAGCAATTCATGGAACCTGTCCACATGTCCACAGTGAAAACCTGTAACATTCTTTCAAGGCGCAATAAAAATTGTTCCCTTATCTCTCTCTCTCTGTTTCCAATCCACCGCTGGGAAAAATGTCAAAGCAACCTTTTCCTATGAAAAATTAAACAACTAAACAACACAAAATATTTTCTGCTATTTTTTACAGCCTTAGACAAAAAAGCTCTATAATTTTTCTTATACAACTGCCCAAGCACAGGCAAAATAATTGACCAACTTTGATACTTACTTAAGAATGCAGAAATATTTCAGAGACCTTTGTAATAGGAAAAGAAATTGCTGCTAAAGTGCCACAAAAAAAGACCTTCTTTCTAAGACTAAGCACAATTAATATCACTTGTTCTAACTCAAGACTGAACCGATTATTCATTGTTGCTTGGAGAACACTTGCAGTTCAAGGTTTCTTTCAAAAAACATGCAAGATATTCCAGCACTTTGATCATACACTGTGCTCTGAACAAAAGTGAAGAAACTAGGAATGGTCAGCAGATTCACCTCAAAATGTTGCATTCTTGAAACATTTCCAAACTGCAGTGCAACAGGAAATGTTGAGGGTTTTCAGATGTGATGCTACTGGAAACAGGAGCAGAACATCACTATATATCAAAAGGAAATGTTAAGAATACTTAAATACACCAAACTTAAAATGAAATATTTATGGACTTCATACTCTTGGAGAACAAGCCCATAACCTGAGATTCATTTTCATTGCGGTATTTTTATACCCAAAGACAGAAATAAGTAATAATTCAAAAACAAATAAAACTTTTCGAAAGTAAACATAATTCTTACATATATGTTCCATTTGCATATGATTTTGACTAATTTTCCTTCTCTTCCGTTTTCCCTAATTTACATTCTTCAATTTCATATTTTAATACTTCATGGACAAATTATTTCAATATATTATAAAGACAAATTGTTCCATAAGCAACAGAACTAATGATACTCTGTTTCCTATAGCTTCATGTTTCATGGTTGACTTATTTGATATCTAATAAGCACTCCAATGCAAGTTATTTCTGTGCCTAGGAATTCATAAAACCTCTCTGCTTTTTTGATTTTTTCCTCCAGAAAGAAGTGAATTTGCACTGTATCCCATTTTGCAGTGAGGAACTAGAAGATTTTTTCTATCTGGTCGCCAATAGTCACAGTAGCAATGTATTTTGAGAGCAACCTTTTTTAAGTTGAACAAAACATATGAAGGAAGTAGAGGGGGCACATCAACATGGAACACACAAACTAAACCAAAGGCCTTCAGCTACACTAAAGGAAGAAAGCACTTTATCAGAAAGGTGTTATTATTTCTAGCAATTTCAGTACAGCATTTTAGAGTAAGTGCAAGTCATAGAGGTAAAGTTTTCTGTTAACACCCCCAGACTCTTTTTTTCAATTGACAGGAGAGATTTTTCCAGAACTTCATTTCATGTCAAAAATATCACAATCTGAATGATGATGTTATTCTTTCTCTCTGGCTGCTTTTTGTATGATTCACTCCCTTAATACATTTTCCACTAAAACCTGCTTTGTAAAGAGTAACTTTTTAAAAAAATATTTGAATATTGCTTAGTTTTACATTGGCTTCTCTCTCTTAGCACAGACCCTACAGAAATACCAAATCAGCAGTCATAACAAGTGGGTTTGTATTACAGGGAACATAACAGCTCTTGCATAAAGATAAATCCTAAGGACGTAAGGGATATTCCCATACCACAGAATGTCAAGGTCAACATATAAAGAGGGAGGAAGAGGAAAGAAGGGGGCATATTCAGAGAAACAGCATTTTGTCTTCCCAAGTAGCTGTCACACATGATGGAACCCTGCTCCCCTGGGGATGGGTGAACACCTGCCCACCCATGAAAAGTGGGGAATTCATTCCTGGCTTTGTTTGCTCGTGCATGCTGTTTTGCTTTATCTATCAAACTGTCTATATTTCAACCCATGACTTAATCCACTTTCACCTCTTCCAATTTGTTCCCCATCCCACTGCAGGGGAGCAAGGGAGCAGCTGTGTGGTACTCTAGTCAATGGCTGGGGTTAAAACCACCCCAACTGATTGGAGGCTTTTTTCCTTCCCAGTACTATAAATACAGAATAGCAGAAAAAGGAAACCAACATGATTTAAAATAAGACTATACCTCAGCATCAAAGGAATTTTCCTTAGCAAAAGGCCAATTCTAATTAGCTCACTGAAAACACTAGTAAAAACTTTTTTGGATACACACAATGTAATAATCAAAGAACTGAACTGTTTTAAAAACTTTTCAACGCTTCTGGGTGAGCACTATAGCAATCCAACCAGCAACAAGAAAAAATAATTACTTTTCACAGTATACTGACTTTTATATCAAAGTTGCTGCTTGTAGTCATTAAATAAAGAAGTGGACAAAACTACCTCCATGTGATATGTTCAATTAATTTTAAAGATAAATTCTGCTACCCAAATTAATTTATTCTAGGACTGTCTCAAACATATTTTGCTGAAGATTCAATATTTTTTTACTCTGTAACAAAGGGAGACTTCGGTGTGGCTCAGTACTTCTTTTTGTCTGTTCCACTCTGTATCTGCCACATACTCTGTGCTGTACAAGACATGTACAGAACAAAAGATAAAATATTTCTCATAATAGATTAATAATGCAATGGCTTTCGAATCATTCATGTAAAATCATTTTCAAAGCTCTAATGGAAAATTCACTAGAGTTACTTGATATCACTTTTCATTATGAAATCTGCTAAGCACACACTCCCATTTTTCTAAGCAATTACTGTAACAAGCATAAAAAGTAGGATCTTCCCAGAGAAGCAGACAAACATAAAATGCTCATTATCCTGAAATAAACTAAACTTGGCCCAACTAGCATCAATAAACAGTCAGAAGAGGGCCTGTCATTAAAGCATTAGAGCAGTTTCAAGTCCCTCTTTTGTGATACCAGGAAAGGTGTGATCAAAAATAACACTCCAGATCAATATTTGGTTCTTACCATCTATTTCCAGGCTCAGATTCTTATCAAGCAAATCCACAATCCAAGCTTGTCAAAACAGTTTTCAAATATTAACAGGCAAGATGGGAGGCAAAGCATGGAGGACCATTTTCAAGGGTAACTCTAGAGAGCTGCTGACTTCCATTTAAGGGAAGGTCTCAGGCAAGTGATATGACTAAGAAATGGAGAAAATCCAGAAGCTTTTTATGGGCAGCTCTCTGGTCCCACTTTACTTTAGGAGTGAGGTGAAGCAGACTCCAAACACCAAGAGATGAGGCAATTAGGTAAATTTCTCCCTTGAGGCAGAGTTCAAAGTAGTTAATTACAGGCAAAAAGAAATTCCTTGGAACAGAACAGGATTGTGCATCTTGAACCATGGTGAAGGACAAGGCCATGACAGAAAATATATTTTGCAGTGACCTAGAAGACAACAAGGTTTGACAGATGAGACAAAGAGCCATAGACCTGATGAGTAAGTGCATCTCTTTCCCTCTTATGCCTAATAAAGCAGCTAACCCAGGACCCAGAATGAGTTAACACAGCGAGATCTGCACATGTACTCTCAAAATAGACAGAGTTTACGCCTTGATGTACACTGCTTAAATAAAGAAAGCAGGAAAACAAGCTTGATCATTCTGACATGCTTCTACCTGGTGTCAGAATAACCTTGTTCCACTGGCAGGCAGCAACAGCTTCCTACTCTACATGCAGTGTCTATTACAAAAACACCAGATTTAAGTGCTGTTAATGGCAAGACTTTAAGGGGTGACACACTCATTCTTCAGACTAATCACCCAACATGAAGCAGCAACTCATGTGCTTCCTGAAACACACCTGTGTGCAGAGGCAAACACACACACATCCCCCCATTTGTAAAGGGGAATCTTTAAAGAGCATCTGGGCAAGTCACAGTGCCCCCTTCACCTGGCACAGCCAGCACAGGCATGCTGCGAAAGATTGCCATTAGAATCATCCTGACTTTTCTAAGTATGCCTTTTTAAAAGCTCTAAAACTTCCATTCCAATCAGAAGTAAATATACTTTCTCGACAGATTTCACAGCATTTAACTAAACAGTTAACTTCATTCTTCTTTGGAAGTTGTGTTTATTTTACAAGATGAACTTACCACCCTTTAAGTTTGCATTGACCCTTACTCTACACAAAGGCATAACTCCATGTTTCTGACAGAAACAATTTTGAGGAACTAAAAAGGGGAAGAAACCAACACAATTAACAAGTTTAATCTGCACTCTACAGCTGCAGAACCTCCTTACAGCTTCAAGGAGGAAAAGCTGTCCGTCCTCCACCCTGCATGTCACAGTAGCTATAATACAGTTATCAGCCTGATGTATTCTCACTCTCACAAAGGAAATTATGAATTTTTACTAAATCTACAGGAGCAAGTTAGAAATTTACTCTGTGTGTACAATAATTCTCTGTCTATATATCTCCTTTCTGAGAGCAGATGTTCTCTGAAGTTATATAATCCTTCTCTGGCTAGATGACAGTAGTCTCACAGTGCAGATATTTCAGCATCTGAGCACCTAATGACAGAGATCAATCAGAGAAACAATAAAAGAATGCAAACCTAAAGGGCACACCAATTGCACTACTCCTCAAAAAACCTGGGAGGCAAAGGAAATTCCCATCAATATTTCCACATGAAATGTGCAATGTTCACATTAGTAAATGGATCACCTGCCAAACAATCTCTGCACACCTGTGTGCTGCCAGGCTTCCTTTTTTACAGTAAGTCAGCATGTAGTGCTTTCACATCCATGGATACATTGATCACCAAAGATGGGGAGCTGGCTGGAGTGCCAGGCTCAAAGGGCTGTGATCAGCAGCCTCAAGGCTGACTCTGGAGCACAGCCACTGCTGGGACTCCTCAGGATAAATACAGGGCCAGCAGCATTTAACATCCTTCATTAACAGCACAGAGGATGGGGCAGAGTGCACCTTCAGCAAGTCTGCAGACAGCACACAGTCAGGGGAGCAGGTGGTGAATGTGGAGGCCATGCTGCCACTCTGAGGAACCTGGACTGGCTGGGGAAAAGCTCTGACAGGAATCCATTGAAGTTCAGCAACAAGGAATGCCAAGTCCTGTGCATGGGGCCAGTGCAGACTGGGGGCTCACCTGCCATCAGAGGAGAGGCTGAGAGCCGGGGTCCTTCAGCCTAGAGAATAAAGGACTCCAGGGGAACTTCTCACTGTGTATAAATAGCTGATGTGGGGGAATAAAGAAATAGTGCCAGACCCTTTTCAGTGATGTAGAGAGAGAAAGGAGGCAATAGACATTTGTTAAAATACAGGAAATTCCATTTAAATAGAAGAAATGGGGGAGAAAAGGGGGAAGAGATGTTTGGATTTTCAGGGGTGTTTTGCTTAGTGGTTTTACTTTCCACTTCGGGTTGTTTTTTTTCCTTAGCGTGAGGGTGGTCAAACAGAGGCTGCCCAAAGAGGTTGAGAAGTCTCCATTCTTGGACAAATTTAACACACAACAAGAGATGGCCCTGCACAACCTGATGCAGTTGACCCAAAAGTTTGAACAGAGGAGAGTTGCACTAGTTGACCTCCAGAGGTGCCTTCCTTCCTCAGTGCTTCTGCAAAAGAGCAGCTACATAAAGCATCCTTCCATGAGAAGCACTGATCACATTTTACATTGAACAATTCCTTGAGTATTATCCATGGTGGATAATCACCACTGGTATAGAAATCATCATCACTGGTATAGAGAAAGCTGTTCTTTCCTCCACATTGCTCCCTGACCATACTTGCTTCTAGCTTTTCACTAGTGCTAGCAATCATGGAGAGTCTAATAAATGGGATATACAACAGATAGAAACAAAAAAAAAAAATGACATCAACTGAATTTTCAGTTGATGCAGCCAACTACATAATACACAATCTCTAGTAAAAGGTAAAATTCTTATCAGCTTAAACCCTCTCGGTATCACCCCAAGCAAATTTACAAACTCTACTCTCAAAAGCAGGACAGAGTGCCATAACAAATTCAAAAAGAGTACTATAGAAAAATCAAGAAGACGTAAGGAAAAATTTCAGCTAAAAAGAAGACTGCAGCAAAAAGAAATATTCTCCATTTCTGATTTAAAAAAAAAAAACATAAATGGTAAGGGAAGCCCCTAAAGAAAACAAAGAATAGTCAGAAGCAAAATATACCATAAAATAGATACCAAAAATGTCCATGTTGTCAACACCCAGATTTATATTGCTTAGCCTGTTCAAAGCAATAGCATAATGAGTTTGCCAGCTTCTAGGAAGTCTATATGTACATTTGTGTTTTAAGATGCAAATATGACTTGTTTCTAGAGGTGGAAATGGCCCTTTCCTAGATCAGTTCCAAGGTTAGAACTTGAAAGAAAAAGTGATTGACTGCCTGGTCTGCCACACTTTTACCTGTTCTCTTAGCAGGTCTCATTAAGAGTGTCTGTTAATGGCACTCCTGTCTCCCGTGTGCCAGCTGCTCCACAGTACTGCACTCCCCACAAAGTACAGCCTCTTCTCCTGCCAAGAATGCAATTGTGCACCAAGCAGGGGAGGAGAGCAAACAGATTCCCAACTGGACACCACATAATATAACCAAGGCCTTCATCCCAGAGCACAGATGCTTAGCAAAGCAACAGGCATATAACCCCTGGTTTGGGAAATACTATTTCCCTGCAAACAAGCATCGGTTGCAGCAGGCTGGTAAAAAGAGAAAAATCTTTAATTATATACTAAACATTCTGTATATGGATAAATGAAATATTTTCACTATTTTTTCTAGAATTCCATGGTAACCTCTGTGTATGAGAATTTCTTAGTTCAGAATGCACCAGCCAACAACATAACTCAAAAAAAAGCCCATTAATTACTGTGCTCCAGGATGATATCTCACCATTATTGCCTAGGACAAAATTGTGGGACAGATTCTAATTTGGGCACTTTTGCTACCATTTACATTGAGAAGTTCAATACAGAGATTTTAAGAAATATTAATCAATACCACATTTTTAAAAAATCTTAGAAGTAAATGACACATATTGCAAGTATTGCAAAACCCAGTTCACTTCTCATGGAGTGTAATTTTTATGTCTTGCATTTGGGCACAGGAACTGACAGAGCATATTAAATTTGAAAGTTATCCAGTCAGTGTGCATTTTTAAGAATATAATCAGTTTTGCTTCTGGAAATTTCAGTACTTTCAGTTTATAACAGATCTACTCAAACCTTCTTGGTGAGTTTTTCCTTAAATATTACTGTCACAGTGAAGTAGGATATGTAAGAGAATAAAGCACAGCTTTGGGCATTTCAAAAAATAATTTTTCCTGTGGTTTTTATTTCCCAGGAGGTTTTGTTTGCTTGCTTGCTTGTTGGTTGGGTTTGGTTTTTTTTTGAGTTGGTTTGTTCATTCTCAGAGCCACTTGTTTCGGAATCCTCTTTCCTGAGTTTCACAAAGTTGTACATAAGATGAAATACAGAGAAAAGAGTGGACTACGCAGTCTCACATCCCTTTCAGCCTTCACAGCTTCTCCCCTCATTTGCTATATAAATAATTATTTATATATCCAACTTTTTTCCAAGCAGATGAGATCTAAAGTCACAATCTCTTCTGTGTTACATGAAAATGCCTGTTATACAAATAAAGCAAAGAAATTGCCATTATGTTCCTGGCACGTTGGAAAGTCAATGGCTTTAAATCCTTTGTCATATGCATTCTTCATGTTTCACTAAGTGAAACATCGCAGATGTGGGAGAAAATCATCATAAAAGCTGAAACCACAGGATGTGTCCATCAGGATGATGTTACACTGGATGTACAACAGCCTAATCACAAAGGCTGCTAGACCAGACTTGTGTTTAGTTTTTCAGTTTTCCAAGGAACAAGAAATTGAAAAGCATAAATGTTCTGTTGGATAACAGTCACTTAATAAACTATATCCTAAGTTTCCTTTTCTTAACCTGCCACTTGAAAATTGTCTTTAAGCCAATTGGAAATATTGTGCTGGGCCAGACTGGATGAAACAGTTTTCAAAATACAGCTAGTAGTGGAATTAAAGCTTTAGTCACCACCTTATTTTCAAAGCCATAAGTATCTAAAAATCTTCATTTTTCTGACTTCCATTCAGAGTTAGAAGCCCTATCACAAATGTAGTATCTCATTTGCTTTAAAGAGAAAAAGGAAAAAAAAAATAGTACATAGCTTCTAACTTGTAGTTTTGGATAAGCATTATGTGTTTCTTCACTACCAAAAGCAAGAATTTTCATATTTGAGCAAATCTGATTGCACCTGGGATTTTTTTTTTTCCCCTGCTTAGGAATTTTTCTCATAGCAGGTATGAGATTTCTCAAGGTTAAAACAACAACAACAAACAAAAACAACACATACCAAAAGAAAAGCTTGAAAACTCTTATCTTGAAGTTGTATTTTTTTCCCATCATTATTCAAAATTGAATATTGTTTAGAGGAAGTAAAATGAGGGAGAATATGAAAGCAGAAATAGCCTGAACAATGCTTGTTTCTTAACAAACTTAGTTAACAATGAGACAAAAACAATCACTTGATTGAAAGACATTAACCATCTCAACTGCAAATGACTTGCCATAATTTTTTCTTTACCAACTCTACCCAGCTTACAAGAGAGATGAACTGAAAATTCTTTCTCTGATGAGAAATGTAACAAAAGGACTTGCTTAAACTGGGTATGCCACCTAACCATCCAACAATCTTATCTCATGGAGACGTTCAGCATGTCTATAAAGCATCATACAGAAACATCTTCTCTATTTATCATGGAACAGTTTGTTAATTTTTTTAAAGTCTTTGAAATTCTATTTTTGTGCTAATTATAGAGGTGCAGCAAAAGGTGCATAACAGAAATAGCAAACCGGTCAGTCCTTTTTACTTCAAGTAAAAGTACTTCTGCCCACTCAAACTAATGGCACATAATGCTTTGTATTAGAAGATGTACTGAGCTTCAGCAGAACTGATTTTTATCTCTTCAAGCAAGTATCAATGCTTTTGTCCCAGAAAAAGCTCTAATGTTAAAGACACTCTTATCTGGGACTGTGCCATCTGGATGTTCTGCTAATATAAAAGCTCCTGACTTTGAATGAACAGAGCTAGAAGCACTCAGATCTTTCTCTTCCTGTGTGATGCTGCCAATGGAATTGTAGTTACTTTGAGTTTATACTACCTATGCCCTCTCTCCAAAGGCTGTGGAGGAAGACAATGGCCTGAAAAAATCCTGGGGAGCAAAAGAAAGGCAATTGGTGCAAACTGGGGATCCATTCTTCAGTAGAATTTCAGACATTCATTCAGAATTCCTTCCCAGGAAAAAAAAAATTTCAAGAAATTTTAAAAAGTATCTCCCAATGTCATGGCAATAACCCACAGAGAACATTTAGAAACCACATTTTCTACTAATTTCACCAATTTCAGAATCATGGTTTCTACCAAAATCATGCTCAGATCCAAATACAGTATTCAGACAGGCTTTCCCATCTTCCAAATGAGGCAACCAAGCAATTCCTTTTTTTCCTGAATTCATACATGGCAAGTCTGGAAGAGTCAGTACCAGAGCAATGCTTCTAGGAAGGAGTTTTATCCTGCTCGATGTGTTCTGTTTTATCTTTTAAAATTCTTTACAAAACATATGGAAACAAAGAGCCAGAGTTATATAGCTCTCACTGTCCCCCTTCTTTCCTGTTTACTCAATGCTTTGTGCTCAGGACATTGTTGGTTGCCAGAGAAGAATCTGATTATGCATTGTCCTGCAAGTCATAAGGCAGAAATTATTCTGGTAAGGAGCTGATCTCAAGTTGCCTCTCTTAACACTGTTCTACCATGTTCAAAATACAGTTTTTAGGGATCATTCAAGAACAAGATGGCACAGGTGATTTTGTTTTTATGCAAAGTACTTTCTCCCTACCTACGTAAGTCCCAGGTGATCTGCTGGCTGAGCGGTCCTTTGGGATTAGAGACTTTTTAAGGCAGGGTCTGTAAGCTTCAGCCCAGGGAAATTCCAGTATTTGTGCTGGTTGCTGCCCTTTTGTAGCTTTAGAGAGGCACTGCTGAGCTTCTGTTGGGCCTTTCTGCATCACAGATTTCTGCTTTTCATAACTACACAGCCAGCCTTGGATGTGTCACCCTCATCCCTCCAGAACCATGCAGAGGAGCTGCAGAGTTTATCTCTGTTCAGTTAATGGATGCACATTAAGCCTGGAAATCACAGCACCAGCTTTGGAGGCTGGAACACACAGGCTCCAATCCCCACTCCAATGAACACACTTGTTCACTTTCCATAAAAAGCAAAGCAGTGTCTGGGGAAAAGAGCTAACAGTGTAAGTTTTTGAAATGGCATAGTGAATGTGACATCAAAACCAACATAAAGCAGGAATATGGACACTGTAAATAAATAAATGGGGGATAAATAAGTACAAGTGAAACCCCACCTAATACAAAGCAGTTAATTTGCTTCACTGTAGTGGAGCTGGGACCAAGATTACATAAACTAAGACAGCTTTAATGCTCCTACGTAGGAAAAAAGTGCACCTTCAAAGATGTCATTTACAATTACTGTATGTGGCCAAACAATGCTTTGTAAAATGAGGTTAAAGGTTGCTGACCTGTATTTCAAGTCCTGCCACTTCAACTCAGAAACACATTGTCCCTCAGAGCCTGCCGTTTTTGCAACCTGCAAAGTCCTTAAATAAAGGTTGTACACTAACACAGCACTTCCCATCTCCCTGGAGCTTGAAAAGCAAGATGCCAAACAGGTTTTGACAATGGAAATGGAATGCTCCCCACGAGGACTCTGTGCACAGACCATGCAGATGAAGTGATGAGCTCCTAAGTGACTACATTACAATAAAAAATGAAGCATCCTCAGTCCCTATGCCTGGCCTTTTGGTGCTGGCTTTGAACCATCTGTAAACACACCACATGCCAGGAAGACCAAGTCAAGAAAGCATCAAAGCACATAAGTTAGATGGTTCTTTTATCTCAGTCCCATATGTTTCTACATTTTATTCTCATTTTTTGCTTCATACACAGTAGAGATGAAAGTTGAAAATTCCAACAGATGCTATCATCTTTACTCATCTCAACACCAAGCACCTCATATTTTATTATTTGTGTAACAAAAAAGAGATTTCCCGTTCCTGCCATAGGTGGCCAATAGTTCCTAGTTACCTCCCATATTTTCATTTTGCAGCCCATTTCCACTGGGCAATAGTCACAACAGGTTGATTGGAATATTCATGAAGTGCAATAACTATTAAGGGACAGAAATTCTTCAGTGAAAGATTCTTTAGAAATATAATTATGTTCCCATGTAGTTTTCAAATCAATTTCAAATATCTAAATGCATAAGGACTGTCATGTAATTGTAATTCAATTTGATGCAGAATATAATGCAATTTTACTAACGTCTTTGTAAGACATAAAAAGATGAGGTACCTTACACAGGAGTGTACCATTCATTAATATTATTGAAGAACTGTCTTGCTAAAAAGTTACTTCTGAATTTTACTATGTCTTTTGAGGGATGAAGCTAAATTGTCTTTTGCATTATTTATTACATAATTTTTGAAGGTGTCTATCACACTCATTGTAAATGTATAGCTTCATACATCAAAAAGAAATGGGGAAAAATGGGTATAGTATTTAGGACATATAAGTAAAAAGTACAAATATTGTCAATTCCATCAACCATTCAGAGTCCATCAAAGAATGGCTACTTAATTTCAAAATCTATAAAAGTAATATTTTAAAATTTCAAAGGTGCAAGAAAATGTTATATCTCAGTGTCTCAATTCCTATGTCAGTTATAGAACCATGACATTATTTAATAGAACTCTGAATGTCATTTTACAGATTAAAGTATTGGTACACATGGGTAGGCAGCTGATATATGCACTTTTTAAAAATGTGAAAGTTCTCGGTGCAGTTTGGGCTCTTTAATTTAATAAATAGCATATGATAGTGTTTGAAAACTCTTTATGGAAGTCATGAATCATCAAAATGCACATCTATCCTTATTCTTTTAACAGTATTCTGCTAGAAATCCTCAACTATCACATCACAGACATGCATTTAGACTTTCATTAATGTACTCTGCTGCTTTATAGGGTTTAAGAACGTTTCTGAAAGGAAAGATAGATTTTTCTTGAGCTTGACAAAATGTTATTTACTATTCTGTTTTTTCCTCTAACCCATTAGATATTGGGCATCTCGGTTTTTAGAAGGAATCAGCACCAGTATCTGGGCATGGGGCTGTGAATAGGGAGAAGTGCTGCAATTATCACAGAGTCTTGGTAAACTTTACTGTTCAAAATGCATTGAAGCAAAGAAATAAAAAATGTAATTAATTTGAAAAGGCAAACAATGAAAAGCAGTTGTGAAAAATACACTCAAAAAGAAGCTACTTCAGAATATTTTGAGTCATAACATACACAGTGAAAATGCAAAGGCCAAAAGAAAACTTATTAGGAGGACTCTTTTTCATGCAAGAAAATAACAAAAAAATTATTATTTCCTTTTGCATGATCCTAAAAAAGCAATTCTGTGGTGTTGTTACAGCTCAGCATGTACTTTTACTCAAATGTTACGGCTTCATTAAAGAAACTGACATTTCTGATTCAAACATATAACCTTATTTTTAAGATAACTGTCTCAAAAAAAGTTGCTTTTATACCTACTTTATCCTTTTTTTAGTTACCTAAGTGCAAAGATTTTCTTTTTATTTTTCTTGTATTGATAGTACGTTGTGTTACTCTCTAGTTATTGGCTTTCTTTTGCAACAAACCAAATTATAAAACTAAAACAATCCCTCACTCGCACTGTGAGCTTTTAAACTGAAGAGTATTTTATAGTATTACATAGTCTTGTCCTCCTGTTCCTTGGGCAAGGCAAATTACAAAGTGATTTAGTAACTTTGCAATATTTGATTCAGTCAAAGATCAGGATTTAGATGCAGGTTCAGGTAAAAGGAAATCTGACCGGTTTATAGGTGTATAACAAAATATAAATGTACCAATATCAGCAGGGTTGAGATACTGAAAAACCGTGGTTGCTAATTTCAGTTTCCAAGGAAAAAAGACCATAAACTTCTGTAAAAATTTAAAAATCTATTATGCAATGTCTTAGGCCAAAGCAATTATTATTAATAATAATTGCATTCATTATTTCTCAATAATGAATAATGATTGAGAATTAATAATTATTAACTCAATAACTTCACACTGCTATTGATCCAAAAGCCTTTTATAAAGTAATTATTCAGGGAATCATAGCAAATAATGTGTTTTTAAAAGTACTTTCTTATGCAACACCAAGTAAATATCTCAGACACTGACATAAAAATTATTCAGATCAATGCAATGACTTCCATTGACTTCAAGTTTTAAAGTACAAATTTAAGCCATACAGGAGCAGAACGAGTCAGAATTCTGAATTTTGATGTCCAAAAAGTGTTAAAGTATAGAGTCAACAGCAACTAATTAGCAGGTTTCTCAACACTATAAAAAAGATTCTGGAAGAAGTGATAAGACAATATTTTAAGGTCTGGTTATTTGATGAACTACTATTCATCCTAGGTTTAAAGACAACAGAATGAAGCTCTTTGCAGGTAAGGATTACCCTCAAGTAAGAACTTTGTGTGGAGGGCTGATGGTGGCCAGCTGCCACTCACCCACCCACCTGCTCCTCACATCCCCCCTTCCTCAACAGGACAGAGGGAGAAATAAGATGGAGGGAAAAACGGAAAAAAAAGAAGAAACTCATCGGTTGACATAAGTCAGGGAGAGATCATTTGCCAATTACTGCCACAAGCAAAGCAGACTTGTTATGTGGAAAATTTAATGTATTGCCTATCAAAATAGACTTTGGTGCTGAGAAACAAAGACCAAATTACAACTATTTCCCTCTACTCCCTTTTTTTCCCAGACTCAACTTCCCTCCTTCACTCCCATGTGCTCCAGTGTCCCCATCTCAAGCAGTGAAGGGTGATGGGACTGAGGGGCTGCAGTGAGTCCTTGGCAGCCTCCCTCTGAAACTGGGTTATAGAAACATCCACTTGAGAGTAAACCTGCACCTGCAATATTTCAAAGCTATTTATATGGTGAAATAAATATACTTTGTTTAGAAAGAAATATAAAATCCTCAGAAAGGCTGATGGTTTTGTTAAAAAAATAAAATCTTTACTGCCTTCTGAGGTCAGTAGAAGTTTCACCACTCCCCTAGTACAAAAGACCATTGATAATTACAACTGCCAATAAAATTGGTTGCCAGCATCACCATCTTTGCTTTTTTGTTTTATTCAGCTCATACTTGGCAACCATTAAATCACATTTCCAGCACAAGATCACTGTTCACTGAAAACACAGCCATTCCACATTAATGCCAGCAAACTCCTTACTTGAACCACCAAATACATCTGATTTCAGCAACGGACGTGTAAACTCCTATTGGGGAAAAAAAAATGCAATTGAGCAAAGGAAAAAACCTCAATCGGACTATATTTGGAATAAAACCATCTGCATATCCTGAAAAAAAGCAAAGACAGCTATAGTATGCTGCATTTTTGCTTTTTAAAATCTTTGCTGTCACCCAATCCTCTTTCTTATCCTCTACAATTCTTGGGGAAAAGGGAAAGCCTTTCTTTTCTTTGCAAGTTCACATAATTTTCTTTGCTAAAACCATGATTCAATTTCATAAAATATTTTACAGTTTACCATTTTTTGCCTAGTTCAAGACATTTTCACATTCATTTTAAAAGAGCTAATCAAGACTGTTTCTCAAAGATGTGACAACTGGCACATATGAACAGGGAATTTCATAAGGAAGTATTAATCATTTTCTCTAGTGTCTAAGGGGCAAAGAAATTAAAGGCATTTTTTTCTACAAACAAATCTTCTATTTTGATTGGATATGAGAGGAAGACCATGTAGAATCTGTGGCCATTCAGGGATTGTTACTATCATAAATGCATTTGCCCATCCTGCACTGGAGCACCCACTTACAGGAATTCATTTCACTGAATCCTCACGCTAAAAAAAAAGTGTATCTCTTTTACAAAGCAGCATCAGCCTCCCCAAAAATCCATGTCTTATGAAAGTAAACCAGAATTAATGAGCTGATTAAAATTTAAAATGTCCAGTCTTTCACACAATCTTTCCCATAGTCCTCCATGCTTGCAAAAATTCATGATAACTACATCACAGATGAGAAAGTCAGAGGGCTGTGCTGGGACAGAGGAGAGGAGAAAGGAGCTGGAGACTGATACAACTCAGACTAGTAAGGGAAATATAGTTAATCAGTGTTATTTTCTGTACATATTTTGGTAAGGAAAACCTCTGGCTGGATCAATTTTACAGCTGAAGGTTCTGTAAAGACCCATTGGTTGTAAGAGACCACCTTGAAACATCTGTTCCAGTTCAGTCCCAAAATCAGCAAAATTAACAGAGCAGTTGACACAGAAGCCTGCAGGACCTGAGACCGTTCTGAAAATCTGGCTGAAAGCACAGGACAGGATTTTTAAGAAGTCAGTGCCTCAGCACTGGAATCCAGAGGACCAGGAAAGATTTGAGACCGGCTGGAATATATGATCAAACTACTGCTGAGCAGGAATTATGCACTGAAATGTAAAATACATAATACAAGAAACTGGACTTCCTGTGCTTAGGAAGTAAGCAGTTCTGAATTATTTTTTTAATTGTCTATATTGTGTTGTCTGGAAGTCTATGTTCCTTCCAGACATCTCTCCTGGTCAAGGTCTGAGGTGCAGAAGTTTCAGTTTAGTTTAAAATTTCCATTGTTTGCTAGAAAAGTAACATCTAATTTAAAAATATATTGTCTATGTATTTTATACACAGAGAGTTTAAATATTCAACTAAATCACCTTCTTCTACAGCCAATATTTTTATTCTTTTAACCAGCAACAGGAGTTCCCAAACTTAAAAAGACTGAGACTATGAGAGCACTATATAGACACTGTGCCTTGAGCCCAAGAATTGAAGTCTCTCCCAGTGGCCTAAAAATATACAGAGGCTTCAAAAGAAACCACAAACTCTACCTCTAAAATAGTTTCCAAAAATGCAGCCACCATTCTTGATGCTTTTTTCTATTCTATTCTGCAAGCTTACTGGGAACCAAAAAGTGTAAAAATAATTAAGTTTTAGAAAGCCCCCAGCAGCTGACCCTATATTGAACTCCCTTGAAACTGCTTAGCTCCTCAAGCACTGTAATAAACTAATTTAGGATCCTTGGTCCTAGATGCAAAGACAAAAAAAAAAAACAAGAGTAAAAATACTTTTAAGTGATTCATATTTGGTTAAGAATGTTTTCTAAGTCTAAAATATTGCTTTGTCTTGTATCTATGGAAACCAATAGACAACAACATTGACACAGGCATCTATTTTTCTCCTGCTCATCGAGTAGAATTTCAGAAAAGTCCATTCAAATCAATAAATTTTCACAGTAGGCTGCAAATCAAATCATTACTTCCTGCTCAGAATGCCTCAGAGTAGCTCCACACTGACAATCATAATGAATAGGGAATAAAGCCACAAAATTGCTATTTAGCAATTCTCAGTTTTAGGCATGGTGACGATGAACTGAAACACAGGGGCACCCTCCAGAGGAGGAGGAATTGTATGCAATTGTGCCTCAGATGAGCAATGTAGAGCTGTTAATGTAGTTTATTAGATGCTATTTTAATCTCTCACACCATGAAACACAAGAAGATGGTGAAAGAATCCAATAGGAACTGCCACAACATCATGCTGATTTTCATTAAATTTGTTGAAAGGGGACTCAGCATGGAATTATTAAACTGCTTTCAAAGACAAATGACTAAAATGGCTCATCTATTTATAGCCATTCTTCTCAATCACTAATTTTTTATGGTGACACCTGCTAGCTCCTGCTATATTTAAGGTTCTGTCAGGCTTTCCTCAAAACTACAATTTTTTTAGCTTTATACATTGGTGATAAAATAAACTATTTCCATTTAAAATGAGCAATAAAGCTACTTAGGAATGGTTTTTAAAACAAAAGAAAGACACCTAGTAAGCCTTGTCTTCTGATATCTATAGATCTAAAACTATTATCATGAACTTACAAGTTTCAAAATTATCTTTGCCTTTTAATGACTTAGAAACAAAATTGGTCTTTCAATAGCAACTTTGTAGAACAGTTTATATATAAACTAGCTACATCATTAATGTGTACATACAAACATGTAAATGAGAAAGTATTTATATATATATATAAATTGTAGAATGATGTGCTTCTTGAAAGTATTTATAAAGAAAAAATATTTCTTTTTCAGTGAACTTAATGGTAAAAAGTAAACCTAGATATATTTTTATTACAAATATCTGTGTGCATGTACGTAAGGAATAGGGAAGGTGCCTGTATTGGGGCTCTAATTGGGAGAAGTGCTGCTGTAGCAATTTAATATATGCAAAGAAGTCTGACAAGTCAAAGCATCACAACACCAAATGCACTGCTCTTGCTCTACTGTCAGATCATCTACAGCATGAAAATAGTTTTGAAAACACCCAGGGTTTTAGAATCACCAAAAGTTTAAAGCCACATAAATTTCATCCTTTTATGAGGACCTACAGTTGCCTTTAACTTCATTCAAAGCATTATTGACATAATTTAGAATTAGTTACTTTGTAGGTTAAAGGCTCTAGAAAAGTCAGATAAATCATCAACATCTTAGTCCCTTTCCTTTGACCTTCATATTCAAAATATGGCCCTGGCTCATTAAAAAATTCCTATTGGAGATGCTACAAAATTGGTCTGTGCTTATAAAAAAAAAATTGGCTTATCAGTTGGCCCTACAGATCCAACTGAGCTACCTCAGATCTTGAGATATATCACATTATAAAGAAGAAAAACCCTTGCAAAGGGAAGAAAAAAGATTCAGGAGAAACCCTGCTTTTATAGGAAGGGTGTTGAAGGTCCAAGATCTCAAAGATCATTAAAAAACTGGCAGAGGATGACAGAGGCCAAACGTATCTAAAGAACAGACAACTAAAATAGTTTTCAGAGCATGAATGCGCCCAAAGAATGACTCTAGAACAAACATTTTATTTCCAAATTCCATGGTAGAAACGTAGCTGAATACCCAGCATTGTTCATCTAATCTGATGAAATGTGTTTCAGTAATTAAAAACACTACAAATTTGCATGGTGAATCCTTCATTAGACTCGAATTAGGCAGGAGCAGCCATGGTGACTTTCTAGTCCTAACAGTACTCAGGGAACTGAGCCCAGCCCAAGTAAAGCTGAATCATTTCACTGGGACATGCAGCATCTAGACATCACCTTTGATCACTGATAATCATCCCTCATTAAGCCTCTTTGCTTAATTCAACTTCTTAAAGCCATTTGAGCAGGAATGCAACTTTATTTGTTCAAGACACTGCTGTCTGTTGATATTTAGATATCAAAATTGGAAGGCATTTCTGAGGCTTCAAGTTACAAATTACCAAAATGAGTTTTAAAAACATAACAGCAGATATAAAACCATCGAAGCCCCTGCAAGCCCTTGATGCAAAGCAGTTCATAAAGACAAACTCGCCAAATTCAAATAATAAAAAACACATTTTACAGTAAGTTTTAGGCAACCCATTGTTAAGAAGATTTTTTGAAAATAATTCATGGTTAGGCCTGCTTGTTTAATTCATTGCAGGCTGTAGTAACAAGGAAGGATTAATAAGTAACAGATTTCCCTCAAGATGCAACTTGCAAACAACAAAAAAATTTAGAAGAGCCTTGTGAAGATACTAATTAGATTTGCATCTACAGAAGACAATAGAAATACATCAATTTGCCTTCACTATAGACCTCATTCATCTAAAAATAGATAAATAATATGATTACATTGATTAAATTCAAAAGCTATGTGCAACCACCTGGAACATATATTGTACCTGATTTTTTTTGATAAATTCCTTTGATTTAACAGGATCACCCCATCCAGGGGCAGCATCTTGCACTTGGCTTTGTGGAACCTTGAGACACTGACACAGGCTCATTTCTGGAGTTTCAGCCCAGTGCTGAACTAAACACTCACCCTGGTGGTCCCATGCTCACACAGGGGCTGGGGAGGAATGCAGCAGGCTTGGAAGTGATACCAACAGGAGGCAGAAAGCATTTCAAAGGAATTTGGATCTTTCATATTAATTAATATTTCTCCAATGGTTTGCTCTTTAGGATTTTTCCTGTTTTTTACCTTCAAACCTATTTAAACTCTAAAAGCAAAACCGTTGAAGTTATGCTCTTGTGGTTGAAGGAGATAATGAAAGATTTTTTTGCAAGAGGTAACATCACATCTCTTCGTAGAGCACATGCTACAATCAAGGGAAAAACCAGTCAAGAGAAAAAAGGGAAAAAAAAAAAGATGGAAAAGTTTTGTTAGGTCATACTAAAAACAAACTGAAAAATTCTACTTATTCAAAGTGAAGTAACTAAAGTAAGTAGTAGTTGATGCCATAAATTTGTTCAATAGTATAGAATATTATATAGAATATATAGAATATATATAGAATCCTAGCTCTATACTGGTCTGCTGTTGAGTGGCAATAAATGTCAATATGTAAATGCCAGAAAGATCCAAGTGCTAGAATTTTGCCTCTTTGATTAAACTCATTTATCTGGGTTCACCTGCATTTGCACTTATCCTTGGGCCAATTATAGCAAAGAGGTAACAACTTCTTTCAGACTGTCTTGTCTGCAAAGGTTTTATCCTACAATGCTTTTACCTTGGCAACGTTATTTGCTAATTATCTGTATGGGATCATACATAAACATTCATATAGGTCATGCTTTACCTTGATAAATGGAAATTAAAGAGTTGAGGCTTCCTATTTATCACATTTTCTGGAATTCTTTCCTTGGGCTAACAAAACGCACAAGAATTCCATGTGCTAATTCCAGAATAGGTGCTAACTGCAGAAATACATGACTGTGTCTCAGTGACATCCCAAATATGAGATCATGCAGGTAGGAACTGGATGGACTTTCTGTGGATGATGGCAGCACAAAACAAGACCTCAAAAAGCCACAAAAGCTATCATTATTATTATTAGGCTATCATTATTATTATTATTATTATCGGCTATCAAAGGAGAAACATAAGTGAAAACACATTAAAGATCATGTCTTGGTCAAATTACCTTCTTTTATTACAACTTATTGCCCCATATTTTGTATTAAATATACACACTAGCTGCAAATCCAGAAATATCTTCTCAGTCAGATTTCAAAAACACAATAATGAGCCTGTGTTGAGGAGAAATCTTTAAAGGGCTGTGAGATGCCTACCTGAGCAGGAATGCAAATTCTTACTGCCACATACAGAGTTCAAAACTTTTCTCCATATTAAAAATATCTTTAACATTTTATGAATCAAGGCTATCATGAGCTTTGCATTTAAATGTGTGTAAATGGCAATTAATAGCAGGCAACTGCTGAGTTGAAATTGATTACTATGTCTTATTTCATGATAGTCTCAAATTTATCTGTACAACCTAAGTTCTGTAAAGAATAAATTGACTTCCTAAACAGCAAGATGTGAGGAACTTAAACAGCTGGATGCAAGAGTCATATGCCAAAATCTCAGTGCTATAATGTTGAAGCAGATTTTTTTCAGAAAGACTAGCATGTGTTTAAGTACAGAAATTGATCATTATTTTTCACTTCCTCTTCATGTACTGATATTCAGATCAAAAGGTTCTTTATAAAGACATAGAGAGCAAAATCAGATCTCAGGGTGAGTATTGTCCAAAAATAAAAATATCATGCTTGAACAGTTTAAAAACACTGAAAAAGATGATATAATTGTTTATTAATTTTTTATCACAGTCCATTTGTAAAGAACAATCCAAATTTTCACAGCTACTGTAGCCAGTAATGAACATTTCTTCCTTATCGCCCTCAATGAGTCCCTGTTGCCAGGACTTGGCTTCCCAGCTTGATATGGAAAAAAGATGGTTTAAAGCTAACAGTTGCCACCCTCATGATCTCTGATCTGAGCATAAAGCATGGGGTGGGGTTTCTTTGTGTCCTTATTATTACAATAATGAAGATTGCTTTTCAAATTTTCTCTTATACCTAATTAGATTACAACCACCTAAATAAATTCTAATTTTATTCAAAAAATCCATCCAATTTTTTGTACATGCAAGAATAATTGGCCAATAGAAAGCTGCTATATCACACTATTTTTTAACAATTTCTTGTCAGGCAATACAGAAGGTGTGGAATTTCTGACTTCAGTGCAGTGATTCCATCAGTTGCTATCTTTCAATTAATCAGCATGACACAAAACATTTTATGCTACTAAAGTTACCCTTTAAACAGCAGGTATATATGAGAATCATAAAGCTGGCATCCATGGCTGGCCATCAAGACAGTAGGTTAATTTTCTGAGGGCTGCAACATAAAGACAGCCAGGGTCTTTGGGGACACTTGATGGGCTGTGTCAGACACAAAGTGTGTTTGTTACTAAAATAATAATACAGAAGACTAAAAAAGGATTACCCCTTCAAGTAAAAAAAGTCACATTCCAAATCTGACAATTTAACTTCTACACCTCCTAAGTAAACTTTGTAAGGCAAAATTTGTCTTAAATAAAAATTTAAACTGAAAAAGACCTTGGACATGAATTAATTTCATAGAAATACTCAAATCCAGAGCTTATTTTTTTTAATCCCTAACGCATATAAAAACTGCATTTTTGCAGAGGACAATCACCGAAGAGCCTACTGTAAGAAGGAAGACAAAACAAGAAGCAACTTTCTATAATTTCTATCCTAAAGTTAGCATATAAAAAAAATTGAGCCACCAATAGCCCTAAGACCATTCTTTGTTCATGGAACACTGGCTGCCTGGCAGAACAGAAGCTTTGCATTGCAGGGTTAACACACCCAATTTCCCAAAAAAAACTGAGCACAGATTTTTCAAAAAACAGCTTTGCCATTATTTTCCAATCTCTAAATACCATCATAGCAGCTACATAAAAAGCACTCCTTTCCAGAAGTACAACTTACAACAAAATGACAAAAATAAATGTAAAGCATTTAGGGGCATACAGATCTTCACCGCCATATGGTATCACAGCATTAGATGAGCATAAAATAATAGCTACCTATTGTAAAGTTAATGGAGTAATTTATCTCATAAAATGAATTTTAAAATCCCACATGAAATCATGCAAAAATTTCCTATAGCTAAACACCTTAGTAAGCAGAAAACCTCCACTGCACTTGGCTTTAGTATTGTTTTAGTTTTTATGCACCATGTGTTTCCAACGCACTGTAGTCTCAAGAAATTACCAGTGTCATAAATGCTAGGCAATGGAAATTTTTATTAACCCTACCTGGCAAAATTATACACTTCCAACAGCCAGTTTAAAGGTTTAAATGGGACTGTTTCCCTTGAAGCAGGCAGGGATATATTTCTAATACAAAATAAGAGAGGCAGAGTAGAAGATGAAGTTGAACCGTGCGCTCCTGTGACGGCGAAGCGCGCGGCTGTGAGCCCAGAACGCTCCCCGAGGCACAGAACACCAACCCGCTGGAGTACGTGCTCTCAAGTGAAAAGTGATGGCTAAGAAGAAAATAGGTAACCTATACACATAATTCAGCCTGAACTGGAGATATTTCTTTCCTTTTACCTCGTCTTTTCAGAAACAGAGGGAAGGAAAACCGAGCAAAATGCTTGAAAGGAATGCTCTGTCTTTTGCTTGTCAAAGATGCTGCTTTTCAGTCCCTGCCCCATGTTTTGGTGGTAAACACACCACTTCAGCACATCTTGTCAAGCAGGTCAGTTTAGTGCTGTACTTACCCTGTTCCAGCCTCAGGGTCGTACTGCAGTTAAGGAGTTCTTTTCCATTCTAGCTCTACCTGCAGCTGCTTCAGCCGGAGACATTTGCATTAAAATTTTGTGTGAACTGACATCTCCAAGTAAATTTTCCTCATCTGTCAGCCTAAACTCCTGCCCATCTCCAACTTTGTTTTCTTTAGGTAGCAGGCACTTCATTGAGCATCTCTATTTTCTCTGCACTTGTGACCTTCACAGGAAATCAGATGACTGCTTTTCCTTAGCAGGCTCTCTCTTCTCCAAGTTCCCCAATTTACTACAACAAATCAACAAATCTCTCTGGACCAGAGAGAAAATCACTCCTCTGCACATTCCAGAAACAAGTCCAAGAGCAGCATGTCATGCCATATATGGGGTATGTCACCTCAACTATCCTTTATGTTCTATCCACCAATAAATTAGTTGCCTAAAACCAATTTTTGAGCCACTGTGCCTCCTTTTCTCTTAATAATCACCTTTCAAATTTCAATCCTTAGTACTAAATTGGTAGAAATTATGCACAAATTAAATAAAATGTTTATAAAAATGAGCAAACATTTACATCGTGTATTGATGTTGAAACATGCATTATAATTGCTGCTTTTCAAACCAGTACCTTCATAATTATAAATTTATTCACTTAAATTAATTTGGTTAATAGGTTATTGGTGTTTTCTCATCTTAGGCCAAAGTGTTGTATTGTGTAGTTTTCAATAAATAAATTGTTCTGTAAAAACAGGAAATAGACTGCAAATTCAATATACACTAAGAAAATACTTAAACAGAAGCAAAATGTGGGAGACTTGTTACTGTAAACTGTAAAAAACTTGTTACTTTTCACAATATAACAGGCCATTTGAAGAAATGCAAACATCCATAACCTATTTCAAGACAGAGATGTCATAGAAAAGACTGAGCTGTATCTCTGTATTATGGATGTACAGTCTAAATTCACAATTTTGGTCAGCAACCCAGAATTGCACGCAATAACTCACCAAATCCTGGCTCTCCCATTAACTGGGGCACGTGGTGTGCACTAGTTTCAGTACAGCTCCAAAGTGGTTCTATTACTTATTCAGTATGAAGGCTATAATTCTGACAACATATTTTAAATGTTCTAGCTTTTGAATAGAAGACACTTAACTGCTTGGGCAAGATATGTTTACAGAGAGAACAGAGCTAGAAGCAATCCAGTTACTAAATCACTCAAAACGCTATATATGTTCTGTTCTCTCTGGATATAGTATTTCAGCTTTTTACTCACATTCACAACTTGATAATGCAATAAAGTTCAAGTTACTAAACAGCTATTTCTAATACAACAAGGATATTACTAATTTGAAAAAAATTTAATAACAATGCTAAAAAGACTTAGTCTTTTCAGAACCGTGCTTAATCCCATTTTGCACATTTCACATTCAGAATGGTTAAAAATCTTCCCGTATAAGGACAAAAAAACCACCCAAACCAGTGTTTGGTATACTATTTGCCCATCAATAAAAAAGCTGAAATCCCAAATGGAAAAAAAAAAAGAAAAAACGTGAACAATCCTTTAGATTCCACTTAATTATAGAGAATATCATTATTCTTAAACTCGTCTTTCCCATTCCTGATTAAATATAAAACTGCTACTTAAACCATATAACTTTTTGTTTGGTTTTTTCATCCCTCATTTTGTTCCTGGTTTTCAGTAAATCGAGTCCAGTTGTTTTTCCTGACTTCTTTTTTGGTCTATTTCTCCAGTCTCAATTCATCACTATCACCCTGATGTCATTTTCTCCTCTGTCCCTCTAAGACTGAGGCTCATACCAAGTCAGTCTACACATCCTGAATATTTCCTCACTGGAGAAGCTTCTCTCCCACTGCTTTAAAACTCTTAGTCATGCTTTGCTAGCCTCCTGATAATTTCTTTTGACTTTTTTTTACTCCCCTCCCTCATTTATCTGCCACAGGATTTAGAGTGCCTGATTAAATCAAGAAGCATGTTAAAATCAGAATTCTGCAGATCTATGTTTTACATTTTCATGGACTTTAACTATGTTAGTAATTCAGAGACTATTCTCTAGAGCACTTCAGTTTCTACTGTTACCTAATTAAATAGAGCTTTGCTAGCTTCAGAAAGTGATATCCAGAAAGTTATTTTCCACTGCCTTCAAAAAAGTGTATTGACAGTACTTTCAAATACTAATTATATTTGTTGTTATAACATTCACTTTCCTAACTAAGCTTGTTGAGGTTTCTAACTAAAGCAATTCTAAGATGCCAGAAATCTTACAAAAGAATTTCTCAAAAAGAGAAAACAAAGCTCCAAGACATTTCTGACCAGAGGTGATCCCAACTTCAATTATCTGGATTTTGAGTTTGCTCTCTCTGGAAAAGATCTTAATGTTAAAGAAAAGCTCTTTTAGGACTGATGTACACATTTGATTGTGACCAATCCAACCACACCCCTTACAGTTAGATCATTTGGATGTTCATTTCACAGTTCTTGGAAGGCAGATGTCCAGCACTGAGGGATGCAACACTTGATTACAACAAGATAAAGTTTTCAGTGCTGATAAAAACAAAATTGTGTGTTAATAAAGTATGAATATCATGCAAGGTATTTATTTTTAGGGGACCATACACAAAGTGCATTTTATGATTCAGTTTATAGGGCCTTCTAAAAATAAAGAAATATGAAAACAGCTTTTAACTAGGTAGAACAGCTTGTAAATTTTTTGAGTGTTTACTAATGTTACTATCTAAAATATACATTAAAAGTCACTATTAATTCTTTTACTTTTTTCCATTTCCTCTAAGTTCTAGACTATCAGGACAGAGAGGATGGATCTGAGCTTGAAATTTTGTTGTTTTCAAAGAAAAGGAATCATGGAGAACACTGCAAAAGAGGAGTGAGAGGCATGTTCCCTACCTCCCAGAAATATGATAATCTCCCAAAGCATCAGCTATTTCTAAAACACAAAAATATGTAAATAAATACCTTAAGACTACTAATAGATTCTCATACTGTGTTATGCATACTTGACAGACATTTAGATGCATAAATAATAAAGTTTATTCCTGTCATTGGAACAAAAATAACTTCATGGAAGTGCATCTTTAAACACTTCCTGAAGAATTTATTTTACTTCTTTTCTGATTCAAGCAAATCATGTTAACCAATCTCAGTGCATTTCAGGTGCATGGAAATTGAAAGGGCAGGCAAAGGGCAGAACCAGCAGTACACTGTCCTGGTGTACTGGTGGCCATAAAAGACTATATTTAATTAAGTACTCTCTATAAATCCTGCAGATTATGAACAGCTTAAGGGCAGCCTACCAGCAGTTTGCAAGATTACAGCTTCAGAGGGGATTAAACCTGCCAGCTTCTTTTTATAGTTCCTACTTTACAGAGACTTTCTTCTTTACCACGGTAGATTTCAGTAACTGGATTAATTTTTAGTTTGCTGAAAGCATTGTGAAGAGAACTGTCCCTTCTAAACAGTTCCAAAATGGACACAGAGAACAATGTTGCCATGGACAAAGGTATATGTTATGCATTAACTAGTCCCAAATCCATTCTCTTCCTACAAGTTATCTCCAGTTCTAAACTAGACTGGAATTATCTAACTCATCCTCATCAAACAGATGCAAGTACACCCTTAACACAACCAGGAGCAATGTGATTCTGCTTCATAAGGCAAAATCATTTACAAAAAAATAATTTGCAATTGATGAAAGTTAGAAGTAGAGTATTGACAAGCATTCACATGCATATTCTGAAGTCCTGGCCCCAGGAGGCCTTCCTTGTGCTTTGCTTTACAATTAATCCTGTTCATTTCAACATCCCACGAGCTCAGTTGGCTCAGCATCCCGTTGTGACCACAAAACTCACACCAAGTGCCCCTTTCACTGGAGAAGTGAGGCGATTTTACAGGTACAAAAGTCCCCCCCAATGTGACCATCCTGGAAAAACATTATTTGGCTCACCTGAAGAAGCAGTCAAGCTCCCAGAAGCATTTTTCCCCTCTCTCATATCTCCTCGTGCATGTACCTACTTTATACCCACTGTTCTAACAAAAATAAATTTCCTCTTCCAACATGGTCCATGTGTAATCCCAGATGAGCATAACTACTACAATGCAGGTGCTGTTTACTGAGCAAGGCCCTGGAACACAAACCCTAAAACTTCACTCATTCCTGTAATTTTCAGTATTTAACTGAAAATGAGAAATGACTCAAACATATGACATCCTCAAAGGCTATCAACATAAACAATGTTAAATATTTTCATAATTATATAAGAACAGGTAATGTCGGAGATCACCTGATTTTAGGAGGTTTTTTTAAGAAAACACAAGTATCATGGCTGAAGTAGATATGCTGAATTAAAAAGGAGATTTAAGGAATATTTTGATATAACAAGAAGCAATTTTGCATGTATTATTTAAAGCACATTTGGTGGTATTTGCTCCATTGACATTTCAAAAGAACAACAACAACCTTTTCATAATTTCTTCTTGTATATGCACACTAATAATGACAGGGTGAAATAGCATTCTGAAATATAATTGCTCATTCTTTGTGTATCCCTCCCTCCACAAAATAACATAATAAAGAATAATACATCAATGAGAAGTGCTAACACATACCCAATATTTTGGCCTGTCAAACTATGTTTTTGTGTTCCATATTTGAATCAAATTAGATCTAAATAATAAAATAACAACAATGGTGAATGAGCATGATCCTCTTAGGGCAGATGAAGTTTATATATCTTTAAAAAACAGGCTATTCATCTTTGAGTATAGACAGAAGATAATGTGCTTTCAGCAACATAAACATGGCAATAGAATATTAAAATGCTTAAAATTAATCATGTTTTTAAATGCTTCCCCCTTCAGTAGAAGATGATTCATAAAGTAACAGGTTGCAATATTTTATAAAATTCTATGACACCTGATGCAAGCAGGGAAGAATATATTTTTAAAGTATCATAATTTTGAAGCAGACTGGAAGTTGTGACAAAGAAAAAAGAGTATGCAACAAAAACATAAAGCAAGAAATCTTCTATAAGTCTAAGAATGTGCAATTTCAACAAGATCAAGTATCATGTCTGATTCATCACCATAGTTTTGTCATTTCTTTTCTAGCATTACACAGCTTCGTAATTATAAGTTGTCCTTTAAACGTCACAGAAAAGTCTAGATTTCACACCACTGAGTAAAATACGTTTTACTTTGAATGACAAGAAGTGTCAAAACTGATTGGTTCTGCCTTTAAACTCATCAATTTTATAAAACAGGAAAAATATACATTTGTGCACGAAAGTGTAGGCATGTCTTACTGAGTCAGTACCCAGCTCTCCACTCATTGGTTAGTTTTCCTTTTTCACTAAGTATAAACAATTCTTAAAACCATGCTGCTCATTTGGAAAAAAAAAATAAAACATATAAATGCTCACACACTTTTTGTCTTTTTACTTTCTTTTTAAAGACATATTTCTAAAGCTCTTTGGCAATCAGCAGAATCAAGAGCACAAAAATCTTGCTTCTCAAAAAAAAGGCAAACATTGAAGAGATAAAGATCCCAATACTACTATCCTGACATATACCGAGTATACTTTTTCTTATAGCCTTCCATTTTCAATACTATAGGGATTCATCATTAGGATACCACCCCAAGGGAATGATTGGGCTGAGTGAACAATCACTGTTAAAGGTATTTGCAGAAAAATAGGGTTTTATATAAATTTTTTTAAGAGAATCATTCAACCACTTGCCCTCCTGTGTACATACCACTGCTAAGTTGGTTTGAGAAACAAGCTGGCCAGTAGAATGAATAAAAATCATACTCACATGAGTAAAAGCTTGTATGAAAGTAAAATTCATACTCACCTAAGCAAAAGCATTTCCTGTGACCATGTCATTCTCTAAAGCAGATCACACCTCTGCCACAGGCAATAACCACATCCACAACACCCAAAAGGCTTTAAATGTGTTACCAAGTAAACCCTTTTTTATTTCAATATTTACAGATATGACCACAAAAACCACAACTGAACTTTTACTTATTACAGGGTTTTTTTTGACTCTCTTTTGAAAATTCCTGCAAAGCCAAGGTTCAGTGGAAAGTTCTAAGGCTGTGTAAAGTCCAAAACACTGAAATTGCCTCTAGCACAGACAGAAACATACTATGCAATTCTAATTGGAAATTTTTGCCCATGCAAGATTTGTATCAAAGACTACATAGAACTCTTAGAAATCTGTTTTACTTTGGAGAAAACTAGATCCAAACCTGTGACACAAGGCAGTCCTTCAGAAGGACACTGCTTGTTTTGTTAGAATAAAAATTGAAGAATATAAATTAACAATAGATCTCTGTATCTGATCATATGAAAGGATGATTTTTCTAAACACCTCATGCTACATGGTATTACAAAGTCCTGCCATTCCAGGTTGTATTTTGTGAGGTAATTTATAGGGAAAAAGTGGTGCAGTGCAGGTAGAATAAATTAATCCAAAATGATTTCACATTTACCAACCAGTCTGTCTTGCACACTGTCAAAGTATTGGCACATTAAGACATTCTGAAATGTTGCTGTTATCTCTACTTCTTGAATTTACTGAATTTCTTCTCAGAGGTGTTTCTCCTCATAAGAATGTTTCCTCTCATGAGAAAAGTACAATCAATTTTTGTTAAGCGCTGTTTAAGAGAAACGTTGGTTGTTTAAATTACTTCTGGTATGAATCTTACACCAACTCAACATTTTCCCTAATTAGTACAGTATTGTATGTTTAATAATAGGAAAGGTTTCTATTAGAATAGAACACTGTAATGGGGTTTATTGTTACCTGTATCTGGTGATTGATTGCCTAATTCATTGCATACTGTTTTCAGCTTACACAGCTACAGGGATTTTACATCTGCAGAACTTCTTCATGCAATTGCAACATAAATTACATTAACCTGAATTACCATGCATTTTGCTTTTTGGGAAAAAAACCTTTCCTATGTGTTCAAAACACAGCCTATTTTTTAAAATCAAAGAGCTTTAGATCGAGCAAGTATAAAGATATCATATGGCTAAAGAAGATAAGGAAACAACTGTGGAATTGACATGAGATAGTGAAGTGAAAAATGCTGTCCTAAAAATCATGTATCTGGGTTAAAGAGTCAAAATGCCCATCAGAGCAAAATTAAATCACAATTGTTTTATAAATTGCAAGGGTACATGGGAAAAGTTTTTATATCTAGGAAAAGATAACCTTCAAGCAATTGCTGTAAATTTGACTAGCAGCAAGAGAGAAGTTGTTACTAAGTTTTTACTCAATCTAGTAAGATCTGTTTATGCTACAACAGGCTTTTTTACAAAGAATACAGAAAAACTGCTGTGTACAAGTTAATCACAATAGTAAGCAATAATTAACTTTGTTCTGAGTAACTCTGCTATAAAAGACAGAATTAATTTTGATGATTAAAATCAATCAGTCATTCCCATGTTTACCCTTTCATTAAACTGCTATCACTCCAATACAAGCTGTCCTATTGAATCATTTATGATGAAAGAGAATACTTATATTAACACCAGATTATTCTGGAGCCAAGAGGGAGTGGGAACATATTAGACAAACAAATTTAAGGCTATTTAAGCACACAATTACACTTGCTATCAGCTATAGACTTTGTGAGAGTTCAGAAACCACTTTTATTCTATGCTGTAGAACAAGTTAAATGTGCAGAACTGCAAATTTTGATTGTGATTCACACATAACCATGAACAGAATTACAACCAGTGGTAGAAATACAAATCAGAGTGACATAAGTGCTTTAACTTGAATGACTTTTTTTTCCCCCTGACAAAAAGGCTCATTGAATATATCAGAAGTATAAAAATATTGAACTACTTCAACCATGAATTAAAATATATTTATTTTGTCTTGCAGAAAAATCTATTTTATATTGCATAGTATCTATTTTATATTTATGGTATTTTATACCATCTTGAATATAAAAATATGGAATGTTGCACGTGGATATTAGAGTCAAACCTAATAACTTCTCTTATACTGGAAAGCCTTTTCATCCCTGTTTGACTGAAGAAAGAGGAGCCCTAACAGATTAGCATACAGCTACACCCTAAGACAACCTAGTGACCATTTTTGGCTCTTTTACCTACAATATCCTGAGCTTCAGTCTGTTTGCCAGTAACCATGTACAGGGAGCACAAGCAAAGTCCCTCGAAGGATCTGCATGGAAGGAAGACTCTTGGGCAGGAAATTAAATTGAAGAGCACCAGTCTTTTATTAACTCAATTTTCTGGTTCAGCATTCTTTATGTACATCATTTTAAACTACACCAAGAAAACTACTGATTCTCATTAGCTGAATCTTTGTTTTTGTTTAAAGGGAAAGGAGAAGGAAACGAAGAAAAAGCTTTTAGATCCAGATTAACACAGGGAGGTTACTTAGCAATTACCACCATGGACAAAGCAGACTCATCTTAGGGAAAGTTAACTTCACTTTTGAGAAACAAGGAAGTGTTAAAACACTTTTTCTCCCAGCATTTCCCAGGCTCAGCTTCACTCCTCATCATTCCATCACTCCTTCATTCATTATTCCAGACTCCTCTACCCATTCCAATATGGCACAAGAGGATGGGATTTGCAGTCAGTACACATTGCTTTTTTTTCCTCCACTCCTTCCTTCTCACAGTTCTACTCCACTCCAGCTGCCCCACAGGCTGCAGTCCTTCAGAGAGCTCCCTCCAGCATGGGCTCTCCACAGCCGACAATCCCTGCCAAGGAAAAGCTGCTTCAGCATGGCTGACTCTGCATTGGCTGCATTCCTTCTGGAATCCAGGCATGGATTCTCCACATGCTGCAAGGGAAAAATCTGCCCTGGTGCCTGGAGCACCTCTTCCTTCTCTGCTGTTCCCCATTCTTTCTATTTCCCCATATTTTTTTTCCCCTAAGTACATTTCCACAGAGGTACCATCCTGCTGATGGGCTCAGCTCTGTGTGTGGTGGGTCCATTGCAGGGCTGACAAGGAGGCTGTGCCGAGCAGGGAGCAGTCCCTGACCCCAGAGGACACACCTGCAGCCTCCTCATCCTGCTGTCAAAACCTTGCCACAAATATCTGAGACTCAATTAACAGAAACACAGGGGCATAAAATCTCCCTCAGGAGTTCAGCCCCTGGATAAAAATCAGCTGGCAACCTGAGTAAGACAGAAGCATACACTTAAAAATAATAGATGGGGTAGATAATAGGGCTTAAAAATCAGAATGCAACAGAGGATAGCAGTTATATGAAACTCTGAGTTCAGGTATGAGCTGGGAGGCTTCAATCATTTCTGAGATTTCTCGGTAAAACTAATTATTTCAGTCAAACCTTTTCCATTGTCACATAGTTTAGAAAGTTGCTGCCAGAGAACTTACTCCTGACTACCAGTCTTGGACTTAGCAATGCTTAAAAAGCCATGCTGTGGTTTAAGGAAAAAAAATCCAACCCTACCAAAAAAAAAAAAAACAAAAAACCAACAGGCAAACCAAAAGAACAAAAGAATAGCAACAAAAAAAATCTGCAGAAAAACCCAAAACCACCCAACAAACCATCACGGCTTTTATCAAATTTCTCAAAAGCCTTATTTCAGCTGTGGGTAGAAACTAAGAATGCAAAATTTCAGCCAAGCAATAAGTTAAAAAATTCAAATTACATAAAAACTGCCGTCACACACATCCAAGTTTATTTATAGTCACGATACACTTTTTTCAAAATTTAAGCTGAAAGATATTGAAATGGAAACAAAGTCACCTTGTAATGTTAATGGATCATATCAAATAATTACTGACAATTTTCACGATAACAATTCACTTTATCACTACAAACCAATTGAGTGTTTATAGGTCAAGCAGTCCATAGAGTATTACAGCAGGAAGTTCTGGAGTCAACTAGAGAGTATTTCCTGAAATGCTTGTTACAGGGAATATGGAACAACAGCTTTGTAAAAACTAGATGAAAAATAAAGTGATCAAGGTAAAGATGGAATGATGACATCCAAAGCCACAAAAGTACATGCTGAGATTCAGGGGCAAAAAAAAAAAAAAATCTGAGCAGCCATGGACATTTTAATAGGTTATTTTTACTTTTAAGACACAACTGGCAAGTAAAGCACCTATTTTTTACATCTGTAGATTTAGCAGGAGGCAATCATTTTAAAAAGAACATCACTTGAGATGTAAATTATTACAAATGTCACACTATACTTTGAAAATTACTTTTACTTCATGTGTAAATACTACCCACTGTAAAAATCATGTTCCACTCCATGATGTTGTAAATTTCTTTTTTTTTTTTATATACATCAACAGCATTTTGTTGTCTCCTCTTTTTTTTAAATTCTCTCCAAACTGATAGTTCCCAAAATGACAGAACAGAACTAGAATTTGAAATTTTGCTGTAAGAACTTCCAGATGTCAGTTTTGGTATTAATGGATTTTTCAATACTCTCTGAGCCTTTAATATTTTTCCATACTAGGAAATGTAAATCAGCTCAAGACAATGTCATTGCCACATAAAGCTGAAGCATTGCTGAAAAGGGTAAAAATGCAAATGTAGACAAAAGGAAACTAGCTTAAGCTTACTTCAAAAAGTCTGTTGGACCTCTGCTGACTGTAAAAGTGTTTTTGAAGGGCTAAAGCACAACTGAATTAATTGTCTTTAAGTATTAGGATATATACTAAAATAAAACCCTGATCCACAAACCCCCTGTGTGAACTTCTATAGATTCACACCACATCCATTTGCACTGGCCAAAAGGAGATTCACTGGCACAGGATGGAGGGAACCTGCACAGCAGCTGTGAGCATAAAACTTACAGGTGGATGGAGCAGCCTTTATCACAATCTATCTTTTTGTTGTGTTTCATTTACTGCCTGATACAACAAAGCACAGAGCCTGAAAGTGACAGCAGTTTTATATTTTAAAGTCCCAGCACTTTCTAGCTCCTGGATACTTCACTCCACACAGCACACACAAACTAAGTTTTTTGCAAATCCTTATCCCCTTACATTTATTTTACACGCTGAATAGGGAAACCTCAAGATCAAAGTGTCTTTATTCAATGCATTTTCTAAAACTGAGAGAAAGCTCTGGGAGAATCCCCTGTTTTCATTCAATGTATATTTCTCTTTGAATGAGGCAGATGATTCCTGATTTTTTTCCTAGGTAGTATGCTAATCTCTATAAACCATATGCTTACAAACGCACTTTGGAAGTCTACGCTGTTAGAATATTCAAGTGACTTGTTCTGTCTGTGGTTAAGACACACAGCATTACCAAATAAAGACAAAGTAGTCTAAAGTCCATTAAGTAATTAAATTCTTCCTACTGAGTCAATAAGGATTGGATGAATATTTAGATTGCCTGTATGAATTCCAAATGCTAAACATCTCAGCAGTTTCTCAGGACCTTAAAAAACACAACTTAAACTGTCAAGCTTTACATTAATATGGCAAAAACATGGGAAGTTCTCCAGAGTGTAAGTGAAACCATTGCAATACTAAAATTCTTTGAGAGCTAAAAGTGTAATTTCTCTCAGCTGTCTGTCCTGCCCAAAACCAACAGAAGTTATGTCTGTGTTCTTTGGAAGGTCACTCCAGCAGCTGGTGAGTACTGAAAAGACATAATGCTTAAAGACAAATTGGTCAAAACCTCCCTGCCTCTCAAACCAGACTAAAAGTTTAGAAGTGACAAAAATTTGCCATGTTAACATTACATAACCCAAATTTTCCTCAGCCTCTGATATTTCATTTTTTTTAGATGCATTGACACAAATTACAACACAGCTGCAGATATCATAAGCTACTTCTATTAAGATTTCTCCCTACAAAAAAAATCTTTTCTTGAGAAATAACATCCAATAATATTATACAAGTATTACCTTCTATCAATACTGTCTCCATTAAATTAATTTAATCTCCAGAAAGCTCAACTAACTTGCATATTCTAATTAATATCATGCTGAAAATAGTTAATGATACTAAATTACAGCAATCTTTTTAAAAGGGTCAAATTTGTCGATCTGCATTTAAGCTATAAACATCAGGCATGAAAATGAATTGGTTTTGAAGTAACACTAGTTCTGAAAGGTCCCACTTAAGAAAATTATTTCCTTCCACAATTTTTTCTAATGTTTAATCAAGCCACCCAGCAGAGGATTCGAACTGAATTGCAGTGTTGTACCTCTCCTCCTATTGCTCGGAGCAGAACTCCCCATTTTCTTCCCTGGAGTTTCAGAGAAGTTCCTGTCTCCCCACCAGGATCTATGCAGGCAACAGAGCACAGCTTAAAAACTGTTAACATCAGGTTGCTCCCTCACATCTTACAGATATTTTTATTAATGTGTAACTTGATGCCATCATACATCTGTGCCCACAATATAACAACCTCACACTGCACAGATCAGCACCAGTAATTGCCAAGTACTAATTCTCATAATGAGCTAACATGCTCTAGAATTTATGAGTGCTAGTTCACATGCCTCCACTTCCCATAAACAGCTGTCTTAACAAGTCACTCCACTACCTGTTGAAATTCTAAAACATAACCCATTGGGAAAAAAATGAAGGAGCTATAATGAATGATCTGCAAAGCAGCATTATTTAAAATCAGTGTTTGTCAAATACAGATAGCTATACAGAATATGCAATTCTTCCATTTCTTAAACAGTGAAAGGTAACTCTGCATTGCTACATGCAATTATGAAGCCACTGAAATGTATTTATCATTCCACTATCCCCTAACTATGAATTGCCATTCTAAGTATAAAAGAGTTCATGTTGTCAACACAGTAGTAAAAGAGTGCCATTCTTTCCAGCAATATTAACACATTGTAACAGCCAGCTGTTTTAATCATGATAAAATCTCAAGACATTATATCCCTTTGCACATATTCAAAAGTTAACAGCAGAATGAAAACTATTCATGTAATTTCCAACTATTATCAGGAAAGCTGGCTGTTAGAGGGGTAAAAAAATTTAGATTTTAATGATGGAAGAGAGAATCAGAGATGTACAAAGGATGGGTGTAAGAATGAAAGATCTGATGCTAGTTACAAAAAAAAAAAAACAGAGGAGAGAAGCAAAGAAAATTAACATGATAAGAGTCATTGAAAGATGGCACATTTTATGCTTGTAAAGGAGGTTAAAAAACCTCCACAACAAGCAGCAGAGGAATACTAGAAAGGAAATTAATCACCTGCATTTCAGAACACAGTAAAGAGGATGTGCCATATATAGCATGGAGTTCACACAGATCAAGGAAGATAAAAAGGAAATAAAGCAAAAGCACTTCACTCAGTGAACACTATCTATTCTGTATACCCTACGGCAAGATTCCCTGGAAAACATAGTGTCATCATGTAATTAAAGATTGTATCAGCAACTACACGTACTCCACAGCCATCCTGAGGTTACCTGCATCCTCTTAAATCAGAGCCTCTCCCCTCGCTTTAATGGCTTCTGCAAACTGTAAATACATGCAAATATTCCAGATGGATGCTCAATGTCATCTTTACTGCTGGGTAATCAGAGATCATAAATACAAAGGACATGCTAGCACAGGGTGCTATTTCTCCAAATCTGAAAGGATGAATAAATTTTAGTATTTTCCTTAAGTTACAGCAACAAGCTTCTGCCACCTCTTTATTGAACACAAAACACATGTGAAATAAACTTTGTAGGAAACAGCTACAGCAGCAAGACATGGCACTTCTCACAAGGAGCCATTAATGCTCCCTTGTGTGCATCAAGAGGAATTAATCATCTATTCTGCAAGTAGAAAGCATGTCTTTGTTTGGTGTCCAATTCATCTGTTACACATTAAACTTCAAATAATGTTTTTTCACTCGAGTCTATCACTAATGGCATTTTTCACTAAATATATAGCATCTATTTTATTTTAAAATCTCTTCAACAAAAATGGTTTCTGGTTTCTAACCAAAGAAGATGAACACATGATTTTTATTTTTTTAAATATAAACAAAATAATCAATTCTTATTCTTGCATGAAATTTAAGAGTAGGACAATGCCATAACTTCCTAAAGGGAATGGTCTCTGTTACAACAGGCACCAAAAATACTTTTGCCTTTAAATTCTATTTTTAAGTGCCACAAAAGAAAGCAGAAACTCACACACAGCAACACAGAATGAACATTTTCTTACAGGAACAATTTTTTCACAAAAATTCAGTAAGAGAAATATTGTTTATAAAAGAATATTCTTTTACTACAAGAACAAACTTTACAAAACTAGTATCTATTCTAAACTACAAAGAGAGAAACAATGTACTTATTAAATACAGCAAACATCTGCCCACTAGAAAAAAAAAATTATTACAAAAAGCTAAAGAAAAAAATGCTGTGATAAGAATTCAAGTCCCTTTATAGTAGATATGATGGAGTGGAGGATAAAGTTTGTCCAGTAGAGGAGAGCATGACACCTTGAGTGTTCCTTTCAATAAAGCAACACTTTCTTACACTGGGAAAGGGAGCCTCTCTTCACCAGGAAAGGTAGCTCCTGCTTCATTTGGGAGAGCATTCCAGGGGAAAAGCTAGAGGCATGATCAGGCTTTCCAGCTCTAATCAGTTTGCCTCACATTTAAGAGTGTTTTACTTAAACACAGTGACTTAAGGAATCTTGTCCAAAGGAGACACTGAAGTGGAATGTCAGTTATAATGCTGCTAACACTGAAAATCCATGTTTAACTGCTCCAAAATTTTGAAAGAAGGCAACCCATAGTAAATAACTGACACAGAGAGAGTGGATTTTTTCAAAGATGCCTTTAACCATGGTGTTAGAACAGGATTTAAGCTCATGCAGTGTAAACAGCGTGAAGCAATAAGCAAACAAGGCTTTTACTTTCCTCTCCTGACAACAGGATTATGAATGTATTTTATCTTCAGCCTTAGCTCATAGAGTTCTTTCCAAAAAGAAGAAAAAATCATAATTTAGTCTGTACAGAAAATATTCCAGTTCTTAAAAAAGAAAATGAGATGCTGAAATCACACCTGGAGCTCAAATGAAAATACTGATTAACAGTTCAGCATCACTGTATGTAACACTCCATAATATTTGTTAAGAAACGGTCATGAATAATTCAAGTCTGTTTTAGCCCTTTCACGTTCTCAAACCTGGTATCAGACAGAATAAATAACAATACAAATAACTCCACAAAATATAAAGAAAAGGCCTAATGGTGTTAGACTTATCACTAATTACTTGCCCCATTCCTATGAAGAAAACACACATGTGTGTCCTGTGCTGGACGACTTTGTCTGTCCTCCAGGTATGCCCAGAGGGCAATGTAGGCTGTAATGACCCATCTGTTCAGTACTGGCAAGTGGCAAACTTCTAATGAAGACAGATGTGGGTCACCCTGTACAAGAAGGCTGCAGGGTGCTAATGAATCCACCTAATGGTCACTACCTGCCTCTGCTGACTGATTGATGAGCAAAAGGGTTAAGCTTCAAAAGCACAGACAAGTATTTCAGGTAATCATTAGTCTTACTAGGATATCTCTGTCACACTGCCTAATACACACACATACTTACTTTAATGTTGTCTTCTCCCATTAAAAAAAAAATCTTTTATTATTTTACTTTAGACAATGTAAAGCAACCTGAAAAGCTCAGCAAAAGATCTCATGAAAGAGTCACTGCTGTTATCACCCAGAGAAATAAAAGTTTCCAATATTCATAGGAATTTATAAACACAACCTCTGACACCAAGAGTAAAACAAAAAAAAATTAAAGGAAATTGCAAACACCTATTCATCCTTTCTAAACACTACAATCCAACAGTAGTATATGGAGAAACTTCTTACAGTGAACTCTGCTCACACAGACCTCAAGTTAATGGACTTTTATTTTTTTTAAATAACAGTTACTACAGAAGCAAGTGAGGATTTGACTCATGATATCAATTTCTACATGAAGGTTATGGCACCACAAAAGCCAGATACTTATGACAAAATATTGCTAGTGATCCAAGCATTCATCAATTCAAGCAGTGATCAAATGTCAGGAAGAGTTACTATGGGGAAACTCCAGAGGGTGAAGTTCTCTAGAGATAAAGGAAAGGGGGGGTGGGAGAAGAAAAAAAAACCCACAAACAAAACAAACAAAAAATGCACACCAAACCAAAAGCAGCCTGTAGTGAAAAATGTTATGACTTTGAGCTAGTGTAGGGTGAAACCTGCAGAGCACATTGCCATCTGCCAGGATTCACCAGGATTTTGTTAATAACCAGCTGCAACAAAGCAAAGTCACAGCACTAACCAGAAGTCCAGAGAAGTAATAAAATGATTCCTGAAGCTAAAACCAGTGGAAGTATTTTTATGTAAGACCTTTTGGGAAGAAGTGGCTGTCTTGCCTTCAGAATCAATTAATTTCTAGTCAATACACCACACAAAAGTCTACTCATTTTATTTTGTATGTAACTCTTCTAACAGTAGATAGGAAGTACAAATTTACCAAGGGTTGCAAATCATCCAGAAAGATGGGATGACTGGGAAAGATTTCTTACCAGCTATACCAGGTAATTGTATATTAAAATACAATCCCATAGTAACAGTAAACCAAATAATACATTGCATCAATAGCTGCTCTTATCAAAAGGCAGAAGACATCCTTACTAGAAAACAACATTTTATTTCTTGCCATGCTCATCTGCTGAACACTCTTTAATAGACCCAGTAACTTCATTAGTCACCCACACTCTTAACTGTAAATTGAACATCAAGATCCCAGCACTTTTATTTTACATGGTTCAATACATTCTTAAGAGGAGGGGAGACTCTGGCACTTTAGGAAAAAAATATTTCAGAAGTAAAGAGAACTGTTACATCCTTATCCTTGGCCAAAAATAAAAGTCAAGTTATGGCTTGATAGAAGTCATGCAATGTTTATCTAGATCATAACCTATTAGAAATTCTTAAAGTTTCAATTAACAAAACCTAGCACTGAACAACCTTTAACTCCCAGAATAAAAACAAAAAACAGCTGTTTCAAATTTTTTAACAGAATTGGACATAGTTGTAAATCTGATCTATGTGTTGAGCTTGTTTTTACATCCATATAAAACTAATGAGTTGGTGACACTCAAAAACTTACCTTGCATATAAGCAATGATTTCTAGTAAATATAAGGAAATTTATGCCTACTCTGTGAGGGTATAAATTACAGTTTTGCCTAATATATGCCAAGAGTGACTCCAGTGTAAGTTACCTTTTCAAACAGATTTAAATTCACAGATGATTTACTGTTGTTCCCAGAAGATAAATTATTAAGCAGCCTCAGAATTTTGCCTGAGGCAACAGAAACTCTTCAAGATCCAGTAACTCCAGTATACATGAACCTGAGAATTCTGCTTTGCAAGAAGCTACTAATGTTACATACAAGACAAAACTAACTCTCTATGATGAATTCATTTATGATGGGTGATTTCACTGGTTTAGCCTATGAAAGAAAACTAAAAGTAGTCAGATAAAAGGGGAAAAAACCCCACAAAAACAAAAGAAACCTCCAGGAGCAAGGGGCATCAAACATAGGTGAAGTATCACAAAAACAGCAATTATGTATTCATGGTCTTATTCACAATTTCACCGGCTGCTAAAAGCTACCCCAGTCTAGAAAAATGCCCTTTAACATTTAAAGAGAAACCCAAGTGTTAATATCATCAAAACAGCACATGTGCAGAATATTCTGAAGAGAATGGCTCTGTTTATCACTTAGCTCACTCGCCATATGAAGACCTGTCATTTATTAATAAGAAAAACTTGCAATTCCAGTAAAATCTGGCTGTTAGGCACACATTAACCTGTGGTCTATTTTTCTCCATTATATCCACTTTGTCAATTGTAATTATACATTTAAAGGAAAGTTTACAATAGCTTTAAAAAGGTACAGAGAATACATTCCTACGTGCTGGAACACAGGAATGAAACTGCAACTAAACTGAAATTTTTATTATATCCCACCTGCTTTTTCTCAAAGAATAAAATAATCTATTGCAAAACCTTTCAGAAATTTGAGTAAAAAACATCCAGCCAAAATGTGCATTGAGAAAGGAAGTTGATTAAGTTTACAAGACTTTGATGAGAATTCTTTCAAAAAGGTGCACCAATCTGGGCTAGGCCAAAGCTTTTTTCTTCCAGTCCTGATTATAGATGGATTTAGAAATCACATTATTATTTTCTGCCTCTTTTCATAAAACTTTTGTATAGGTGAAGATAACTAGTAGTAAGATTATTACTAAGTTCCCCTTTATTCTTCACAGTAATGAATGCAGCTCATTCATTTTTTCTGTCTGAGAGCCTTCCCTAAGTGTCTCATTACTCTCATAATTCTCCTCTAAACTGGCCCTGATTGGCCTCCACCTTTTATACTTGAAATATGCTAGAGGTGACACCACGCTACAGGTAAAGTTTGCTCTCTGTAGCACAGCTCCCAGGATTTATTCCACATTCATGGCAGGCCAAACTTCTCTGTACACATCCTAACATGGCATCTGGCCACTTTCCCTTTTTCACACCACCACCACAATTTTTACAGACATCGTGGTTCCTTGGCATTTTTCAAGGTATTTGGAGCAAAGCTTCCTATAAAGCCATCTGTATTAAGGAAGAAATGAGAAACTGGCAACATTTCTCCAAGCTGCACCCCTTTGTCTTTTTACTGTGTCAGCTTCACTCCCAACTGAAATCTGTGTCTCCAGTCCTTTCCCTGAAATTATTCAAGAAAAGATTATTCTGCGTTGGCTCAGCAAAAGTTATTACAAGAAGTGTCATTAAAAGCCTAACTTCCTTAAGTATCATACTGATACTATTATAAATCAAAAAAGAACCCAGTTCTATGAACTTTTCACCACAAATTGATATGGCATCAATTTTGAGTATCCAGGTGAATGCTTCACATGTTTTAGTTCAACTCTTCTTTTTTTCTGAGATGGTATAAGCCCCTTTCTTTTCTACTTCTGAGTAGGGAAACAGCCTATACATGTTTTTTTAATTTATAAGCCATTTCATTAATTCCAAGGTGATAGTACTGTATATTAAGCACATATTTAACAACACAAAAAATTGGCTATAAATACTTTAGGACCAACAAATTATTTACAGACTGATTTACAATAACAACTTTCTCATTGCATAATGATTAGTTTCTTGTAATGCAATGTAATTATACTTCAGAAAATGCCAACATTAGTTATCTCTTGAAGTTTGATTTAGATTCTCTGTGTGTGTATATATGCATACATATTTATATATATAAACATTTATTTTGCCAAACTCTACATAGAAATTCTCTGGCATGGCCAGGTTGGATGCCTCTGTTCTCTCAAGCCTTCATATAGTTTTAGTGTATATATTTTCAAAACTGCAAAATACACTACTGTACATGCATAAACCATTCTTTAAAATTTCAAAATATTTTTACTTCTTAAAGTTTTTTTTTTTTGTAATGTAGATGTTTTAGAGAAAGTATCTCTTGTCTGCTCTTTTTAAATAGAACTGCTTTTAAGAATGTTACTGTGAGCACAGAAAGCTAGGCAAAGTAAAAAAATGAATGGACAGAAGTCACTGTAAGGCATTCTCTAGTATGTGTTTGCCTGATTTTATTATCCTTTCACTTTAAATAGAGGCAAAATGAAATTCGCAAGTCCATTCATAGTTTGAGAGATTTTTTTCCCAGCACTTTCAGCGGGACTGTTGTACCTCCCCAGCTGCACTACTACATTTTGCTTTATTGAAAAGATACAGTTTCTTACAGAATTTTATAATTTTTTTCCCTTAAGAAACCTCCAAGAGTAGGGGAACAGGGGGAGAGCAGCAATTCACAATGAAACAAAGTTATCATGCAAAGTTACAGCTGGCAGAAATCACAGTCTAAAATCAGGGAAATCCCGTAAACTACGTGTCCTCCTTTTGGTTTTTTGTCATTGAGATACTTTTAGAGATCTATACATCAAAAAATAAGGGGAAATTTTATATTGAGCATATGAAAAAAAATACAGCACCTAAAACTCATTATACAGCCATTACAGCAAAACTAAACACTGCAACCTCTGGAAATTCTAATTCAAGCCCAGTTTAAGGAAAAAAAAAAAGCAAATCCAAATATTCTAAGACATCAAAACCTCAATAAGGTAATTTGGGAAATCCTTGTCCTTTCCAGATGGGACGCTATGACAAATACAGTTACAGCTGCACATTTAAACATTTGTGAATCCAAATTACAATGAACTGATGATTAAAACACTGCAATTTGCAGCCTGGTCCTTAGAGGAAAAAATGAATATGCTTTCAGGTTCAGGTCCAGTCAATTCATCCTTTCTTGATAATTTTTAACCCATTAATCAGTCAACCGATTTTGACTAAGAACTGGCAGACTTGTTGACATTAAAGTTTTGAGAAAAGAAAGACTGTGAAAAGATATTGCTCTGATTAAAGGGCTTCACTGTAAGCTCACGTCTTAGCATAAATATGTGGATCTGCAGCCAAGTGCTGTGAATGCCTTTAGAATGCAAAAAGCCTACATTAGCATGCAGCCTTTCCTGCGCACCAGCAAATCCAATCCCAAAGCTCAGGGTTAAGTTTGGTTCCAAGAATGAGGTTTCCAGTTCCTGCCTTCAATCCCAGAGCACAAGGCTGAGTCCTGGTAAGTGTTCCCACGACTATTTCCCACACACTCATTTGAACTGTGGCTCTCATTCCAGCTGAGGACAAGAAGCTGGTCTTTACCTGGGCAGTTGTGCTTTCCATATCATGAAGAACTGAGACCTCTTTAAACTGATTACAGCACCTCATCCATCAGCTTCAATTACTGGGATGCACTCTTGGCCTGAATTCTCCCTTAACATGTCTTTTCCTCATAATTTTTTTATAATGAATTTGTATGCCTTAGCACATAACAGAAACCTGGAACAAATATTGGAATCAGACATTTTGTGTAATTTGAAAATGTGAGGCAACACTTATTCATCAATTCTTTACTGAACTTTAAAGCAAGTTAGGGGGGAAAAAGCCACATTCTCTTCCTCTCCTAACATGCAGTTGCAGACACCTGGTTTTTTATAAATTCCTGCCTACAAACACCGGCTTTCCCCTCCCTCCCATATTTACCTAGTTTCCTGTTTCACTTCTCCCTTAGTAAGGGGAGTTCTAGGCTATCTCTGTGTGCTCCTTTACATCATCCCTTGCTTTCCTCTTCTGTCACAGGCAGATTCACACACCCAAGAAAGATTGAACTACTTTACCAGGAGCTAAAGAATGCAGCATGAAAGAGCCAAGAAGGTAAAATCTTACACTTAAGTCCCTTAGCATGCCATACATCTGATCACATGCCAAGGGAACAGCTGCCTCCCACCAGAGCAGTTCCCCCCTTTTACATCAGTGTTCAGCCCTTCAGTCTCTTTCTAGCAAGACAAGGTAAATTCCTCACTCATTATCACCTGAGAATATGCCAAATAAACTGGGGTTCACATTGTATGTTTGAAGACATCCTTGTTGTTTCAAGAGATCTCTGACAGCTTTTGCAAGTTTATGCCATATTAAACAAGTACTTTCAGGGTTCTCTCTATAGCAATAAATTAATCTTAGCTATATTGATGCCTTGAGAAGGCTGACCTAGAACAGAGGCTAAATGGAGTTAAAGAATAAAGCAGGTATTTATTAAAAGCCCTCAATGGATACACCTTGGGCAGCACAAGAGCCCAGCCAGGGCTGCACCCAAGATGAACCCAAAATGGTCACAAAAATGCATGACTGATCACAAGGTCTCTCACTTTTATAAGTTCTGGTCCATTTGCACATTGGAGTTAATTGCCCAATTATAGCTTTAGGTTATAAAGTCCCATCCTTCCTGTTTTTCTCTCTTCATTCCACTGCTGTTCATACTCTTGGGCCTGAGATTTGGATCAGTTTCCTTGGTCCCCAGCTTAAGAAGGAATTGTTTTGTCAACCTGCTCTGTGAAGGCAGGTTACCACATCCCCTAATATGAAGCTCAGAACTGCACACTAAAGCAGCACAGAACCTGAAAAATATAAAAGCTAAAACCTGAGGCATCAATATTAGCCTTCAGTTGCAAGGTTTGTGTGCCAGAAACAGTGATGTTTCCGGAGTTTTGCATCCACATACACAGGTTTTCAAAACTCAAGTCCTATAGATAAAGTTATTTGAATTTTCTTAAAAATTTTATGCATATGAAAAGTCATTTTCAGGCTTTTCTCAAAACTGTCAACATTTCTGTCCTTTGCACCAGTATTACTTGCAATTGCTTAATGAAACCCTGTTAGTTAGTTCTAATGCTCAACTTCCAGAAACAATGCTTGGTGTTCTATCACCTCTCACTATAAGCTGGCTGTATCTGTCCAGTTTACCTTACAATTCTTTACAGTCACACTAGGTGAGATTAAAAAAACTAAATGTACAATGACAAGAAGTTTTACCCCCAAAACACAATCTGGAGACATGGAAAACCCAGTCAAAAAAAATACAGGTCAATGTAGTATTGATTTTTTAAGTTTTTCTAAGTGCAATCTCTAAAACTATAAATATATAAAGAAAATTTTATACCTAAGTATTTTTACATAAGAAAAAGAGTAAAGAGAAGATAAAGCAGTTGCCTGTGGCTCAAGTCTTCTCCCTGCATGCATGCCTAAAGGCTCCAAAACTCTGCCAAACAAGGCAAACCCTCTTAAATATTTCATTTGTTCAGCTAAAAACAAAGCAAAACAAGAGCACAGGCCATTTATTCTGAATACATTTTTCATGTACATTTAGCAAACCTTGATGAATTCTGATAGGAGTCACGAGTCATTTGATTACAACTTTGACATATTCCAGAGGAGTGTGAAAATACACAACCACACACTGGGCAGGGCTGGAAGGGACCACGGGGGTGGGTGACGTTGGGTCACCTGGTCCAACCTCCCTGCTCAGGCAGGGTCACCCCAGAGCACATGGCACAGGATTGCATCCACACAGTTCTTGGACATCTCCTGGAAACTTCACAGCCTCTCTGGACAATCTGTGCCAGCCTCACCATTTCTAAATACAAAAAGCTTATGCTCTTAAATTATTTCACAGGATTTATACCAAAGCAGGAAAGAAGGGGGAGAAGTTTATGGATTTTCATTCTTAACCAGTTGGAGGGGTTTTTTTCATTTTCAATACAAATTGCAGGGGTTTTTTCATCTTCTTATAAAAGCCTTACACCTGAAATCTGGGTATAAATTAGTTTTCAAATAGTAGGAAAAAGCTGAAGTGCCACTGCCTCCTTTTCTTCCTGTAATTCTATTACAGTGGGATGAAGAGGTCATATTTTTTCTTGCCTCATTTTCTTGCTGTTGACTTTTTCATAATCCATTGTAGCTTCCCTTTAGAAAGTTAAAGGAAAGATTTATGGGTCTTCATTTTTAAATGCTTATCTAAATACATTTAGTGGGAGCCTATTCTATTACAAACAGCTGCTCTTTGCAATAACTAATGAAAGCCAAGATTACTCACTGAGGGGAGGGGCCCCACAATATTGTTGTACAAATATTCAGTAAACCCAAAGAAGCAACACAAGCCTTGTTCCAAAAATGGCAGAATTGTGTAGTTATTATCACAGGATTATTCTAACAACCACTCAGTGGAGAAAAAGAAAGCTTCACGAAAAGAAAGTATGCAATTTTTCAGCTGTTGCTCTAATACATGTCAAACAGAGCTTTGAGTTATGATTCTCTAACTCTAAATATGAGATTTCGCTCTGTAATTAGCTAAAACAGCTACATCACATATTTTTAAAACTCTCTTGGTAGAAGCAATTCTCTAGAGAGCCCTTCTATCACTAATTTTAGGGGAAAAAATCTTCAAAGGAAATCACTTTAAATACTCAAGTAATTTTTATGACCACTTCAAATGACATTCAAATAAATCTGGCCAAGACACTGGAAAGGATTTAAACCATGACAGATGCTTGCACAGCAAATTAAGACCAACCAGCCTACAGATAATGCAAACTGAAGTTTATTTTTAAAATTTCTCTTTCCAACTTCTAATGAATTTAGAGTTGCAGCCTGCAAACTTATGCCAAATCAGCTACTCAGTTATTAAATATACAGATTTAAATAAAACTAAAAAGAAGGATTAATTATGAGTTCCACAGACCCAGGCCTCCAAAATATGTGTAGGAACTGCTCAGGCAAACATCAATGTTTCATTAACATTACATCTTTAAAAAGCACCAACAAGGTGTAAGACCCTACTACAGGAATAGAAAATATAGGCATTGAAGGTCAGAATCACACAAATGAAATCTGGCAATGCTTGGAATTTATGCCAAAGTGCCATTTATAATAAACACAGGGGCATTGCTTACCTGCAAACACAACCAATGCCAGGCAACATACTGATCATTTTACTGCTTAAACCAACCAGCAGAGCCACTGAATGAGATTCTACAATCTCATTTGTCCCAAATTTTTCACACTAACTTCCTTTTTTACTTTTAGTTTGAGAGTATGATGAACAATCTGAAACTTTCTGTCATCATTGCTTTTAGAAGGAATTTGAGCTGGTCGTTTATACTTGTAGGACACACAGAGGAGGAAGCAATGGTCATACACACATTTTTTAGTTTCTTAATGACCACTCATACAGCAGTAGAAATATCTATAGTCTGGAGTATCTTAACGAGCACCTCCACAGGAAGTTACAGGCATAAAGGAGATGCCTTCCTCTTAACACAGGCTATAAGCTCAGTAAGGAAAAATACTTCCTTACATCCTATTTAACAATTTGGCAGCCAAGAGAAGGGCCAAAATTAAGGATTAGTTAAATGAGGATTAATTTTACTATTTGCCTTCCCCACTTCTCTCAGGATCTTAAATTCCATCATCACTTTGACCTTCACATCCCTTATGAATTTGTCCTTTTCCACCAGTAACAAGCCCAGCAGGGAGTCCCTGCCAGCTCTGACTCCCTCGGGGAGCTGTGTGACTCTGTCCCACAGGGCTGAATGGAGAGCTGAGCTGGTTGGTATTCAGGAACACTCTCCCCAGAGCACATTCCAACGTGAAGAAAGGCTTTCAAGTGTGGCAGAAGACCAACCTAGATGAGTCCAAAGCTCAACTAAGTTACTGAAAGATCATATTTTTTACAAGCCGTCAAATATAAAGTAAATTGGGTTTCAGTCAAGGAAACCTTTAAAAATGTGTTCACTGCTCTGAAACCACAGCAAAATTAATAACTGTAAGGATTAGATTTCCAGTGAAATAAGGAGAAATGCCTGCACATATGAAAAGAAGGTCTTCATGAAGTATAAGAGCTCAGAAGCAGCAAATGAGCCTAACTGCTGCAAACCCAAAGGCTAAAAAGCAGAAGGCAATCAATATATATAAGTACAACACAAATACAACCAAAAAAATAACAAATTGATTCTAAAGAATAAATACCTGCTTTTTGAATAAAAATATTTTTAAAAAAATAAATACCCTGGCTTATTATTATTTATTAAGTTACATTACATTGCCCAGACCTGGCCCACTTTGAGGTTTAAACTCTCACATTTTTCCAGTTAAATGATTGAAATACATCCCTTATATTTAAGAGCAGAATAAGTAACAGAGAGAAATAGGAAGGAAAAACTTGATTTGTCAAAGAATTTTGCAGTTTCTCAGCCATGTTTGGGCCATCTCAGACATTTCTTGGCCATCTACAAAGCACAACTAAAATATATAATAGCTGCCAGCCAAAATTATTGTATAAACATCACTTTGATGCTTGTAGTGGATCTTTTTCATAGAGCTGTTTGTTAAGGCATTTCCTTGCTAGTTATACCATAATTACAACATAAACCACACTGCAGTTTAATTTTATTCCCTTCCAAAAGTCTTCAAGCAGATTTTCCCACAATTTTCTCACTCACACATTTCTACCCTCAACTCACACTCAGTCTCCCTATTCTCTGGAAACAAATAGTAATTGTTAAGCTAATAATCCTCTAATAATAACAAATTCATTTCACTAGCAGCATTGTGATGGGCAATGCTGAAATCACAGAGAACAGTGACTCTAGTTATTAGCTAAGAGGGCTTTGAGGATTTACAGCTACAGTGGCTGTACAGCAGCAAAGTGACTCATGATTCCAGGCAGGACATTTCACTCTAGAAACAGAACTTTTAAAAAAATATTTTCTTATTTAATCAAGTTAGAATTCTCACTTTAATTCTTATTCAGAGCTGCTTCTTAAGTCATACACAACGCATCAAGGACAGCACAGATGTCTCTCCCAGAGATGCAGTGGTGATTGTCATAGAAAAGTCAGTACTGATTAACAATTTAGCTTCAAACTAGATGGGATCAGAATGCATTAAGATGGCAAGAGCAACAAAATTCAGGTTATCACTGTCCACATCAAGCAGTCAAACCTCAGCCCTGCAAACCTGCTCAATGGATGGACCACTCATCAATCCAATTACACTTCCTGCACACAACCGCACTGCGGCATTTCCAGCTGGCAACCACACATCCAGCTGTGGTCCGTTCAACAGATGTTTTGGAAGCTGGAGCAGCAGAAACAGCTCCTTGTAGTGTGAGGTATATAAAAAATGCATAAATTTTATGTTCATGCAGCATCATTTTGTTCTGGTGTGCTTGTGTCATACTTTTCCCTCCCCGGGCGGGAGCCTAAATTTCTGGTTTCCACATGAATGCGTTTAATATTAGTCATGGGTTGGAAATAGCTGGATAAAATGCACTTAGCTGGATAGAACACATCTACCTTGAACCCATCACCAAGATCTGTGCAAATACTTCCCTTCCCTTCATTAAAAGCTTTCCAGCTCCATGTTCAACTCTACAGACACATTTGAAATTCAGTGGCCTGTAGACAGAGTGTGTCTTTAAACACCAGAAAACAGCCAGCTCAGTAAATTCAATATGTATCTAAAATTTCACTCACTAATTCTAAATACATCAGAATTACTCACAGCAAGTTTTACATGATTTCTAAAGAAATATGATACATTGACTACTGAGAGAACATTCTCAGTTACGTGCTGGAAATGACTGGCTATCAAAGAATATAATCCTTCTAGTATTTTTCAGGGAGGGAACCTGAAAACACTTTACTACCAGTAACAGAATTTGCACCCAGGATCAGCATGTACATTTCTATAATTCAATAATTTTAGCATTGAAGTCAGCCCCACTTCAGAAAAGCAACTCAGTCCTATTTTTCCTTCATTATGCATAAATGACTACAGGATCCTGAAAATAACAGCTAGCTTCTTCCTCAGTTTAGATTCTTTTTATTGATATGTAGCATCTCTACTTCCAGTGTATTCATTCTCACAACAACACAAAAAAACCCCACAGGCTTACATATTTCTTTCTTAACATGTCACCTTTTCCTAGTAAGAAAAAAGAAGCTAAAAAGAAAACCAAAAATCATTTCCTTGCTTATACAATTCCTCCTCCTTCACCATTTAAAGAAATTTAAGATGATCATTATTACAAAGGAAGCATGAGAGCAAAACTGAATTTTCAGAGTAAAAGGGTGACAGCACCATCAAGTGGTTCTGCAAGTCACTATTTATTACAGGTTTAATGCGTGGTAGAACAAAAAATACTGTTGTTCAGCTATGTACAAAAGGTTTTTTTTCAAGTAGCTTTAATTGTGACAGATTAGATCCTGTAGAAATATAATTTATTTTGAAGTCTACAATGAGGATAAGCATATTGGTTTTTTTATATGGTTAATTCCATGGAATTACTTACATTTGATTACAATACTAATAAAGGAAGAGCACAATATTATTACTATTAATGGAACAGAACCTTTCTCATGGCAGGAAAGCCTCATATATTCTAACCACACTGGTGGGGGTCTCCAAGAGTTGGAGGGCCCTGATCTCCAGCACTCCCTCTCTGACCAAGGAAGATGTTGGGCAGAGCAGCCTCACATTAGTTTGACCTAATTGCTCTGGCAACTAAAAAAGTGGAATGAAACCAACCTGACTCCCACCCAGAGGGGCATCAGCGTTGAAAAAAGAGAAGTCATTTGTGTGTCTAAAGGAATGAGATTAAATTACTAACAATAAACTGTAAAAATACACAGCCCTGCTATGGGGATTAAAATGTGCAGATTGCCATTTTAGTATGAGATTTGTCTGTACACCAACTGTATCTGAACTTTCTGCTTCTCTCTTCTGGGGGCAGCACTTGAAAAGTAGATGAACTTTACACAGCACAAAAGTAGCACATTTAGAAATATATCTTAAATGCATTAAACATTTCTAGCACCACAGTATTTGCTTCCATAATAATGAAAAGTATGTATTTCCACAAGGTAAAAAGACTTCTATGTTTTGCAAATCTAAATTTTAAAAAAATAGGAAAAAAAAAAGCAGTAATTCTCTCATTTTATGCATATGCTGCTTTTTTGTATATGCACCCTATTACAGGGCAGTAAGCCTTACGTGACTGAAAAAAGAATTGGAAATTATGAGCAATTTCAAACATCACAGCTGACTGCACAGAAGAATAAGGATTTTTCTTATTAAAAACTGAAATGCTGAACATGTGGGCTTTTTGAACACTAGTCACACTATGTATTCTTAAGGAAATTTATTTGAAGCCCTTGCTAATTCAAATGAGCACGTTTCCAAATAGAAACACTGTGAAAGAAAACCACACCATATAAATGCATCATCCACTCAGGTGACAGACGTTTCTAGCCATGTTCTAACAACCACAGAATGCTCAGCACATTCTCACTCCACATTTACTCTACTTACTGTATAATTGAAAAAAAAAAATTTAAAAGGCATTTTTAACCGAAATACATAATCATAATTTATATACTTAAGTTTATGTGTATAATTGAGTGATTTAAACTGATATCTGCACTTGCTACTCCCTAGGAAGCCATATATAAATACATACATACATATGTACACTCCATTATTTAGCACTTAAACATTCAAAAGATCCTAGACACCTCACAATATCTAGATTGAACAGTTCAAAGCCTCTATGATATTTTATTAGGCATGATGTAGAAACTGAGAGCAGTTTCAGAGTTCAGAAAGAAACAGGTTGCAGCAATTAGATAATGTGATTTCTCAGTTACAGTTTTGCACACAATGATGACTCCATTAAAGTAAGATATTATGGGGTAGTAAATCAATTCTTGAAAGTAAAACAAAAAGCATATTCTTAAAATATCTGCTTGAAGTAAGATGGAAGTTTGATCACTTCTTTTTAAATGGCACACAGTAAATCATATTTTTGCATAAGAAATAAAGTTCTTAACAAGTAAAATGTCATCCAATTTAAATGCATCAAAGCAGAACACAAAATATGATAGCGTGTTTTTTAAAGTAATGACAACAAATTCTTCCTAAACTCATCCAGGTCCTTTCCTCCCTCCACCTTGAATACAGATATGATGTAACATGAAAATGTGATAGCTCCCTGAAAATAATGTTGATGAATTGGTAGAATGATTATGTATGCACCTGGGTTAAGAGAACATGCAACATCAGCTACCAGAAAGACAAACATGACAAAACCCAGGAAAGTGGTAAGTTCAGTGATACTTTTAGTGATAAAACAATTAATGCATTCATTTGTGCAAAATTCTATTTGATCTAAAATGTTCAAGCTAGTCCACTGTAAATCCCTTCTAAAGGCACACACATTACTTAATTGTAGCTATGATGCTCTAAGCATTTCTAAACTATATAAATGCAATTTTACTAGTAACCTTCATTTTAAATTACCAAGAAGCATTCACAAAGAATATCTTACTCTGTTCAATGACAGAGTGAAATACTAGGGGTGATACTGCACCAATACAGTACTACTGATGTTGATGTTACTACCAGTACTAGGATACCACAGTGAAATAAATTTGACCATGATAAAATGTACCTTCTGAAACCATGAAATTCAGTATCTAAATATCTGTAAATTTATTTATATAAGTGAGTTACGGCCAACAGAAATGTGACAGAGATAGTTGCATTTCTAGTTATTAAAGCTGGTTGGTTTTAAAGTACACTTTTGCAAACTCAATAGAAATCTTGTTTTAAAATGTTCAATAAAAACAATATAAATTGACTATTACTTAACTTACTAACCCGTACATTATTCAGGTAAAGTATCCTATCTGTAATGGAAATAAAAATCTTTCTAAAAATACTGGCAAAGACTGAAGAATATATTGATGCACTTTTAATAACTGTAAATCATCCAGCTCTTTATGCCAAGAAGTGTTGACAATACCAACTTCAAGGTCATTGTCAACTTGGTAAGTCATTAGCAAATAAAATATGGTTTAATTGGAGCAAACTCAGCAAGGAGCTGCATTATTTTAAGTGAACCCTGCAATATAACTTGAAGAAGAATTACTAATCGCCACTCCCGTTGACAATGAAATGGATGAAGAAGGTGCTTTGTAACTTTTTTCTCTGACTTTCCCGTAATTAAATATGGAAATAGATTCTGTGAAGAATGAAAAGTCCCTGAGTGCATTAATTCAGGCACTAATGGACTGCCTTCCAGCGTTACAGCACACAGGTAGCTCCCAGCACGTTGCCAGCATTCACCAATGTATCAGTGTCAGACTCCAGCAGCACCTTTTAGTTTCAATACCCAACCTTGGAAGGTAGATTTAGGCTGCTTTAAATAGTATTGTTTAAAAGGATGTATTTTTCAGAGTCTCAATACTACCTGGAATTTTAGGTTTATTGGTGAAACAGCTGGAATAAGATCCCATTGCCTGAAGATGTGTGCTGCTGTTTTCCCAATATACAGCAATTATGTGGCCTTTACAGCCACCTCAGTAACCTCTAGCATGACAATTGTCGCTGGTTTGGGTTTTAATACTTCTTTTAATAAAACAACAGGCAAAACAACCTCATTTGCATGTTGTTCATCTTTCCCAGCACAATATACCACAAACTGCATGACACAATCATGCCATTGAAGGTTATAACACTCAAACTAAGGCAGTTCCTCTCAGCACAGACCTCTCAATGCTGCTGCTTTGCTCACACATTCTATTTTCTCACATTATGCTGCAGAATTATTCACTCTCTCCAGCTCTTCCTCCAAACCATCTTTTATGGGCAAGCAGCCCTAGATCTGCAGAGCTCCCTGGCCCCAGCCTGATACATCAGTCCTTCCACATTTTCAAAGCAACTGCCAATCTTATCAAAGCACAGCAATATTCCCATAACAGCAAGTGAAAATGAACAGCTGTTTTGTTGATTTTTTTTAAAGCTAATTCTGTGATATTTATAGAGTGCTAGAGTGCATATGTTGTAACGCAAATATTTTACCTATTTAAAAATAGGAGTTTAGTTGTTTGGGTTTTTTTTTTACATTAAGGCTTTGCAGATATTTCTCTGTACCAGAGCACCTAGCTCAGTAACAAAACACAATTTTTTTGCCCTTCCTTGGCTTTGCATGTGGGCATCAATCCACTAAAGCACTTCTGTATGTCTAAAGCTTAAAATATGTAGGCAGTCCTAAGGCAGTCAAATGCACCAGCTAACTATGTATTTAACTATTAACATCTGAGTGCTTTGCTGGACTTAGGCCTCCATTTGTTTGGCAGTAAAAACGTGCTTTGGGTATTCATGACTGATCAAAAATATGTATTCACAGTAAGAAAAAGAGAAGCAATTTGGGGACACTCAGGTTTGAAGGCACAAAGAAGGAGCTCTGGTCTAAAAGCAATAGTTATGTAAAATAAAAGTAAGGATTCAACCCAACATCACAGGCTGTCACTTCTCCAGGGAGAAGATAAGGCCAAAACAGCTGTTGCAAGTGCTATAAAAACACTCAACATAGTTTATGATACACTTATGAGCTTATTTATTGCTTCTGCTTTTCATGTTGTTTCTTGGAGCCCTATTATATTTTAACTGTGAAAATTCCTTAAGTTATTAAAGTTTACTTGCTGCTTTTCTTTAAGCAAATTTATAGTAAACAAAAATATGAAATAGGGTATTTTTCTCACAAGAAAGCACTGTCAAAACCCCCTAGAAAACAGAACTGATTGCAGACTATTGGAAAGCTCTTTCTCTCCTTAGGGTCATAACACTTTTCTTCTGTGTGTCCTGATACTCTTGATGGCTATTATTGCTCATAAACAGTTTCACAAAAAGTATTACCTGAGCCCATTGATTCTGTAATAATTTTTAAGAAAAACATGAATCTGCAGCGTGCTTTCTGCTGATAAACATAACCTTGCAAATAAGTCCTTGAAAATAATGAAAAATTGTCTAATTGTAAGAGAAACAGGAAGATGACAAGACTCAGGCATGATTACCTCTACCCACAGTAGTATCAGAAACATATGAAGAAAAATAAAATATCTTATTAAAACCAACAGATACAGAACAAAAGGTTGAATAGACTCCAATGAATCACTTAAATGTTTTCCCCTCACCCTTAGTTATGCCTCTTTAAAGTAAAATCTTGAGCTAGACCAGCATTTCTAGCTGAAATCTGACTAAAACAGGACAATGAATCTGAAACACCAAAAAAAAAAATTACAAAACACACAAACACAAGAAAAAAAAGGAACTGAACAAGATGTGCAGGCAAATCAAAACTGTGCTGTAAAATTTCTATAACTTATTCATGAGAAAGAACAGTAGTTAGAGAAAGGCTGACATAATCTACAGTAAGGACTTCATTTAGAAAAGTAGTGACCCACTTAAACACTTGGTCTGGTTATGAGTCAGTTCCATAAATAGAAACTAATAATTAGAGTCTTGAAAGATGACCATCTTTTCTCATGAAGGTGTTCATTATTTCCCTAGAGAGACAGAAACAGAACAAGTTTTTGTCCTCAAAAGGCTTATTAAAAAAAAATAAATCAAGATATAAATATTGTAGAGAAACTAAGATCCTAATCCTTAAAAAACTTTACTATTTTTTATCCTTTCATGCAGAATAACTACCTCAGAAGGAGCCAAACTTCTTTAAATACCACCATTCTAGAAAATAAATTCACTGAAAGCTGTCATGTTGAAAGATCAAAACTGAGATACCTTACAGTCTCCAGGACCACAGATCCAAGTTTCCTACAGCTTTTTTAAGCTCCATTGTCCCAGTGTTGGGCAGTGTTTCTTCTCCAACAGTAATAACATTTACAAAGTAATTTGCATTCATACAGAACTCTCCACCAAAGAGTTCTGAAATTATTGTGCATGCACATACACCAGAATACAGAAGAAAATATTCCAGTTCTTAGATTTTCAACAGTGATGGAATGATCAACATGGCTGTTTTAATTCTCATGCCAAGCTGCCTTTCAACATCAGTTAAATCTAGATTTCAAAAAACTTTTTTTGAATAAATTATACAAAAGAAACACAATTTTGCAATTAAAAAAATTCAGTTGCACATTCTATGAGTTTACATTTAATTTCTCTCCTTACATTTCATATCTCCTTCCCTAATGATGAAGCATACAGGTAGCTAAAATACCACCTGAAAGCATCCTAATCTAGAAAAGGAAAGCTTACTGCATATTGAATTTCTCACATTCCCATCCATTTTCAGTACTCCATTGTTTTAACCCCCCTTGGCAAGCTGTCCCAGCTGTGTGACCCCTCCCAACCCCTTGGGCCGGCCAACCTCCTCTCTAACAGAGTGACAAGTGACTCAGAAAAGGCCTTGACACTGTGCAAGCTCTGCTCAGCAATAATGAGAATTTCTCTGATTATACTATTCCTTTTGTTTATTTAGTATTGGGAAAACACAATGCCTTGTATGTGGGCAACAACATCCACAAAAATCACAATTCCTAACAAAAATGTGGAATAGAGTTCTAACTTTGGTCTCCACATGGCTCTGCTGCCCCCTAATGCATTTCTTGGAAGAATAATTACAGGGAAAAAGAGTTAGCAAAAAAAAAAAGGATTTCTTTATTCTCTACTCTAGTTTTTATGTACATAAAATTATGTATTGTTTTATATTTACTCTATAATTCACTGTATACAATTACTGCTACTCAAGCATCCCCTTAGCATTTATGACAATCTACAGCAGACGTGGCTACTTCAGAATCATCTGAGATAAGGAATAGCAGCTCTTGAGGGCCTTCAAAGGGATCCTTAACCTGTAAATTGAGAAGCTGAGACAAAAACGCTAAAGAACATGGTTTATTACAGCACTGTTAAAATTTGTCTTACAACAGAAACTCAAGAGTTATATACCCAGAGCTTACAGAATTTCAAATCTGTCACTTCTCAGAATGATTTTAAAGTACAACTCCTATTCTGTGAAAGTTCTCTTAACATGAGAATATCTTTTTTTTTCCAGTGTAGATCTACAGCATACCAGCTCTAAAAGTGATTTAACCATCTAAAAATCTTAAAACTTTGAAAATCAGCTTTTGCCACAGATTGATATAGACCTGCCAACCACTCTATCAACAGGAGTCACACAATCAAACCCCAATACCTTTTGAAAAAGACATTAATATATCACTACCCTGACCTACAAGGATACACTTGAACTAAAGATGAAAATGTCAAGAATTATGAAGAGAGGAAGGTTTTAAACAGGAAGGAAATCACTGATAGATTTTTGATTGTGGTATTGACAACTCTGCAAGTAGATTTCTTTGCAAGATGCTTTACATTTGGAACTTGCATTTTTAATACTAAGGTTTCCAAGCATTAGTGTAATGTCTGACATTTTTGAGAATAATAAGAATTACTACAATATATTAACATCCTGAAAACTCAACAGAACTATCAAAGCTCATTACTTTCTAAGTATTACTTTCTTGAAGTATTTAAATAATTTTTTTCATTATTTGATTATTTTAGGAATGCCTATGATTCAACAGGTCTCACATATTGAAATCTTACATAAAATGCTAGAACTTCAAGAGTTTTCTGCAACAGCCCTCCTGTAGCTTAGAAAGCAGCATCAAAAGTCAATGTATTGCATGACTTTATTACAGACATGAAACTCAAAACCTTTTACACACATATTTTTTATCTGTTATTCCCTTTCTTCTGGAGGGATTAAAGGGAGGAAAAAACCTCACTAATTAATGAGCTATTTGTTCTTTTTCCATTGTAATTTAAGGCTGAGGAGAATTCAGGAAAAAAGGATAAGATGTCTTCATTGCTCATCATTGTTTATCATATGTCATGACTGATTTCACCATTCTAGCACAAAATTTCATGCAAACAGCTTTATCACCTTTTCCCTCTTGGGAATGTGGATAGCAGTCAGCTTGTCTTAAATGATTGCACAGTAAGAAAATACATCAGATACACCTCTATAACATGGATTCTTCATTGTCACTTAGCTCCATGCTTTAGACAGTCCAATCCTTTCCGTAGTTCCATTGCTTTATGCATTTTACAGCTGTGGGCACTGCTATTATTTCAGAGTCATGCTATGCTCTTGTTCTGTAATGTTTACCCGACATATTAAAGTCCCAAAAGCTGAATTTACAATTTTCTTCTTGTCAGAAGAACATAATTATACATCTAAAATGGGTTCCACTTCAAGTTATAAGCATCACTCTTCTTTGAGAGTAATAAGATGTACTGCCTGAGGCAAAGAGCATCCCTGCTCAGCTCCCAGTAGCAAGAGACACTGTTCCCATACATTTATCTTTGCTAGCAGCTAGGGGGGAAAAAATTCAAAAAAACCTCCACACAATGCTTAGAAATGCTCAAGAAAGCATGAGGAAGATCAAACTTCTGCACCATCCCTAGAGATTCTTAAAAGACATGTAGATGTGGCACTTAGAGACACAGTTTAGTGGTGGGCTTGGCAGTGTGGGGTTAAGGGTTGGACTCTGCGACCTTAAAGGTCTCTTCCAGCATACATTATTCCATTTTTCCAGGAACAGGACAGCAATTGCAGCACTTTGTGGTGTAAGGATGAAGGAAAACTTAAAATGTGTCTCTTTCCACAGATTGCACAAGAGTTACATCCTGTTCTGATTTTTTCACCTGATCCTCACTTCACAATTCCCAGCCAAAATACCCACAGTCCCTGTGGCACCAGCCTGGGACCTTCAGCCTTGAGACCTCCCAAAACGGCCTTGGGCAGGTCAGGCTCCAAGGCAGGAGAGAGGAAAACATCATAGATCAGCCAGAATTTCTGCTTTAGCCACTCTCTTTGATCTTTGATCACATAACTGTGCACCCCTTGGTTCTGAACACTTCACTGGATTTCATGAGAGCCCTTGCTTTTTGCATTGAGAAGAAAAAATAAATCACAAACTGTGACTTCCACTCATCTGTTCTATGGAACTCAACACTACATAAACTTCCATCTTGGTTGTAACTTTTTCAAGATGAGTAAACCTAATCCATCTAATCAATCTTTAAAAAAAGTCCTTTCAGTTCTGTGATCATCCTTGATGTCCTTCTTCATACATATTTAACTTTTAAAATACACTTTCAGGATACAGGTAACCAGAACTTCAGGTAACTATGAAACTGCAGGCAAATTATGGCATTTATTAAAAAGGCATAAGGTTTTATGGTTTGTTTTCCCTTCCTTTTTAATAGTCTACTTACCTTTTTTTTTTCACTGCTACTGTGCTTTGAGCTGGCACTTGCTTAGAACAGTGCTAAAATTTTAAGTTCTTGAGCAAAATTTAATTCAGTGTCACTGGTTTTAATGCAGAAAATTAATATTGGATCCAAAGTGCATTTATCTGCACTAAATCCCACATGCCATTTATCACTCCATCTTGCATTATCATGAAGTCATTCTACAGCTCCTTGCAACTACATTTCATTTTTGCTACTTTGAATTAAGCAGTGCAGAGCTCAAACTTGACAATCTTGGTCACCCCCTTTTTCCAGATCCCTTATGGAAATATTAAATATGAGTGAACCTAGAATAAATTCCATTAGACTCCCTTACACAGTAGAGTCAGGAAGGTTTTCATATTGTTTTCTATTTCTGTTGACAATTTCTAAACCCCAATATATAGAACTTTCATTTCTTTAAACTCATTTGATGATGCCAAAGTCTTCCTCAAAATGTTTATAGAATAGATTAATTAAATCAAAATTACTTCTTCCTGTCAGAAAAATCTTCCAAAATGTGTCATGCACATCCTCATCTGTTACTAACCAAATTGTAATAATTTGCATACCATAGTTACTCAGTAGTTTCATAAGTAAGTTTCATTAAAACTATTAGGTTATAAGTTCTTTGTTATATTGTTAATATTATTTTTAAGAGGTATGTGTAAAATAAAGTGGTAAAAACCCATATACCTTGGAAAGGTCTCTCAGCATCACTTGAATTCACTTCTCTTTCAGGGACAAGGATTTAACAAAACTAATGCACAACTTCTCTTTCCTTTAGAAACTGTTCTCTTGTTACTTCATTGGGCTACAAGGACATTTTTAGCTACAGCAAAATCTGTAGCTTCAGATAAAAATCATTTAGGAAATATGATAGCCATCAAAAACAAATGCAAAACTGATTTTTAAACATAAGATAACATTCACCTTCAGGGTCTGCATTATAAGAATCTTACTTCTGAAAAAAAAAATAAAAGAAGAAACTAAGGGAAACCAGATACATGAGATAAATAACTGTAACAAATGGTTCCTTCCTACATTCTTTCCATTGTTGGCCAACTTACTTGAAAGAAGAGGATATTCTAATCAAATCTGTTGTAAGAGTGCTGATGACTGTTGCCATCCAAAGTACGAGGTTTCAAACTTTAAATCTCCAACTCCCCACTCTTGTTTAGCCCTGAAGTTGCAAGAGAACTCGAGGTTAAACTGGAATCACTATGATCACATACGGTATCATAAGTAGAAGGTGTTAGATCAACAAAAATACTGAGAATAATTTTAAGATGGAACCTGTTTTCCTGTGAGTAAAGCAATGCCTAACTGAAAATTTATTTTCAGCAGAGATTTTGTCGTTTTCATGTTATTGCCTGGAGTAACACTGAGAACTGCTGCAGTAGTGTCCATTTGTCACTTTATTTCTAAACAGCAGTAAAAGGATCAAGAAAAGAATATATCATTTTAGTAATTATCACTATACAACAAGGCTCTAAAGAGGCTAAACTACCACCTGGAATGATTATTGCTAATGGTTATAAATTATTATTATGTGCTGTTTCCATCTTTGTTTCCCAACCAGTCTGTTGTGACAAATGCTGACCACATGACATTTTCTGCTCCCACACTGCAGTGGCTGAGCTACATGGACATTTCCAGGCCTGCCCAGCACGGATCCCCAGGCTGCTGAAAACTGCCTCAGTGCTTGCTCTCAAAATGCAGGGCTCTACTCAGACATGCCCTCTTCCTGCTTGCACCCCAGGAACAGCTGGATGAGCTGGTTCTTTGCACAAGGTCTGCCATTCAAGAGTACAGATTATTTCCTAAAGACACCTGAAACCACATCCAGGGAGATCTTTTCAAACCACAGGGAAATAAGGGAAGATCAACAAAGGAACACATTTTCTCCTTTGACACTCCAACTCAGAGGGATTTCATTCTCCATAGAATTATTTTTCCTTACCATTAGACTGGAGAGTTTTTGGGGAAAAAAAAAAAAAAGGCAAGATACAAAGGCCAAAAATATTCACTGCCCTTCATTGGTACTTAGAGGTAGAATTTCTGCCAAAGTTTTCAACAACGGATTTGTAGAGAAGACTGAAAAAGCAGCACACAACCGCAGGAAAAGAAATACTACAGAGGTGGCTATAGATGGCGCATTTCCCCAATTTTTCTCAGGCTAGGTGGGTAAACTGAATTCTGCCCACTCCACCATTGCTAACATGATGCAGCAGAACGCTTTGCCCTTTCCAGTGCCACCAGGAATAAAAAAGAATTTTTTTTTTTAAAAGGATTTGTAAGTAGTATCTTCAGGCTACTGCAACGCCAAGAATAAGCAAATCCCTACTGCACCCACATGAAGAAATCACACTATCAACATCTGTTCCAGAATTACACACAGTAAGGGTCGCTCTAGAAAGCTGCTGCAAGTGGAATTCAGTAATTCAGCTCTTCCTAACTGATATACTTCCCGTTTATGTGAAGTCTTCATGATTTTTATTTGGTTACACACGTGAGATGCTGATGGAGCTCTCACATGACAAATGTCTCAGAAGTGGATCAGAGTTCACCCAGTGTGGGCCCCAGATCCAGGACAGCCAATAAGTGCGTTCAGGGTATGGAAATCCCTGCTCCTCTCATCATTTCTGGAGAAGGCTTTGTGCAACAGAAACTGCAGACTTCTGCTCCTCTCTTTTTCTGCTGCCACCCTTATTTGAGTTGGGTACCCATATATATCTACCTGAGATATAAAAATGTCATGAGGACAGTAAGCCACTAAAAATGGAAGCATTTTTTTGTCTCTGGTGAAAAGTTTACACAATTTACACAGACATCCCATAGAAAGCCAATTTCATGGCATGAAACTAGCAGATATAAATTTTGACAATATATCAGAAATAAATAATATAAAACATAAAGAAATTAAATATAAAGAAATACAAAGAAATAAAAAATATTTGTATTTTGTCAGATTTACATGAGAAGTCCCAGGTATCAAATTCAGTATCAGAGACAGAGCCATTAGACATGAAGGAAAGTTTCCTAGTTCAGAGTGTTTTATGAAACTTGCAGAAATAAAATCATGTAAATAAATACTTTTAAAAATAACAATTTGAAAAATAAAGCACTAAATATATTCTTGAAAGGTGCCTAAGCAGTGTGAAAAGGTGCTTTAGTACTGCTGCATTACTATTTCTGATGCACCTAAGATCATGTAGACTTTGAATTTAACCTACTCTGGATTGCACTACACAAAGATGCTGATTAAAGAATGTAGCAATGAGAGATGAGTACATTTGAAGTTTAAAAAAAAAAAAAACAGGGAGGAGGGAGAGAGGGAGACAGGAAAAATGGCTTATTACAAAAAGAACAGTGATCAGGGAAGCTGAAGATCATCAAATCACTGTGAGAATAAATTATAAATGTTTTAAGAAACTGCAGATGAAATAGTCCAGATTTCTAATCCTGGGCCAGATGTTTTTTATTCTTGGGAATATTCCCAAGAGAGGATTCTCCTTACCCTCATATTCCTTTCTGCATCCTGCTGCAAATTCAGCATCTGTTTCATTTTTCATTAAAGCTTGTCATGTGAAAATATCTAGCCATAGCTTTCCACCAGAATTCTTCCTGCAGCTCAGACCTCACCCTGCTTACATTATCTCCTTCCAATCTGCTGTGAGATTTTTGGATTCATTTTCTTTTCCTACTGCAGCTGAAACCAACGTTATCAGTTGGGTTACTGAATGGATAAATAGCATGCATGGTGTTTGTCTGGAGAAAAGGAAATCTTGGTCTGGTTAAAGACAGGTCTGGTATAAAGACATACTTGTTCCAATTGTTTTCCCTAGTTCCCATACTGTCTCCTAGTTTTTTCATGCAGCTTTTCTATTTATCATTTTATATATATATTTCAGTTGCATCCAAAACATCAAACTCAGGATTAAATTCTCCATTCAGTTAAGTACAGTTCATACACATGAAAAATACAAAGATTTCTGCAGATGGAGAAATGCCAATGCCATCACCAGAACAATTTTTAAAATAAGCAAGTTGCTTTGATGAGTGCAGTCCCAGATTTGCAGTTCATACTGCGACAATATGTCAATGACAATTGCACATCTAAGACATGCTGTGGAGGGTGTGAAAGGTCCCATGTTGTGTTACTTGCTGAAGCTGAATATTAAATTCCTAGAGTGGGGAAAAAAAACTAAAGAAGTGGGATTTGAGTTTCCATTGTTTGCTTGATTTAAAGGTTGTTTTCCCAATCAATAATTCTGTGAAAGAACAGATGTTATAAGCAAAAAGGAATATATTATATTACAGCTGTGGTTCAGGAGATGTTCTCAGCTTTCACACAATGCAATATAAACACATTACATGTTGTCATTCTCTCCAAAGGGGTGATTATTACATATAAAATGCTTTGGAGGTTGCCTTTGACTGCTCAGTATTTTCCATTAACACATGTAATGAGTGCATCCATGTATCTATGCCCTTTGCACTGAACTATGCATGTCAAAAAGAATTGCAGGGGGTTTCTCTTATCACATGAGCATTACTAGAAATAAAAATCTATTACTATAAACCATGGAGTGTCCCATAAGGAGTTCTGAAAACAGATTCATATTAGGAAGAAAAAATATATGCTTATTGGTATCCAAGACTGCCACATGCCCACCCTTCTCAGCTGAGGCTGCTTAAACAACATCATCTACACAGCTAGTTGAATTTAGCACATTCTATTGTCTTGATTAGGAACCAGAAAAGAAAACAGTGACAATATAGATGTGTAACCAGAGTAATCTCAACTCACCTGTAAACTTTCCTTTGTTAATAGATTGGTGGCATTTTTTTTCACCTGATAGCTGAGAAACTTCTCTTTCAAGTTAAGTTCCGTAGCCTTAAAAAACAGATAAAATATATTAAAATGGTGGGATTTAATAACCACTGTATTCAGGATGCTGGAGTTTTTCTTTATTATGTTAGAACCATAGTAATTCCAAAAGAAAAATAAAAGCAATCTGGAAAATACAGCTACTAATGAGTAAGACCCCCTAAAGTATAGCATGGAGGCTACACAAATATGATGCTGAAGAGTTTAGGAAGGTTGAATAGTACAAGGAGGAGAGGGAAGTCAATCTTGTCTCATTCACAGTGCCACAAGGGAAAAGCAAGCACGATGAAACCAATGCACAATTTCTGACTCCCAGCTATGAACGAGCTCAGGCACCAGCAGTGACAAGAGCAGGTAATGGGATCCAAAGCCACTCCTGATTCCGCTGCAGTCACAAGTCTCAGTAGGAGCCAGCTGCCCCTTGACAGCTGCTCAGCAGCTGCTGGGAACTGAGAGCACAGTGTTCTTACTGCAGCTGCCAGTGAGCAGCTGCCTGGCTTGGAAAAAAAGCAGCAGCACACACTGTCAGCGAGACAAACCAGCAGACTCAGCAGTTCTGGCCTTATTTTGCACAGCCAAAGCGGCGTGGCTGCAGTAAAGCCTCACAACAGCCCTGAACTGACTAGCCCTCCTAAAGTCTCAGTGCCAGCCTTAGCTCAGGACCACAGAGGTACTGTCACATCACTTCTGGGTGGCTTTAAGAGCAAGCTGTGCTTGCCCACGGCTGCCTGTAACACACCTCGTGGGTGTACATGGTGCAAGTCACACCAGGACACCCTTTATCACCTTCCATCAAGAAATCAGTCAAGTAAGTAGAGCATTTTATTCATTAAACCTTCTGCTAAATGGGCATCCATAAAACCCTGGATTGAATAAGGTAAATAACTAACTAAATCTGTCTCCTGCTAAATTCTGAAGTTACCAAACTGAGCCTTTAATAAATCCAAAGTAGGCCTTCTCCCAGTAACTTCCAACCACTGGAGAAACAGGAACCCAAGAGCAAGACAAGAGACGGAAGGAAAATGACTCAAGCTCCCATCTCCTCAGTGTTCTGGGCACGCAGAACCATCGCTTCAGTGCCACCCAAGATCCCACCCACATCCAGAAGCAGCACGGATTGCTGAGCCTGAGCTTGGATGTCTGAGTTGCTGCTACATTCCCCAGCTGCAGGTTTGCCAGGCTGCAGCTTTCCTCAGCCTGTGTCTTCCACTCACACATTATGTGATCACTCACAGCACCTCTATAAATTGCCACCAGTGCTCAACATTCACATCACCCAGCTGAAAACAATCACCCACACCCTAAAGCTGCAGGACACTGAGGATCACACACTTTCAAAAGAAAAATTGGATTTTGTCTCAGAACTGAAGCAAGCTGAATTCAATCTTGTTCACCAAGCCAAAAGAGACCCTTGCACAAGCCTGCACAGATGCAAAAGAGACAAAGCCTTTCCCCTGTTAAAATACCATCAAACCCGACAGCGCCACCAGAATCCATGCTTGGCTCTGTATGCGTCCTTAACAATTAGAGTGATATTTGTTCTCAATCCTACACTTATTATTCTATTTTAGGAGCTAAAAGGCTTCTCCCTTCCTCCTCGTCTCATCAGTGGCTTTATGCAGCCTGGGGCCTGTTTCCATGGTAACCACAAAGCCAGGTGGAATGCACAGATGCCATGTGGAAGTGCACTTCCAGCAGCAGGCAGCAAGGGGTCAAGGTGAAAGGACCTCATGGATATATATTTCTCAAAGCCTTTAGAAGTTCGATCAACATGTCAGGGGTGAAGGGAAAAGGGAGGGTCCAAAGCTAAGCAAAAAGTGATTAGAAGGTGAAAAAAAAAATCAAAAACTAAGACCACAAAAGTGAAAAACTAATTGGAGTATAAGGTGGAGAGCTGTGACCCATCTCCAGAAGCAACATTTGCGTCAGCAAAACCCAATATTTGTTCTTTGTTCTGCAAAGACAGGGACATAACTGAAATAGGACTCTCACAACTGGGGTTTTGTTAGGCTCTTCCCCTCTACTTAGCGTTGGACACATTTTTCTTTTCAAAAAAGCACTAGCTATTTTACAGTGAGGCTTTTACTAAAATCCCACTGCTAATCCCCTTTGGGATATTTGATAGCATGCCAGCTGTATTGTGAGCTCAGAGGCATGCAATGTAGGCATTTTACACAGCAAGCACTGTAGGCTCCACAGCTGCATTCCATAACTCCCCCTCTCTCCCCACTAATACCCAAACAGCACCTCAGGAGACTCCTTTGGCTGTGCATGAGCCCCCCTCCACCTCATCTGGAAATGAGCTTCTCACTCCCAGTTGTGAATGCATAGCACCATTTGGTAATTGAGCCCTTAAGTACAGGCAAAAGTTACATTAGAAATTACTTTTCTGGAAAGGGAACAGGAAGGAAACAGCAAGTCAGCACAACTTGCCTGGTCACTGTGGACCAGGGCTTGTGAGGCTCAAAAATCTTTCAGTGTGCTCCAGCTAGCAGCCACATGCACATCTAATGGCCAAAGAGTCTGTTAGAGCTGGCAGCAAAGCAGAAACGACATCAGGGTGAATCCAGTGGGATGGCAAAAGGCTGACTTTGTCCTTCTGAGCTCCTAGGTTTTGCCCTGCCTGCGCTTATTTACTTCCATCCTTTTCCTTTCTCTGGAAAATAAAGTGTAAATCCTCCTTTTATCTTTCAATTTAAGCCAGATCTCTCCCAAGCAAATGTCAATTCAATATTAATAAATATGGAAATAAAAGTAATGCACTGTAGATCTAACAGAACACTTGCCAAATCATATACACTGTTATTCCACTAATGTATGTACAAAAAATATGTGGAAAAGGAGCACACACCATATTAGCCCCTCTAAAACTATAAATTCTTAGGGAATGAAAGACCTTAGCTGAGGTCTATATACGCTGCTAAAATATCTACTTTGTAAACAAAGATAAAGACACAGCAGTGGCACAGAATTTAAGATCCAGCCTACACACCTAAAGGTTACTGTTGAGATGGGAAATGAGTATTTCTTTTGTTTTAAACACAATACTAAAGACAGTTCAAGTATAAAATCCGAGTAGTGACTGAAATCCAATCAGCACTTTACAGAAGTAAAGATCATTCCCAAAATGCTAAATTGTGCCCTTCTACTGTTATACTTGGAAAAAGATATTATGTAAATGTTTCCTCTGTCATGAGATCAAACTTGTACAAATATTTTCTGAATTATTGATGTTTTTTACAAAATACTAATGTTTTGCTAGGTGGCTGACTTCATATGATAAAAGCTTTTCTGGATACTTCCTATTTTGATCTCAAATCCTACCTTCAGCAGTTGGATTTATTTCAGTTATTTAGTTTCTGGCAAAATATATGGAATTCTCTTCAGAAACATATCCAACTTAGTTCCACTTTATTATATATATATATTTTTAAAACCCCAAAAGTTATAAAAACGTATCAAATTCAAGCATAAAATAGAGCAATTTTAAACATGGGAAGTAGATGAGTGTCCCACTGATCAAGTATGCACTGATGTTTAGTTCTTCTCTCCTTCTTGTTCACTTTTTCTGCTTTCTGGTTACCTTCTGTGCCTAACTTACCATGGGCAAGTACAGCTGCAGCTAGCCTGTCCTGGAGTCTGTTTTCTTCTTCTCAAGCTAAGTTTCTATTCCTCTCACATAAGCATTCATGACAGAGGATCCCAGGCAAAGACTTTTGAGATTTTAGCAATCTTATTCAATAATGTGGACTGTCTCTTCCATTTAGCTTTTAGGGAAGATGTCAATGCACTTGAATTCATCTTAAATGAAGTCCACAATTGCTTCCTAGAGCCTTCTCCCACATAATGCAGTTTCCTGCCCTGCTTTGCAGTCCTAGCTCACAACTAACTCAGTTAGCAAAGTACATTCTGCTTAGATTCACTGGGCCTTTTGCAAGGCCTCTGGAAATGGAGAGGTTGGTGTATTAACCATGCATGTTGTGTCACAATTCATCAAATGTTACTTACTGTGTGCCCTAAAACCACAGAAGCTGACAGGCACCCTATCAGCAGTGTACCCTGATATCAACCCAGAACTTGCATGGGCAGTTTTAGCTGCTGGATTGTCTCAAGTACCCAAAGGCTATTTTGGCTTTGGCATCACACACAATGAATCAGGGAGTCCTCACACTCTGCAACACCTTCCAGCTTCCTCCCCCACATGGTTCCTTCCTTCTCCAAATCTTTAGAACAGACCAAGCTTCCAGCACTTCCTTGGGCAAGCTACCATCTCATCAAAGAAGAAAAAGCAGCCTTCAGCCTGCTCCCAAATGGAAACTGAACTCTAGAGAAGGTGTTTGCTGGGTTGGCATGCGTTCAGCAGGACAATTACAGAATGAAAGCTCTTTCCACACTAATTTCTTCCCACATGTTTAACTGGCTCATTCCTTAGGGTTCTATCCTGTGTCAAATGCTTCTCACATCAGGTGCAGTACAAAAGCCTGCAGTCACCTTAGATCCATTCCTGCAACCAAGCTACCCAGGTCTTCTTAAAAACCTGATTAATAGGAAAGTCATATTCATGCACCTCAGCTGCCTGGTGAGAAACCAGAGGAAACCTGGGCAAGGTTCCAACATTTGGTTCTTGGCCAACTCTGCAACGTTCTTTGGTCTCTATGTTTGAACACCCAACACCTGAATTAGCCAAGGCTTTCTTTATTTGCAAAGTTCCACTGTTTCTTTGCTGCTCTCAGAAGTTGAGAGCAGACTGTGCAAGAGATTATGGTCTGCCACACTGTTGACAGTTGAGCATGTCATCAACAGAAACAGTAGTTAACAGATTCACATCCTTTTATTTCTCTGCTGACTTGAGGAAAGAGCTAGGATGGCTGATATTTCAATCCTTTTTTATGTCTGCTTAGAATTAAATATTTGTATATCAAAGTCTCAAGTTCAGTGAAAAACACCTGATATAGTGTTACAATATCTTTGACTCCTTATGGCAGAATTTCCAACTGTTTTATAAAATACTCTTCCAGCCCAGATATTAGTCTGAAAGTCAGTGTTCTCTTTCTCAAGCAAGACCATATCACATCAGTATTCATACAGACAAAACACTCTTTAGTATTCTCACTAGCATTTGCTTTGTCTTATGCTGGGGCTTTTCATCTTTAGCCTTAAATTCCAATGAACAAGAAATTGGCCTGCTACCAACTTACTCTAGAATGCCTCACGGGGTTTTGGCTAGGTAAGGAGCAAATACCATTTCATACCTTTAACAGTTCAAATGAAATTTCTTTTTTCTTTCTTTCTAGTTCTCAACTGTCTCTTGGCCAACAATGATGGATGAGTAGTTCTAAGGCACATATTACAGACTTGTTTGAGCTTTGGATAATGAGGTTTCTTTTCCTGCGGGTAAACTCTGCAGCATCCTCAGAGGTGGGTCACTTCAGCTGTCTACCAAAATTCCTCTTTTCGTCCATTACAGTAAAATAATCATCACAAGGAGTTCTCTCTTTAAAGATAAAGTCATTTAAACTGAGGCAATCCAATTTCTTGGCTCTGCCTTCTGCACATAGGATATTTTCCCAGCCTGCTCTTATTTTACACCCTTGCTTACCTAAGCCCTTTGGCTGTTCAGCACACCTTGGGCAGAAGGCAGTCCAAAATCTTTTTCTTTGTTTGCAAGCTAATTATTTAGTTCCTGCACTACTTACAGCATCTTATCTCAGCATTTTCCAAGCTGACCAGCATCTTCCACGTCTCCATTTCCTGGAAAACTTTCTGGGCCATGACAGCCAGGTCACTGAGCACCTCATCAATCTGTCTTGCTCTCACAGACAGAGAACTCTGTGATTTGGCTTCCACATTCACTCAGACACTTGAAATTACAGGGTCGACAGAATTTTTATCTCCCCTGACAAAGCGTTGGAAGTATCCCAGAAGAGACTGGGAAAGAATATTTTAATTCATTTTTCAAAATCTCTAGTTTCCTGGCTCATTTTGTGAACTCCTTTGAGCATTTTTGGTTTGGGGGTTTTTTTGTTGTTGTTGGGTTTTTGGGATTTTTTTGGGTGGTTTGGGTTGTTAGGTTTTTTTGGTGCCTTTAAGAGCTTTCAGCATCTCTGACAGTTCTGTTTGGGCTTACTGGGAATATCACCTCAGCAACTTTCTTCCTGGAAACTCTTACTTTGACACCAGCACACCAAAATACAGCTTTCATCTAATGGAGAAAATTATAGGGTCTCAGTGTAGGTTGAACATCTTGTGTAACATTTTCATTGTTTCATATGTAATGGCCCTTACAAGTTAGTGAAGAACAGGGACAGGGTGAGCAAGGCCCACTACTGTCCAAGGGGACAAGTCCATCTGCCTGTCCAAATACCTGCCCTCTGTCTGTCAGTACCACAGCACCCGAGCAGCAGGCTGGCTGTGGAGGGCATCAGCATGCAAAGCCAGCAGCCCAAAGTTTCTGGGATACAGCCACACCTTCTCTACCTGCCAGTTCCCTCTCTGCTGGTAGCTGCAGAATGTAGAAGTCATTCCATAAGCTCTGCATCATGCCTGGGCTGTGATGCTGCTGCTAAGGCACCTGTGGGGCTGCCTCCTGTCTGGCACAGAGCAAAGACTGCTCATCTGCAGGGCAGCATTCCTGCTCGGTGTCAGATAAATCTTAAAACAAACAATAACAAAACCCCGCAACCACAGAACATCAAACTAAGCATGCCCAGACAGAAAGAAAAACTGCACTAGTCTAAGAACTAGCTCTTGTCTGGATCAGTGCCACAAGGTATCAGACATTGGAAGGAACTAATTAAATTCTAATTGCTTATCATTCCTATGATGCTACAAACTCCAAATCGCTCAAAAACTGAGTACCTCAGCTTCCTGATGTTGACAAATTAAGAGATGTGTTGGCCAATTGCCATCTATTTGCAACAGTGCAGGTTGTACTCCATTTTTAATACAGAGACCCCATTCTCCTGTAAAGCAAATTTCAATTTGTCTTTCCTGAACACAGGCAATCATAGCTATGTAGAGATCCTAAATAAGATCCAACCACTAAGAGATAACTAACAGCTTGAATTTTCATGCTGGAAACAGATCAAGACATCAGTGAGATGCTAAAGAGGAGGTATTATTAAGGATCTGTATATTTGACAACCTAAGAGGAGCTAAAGCCCTGGATTAATGCACATGTCCCTCTTCACTGAAGTCTCTTAAGCCCCACGTTATCCATTGCAAAAGAAAAAAGCAGATCTCTGAGTAGAGGCTAGACTGAAAGAAGTGCAAAACACAGCCCATATTTATTCCCTTGTGTCACTAAAGTAGAAAGACTGGAAAGACTGAAATAGTTGGTTTTGCCACTTTCTGCATGTTTAGCCCTTTGCTGCCCGTGGGTCAGGTTAATGCAAGTAGGCTCAGGAAGAACACCAAGTTACATTTTGAAATAATTTTTTTGTTGATGTTTACTTCTACTTAATTTTCATTTCTGGCTTGTCCACACAGATTTTTGTGCTGCTTTAACTAAGGATAAGACGAAGCAAAAGAGATACAAAAACACACATACAGAAGGATTCTATCTAGGCCAGGGCAGCATCCAGTGCTAATGCCTCTAATCAAAATTAAATGTTTGCAGAAAATTTACACTGAACTAGTAAATATTAAACTATACTTGGTATTGACACAACTGAACTGTTACACAACTCTTTAGCTTACAACCATTGCTCCTACCAAAGTACTCAATTTCAGCAATTACTCTCCACATGTTGTGAAAATTGGCTCCATTACCATCAGTACCAGGGTGCTTCATATCTTTTAGATCCCTTTCCTTCTCAGTCCAAGATGCACCAGTCGCAGCATTTCCTCAGTGTTGTCTGAGAGCTGTAATTAGGCTCAGCCCATACATGAAACCTAATTTCCAGTCCATTTAATGCCCCTGACAACCTCTCATGAGGCACAAGTCTGTTTCTCTCACCAAGCTCATTAGTATCTATTCCCACTCCACCAGGTAGATCTCAGACTTCCAGGGTCTTTTACTTGAAAAGCTATTTTATTGACAACTGTATACAAAGAAAAGGATTATTATGAATAAAAGATTAAAGGAAATCAGTGGCTATTCACCATTCAATAAAAGTAACAGCAGCTATGCCAGCAAAACTCTGTAGTGTAAATCTGACCTAAATGACTACTTGAACCAAGTTAGAGAAAGAGAAGTACGTTTACATCCTAACATGCAACTGATATAGTTAAACAACACCTATTTTACTGACACATTGATGTCTGCATAAAGGTGACAGCTACTACTAGTTGTATATGTTTAAAGCATTTCTTTCTTATAAAATTGCTTCCACACTCAGCATTTAATCAGTGTGCTTTATATTTAAAGGGAAAAAAATCGTATCTTTATTTACCAAACTCATAGCACCACAAAATATTTGGATCTGCTCTTTAAAGTTTTGGATAAGATATAACTTAAATTAAGTAATTAGAAAGATAAGGATAAACACCCTTTCCCTCAGCTACAGAACACTTAACATTTTCCAAGGTTTAGTCATGCTTTGATAGTTACTCTGTCTCTGCCCAGAAAAATAACAGATTTTCTCCCACTAGATATACTTGCATCTCAATATATGTCCTTAGTAACACTCTAAGACTTTGATGGGTTTTTTCTCTGTAGGTCTTAAAAGGAAGGCATATAAGTGTTTGTTAGGTTGTATAAAATATACAGCTCTGTCTCTGAATTGTAAATTTTTTAAAAAATCATCTCACAGAGGAATGGCAAATTCAGATTCTGGAAGAGGTACTAATTCATATAGGAAGAAGAATGACTCATCTTTTGTGAAAAATTATCTCAATGTATTCAGCCAACACCAGGCTCATATCTGTCAGGCTCAGAGAATTTCTGGGAAGCTAAAGAGCCTGACATTCCTGTCAGCTCCAACAACGTGTACCCTTAATCAAGATACGCACACGTACATTGATGAGACATCATTCCTGTCAACTGATCTGAGGGTTTGCCTGCCAAGAGCAGCTATCCCAGAACTCACAAGGGTGTGAATGCAGCCTATCCACACCAGGAGCTGGCATTGAACTGGTATCCCGTGGTAGCTCTTTTATCCTTTTTCCTCTTTAACACAGGACAAATATGAAAGCCATAAGTATTTTTCTGGTTTTTATCAACTTTAAGTCATATTTGATGTCTTACTTCTGTCCAGCCCGGGATTTTAATAGGGTACTATATGTGGTACATTGGGGAAAAACACAGCACTTGCATAAAAAGAAAAAAATATGTTCAGATTAAGACTCAATAGATTCAGAACACCAAAAGAAGTGAGAACACAGATACATTTAATTGAAACATATTACCTGTGGTGTTAAAGACACTTGCAGCAGTACAGAAATCTCTTATTAAAATGAAAGACTGAAGTTTAAATGGGGATTACATGCAAAACACTTGCTGAATCTGTTTCTGGATATATAGGATAGCTCACTGGCAGTAAGTATTTGCAAGGAGGCCATCCTTAGAAGAGCTTGAGGACTAACTTCCTGTATATCTTTTGCAACCATTTATTTTAGATTGTTTCAAATACAAACCATGTACAGAAAAAAAAAAAAAACAGCAAAACAACAACAATTCTCTGTGCTTGCTTTCTGGAGTATTTCTTTTTCAAAAACTCTGAGAAGTGGAACATGAAAGATGGTAATTTGATAACCTAAATCTATAGGCCTGGATTTTTTCCTCCAAAGAAAATTAAAAGGAGACAGGGCATTGCATACATCCCTCCCAGTCTGGATACTTCTATCTGTGGTGCACGTTCACCCTAAAATAGAGACAGACAGCATAAAATGCCTGGAACACAGTCTGTCTGCTCTTTTCCCTTCCTAATTATTTTCTTGCACTATCTGTGATGAGACGCAAGTGACAGTCTCAGTTTCAATCTGGAATTTCACTTTAGAAAGCCCAAGCACGACAAGTTAATTCTGCTATAGAGAGTGTCTGCTGAACGCTGTGCAAAGCCCTCAAAAATAACATCTTTGATGCACACCTTGGCAGGGCAGCAGGCAGCACCCACACCTTGCTGGCAGAACACAGTCAAGACCACCAAGAGCCCTACAACTGACCAAATACATACACAGGAATTATTTTGGAAAGTTTTAGAAGGCAAAAGTAAGAATAATAAACATTGGACATCCTTCTTATCTTAATTTAGCTCTACACTACACAGTGAAATAGCATAAGTTCCCTACATGTTTCAGGAGTTAAGAATAAGTTTTTTCCACAGACTTCTTTATCACCATTTTGCTCTTTTATTGTGCCTTACAGAAACTTAAGCCTACATGATGAAAGATTATCACAGTTCCTACCCAACTGAACAAAACTACTATAATTCAGCAACTACAATGAAGAGTAGGGAGTAAGATTAACTATTATTTTCAACGCCAAAACACAACTCCAAAGGCATAGTAGTCACAAAATAACCAAGATAGCAGGCATACCACAATGCACATAGCCACTTGTGTCATCATAATGTTCCTCTAACTTAGCAATTACAAGTTTCAGTCTGCAGTAATTCCATTTAAAGAGCTGCTATAAGATCCAACAGCAAATCTATGCATTCAGCCTTCCCTGAGTATGACTGTGTTCATAGGAGTCCCAGGATGAAGGAAGAGATGACAAAGTTGACTTCATGTTCAGAAGGCTGATTTATTATTTTATGATATATATTACATTAAAAACTATACTAAAAGAATAGAAGAAAGGATTTCATCAGAAGGCTTGCTAGGAATAGAAAAGGAATGAATAACCAAGGTTTGTCTCTGATCAAGACAGTCTGGACAGGTGGACTGTGGTGATTGGCCATTAATTAGTAACAACTACACAAGACCAATCACAGATCCACCTGTTGCATCCCACAGCAGCAAACAATCATTGTTTACATTTTGTTACTGAGGCCTCTCAGATTCTCAGGAGGAAAAATCCTAAGGAAAGGATTTTTCATAAAACATGTTGGTGACACCTGAGTACATTGGTTAAACCACTTAGGATCACACAGACCAGCTGTACCTGAAGATTATTATTTTACAAGTCTTAAATATATATATAACCAAGCTTATTTCTGGTACATGGTGTAAGTTCAGAGTGGAGAAAGAGGGGAAGAAAAAGAAAAGCTGGAGCTAATGATGCTGAACAGCATGGCAGCCAAGTAAATTGCCATTTTTCCTCAATCTCAAGATAACACCCTCCTACCTACAAGGCAGAGACAAGTTCCTCTTAAATAGGATTCAAAGGACACGTGCAACCTCTGGCTGCAGGGCTTGGCAAATGTGAACTGAGTAAGATGTCACAGGCAAGGATTTTGCAGTGGGGCAAGACAAAAGAGAAGGTAGGGGAACCTACAAGCATTGAAAAAGCTGATAGAAGAAACAGTCTGTAGTTCAATGTAATTCAGCAGAAAATGTCAAGTTGAATTTATACACTTCTAGTTTTCTCCTAAGATTCTAAAAAAATCAACAAGCAATTTCAAGATGCCACAAATGCTAACAAAAATACCTCAATAAAACCTCTTCTTTTTTAAGACCAGTCATGGAGGTTTAGACACTAAAGGTTAGACTATTGCATTCAGGCTTTTCAAAGAATAAAAGGGGATTTTTTTTTCCCTTGTCCAAAACCACCATATAAAATATAGCCTCAGTGTAAATAAAAGGCAACCTCTGCAAAATTGCAATATAAACCAGCATGAAAGAAAGCTTAAAAAGCAAACTTCATTTCCTTCTTAGGCACATCATATCTTCTCAGATGATCTCCCTTGATTTAATTGGAATTGTATTTTTTGCACTGAAAGAAGAACACTGGAAAGCATGGTTAATTATCTTTTGATTTTTCTATATTTTTATGGTGATGTCTTGTAAACCCAAAAGTCATGGCTGCAAACATGGAAAAGATGAGAAGAGTTCATTCTCCTTCCAGACAAGATAAATCTGAGTCAGCAAAAATGCATGGAAAGTTACAGTAGGTTATAAGGACTCCATGAAGGGGTTATTTGAGCTCATTTTCAATACAGAAAACAACCACTTTTCTCATCACTGGCCAATTAAAGGAGTTCAAACAAACCTCTCATATCCTGGGGCAATGCAGATTTGCAAGTGAAAAAAATAGCACTCAATCTTAGAAATCCAAAGTAGGAGATCAAAGGAAAACACATAACAATACCATAATGCAAATGAGTTTTTGCCTGGGAAATAAAAAGCTTTGCTAAAAAGTCCACGACAGCAGAATTCCTAGAGCTCAGAGTTCTATAAAGCCAGTTAGCAGGGTTTGACTCATCTTCTTTGAGAACAAAAGCCTGAGCCTGTGGAAAAGAGCTGGGCTGTTGGAAAGGCAGTTTCAGCTCCCCAAAGTCTGAAGCTTTGGAAATGCTTAACTTCCACTAAAACATTAATCTTCATTTTTATTTATTATTTTTTTTTTTGTTCATATTGAAGTGATTGTACCCTATCTGCACTGCACAACAACAACAAAAAAAAATCCATTAAAATAAGCAACCTAAGGAACAGCAGAATTTTTCAGTGAGAATAAAGACCTAGGGGTCCAAAAGCCTACAAGGAGCGGCAGTACATTATTCCCTTATTTTAGGCTCTGACAACCATCTTAATAAATAATGCTTCTAATTTGGTAGAGTAAGATATCAGGGGAAAGCAGATGAAATATTCCATTGAAACTCCGAGGCAGAAGTTACAGTTATTGAAGGCTCCAGTTATTTATGTTTGTTCCCTCCTGTAAAATTACCCAAGGACTTTTTACTTGCAAGCCTTCCAATTTATCAGGGTAATAAGCTATCGCTACACCATTCATTGGTTATTGTTTGCTCTCACTTCCAGATCCTTTATGCAGATAAGCCGTTTGTGATGCTGAATTTTGATAGCCTTGGGTCCCACAGGAGTCTGAGCATGAGCCCAGGTGGGCTCTAGGAGGCTCAGCTTGGATTTGGGTGAGCATTGATGCTGTCAGAACACACAGCTGCTTCCATTAAGGCTCAGATCTCACTGTTAGTCCTAGAGGAGACACAGAGGTCACCTGGAGGCAGACAAGTACAAAGAAGAGAAAAGGCTCCTCTGCACTACACACAGCCCCCTACAGTCTCTGCAGAGGAGGTGAACTAGCAAAACTACAATGTATACAAGACAGTACAAGGGGCCAGGTGGGCAGGAGAAAAAAGGGAACAAAAAGATGAGGTTGTCTCTCTACACAATGAGAGGCACAGCTCTCCAACTACACAATTTTAAGTATTTTGCAACAGAGGAAATTTCGGTATTTTCAGACCTACATTGCCATTAATTCGCAGGTGAGATTTGAACATTTTATTTATTCATACTTCACTTGAATGTACTTGTGAATTACACATCCAAGTCCACTCTTTTCACAACATTACCATAACACCAGGTGTACCCACAGGCCCAGCTCCAGCTAATCCCTGAACTATTCCTGGCATATCACCAAGCAGCAGAGACTATAATGAATGACAACAGCAAAGACATGATAGCCTTATCTCTCTGGCAAGAGCTCTGAAAGCTCCAGAAACTCATCATCACTAATGCAAACCCAAGAAAGGAGGGAAATATGCTTTCACTAAGCAGCAGTCTCACTGGGGCCTCCACTTACGATAACATTCGCAGAAGCTTAGGAAACTTCCTCTAATAAAGCAGTCAGTAAAGACTCATACAGGACAAATGCATCCAAGTAAACAGAGAAGCAAATAATCATTTTAACTACACTGGTTCCTGACCTTTTTTTCCTTGCTATTTTTTCATTTATTATCTAGGTCTGTTGAAAAAGAAATTGTTTTAAGGGCTGTTAATTAAGAGCCCCTAAAACTAATTAAAAATTTAAAGCTTGGGTAGTTACCAGCTTCATACACAAATAAAAAGGACATAACATCAAAAAATCCAAAATCCAGCAATACAAAGCAGATATACAGATACAAAACACTACTTGAAACCCCTTCTTTCACTTAGACATTCTTGCAGTTCTTGCCATCAAGAAGTGCAGGAAGTGCAGCTGTAGTCAGCCCTGCAGCAAGAAGTTTAAGACTTCAAAGCTAATTTTTCAAAGGCCTCTCAGTTTGTTGTTGACAACAGTGTTTTTGTTTCAACTCCAGAGGTCCTTACAACTAAAAATACTAAGATATAGGTACATAGAGGGCTGTCTCTGAATGCAGACTAAGATCAAATAAAAGACTTTTTTATACCATAACAAGCAAACAACAGTACCATTTGAGGTGATTGGAAGCTCAAGGCTGTAACACAGAGCTAAGAAAGGCAATAATAGAAAGGCACTGGGAAACTGCCATTTAAATCAAAACTTTCTTTGTACAGCTAAAATATAGCACACCTCTTATAAAACTTTCATTTTTAAATCTCCTTTATAGGTTCTCCCTCCCATCCCCTCCCCTGCAGCATCAGTGTGCCCCTCGTTGCTGATGGGCTCTGTCCCCTCCCAGATGGCAGTTCGTGTGCTGCTGCAGCTCTCCTCACCATGCCAAAAACCACCGAGTGCACCGAGTCAGCACTGCTGCCTCCTACCTTCCCTTCTCCCCCGAGGGAAACCCCTCCTAACCACAGCCTCCACTGCCTGAAGATGAAGATATCTGGTAATTACCTTTGCTGCAACTTCCACCCCCACCTGCAGTGTTCAGGATAATGTTTTCAGGCATGACAAGTACCTGCACGGTCTTGCAGTGTGTCACAATGCCTGACAGGCTAAATTAACACTGCTGGTGGGAAAAATATGCTATCAGAGATACACAGCACTAAAATAGGGCAGCTTCAAATCAGCTCCAAGCTTCAAAATTAGAAAGCCTGATGAGTAAAACCAGTACATTAATACCTGTTATTAATTAGGAAAAGGATGTATCTAGCAGTTTTCAGAAATAAAGCTATGACTGTGAAGACAAATGTGCCTGTACAATACATAGCCTACATCTACACTGTTAAAGGGTCATGCTCAGCATTGCCTAGGAGTGGTCCCAAGCACACCCATACAGTTCCTGGAAAACAAGGTCCAACTTTCTTCACATGGAATCAGAATACAAATCTGTCACAGTCTCACATCTGTCCCACAATATTCTCCTCAGTAACAACAAGAAAAATGAAACTTTCTATTCTTGCACCTTCTTATATTACGTCAATTTTAAGGTTTCCACATAAGTAGGTAAGGTTTCCACATGGTTTCCACCCAGACTTTGGTCTACAACACTGATAAAAATTATTATTTAAATGATTCAACAGTATGGATTTGACTAAATTGTAATTTCTTTTCTATTTTGTTTGGGTAGCTTGTCCAAGAGACAACGCAGCAATGAATGGAAATATTGAAGAGTCTCTGCATTTCTAATTGCACTGGCATCCACTTCTGCCTATAATCTGATCTTCTCTTAATGCTGCTATAGCCTGGATGCCTTCTAGATTAGCGGCTTTCTCTACAAGTCAGAACACTACTGCTGACCACAAATCCTTTTCCATCTTGCTTTGTGTCAGATTCTTTTAGTCTCTCTATTGCATTCTTTGCTCCTGATGCACCAGATCAGCTTTCTCCAACAAACTGGAGCATAAGAGAATCTTTTTTCTTGATCTCAGGACTAGGTTTACACTACAATTGTGAACTCTTCATGGTATGTCCTACTCTTAGCCCAACTGCTGCATCAGCTGTCAAGCCACTGTCATATACTTGGAATCATCATCCATCAAGCCCAACCATCCTCACAGCCCTTTCAAGTATCATCTTAAAGATTCTAGACTAAGCAACACCTTTTTCACACTCATCAGCAATCCTGATGCCCTGTATTATTCTTCAGCTGTTGTATTGAAATTTCCATCTTTCCCAAGACAAAAATCTTAGGTACAAACCGAGGAACTTAGAGGCAACTGAACCTGTTCCCACAGGCACATTTTTAATAATACTGGTTTTGTATTTCTACTTCCACTGGGGAAAGTAAGAATATTTTTGACACTGGAATATCCTTATGTTTAGCTTTTAACATGGATCAAACCTTAGAAAGGCAAACAAGAAGTGATAAACCTGGCTCAGCACAGTTGGTTTAGCACATTTTAAAACTTTTGAGAGGTCCTACTACTATATATGTATATGTAGATTAATGCCCTTCTTGAGGAAAAGCAAAGGGCATTAAGGAAGGAGAAACTGATACCAACATTTTGAGATATAAAACCCTCTGTGGAAGCAAATCCCAAGAAATCCACAGAATCAAATATCTAGATTTAACTTATCAAGCAGCAATGAAGTGAAATGCTTCAACATCTTGAGAGTAGCTCTTGTGGGCATTTGAGTCTCAGAATTGCCCTTCTGAAATTCTCAGCCTCAGTGAACAGGCAAGCTTGCTAAGCACTTGCTAAAATATTCAGAGGAGATAACGGCCTCACTGCTGATGCCCAGGTGCAGATTTCCCCTAATTCTAGTTTTGGAAGATGTTGTCTTTCTTTAGAAATGCAACAGTTTATTCTTAATGCTATAATGGTTGTGGGTTTATCAGTAATATTGTCGATACGTAGATTTCAACATGAAAAAACAAATTCAAAATTTGTGATCTGAGGCACTTGCCCCACCCTTCATGGAGACCAGCATCTTCATTGCCTAATGCAGCACTTTTCAGCTATAGCTCCATCATGCACACTTTACACACAGACACGTCCCTTGCCTTTGCTGATACACATTCATCCCTTTCGCAGCATAATGCGCTTTCCCACCCCAACTGCTTCAGCTGTTTGGTCTAAGGAAATCTAAAAAAAAAAACTTGAGAGCAAACAGCTCAGACCAGAACTCAAAATCTATCTGAAAATTCAGTCTTCTCAGATTTGCCCAACTGCACAATTTCAGCTAGAGATATGACAGATGTGATTGCAGGCTATGTTTCTTGCAGTATCTCATATACATTATGAATTTTTTTGAGAGCTTTCCCAGGAACAATGACAACTCAAAAAGTTACTTCAATCACCAGGTTGTACCCAGTTGCCTGGTGGTAAAGGGGGCTCTACCTCCAAGACCCAGAATAAACAAGATGTAACTAATTATTTACATTCTGGAATTCAGTCGGAGACATGATTTGCAGCAGCTTAAGGCACAGAAAGACAAAAACAAGCCCACAAAACCCAGAAAGGATGAAGGCATGCAGCTGCAGCAAAATGCTGTCTTCAACAGGAATGTGAAGACTAACTTCTTTGGGAAAATTACTAATTCTGTAGCATAGAAAAATGTAAGCCTAAGGATTTTGTCTGTGGTATTCAAAGTTATTATTTCAGGCTCCCACAAATGCAAAAAACCCTTTTTTTTCCCCTTCATATGCAATTCATACTTTTAAGATATCCCAGAAATAACTATATATGAACACACATTTGTGTGTATGTAGATAGACATATACATTAAATATTTGTGAAGATAGGTAGATAGATGCATATATTGAAAGTTAGTTTTATGAAACTCGATGAAATTTATAGCCAGGGTTACAGTTAAGGAACCATTGAACATACAGGGTCCTTCACATATAAACATACTAAACAATTTTTGCTACCTTAAGATCCAGCCTGAAGTCCTATTCTAAGGAACCAAAAAAAAAAAAATAAACTACAGAATTTATATTTCATTTGCCTCAACAGAAGACAGGCTTTAAAAGGACACAGTCCAGGCAGAAAAAGATTGGTAGTATTAATCTGGAGAAAGGAAAATCCAGATTAACACTACCAATAATGTTGTGGGCAATAACAAGGCAAGTCACTGCCTCAGAGTTGCAAATTCCTCTGAAGGGACTCATCTGACAAATACACTATTCACTTCCTAACTTCAATCAGAATTAAATCAGTCATCACATGGGGCAAAATTATTTCCTGACAGGGACAAAGCAAATGGAGCCAAAATAAAGAAAGAGCACCAAGGAAGCCCAAGCTCACTGAATTGCAGCACTGAAAAACAGCAGAAAGATTTAAATTAAAAAGGCTATTAAAAAAAAAAAATCTCTGTAAGGCTTTATTTAAATTCTGAAAGCTTTGTGATGTTATTAAAGCACTGCAGTATTTTGTCTGGCACTGAGGGACAGTGGGATTTTTCTTGGACTTTTGGGGGTTTTGGCTTTTTCATTCTAGCAAAATACAGGCAGTTAAAAACAGATCACTTGTTACCCATCAATTGTTTAATGGGCATGCTCATGACCACATAATCACAGATCAAAGTAACTTGCCTATACCACCCAGGAAGTATAAAAGTGGTATTTCAAACCAGATTTTTGTAACTCCACTTTAAAATGTGATTTTCCTTGTATTGCAATCTTATGGTTTAGGCCTCACTAAGTGTTGAGCACAGTGGCATTATCTGACTACAGCTTTGCTATTTTAATTATTATTGCTCAGGTAGAATTCAAATTATTTCCATTGGTATTATTATGTCTAAAGTAGCTTTGACAAATTAGAAGTTACTTACAGAGCTTACTTTTAATTGCCTTAAATTAGAGAAATTAATGGAAGCAGAGAAACAAATAGGGCATAATTACACAAATGGAGGAGTATTATTTGTACTGTACTAAATAATATTTAAGTATAAAATGCCTCATACTACTAAAATAAAACACAGCATAGCAAACTCTGCTGCAGACGTAATTCCTTCACTGGGTTAAGCCTAAAAACATTTATCTGCACATCCAGAAGTACTAAGGGTATGCAATTAAAAATAAAAAGCACTGTATAATTGCTTTGTACACCTCACAACCCCCAAACAAGCCTTTACACAAGAATATGATTGTGTATTAGCACTTATTCATTAAGAGCACTGTGAATCAATAAAAGGGATTTTTACAATGTACACTTCTGATTTAATAAGGAAAAATATTAAAATTAGGAAATGATACTCAGCCCATATGGGGAAGAATATACTTACAGAAAAGTTGGAGATACCTGCAGACAAACTTGATTTTTGGTGACTATTTTAATCCCTCTCATTTTATGGTATTTAAATTTGCTGAGGGAAGTTGAGCTCTCACCAACCTTGAGGGGGAATATAAACTCTCCAGAACTCTCCTTCATCCTTTTCAACTTTTTGTCTCACAGCTGTTGTGAATAACTTCCATAAGCACAATGCCAGCAGACCACACTGGGCCACCAATTTTACCTGGACATTTCATAATCAGTCTGACTTGACTCACCTGAACCTCAGTGGGATTCAGTCAGATCCAGCTATGTGCCATCACTCACCTACCCAAGGCAGCTGCACAGTTGGATGATAGTTAGGTAAGATTTACAGAAAGAACTCAGCTAGCAAGTCACTTCCATAGTGAAAGGAAAGCCAAAGGCAAATACTGGCAATGCCCCTACCAATCTCACCTGGAAGCAAAGTCCTTCCCAAGCCCAGATCTTATGATTAGGTCATTGGAAGAGATTTCAAACTGACAAAATAATCTTAGAACAATTTTCCCCTCCAGTTGCTCTCCTAGCTCTTCCTGAGGTTTGTAGAAAAGGCCATAACAAATACAAAACCCTAACCAGATAAGAAAACACAACTGTCCAGTTCAATTTGAGAGCATGGAGGAAGAAAGTCCTTTTTGACTATGCAGGAAATTTCTTTCAGCTCTAAAGCATGAATCAAACCTACACCTACTATAACTTCACAAGTTATGAATGGCATCATGCCATTTTTACTGTCCCCAATATGCATGGAAACAAAGTAATTGAAAAAAAAAGCCCCAAATTTTTAGGCCAGAAAGGGTTACTGCAATCTTGCAGCATAACACACAATGCATACAAACTCACACACAGATTTTTTTTTTTCTTCAGACAGATTTAAGCATTGATTTTTGAAAGTTTGGGATTAAAAAAACCAATTCATTTCTCAGATTTCATTTTCCAAGTTCTTGCATTCAAATTGTACTCAGAGATAGAAAAGGTACCTACCACAGCTTCTGGTGCAGTTGAGACAGCCACAACACACAGAGTATCACCATACAACTTCAGAAAGCTTCAACCCATAGAGAGCAACACCAAACCACCACAGACGGCTGCAAGCAGCTGCCCTTCTTGTTCTTTAGCCCAGCCTTTTATATTCTTCATCTTATATGCTTTACACCTGTGTGCCTCTGTTCCCTTTGGTGATGGGTCAGTGCCCCTGGGCACTCCATGGCTCGTTGCTGTCAGTGCTGCTCACCTGCTGCTCACAGCTGCAGCCCATTGGGGATGAGGCTGGCCACAGCCCCACCCCAGTTACCGCCTACTGTGCACCTACAGGTACCTTTTTCAAATTTCAACTTACTAGAAAGGCTTTAGCATGAATACTTACACAGTAGATATGGGAACAAGTTATCACAGAAAAAGTTAAGGTTTTCACTTCTCAATCAAAAACTGCTCTTATCCATGGACCATGTGAGGCAGCTTACCTTCAGGGAGAAGGTTGCCAGCCACTTGCCAGTCATCCTTTGGGGGTACTCTTCCCTCTGCACACTTTTATTGTCTCGCCATTCACATACCACAGGAAGCTCTCATGAAGTAGTTTGTCCTGTTTTCCATATGCAAGCTCACAGTTAGCCCTGCAACATTTTGACCTCTAGTTTTACAAAAATTGAGATTTCTCAGGGTGCAGGATTCAAAAGGTTGCCTGTGTCTCTAACAGGGGTAAAGGGCGACCCACACTTGTGCTTTCTTTGCCCTTCATTGCTGTACAAGCTGTGAGAGCCCATTCCCATCAGATGAAGGGACTTCCACTAAATTACAGTAGCATAACTATTTCCTTATGTATTTGAGTATCCCAGCATGCTCCTGTTGCTAATGTATCCTTCTGGCATCCATACAGAGGCAATTTAAAATATATTCTTTACATGCACCCTTGTGCCAAGTTAAATGGTATAACATATGCAAGAAGATTTTCAAGGAGATGTGCTGAGAATTTGAAATTGATGCAAGATCTGAGAAAGAACATTTATGAAGTGGTAAGCACTGGAAGGTCACTTGGTCAAAGAAAATTTTCCATTTCCTTGCAGGACGTCAGACACAGTCAATGTTTGGGAGTGCAGAGAAAGCACTTACTAATAACTTCCTAATTTCTGTAGTCTACAACTCAATTTTCACAGCTGCGTTAGAAGTACAGAAAGAAAAGCAGTGATAAGCTGTTCTAAAGGATATTTTTATGAACAAATTTTTCAGTCTTTTCCCCCACTGCTGAAATTAAACAGCTTCTGAAATCCACAGAATACATTTGTACAGGTTCCTTCTCAATTTCTACTGCAAAACTCACCAGTAACACATTACATTGTTTCTAGTTGCCTGTTTTTCTCAAAAACATGAGTTTTAACTAATTTTTTCCTTCATGAATACATCAGGAGCATCTTAATTTCATGTTTTTTTATGAGATATTCTCACAGGTATCACTGGACCACACTTTGCAGGTGCTGATCACTTTAAAAAAAGCACACTGATTTTGTGTATTGTCTTCTATGCATTGGTTATCTAAGCCTAAGGGCCCAAAACTCTTCTATATAGTCTTTTGGGGATGGACATTCCTCTCCCTTTTGAACTATTCCATCTGTAACCATACACACACAATCTTGCATTCAACTGTAAGAATGGCAGGATTTGGAGGGTTTTTTTTAAGAACACCCCTTTTTTCCTGTTGTAATCTTGTACCTAATTAAGGGATTGACAAAAACCGAGTCATCAGCTTGTTTGGAGCTTTCTCTTTCTGTTCTAGAATTAATAAGTATTCAGTCAAAAGAACAAAAGGTCTCTCTAGTTTTGCATGGTTCTTTTCGAGCCACTGAAACTAATTAAAATCAAAGACATTTTATAGTCTCTTTCTGGCAGTTTTTGAAAGCAGAATTCTTTAGAAGTCACTGCCCTCAAAATCCTTTCTTGAAGCAGGCAATGGTGCTACCTTTCTGGGTCTTGCAAAGGTATACGTGTGCATTTCAGGTAGGGCATATAAGTGAACTAGAGAAACCTGAGCATTTTAGTGTTTCTCCAATTTAGCCTACATGCGATTTATCCCACATGAAATAATATGTGGAATATGTCTTCAATGACCCCTCAAAGACAGATCATTAAGAAGAGAATTTCACTGCCTTTTCCCCCAGACAAGTAGAGGAGACATTTGGGACACAGTTATAAAGCCAAAGCAAAATTTATTGCTGAGTGAAAGAAATAAGGAGGTAAAAACATAGGACAAAGATGAATTTCAAACAGGGTTTGAAAATAGTGGAAAGCAGAGAAAAAAAAATACCGCTTTTCACCACTTGGACTCATTTAAGAAACCTGTGGTTTTTTAAAGTAGTGAATTAGATAAACCCTGCAGTTAAAAACCCAGCATGTTCTGGTTTGAATTTCCTTCAGTCTCAGTGTAATAAAAACAGTAACAAAACCGGTTGTGCTGTCTAGCATTATAAAAGATACTAATTTTCAGCATCAGTTGATCATAAATTTACGTATCTTCAGCATTAAGTTCCACACACTGGGACAGTGGTTAACCCTGCTGAAGTCAACTACAAAATTCCGCTATGTCCTAAGGAAAGAGGTGGTGAATCATAGGGCTGCAGCAAAGTAAATGGATAAACCCCAACATGTTCAGTCTGGACTCTGCAGAAGGACTGATGAATTATTCTTTGCTTGTCACATCACACTGCCCTTTTACAGGCATGAAAGCTCCTGGGATGTGTTCCAGAGAGGAAATCCCTGGCAGCTGCTGACTGCTGGTGAGAGGGACTACTGGTGTCACTTGTGAAGCCACTGTGGGGGATGATTCAACTAAAACTTTTTTTTTGCATCACTCATCAGAATTGTCCCTGGCCTATCCATTTCTGCACAGCAAGCAAACCCTATTATCACACTCTGTGGTCCTACTCTATTTAACCATACTTTAGGATTTACTCAGGTAAAACCTGAATAACGAATACATAACCATGAGGAGATTTGGAAAATGCCACAAAAGCTACTCAATTCAACATCTCCTTCCCCCTCAAATGTTTCCCACTGAAAATGCTACAAGAACTGCAACAGCAAACAGTTCCTTATTGTTCCTTATTTACAGATACTGAACTCGAGGGCAAAAAGAAATCGGGACCGCTGAACACAGACATTCATTTTCTTGTTAAAAATGCCTTCCACGCAGATCTACCTCGTGCCTTTCAGTTTGGGGCGTAAAACCTGTCATGTTGGTTCAGCAAAACCTGCAGCACTTGGACATCACCTGCAGCTTCCTCTATTGATCCTTTTCCTCACACAAACCACCTCAAAAAAAAAAAAAACCCTTATCCATCCAGCGCAATCCCCCTCCTTCTTGAAAAACGCTCCTCCTTTGAGTCCATACCATTAAATCTGAACTTTAAAGCGGCGAGCGCCGTGTTTAAACCACCGCACGTTCCTCGCGGACCGAGGGGCTGCGCACAGTGACGGTGCTGCGTGCCGCTGCGGGGATGTGCTGGGCGCACCACGCCGCGCCCGCTCTCCCTCCGTGCCCGGCAGCCGCCCCCGGGACCCGGCGGGCAGCCCCACCCCAGCCCCTGTAACAAAGGAGGCCCGAGGGGCGGCAGCCGCCGCTGGGAGCGGACCCGCCCCGCCGCCGCCTCCTCCCCAGCCGGGGGCGCTGCCGCCGGCCCCGCGCCGCCTCCTCTCTCCCTGCGCGGCTCCCGCCCTTCCCCGGCGGCGGCGGCAGCGGCGGCTCGGTGCGGCCGGGCTGTCGGGCGGGGTGTCTCCCGGCCGTGCCCGGATGTGCTGCCCTGACTCATAGCCCGCCGCACGCAGGCTCCGCGCCGCGCCTCGCTCCGCGCACACGCCTCCCGCGCCTCCCTCCGCGCCGGCGGAGAGGCGGCGGCTGCAGGAGCGGCAGCAGCAGCAGCAGCAGGAGGCGGAGGAGGCCGCGGCGGCACCATGGGTAAGTCGCCCCAGCCCCGCGCTGTGCAGCCCCTGCCGCCGCCCCTCTGCCCCCGGAGGCCGCCGCCCTCTCGTCTCCGGCGGGCGGGAAGAGGTGGCCGGTGCAACTTTCCCATCGGCCGCCTCCCTCGCGGCGCCGGGGAGGAAGCCCGGGGCTCTGCCGAGCCCTCCCGGTTCCCCCGGCGCTGCCGCGGCCGCTGCCCGGCCCCTGCGGCGCAAAGTTTCCGCGGCTGCCGCTGCGCTGCCGCCGCCCGCCGGCTGCGCCCAGCCCGGGGAGCTCCCGCACGGCACTCGCGGAGCCGGGGCTGCGTTCGGGGTTAGGGGAAAGATCAACTCCTCGGGTGCCAAGGGGGGCTCAGAGCAAGGAGTTATGTAAGGCACCCCCAGGACGCTTTCCCAGTTACTGTTTGCGTAATGGAGATAAGTTGGGGTAGTATGCTTAGATTGTTTTATAATCTCTGCTCATTGTTTGAGGAAGACAAGGGTCCTCGTATTTCTCCGTCTTTTAGAGCGTTAATCGTGCCTAGACATGCAGCCATGTTACCTCTCCCTTTTTTGTCTTAAGATTATAAATTAAGTAGTTTCATGCTGATTGACACTTTTATGGAGTGTCCAACAAATGCCACACGAGACCAGGAAGCATGGTATTTGGGTTTTCGTAACAGAGCTGCTGGTGAATTTCTCTTGCCTTCTCCACCTCATCCTCTTGCACAAAGCTGCAGCTCTCCCGGTATGAAACAGCCACCATAAAACACATTTTCCAGAAATCTGGCTGTAATGTAGATCCTAGGGATGGGTAGGAGGTGCCCACGTTGAGCTGCCAAAGACCCAGCCAGTCTGCCAAACGTGATGGTGGGATCAAGGTTGCAGGTCCAGAGGGTGAGGAACTATGGTTCACAAACAGGCTAAGGAGGTGGCAGCTCCTGAACTCGGCTCGGGGATTCGACATCAGCACTTCCTGTGGCCTTAGGTATATCAGTAGTTTCTTGGCAGATCACATGCATCTTTCACTTTTAACTAGAAGTTTCCATGGAAGGAAGCTGTTGCTGTGTCTCAGTATTTCTGGTTGCGAAATGAGGTTAAATACTTATTTAACTCCTGTAAAGCAGTAGAAAACCTTTGGAGAATTGCTCAAACTAGAAGCTGCCAGGGTCAGACGTGAGGAATAACTGTCAGATTTCATCAGAGTTAGGTTAAACTCTAACAATGTAGTGAAGATCTCTTTTTCATGAGGGTTGAAAAGGCAAAACACCAAAATTTAGTTTGCCTATGCTTTCGGTCTCCGTTCACAAAATAAGACTATTAGTCTCATCATTCTGGTCAAAGTCTAGCTATTTTGGCTTCCAGAAATAGTAACTTCAGGGCACCAGCAAAAACCTGCTCAGAAAAGCTGGTGCAGAATGAGCACATCACTCCTTTTTGGAGGAAACTACATTTCAGTTGCATGCACGTTTGTAAACAGCTTGAGAATCTGCTACTAAATCTTGCTGCAAAAGTAAGAGTAGTTATAATTATTTTCAGGAAGACTGAAATAACTTGCCTGTAGACTCTGTCAGCACCTCTGTCAGCACTGCCCAGAGAGATTGCTTGTGAAAACACCAAGAAAGGGTTTTTTGGGGCTTTTTCTATTCTTCACCTATTAGGGTCTGATTCCACTGTCTCTATAATCAAAGCAAACTGTAAGTAGCCTCTGCAGCAGTTCTTGTGAGCAGCAAAGACTGAAATCAGTTTCACCTTGGCTGACAATTGTAGTGACTTTAAATGTCTAAGATCTATGTTTAAACTTACACAGTCAATGCAGTAGATTCCCTCCTTCAGGTTATAACTTTCTTTTTGGAAGCATAAAAGCTGAAAATCCTTAGAATTAAATCAAGGATGAATTTGTTCTTCCAATGGCTTTTATATGTTTCCAGAAATCATGTCAAGAAACAAGTGTTTGTGGCAAAGAGCACAGTGATATCTTACATTTAAACATGTAGTCTTTTCAGTAGGTTGCAGGTTGGCATAGTGTTAACAGGTTTCTGCACTAAAGATATAACACGGAAGCCTGAGCAGATATATTCTAAGTCAAATCAAAAGATTTCTGTAGTTAAAAATATTTGTTATGGATACATGGATCTGCCTTTTCTTTACTGTAGAGAAATAAGTCTTCTGCTACACTGTTTCCATGTGTGTGTTCCTCTGAAGACATTGCCATGGCAGTTGTTTCCTCCTTGGAGGTTGCTCTTTCCTCTCAGTAACCCGGGTTCTTTCCAAAATTGTAACTTCTGTTGCTTGCATTTATAGTTTGTAAAGCTGTATCTGAGTAGAGTTTGAACACTATTCAACTTCTGACTTTGAGCGGTAGGAGGCCTTAATTAGAGCTGGCAGTAGAGAACTTAAAATACTTTAAGTGACATGTGCACCACCACTACTTCATTTCTGTTGTTACAGAAACACAAGGCTTTCACTTTTCAGTTACTAATGTAATGCTGCACTTCACCATGAATGGTCCCTTTCCTCAGTCAATTCTTGTTTTTAACTTCGAAAAACACAACTGGTAAACTTGTACAATCACACTGTATCCAAGAAAATCTTTCCATTTTAGAGCAGTGACCTATGGTGGCTATTGTAAGCAGGCTGCAATTATTCCTTGGATGTAAATTAATGAAATAAAAATTAGGAACTCTGTTACAATTTAAGCACCGAGCAGTAATCCATTGAGCCCAGAAGACTGAAAAACACCACGTATGAGAGTTTGTATGCAGAATACAAGTACAGGATACGGTTGTTTCATGTCACTTATCACTTTGTGTCAGTTACAGTCTGTAATAGTGAAAGCTCATTAAAATATTCTTCCATTTTGAGAGCCCTGGTCTTGTTAACAGGAAATGGAAAGCAGCCTGTGCTCAGACATAGGTGTTCACTTGGGCAACAAACTGCATAAGCAGCCTGCTAGGCTCACTTTACAATAGCTAGCATTAAAGTCTCAGTGACAAAATATGTAAGATTCCCAGTCTGTAATGCAGATGGCTTTGTTTTAGTACTGTCCACTTAGTTATCAGAACAAAGATTTATATTACTGCTCTCCTCCCAGATACACTCAATTTTCCCTCCCACTTGCCCTGAAGAATTAGCTCGTGCAACCAGCCTTGTGGTTGTGAAGCACTACATTGAAACTGAGCCACAGAGCTGGGTGTCACAAACCATTGCCTATCTTCAGGATGATGGTTCATGAAATAGAAGAGGCAGGAGGATGTAAAGCTTCAGGAGTGGCTGTGTCCAGTATTGGTGTTGGGAAGATAGAGTAGACCAACCTGCTTTTGATCAAAAAAATGTAATCAGTACCTTCAGATGAGACAAATGAAAAATAATGGGAAAAAGTCTTCCATCTTGGGCTCCTTTGCTAGTTTTCTTTCATGACATACAAATCTGACAAGAGTTATGTCAATTGCACAAAAAGATAATTTGTAATTCTTTTAAAGTTTTTCCTAAAATAATGAGAGTTCTAACACCAGCCACCAGTTTAAGTCAGTATAAAGGGTTGTTAGCATTTTTGAAAAAAATGAGGCTGCTTTTGCTTAAAGTCTTCTCTTTAAAACATAAACAGAGAAGAAGCTGCTTTTAGACTGCATCTCTTGCTTCAGTAATGTTCCTTGAAGTGTGCTTTTAAAGCAGCCGGAAAGGTTAGGTTACTTCTGACTGACCTTCCTCAATGAATAACTGTTCCTGTGATCGGACCAGTATTTGTGTTCTTCTATTACTTTGTGAGATTGAAACCAACCAATTTTGTCTTTAGCTTTAGGTTAAAGGCTTCATTCACAAGTATGTTTCCTGAGAACAGAAGATTCAGAGTTAGTTTCAGAAGCCTGTGAGGAACGTCTGGCTTTCTGTAGCATCAAACTGAAAGAGGAAAGGGCAGAAGAACAGCTGAAACCTGGAGGAAACAAAAGCCGTAATAATGGAAATGAGAAAGCTACCAAGACAAGAATAGAAGAGAACAGAAATCCCTTAAGGGAAATGCATGAAGGGAGAGAAATACTAGAACTAAAGATGGATGAATAGAGCAACACAGGACAGAAATAGGAGGAAGAAGGAAGGAGGTCTGCTCTATGTCCTTCCCCACAATATAAAGACAATAGCTAGGATAATGTAAATAAAATCAGATAATTATTACTTTCTTTTTTTTTTTTTTAATAGTACCAGTTGTATACTGCTGACAGTGCTTGAGAAGAGTCATTATAGTTTTCCATCATTCTCAAGTAAAGCTGAATTATTTCTGGAAGTTCTCAGAATTTAGTTATATATAAATATGTAAACCAAAAAGAAGATATCAGCATAAACAAGTATTTTTTCAAAAGAAAGGGAAAATAATGTCATTACTGTTTGACAGGAGAGAAGGCTATGGAGATTGTTCTGTGGCATCTGTCAAGGAGGTTGGTTGTTATCCATTCTTAACTCTGTCACAGGATGAAGTTTATGTTTTAGGATAACAAAGGGACATTAGATGGTGACCTAGTTACTTATGTAAGAGAAAACCCACTTTTCACTGCTGACTGGTCCACCTGGGTCTTTTCGCATGCTGTGCTCAAGAAAATGAGAATTCCTGCTGTCTTCATACTGTTGAAGGCATTAAGTTTTAGATGCTAACTTGTTTCCAGATTAAAATAGATTAGGAACTACATCTAAGCTTCTGGAAATTAGGTATCTTGAAATGTTAATATGTGTTCTCTAGCTAATGGAGAAGTTTTTCTAATGGCAGTGTGAATATTAATTAGACAAGGAGCTTTTCCTACTAAAGGATTTTATAAGTAGCAGCTTTCACTGCAAGGACAATCTCCCAGGGCCACTTTTTGTTAAATATGGTATAGAAAATTTTTTCTATTTACAGATTTTATTATAATGGCAACCAAATGAAATTTGTTCTGCTAGAGTAAAATGGTAGTTAAAAGCTATGTATTTCTGAATAACTAAAAGTTCCTTTTAGTGCAAAAACATAGCTGATGTGTGTTAGAATTTATGTGTGCTCCAGATATGCCTAATGGAATTTGTAAACCCTCTGGAACAAGTGGCTGTGGTTCAAGGAGCCTCAAAGCTGTGCACAGAGCCTGGCGACATTTGTTCAGCCTGAGAACTGCACAGCTCTGGCTTAGGGAGCTTTGAAGTTGTGCAGAAACCCCGGTGATCTCAAATGGTTCTTAAGCTATAGTTCAAGTAGATTACAAAGTTGGCAGATACCCAGAAGAATTTGTCAAATCTATAAACCAGATAACTGCTGTTCATTTTATCTTCAGGTAGAGGACAGAATTTAATGCATGAAGCTTTGGGACTTGCAAATAATTACAGCATGCCTTAACTGTACAAGTGTAAGTGTGCACAGGCAAGGCATGTGTCTTAGAAATATCTCTGACCTGAAGCACTTTCAGATACAGCTCCAGAAATTATGATAAGAAATGTCAGGGAAAAAATGTGTCTATGTCTGAAGTAGTTGAAGTTAACAATATACATAAACTGTCAGCATGGATGATTGTATAAAGTTTTGTTAAACTTCGCAGTTTAAAATAAATTAAATGCTTTCATGATTTCTATTTCTAGGTCAGACAAATGAATTACAAAAATTACACTTGCACATTTAAAAATCAGGGGAAATAAATTTTTTTTAAGAATCACACTCTTGCAAAGGAAATATTTTTAATGATCCACTTCAACAGTAGGTCCCATTTCCTTCACATTTAACAGCTCATACAAACTTACTGCTTCCTAGCTGTGTATTATAGGAACATCTGAGGCATTTGTCAGTTCTGAGCTTTTATCAAAACACTGAGCTATTCATTGTGTTAGCAATAACTCAGGGAGGTTCACAGAAGTTAATCGGTGTTTGAATTCATCAGTCGGTTCCATCCACTGATGCTTACCAGTCTGATGGACACAATGGTTTTGAAGACATATACAAAATTTATGTATAATTTAAATTTTTTGTTGACCCTTCCTATCAGTTGATTTAGATTTGACAAGTCTTTTCAGGATCTGATTAAATCCAGTTAATCAAGTACTTAAATTCACATGGTTAATAATAGCCTTTCTTTCAGTTTTCCTGTCTATGTTCTGCAAATGTATTTGGTAGTAAGACTGGACAAGATGGAGATGGAGCCTGAGAAGACTGGGATTGAAGGAGGAAAGCATTATAGGATGGATGATGAAGATTGAACAAAATCCTTTAGAAATTTGTCAGGGCTGCCAGTGAGCCTGTGGGAAACAGACCTGTGCTTGGGAGACCTGGGGAGGTGACAGCTCAGCGTCTCGTGGTAGTCTTGAGTTCTTATTTCCATTGTCAGCTGCCTGTACATTTATGGTCTTCATGATGTACTAGCATGGAGCATCAAGGCACAAAACCTGCAGTTGAAAACCCTGTCCTTATTGCCTTCTTTATCTTTCAGTAATTGCCTTTACCTCTAGAATACCTCTGTGCAGAAAGAACACCGTGTACAATGAAGTACTCACCTTTCTCTCATCCTGTCTTCTGTACATTAGAGGATTACACTTGGAAGAGAGCTCTCATACTCAGCACTTGACAAACTCTGGTTTACCCCTTTTGCCCTTAATTATACCCAGGCTGGGAACTAAAATTGTACCATATGGATTAATTCTGTGAATGGGGACTGAAAATGCTGCCAGCCTAGATCTTTTACATAAATATCAAAATCAGACAAACATGAACATCTGCAAGTCTTGGTAATCTCTAGGGTGAGTGAAATGTTTGGCTGGGGAGCTCTGCCTATTGCTGAGGGTGCCTTGTTCGCCAGCAGCTGGGAGCTCCACTTGGGAGCATATTTAGAAATGCTTCCTGTCTTTGATGTTGGATATGACAGTCCAGTGACTTTAATGAGACTATTTTAACTTTCATAGCCTTAAATGCAACCTTACAAGTACATGCCACTATTTACAGGACCAGTAGCTTGCCTTCTCCTTGCTTTAGCCTTGCTAAGTTTGTTCCCATATCCCTTTCCTGTGGAGAAATTCCATCATGTTCACTGTCAATAGCACCCAGTACCCTGCAGGCAAAGCTTGAGTTCAGTACTGCCAAATAGCTGCTTTTGCTACATGAAGGCTTTGGAATGATTCCTTAAATCAAAACACTCTTTTATCTTGACAGCAGGAACAAAGCATGGGAAGAGAAAAGGGTTTTAAAACCAAAGCAGGATTGTACACATCTTTCTTATCTAAATCTTCCCTGTCCACAGAATGTTTAACGTACCCCTCCTGGCCCTTTGGAGGAACTGACTAAAGTCAGTCTTCTGAGCCTGCTCTATTGGTGAAAGCATCTTCTGTATCTGACCACTTCCTTCTGCAGTCCTTCATGTGCACTCGGGGCATCACTGGATCGCTGGCCATGGTAGAACTCTCTTGTTCAAATACCTGAGACACCCTGCCTGAACTGCCTGAGCAAGTTAAGAGGAAATGCAGTGTGTGACCCTCAAGAGGAGTGGCAGCAGCAGTGTAACACTTATGAGGCACTTTCATACTCACTGTTCTCCCTTTTTTTCCTTCTCCCTCAAGTGTCTGGGAGCCACAATTTTCCTCCTTCCTCTTCCTTGCTTGCATTGAACGATTTTAGGATCAGGGTGTTTTTCTGTGGGAGGAAAAAAAGGACAACCAGAACAGAAAACCAGTCTGTGAACACATTTGTTGTAAAATGTCTGGTACAATCAAATGAACTTAGAAATCCACTAATACACTTAATACAAATACAAATTTGCTCTCATCCTGCAAAGCTTGTCAGGCTTTCTTACTCATTTCTCTGCAAAGCTCAAGGAGAACGTATAGACATGCTGGCTCCTGCCATATGGAATTGCAGGAAAAGCATGGAAGCATTGGTGATGGAGAGAAAGAGGAGGAATGTGTATGTAAGGAGATGCTGTCAGGAATCAAGAAGGTTTTGGGGGTAAGAGGTTGGCTTTTTTTTTTTTAAGCTTTTGCAATGAAAATCCCATCACCCATTTACAGTAAATAGTGCCTCAGTTGAATCAAAGATAGTAATTTATGTGCAATTTATGTGCAGTAGTGCTCAAAATACAGTGTACACTTTTCAAGCAAAGCCTACATATCTCTATCTGTTACTATGTATTTATTCAGTTCTTTTCTAGTTTACCTAATATTCTTTTGTTCCTCTTTGTACTCTATTTTCACAGCTTTCCTATTCCTTCAGACTTCTTTATTTCATTGGCCAGTTTTCTATATTGTCTGCTTCCAGTTAGCTGTTCTTTTCCACCTTCCATCTCACATTCTCTCCTCATGAGGTTCTTTCTTTTTTAGTTAAAAACATGACAGTTTCTTTTACCATATACCCTTTTCACCATCTTTGTTAGGGAAAGAATTGAAAAACTGGTGCTCAGCTTTGTAATTTCAAGAGTTTTGAAGTGGTTTGGGTTTGTTTTATTTTTTTTTTAATGTTCTTTTCTTTAGTTAAATATCAAGTTATTTACAACCAGCTTAAAATCATGCTTCAGTTTTGCCTAATGTACAATAGGTACATTATATAAAAGATTGTATCTTGTAGGAAAGAAATTGTGCAGAATTGAGCCCTATTTGTGTAAATGCTATTTATACAGCATTCTTATACCCCCACAAAGCCCACACTGAGCACCATTGAAGTCACTGGGCTCCTGCTTTTTCCCCTTGGCTGTGCTACAGCTTCAACTGTCCTGTTTTGGTGAAAGTATGTAAAATGGCATGGGTCACTCCACCCTTTCATGGCATAGTAATATTGGCTTCCTAATTGATGCAGCTGGGGGAGGAATGCAGACATTGTACTGATTTTGACCATCAGAAGCACTTTTTTCTAGGAACTTTCTGTTCCTAGAAATGGTGCTATACCAATTCATAACCTCTGAAGGAACTTGCAAAATGAAAAAAGAGCTATATTTGATGATAGAGAAAACAATTCAGTAAACTTGATTTTTCTTTCAAATTGATGGAATGATGTAGTTTATATAATTTGTTATATCAAAGAAGAAACCAATTTAACGTGGAGATCATCATGTTAGAACATCCTCCTGTAAAAGGAACAGTAAGCACAGTGCCCTAAGCTATTAATTTACATACAGTGACCTTTGTTCTATCTTGTAGCAGCATAGAGCAAATACTGCACTTTCAGAATTAAATTTACTTTGTAGCCATTAGGTGATGGCTTTTGATGTTTACTGATATTCCCAGAAAATGTTAGGAGTTTCTCTTTGCAAGACTTTTACACATTATGCTTCTAATCACACATACTAAGTCTGGACACTTACTTCTCCGAAGGCAAGAATGGTGGAAACAAACAAAAAGCAATTCAGTAGATTTTTTTGGAATGCAGCTTCATCCCAGACATCATCTGAAGTGTCTGCTTACCTTTATGAAGGTCATAACTTCTCCCTTTACAAGGTATCACAGTTCTTTTTTCTGCTGTTGAGAACAAGGTAGAATTTGAGACTTCTCCCACAGTCTCTGGAAGAAACTGGTAGAGTTCTCTTGTGAACATAAAATTTGAGTTCAGTGCATGCACCCAGCTCAAAACAGATGGCTGGAGAGAGAAATGCCCTAGATAATGCAGCACTTCAGTTAAGCAAGGGCTGGCCTGTTTTACGTTTTCTTTTTTTTCTTTAAATTGATATTAAATAGGCTTTAAAAAGCAACAGCTGTGGACTACTGGATTGTTTTTAGCCTACTTTTAGCTCTTCCCCTTCTGAACAGTTTTCTGTACTTCAGTAATCACAACCGTGAGGTATCTCTTAGAAGTGAGCATACCTAGCAACTACTTAAACTACTTTATTTCTAAAATCAGAAGTTGTTATCAACAAAACAGCATCTTGGCTGTACATAAAGAACTTGTTGGATTTCTGAAAGCTGGTCAATAGGCACATTTAAAAAATTAGTTTTGGCAGATTTTTTGAAACACAAGGCTTTTCTGTTTAACCCTTTCTATTTTTAAAAAAATACATATATGAGCCTATTGGTTTTTTCCCATCACCAGAAGTTTTGTTTTTACAATCCCAAATAAGCTGAGGAGCCTGCTTCCAGAGTAAGATTAGACTGTCTTTGGGCAGAGATGTAAACCTGAGATCAAGGAGTAGATATCAAAACTGAAAACTCAGAAATTCTTGCAAGCCCCTGATTTTTAAATTTCTTTTAGCTCTCTGACTTCTGGCAAAGGCAGCTTTATAACAAAAAGGCCTCTTCTGAGCTGGGTCACAATTTGGAATGAAAATATTTATGTTTTAACAATATTTGTTTTAACACTCACTTGTCAGCATCTCCAAGAACAACCAGAATGGAGCTTTAATGTCCACTGTGGTGGTGTGTTTATGTAACAGATTCTGTACCACTCAGGCTTTGATCATGTAGCACGTGTTGGTGTTGGACTTTGGTTAAGTTCTAACTTTCCAAGGGTCTGTTCAAGTTTAGAAGCCCAATTCTTCTTGTTTAGGTGAGCATACTATTCTGCTCTGTGTCTGAGGAACTAATTTGTTCCCAGAATTCAGCATATCATCTGAATCATTTCATTCTGGATATTTCTGCCCTTCATCTAATGTAATCTAAGGGTAATGCAAAACCATCAGGCAAAAAATATGTGGTTGCTTTGACATCAAAGATCTGCATGCTCAACACAGTTTATCAAGAGGCATTGAGGCATTAATTTAATGCAAGTAAAACATATTCAGTGCTGAGACACAACATCTTTAAATTGAACACAGAAAACTATCAAATGACAGGTTTACATGTGTGTTGTAGGCTTAAGTGGCGCTGTATTGCAGTGCCTTAAATGACCTGGTGGCAGAGCATTTAGGAAAGGTAATCTGTTGAAACCAGCTTTGCTGCTGAAACCTCAGTGTAGTCAGATTATAGCCTCAGTTCCCCATTGCCCTCTATTATGCATAGAGACTGTAGGTTTTATTTAAGATGGTATTTGGGCGCAAACTGTAGCTTTTTTATTCTGCCTGAGCATGTATGACCATTGGATAATGGGTAATTAAGTGATGCATAATAAAACTGCCCGTAGTGCCTTCATATTTGAGATGAATTTTCAAAGTTTCATGTTTAAATACTCATCATAGTTTAGTAGAATTAATGACTTCATGATCTACAGACAGAGGGTTTTGGTTGTTTGTTTTTTTGGGTTTTTTTTGCAGTGACTCACATCTGTGGAAGCCAGAAAAAGTTGCAGATGTTTAGTATCCTGGAGAATTTCTGGCACAGGGGAATTAGTTGTATTCTTAAATGACAAGACAGTTCAGTGTATCATGTTATCAGATAAAGATGAGAAAATCTGACTTCTCGTGTATTAGAGAGAAAATGTAGACATGCCAGCAAAGGGTGACAAACAGTTGCTGAAAAGATAAGAGAACTCAGTTCTGTCTTAAAAAAACAACTCCTCTGAAGAGGTCTCTATAAACATTAATTCATCTAAATAACCTTTTAATTGCAAGAGTGTTTAATTGTGCAAAAAGTGAAGCAGGTAAATAAAACCAAGCTTAAATTTAGCCCGCTCCCATCTGTTTCTTTGAAAAAGGCCAAGAGAGTGGACTGTAAAAAGTTCTCTTCCTTTCTACTCCCATTCTTGTGCAGGATTTAAAGTTAACATATTGCATAAGGTTGTGATTGACCCAGATGGGGAAACAGAAATGAAGTGAAAACTAGATTTTTACCTTGAACTCTGAAATGTGAAAGTAAACAAGTAACATAACAAATGAAAGGCAAAAGAAATATTGGTTTGATACATGTGAAATCATTTGTTCCTAAAATGTGGTTTTCTAATAGGACATTCCATCATTAATAGAGATTTCAAGGTGCAACATATGCCACGATGACAGCTAGAGGTTAACTCAGCATTTTCAAAGGCTTATGTTCCAACCAAAACTCCTTATTCACTTCAGAATATAAAGTTTCTGGATGTTATTTCATTATATATGCATCACCTCCTAACAGTTAATAAGCTGTGAGGTTCATAACTGCTTGCATAAATAGGAAAGTGGAGAGTTAATATACTTTTGCAGCTCTACTAGTAAACAGTTCAGAAAATAGTCTCTGTGGTACTTGTGTTCCATTTGTGTCATGTATACTGTCATCTCACAAATTCTGTGGGAATTTTAAAAAACCCAAATTCACATTTTTAATGCATTCTTTTTCTCTTCAAATATATAAATAATTAATACTCTTTCCTCAATATTGAAATATTGTAACAGAAATCAAGCCTCATTCAAACTCCTTTTATTTTGCCTTTATAACTGGAGACGGCAGTAAAAGGGAGTCTGTCTTCCCTGTTCTTCAAAGTTATGCTCACACCATGGAATAATATGAAGTACTTACCAAGTCAAGCTAATTTTATATCACAGTCACCAAGTTGCTTTTTCCTAGTAGTAAGACTTAGCTTGCATGATATTGCACAATCACAGTCTATCTTCATATATATGGGATTCAAGCAATACCAAAACTGCACACACTGTTGAGTAAATATCATAATAATTGAATCACAATAAAAATCTCATACTAAAATTAACATATTGTTTGTAAGTGAAATGAAATCATTTTAGATGTAAATGGAGTACCTTTTACTTGTGTTTGAGACCTTTTCTTCTTGAGCTCCAAACTGCTACCTGTTTTGTAGAGCAAAAGAGTACTTAGCCTATTTGGAAATAAAGGGAAAAGATTTATTAAATAAAAGTTAAATAGCAGGAATAGTCAGATGAGGAATTTTCCAATCTGTGCTCTGCTAATTTTCAGAAGGACCAAGCAGTTACATTTGTGACACAACATACTTAGGCATACCTGCATGTCCTACTTGGAGACACTGCGGTAGAAACAGTGGACGTGTTTCGAGATGAAATTTGAAACAGGTTCATGGAATCACAGAAAAAATACAGAACCATAATTTGGGAGAATTTTGAGGCGGTTGAACCAGGTCAGCTATGACTTTGTGCAGCTACTGCTTGAAACCTTTGTAGTTTCTGTAACATCCCTTCGGGCAGTTCCAGGCTTCCCCCTTAGCCTCCTCTTTGCCAGACTGCAGAGGCCCCCAAGGTCTTACACATCATGAGTTGTGGGAACATGACCATTTTGATAGTTCTGCCCAGTTTTGCAGTGTCCTTGATCTGGGACGTACAGAACCAGACACAGAATTGTGGGAGACGCAAATCCTTGCAGAGCCTTGATGTGCCGATCATGCTCCTGATGTAACCAATGTACAGTTTGCTTTGTTTACTTTGGGAACAAGCTGCTTCCTCATGTTTTACTTGGCATCCCCTCTAACCTCTGGGTCTTTACAGCAGTGTTTTCCCAGTCTGCCCTCGTGCTTGGGGTTATTCTGCTATAGCTGCAGAACTTGACACTTACCCCTCTTGAACTTCCGGAGACTTCTGTTGATCCAGTGCCCAGGTTTCTGGACAGTGCCTCTAGACTCCTCTTCGGTGTGCCTGTTGTTCCTCCAAATTCAGTGTTGTTTGCAAAGATTACAAATGTGCATCTGCCTTTAGGCTATAGTGGTTTCAAGCATGAACTGCATACTCAAAATCTGCTGTTCAGCCAGTCTAAATAGGGCTGGCAGATTTATCTTGATAGTATGTAAAGCAATGATGAGCCCTTCATAACTGTGACTCCAGGAAAATGAAAGTTTATTTATTATCTATAAAATACAAAACCTATTTATTTATTAAGAATAGTTTAAGTTTGTATACTTGAAAAATTGCCTGGGAGTGTTTGTCAATTACTGCAAGTAACTGTGCCTTGTACTGACCGCAGTTACAAGTAAACAGAAGTTAATGCAAGTGGATAGAGGATGGCAAACCTTTGTCTGTACACACCCACCAGGCTTAATTCTGCAAAATCACACTGGGGATGAAAGATGGAATATAAAGGTGTAGCCTAAATAGGATTTCAGCTCTTTCTGTGCTACATTACTTATTTAGCTGATGAGAAATGCATTCAGATTGACTTGCAGCAGCAGTTAATGGGAAACCAATGGGCTCAGATCTCCCAGTCATTCTCATGAAAGCCCTACTGAGCTCCCACCCTGTCTACATGTTGTTGATGTAATCTTTTTGGATTTTACTACAGATTTCAGTGCTTTTCTATGATTCTATGACATGACCATGATCTTTTCCAGCTAAGCAGGGGAGAGTGCATACCTTGAGCCTTCTCTGACATGGAATATGATGATCTAGAACTTGTACTTACAAGCTCTCTTGAGTCCCATGCTTCAGTTATATCCACACTCTGTCTGTCATGGGCCGTATCTGTATTAATTAGAGAGGTAAAATCCTCTACACAAATTAGGTTCATTTATTCCAACCCATTGTGGTTTTACTTGTGTGATATTACTAATTCACTTTTTTAGCTTTGGTAATAAATATTTGGTAACCTGGAGGAAAAGGAAGCTTTTCCAAGATGGATTAATTTATCCTTGCAAGCTTACTTGGTAGCATCTTTTAGTTTTTATCCTTCTAGAGCACCTATGGTGTTGATTGTAGGACAATCAAAAGTTCTGCTCAACTAGATCAGACGATAGTTCCTTTTGACAGAAGCATTTAATACTTCTCTAGTAGGATATAACTGTACTGTTTTTCAAGAAGACAAACTTCAGTCTGAAAGTGTGGTGGTGACCAGATGTGTTTCCTGGGATATTTTAGATTTTTCAGCACTAGCAGATTTTGGTTCCCTCTCTCTGGGCTTTCCTGTACCCTTTTCTATGGATGAGTCTGGCGCTGGTTACATGTGACAGTGCTGATGTAGAGTGGGGGAGTGCTTAGTCTGAGAAGGTCTGATACCTAGATAAGATGTAGAAGGAGCTAAGCTATGTCCTTGTGCTGGATTTATAGCAGATTTGAAATTATCAGCGGTAACCAAACTACTAGTCATTGTGCTCAGCTGCTTGGTTCAAAGGGACCTGAGGAAGTTGAAAGACTTGTTGTTATAGCTGAATGATCAACTTTCCTTATAAATGCTGCTTTAAGGATCAGTTGCTTACTTTATTAATTAATAGCATTTAATAACATTCTATATGATGCTTTTATGTGTTAATAAAATGGAAGGTAAGAATATTTCACCTGCTAATGTTCTTTAAAATTTTTATTCTTATATGCAGCTTCTGGGAGTAAATAGGATATGGCCAGCAACAAAGCTGCTTTGCTCTGTGCCTGCTGATCCTTTTCTTTTATTTATTTCATTAAAATATCAACATATCTACAGTAGTTAAAACTGACAACAGCTTTTGGTTTGAGCATATTCCATGCATTTACTCCATGAAATGTCTCTAAGCTGTACCTCGTGAAGTGTGACAACTTCTGAACTAATGTTTTCTCTACTTCCCCTTTCTTCCACTTTCAAAGGAATTATAATAGTGAACAAAAAGATGCAGGAGAAAGAAAACAAAACTTACTAGGAGAGAGATTCTTTTCTCAACTGTGGTCCCTTTGTGGCTGGCATCTGTGGGAGTTATAGATGCTGAACGAGAGGAATTTCCTTGGTATAAACACTCTAAACAGAGGGTATAGAAAGGACTGTGCTGTTTCTTTATGTTGGTGCAGGATGCAAGTGGAGGATGGCCTAGGGCACATTGGTGAAGTTTTTCAGACTGCTGACAGACCATTGCAAAGATTTTTAGTGCCTCTTGACTATTTACTGGTCCATAAATAAGCGCGCTCAGTTATGCCAAAGGCTGCCACGTCCTTGTTACATGCTGGAGCTGGTCAGGAATTGCCTCAAAAATCATGCTGGGTTTTGACTTCTGTTGTTTGTGTCTTCCTTCTGAAGTATCACTGCTTCTTTCCTTCCTATTGGCAAAAGGACTGGCAGCTGATCAGTAGCTCGGTCCTCCTAAGAGTCTGTTTAAAATAAATGCCATGAATATCCTGGAATACTGTAGTTGCAGTTTCTCCATAGATGCCTGGTTAGGGGCAGACTGCATTTTGCATATGCTCTGAATTTTAGGTGCTGGTTTCCAATGTGGCATTCAGAAACCTGAGCCAAGAGTTCTGGCTGTGTAAATAAAAAGTGCTTGGAGGGTCCAGAAGAGGATGAACTTCCAGGCTCAGCAGGAAATCACCCTTAATTAATATGCATGCCATTTTCTGATCAGCATGATTTCTGCCTTAAGCCCAGTGCTTGAAATTATTTCTTAGAGCTGGATGCCTGCATGTTTTCTAAGGAAGTTTGAAACCTTTTTCTTTTCACATGCAAATGGAGGAAGAGGCACAAGTGGGTTACCAACTTTGCCTTCTTTGGGACAGGCACATCTTCATGCAGGAAAGAGCTCCAAAAGTCAAAGCTTTTCCTCTGCCTGAAATTGAAGCTGTACCCTCAAACTGACCAGGATATAAGACCCAATAGTGATGTGTGTTCACAGGGTGTTAGATAGGGCATATTTTTTAAAGGTGAAAGGTTTTAGTTCCAGCACTTTTTCCTGTGACTACTCATTTGTTTTATGCAATGACTCTTTAATATACAATTATAGAATTGGTTGGGTTGGAAGGCACATCAGAGGTCATCTAGTCCCAAGCCCTCTGCAATGGGCAGGGACACTTTCCACTAGAACAGGCTGCTCAATCCCCATCCAATATAAAATATGTCTCAACAAAAGAAATGAGAGGTATTTCAGTCCTCACATGAAAAATACAAAAATCTGATTTGAGTATGTTCTGGAGCAATTTTTGTTAAATCCCTTCAGGTAGAGGATAGCATTTGGTTTATTTTCATGTTCACACTAATGTGCAAAAGGTACTTTGAAATTGTTGCCATGTGCTTTGTGTTGGATTCTTTCTCCCAAGAATTCCTCTGCTGCCTGTGTTTACAGGACACATTGGAAGCCGGGCCTAGAAGATCCATACCCTCAGAGATACTAGTAAGAGTAATTTATGAATTTGGTTAATAAGCTGCCTAGAGAACTAAGAGAGTTCTGGATGTGGGCTTAAGCCATATGCATGTGGAACTTAAAAGTAATATTTCTCCAGAATCTGGTGTCTGGTAAAAGAGTCCATGGGAGGCAGGCTTCCTACAGTCATCTCTGCATATAAACTTGATTTTTTTTTCTTCCCCTGTGATTTAAGGATCAGTCAAGATCTTCATGGTCATCAAAGGGATAAATATCTCTGAGAGTACAGTGGGCATTCTTCATTTGGGGACATAGCATGTGCAACTGTATCAAGTTGACACAGATCCTTGTATCCCTTGTGAAATTTATCCCAAGGACTAGTTTGTACTTCCCATCTGCCCTTCATCCTTGAGACCTGCAGATTGTGTGCAGAACCTGACCCCTTTTAGTTTCTGTCAGTGTGACTCTTTACCTAGTCTGAGAGCTGGTTATTAAGCAAAGAAAGCAAAGCACTCCTCCACTTTGCACACAGTCAGATCCTGCTTGTGGGGGAAGCAAATGACTTGCAATTTAATCTAGTGAGTGGCATTTTGCAGAAATTTTTCGTCTTTAAAAGTAACATTACTTTTTGAAAAGAAAACTTGCTTGCCTTTTTTATTAGGCTTCCTGTAAGTATGTATCTCTAGGGAGCTTTTCACTTGTTTTTGGATGTTGCCCAAACACAGTTGATTGAATGGGGGATTAATAGTTTAATTAAGATCCCTGAGATTTAAGACATAGGAAGTAGCCCTCTCTTTCTGAGATTTGTTTCCCCTGATTTGTGCTGTCAGATTTTCTCTCTCCAAAACCATATTTTCAGTGCATACCTATTGCATCATCTCACTCATTCAAATATTCATCACAGTTTTTTGAAGCAATACTTGAGGACCATAACAATCAGATTGTGATTTATCCAGCTGTGCTCATGTACTGTAATGTGCTGCATCAGAACATCAGTATCATGTTTACTGCATTGTCACTCTTGTATGAATTTTACTAAATAAAGTTCTTAAAGGCTGGGCAGAGGTTAATGATCACTTGTAACTACAGCAGTCACGCAGAATACTAGTGGGTTTTGTGAAAAATTTTGTTTAGAACAGGGTTATATTGAGCAGTTTGTGCACCATTTTAATTTCACCAACTGATTCTGTAGTTTTGTGTCAGTCTTACATGAAGACTCAGTTGAATCCTTTTCCTTTAGAGAGATCTGAGCTGATCCCATCACTGCAGTGTTTTTATTGATGCTCTACATCCTATACATTCCTAGGTGAAAATAAATAACTGCATTAATAGGGAGCTATTTATCACTAGAAGGATTAACCACAGATGTCTGCTAATCTTAATAAAACCAGCATTAAAGCCATGCATGATATATATAAAAGCAAACTAAAAACTCTGGAGTACATTTTGGCCCTAAAAGCTTATAGATGAATGATGCTGACAATGTAGCCTTCAATTTGTGATATGTGGGCACCACAGTCTGCCTACAAAGTGCATATTGTTGATTTCAGGCCATTTTAGTAATTTTTACTAAACTGCTAAATTGGACGATTAGTGGGATTTTACCAGCCAAGAAGCAGGGATTTCCAAAACTGACTTCATTTCTTCTGTATCCTTCACTGACATTAGAGAATACTAAAAGCCTTTTTCTCCAAGGCATAAGAAGTCTGTCACGCATCTATTGGTCCTCATGTGGTCAAAGGGAATTTTTTAATTACAGTTCTTAACAGTTGTGTGTTTAGGTGGAAAGGTGCATTTTTATTTGCTACTCTTTCTCTCAGATTTTCTCCTTGGGACAAAAATGCTTTGATGAAAGTAACGTTAGGTAGGATAATACAGGCAAACAAGTACTTACAACCATAAGAGTGTTTGATTGTAAGACATTTGTAAATAAAAGGGTTTAGAAGCACTTATTAGATTTGTAACTAATCTGTTTCTAAGAAACTTTCACTGAAAACCTAACAATAACACAAACGGCAGGTCACTTCCATTAGGAACTTACTTGTACACACTCTTCAAATTCAAACAGTGTATTTTCAGGGTTAAAAGCTTTCATGCATGGTTTGTAATTATCATGCAGCTTGTAATTAAAAGTAAGGACTTTTGGGGTAATTTTGGGGAAAAATAAATAAAACCAAATTAAACGCAAATTTTGGAGTCCTCTGAGTACACGATAAATCACCATTAAGGCTTTGTATCTGAGGAATATGTACCCTTTGGAACATCATTGTGAAGTCCCCCAGTCTGACAAGATGCAGAGGCTGCAATTCAGCCTTCTGCTGGGATAGAGAACTGGGGGAAAACTGTATGTTTCCATAAAAAGATTGCTGCGGGGATGAGTGTAGTAGATCAGCTGGTTTAGGATATGTATCTTGTCAAGAAGGAAAATGGAACTTGCATGAGTGTTGTTGCATAACAGAATGCCTTATGTCTTTTTAATTAGGAACTGCTAAGCTAATTTAATTGCTACCTTTTCAAATTTGTTTTATTTAATATTTATATTTCTATGTTTAATGTAAAAGAATATAATACAAAATTACCTTTATAATTGTATCAGGGTAAATACTTACTTACTTTCCTTGCTGAGATTTCATTAAACTGTTGTGTGAGCCCCCAGGCTTTTCAATATCTGGTATCTGTTCTGTGTCGGACGCCAGAGATGTTTCTCACAGAGCTGACATGCAAAGGGGACTCTTTCAGCAGCAGACACTGTGGTAGCAGCTGCCACAGAGAAACTCAAGTTGATAGCTGGACCAGGAGAAAATGGGTTGCTAGAGTGTTCTGATCCACCTTGAATTTAAAATTGAGCTGCTTGAAGACCCAACAAACAAAACGGTTTCTTTGCCTGGAAAAGGACAGGGAAATTAAGATATTAATTTATAAAAATGTAATATCTCAGACCAAGAATACAAAAGCAGATTCCATAAATTATTTATTTCAATTACATCTTAATTTAGGGTGCCAAGATACCTTTAAAAACAGCACAAAACAAAAATATAGCACACAGAATATGTGTAGAAAGATCATTATGTTCTGTTATTGGATCTATAATGGTCTTTCCTTAAATCTTCACAGCTTTTCCTAGGTTAGTCTCTATTTTCCACTGCTCAGATATATTTTATCTTCTGTAGTGGATTGCTCTTTGTTTCTAATCTAAAGCTTTGACTATTGGAGTAGCTAGTTTCAATTAAATCCAAAGTAAAGAATTGAAAGAGAACATCAAAGCCAAGATCTTTCTACTCAGATCCTTTCCAAAACTTCATTTGGTTAAATTGCCCACAATTTAATAAAAACAACAGTAAAAATACTCTATGTTTTTACAGATTTATTCCCTTTATTCACTCATTGTATGTCAGGACCTTAGAATGCATGCAGAAGTCTAAGACTACTCAGTTATCCATCTATAAATAGGGAGAGAATCAGACCCTTACCTGTATAGTGAGTGCTTGTCCTACAGAAATTTAAGATAAAAATTGATTCCCTTAACTAACAGATTTTATACTTGATTCAGTTAAAAGAAGTTGAGGGATATGATTGAGGAGAAAGCATTACTATACCACTTCAAGTAACTAAAACAGCGTTCTTGCCTTGGACTGGATTCCTTGAATCCCAGGCAATTGATCTTCAAGCTGAGAGCCTGGTGGACCAGTGTTGTTTCACCTGTCCCTTTTGGCTCAGTGTCATGCAGAAGTGGACAATCAACATTACCCCTGCAAGACTTGTAGCATATTAAATCCTCCTGATAATTTGGCTATTGTAATGATTGCTGAAGGCAATAGACCAGGCCAGGCAAATTCATTGTTACGTGATAATGATTTACACACCCTCATCACATGGACTAACAGCTTCACACAAAAAATGAAGTCATAGATGGCATCACCTAATACTGCCTCCTGTGCCAAGCAGGGTAACTCTGAAGTGGGATCAGGTCACTCAGATTTATTTTTTTTTTTAATGGGAGAGGGTTTTTTTTGGCAAACTAATTTTGATTTTCCTATACAAATTTGAGTATAAATTACAGTATGAAAATTCTTTTTCTGTATTAAATACACTTTTTTTATCACACTGTCAAGAGAATAAATCTAGAACTGATTTTGGCACTAAAAGATATACAGATAATATACGCTGAGAATAGTCTCCATCTGCTGCTGAAGTCTCTCTCATTGCCCAGAGTGGTTCTTGGGATTTCTTTCCCTTTGAAGATTTTTGTCAGTGAACATTTCTTTAACTTGCTGTCTACTGAGAATTCAGCTCCCTTTCCCCTACACCCATTCTGTTGTCTTTGGGCAGGTTGAGCAGATTCTTACTATGTTTGCAGTTTTAGAAAAGCCAGACCAAGTTTTCACTTTCGCTTTGTATTTGCCTAATAAGGAACTTGGAGCAGCAGTAGACTGAACAATCCTAAATGTTAGAAAAAAACGTATAACCCAAGCAACACCCCAAAGCAAAACCTCAGCAGTTTACTTTCAAGGTTAGTTTCAAGATTGCATACAAGTAAACTTGTTAGAACCTAGCCATCTGTATAGTATTAGGTGCATATTTGACAAAAAAAAAAGGTAAATAAAAAAAGCTGTCAAACGACTCTTGAACATTCAAACAGCTTAAAAGCTCTTTGTGTGGTAATGTTGGCACACTTCCTAAGTGACCAGATGGAATTTTATTAACAGCCAACAGGACAAGGGCTGAGATTTTGTTTCTTAACTTACTATTTTTGAAACGCTTGTAGAGGATGTGTCAGAAAGCTTGATGTACTTTCATACTACGCAAAATTACACATATACCTTCCCTTAATGCAAGGATGAAGACTGCTTCAGAGGTTGTCATTTCTGTAAGGTAGATAAGAAGATAGTTATGAGATGTATGATAATTTAGGTATCACTCCTTTTTAGTGAATTTCAGAAAGGGCGTTTTTATATGAACAATTTGTGGTCATATTAAAAACAGAGCTTAGAAACAGTTTTTCTAATAAATAAACTTAAATAATGTATTTTATAAAAAGATCCAAAAAATACCTAAACATTAAAGAGACTTGATTTCTGATATCAGTAACCACTGGTAATAGTGATGTCAGATCTCTTTAAGGATTCTGGGAAATGTTAAGACCATGCAAATTTATGTGACTCCTCCTTTTCTGGCATCATCATGGATTTATTTATTGTCAGTAAGAAATACCTGAAAACTGAGAATGTCCATTGTCTCCAGTAAATGAGAGAATGACGATTAGCCCAGGAAGCAGCTGAGGGACCTGAGGTTGTTCAGTCTGGAGAAAAGAATGGTAAGAGGTGACCATATCACTCTCTACAACTCCCTGAAAGAAGGCTGGAGCAAGGTTGGCCTCTTCTCCCAGGTAACTGGGGCAAGAGGAAATGACCTCAAGTTGTGCTGAGGAGGCTCAGGTCAGATATAAGGAAAAATTTCTTCACTGAAAGTAGGAAAAGGCTCCCCAGAAAAGTGTTAAAATCACCATCTCCGGACGTGTTCAAAAAGTGGGTGGATGTGGCACTTCTGAGTATGTTTGAGTGTGCACAGTGGTGTTTAGTCAAAGGGTAGAGTCAATGATCTTGGAGGTCTTTTCTAGACCTAAAGAGCCCATGATTCTATGACCTTCAAACCAGACAGCCTAAAAGAAAAGAAACAAAATCTGTAACACTCTGTGGACCCATGGTTCACCCTGTTCCTTTCAGGTGCTTCCTTTCCATATTTAAGATTTTCAGGGGACTTATGATAGCTAGAAAACAGTTGTCTAGTCAGAGATTAGTATTTCATAACATCTGACAGAAGAACAATGATGTGACATACAATTACAGCTAGCAGTACCAATTTTGAACCTAGGTGTCTTACCCAGACAAAATTCTCACTGTTGCTGGTGAAAGATGTGCCTGAGGGCTTTATACAGAATCAAACCCTGTATTTGTTCAGTAACTCAAGCTTGTATAAGTATAGTTATGACAGATATTGCACCGTGTACTTGTACAGTTGATATGGACTTACTTGCAGAGGGTAGGCCAAAGACCAGAACTGGAGCTTGTTGAAGTCAAAGAGAATTTTTCTTAGTTCTGGAACTTTGTATCCTCAGCTTTGTATGACCTGGTTTTTATTTATTTGGTTGGTTGGTTTGTTTTTAGGCTCAGTAAGAAAAAGTAATTTTAACTTGTTTATCTAAGAAGCTAACAGCAGAGTAAGGTGGTTAAATTGATTAGAAATGTATACTTGAAGTCTAAATTGTTGTCCTGCGTCATAGCATCCTACAGAAGTCCACTCAGACTAACTTGTGGCATTCCATGTGTGTTATTTTGTTGGTTAATAAGCCTTATTTTGTATAGAACATGGGAAAAGTACCGAGGATTGGCAGCCTCATTAAATGATGCAACAAAGAAATCAGTGTTCTAATACAGTAAGGGAAATAATTTAACAAAAAATTAAAAAGCTCTTTAAGAAAGTGTTTTCCTCTTATTTGTTTGTGTAATGTCTAGGCTGGCATTTGTAATCAGCTAACTTGAGTCACATTAGGATCAAGACTTTTAGAGCAGGTAGTCAGAAAAAGTTGGACACAGAAGAGTAGGCAAAGATCATCTCAAAGAAAAGATAAAGCTGAAAAAGCTTGATACACTTAGTTTTAAATGTGCTGTTTCTAGACTATACTGTTTCAGTAGTTTAATTTTCTTCTGTTTGTTTTCTAGCACCTGTTCTTGCTGTCATGGCTTGACAAAGTGACTCTTGCTTGCTAGATTAAAAGTGCTTCAGGCAGAAATCATCTGGAGGAGCAGAAAAGGAAAAGAAAGAAAACAAAAGAACAGAATAAACCACCTAAAAAAGAGCCAGTAGAGAGATGCAAACCCTGCTAGCTGCTTGTATGTGTGCGTGTGCATAGACATGCAGACATGCAGCTTGTCTCTTCTATACTGCTCCACATGATTATATGTAGTACAGCATTGTAGGGAATGATAGATTTGATTAGCATGAAGGTTACTCCTTGTTTTCCAAGATCCTGTTTCAGTCATTTACTTATGCTTCAGGAAGAGCTATATTCTGTTCCAACTGTCTGCTTTAGGCTGTCCATTTTAATTTGCTTGATGAGTTCTTGCATGAGCAAGAAACAGGTTTGGACTACTGTCTGAAGTAACAGTAGTCATTTAAGGTAGTATTTTGGTCCTGTTGTTTTCCCCCCCACTAAATTTTTTTCATTCAGTGCGTAGGGTGGGCAGTAATCTGGAATAATCTGATGGAGGAGACCTTCCCTTGCCTTTTATGTTGCAGTACTTTGAAGCCATGTCATAAACTAAGGAGGGCTGGGCATGTAGAGAGAAGCATTTACAGTTGAATGTTCCCACAAAGAGCAGGATCCCCTTCTGCCCCATGTGATACCTGACGCTCTCTTGATACCTGCCCAGGAAGTGTTGTGCTCTGCTTTATAGAAGTGCTGGGTGTCATCTGTACCTGCATCTGAAGACTCCTGCAGAATCCAGTGTGCAGGAATTCTGGAACCTGAAAATCTCATGCTGAAAACCCCACTTCCCACACAGATACTTTTAACCCTAAATTTGCAGTTCTCCCATTCACTTACACAGTGCATTGCTTCCCTCATACTTTATAAATACCTTCTGAAAGCTAGCACATTCAGATCTTTGAAGCATGATGACATAATGTAATGATAGTAACTTCATAATTGCCAATGAGAAAGGAAATTATCCTTCATCTTTTAGTAGTACCTGGTAAATAAAAGGAGAACTGCTTGCCAAGAAGGAGGATATGAAAAGACATTCAGCTGTTCTTTGACAGAACATTTGTCCTGAAAGAGAGAGGTGTCCCTTGGATAAAACAGTATTCTTCATGTGTACATCTTGGCATGCACTGTATTGTATGGTAAATATTTTACATGGTGAAATATATGTGGGTTGATTTAATTCTGGGACTTTGTGTGTTTAAAACCATTTTGATAATATGACTCAGTGAAGATGAGGCACGTGGAGAAAAAAAGCTATATGAAAATAAAATATGCAAATACAAATGCAGTCTTCTCAATTAAATTGTAATTCCTTACAAATTGGTAGCCATCTTGATAGTTTTTTCAACTACTGCTAGTAATAGAGTATCAGAAAGGATCTTTCCATAAACTGAGAACCAAATTATTTAGAATAATTACTTTTTCTATCATTAGCTGATTTTAAAATAAAATTTATCCACTACAGACTCCCTTTATCAAGCAGTTTTCTATTAAATGAAAAAAAAAAATCTGGTTCATTCTTCTTCTAGGACTGGTTTTAAGCAAAATCTTTTAAGGCTTTATGTAAAGCAGTAGAATTATGTTGATTTCACTGAATTTTCATCTGTTTCTTTAGACCTTAAGATAATTCCAGATCTGCAGTGTTTAATTATGAAATATAAAGTTACCAAAATCTGAACCACATTTTCCTAGGAAAGAGAAAAAAAAATTTCCAAGTTTCTGCAAAATCTTCTGAAATGTCATTCTTACAGCCTTTGCAAGTCATGATTTAAGTAATAGAAGATGATTACTGTGCAGAAACCAATTACAGATCCATATACCTTGGCACAGTGTAAATGTTTTTACATTAGAATCTGTGGTTTATCTGTGGCTACAGTAAAAACAATACATGAAATTATTTTCAAAGATACCAAATGTCCTCCGGGTTGGGGGGGGGGGGGGAGCAAACAGAAAATTTGCATTGGCAACAGATTCCAACTGTACTGGCTGCTGGCTGATGCCACTTGTTTTAGGTTTCTATCCTAATTTTGAATACAGATTGACTAAGTAGCTGTTAGTGTGTATAGGCTGACCTGATAATTACAAAAACTAATTAGGTAGCTTAGTGCTCAGGTGGCAGTGAGTCATGGCGTGTCAGTATTTTCAGGTAATAAAAATGAAGCCCCATGTCAGAAGAACAGATGCAGAAGCAAGAGGATAAATGAAAGAGTAACAAGTTTCTAAGACCAGATGGCATATATCTAAGATTCAGAAACTGTTTAAGAATGAAGCAGCTGAACTGCTGTCAAAAATAGACACTCTCATTAAAATTAGTTACTATGCTAGAAAAGTAGAGCAAATGTACCTAAGTAAAAAACAGGTTGCAGAAGGAGCCCTGCAGTTAATGATCCATCATTATATCCCTGGAACTAGAAAATTTGTTGGGAAAAAAGCATTAACCCACCTCAATGAACATGGTAAGACAGAAACTAACAGGGCTTCTGCTTTCAAAAAAAAAGTTCTTTCCTTATTAAGATGTTGGTCTTGTATGTCTGTACAAGTCTTCTGGCATCACTAATAAAAAACTAATTCTTCACTGCTGCCCTCTGACAGAATATAGGTACCTCCTGATTAGATGCCAGATTTAAAAATTTTGTGGATGGGCTAGGAGCAAAGAGTTGTCTCTAATGATGGGTTTGGGTGGTTTGGCAGAAAATATTGTACACTTGGGAGTGCTTGAGGGCAGCTGCTACAAAGAAAGAAGGAGATAGAGTATTTTTTGGCAATGGGCTGAATGTGAGAAAAAGATTCTTCTGTCCTCAATAAACTCTGTATTTGAAGTATTTTGCATGTCAATGTGAACATTTGTATGGGACTAGGTATCTCTGAAAAATTACCCCAAGGATGTGGCTCAGTTATATAGGTTCAAAAAGGACCCATGCTACATTTCTGCCAGCTTATTCAATGGCCTGGGAGCTAAAAGGTTCTCATGATTTTGCACCAGTCTTCCATTTTCTTTGGGGAAGTGGCATCTGGGGTCATTAAAGACCAAAGTTGTGCTACAGATCTCACCAACTGCTGGGATTTCTGCTGCAGGAATTCATTCCGGCCAAATATATAAATCTCACCCAAGTGGATTATGTATCTGATCTTTGTGTCAGGTTCTCAAATAATATCACATCAGAATACACTTTTCATCAAAAACTGTGGTGAGCCTGGGTTGGATTTCCCCTATGGGTTAGTTTGGACTGAAAGTCTAGTAAGTTCAGGTCTGTACAAGAAAATGAAGTCATTTCTGCAGTTTAGCCCATGTGCATGTATGTACTTACACTTTTAAGAGATTTATGCCGTTATAACACAAGGAGACCCATAAAATGGCACCATTCCTTCTGCTCAATTTTGATTTCTCATTGTTTCCTGAGAGGCAGTGGAACAGGCTCAAAGGCTCTGATGTTAATACAGCCACCATCCCTGTAATAGCAGAACTGCTGGAACTTGTTTTTCTGTCTGATCAGCATGTTTCAGTATGTCCCATTTCAATATCTATTAATTTTGAATTCCTTATCTGTTAAGTTGCATGTATAATGCAATAGTCTGTTTAATAACAACACGTTCACATCTACAAAGTGTCAATCAAAAGATACAGTCAATATTAATGATATGTTCAAAATCCTTATTTTGTAGAGAAAATATCTATACTGGATAAAGTGTTATGAGGCGTATGAAAAACAAACAGTCCAGACAAAAGCTGACCATCCAAGTACTCAGCTAAGACATTCTACATATTTTATTGACATCAGTCTTGGAATAGGGTTTTTCCTGTTATTTGGGTGAAGAAGCCGTGGACTCCGAGCAAAATTGGCAAGTTGGTTCTTACCCTCAGAAGCTGCATTACTAGAAAGACTCTTGGGTACCTTTTCAAACTTTTTGCTGTCTAACCAGCACTCCTGAGGCCCTGACTCTAAACAAAGTTGATGAACTACCAAACTTTTACTAGATGAAAAAACAGCTCTTTTGCATAAAACAAGTCAGTGACTGCAAACAGGAGTGAGTCACAGAAAGCTCTTAGGAAAAAGAGTACAGTGAAGTGAAATGGAATATTAAAACATTCACTAATGTTACTTTCTGACTAATTTTCTCTGTAAAAATGCCTGCACAAGAGATAGCAAAAGGTTGCGAGAGATAGTAGTAATGCTGTGCTACCAAAAAGCAATGTGGGCAATCAAGGAATTTAAACAGCCTCATTTTTTATGAGTGTTTGTGCAGGAGTAGTTATTGGGGAAACAAAATGTAACTGTAGGTGGAATGGGCCAGACAGGTCTGACAGCTCTTGGCAGACTCCACTTGCTAACTTACCAGTTTGTAACATTAGGATATACAGGATTAAGGTATGTGGGATTCAGAGCTTCTTGTCCAGATAAGATGACTTATTTTCTGAAAGCAATACTGTAAGCCAGATATGAGAGACTCCCTGTGCTTAGGGTCATCAACAAAATAGTTGATACTTGTATTAAATGTCAGACTTCATGCCACATATATTCACAACATGATACCACATTGCTGACCAGCTGTACCACAGGGAACATTACTAGCCAATTCTTACCTCAGTCATCCTAATCTTGCACCCTTAGATCTTCCTAACATGAGCTTCACACGACTTGCACTTGCTTCACACGACAATGTACCAAGTCACGTTTCTCTGATACTCAGCCAAAAAGATTCCTTATATTGCTTTTATTTGATGGGGTTTTATTGCTGACAATGTGATCAGCCTATGCAGCAACAAGGCTAATGGAAACAGCTTCTATGGAAGGAGAGGAGGACACAAAAGTAAGCAGGAGATTATTGCAAGAAAACAACAGGGGTTTTGTACTTGGAAAAGAAGCATTTGCAGCTTCTTCCCATAAACAATGGGTTTGGGGCAACAGTGAAACAGCAGGAGTGGGAAGCCTTATGTGATTATATGGTGAGAGCCCTCTGGAACACTACAGCACTTCTCTCTGAATATCCCTGTCAGTGTCATTACAGACTATAAGGGTTTGTTCTTTTCAGGATAACAAAAGAAAAAAAATTATACTATAACAAAACCTCTGAATCTGTTGAAGATCTGTTTCCGCATGTCCAAGATTCTTGGGTTTCAAAACTGTCTCTTTCAAGGTATCAACTCAGTTTAGAAAGGAGATAGACTAGGACAGAAAGAACCAAAGTAAACAAATGAGTTCTTTCTTGAAGGATGCTTTCTTCCCTCTGTGCTCTTGGCCTTGTGGCATTGGGTCAAGAGATCTGTTGTTTCTACAGTTCTCCTATAATATTTTCATCTTTAGTACAGTGATTAAGTGTCAAGCTGCAAGAACTTTAGAGCTGTAGGCTTATTAGAAAATTAAGGATTATTGTAATTTATTTTAGAAGCACACTTTATGCATATGGTTTCTAAATTAATCTGTCCTGTTCTGTTACGTTATTTTGAAAATACAGCATCCAAGTATACCTAGTTGGGAGGGTAATTTGGCACATAGTGCAACATTGTTTCATAAGATATTTTAAAAGTAGCATGGTCACAGGTACAATTGTCACACGTGCCCATTGATACTGGAAGTTTGTCTGAAGTTGCTGTTAAATGTCCATGTATGTCAGTGGAATGTGCACATGCTTGGTACCATGAAAAAATGATTTCTTTGTCCTAGGGAATGAAATATTTGGATAGTCACATTTGAACAATTTTGGCCAAAATGCGTAATTTTTTATATCATCTGTAATTGTGTAGTATTAAAATAGTGGACTTTCCCCAGAAAAACTTTACATGGCACTGAGCAGAAGGGAGTGGTAGTTAAATAGACTAGGCAGACTTCTAACTATTGCAGGTTCTGATGTGGAATGGAGTGAAAGAAATAACAAGTGTTTTATATAAAGCACTCATCTCTGCACAGAAAAAATTAAATAATAAGTGGGATCTTGTGATTTATGGAGCACAAGTGAAGAAGAGGCTGTATGAGAGAAATGAAATCTGGGTGTGCTCTCTGACAACAGTCTGCAAAATCTGGTGCGACAGTGAATTTCTTATCTTTGCATTTTCTTCTTCCCTAGATTATAGGAACCCTTGCTTTTCATATGTGTAGTAGATTGAGTCTTCTTATTGTAAATGTTGCTATAGCTTCAAAGTTAAGTGCGTGAATATACAAGGAGATGAGATGCCTGTAAGGAAGGAAGAGAATTAGTGCTATGTTAGCAGAAAACTGAGGAGAAGAATATGAGAAGGAGGCAGGTGAAGAAGGTATGAGCGGAGGTGGAGTGCACAATGTAAAATTGTAGTGCTGGGGCTGGTCATTGATTAGTTGTGTCTTTTGACAAATTCTAGTGGTATATCCTGAATAATGTATTTAAGCAATGAGACTTCACAGTGCGTGTTCAACTTTACCGTTGGCTAAAGGTGATTCAAGAAAAGTGCTGTGGTAAGCCTGCTAGAGAGTAATGTGAGTATGAGGGGAAATCAAATTTAGGGGTTTTTTTCCCAGTTAGCTTGTTCCAGAAGGTGGCAGTTCAGCATAGTGAGGAGGTGGTAGGGAGGAAGGTTTTTAAGATCTTGAGGAGCCACAACCAAGTGTGGTTGCGTTAAGGAGTACTGACACTCCTGGCTTTAGTGTTGCTAAGAACGTGTTCATTATGAATAGACAAAATAACTGCCTGATCTTAGAAAAATATAAGCAATTTCATATATAAATACTGAGCACTTAGAAAGTTAAGTATCTCACCTTTATATGTATGGAATATTGAACTACAAAAGTATATGCTAATAAAAATTGGAGGTGGAACAAAAGCCACAGCTTTGGCTGAGAATCAAAGCAGCTCCATCAGTGAGCTTCCACCCTTTTCATGGGATGCCTGCTGTGTCTTCACTCTTTTCCTTTGCACCATCCCATACATAGGCAAGTGAAGAGGAGGCAGAGCACAGCAGGTGCCAGCTCACCTGTCAAGGAGGCTTCCTACGCTGGTGGGAAGCTCTAAGCAGCACTGGCTGCTAGTCAGGCTCAGAAGATACAAGTAATGCATTGAAAAGAAACTGCACCTATGGCTGTGTCGGGCTTGGGTCAAGGCTCTTGATCACCCACTGGGACCAAGAGACAGTGAGACACTATTTAACATTGTTTGTTTTGAGTAACACTTTCTGCTTGCTGTCAGAGTTGGCATGGAAACTGAATCAGCACTCATTTTGAAAAGAATAGTCCATTCAGAGAGAGGTTAGTCATCAGTGGGCTTACCAGAGGCTCAGGCTGCAGCTGCAGCCTTAAATCTTGCTCATGAAAGGATAGAATCCTCAAAATGGCAACAGTCATATTACCCTAACCTTTACTGGGCAAATAGGTGTCTTGAGAATGATGTAATCTCATTTGTGTTTGGGTGGTGGTGGGCTTTTTTTAAAGAGGGAAGAGTTAATTATCTGAAATCCACAATAGAACTTTCTTATTTCAAGAAGATGCCATCTGTTTTTATGGATCAGTTGAATTTAAAGAGTTAACACAATTCCTATAAACAATGATGCTTGTAACATTGTGGTGGAAAGTGGCATAATTCTTAAAAGGCTCTAAGCTTAGCACTAGGCATCTGTGAATAGTCAAGATGGAAGCCTACACAGCATGCAGAAATTGGCATTTTCAATTACTTTGCCTCTATTGATGAAGAAGATCAAGATGTGCTTATTTCTATTCTATTTTATTCCCACACACAAGGGGAGAAGCAAAGAAACAGCTGCTGGTTTTCTGTACCAGCAAGACTGAGAAAATACTGATAGATAAATTGCTGTTCAGTGGCATTTCATAAAGCCATGTCACCTGCTGTGACATTCTGTTCTCTGATGCAAAATGATAAATGTATATATACATTTGAAAAGTTTCATTTCATCTATAACCTTTGCCTCCTGGCTTTTTGTATCCTCAGAATACAGACCATGCATGTCTTCTTCATTGATACAGGAACTGTTTACATTATTTACATTCAAGACTATAGTGCTGTTACCAAATTGATGAGGACACTTATTTCTTTTTCCTTTTTGTGTATCAAGCAGATAATTTAAGTGAAGCCCTGAAAAAGCTGAAGATAACATCCACTGACAGCACAGCAGATAGCTTGGAGGGATGCTTGGACTGTCTGCTTCAAGCTCTGGCACAAAACAGTAAGTTGTATCGGCCTTTCAAATTTGAACTCATATGAGATCAGTGAATTAAAATGTGGCAGAAAGACTGACTCGAGCAGTAGGCTGCTAGATTGGCTCTACGGAGTTTTGGGGGTTTTTTAACCCATATGTCTGTAACGTTCCAGTAGCAACGAAGACAGTGACAGGTAAATACCTGAATATTTGGAACATCTGTAGTCCATTCCTTTCTCCACAATGAAGTAGAACACTTACTTTTTTAATTGATCATTCAAGGGAAAAAAAAAGAACAGAGATGCAGAAATAAGCCTCATAAGATGGGGAAAAGGATAAGAGAGCTGCTTGCTAATTCTGGTTGAAAGAGCATAGTTTCCTACTTGTAATGTATTTCTCCTCAGATTTCTGGTCACAGATTTCTTAATTCCAGGAGTTTCAAGTAGCAGAACTAGGCTGGATATCCAAAGACAGTCAACTTTGATATGTAGTATGTAACAAAAATAACATCTGAATGGAACAAGATGTCATTTTCACCAAAAACTTTAGAATGCTTGTCCCCACTCCCAGTAGACAGAAAGGTAAGGTAATGAACATGACAGTTTATAAGACTTTTCTGAGTTTAACTTTCTTAGTGCTTCAGATTGTGGCAGAAGAAAAATATGTGTACAATTTCAGGTTGAAAAACTTTTCAGGATAGGTACAAGCCACAATTAAAACTTTTTTATTAAAAAAAAAAGAGTTAGTCCTCTGGAAACATCAATACACTCAAAAGTACAAACTATTTATAAGTCTTGGCTTTTTTCACATGATGGTATTCTACAAATCAAAGCAAAGCCTCTTGGATTAGTTGGTGTAAAATACTTGATGAGGATTTTCACAACTGAATATAAGCACCATCCAGATCAAGTCAAAATTGGATTATAACAGCGTCTGCATTTAATAGTAGTCCATTTTTAATTCTCACTATTTTAGAAGGAGATTATCAGCCAGAAAGTAATAAAATCTTTAAGGTTTTGATCAATTATTTTTTGAAGGTTCTGGATTTATTTATAAGGTATATCCAGTACTTTAATCCAACATCCAATTGGATTTACTTCCACTACTTTTAAGCTTAATACTTAAACAGTAAGTACTATAGAGATGATCATATGAAAAGTGATAACTTACTTGTGTAAATAGCAGAGTTTGCTATTTTGCCCATGAAGGACACATAGCTGTGTCAGAGAACAAGTCTGGCAGATGCAAAATAATTTTACTAATGTACAGCAAACTTACTGATGCTTCCTTGAAACCAGACTCTTCTGTCTCAGTCTAGGGTTTTGCTCTTCTTTCCAAAATCTTTTCTCTTCTAGATTTGCAGCTGCCAGATCAGATAAACAGATTATTTGGATTTTGACCTCTCTCTTTGGGGTAATTCTAGAAAATTTATTCTCTCCATAATTTCCCATGCTCTTAGTGTGTTAAGTCAGTGACATGGATATAGCCCTGCTGAGCTGCCCTATGATACACATCTCCATATAATTGCATTTGCCCAAGACTGTGGGCAGCTGAAATAATGCACTGAAAATTAGATATGGGTCAGATAGGAGAGTTTTTTTTAAACAGCTTGCTGGTAATTTAGGAATCAGTTTATCAATTCAATTCTGTTTCAAGGGGACCGGACACTTCCATACCTAAGTTTTGCCAAGTGTCAGTGAACAATGAGCTTTTGTTATCAAGGTTGTTTGATGATTTGGGGAACAGACTTCAGGCTTGAGATAATTTATGAGAACAGCAGTACGTTCAAATGACTTCAGAGATTGAGGTAAATTGCATATAATAGATTGATTCAATAAATAGATACAGAATCAGCTTTCTGAATGCTTTCTCACAGCTGTCATCCATCCAGTTAACATCTTAATATGGATTTGGCTGATTGATTTTTAATCATAACCTATATTATCATATATACAATACCTAGTTATGAGAGACATTCTGTACCTCTGTGTCTGTGTATAAATTATTACACAATAATAATGAGAAATCAAATTGTTTATATAAAAGTACATGTTAATTGTTATGCAGAAATAATTTAAATAATATTTTGCAAAGTTATTCTGTTCTTGTTTAGTATATTTCCATGTGTATGATTAAATTAATGAAGTATACATTTAAATTATAGTTCAGTAAATCATCTTATTAATGTAAGATAAACAAGCCATTCAAGGAATAGTTTATTTTAAGATAGTTTTATAGAACTGTGATTTTGTTGGGAATTCATGGTAGTAATGTTTATCACAGAAGTTAAAGTTTTATCCACTGCTTTAAAACTTGGAGATAAAAATATTATTTCATCTTATATAAGGTCTAGTACATTACTAATATGCTAATGCAACCCACTCCTATCTACTGCCAGCCAAAATCAGTAGTTAAACCCAATGATACTACAACAAATTGAGATTTTCAGTAAAAGACAACTTCAGTTTTGCACAGTGCACGTACACATGAATGTTTTAGTGACCTTTACACCACTATCTGTTGGTATCTGCATGCACCATAGGTTTGTGGCTGCTGCAGAATGTTAAATTCCCTAGTCTCTAAGAGTACAGTGAAAATTATAGTTCCATTTATTTTGCATACAATCTTTATGTTTTCATTACGCTAAAACATTACTTTCTTCTCGTATTTTCTACCGTATAGAAAGAGAAGACAAAGTTATGATGAATATCATAACTTTTAACTTTCCATTTCTTTCTATGTAATCTGCTCTGTTTTCTTTTGTTTTTCACTCTCATTTCCAAAACTGATCTGTTGATAATCCTAGACAAGTGTAGTGCAATGCCCTGGAACATGATACCTCCTGCCTGACTTTAGGAGCTATTCTGCCATTTGTCACAGCCGTCAAATTAAGGTGCATGCCACACACACATATGCTATACTACAGAAGGGTGAGTCAAATACTCAGCTGAATGTGAAAAGTGCTGGTAAATATTTGCCAAGCCAAATTCAAATTGTTTTAACTACAGTTTGTCTAGGAGAAACTTGCATAGCAATTCACATCTGAGACCTGGGTCTAAAAATCCTGCACAGATGGTTTCCTCAGGAGACATTGTTTTGAAATATATATATTCCTATTTATGCAGATATTTTAGTTCTTGTCTGTCACCTGCACTTCTTTCTGAGGCTAGTGATATATGGTCTAGCTTGTGGCACTAGAGAAAACTGAGGGGGGGTTTTGAAGATGAAAGAGGCAACAATGACAGAAGAATGAGACATAAAATGCATTAGAAATGCTTTAGAATAATGACGTACCTCATTGTTTGTGGAGTTCCTTCAGCATTCCCAGTGAAGTTAAGTAGCATTTCTGGGGTTGTGGCAGCCATAAAGTTGCAGTAACATAAGTCAAGATTCACAGGTAAGGTAAGAGCTGCTTTCACCACCATTGATCTACCTCATTTGCACAAACTGAGATTCTGTCCGCCTTGCTTCCGAAAGAAAAACACAAATATTTGATCTCTGTCCCCCTGCAAGCACTCACCATTTGCTGAACTTCCCATAATTCAAATTTTTAAGGAAAGGCTGAGGTACATGATCCTTGAGCATTGTTAGCAGCAAAAAACCAGAGCCAGCCATGCACTAAATGAATTACTGGCTTATATTCAATATGGAAGTGAAAGTCATGTATTACATGTGTTTTCTTTTAACAACTATGCATTAAAACAAGGTACTCCATTGTCTGCTCCATATAATCTGGATTAGTTCTATACAGACATGGATTGATGTGTTATTGTCTAGAAAGAATTTTTCTGATCTGGAAGCAGACTGTTTTGCAGTGACATGGAGTGTAGAATGATCATAACAAGCAAAAAAGCCACAAACTTCCTCAAAAGTATGAGTAAGACACGTACTGAAGAAAATTAATTTGAAAATCATATGCTTACATTTCTGGAATGAAGTAAGTGAAGTATAATTGCTTTATTCTGTATCCTGCACCCAAGGAAAATATGGGTATGTACTACTATTGGATATTGGGAACAATTGGTTAATTGTCTTGTATAAGGAATTACAACAGAAAACAATGCTGGCCATTATATTCAGCCAGCATATACAAATTTATACTTGTTAAGAGCCATTTCATAAATACTGCACCTATCAAAAAAGTGCATTTATCCTAAGATCTCTAAATAAATGTCCACAAGAAAGGACTGCCTGAGAGAAAGAAAGCAAAAAGGAAATAGAGGTTTTCTTTTAAACAGCAGGCTCTCTGGGACATAGTTATTGCAGTAACAACAAAAAAAAAAGTTGCTGCTAGTCCAGGCATGCTGAGTTTCAGATACAAGAAGTTACAGCAGACATAAATAACCCAGTTTGGATAAATGAGAAATCTGAAAAATCTGCTGAGAATGTTATTTTTGGATCTGCTGTACTCAGCATAAGAGGCTGAAAATGCCCACTAATCCCAGCTTTCAGCACCTGGCTCTGAAAATGTCTGACATGTAGCTGAAGTGGAAAGGCTGGCACATGCATTTGAAATATTTTTTTACATACACTTTTTAGAAGATTAAGAAGATGAGTTTACATGTTTATGTGAAAAAATGGTTAAGCAAAATCACAGCAATAAAGATAAGCTTACATGAGAGGGCAAGGCCTCAGTTTTGAAAAGGATTTAGAAAGATTGGAAATATTTGAAATAATGCACTTTACCTTAAAGATGTGGCTGACTAAGATGCCTTATTTTCTACTTGTTGAGCTTTGCTGATACCTAGTAATCGAGGAACAATCACATGACACATGAAAATTTTTAATTCATGCTTGAAACTGGAAATCTCAGCATTATTCAAAGGCTATTTCTAATGGCTTAGAAGCCATTTTTCTTCCCATAGTGCACACAGTTTCATAATAGCATTTTTCTTTGCCCCACAATGTATATGCTGGAGCCAGGCATTGTTTAGAATATACTGGCTGCTTTGTATCAGGGAAAATAACATTGTTACAAATTACTGTGTGATTTCTAGTAGAAAGCTCTTGCCATCACTTCCTGCTGTTCCAGCCTGTAGGGGACCACGGGCGTATCTCTCCTACCTAAAGCTTCTTGTTCAGGTTTTCTCTTGGGACTCACCAGTGGGTTTTCTGAAATGGGTTTGTTCCTATTTGATGGCATCCCAGAGGAGGATGTGTTGGCATCTGGAGTGCTTAAGAAAATCTTGAATATCTGGAGACACCAGCAGATTTCTCACATTCCTTTGGCAGTGGCAAAACTTCTCATTGAATGCCCTAAAACTTTGGTAGGCACCTGCTCTAACAGGCATCTAGTTTTCTCTCTTTAATTATTCTGGTGGATTTCCAGTTCTCACAACCATATGTTTACACAGAGGTTATATTTCAGTGGGAAATTAATTTTATTCTGTTCTTCGTAGCTGTGGCTTCCATATGTTGATGAATTTAGTTAATACTTGCGCTTCCTATACTTGATGTTCGTTTTTCTGATCTTCACTGGCCACAGAAAATGAAACAGTTCCTCTACTGGAGTGGAAAAATCATGAAGAATTGAGAATTTTGTAATTCTGTAATTCAGGGATCAACAAAAAAAACCCCTGAAATTTTAAAATTTATTATTCTTGCTATTAAATTGCTGATATCAATATTAATTATTATGTATTAATATCAATAAATTAATAGTATGTCTTATATATTAATATGAATAATAAGTATTATTATTCATTAATAACCTTTGATTTGTAAAAGAAAAAAGCAAGATGTACCTGTTTTTATCTATTTACCTCTTTTTTTTGGACATTCTTGATAGTTCTGGATACACACTTATTTATTCATTGCAGAGTCAGGTAGGCAGCTGCCTGCTTAACTTGTAACACTAAGTGCCATCTGATTTCAGTGAAGCCTTGTACTTCTTTAATACACAGAGGATTAAGAAACAGTCATTTCATCTTCTGTTTCCACAGCCCTCTCACATTAGCATGAAAATATCTATCTTCCTGCCCCAAACATAGTAAAAATTAAGTTGTAGAACATCTTAACATCTTAGCAGAGTTATTCTAAGGCACAAACAAGTGAAATCACTTTTATTTTTTCCTGTTGGCTAAACATCTTTAGTTTACTCCATTCCCTTTTGTGGAACAGAGCATGGAGAAAAAGCTCCACATTTCAGAGCATTCTCAAGCAAACATATTCTTAAACATCAGCACACTAATCTTTCTCTGTTTTGGAGAAATTGTATGAACAGAATAAGAGTAACATTATGCGACTGTTGTTTCATGCAGATTATGGCCAATGGACAATGCTTTCCTGATTGTGAATGCTTGCACACTATTAAAGCTTAAAACAATAATTGTCTATATTCTGCCCTATTCTGACCACAGTTGTTTTGTATAAATAAAAAAATCTGCAGCATCCCTGCAGATTCAGCACACTTTATATGTAAGCTGTGACAAGGCAGTGCATAAGCACATCAAGAGAGCTTAGCACAACCATGGGGGTAGGCAGTGGTACTAACTGGATTAGTGGCCTTAAAACAACTGATAACTAGTAGAATTAAGTTCACTGAGAAATAGCATTTCCCTTTCTTATTCCTCTTTGATCTTTAGCATCTCCCTTTCTTAGTAGCAGTCTCCCTTCCAGGAGGATTTTTGATCCTCCTTGGGTGTGCCCTCCAGTGATCTCTGGTATATGTCTCCCAGATGTGATCGTGGAAGGAGAAGGAGGCCACCTGGTGCCTTAAGTTTTAGCTTCCATATTTTTCAGATTCTGTGCTGCTTTGGTTTGTAACTCTGAACTTCATGTTCAGTGTTGGTAAGTTACACAAAAAAATCCTTTTCCAACCTGAGAACCAAGGACAACCTTTGCAAGCCTCAAGCCCAGAAAACATGAACAACAATGAATTGAAGAGAGCGCGCAGGGAGGATGGGACTTCATGACCTGAAACTGTAATTGGACAATATGCAAATGAACCAAAACTTAGGGAAATGTAGGACCTTGTGATTGGTTGTCCATTTCACTTGACCATTTTGGGTCCATCTTGGGTGTAACCCTGGCTGGGCTCTTGTGCTGCCCAAGGTGTATCCTTTAAGGCCTTTTAATGAACACCTGCTTTATTCTTTAACTCTGTCCAGCCTCTGTTCTAGGTCAGCCTCTCTAGGCATCACACCCATGGATATATACTCAGACCCAGCAGGCATGGACCTACATGTTAGTCCTGACATGTAAATGTCTCAGCTTGAACATTCAAACAAGCAACAGACATTTAGGGTGTTATCCATGAAGAGGAAATATGCAGATGGAAGCTATCCTCCTCCAATAAGATAAAAACCAAACAGTATTATTGCTAACTGTCTCCTGAAATTTATAGTTCTCTGCTGAGATTAAAGTATTCTTTAGGTAGATGGTGTCCTTAGCCTATGACAAAGATTTTAAGACTTTATTACTACTCCTGCTTTGTCTTGGAAACTACAAAAATATTAAGAGCAGCACTAAGGCATCATACTACCTTGTAGACTTGGTTTTTTTACATATTGAAGACATGAACTAGTGTCTGTTTAGCTACTACTAAACCTTGATTCAGCATCTTTGGAATTCAGTGGAGTGGGCATAATGCATTTAACATCTATTCAAACCAAGGGAGGGAGAGGGAGGAGGAATGAAAAAGGAAGAAGTGAAACTAAATGGATGAGTAACAGGGAATACAGTGGGACATAAGATTTTTATTTTAGTGGAGGAAGAGAAATGGCAGAAGGTGGAAACAGATATAAAGATAAAATTTTGGGGAAAAAAAACACCCAAACAAGCTAAATGCATGTACCTGAGTGGCTGGTAGGAAGCAGTCAAACCAAAACCCTGCATCTCAGACCAGGAAGAATTTCTAGTCTGCTTCTGACACAGATAATTTCTTCTAACAGAGGCAGGGGTTCAGATTTAATTGGGCAGCTCAGCCAATCAAGCCATTAATCTTACCTGCAAAGATTTCTAGTCAAATGCCCTGTTAAAAGTTGGGGATCCTGATGAATATTTTTTTAGAGGGAGTTTTGGCTCAAATACTGTGTTATAAAGTGTTTCTTCTTTTTGCAGAAGAAGGATGTTTGTTGCATTTTAGCTCATGGACTGTTGCTTTGTCATGATACTGTACACACATAATCCAGAAATGTTTCCTCATTAAGAGCTGTATATAATATATTTTGACAGTATAACTATACTAAATCAAGGTGACTGCTTTTTATTGGACTGTCTCCCAGTAAACTGGCTTACCCTAATGATACTGAATGGTAATCACTGCTGCTTAGTGGGATTATATTTTACATAAATTCCCTTTAATAGTGATGTATTTAGTTAGTGCCAGATAGTTAAATGTTTATCCAAGTGTTAAATTCCAAGTGCTATTCATTGAATACACAATGTGCCAAATAAAGATTAACTATTATATTTTTTCTTTGCAGAAGGCATCAGTGAATAGCAGTTCCAGATAATAAAATTGACACATCGTTTTTTTTAGACTGCCTCTGTATTGCATTTTCAAAAGGCAGGCCTTTTCTTTTGCTTCTCTATTGCATTTCAAAAATGCAAAGGAAAACGCCTACCTTTTACAAAAAAATTATATTTAGAGATCATGTAATTCACAATTTCAGGTCTGTAGTTTCATTCTTAGCTTTGCTCCAGTGCCTTATAACTTAAAAATGTGATCTTTTTAAGATTAGGTTTTCTTTAAGCTACTCTGATAGCACAGCTCACTAAAAATACCAGCAGATTTAAAAATTCCTGTATCTGTAGATGTACTCTTTCAATAAGCAAAGAGTGGAATTTCACAGCAGGCATTTCAGCTCACTTAAGAGTGCTCTTAAGAGATTGTTTAAAAGGAACATGAAACATTTCCTGCCTATAAAATGATCAGCTTTCAAATTTGATTTGATGTTAATAAACAAAATCAAATTTGGAGAAAGGATTTTACTCCATAGAACCAGAATTTGTTATACATTTTGAAGAACTAAAGCATGAGAATACCCTTTACCCTGGGACCTCTACTAAGTTCAGTCAGTACAAGCAAGAGAGGAGGCAGAAGAAAATGTCCACGGAAGCCGAATGCAAATCACAAAGATGTGAGTGTATGACATTTGTACTAAGATGCCAGACAACAAACTTGGCAGCTGAGGCACTGACATCAAAGTCTTTCAGCAACCTTGCTACTGAAGTGGTTACATCCTGGAGAGGGTGAGTCAGAAAGGGGGAACAGCTCGGATAAATCTACCAGCTACATGCCAGGGCTCGCTACTGGATGCAGTTCAGGAACTCAGGGGTGCCAAGCTGCCTAACTTTAATATTCTGCCTTGTGCTGTGACCTATTCATGGAAGTATTTGTGTATTTCTCCTCATTGAAGGCAAAGATGTCCCATATTTTTTACTTCATTGGTACCTGCAATAGGCTATTCAGTGGGTAGAATCTCATCCTGAAATTCACTTTTATCCTTTGGATGCAGCTTTTGAAGAATTTAATCATCGGGACTCATGCAGCTAGTTGATTGATAAATCTGTCTCTCCATCTGTCCTTCCTTCCTTGTTAGAGCTGAGATTTTAATTACAAACATCTGTGTACTGTCTCTTTCTTTGTTAAAAATAGGAAGTGAAGTTGCCCTGTAGCTGCTGACAGAGACAAAACAGAGCAAACACCATGATGGAAACATTTGTACAGCTAAGGGAGAATCCTCCCTCCTTGCCTAATAGGTGTCTAATATCAAGGATAAGTGAACAGGCAGATTTTGGGGATTTCCCCATGTAAGGAGGAGCATGCCAAAAAGAAATCAAATGTCTACAGTTATTTTTCATACATAAATAATTATTATTATTAAAGGACTTCTTTTTCCCTATTTAAGTAACTCTTGATAATTGGAACAGACTCTTTGGTTAAGGTTTGTTAAGCAAAACCTCCTTATCAGTGGTGCATTCTTTGTTTCATGAGAGCATATAATTTGTTTTTCTGAGCTTCTTTACAACTTACTTTTTGTGCTTTTGTAGCCATACTAAAATCTTTTAGTGGTTTGAAAAATACAGTAGGAGGCTGTGGAGAGGGGGACAATGTTTCTTAAGGGAGGCTGTATATGGAGAGAGCATCAGTGCTTACACTTGGTCACATGAACCGTCTTACTGTGGTGGTTAGGAGCATGTGTCACATCAAAAGATATCCCTTGTTCCCTTCATTTTCTTCCCTTCTGCCTTCTGAAAGAGCAGATGGAAGGTTCCTTTCATGATATATGTGGTTCATCATTATTTATTCATGGGTTCATCTTTCTCTTTCTGATGAGAGTACATGTAGGAGGAACATTATGAAGCCAAGGTAAATTTCTGCAGTAGTTCCAGTAGGTTTATAAAACATTTGCAGCTACAAAGATATGCATTTTTCAAAAGAGTACATGGCAAACACAGTTTGCTTAAAGAGGACCCTCACAAAGCTGTTTATTCATAATTCTGTGGTGGGATGCTCCACATATTGTGAATTATTGCAGTGCTAGCCACCATGGCCGTAGGGTTAGCGTAACTTAGACTCATTGTTTATAGGGGATAAGGAATGGTGAGTCTACAGCTTTCTTCTGCTAGCAAGGCACTGTTGAGAGACATGCCTTGCCTTTCCCCCTTTCTGCCTTTTATTTCGTTTGAAGGTGTATAAAATAATACAGAGAGGAGAGAAGAGTGAATAGAGGGAAGGGAAATTTCAGAGGAAAGAGCTGAGAGGGAAAAGAGTGTAGAATTTTAATTTGAAACACATTTGATTTTTTTCCTATGATTTCTGCTACTTAATTAACCAGTCTGATAGCCATGGTGCTCAGCTCTCCAGCTCTGATCTGTGGCATTAAAGATTTTCCTGCCCACACCCTTAACTATTCTGACTTCAGGCTCTGCAAAAACCACAAAAAGCAAGCATATTGACATTTTAATCACTCAGCTGTGACATCAATAAGATTTTGACACTATGTGATCTAACATACCCTTTGTCTTGATATCAAGTGATACAAGGAGGCATCTAAAGCAGCAGGATTAACCTTAGAGGGCTTTCCCCTCCAATTATGCTGTGTTAGACTGTGTGCAAAAGGGCTGCTTTTAATGCAGCATTATTACAGTCCTACAGTTTCTTTGCTTTAAGAGGGGACAGCTCTAGCTGTGGGCTGGTGTAAGCAGACTGAAAATCAGTCTTTAAAAAAAGCATTTGAAATCACAGATACATCACAGATAGCAAAAGGATTATGAGGTGTGGCACCCTAATGTCAAGCTATCTACATGGCTAGGTTTTTTCCAGACACAAATTTAATGGATTTTAAAGGGGTTGCAGTTCTGCTAAAGGAACGTTGGCTGTGATTTCCTTTTTGGCCAATACAGAAACACAAGAGGAGAATATGTGGTAGAGGTTTGCCTAGGTCTTTCTTGCTCCTGTAGAATTCTTACATGCTCCAACTACAATTGAAATAGCAATTTAAAAGATGACAGCTGAAATAAGTTTTCAAAATAGTTTACCCTCTAATAATTTACTAGGAAGCCCAGAATGACACTAGCATGCAGAGGATTGATAGCCTTAATAAATAATACCTCTTTAGTGCATGTATACAGAGAGACAGGAAGCCAGGCAGGCTTTCTCCAGCCTCTGAAGAGAACAAATAAAGGCAAGAGTTGAGGGTTGCCTATGCTAAAGCCACTATCAGTTTCTAATTCTCAGCAAAACCTACCTTATTTCTCCTAGAGCCAGGCAGTGGTAGGGGTACCAGCCCTGTGGCAGCACTGATGTGTGGTCTTCAAGTCTCAGGTTCTGCAGAATCAAAAACAACTGATGGTTTTTACAATCATAGTGAAAATACTGCTACATAAACATGACAATCTATTGTCCACTCCAAAGAATAACACCACACACACTTCCCTGCATTTTTGTTCCTGTGTCCCTGTATGTTTTATGTACTTATACAGGACAGGTGTTATGTGAAGCTGAGCTCAAAGGAGAGTCACACACAGGACTGTTCGCTCATGTTTTGTAAGTGAAGCAATTGTCCCATTTGGGCACTATAAGAAATGCTAATATACCTACAGCTGTGCTGAAATCATCCTCAAGGCCTCCAGCTTGGTATTCTCTTCTACAGATATGCATTTTAACACTTAGTACCTGAACTGAGTGTACAGTTGACTCTGCAGACAAGCAAAGGGTGGTTGAAGATCTTTGTTTAGACTTCACACGGCAGCCCTGTGCATTATTTGCCTGTCAAGTCTTCCTCCTTTAAAAGAATATTAAAAATATTGAGCAAAATTGCTATATTTAACAAGGCAATTTTAGGTTTATAAATAAGACATCTTTTTCCAATTAAAATACCCTTCCTTTTTAAGCATTTCAAAACTCCAGAAAGATTGCTTTCCTGTAACAAAAATATCTGCTAATAACATGTGACTTGCGAAATTAATTTGTATATTACAGCACATTCCTTTTTTTCCCAGCTTCTTTATTAGTACTTTAATATGATGAACACAGAATCCTGGAAAAATGGATTTTTTTTTTCTGCAGATACTAAACAGAGTAATATACATGAGGATGGAAGAGTAATTTTCCTGGCACATTCTCTTCAGATGCCTTATATGGAGGATCTACTATAAACTACTTGCAAAGATTTAGTGTTATACTGTCATCTCTCTATTTTGAAACTGAATTAATTTGTATATTACACCAAGTGTAAATTGCATGTGTTCTGCAGAGGAAGAGCAGTACTTACTTAGACTTGGAGTAGACAAGCTGAAGCACCCCGTGGCATTTTTTACACCTAAGGCAATTCCTGGCAAAAATGCCTCAGAGATCACTGTGGGCTGATAGTAGTAATTCTTCTGCCTGATGGCAGAGTAATGTGCTTTTCCTCAAAATAATGATGCTTGAGCACTCACCCAAGGTAGAGTAGAGGTGGGGTGTTCTCCACTCACTGCTGGTCTAATTAATTCATCTTCCCTCTTTTATGACTAGCCAAAGTTTGACATTGATACCCAACTGACTAAGAAACATTAGGATTCTGGTTTGAAGGGATAAGTGAGTATATGCAGGTGTGCCTCCTCTACTGCTTCAGAGTAGGAATAAGTCACTGGTCAGTTTTCATCTGTGGGATCCCAGGTAACTGATTTCCCAGTTTCTAAGAGGGCTGTTAAGGCTGTGCTTTTATGGTGCTCGCTTGCTTTTCTTAATAAAATAAATCAGGGTGTATCTGCTGCACACAACTTGCCTGGAGAAGCATTTAATTATATTTTCCCACTTCTTGCAGGATATATTTAGTTCTACTTATGTAATTTATGCTTGGCACAGTAATGAGTCCATCAAACTGCAGACCAAGAAAATAGGACTGGATACTGTATATCTCAGCAGCGTGACAGGAGAAAATGCATTAATGTCTCTTGCCTACTAATACAGATTCACACATATCCATATTTTGCATCTTGAATTCTATACTTTGAGTTTCGAACTTAAGGGAGAGAGAAGCTCTTCCTTAACAGACATCTAAGATGTCTAGACTAGTCTTTAGTCCTGATATGTTTTTCTCTAAATTCAGACTTTCATTTTGCATGCATATCCATTGGAAAATATTGCTACTAAGTATATGCTATATGTCAGAGTTTATAAAAGCTTTCAAACAAGCCATAAGCTCCTTTACATTTTATCTCCTGAGAGGGTTTTTTCAGTGTATTTCAAAAATTGCAGTTAACTAGATTGCAAGCAGGTTAATAATAATTAGCACTTACATTATGCATGAGATGCTGAGATTACTCTTTACTGATGCCTAATCTGTTTGTACCAGATGTCATCACCGACGTACTGTAGCTGAGTGGTTGTAGCCAAACACCAACATCCCAAATTAGAATTACATACAGAAATGGGAGGTATAACTACAGTCCAGACTTGAAGTTCTCTGTTTTCAGTCTGTTTTCTGTCATGTAGACATAACCAGCTCTCAGACACTGAAGCATGTGCAAACCACAAAACCCATGGGAGTCACCTCTGCCAGGCTTGTGCTGGCTTCTATTCAGGGGCAGCTTGAATGGATCTCTCCCACTCACAGAGGCAGCAGAGGGGTCCTGGGGCTGCCACAAATCAAATTCAATTGCAGCCCTGAGAGTGGGGAAAGGAAGGAAGAGAAGAGGGAGGGTGGGATGTTATTATCAATTTACAGGTGAAGCACAGCCAAAGAGTGGTTGCAAACTGCATTCAGATGGATTTGTTTTGCTTTGCAAAATCATCAATTGGAGCATCTCACAGTAAACTCTGAAGAATGCAAATAACTTCCCTTATAAATGGCTTAAGAAGTCATGCTGCTTTCTAAAGTGATAGCTGCCATCTAGTTGTACTGTGTGTCACACTAATATTCATCTCAAATAGGCCATTTTTAAAAGCGTTAACAAAATATGTCATAGCGCCTAGTAGCTTGTCTTTAACTGCAGTTGAATCAAAGTTGGTTTTCAGTTTGTTCCAGAGCATTGCTCTTGGCCAGCAGTGTTAGGTGTGGTCCTGTAAGGGAACAGCTGCACAATTCCTCTTACTACATACAGAAAGGGGAAAGCTTTCATCACAAATCTTTGATACCTACTACAGGAAATCAGTGTTTTTCTCTTTCCCTTGTACTGAGTCTGTACTGGAGCCACTCAGTAACAGAGTAACATAGAAGATATTTTAGTGAGTGTAAGAGGAGTCTACAACCAGGTTCATCTTAGCTCTCCCTCTTCTCCAGTTTCTGATTCCTACACTGCCTTAAGCTGTACCCTAAACTGTAAGAACTTTCCCCATCATTCCTTGAATGTTTCAAATAATTCATCTCTTCAAAGAGTCATTCTTTGACTTTTACATAATACCTTTACCTGCTGCATATCTCTTTATGACCTTTACTCTTAGTCTCTCCAGTATTTTCCCCAAGTAAGCATGAGTATGTATCTGTATATATTTACATAGCAGTCACGTTATAAAGGTCAATTGATTAGAAATGGCAAAGTATTAAGTTCTATGAGTACATCAGATACAATAAGTATGGAAATAAACTAACAGTTGGCTTCTTATATGGGAAATAATGACTATCATAATAACTTTTGAGAAGTCTTCTCTTCTGCTTTTCTTTCTGTTCTTCCCCAAAGCAATTTGATGCAAAAGTCATTTTTGTGTGATGTGTTTTTCAGATATGGAGACAAGTGAAAAAATCCAGAAAAGTGGAGTTCTTCAGGTGTTCGCGAGTCTGTTGACGCCACAATCTTCCTGCACAGCAAAAGTAGCTAACATCATAGCAGAAGTAGCCAGAAATGGTGAGGTTTTCTACAAGAACTTTTCTGCTGGAACATCTTCAGTTTTTCACCTCACTTGTCAGTATGTTTTACTTCATTTATGTTTTCATTTTATAGATTAGACACCTTTCATCTCCCTCCCTTTCACTCTTTTTGTTTTGTCTAATTTTTTTTCTGTACTTTTTAATACAATCAGAACAGCAGTTGGCTGCTGGAATTTCTCTTACTTTCATTCTGTTTAGTTTCTAAGACAGTAATGTAATTTATTGGACTGAAATAGCTGACCACTGATGAAATGCATTTCTGTATGAAAAGCATGTAGAAAAAGAGACATGCACAATATGTGCAGCCAGTTATGCATAGGGCCCATAGTTATAGCAGTAGCATCTGTACAGGTGGTTAATGGATAGTATATAATTTCTTTGGTCTGAGATTTTTCATAACCATTATGAGTCTTTGATACCACATTGAAACCATTAGTCCTACCTAAAGAGCTTTATATGTGTTAGAGTCCAAAGTCCCAAATAAGAATCAGTTCCATTTTGGTATGTATTATATACATACACTATATAACATAACATCAGAGGGAATCAAAAAACTATTTAAATTTTTCTTTAGACAGGATTATCTTAAAGCTTACCCAATACCTGCGTATCTTGGCCTCATACCTGCAAGCAGACACTATGGGCAGACCCTGTGATGAGGGTAGAGGACATTTGTGGCTGACTTTTCTCACTCCTGGACTTACTGCTGTCACAGCTGAAGAGGCATAGATTCCATTTTGGACTTTCCTTCCCCACAGGCCAGAGAGAGAAAAATAGAATGTTATTTAACTCCTGTCCTGGAAGTCTTATCCCTCTCCCTTTGTAAACTCTAATGCCAAGGCCTCTTCAGGGAAAGGGCTACATTTTTGTTGACTATTTTCACATTCCATTTCCACCTTTTCTGAGCAATCACAAACTACAGCTTCTTACTGATACCCCATGGTGACCTCCACCCAATTTACTGGTTTTAAGACAGAATTATATATGGTTATTCAGAAAAAGCATGAATGAGAAAAGAAAAGAGATATGTTTCATTTTTAAGTGTTAAAGTTATTTAGATAAAGAGGCAATAAAATATGTATACATAGAAATTTAAATTTAGAAATGTTTCAGAATGATATTTAGACAAATATATCATGGGGATTTTTTTTGTACTTAGTGAATTCATAATAAGTCTTTTTAGAACAACACTGTCAACCATGTGTCCTCACAGTTGGTCCTTTTAGCTCCTATGCGAGAAGGGAAAAGTTAAGAAGAAAATCAATGTTCACAATAGCTAAACTGATTACTATATATTGTTTCTGCAAAGATTCCCTTACAGAACATTTTAGCTTCCCTTACAGAGCATTTTAGCATGTAAGCTTCAGACATGAAATGTCTGAGTAGTTTCTAATGTGTCCTTTTCCCTGAAAGCTTTTGAACTGATGCATTATGTACACTCTCAAAAAAGCTGGCATTTTACCTGGTTCATCATACAAAATAGCTGTTTTCTTTTCCTGAGAGTCATTAGCAGGTATAACTGGGACCTCAGCCCAGATTAAAGTGAAGGTATTCAGAAATTATTTAAGGTCCCAGTGCTTTCAAGACTGAGATCATCTGGGTATTTCTCATTGGTTTCTAACTCTGTTGAAATAGTTGCTTAAGCAGGATAGGAGGGAATACCTCATTTGAATTCTGTTGTTTTCTTTGTTTTATTGCATAAAACAAAGAGTTTTGTTTTGTATATTGTACCTGTTTTCAACAAACTTTAGGGCACTTTGAGAAATTTGTGTTATCAACATTCAATGGATAGTAAGCATTAAACCCATTTCTTGAGTGGTCATGCCATGCAGTACTGCCAGAACTGAGAGCAGAGACTGTGATTTTGGGTGTTACTGATACAACAGCATCTTTTCCTTCCCCACTTCTTGTTTTCCTCTTACATTCCCCTCATCTGATCATATGCACACCCATCTGATCACATCAAATCTCTCTACTTGCCTTGGCGGCTTTGTCGTGTTTCATCTCTTCACCTCTTCATGCTCTTGCTGTTTCACCTCCTCTGCTCACATGACTCTTCCTCCTCCCAGCTTGAGCTCATATTTGTTTCTTCTATTTTAAACACCCAAACATACAAAACTCCCTTTAGTCACTCCTGTCTCTCCAGCTACAGCTGTTTGCCTTTCAACTGTGAGCATCGTGAAGGCTCAGATGAACTTGTTACATGGAGTTTATCTCTCCACTGTAGACCTTTTAAACCCTCTTCCAAGGTTTTTAGTCTTGTCTTTGCCAGGTGCAGGAATGAGAGAGCATCATTTTCACAGTCTGTAATACTACAACACAATTACATTTCACTTTCAAAATTTTGTCCTTCTTTTGGTTTATGTTACCCTGTCCTCAGTGGTTCTTAAGTGATTCTTTGCTGTTTTCTTCAAAGGATCAGCTTCACTTCTCTCCCAGTTTAGTGGAAAGCTTTTAAAGACTCTGTTCCCAATTAACTTTCTCATTCTCCTATTACTTCTGTGTAGTATCAGTTGCAAAAGTAGTTGCAGTTACCACATCTTTGTTCTTGTTTCACAGATCTATTTTCATACACATGGCACCGTTTCTTTTACTTCTTGCTCTTACATGACCTTGATAAACACAAGTTTGCAGAGCGATTGACCAATGATTTTGTTGCTGTAAAAGCTTCCACTCACTCCAAATGGAAGGAGGGTGGAGGAAGTTTTCAACAAGTGAGGAAGAACCTAAACAAACAGCAGAACACACTGAGACCTCTCAGTCTTTTAGGAGAGAACAAGTTTCATTTCCTGATACATTCTAAGAGAAAAAAACTCCCCCTGACTTTGGTGATGTAGAGACTATGGTAAGTTAGTGGGTGTAAAGAAAAATTATGCAGGGATAGCTGAGGAACAGGGAAAGTTTTTACAGGCAATTGAGAGGAAGATGCTGAGGGGACAGAGAAGACAGAGGAAGAAACTAAATACATCTAATAAATAAACATTGCAGTGAAGCTGAAAGTGGGCGATAAAGAAATTTACTGAATGTTACAAGGACATGGCAAGACCAGTTTTAAAGACCAGATGTATCTGATATTCGTTTTGTTCATTACAGTGGATACTATCACACTATAGCATCTAGCCAGAGTTCTAAAATGTTACAGTGCCTTGGGAAGGTGGGTTAATTGTGCTCACATCTATCTTTTCTTGGACCTGTGCAAGTGTACAGATATTGCTGATTCTTCTTAATCTGTGTGTTGATCTATCAGACTTACATCATCACATGATCATTGCTTACCTCTGACAATTCTTTAGTTAAAATAACATTGCAGAATTAAATACAAAAGAGACTAGATTTTGTAGCTAAGAACAATGTAATAGGTGCAACAGAGTATTTGAGAAGATGTATTTATACTTCAAGCGTTGTATGAAATCTTTGAGCTATTGGCATGAGGAATTCTGTTGATCCAGAATCAGAAAAATATTCTCATCTGTTTTTAGGGGGATTGTACAGCCTGGTTCATTCTGTGTCATAAATGATTAAGTAATACAAAGGTTAACTGACTCTGAAAGATCCAATGTTGTTAGGATCAGGAAGAGACATAACTTGCCCCTCCACTCAGCCCTGGTGAGGCTGCATCCTGATTAGTGTCCAGTTTTTGTCTCCTCTGTACAAGAGAGTCGTGGAGTTCCTGGAGCAGGTCCAGCAGAGGCTACAAGGGTGAGAGGGACCTGGAGCATCTGTTACAAGGAAAGGCTGAGGGAGCTGGGTCTGTTCAGCCTTGAGAAGAGATGACAGAGGGCACCTTACCAACGTATGAGGAAGAACTTCTTTATTGTATGGGTGACCAAGCACTTCAACAGAGGGGTTGTGGAGTCTCTTTCACTGCAGATATCCAAGAACCATCTGGATGCAATCCTATGCCCTGTGCTCTAGGATGACCCTACTTAAGCAGGAAGGTGGGACCAGATGAGCCATTGCAATCCCTTCCAATCTTATCCACTCTATGATTCTGTGATAATTTGCATTTCAGAACAAATAAAAAACATATTGACCATTTGCCTTACAATACTGCATCTCTAAAGGATGCTCTTTAGTAAACTGTGAAATAACGCTGGTGTTTTCAGGTGGTTCCTTCTATAAACCACCTTTTTAAAATGTGCAGCACAGTGCCTGTCTAGCTGTATCTCCTTCTGCAGAACTGCCCTTTATGTCTCTGACACCAGGATAGTTCTCTATGACTTGCACAGATGTAAAATAATTCTTTGGTTCTCTGTGGCATAGCAGGAAGGATGGGCAGAGAGCTTCCCAGTGGATGGGTCCTCTACCTTTCCTCCCATGGTGGGCATCAGTTATATTGTGGAAAGCTACAGGCCTTTGGGGTCACATAAACTCTAGTACTTCTCATTCTCTTTTTCTGTTCTTTTCTTCACCTTCTAAATAAAAGCCTGTTACTGAGCTTTTTTTCGTTCTTTTTTTTTTATTGTCTCAAAGCAAAAGCTTTTCTGGAATTCTAATTAAGACAATAGAGGGTAAAAAATGCTGCTTTAGCATACTAGTTTTAAGTCATCTTTTGTGTTATTTAGAAATTCTAGTTTATGTTGAATTTGTTGTGAATTCACTGTTCTTTGCAGCACTTCTTTGTGATGCTAAAAATATGCTTCGTCTGATCTGTGTTAATTTAGTTTCCATGGAAGTCAATTAATGCTCTTAATTCCTTCTAAATTAGTAAATAATGAAAAGAATTAAGCCCAAATCCTGACTTGGGCTTATTCTCTAGAAACTTGCATGAGAATTTACACTGTTTGTCTGTGCATATGTTTAGGGCACACAAAAGGCCCAGTTGCCAGGCCAGTGTAAGTGGGATTGATGGGATTGGGAATAGCTGGCCTGGCCTTAAGAAGCTTTGCTTTACTTGCAGAATTCATGAGGAACCCCTGTGTGGATGCTGGGCTGATCCCTCCCTTGGTGCAGCTTTTAAACTGCAAAGACCAGGAAGTTTTGCTTCAAACAGGACGTGCCCTGGGCAATATATGCTACGATAGCCGTGAGTGTTGAAATCTGCTGTATTTTGTACTTGCTCTTGTGGAAGGGAGGGGAGTCTTTTGGTGTTCTGTGTACTGTGTGCTGTGGGGTTATTTTCCTCTTTTCTTGGTTTTTATTTACCCCACGATTCTTCTGATTGCATGAGAAAATTGAACATCACACTTGCATAATGCTTTTGTGACAGAAAGATTAAAACATTTTTTCAATATTGTAATACAACTGGATATAAAATAGAAAGTTTTTCTGATCCTGGGTTTGTTTTTTTTTTTTTTTTTTTTTTTTCAAACATAATGAACTAGGTTTTTAAGGAGCAGATGCTACATATGCAGAGGCACTGAACGGTTAATTTTTCCTCAGACAGAATGTGTTGGAATGGAACAGAGTCAAAATGGAATACTGATATTCTTACCAGTCTCAAATCTGTGCAGAGCTGCATATGTGGCTGAAATGATGCCTGAGTTATGTTGCTGATTCTCAAAATTTTTATGTGGCCAGTCAGTTGCTCCAGGATTACATATTTGTATTTTTGGTTGTCAAGGGTGGTGGGGGGTGGGGGGACATTGGTTAGGCTTTTTAACTTTTTATGGGCACAATAAATTTTTACAATGAGAAGCAATTGAGATTTGAAATGCAAATGTGGCTGCATGTGCTGATTACATGCATGGCTGTGTCATCTGCAAAACCAAACCAGCGGCTGCAGCGTTTTGAAAATGCAGCCTCATTATCCCTTACTGCAAAATTTTGAAAAAAGCACCATAAATATGGTGCAGAAGCAGAGACACCAGGAACATGTTGCACATGAAGGAATTATGGATGTCTGCAGATGGGAAGTGAGATGAAATTGTAAAGTTATTTTGTTATTCTGAGAGTTAGTGACTTATTTTATATGGTGAGAATTTTTCTGCATACAATGTTTACAAAAGTTCTGCTGTATGAATACTGACTGTAACCTTTCTCCTTGCTATGTTTTTCATCTGAGTTTGAAAATTTACATTTTATGTTGTTTGAAATTACCTTGCCTTTGACCTCAGGGAAGTTAATCATATATTGGCATTTCCAGTTACAGACAACTACTGCTTGATGTTAATGTATAATTCTTTCATTTAGGGTTTTCTTTAAGGTGACCAATCAACTCAACAGATGCTTCCCAATGGAAACTTCACAAAGAAGCTGTTAAGCTTCCTATAACATAATTTATTTACGATATTCTGTTTCAGGATTATGTATGAGATCAAGGTCACTCTCAGGTGCACTGGTTTAATTCATATAAGTAAAATCTATGTAACTGTTCGTGTCATTATTGTTCACCCCACATTTTTTCATGAAATACAATAAGAGCACATAGAAATGGTTTTGTAGTGTGAGATTTTGTAGACTGCTACTGGCTTTTATATGGCAGAATTTATCCTGTAGAGAAAACTTTATTACTCACCTTGTGTTGTCCTTCTGTGGAGCAAAGCTAGCACTGATAGAATCTACAGTAGGCAGTGATGTGTTCTGTGTGCCATGTGTTGTCGTGCTCCTGTGGGAGGACAGTCACTACCTTCCCTGTGTATGTGAATAAAATTAATGAGTAAAGTGTAATAAAATGTGACAAAAATCAAGGTTAGCATATTGGATTTGAGTGGAAGAGACTACTTACAGTGCTTAGTTATCACATCCATCCTATCTGACATTTGCTGTTAACTTAATGTGTAATTATTAAATGGGTATGCACTCTATCCTGAATTATTCTTTAGGACAAATACTTTCACTATGCTTATTACTAGAAAATGTAATATATTTCAGTTTCTTACTATTGGTTTTCCCTAACAAGGAGATATAAAGTATAACAAAGACAAGATGTGGAAGCCTGTAGTTCTAATTAAAAATGCAACATATTGATAGTATTTTTTTTTTTCCAATTGAGACAAAAGCATCTGTTACCCTTCTGGTTATTGTGATTTGTATTTTTGTATAAGAACTTTAAATACATCAGTAACTACATTTTTCCAATTACACAAACTTTTTTTTTCAGTGCTACTGGCCATGTTACTATAACATGCAGCAATGAGGAATGTCTCTAAGTCCTAAATCAATGTTAGGCTGAGCCTATGCAATAACATCCATATTGGATGGCTCATGGCAGTATTTCTTTATATTGAAAGCTCAGTTGTCCTGTATTTCATCCCAGCAAGCATGCACCACTTTGTTTAGTGACAACTTTTGCCAAAATGAGTTAATCAGGTCTCCATTTCTGAGAGAAGTTGGCGTGGTGCAGGATGAAAGTTGTGGGACAAACAGCTCCTTCTGCAGGGAAAGCCCCTTAAAACTGGCCTTGAAGAGAAGGATTGCCTGAATTGTTTTTCTAAAGGAAAAAGGCAGTAGTTCCTCAGTGTTTATCGATCCCAGAGTTGCTGCATGAAGGCAAGACTATTTCCTAAATTCAGGAGTGGCTAATCCTGGACCACAGCTACTGTGGAAAGGTAATTCATGACTAAATGCTGAAAGAGATTTAGTACCCTCCATGAGTTAAAGGGGAATTACACCTGGCCAAAGACCTCACTGAAAAGATGAATTTCCTCACAGAAAACATGATATGAAAACCTGTTGACTTACTGATAGATTTTCTTGTCTATTATGTGTGGGGTAGACCTATTATTGTCTGGGTGCTCACATGTGTTACCCCTCAAAACCCTACTTAATTACCTATTTGAACATGGGAGAAAATACAGAGAATTAAATGCATTACATAAACAGTTAAAGAGGAAAAAAATAGGTCAAACTTTTACCAAGCAGCCTTGAGAGCATCCTTTTTAAAGTATTTGTTTTGAAGAAATCTGTGTTATGTGAACTCTGAACATCAAGAATACAAGCAAATATAATTGCAAAGCAGGGTAGAAGGAAGTTTTGTGCTGGTCTCCCAGCCTTCATCTTGTATGCAGAGATACAAGAAACAATTGAGGCAGATAAAAAGATTTTAAGTCAGAAGTAATGAATTGCAGACTGTCAGAGGCAACTGTACGCAGATTGTTCAGTGCAGCCCTACAGTTTAAGAACAGATACATTACTGCATGTTCCTGTACAGCCTGTAATTGTTCTACACACTTTCTCTCATAAATGCCACATACACCTCAGCCCTGAAATTTTCATCAAAGCAGAAAGTGCAAAGTAAAGAAATGGAGACATGATCTCTCCTCCCTCCTGCTTTCTCCGCCATTGTATCTACAGCCTGTACCAAGTATAGCTGCTTGTATTTCCAAATTCCCAGGCAACAGAATCCTTGGCCTCATTCATGGGCAGAATTTTATCAGACCTATGTTAATAGGTGCAAAGCTCCTAGCCCATTCTTTCCTTTTAACTACCAGTTATGTGGTTTTGCTTATAATCAAAGCTCAGTTCGTAGGGATTGTCCAGTCAGAGCATAACAGCTATCCTAGCTGCTTCACCATTCTTTATCCATGAGTCAAACTATATATAGGTACCTTTCCAATGTCTGTCTGTCCATCCCCTCCTGTTGTTCCTCCCAATGCTGTTTCTTTAGGAAATTTGCCCTTTAAAGGATATTACAGAGGTACAGATGTTACAAATAAGGGATACCTCCCAAACTCTTCTAAGTTCTCCCCGCTCCTTGGCTCCACATGCAATGTAAAGATCTAATCTCCATTTTTTGAAAAGGTTATGTTCAATATGGATCTTGCTGCAAAAAGCAATGTGTTAGGTCAGTGCAGAATGGCTAATTCTGCTGTAGATAAAGCCTAAGAATTATTTGCTACCATCAGCTCTGGCCACTGGGGTATTAAGTTGAAGCAAAGCATTATCCAAAATGCACTTTGTGATCACATAATGAACACCCTGGTGATTAGTACACCCTTCAGCTCTCTCTGGTGGCTTTTTTCACAGTAGGCCGGGAAGAGTCTGGTGACTGGTCTCATGTGGCCGATCAAGCGCAAGGGGGACAGGGAAACTGAGACTACAGTTTTCAACTTAGGCCTACTTTCTTGCAAGACCCACAACAAGACAATGGGGGAGAAAGACAAAACCTGTTTGTTGCCAGGTGCCTCTCCTACTCTGATGCCCGCCACACCAGTGCAGTTTGTCTAGGTGAAAGATCAGGCCAATCAAATTTTATCAAGAATTTTAGTGGATGATGATGCTATATTAAATTAGTAGTATTTTCTTAGCAAAGAATAGTCTCACAATATTTTTTATCGTGAAGTTTGCAATGCACATACTATCCTAATCTCAGTTATCTTTGCACAGGTAACTTGTTAAATACTTCAGTTCTGAAGTGATTGACAAACTATTTTTCTGTGTTTTTATATAGCACTGTGCACATGACAGAGGCTGCCATACTTATGCTATAAAAGTGATAATCTAAGAGGAAGTGAAAGGCTGGGATATTTAGAGCCTGATTCAGAAGCCATACAAACTAGAGGGAGGCATTCTGATTAACTTCAGTTACGTTTAGATCAGGCTCTTACCCATTAGAAAATATTTCCTTCTTGCTGTTTAGAGCATTCACATATTCTGAAAGCTAGCAAAGGGAATTAAGCTCTCCATATATCTTATAGTGGAAATGAAAAGTTTCCCATTCTGCCCTTCCATAAAATGCATATTAATGGTAGTGTTTAGAAACCTTGTGTAACCCAGAAGTTACTTCTTTTTGTACTACAGCCTTGTTTCTTCATGAAACTGCCAGCTTGGGTGTGTGTTCTTAGCAACCATACTTGGTATGTAAGCATCTTACAGAGTTGCAAAGAAGCTAAAAATGCCAGCTCATTCTATATCTCCTCTGACAGCTGCTTATCTACCTTTCTCAGCAGGAGATTTATTGGGTCCTTCTCTCATTTCCCAAGCTGTATATTTCTTTGTTATCTGTGCAGTCTTACTTGTATTGATGGCAAGCCTCCTAGCTGAATTTCAGCTACGTGGCCTTTCACATAAAACCAGATCCCTCTTCATCTCAGCCTCAACTCCAGAACATGAACATTTTATCATATCTTGTTAAAAAGATCTTATACGTGCTATAAATTCCGTAACCTCAGCTGCCTATTTTATAAGAATGTACAGATCTCTTGTGGGGATCTAGTATAAAAGGCTAAGTACAAAAATAAGAAACAGATCAATTGTACAGTTGTGTTCTCTCAGGAGATACGATTAATTTCAGATCTACAGGAGAAAATCAGACACTTTAAAATAAAACATACTGGAAAGAAATCAAATGGAGTTTTCTTCCATAATGGCATAACCTTTTTCATTACCATATGGAAAACCAGCAGAATCCTAGAACACAACTGATGCAGATAATGGTGCACTACTGGCTAATCATTTTTATGAAGGTCACTCTGATTCATGCAGCTAGGCAGCATCTTAGCACGATTTTTCACTTATCATTGTACTAGATCCTACCAAATGCATATGCCACCTACTAAGATGTTTCCCAAGAAATATCAAGATATCAAGACCAGAGTCCTTAAATTGTTGCTTGAGAACTGAGTGTTTTGCTTGCAAAGAATTCAAATCCGAGGTTTTGACTGTACAGCAATAGTGCTTTACCTTTAGATGACACAGTCTTAGAAAACCAAAGCATTTTTACTTCAGACATCCTTGATAGGTTTTTGTCCAAGGTTCTGCACACAAGTATTGCATCAGCTAAAAACTAGAGTGTATGTATGCCAACGTATACTTCCTCAGTAATACTGAGTTCTTACTAGCAGTTAATCATGAATGTTCTTAGGAAGCTGTTAAACAATATTATTCTAACTTCTTATTTTACAGCTGGCCTAAATGGAATCAGAATGATGAGGAAATCTTTCTAGATCATCAGAAAAAAGACATTTGAAAGGTGATGAGTTCTCAGGCTAGGCTCCTCCTAGGCTTCATGGACAAATAGCACTGACCCCAAACCTAAGACTTGCCTCAGCTGTTTGTAGATCCCAGATCCACTTATTACTTTTTCAATTCTTGGAATAATTGCCTTTCTTTTTCTAGCAGGGAAAGAAAAGTACCCTGGTAGAATCTGCAAATATGCTTTGTGGTGGATTCTTTTGATTTTGTTTTACTTTTTCCTTCTTGGGCTTTTCCCAACCTATTCCAAATTCCCATGGGTTTCCCACTTTCTGGACTGTGCCTCTGGCTGCTTTGGTGGAGACCCAGAGTTCATTTTGGCTCCTTTCAGTAGCAGCCAGCGGCACACGCCTGTTCTGCACCAGACTGTGACCATGCCATGCTCACTTCACACCCTTCCTCTTGGACAGTTTGAAGCTGAGAGACAACATTGCACTGCAGGCCTCGGAGTAGGAATTCTAAATTAATTGTGGTGTGTGGGTCTATTCTGTTAATAGCAAGAGATTCTATAAATGCCTATTTTCCAGTGTAGAAAAACTGCCTGCTGTTTTACTGTGTAATTGGGTTCCATGATTTATTTTGTGCTGTATGAAATACTAAGCTGGCTTCAGCTCTGACTTACACTCTCATAAACCTAGAGTAATTTGTTTGCAATAGAATTACTAAGGAGTTTCATAGAGTTATAAAATCAACTGAAGAGTCTGCTGAAAGCATATTGTATATGAGAAGGCAGGCAAAGCTACATTCAACTGTGAGGACCTTTACCTGACTTTAGTATATCTACATAGAACATTCTCTTCTTCTCTAAGTTGGCTTATTTAATTTCAAACAGAATTCAGTAGCAGTAATTGCTACATTTTAATTACACACTGAAGTATCGTCGGAATCCACAACAAATTACTTGCCAATACTGAGTCTAGTAGTGTTGTATGTCTTGTTACTGATAAAAACATTTCTGCTGCTATATTAGAATATCAGATCCACTAGTAGCATTTGACTGGAAGTAAAGTTTTGAAGTCTTGAGCAGTAAATTCATCACTGTTCTTTTGTCTGAAATCAGAAACATTATTTTTCTTGTATTAATATGACATAAGAGGAATATGACTAATAAGCAAATATTATTGAAATTAAATTCTGGTCTTGAATCCAGCTTGCATTTAACTGCTACTTCAGCACAGCATTAGGGAGAATTCAATACCTGCACACTTACCTTTCCCTTCAAATGTTCTGCCAAGCTCCTGACTCTGTAGACAAAAGAAATCATGAAAGAGATTAGGACTTGATAGCATTGATATCCTGTGGCCCACACATTGAACATATTATGAAGAGGCTACCAAAAATATCCCTAGATCTCTGTTTGGATACACTTAAAATTTGTATTTGTTTGTTAGTACAAACTAGTTGCATAAGAGAGCCAATACACTGCTGCATCACTTGTCATCAGCCAAAAAAATTGCTGGCAACAGTTTTATCCAAAAAGATCAACTCTGCGTATTTTCAGTCCTTGAAGGGGCAGTATTAAAAGATAATGTTCTCCTAGTTTACTATTTACATATTTACTATTTTAGCAATTATTCTAAAATAATAACTTATCAAACAGTACCTTCAATGCTTACCTTTAGGGCTAAGGATAGCTGCCAGCATTTTAAGGTGAACTGACTACAAGATAGTTCTGTTATCTGAAGCATGCATAACTAATTCAAGATTGTTTTTTTCCTTTATAAAGCAAAATTTTTAAGACTACGTTGATTAATTTTAACCAGTAAGCAAATAAAACAAAACTGTACTTCTGGTAATCAGCATTATAATTCCTAAAGGAATTAATAAAGGAAAGGGAAGTTTCAGTACAAGACAGAGCAATCTCAAAAATTATCTTCCAAATTATTAAAACATGAATCTCAAAATACAGTATTGCTGTGTAATGTCCCTCTTAGACATTGCACAGAAGACATGGAAAAAGCAGCAAACAACAGTAGTGCAGTATAATCACATGAAGCTTACTTTCCTTGAAAAGTAAAATTAATAAAATGCTACTGTGTGCTGTGTCACAGGGTTATGATCTGTAGTCATGCAGTCAGAGACTTGACAGGGGCAGTGACCAAAAAGCATACACAAACCAGACTAAGGATAAAAAGTAGAGTCAAGTGTTAAAACTGAATGGCAGCATTGCAGGGAAAGTTTTAATCTTACAGTGTTCAGGCAGGGAAAGAAAAGGTAAAGTCCCAGTTTATTTAAGTGGCATTTTTCTAGTGTCTACATAGATAATGTCATTTGCACTAGCTCAGGGTTTGCCATTACTTTTTGAATATTTTCTTTATTTTCTTTTCTTTTTCCTCATGTGACCAGGATTTTTTTTTCCTTTGGAGTTCTGTTCCTGCAGTTTTTTCCTTACGCATGTTCATCATACTCTGTCACATCATCATTTCCTTGCAGCAGTCAGTTTGCTATCACAGACTGTTATGGTTTCAGGTAAAAGAATAAGCAGCAGGAGCAAATGAGTGCCTCACCAAAAAAGTCTTGCACAGAGGACCTAATTAAAAAACAGGGGAAAGTAGAAATAGAATACATAGAAAGAACAGTCCCTCCCACCCCCAACTTGGGCTAATGTAGATTAGTTTGTCTTTTTTTAATTAAGAAAAGCAAGAAAGAGTTATCTGTAAAGCACTGTCCAATCTAAGCAATATTTTGGTCCAAAAATGCAGGATTGTAGCCAAAAGCAATAACGATGAAGTAATTAAAGTAAAATGGTAGTGTGTTACTTAAATGATTTGATCGTTACACAAATAAAAAGAATTTTTAAAAAATATAAATACTATATTTTTCCCGTGTCACCCAAATTTGCTGTCTTGGCAATTTGGTTTATGCAAATCAGGGACCTTGATCATGCAGATGATCCTTTCCCTCCCTGATTTGCACCATTTATACCAATGCAACTATTTAAACCAATGAACTTGTGCAGAACATGAATTGGGGAAAGGATAATTCAGGTATCCAGCTGAGGGACAAAACTAGAACATTTCAAAGTATAAATCTTAAAGCCCAAAAGCTTATTTTTAAGAAATGCCATTAAATTATTTTCTAGCTGATCATCTGAGAAATGGATGTATTTTTAAAGCCTAAATATTTTCTGATATCTCTTTCTATTATGGCATAGCCTTTTTTCCTGACTTAGATTTTTTTCTTGTCAACATTTTGTGACTTAATGATTTGTTTAAGGGCTTGGTGAATTAGGGAAAAAAACCTCAATGGAAAGTGATGCAAACGGCTTGGGAAAAGCAAATTGAAACCGCTCTAAGTGCTACATTGTTAAGATTTAACAATCCCATACATTAAAAAAAGTTTGGTTGTTGACTTTGGGCACGGTTGAGCAACAGAAAGATTTGACAAGACTCTTCATAGAGAGAATGTCAACAGTTACAGTAATTTGATAATCCATTTAAAACCCATTTTGCATAAAACTCCTTTGAGCAACTCAGGATAGAAAAAGAGACTGTACTAATTCTTAAAGACAGTTGTGTTGAATTGGGCTACAGAACATTGTGAAGTAATAACTCACTCTTTAATAAATCTTAATGTGCATTTTACAGGGAAAAGAATCTGTGTGGTTTCTTAGGCATCTTTAGACTGTTTTACATGTACTTAAAAAAAGCTATATAGCAGCATTGCCCTTTGTGAGCTGCAGAGAAGCATTTTTAAGCAGAAATGTGAATGCTGTCATTAAACTGTTCAATCACTGTTCTCTTAGGAATAGCAAATGTTTATTTTAAAAGGTCACAGGAAAAAAATTCAACACAGCTTCTGGGAGGCTTGGAAGCACATTAAATGTGGGAGTTCATAGAGCTGCTGAACTGCAAGGTAATAGTTGGATTGAGAACAAGACGCAGCAACATGCTGTGGGCTTGTTTTGACTGTAAATGATCTGGAGTTTGATGAGTATTCTTGTGTGCAAAATCTGTTCCTTAGCGACAGAGGACTAGTGAGAAGTGAGTTGGTGAAACGCACACGAAGCATTCTGAGTCAGGACTACGCTTTCTGCTTGGGGATGCAGTGGAGTGCCACAGCAGTGCTGGCAGTGGGTAGGCAGGACCTTCAGGGTTTTCCTCTGACATCTGGCACAGCATTCTTTGTGGCCCTGCACTAATGAGCTGAGTTAATCCTCTTGGGCAAAGAAGGCAGCACCAGCAGATCCTAATTATAGCACTCACCCAGGTCTGTTCTTCACTCAGCTGCCTGGGGCAGAGAAGCAGCCATGCAGGGTGAACTCCAGCATGGGAAAGAGGGAGAGCAACAAACTCAGTTTGGCATCTCCTTTACAAGTCTGCCAGCATATGTAGTCCTGTCAAAGGCTGGCTCTTACAGCCTGCCACCTTCTGAGGTTCATTTGTACCTAACTTTTTGAGTATACCATAAGGCCAGACATTTCTTGGAGTGAGATTTGTTTCTGAATCTTCCTGCTTTACTTTTGCTGTCTGTACAGCAGAAGCTGGTGATCTGTTTACTTAACAAAAATATTGTGTGGATAGAGCTTTGTCATGTATTTGAAATCAGAGACTATGCAGCAGTTTTTAACAAACCAATGATATTTGAATTTAAAGCATACCTTACTTAGATTTTTTGTAAAATATTATCACACAGTAATTTTCCGTAGAGTTCTGCAAAATTCTGTCCAGGTAAGGAACTTGGCTTGTAACTACTTTTTTTTTTGTTGTTTTAACACTTGTTTCCAAACACTCACCAAACTCTACCTTTCTACTATACTTTGCTTACATATTTTACATGTAGTTCATCAACATCAAGACACAGAGTTGAGCTTGACATGTGATTCTTACCTGAATTTATCATCTTTGTTTGTTGATTTAAGTTGCATGATAGTAATTTGAGGACCACATTCAGTCCATCTGATCCAGAATCAGTGGTTCATTTTGCATACCTGTTTTGATTCACAGAACAGATAAGTTAAATACAAAATTATGTATTTACATAAATTTTCTAGTAAAAAATACCAGAAGAGGATAAATAAAGCAGAGTGCTTGAATATTCCAACCCAAATTACTTTTTCTTCACTGTATTTTGATGTAGGACTTCCTTTTGTTTCAGCATTGGAGCTATGTTTGTTATGGCATCAAGAATCTGAGAAATTTCTTTTCTGTTTTCCTTTTTTTAATAGTTGTTCCTTGACACAGAGTCCTGCCTTGAATTTAACTGTTTAATAGATTATAATTTCTCCTTTTTCAAAATGAAATAGACATGCCAGCAGCAAAACACAGTTTTTTGACATCCTGGTCCTGTCCAAGGTGGAAACAATCATGGGAGTGAATTTATTCTGCAAAATTCTTACTACTTTGCTAGTAATTTAAGACCTGCCAGGAATTACCCTTCCTTCAGCTCCATTCAGCAAATTTTCTGAAGTCCCCATATGCAATACTTAGAATCCTGGTTTTTATATTTAGTATAAGGGGTATATAAAGTTCATGAATGGTATTAACAAGAACTGGAAGATTGAGAAGTTTCTCTTTGCAGAGCTGTGGAACACTTGACAGTGGAAGATCATATTATATATGTGTACAGCCTCAGGTTTCATGCTGAATATGTTGCAGAATGACGAAAACTTGGTAGCTTGACCTGCACATATGATGGGGAGAGAGAGGAGGGATAGTAGAATGGTGAATAACAAGGAGAAGAGGAGATTTGCTTTGGGCTCATGAAGAAATTGAAGAGAGGGCATTTTATTTCTCTTACATTGCAAAACTTTAGAGAGTCCCTCCTCCTTCCTCCTCAAGGTTTTGTTGTCATCCAGGTTTTCCAGCTGATTCCAGTGGTAGCTCACATGCAAATCTCTCCTTTTGGAAGCCCTGGAATTTAGTTTATTGACTGTTGTCTATTGCTTATTGCTTGGGAAGGAAGCAGTATTGATGATTACTGTAATAGAAGGCCTATTTTTCCTTTATTCCTACACTGTTGTGTCAAATCTGATTTGTTATATAGGAAGAGTTCCATACAAAGATTATGATGTGTTATTTACAACCCTTCAGAACATTGTAGTCTTTTATAGATGCAGAGTAAATTTTTCTTTTAGCCATACAAAAAGTATCTGATAGCGGTATTACATTTCAGCTACAGAAGTGCAGAGAATATGCTATGTGGCAGACTTAGTGCATGAAAGTTGCCACTGGGAACTAGCACCTCTGTCTGCTTTGTCCATTTTATTCCCCTTTTTAAGTAATCCAAGCAATTTATTTTCTGTATTTCAATTTCTTGATCTGTGTAACAGCAAGAGTAATTTACCTGTATATGGACTAAGCTGTGTCAAGTGCTCAGAACCTCCCTCTGGCAAAATTCAGTGCATCTTTAGACTATTATTTATCAGCTCCACCAGCTCTGCCTCAAACACTGGACTTCTCTGCAAAGGTATTAGTGCCAGGTGGTTAATCCTTTTTGTTGTAGGTGTTTTAACTTTCCTAGCTCTGTTGCACTAAAAATTGGCCCTCAGGCATCTCTCTAGATGAATTTGACAGCACTGGAGGAATGACTTCACTCTGTTTAAAAGCTTCATTTTGTATGATTACTGTTACGTTCGGGATTCGACGGCGGGGATTGGTTTCATTTTTTTTTTAATGTAACTCTTTGTTTTACAGATGAGGGCAGGAACGCAGTTGACCATGCAGGTGGTGCACATATTGTAGTAGACCATTTAAGGTCACTGTGCAGTAAAACAGATCCAGCCAGTGAGAAGCTCTTGACTGTCTTTTGTGGCATGCTGATGAACTATAGCAATGAGAATGGTAAACAACACCAAAAGTTTGCTTTATGTCTACCAGGAGAACAACCCCAACAAAAAAAGATAAAAAGTTAAAATCATCTGTAGGTTTATATTGTGGATGCCTAACACTAAGTTATTCTGAAGAGATCAGGGATCTGATTCACATATACAATTTTCAGTTTCAGTAAAATTATGTTCTCAAAAATACTAGATATATTCCTGACACAATTCCATATAACAGAAATTGTGTGAAGTTTTAAGATCAGCATCTGGAACTTACTTCTTTGTCTGAAAGCAAAGCATAAAGGTGTTTCACACAGATTTACAGAAGCTAATTAGAAGGCTACATTAAGTCCTCTCTCAAATAGTATCAACATCATAAAACTAATTTGTTGTAGATGTTCAGTGTTGTTAATTATTTAAGGGTATGTATACCAAACAGTTCTCCTTGTGAAATGTAAGTAAAACCATATGTTAGATTGTTCTAAGATAAATGGGAAATCATTTATAGGTATGTTCAACACTGTTCTATGTCTACAATTATAAGTTTATGTTCATTATCCCATTAAGTGGAAATGTTTAAGAACTGGGACAAAAACATGAGAGTATATTAAATGAGAAACCCTTAACCACTGAGAGTAACACAGTAGCATTCTACATTAGTTGTACAACCTAGTACCTAGCTTGCTTCTGCACACAAGTGTTTTCATGTGCCAAAATATATTTACAACATTCACACATTTTCAAGTTTTCAAAATGTGAAGAAAATTGGAATACATTAGGAAGGCTACAGAGAGGCTGTTCTCCTGACTTGCAATGGCAAAGATTACAAATACAGTTAATAATTATATTGTTTTACATTTCCTGAATTATAGTGTTTCATCTTAGGAAGAAATATCTTCTTTATTAGTTACTCACCATTTCCTGAAAGATAGCACTTGCTGTAACTCACTTTCCAATCCTATGTCCCCAAAACTTTTCTACTTTTCCGGATGGTCCATAGGCTTTATTGTATACATTTTTAATCTGCTTTATCATCTCTTCTAGCATAGTTTCCATGTGTGTTTTCTGTGCCATCTCTCTGGAGATCTCAGCTCTTTGTGTTACTCATCCAGCTCCAAATATAACTGTTGTATGTGTCTCATCATTTTCGCTTGTTCTTACATTGGGTTTTTTCCTCCTCTTTTTTTTTTGTATTATCTAAGAATTCTTGTTTACAGTACTTCTTCCATCTTCTCTAAATAGCAACGTTCTAGTTCCTTCATTTCATATAGTTTCCAGGAACTGTTTTGCTTGACTACTTTACATGAGTATCACATTTATTATATTTCATCGTGTTAACTCCGTACTTTTCTTTGTTACAATATCTGGAGCAAATACATATTCTCACCTCTAAGCTACCCGAATGCTTCGTATTAATTAAGACTAATGAGCATACAGTAGACTTGGTAGCTCAAGACAGATGAATCCAAAAGCAATGTGTAGAGATACTGTTATCCGTTTTGCTTCAGTGACCGAGCTCCCAGCAGATCTTCTCTAGGAAAACTAATTATGAGATAAATCTCCCAAACAAGCAGCTTCTGAACAGCTTAACTGTTAGGAACATTGAATAAATGACTCATTCTATCTAGTAAGAGAGCTTATTCTGATGCAATCAATAAAGCAGTTGTGTGGTTCAGTGACAGCCAGGAGGATTCACTAGCTGCTCTCTCCTCTGCTAAAGGACATCTTTCATCTCACACTATTCACAGGAGCCGCTGAAGCAGTGTCAGAAGTGAGAAATGCAGGAGTATTCCAAGCTCTTCAGTGAGGGTGCTCACCAGCCCTGTGTTCTACCATCAGGGAGGAGTGCTGGGAGTTTACCAAACCTCCACCTTACCCCACACACTTGGTTGTCTCCATGAGGAGACAACCTTTTGTAGGAACCCAACTCATGTTTGGCCCAGCATTCATGGGTAGACTGCATAAGATTTGTGTACTCTAGATTTGTGTCCTTTAGCACCTTCGTAAAATGTGACATCCTGATGTTAAATCATACAACTGCTGAGCCTTTCTTATTCTCACAAATTGTGAATTTGCTCACTGACTGGGGCAACCATTAAATTAAACCCCAAATAATATGACAAATCAATATTTTTTTTAAAAAGTGATTTACAGGGCTAAATTTTTAGAAGAAAATTTAGTGACCATATCTGTAGCATGTGAATGGAGAAATAGGTAGTTGACCTGTCTTGCCAGTTTTAAGAGTCATGAGTCCAATTGGACCATAATTGTGAGCTGGTCTAAAAATACCACTTGTGGGCCACTGTGAATTTTCAGGGCAGCAGTCAGTGTCAACTAGAAGCCTGAGTCAACCACATATTTCCATGCACTGCAGCAGCAGGTGAATAATATTCTGACTAATGCAGTTCTTTGCTGACCTGTTAAACATCAAAACTGAGATTGCCCTGACAGTTAATTGTACTCACAACTTAGTGAATACCATTTTTTGGATTTACTTGCAAAGGTTTGATCCCAGCTACTTACAAAGAAGATGAAACACTGCATTGATTTTGCTGAAGGGTGAGCAGTAAGGGATTGCAGCCTAGAGTCACAGATTTCTTTGTCTGTAGTTATGGAAACCAATTGGACAAAAATAAAAGAAAAAATATTAGGTAAGGAGGAAGTGTTTCAGTCTTTGAAATAGCACTTCTACATTCTCTTTTCATGTTTCTATAATCTTTTCCAGCTTGGCATGCTGTGTTAAAAAGTTACAGGTGGGGACTTGAAAGATTTCTTTACCTGCTCTTAATGACTTGCACTCTTAATTTGTACTAGCTATCCAGATAAGGACCATTACAGCACAGTTGGTTCTTAGTTGCATCTAATTATCTGTGACACCCTAATATTTTCTAATCATCAGCATTTTATGAGCAAAAGAGTATATAAATTGTCTAAGTTGATTCCAAACAGTTTGTCATTCCCAGTCTGCTAATTGCCCTCTTTCTCCAATAGCTACTACTTCATTAGTAGTAACTATCAACTGCCTTATTTTTTTAAACATGAGAGAGACAGTCTGGAGTACTTTAAGGGATTTATCATACATGAGTTTTACAAAAAAGGCAAGTAAGGAGCAGCTACAAGTAAGACTTACTTTTCCTAAACAGAGCAAATTAATGGAGCATTCTTGTATCTCATCCTGATTCTGGACACTCGGCTTGCAATTGTAACTCCAGTCATAGCAGCGTTGTCTAAGCTTTAAAAATAGGATTCTTTTTACAAGGTTCTTGTGTCATCTGCTTGTGTTCAGGAATTATTTTTGCTTACTGTCTCTCAATTCTTTCTTTGCTTCCTTGGTATCTTATCATTTCAATAGTAACTACAATTGTTAAGACAACAAACTCAAACTTTGGCATTTCTTGAAGTTCTTTTAAGCCTAAAAAAAAAGTGTTGATATTTAATTGCACTGCTAGAAATTAGAGGGTTTTTTCTATTGGAAAACATCCCTTTGCCTTCAAGCCCAGGTTATCTCGACCCTCTTGTCATAGTTTTATTTTACTACCCAAATTTAGTCGGACACAAATAACTCATCCCTACTCTCAGTTATTAGCTTCTATGTAGCCATTTATCTGCTTGAGAGCAAGAAGCAAAGCGGGCTTGGATAAAGAGGGGAAAACTAATAACTAATCTAATAAAACTAACAATCATATGCAAACACTCATGTAAAAGAGTTAGAAATATGAATAGTTATTCTGCAGATCCCATAATCCTGTGAGGCAAGACTATTTGCAAGTAAATGGGATCAGTCCATAAGGTAGCAAATTGTCTCTCAAGATCTCTAAAACAAACCAGGAAGGCTTTTTAAAGAAAAGCAGAAATTATGGAAGAACTAGGCCAATTGGCTTATTAGATAGTCAAATTAGAGATCAGGAGTTAACTGGATACAGTATGCATGTGTGAAAGTATACATACATCTATATATGTGAGGTTATATATGTACATAAAAATAATTACCTTTATAGATTGCTGCCTCATTTCATTTCATAGCAAACTTCAGTCTGTCGAGATTGTCTCTCCTTCAGCACCTTCGTAAAATGTGACATCCTGATGTTAAATCATACAACTGCTGAGCCTTTCTTATTCTCACAAAACTCTTAGCAACTGGAATGAATGTTGGTGTCTAATGTGCACTGTTGACCATCTGCAGAAGCTATGTAAATATACAAGAAATGAAAGGGAGATTTATGGCACCATTATTATGGTCTGACAGCAATATTTCAGTAATGCTCCCTCCTAAGACTTACCTTTGCTAATTTTCATGCTTGTCATTTTGTTTCATTTACATCACAGCTAGAGATGCCTAGCATGCTCAAGACCTAAATGTACTGAATTGCAAAGTAACCTAAAGTATGCAAAAGCAGATAAAAATTATGTTCCCTACCACAGTGAGATAATCAATACAATCACTTTTATGTTCTGCCATGATTTAACATAGCTGTGGGGATTGCAGGCAGGTTTCTCTAGGGTATGAAATTATGCCATCAATTTGTACAAAACTAGTTTTCATTCAGTATTATAATCACAGTTATTGTTGGGACACAAATGATGAGTTGTTTTCTGAAATTCTTTTCAAAATCATGAATTAGCCTAAATCAGCATTTTTAACTAAAATGCCCCCAATAAAGTTCTCAATTTGGGATATTCTCCTCAGATCTTACTCTTTGGAGTTTCCATGTGTGTCACCGAAGGACATGGAGCCATTGAAATTCAAGTTTTAGGTAGGTAATTCTTTGTGCTGGCGCATGTATTGATTGCCTTTTATCTACCTGTATATGCATCTGTACAGCATCACTGTCAGTGCTTTTCACCCCAAAAGAACACACAGACTTAGTGCAACACATGATAGCAGTGTAAACTGTGGTTTTAAGTCATAAATTCAGGAGAGCAAGAGTTTTTCATGCTTCCTGCTCTCTGTGCATAAAGTTCTGCTTATGAAGTGGACAGAAGTGCTGTTTCATCCTGAAACACAACGTTGCCTGGCATCACAACTCCCTTGAGTCCTGTGTCAGGCAACTGATTGTAGGATGGATGCATGTTTCCCCAGAATGGTTTCCTGCTCCAGTAGGGCATTTACACTTCCTGCAGTTAAAGGCCAAGATACACAGTTAGTCCAAGTCACCCAGTCTGAGGTTTTCCTAGGACAGGTTCAGTTCCTCCAGCTGAGACTGAACCACTTAGATATTTTTAATTTACCTGAACTAAAAAGTGCTGTAGGTCTTCATACCAGTGAGATGCCTGATACTTTTCTCTTAAAATGCTTAATAGACTTTGCTAGAGAAAGAGCCTCCTATTGGTGATAATGACAGATGTAAATGTCAGGTCCAGAATTTGTATGGCAAGCCCAGGCTTAAGTATAAACATAGCAAATAGCTGCTGGCAGCCTTTTATTTTCAAAGGTCTTGCTCCCTGTGCAGCTTTGTGACTCACAGGGTTGCCCTGTCTTTGTCAAAGGAAAAATTTATAAGTTTTAAATTAACACTTACTGCTGTTAAGGCAATGTTTACCTTATTGTCAATTCTTGTAATGCCATTCTTATCACTGTAGATATTTCCTGTACTCAGGTGCCATCCTTCTAGTCTGGGAAAATCAGACTGGTATAGAGTCTGATATAATACCTGACTTTTGACCCAACACAATTGTTCTTTCTTAGTATATGGGTTTTTTTTCTTTTTTTTTAGTTTGGAAATTCTAGAGGTCCTTTAGTCAGTGCACTCTGTGCTCTCTTGAACAATGATATATCTTTCTGACTCTTAAGATTCCTATTTCCTTTCAAAGATTATGTGGTTTCCCTCCATGCTTTTTATATATTTTGCATTAAGAAAGAGACAGCAGAACTGAAAACCTGCTCAAAATGGAGAGTTTATGCTTCTGATGTTGGAATGAAGTCCATAGAGTTTGTCTCTTTATCCACTACAGTTGGATAAAGAGATTTTTAGACTGGCTAAAGGTATAATCTAGTAACAAAACAATTTCTTTCCAAATAATTTTCTATGGCATTTGTGGTTTGTGTCTTTGTTCTCCCACTCTCCATGACGACCAGTTTTCCTTCAGAATTTTAAGTGTTTACAGGGGACAATCACAAACCAAGGACAAAAACAGATTATTTACCAGTAACTTGAGTTCTCCTACACAATAATTTTCTCTGTAGAACCATTCCATCTCCCTCTCTCCCCAGGTTTCCTATTGAAAGACAGATTTTTCCAGTCAGTTTGGAATGAAGTAGGAGGGTGTAGTAGTGACTCACACATCTGCGAGAGGTAAAATGGCATTCAATGCATGCGCTAGTACAATTTGTACTTACCTGAAATTTGACAACTTCAACAGCTCTTTGGTGTCTGACATGGCGCTCTCATAAATTTCACTAAAGACCATGAATCTGTGGAAGAGGTAATCCCTCCCCCTAAAAAAGGAAATTCAGTTACTGGTAAGTAATGCAGTTTTATTAAAGATGTCAAGCCATAAGGATTCCTGCTCATCCCCAATAACCTATAATAACCATGCCATTTACTTACTTGGTATACCAAATTCATAATTATTATCAAAGTATTTTATACTGAATACAAATGAGGTAAACATTCTGGAATCTTTCATAATTTTCTTTATGTGAAAATATCAAGGAGTTTTTCGAGAACATGAGAGGATTCTAAATTTGTTAAACTTCAGATGACATATGTTTTTTATCTCCCTGTAAAAATCTGTAATTTTTTATGGCTCTGATGCCATAGATATAAGAACTTGATTTCAGTTGTCTAGAATGAATTCCTTAACAAGAAAACAACACTAAAAAACCCCAACAACCAAACAAATGAAACAAACAAACAACAACAAAAAAACTCACTCCAGAATTCACCAGTAGGGCTTGACCAAAAGCTAAATTAAGTAATACAATTCTCTTGACGTCACTGGGCTTTGGATCCTTGTCTTTTGAGTCTGTAACGTTTAAACATAGTTGGAGTGCTTTAGAAACAAAGGAAAAAAAGATGCTTAGGAAAATTACTAAACATCTGGTGTGTTTATGTCTGCTTCATTCTATTCAACTGTGAAACAATGTTTTTCTTCTTTGCTATGTTATAGGTAAAACGCATAAGAGGAAATACTGTTATAATCTTTTAAACCAATCATGTTTCTGCCTAACCATCAGAGCATCTTTCTATTTGCAGACACCTAGGAGCAATACTTTTCTTACTTGTAAATACTATAAACTTTCATCCTATGCAAGAAATTATCAGAATGGCTTCTAAGGACTTTTCTTAAACCTTCCATTTTTTGTCTTTATTAAACTTTCTTTTTTCTCAAGCTCTTCATAACCTACATTGTGACTTCCTGTGTTTATGAAACTTTTCATGTTTATTTCAGTGCCAGTTTATATTCATTCTAATTTTAATTTTCCAGTTTTGATCTTTAATTTTAGAAAGAGTATATAGAAAAAGCTCTCAGATAAATCACTGTTTCATTAACCTAGTTCAGGTCAATTTCAGTCAGCTAGTCTCAGTGAGCCCAGAATCAAACCCGACATTTATTAGGAACCTAATAACCACAAAATTGTCAGTAGCTGCATAATTCACAATACCCTATGAACAGATCAGGAAGGAGTATTTCTGGAAGTACACTCCATTGCCAGGGAAAAGAGTTATGAGTCCATATCTCAAATCTGAACCAAATCTAGCCTGAAGAGTAGAGGAGACAGACATTTTAATGCTGCTTAGCCTAGAAGTTGCTTTGTGTGAAAAATGCTTTTTTGGTTAAAAGAACAGTAGTATGAAGAGAAATGCTAATTCACTGTTGTATTCTCTTTTTATGTAGATACCTTGCAGTCACAGCTTATCAATATGGGTGTTATTCCTACGTTAGTGAAATTGTTGGGCATTCATTGCCAAAATGCAGCTCTGACAGAAATGTGCCTTGTTGCATTTGGCAATTTAGCAGAACTCGGTAAGTCCATGATACTAATCTCAAATTTACATACAGTTTTCATAATGTTAAGTCTCAGTTAAAGACTAACAAAAGCTCATTCAAGTCCTTTTGGCACATTCAACAATAACAGACAAGTAATTTTCGTTTATTTTCTCTAGAATATATAGTTGTCTCTTTTTTTTTTCCCCTGTCAGTAACTGAAATTTATTTGGGTACTTAATTCAACCTTATGTTATATGTTAGTGTGCTTCAGTTCAACCAAGCACATTTTAAATCATCTAAACAGTATTTCCATAGCACTGCTACTAAATGTGAATTATTTATTAATAATATAAATATTGTATCCTGGTGTAGCTCCACAAAGTTTTATCGAGATTAAACTTGGCTCATGAAAATCTCTGAAGGAAATTGAGGCAGGCAAAGTCATTAATCTGCATATACAGTATTATTTTAGGTGCAGAATTTTAATATACTCTAGTCTAAATACCTCCATGTATAAATCATGGATATTAATTTTAGTTAGAACTTCATTTAAATTGAAGCTTGTGGCCCTGCTTTGATCTTGATGTCATTTCAAGCAGATCAGTTTCCATTGGAATTCAACCATGTGTAAATCAATGGGTTGTTAAGGCCTGTGTTTTATTAACATTTGTGGTTTATATTGTTCTTTTGCTAACATATTTGGGGAAATTCTAGTTTTATGTGTTGGGGTTTTTTTACACTGTAGTAAATAATACATAGCACTTAGGATATCATCTAAGAACATTCAGCAGTTCAAAATACAAAAAATATTTCTCTGAGTTTGTAGTACTTGGTGGCTTGAGTTCACAGATTTCAAGGCCACAGAAAGTATCATGTTACCTAGTTTAATTTGATCATATACATAATAAATTTATTTACAGGAGACAATTCTTCTTAACAAATCAACAGCAGAAAAAGCCATCAAGGTAGCACTAAAGAAATTAATTAATCAGAGGTCTGCAGGTTGGGCACTGTGTACTGTATCTGCACAGCAGAAAGTGTAAGAGTCATACACTGGAAGTTTTAGTGCTTAAATGCAACCAAAACCATAATGATATTAAATATAATAAATGGTAGACTCACTGAGAATTTTCTTCTCCTCTTTGGAAAGATCCAGCTCTCTCTTGTTGAGTAATGAGAACCATGGGAATGAAACTTTACAGCAGCAGCTTCCCTTTCAGTTAATACACATTGAAAAGGTGCTCATTCTTTAAGACTGGCACAAAATTAATTTACTTTGTAATACTTTATTCTCCCTTAAGCAGTAGTCAATCACATTGTAACTGTATTATTTTATTTTTGCCTTGTAACTTCAGGGATTTTTTTTTCAGTGAGGATATAATTTTTCATCACTTACAAGACAACAGCATTGGACAAATCCCTTGAAAAGCTTTATATGACTCTAATTCTATGTCAAAGCAGGGCAAAAACCAGTGATGGATCTGCTAAAATACTGGAAAGATCAAAAATCCACATAGAATATACTATGCAACCATGCACAGTGAGAGAAAATGATGAGATGTGCACAAAAATGTCCAGGATTGCAGTTCATGCTTTTCCCAAGTCCTTGGGGTCAGTTCTACAGTAAAGTAATCCCTAAGCATCTGTCAGAGCAATAGCAAAGGTGCTGGAAGGTTTTCTGGCTGCAGATGGCCCTCAGGAGGTGGCAACTGGAGAATGCAGAACACCAGCCCTACCACCTGCATCCCTTGTAATACTGCCAGTGAGGAGGAATATGATACAGGCAATGGGATAAGATGCTTTTGCTGAATGTACATTTGAAGACCTGATGGCTAATCTGGTAGGAGCCTCGCCCATCTGTAAAATGCTTTATGCTGGATCTGTGCAGTATGAGATGGCCCAGCAACAGCCACACACAGATTTCTAAAGAAATGTCACCATTACATGAGACCATGTAAATATTAAAGCAAATCTTCATCTCTCCCATAGAAAACGCAGTATATAATCTGCTCTTCTTTCTGTTAAGATAAGGGAAATCAAAGACTTCTTTTTGTACTATTACTGTTTCTATAGCTAGCTTATATTTTGGTGGGCAAAACCAGACCAAACAGCCTTGAATCATATATTTATATATTTTTAACAGCCTTAACCATATCTAATTCAAGTCAGCACATGTAAAGTGTTAGACATATATCTTTTCATTTTGTGACAAGCATGAGTCTCTTGCTCTTGTCTGTCAAGAGCAGTTAGTCATCTTGCTAAATAAACCTGATAACAAAGAGAAAAAGTAGTTCTACGTTCTTATGTAGAAGAAGTTTGTTTACTTTATACTGATTTTCTTCTTTTGCTTCACAGAGTCAAGTAAGGAGCAGTTTGCCTACACAAACATAGCTGAAGAGCTTGTGAAACTGTTCAAGAAGCAAATAGAGCATGATAAAAAAGAGATGATTTTTGAAGTTTTGGCCCCCCTGGCAGAAAATGGTGAGAATTTTTTTTTCTTACTCCTATCGTTTACTCATTCTCTTATGTGTATTTTTTATTTCAGTATATTGGTGTGTTTTTCAGGCACTAAATGCAGAGTAATGGGCTGTTTCTTTCCAAAGCCACCACAGCTGATCCTTGTGATTGTAGTGTCATGAAAAGTGAATGGGTCTTAATTGTTGAGCATATGACAGGAGCCAGCACATTGTTAATGCTAATTCCATCACTGATTCACTCTGTATACAATTATGTTATATTTTATTGCTCTTTGCCCACAGTGCTAATATCAAAAGCAGCTTTTTAGAGAGCTTCAGAACATTTGTCTGCAAACATTGGCTCAAGTGTTCATAGACCATTGGAGCACCAGGACAATTTCCTGGAATCGCAGAGCCACTGGCAGTTCCATTTCCTAAAACATTATTTTTGCTAGGGGCATGTCAATTGCAGAGCTAAGGGCTGGACACTCTGCCCTTATTGTTCATTGAGAGATCATATGAATTTAATTTGGGTGTTTGGTGGTGTATCTTACATAGCCCCAGGCAGCCCTTGGAGTTTGACTCATTGCTCAAGCCAGAGCAGGAATTGATGTGCACCCCTGATCACCCCTCCAGGATGTTCCTCCAGAGGAATAAAGGATCAGACAAAGGTTGCTTGTACAATGTATCATCTGCCCTTAATGGAAATAAAGGAATGAGTTAACAGGTGGAGCTGGACTAATGTGGGAAGCAGTTCTGTGTTGGGAAGACATCACAGTATTTGATGGCTCTCTAACCCCGTTTTAACCACTTCAGCATTAAAGCTTTTTTTAATTGAATAGTTTGTTAGATAGAACTGCAAACTCATATTTATGTTTCAATCTATTCTGTTGTGCATGCACACTCTGTGTGTGTCTGTTTTACAAAGTACAAGTCAGGACAAACTTTCACTTCAATTTAAAAAGGTATTCTGAATTTTAAGTGGCATGGAAAATCAATTCCTTTTTTCAGCTCTAAAAATGCACATCTTTTCCAAAATATATAATTCATTATATAATAATTTAAAATCTCCTCTAAGATAGTTCCATCCTCAGAATGACACAAAATAGGGTTGAACTTTTTGTGTTCTTGATATATGTCAGTTCAAATGCTTAATTTTTCTTAGAGTATTTTTTTTTAGTTGCAATAAGATTTGAGAAATTCACTGCTGCTGACCCTAACTCAGATGTTGAGAGATAGTCAGGAAAACATGTCCACTGTGGATTCAAAGCATACATAAATGAGTTCACTTTGCTGGTACTGTTTAGGTTCATTGTAGATAATTAGCAATAGGTAAGAAGGGAAAAACATCTCAATTAAGAATTTGCAGAGTCTGGATTTTGGTGGTTGGGGTGTTTTAAGGTTTTTTTTCTAATTTACTTGTTGATTAAGCATGCTGGTATAGCAATTTCAATTTCAAATCACAGAACATCTGCAACCCTGTATTCTATAGCTAAGGGTATTCTCTATTTTTTAAAGCACCTCAGTGCAAAAGAGCCTATTTTTAAAAAAAATCCCAACTGGAGATTTTGCATTTCCTTACAAAGTTCATGAGAAGGTCAGCCGCTCTTAAAGGAACAATGAATTTCACTGAGGCAAAAAGCCTAGTGACACCAGGAAACTGACAGTCAGACACATCCTTCACCAGAGGTAGAACACACTTCCTCTCCCAAGTGTGGCTTGTAAACTGTATGAAAAAAGTATTTCCAAGCCATGGCCTAGAAATATTTTAACTTGGGTTAGACACCTTTTTGTAAAAACACCATTTCATGTAGAAAACTGAGAGAAATCCAATTCTTTTGCACACTTCTGCAGAACTTTGTGACTATTTTTCAAAATCAGCCTGCAAACACTACCAGAATCACTTCCATGTATGAAGAGACCTAACATAGCATAAGACAGCCTGCCATTCCCTCTTAACAGAAAGGGAGTTTAGGTATGTAAAGAAGATTCCAAGGGAAATATCTGTTAAATATTTTGTTATTTTAGAAACAAGAGAAAAAATATTGTTCCCAGATTCTATATCACTTGAAAAAAATATTTATTACCTTCTCAAGCCTAGTTTTGAATAACAACTAAGAAATTAGTTTTCCTTATCAATTTCCAGAACAAACTTCTCTGCCAACCCAACCTTTTGCATTTGACCTTTCTGCACTCCTCCTGCAGCCCTTACAACAAATGGCAGATATACTGTCTGTCCTTGGAAAGCATGAACACAGCACAGTCCCTATGAGTCTGCTGGGCCATGGACTGAGGTGCCAGAAGTTTGCTGTAGAGAAATATCCTCGTTTTTAGAAGTAAAGAGCTCCATACACCTTCAGCTTATGACTGTGCTCTAAAGGCCAGAGCCAGGGAGAGCCTGTTAGATGAATAATAACAGAGTTTGCCATAAGAATTTCAAATAAAGAACTTGTGGTTTTATGTACACAAGTTGTCAGTGAAAACACTGACATAACTGTTTCTTACAGTCCATCCTGCATATTTGTGTAGGATAGATGCATTTAAAATCCTGATTCTGACTCCTATTATCTATGCTATTTTCCAGATGTCATTAAACTGCAGCTGGTTGAAGCTGGTTTGGTGGAGTGCTTACTTGAGATTGTCCAGAAGACTGTGGACAGTGACAAAGAGGATGATATTGCAGAGCTTAAAACAGCTTCTGATCTTATGGTTCTATTATTGCTTGGAGGTAAGGATGGGCTGTCACTATGTTCTGCAAAGCAACAGCAGATACTTGTAGCACTGTTTGGCTGCTGATTTTCACTATTTATTAATTTTCTAAATAACCTAGATGATCTGCTGCACACCAGGCAGACATTTAAGAGATCAGATTTTGTCCCTCATTGCAGGATTAGATTAATTGCAGTGGAATCAGCAGAGCTTCACAAATATAAAGGGAATTTTCTCTAACAAACACTTGGACTTGCTGACTCTCTGTGCTTTTTACCCCAGATGAATCCATGCAAAAGTTATTTGAAGGAGGAAAAGGCAGTGTGTTCCAAAGAGTACTTTCATGGATTCCTTCCAATAGTCATCAGCTACAGCTTGCAGGAGCACTGGCTATAGCAAATTTTGCCAGAAATGGTAAGAACATGCCATAATAGCTTATATAAATTTATGTGTGCCCCTCTATCATGCTCTGTCTGTAGGGCTGCAAACAAGAACTGTGTTGCAGTAAAGCTGCTGTTGAGTTACACAGCAACATCAATAGTTTTAAACTTTACAATCCTCAAAAGCATTAAACCTACTTTAAAAATATTATTTTTCATGTGTAGAGGGGTAAAGGGGATTTCTGCCTTCTTCTCATTTCTTCTATCACTCTTGTAAGTTTGTCACGAGCACTGCAATTCTCACAGATAATGGTGGTCAAATTCTCAACAATGAAATCTAAAAAGGAGCAAGAAAACAACCCTTCTATTCATAAGAAGCTATTGTAAAAATCTTAGTAATAATCTTCCCTTCACAAATGACTTGTTACATCTCACACAGACGGAAACTGCATCCATATGGTGGATAATGGCATAGTTCAAAAGCTGATGGATCTGCTAGACAGACATGTGGAGGATGGAAATGTAACTGTGCAGCACGCTGCACTGAGTGCTCTCAGAAACCTGGCTATTCCTGGTAAGCCTCTCTTTGCATTGCTAACCACCCGAGGGTGAAATTCTGTTCTCCACTGTACCCCCCAGGGAATGTGGGTGGGAACACTGACTGACAGTCCTAGAGGCAGGTCAGACTGCTGCTTTTCATTCTGGCCCATCACTGCTTTTGTGTCTGTTGCACAGCCGTTCAGAAAAGCAGTTCTGAATACATCACAGGGCATAGTGGACTGTCCCTTGCCACTTTGATCCCACAGTATCCCCCGGCAAAGAAAAGGCAGCCTTGTAATTGGTGAGGAGCTGAGGAGGCCTTGAATATGATTTCTCAACCCTTTTTGTCCAGAGCACTGCATATTTATGTTTCTTTCTGCTTGCTTCATTTGCAATCTGTCTCACAGCTGAGGGTCTCCACCAGAGAACAGTGCCCACTTTGTTAAAACACTGCATCTTACTTAAGACACTGAAAGTTGCTAAATTAGAGCTGGAGGTAGACCGACAGAATAGCCAGCCTATTGCAATTAGTTACTGTTTGTTGGCTGAATGCTAATTTCATCATTTTTAGTAACTTAATTTGTGTGAGCTTTGATTACCCAAGCATAAAGGTAGAGCACACGCACGAAACAATAAAGCGAATCCATAACACTTGCGTATGGTTTCTTGTGCCAAGCCAAAAATAAGTCTTTCATCCACATAACCTTATTTTACTATTTTTGGTTTTGAAAAATTCCAACTTATAGAAATGATTATGCGTACATAACTAAACCCACTGAAGTTTGGCAGTATTCCATTTGCTTACCTTTTTCAGGTGAGTCATTCTTTTCACTTCCATCAGTCAGCTTCCCTGTAGCCTGTGCTGAAGGGTGTCTGCCAGAGACCTACATAACCATCCCTGCACATTGTTAGAAAAAAACGAGCAAGTAATAATAACTGACCTCAGTGATGAGCTCTGTGTCAAAACACTATTTCAAAACACCTAATAACTATTTTTCCCAAGTACGCTACTGGGCAAGGTTTGCACCTTAAATGCATTTCAGAGAGCTCTCTGAAAGTGCAGAACATGGACTAATGGAAAGGATGAAAGAGAGGTTGGAGAGGGGAAGAAGGCAACAAAAGACTACAGACTCCAGGCATGTCAGGCTGGAGTGTTATTTGTATGAAGTATTGGAACTGGATAAGAGGTTATTCTGCTAAGTGGATGCTTTAGTTCCTTTTCCTGTGAGAAACAGAAGAGTGTGGTTGGGATTCAGAGAAGTTTCCTCCTATTTGGGGGTGCAAGTATTAGCCTGGGCTCCTGCCTGATGCATTTTGTGGAAGATACCTTTCCTGCACCAAAGGAAGGAGTCTACCCCTTTGGTGGTGCTCAAGCTGAATACAGAAATTTAGATGTGCATGCTAGGAAAAAGCACCTAATTTCACAGGAACCGTGACATTTTTCCACAACGCAGTACCACCAGCGCACACTGTTCCTGAAGTCTGTGCTCACAACCTCTTTTTCAAATCACGTCTGAAAATTTGCTTCCAGTCCAGCCCTGAAATTAACTGCATCTTCCAGAAATGTTTTTGAGATCAATCCCTGTTCTTTATTCATGCAGTTGTAAATAAGGCTAAGATGCTATCAGCTGGCGTTGCAGAAGCTGTATTGAAATTTCTCAGATCGGAGATGCCCCCCGTTCAGTTCAAGCTGCTGGGAACATTAAGAATGTTAATAGATGCACAAGGTAAAAATAAACTGTTCTCTATGTTAAGTGATTCTCTTTGGTTCAGTCTGTGATACGCTGCCAAGATTCTTAAAAGAGAGAAGCAGAGTTTTTCTAAATTTCATTCCTGAAGTCATGGCATAAATCTAATACATATGCAAAAGGAGAGGAATATGAGTTGATTTTTTTTCTCAGAACTCCTAAACAGACTACCAGGGACCCTCCAAATAGGTGTCAAATGCTTATTTATTTTTGAACTTCTTTACACTATCACATTACAAGTGTATATTGAGGTGTGAGTGTTTTGAGCTACCACTCCTGTTTTGCTGTTCACTTACTGTATTCCCTGGCTGTACCTCAGTCCTTGGAACAGGATAATACTCTATTAATTGATAGACTGCAATTCCAAAAACAAAAAGCACCTTTTAGTTACCAACTTGTTCCAGGATGAGGATTTATAAAATCAGAAGTCTGCTAAAACCCAGAAATAGTTCATGAGGTAAATTAGCTGTGTATTTATTTTTGACTCAGTCCTACAGATTTTTTTTCAAAAGATCCATTCTAGTTCTAGCAAAGCCATTGGACGTGAAATAGACTTTTTCTGAAGAAACTTACGTGACTTACAGTCTATCAAACCTGATCTAACTGACCACAGTGCTCCCTTCTGTCAGCAGTCCCTCGTGGTTTTTAGTTCTTGAGCTGGCTCACAGCTCAGTTAGGGGTGTGATATCACCAGTATTTTCCCTGCTCTTCATCAGTGCACAAGCTTCATTAACTGGGCTGATAAGTTGTTTCAAAAACTGGATTATGAATGTTTTTCTGGATTTTTTTTATTTCTTTTTTTGGCTGGCTTTACTTGATTCAATGCAACCTAGACTTTTCCCACTGGTAGTGCAGGCTAGTGAAGTTCTAGCTCCTTCAAGTTAATAACTTTCAGCTTGTTTTTCTAGCACTTGCTTAAAAAAAGTGACAACCTTTTTGTTGTGTTGTTGGCTCCGGCATCATGTAGCAGAAGCAGCTGAACAGCTGGGCAAAAACGTAAAACTGGTGGAACGCTTGGTGGAGTGGTGTGAAGCCAAGGATCACGCAGGTGTGATGGGAGAGTCCAACAGACTACTTTCTGCACTTATACGACACAGCAAATCAAAAGTAAGTTAGTGGAGAAAAAGTTCAGCTTGTCAGAACCAAGAGTTACCTGGGCGCTTCCTGTTGGTAACCAACCCTTCACCTTGCAATCCTTCTAGCGAGCCAGCTTGATTATTCATGTGTTACATCTCCTGACTGATTTTTATTTTAAATGTAACCTGCAGAAGTTCAGCATGCTGTATTCTCTGTGTTTTAATGGCGCTATATATGAACAATCAGTGAACTCAGTTGTTAGGCTCTTGCTATATATTTATATAAAACTGAGATCCTGAAATAGTCTGTCTCCCTACTCCTCATACAGCATATTTCAGAATTTCAAGATTCTGATGGATCATTAGAAATGATAATTTATTCTAACAAAAGCTTGCTTGTATATGGCAAAAGGTATAACATTAGGAAAAATTCATCTGCCCCTCCCATCACCTTCACATCGATCAAATATCTTTCCCTAAGCAGTCCAAGTCCATAATTTTTGTTCAGCTGAGTATTAGACAAAGAGCCTTATAAAGGACAAACACATCTCCTCTGGAGACAGGCTATTTCAGGCTCTGACTTCCTCCAGCATGTTCACTGATATGAACACAGGCTACATTACTGAACTTAAATAGCAAGTGGGATTTGGAGAGCTCGGACTGTAACACTGACCTCTTCATTCATCCATGGCATTTATGAAGTGAAAAACAGAGTAGGGGCCTGATGTGTACTGAGTGTCTCCAAGAACAAATCAACAGGCCTCACAGGGATTTAAATCTTTACTGATTGCTAATATCACTGTCTCTGTCTAATACTTTTTTCTCCATTTTATGTTCAGCCTCTAAAACTGATCAGGGTTCATTTTTCTGGTTCTTACTTCTTCTGCCCCCCTCCCCAAAGTCTCCAACACACATGCATGGATGGCAAACACCACCACAGACTTAATAAATCTTCTCCATAGGACAACAAAATTCAATTCTAAATATTGAGACACTACTGATTACATCAAATCGATATTAAGGCAGAAATTAACAGTATTATCACAGGTGGATTAATTTTTGTTGGGTGCATGTACTCACAGAGGAAATTTGACATGAAGAGGATGACAGAGCTGAGAGGGTGGGGTTTTTTAAGCTTTTGCTGCCCTCTAGGTTTGAATACGAGTACAGCTGTACGGCTCTTAACATCAGGTTTGAATTTGGCTTTTAATTTTAAATGCTTTGGGGTAATATTTACAAAGGCAACAGTCAGTTTTAGTCGTTCTGCAAAACTGGAGTAGGTACCTGTGATTTCAGCCACACTAGCACCAAACCTGATGGCTGTCATCTATTCAGTACTGCCTTTTAAAAGGTGAGGTTCACCTACAATATAAAAAATTTTGATGTCAAAGATGCTGATTGGTTCTTAAGCCTTATATACCCAAAATTCCACACCAATTCAAATAGAACTTAGCAGTTCCCAGATTATCTCAGTCTGAAAACTACTTTGGAGTGTTGCTTTTTGGTGGTTTGGTTTTTTTTGGTTTTTTTTTTTTTGTGGAGGCTGGGATTGAAGGTATTAGAGATGGTATTTTGTGTTTAGGTTTAGATGTTTATTTTTTTTTAATTTAGGTTATAGTCTCACAGTAGTGAGACTATACATCTCCCTATTTTGGCTTGTGGCTGGTGTAAGAAAGGGGGATGTGTTTTAAATGGAAATTTAGGATATAGATGAAAAATTTAAATCATATTCTTGTTTCAAGAAATTAATGCTACTTCAAACCTTTGCGCACTCACAGGACAAATAAAAAAATAATCCAAATTTCCTTGAACAGTCTCCTTTCAGCATGCCAAGTTGCCTGATTTTTCTGGCAAACAATCTGCAAGTATTTTTGGGATATAAGATGGTGAAACCATGAGGTGCACAACCACTTGTGCACTAATACCTGTAGAGTATTAGTCTACTGTAATCTTTATCTCTTGTCACATAAATTGGAACAAATTTTGGACTTGAAAACAGAATCCCAGCTGTGTATTTTTATCTATTTTAGGCACATTTAACCCAGTTAAATAACATTTTAAGTTCCTAGATACTGGGCAATAGTACTGCACAACAGTTCATTTTAACAGCTGCATTTAAAACAGAAACCAACACATTGGTGTCCCATACATACCTTTTCCTTACCTCCTTTGTATTTGAAGAAAAATTCCATAATAAGATACCACTGCTTGTTTTCCTGTCTTATGTCTAAACAGCTTTTCAAGTACACCATTTCTGTTACATAGTAAGGTGTCATATTTGTGATCTCACTTCTCTGAACATTTTGAAGAAACTCTGAAAATTCATGGAGAGAGATGAAGCATTTAATAACTTTATTATAACTATGTTTGTGTGTTTCCTTGCCCCAAGTATATATATTGTTGGATACTTTGAACCCCTCAATTATATGATGAACAGTGGCACAGCGTGAGAACTTGAGTTTCACCATATAACCTAGAAAAGAGTTTGTTATGTGTGTCTTAACTTAGTTATGGGGTTACCTGCCTTGGTTTAACACACTGTACCTTACAAATGCAGAGCAGTAACAGATAATACATAGGCCTGCACGTCTGTACATTGATGTATAAAGTGATTGTATGTGCACAAAGCCAACAAGTACCCTTACCCAAAGATAACACAACATCCCTGACAGTTCCCTTATTTAATACAGTTTGTATGCAATGCAGAATTTTGTCATCTTTGCGTTATTTATTTTAGGATGTAATTAGGACCATTGTACAGAGCGGTGGCATCAAGCATTTAGTAACCATGGCAACCAGCGAACACGTAATAATGCAAAACGAAGCTCTCGTTGCACTGGCACTGATAGCAGCTCTAGAGTTAGGTGAGTATCCCAGGAGTTCACTCCACCTGTTTCCTTTCCAGTCTGTGCCCAAGAGAAGCCATAGAGGGAGAATGCAGTGTAGAATAGCCTCCTCCTTCCACCTGCCTTTCAGTTTTCCCATTGTGGTTCATGCAGACACGGGCAAGCCATCATGTTAATGCAGGAAACTGGAGAGTGCTGGTTATACGAGATCTGCTCCATCATTCTGGTAGGTGGTGGAGTCATCTAGAAAAGCCCTCCAGCTTAACTTTCAGATTTTGGTTAAAACTCAGAAAGCAAACATAGCTTAGACTAGAGACTGTGTGACCTGACCACATTCCTACATTGGAACATTGAAAAGCTCTCTCAAAAGCAGATTAAAGTGAAGAGTCCACTTACCTAATAAGTAAGAACTAGAGAATACACGAAGGTGGTTAATGCCCCCAATGTGTCTTCATTAAATTACCCAGGATTAAGTGCAAGAATTGCCATGTGTAGGCAGACATGGTTACATGTCTTGACCTGCATTTGTAGTACCTCAGCTTTTGAAACAGGAAAGAAAAGGCTCAACAGAGGTTTTGTTTATCCTGTTTACTTGCTTATTAACTAAAGAACTAAACAAACAACCTTACATATTTTTGTTCTTGATTTCATCTCTTGCCATTGTGTACTACAGGAATGCTCTGTTCAACTTTTGAATCACTGCCAATACATCAAGGAATTGCTTTAAATAAAAGGAAATATGTTCCTATTCACATGAATCATCTCTTTGTCTTGTCTTCAAGCATTTAAAGGTTGAGCCCAAATTCAATACATGTATCTTAGAAAGCTACACAGGCAGTAACTCAAATGGAGATCTTGAAAAGTTTTCCACAGTCTTTATAATGGACCCTGAGCTCCCTCTACCATGGAATCGAGAACTACGCAATCTTTATTTACGCAGAATTTCCAAAAGCAAATTCAGGCAATGGAAGTGTTGAAAGCTGAAATACTCCAGGTGTTGGCCTAAATGGCTAGAAAGCCTCATGGCTTTTCCATCACCTTACTGAACATTAAGACTGAATTTCATCATTAAACTCTGTGACTGTCCTTTCAAGCAGTTAGACAACTTCACATTTTTATAGCAAGAGCTGTGATTCTTGTCATCATACCATCAAATATGTGCTTGAGTTTTATACCAATGAGTTATGCACCACAGCCTTTCACTCTGGTGAGAGATCATGTTTCAATAAAGGGATAACACATGGAAGCATGAAAGCAAGTGGCACTTCCAGACTTACAAATTTTCACTTGTATTTCAGTCACTGCTGAAAAGGATCTTGAAAATGCTCAGCTTGTTCAGATTCTACACAGACTGCTCTCAGACGACAGGAGTGCTCCAGAAATAAAATATAACTCCATGGTGCTGATCTGTGCTCTTATAGGATCTGGTGAGTATTCAGGAGAGGCTGCTTCCCAATATTTATGTATGCAATATAGTTCTCTCCTACAGCTGAACACAGATCATGTGCAAACACACTGTGATTGGTTCTCTGTTCACAATGGATATAAACACAAAGGTTCAGTTTACTATGACTCTGTAGTGTCTATCTATAGTGTCAAGGATGAAGCTGTCAACTCAGTTTTGGATATTAACTGCAGAAACTTGACCCTGGCTTCTGTAGGATTCAGCTAGCTCAAACTTTGACAGGAAAGAAATGAAAGCACTTAAAACTGTACAAATATCAAGTTTTCTTTACAAATATGCAGATCACAAGAATGTAATTTTCATTTCTAGCTGCAAGTTCCCTGTAATTGATGTGTGATAGTGCTTTAGGAAGGATCCTTACATTTATGTCACTAGCAAGACTCCTTCCCCTCAACAGCCCTCGCATGCTCAGCCCACCAGGCACAATGTGCACTAACACACATCAGTGCTGGACACTGTAAACTCTCATCTCTCTGAGCTCACCCTCTGCTAAAGGTCAGGCTGTTTACAGGCTCTTCGAGCAGGCTGTGGTTTGATATTGCAACTTCCCATCTGTGTGTGGGCAAACAAACAAAAACCACAAAACAAAAAATAGCAAGGTGTCATGGGGAAATTTCATTCAAGGTTTCAAGAAGTTGCTACATTTCTTTCATTCAGTTCTTTAAGAAAGACTGAATCTGTGGAGAGAGAACAAATTTCATTCCATAAAGGTCTAGGCATTTACAGTCAACTAAGATGACAAAGAACTGGAATAATTACAGAAAGGGGGAAAGTCAAGAGCCTGTCTGCACAACTTGCCAAGTGTGAAACATAGGAAGGTTCTCTAGAGGTTAGTTTACAGCAATTTAATTAATAGATTAAAAGTTACCACAGTTAAATGTGTGCTGTCTCTGTAAACAAAGGTGCTTTTTTATTTAAACAGAGTTCATCATGCCTACTGCAAGTGTAATTTTGTAGACCTGTACATCCATGCAAGTAAATATTGTACTCCTGCCATTTTATAGGAACAAATACTAGGTTTTAGAGAGTATACACATCTCAGTGTGCAAAGATTGTGCTCAAAATTTGCTAACAAGACATGTAAACTTAGTTGTTACTCACAACCTTCTTGAGCCATTTCCTGCTTGGGACTATCCTTGCATTTTAGAGCAGAAGCCTTTTGCCAAAGGTTCACAGTCAGCCTCACTGTCTTGATCTATATTTCCAGTGCTTCCAACTAAAATAATCATCTTCAGAAAATCTGCCTGACAGTTGCATTTTCCCTTCCTGAATTTTGTCACCTGCAAGACTGACAGAGTTATTTAAAGTCAAATACCTGTCTCTCTTATCCACCAGAGTGCAGAGCAGTCTTTCCTTAGGGGGGGTATTTTAGGGTTATCTGAGTGGCAGAGCACAGTCTGCCACTGCACTGTAAGATCTGCCTAGGCATAAGGCTCCTTACCCTGCTCCCAGAGAACAGACAGCAGCATGTCACTGCATTATGCAGCTGTGAATTTAAGGCCCGGTATTTGACTGACCCAGTGTTCTGCCCTTCTTCCTGATGAAGAGACCTGTGTGAAAACAGTGAGGACACAAGAATAATAACTGAGCAACCCTGGTATTAACTTCTAAGTTTGGAAGGGGGGCTTTACTATTTTAACCAAGGAGAGGAGAATCAAGGAGCTGATTGCTCTTTACAAGGGAAAATACTAACATGCACCTCTTACAGCTGTTGCCTCTAAACTGTTTTCATTACCATCTCCACATGAGCCATGTTTCCCTATTCTACTGTGTAGAACGGACCTGTGTAGCTATTTTTAAAGTAACTGACCCCAGTATAGTTCAATAAAGGCTAGAAGCAGTTCCACTGGTTTAATATTGGTTTCATTTAATTCTCCAGTGACTGCTGTTGTGACTATGCTTTGTTATGGGGCATCTGGCGTCACATTTAACCTGATGTGGCCAACATCTGTGTGTTCAAAGAACAGGTGAAGTTGGAAGGGACCACACTGGTCCAGCCTCCCTGCTCAAGCAGAGCCATCCTAGAGCACATGGCACAGGATTGCATACAGAAAGTTCCAGTGAGGGAGACTCCAGAACCCCTCTGGGCAATCTGTTCTGGTGCTCAGTCACCTGCACAGTGAAGTAGGTCTTCCTCATGTTCAGGTGAAACTTCCTCTGCATCAGTTTCTGCCTGTTGCCTCTTGTCCTATTGCTTGGCATCACTGAGCAGAGCCCGGTTCTGTCCTCTTCACACCCTCCCTTCAGATACTCACAGACACTGATGAGTTTCCTTCTTTATCATCTCTTCTCAAGGCTGAACAGAACCAGCTCCCTCAGCCTTTTCCTTCTGAGAGGTGCTCCAATCCCTTAATCATCTTTGTCGCCCTCCTCTCCAAGAGCTCCATGTCTCTCTTGTACTCAGGAGCCCAGAACTGGACAAAAGCACTGCAGATGGTGCTTAACCAGGACTGAGCAGAGGGTCCCTTGATCTGCTGTTCATGCTCTTCCCAATGCACCCCAGGATACCATTTGGCTTTCTTGGCCACAAGGACAGGCTGGCTCATGGACAGCTCTTCGTCTACCAGGACACCCAGGTCCTTCTCCACAGAGATGCTTTCCCCAGACCAGCACCCAGCCTGTGCTGGTGCCTGGCGTTATTCTTCCCCAGGTGAAGAATTCTGCATTTGCCTTTGTTGAACTTCAGATGGTGTTAAGCAGTTTAACAGATACCTATTTTTATATGATTCTGTCCATCTGGAAGTTCCTCTTGCAACTGAGTGAATGGATAGGGGAAGAAAAATGAGGACAATGGAAAATGGATCATCCAAAGCAGAGCATTCTTAGCTAGCACAGTCTTCTGTAGACAAGAGTCTCCATGAAACTGGATGTTACCAGCCATGGTAAAGCACAGTGCTTTAAATACCTGCTTAAAGATGTTGATATTTCAGCAGAAAGCAGGAAGTGCTTAGATAGCATGAACACCCCAACAGCTTCACTGACATCAGTCTGTACATACACCTTCCCAGGTGCACAGCAGCATGAGAGGTGCCAGCTCTTACATGGAATGGGTTAAACTGCATGAGAACTAAAAACATGTGAACAAGAAAGCAGGTAGGGGTGGGAACAAATGCCAAAGCTTGCTTAAAAAAAAAAAATAAATAGCACAGCATAAAGCATAGCTATCTGAAACAGATGGTTGGGTTTTCTCCTGGGAAATTCAGAGATTAGGCCTCCAGCAACATGTGGAAAGCAAAATAATATGTATTTGTTGCCAAGTGGGATTTAACTAGAGAGGCATGTACCAAAACCAACCATTTTAGATCAAAACTTTGGGATGTTCAGAGTACAGGGCTTTGAGAAAACTTGTCAAATTTCTTACAATTTCTGCTCAATTTTATGAGTTGCTGTCAACCTCTCTTAAATAATACAAAAAGTAACATGCAGTCTGGGATCAGAACCATCAGACAGTGTCACCTAGTTTTGAGTAGAACACAAACACTGCATCCATATGCACTGGGCAATGTTCTGCATGGTGTTGTTTGCCTTAACTTCAGAGCTGAGCTGTAAAAGGGCAGCAAACAGTGACCAGGTGATGACACATAAAGGACCGATCTCACACCCCCACACAACCAATAAGAGTTGACACACATAAATGATGCAGTGAGCCTGTCACAGCCAGCTCACTTGGTCAGGCTAGTTTAAAGCATAAACCAAAAAAGTGTTTTCACTAAAAATGCTTCCTAAGCATCTGTTTTGGAAGGCAATCCAGGTGGATATTCTTAACTGCTATGCAGCAGCTTCATCATTCATCATGACCTGAAATCCATAGAGTTTGTGTGTGCTGGGTGCCCTGAAAAGTTGTCTCTCCATCATCAAAAGCAATTCAAATATGTAAACAATAACCATATGCATACTCACAGCTGCGTGCTTGTGTGTACAGGATTTAGTAGAAAAGTTTCTCACCGTTTTCTTCTGCCTAGCTCAAACAAAGCACTGTTTCTTTTAATATTTCCTTTTCCAGAACCTCTTCAAAAGGAAGTGCAGAGCATGGCGTTTCTAGAAGTCATATCAAAACTCCGCAGCCATGAGAACAAAACTGTTGCCCAGCAGGCCTCGCTAACAGAGCAGAGACTTGCTGTAGAAAGCTGAGGAAGGTCTTGTTTCCAGTGCATCCCATCACAGATTTCACCTTTGTCCTCTGTCCTGCTGCCGCTCCTGCTATGTTTTCCACCGTATCACTTGTGCATGCGTGTAACGTTCCCAAACAAATTGATGAACTGTTGTAGGTACCTGTCCAAAAAGGTTTCTACAAATTCATAGGTGGTGTTAACATGAACCTGTCTCCACCCGTAAGTGTTCTACTTGTATTCTTGTTGCTTGGGCCACATAGTAGAATGTGCATGTTGTAGTCCTATGATGATGTAGAAGTGGTACTACACAACTGACTCTTTCCTCATGCCCCCTAACTGCATAAAAATGTACTACTAAATTAGGGACAACACGAGATGCAGCAGCTCCAGACTAGTGTGCTGACTATAGGATTACGAAGTAAATCTAGCTCAATTTTTGGTGCTTTGGAGATTCAGGTTTGAATGCAATGTGCTGCTGCTCATTCACTGGTCTTGCCTGTTAATGTCAAACTCGTGGTACCTAGAGGTAACAAATAAAAATTTCAGTGCTCTCACTTTACCCTGTGGTTTGTCCTTTTTTCTAATCCTACACAGAAGCCGCGACTGCACCACTGTGCACTGGTGAGTTCTTTTTGTTCCTGGCTCTGGCCCGATGCGATCACTGCCTTTCAGCTGAGCAGATACAAAGGAAGCTATTCCAGCCACTTTCACTGTGTGTGCTCACACAGAGGCACTGTGTGGCATAACAATCATGCATTTTAGCAGCAATGCATGATACAATCTTTATCTTATAAAGCCATGTGCATACAAGTGCTCCTGGGCTTGCTTGGGATTGCTTCTTTGTTTACTGGGGGTTTTTATAGATGGATTTTTAAAGACTATCTCGCAGCAGCTGTTCAACAGAAGCCCATTGAATGAGAAATGGAAGATGCAAAAGACTTCCTTTTTCTCCTTTCCTAGGTAAGGGAGATGGAAAACTGCCAGTCTGAGCATCTTATCTCACAGCTGCTCTTTTGTAGGTCTATAACATGCCAGTGAGCAAACCAGCAGACAGCACTTGGGCAAAACAAGGAGCCAGTTGGAATAGCGGTTTCCAACAAGCCAGCAGATGTTCTTTTGGATTGTGCGATACCATTGCCTAGCTCGATCAAGCCCACCATGCATGAAGGTCACAAGATCTGTAACATTTTAAAGTGAATTCAGCACTCCCAATGCTGAAGTGCCAGCCTCAGAAGTTTCAAGTTCCTTTTCTTACCAGCAGAGGCAGCAAACTCTAAGTCCAAGCACCTATGAGTTCCCATGCCAGGTAATTATAAACCACTGCTTTTGACCTTCACAAATTCACTCCCCAGCTCCAAGAAACCACTGCTTATCCCTCAGATACTGTGATGGAAAGATGCCAGCCATGAGGGTAAAGAGATTTTTTTACACAAGCTGGGTATGAAAAGAAACTTACTTTCAATAGTCAGCTTATGGTCTCAGATTGTACCAAAACACAGCAGATGCTACAGGAGTTTTCAAACTGCAGAGATTCCACATCCATTTATCCAGGACTAGAAACATGCAGAAAAATCCTCCAATACCAAACTGCACAACAGCAAAAAAAAAAAAACCAACTAAACACATTCAAAAAGGCATTTGCTAGTACTAGTGCAATAAAGCCACTGACAGAGTGCAGAACTGTCAATGCAGACCAGGAGCTCATGACATCAGGCTCCAAATAACACAGAAACTCTGCACTGCTGCTGAACATAAGCAGCATGTTTACAATCACAGCTTACAGGCCCTCACAAGCCCAAGTTTTCTCAGACACAGAAACTCTAGTGACTTAAACAGAACCCAAAATAACATTTGAAAGGCCAGTTATCAACAACCTGCCTGGTTCTTGAAAGAGACTACTCTCTTTGACATTGGTATAAACTGTAAGTGCTCACACAAACTGGTTGTGACATGGACAGAATTCCCATTTGGTTGTCTAACTGGAGCTGTAATTAAGCATTAGCGCTATTCTCATGACCAGATGTTTATCAGGAATACCACTGTCACAGCAAGCATAAACACAGGTCAATGGTGATACCCTACTTTCAGTTTCCCTGGATGGGATATCAAATTACTTACATTCCTAGATAAAATCTGTGCTGAGCCTATGAAGGAAAGCTCACATAAGGGCAAAAATAGGTGTATGTCGCAGTAGGAGGAGGTAATTGATGAGACTATCTAGCCACACAAATGATGTGCTGTCCTGAGGCATGCTGCAGTCTGTAGGCTACTTCTATGTAGTTGGTAAATCATTTATCCTCTGAGCACCTTTAAAAAACAAATGGGATGTAAGGATGTTAGTAGCACATGCATTTCACTACTAACTGGACTGAAGTCAAGTGCAGTGAAAATGCTGACAATAATTCCAATTGGATGTTTACTAGCTTCTAAGCAAACCTTGACATCTGCTGCTCAGACTGTTTCTATGACAGCAATGCCAGACATGGGGCCCTGTCTTAGTGCCACCACAGCCAAGCCAGAACAATCAGAACAATCCCTATGGCCATACCACATGGCAGGCAGCACCTCCCTCGAGTGTCACGCTTGTCAGCATCTGTACAAACTTTTGCCCAGCATCTCACTGTTGGGAAGGTGAGCACATCCACGTGTTTTTACATTTCAGTGCCCTTATTACAAGGAGAAGTTTCACTCTGGGTAAGGCAGAAACCCCAACAATACTGGCCTTACATCCAGAGTACCCATTGGAAAAGGTAATTTGTTTTAAAATGGTAACCAGCCTCAACTTCAAGAATCAGTGTACAAGTCTGTTAAGAGTTTGACAGAGGGCAGGTAGCCACTCCTAGTCTCCCTCTCCATCATGAAAACGCTTATCCAAGTTTGTCACATCTATTAGGCAATGCCCTTGGCTTTTCTTCTTTTTTGTTAACTTTTGGTTATTCCTGTGTTTGTGTGTCAATCTGTCCCCAATTTAGATGCTTATTTTGCCAAATCATTTCCATACACTCAGATAAATGTCATACGCCTGAAATATTGCAAAAGGCATTAGACTTCAATCTGGACATGCTTTTAAATTGATCACAGTGCCATTTGTGTACAAAACCTAGAGGTTTTGAAATACTTTTTAAAAAGCCTACTTCCTCCTCTATCCAAAGTAGCACAAGACATCATTAGCCATTTTTACCTGCATAATAATGTAAGCCAGTTCTCACTACTGTTTAAGGACATGTTGCACTTATTTAAACTTTTGAGAAGGGAGCTGGGAATTTCATTTGTCTAAGTCTTGCAAAGCATCAACTTCTGAACACACCAGTGTGACCAGAAAAATTCTGGCGAGAGCACAACCATTGCAGCCTGAGGAACATCAGCAACCTGTTGGAAAGAAGCAGAGCATGTTCATTAGGCAGAGACTTCAACAACAGCTGACAGCAAATAAGGGATCTCTTCATGTGGGGACATGTTCTTCATGTCTTAGCTTATTATTCACCTAAGGGCAGCCACTGGAGGCATGAGCATGTTTTGTGATTCAATCAGAACACAGTATTCTACAACACATATGAGAGATGGGGATTTATTTCCCCTGTTAGTTTGGAGGAAAGAAGGTAGGGATCTTTTCCTGGAGGAACTTTCCATGAATGTATCTTTCTATTGTTTATATTTAGTGCTACATCAAGAGTGCATACACATTCACAACATCATATTTCACACAATTTTATTTATAAAATTGTAATTATCTAACAAATTGCATATAAAATGATTTACTTCAAGTAAATACAGAATACTGCACGACTATTAAAACTATTGTATTGTCCATCATAAGTGTATTAAAACATTCCTAAAAAATGCCTCTATTAAAAAACAAAAAACCCAAGAACACAAGTAGCATGACCAAGACCATTTTCAATAGCTTAAAATGAATTACCAGGAAGTTGCATTAACCTCCTAAGTAGACTCCAGTTACATCCATTGAGATCAGCATGTGATACAATACCACAGTCTAATGCTAAAGATGACAAGTAATACATTATGCACCTGATCTATGCTTTTCTCCTAGATTGAAGGGAACCAGTCTGAAATCAGAAAACTAAAGCTCAAGTCAAACTCTACTGGGCATGCAGTTCTGTTATAGCAATACTTTCAATTGGTAAGTGTAGTTGGCTTTTACAATCAATTTTACAACTGATAAAAAAGGAACACAAGAGAATACATTCGTATAAAAAGGAATGATACACAAAGGGTAAATATTGACACCTTGCTGTACACCTTCAGATGAACAAGAGAAAGATTCAGCTGGAACTAATCTGGAATATATGTATCAGAAATGGATCTGAGTTACAAACCCACATCCCAGTCTTCCCAGAGCTCAAGGTCCATCTCTACTATGTACACAGTGTGAACATGAATGCACATACAGATGGAGCTTTTTATTAATACACTTATATTGCCAAAACACAAAAGACAGCTAGCAGTGCTGCCTCGTGCACACTTCGTATAGTACTTCTTCGTATACTGCACGTTAAGGGAGACAAATTTTTTATTTCTTTTTATCAAGGGGCAAAATTTGGTAGCTAATGGACCAAGATAGTATTATTTCATTTGTTTTAGACAGTTTCATCACTTGTTACATGTATCTGGAAAAGATTCAGAGAAAAAAGTAAAATGGGAGGAACTGGAACATTCAGCAGTGCTTGACGCCTTTTGAGGTCTAATCTCCTTCTGCCAAAAAAACTAATAAAAAACTAAGCCAAACTACAACCCAAAAAAACCACCTTTTCTAAATTTTATCATCTCTTTTAAAGCAACAAAAACTTTTGTTGTTTAATATTATTTTAACTTTATTGTTTAATAAGCAGAATCTTTTTCCACTTTTCTACAAAAAAAATTTTCTCCCAAACCAATTAAAAAAGCCAATGAAATCTGCTTTTCTAAAAAAAACCCTTAAAAAGTTCTCTCCCAAATTTACCCTAAACCAAAACAAATACATAGGTATTTGCAGAACTGCTATTTCAACATACCCAAAAGACACACACAGCAAGAAGGGAAACAGAATCAAAAATTCAGACAATAGTTTCTCTCATAACCAACCATATTAACCAAGACCAATTTTAACAAGGGTATCTCTAAAGTAGTAAAAACACAGATTGACATCCAGGACAGTTCTTATAGCACCATATTTAGTCCTGCCACAAGTGATGGCAACCTCCCGCAACTGGTAGGAGGTGCTGCCACCAACTCTCCACTTTACAGCCAAATGCTGTTTAATGCCAAGCAGCAAAGGGAAAAGGCAAGGGAGGCCCTGCCACTAACCAGGGCCTGAAGGGCTGGCCAGGGCTTCACCTTCTTCATGGGCAACCACCCACTCACAGGGCAGACACCGAGCACGGGCAGCTGAGACGCTCCTGCTGCTTCATCGGCACAAGGGACAGCCCAGACAACCACTCGGGACTCCCCTGGTGGACACCTTTCCTCTCCATAATAAACACTTTCAGGGTGAAAAGCAGTCATGTGCAAGAATCATTTAATCTGCATGCTACTATTTACATTCCAAACACTATTTACACACCAGAACTACAATGAGCATCTCTCTCAAAGGGGAGAGAAGAAGGCTTTCAGGACAGAGTACACTTGAGCAAGCACCCCCACAGCTTCAAACTCTAAGGGGCACAATCAAAATTATGGATTTTAAGCAAAGAGACCCTACTGCTACCAAAATAGACAGAGATGAATCAAACATTTGTCCATTAGGCTATTAATCAAAAAAAACCCCAAACACAAACAACAGAAAGGCCTGTGAATACAGAGGGTATTCAGAAAGCAGAGGATCAAGGACTGTGATGCCCTCTGGCAGGGCTCAATGGGATAAATGGAAATAGCTTTAAAGCCAGCGCTGCTGCTGAGCTACCAGAGTCCTTGTTAGCAATGCCACTACTCCACAGGAATCACCCAGCAAACAGAGCTGTTTCCCACTCCATAAGCCTGACAACAAATTTCTGAAAAACTACTGCACATTAAAGATAATTAGGCTGATCTCTGAACTCACATGCACCCCACCATCACAGGAGGCAGGAAATTGCCATGGAGTCCTAGTGCCTACCACATCTTATTGCTTTAGACACCGAGCCCACGTAGCCAGCAGTTGTGCTTTCGTTGCAGTTCATGTGACCTTTTCAAAGTTTCTTGGAAAAAAGTTTGCTTGTATTTGGCAGGCTCTGACAATAATACATTGATTTCCAAGGCCTCCCACAAGCTTTCACAACTGGACACCTAAGCTGCTGCCTAGCTGTTGATAGGACATTTCTAGGACATCTTACCTGATCTGTAGACAAAAAAATGTGGGATTTAAATGTGTAACAGACAGCTAAATATTCAGTGCACATCCATCAAACAACGCAAAAATGAGTAAATAAGTATCTCTTGGGAACAAGAGAGCAAGAAGGATCAACATCCACAGCAATAAAGACAAGCTCTAGAAAAGTAATTTACCTAGTGGTTTTTTTTAAGAACAGTCAGTCATTCTGGGATTCAGCAGAAGTGTTGCACATTTGTGTGTGGATGTGCAAGTTGTGAGAACAAGAATTGCTCAGCTTGGAGCATTTACCCTCCTATCAGTCTGACACTGCCAACTGCACAGCCAGCAGACTGGAACTCTGAGAACAGCGTGACAAGACAGAAGGCCAATACAGTACAAGTGCAGAGATTCAAGTAGAAGAACAAAGCCATCTTCAGAAACTCAGAGCAGCAACAGTAGTATTCAAGATCAGTGGCAACAAGGAATGTTTCTACAATTAGGCTTTTTGTTTTCCCTCCAAACCAAAGCCCAGGATCACAATCAAGGCTCTTTGGTGGAGGGGTTACTTCCCCAACCCCACTTCCCTGATTCCTCCCTGAACCATTTTGTCTCAGTGCAGCAACACTGGTGCTGATGCTCTGTCCTGCCACTATCAGGCAAAATGGTATGCCCCTCTGGGGGAAAACAACCAGTAACTCCTCAAATCAAGGAGTGGCTAAGAAAAACATAACGCTGTGCTGAGGTGGAACCAACTTTATTAAGGACAATGAATTATAATTGTTTTGAAAGGCTTTTAAAAATACTCTGAGTCATGGCTGGCCTTTAACAGCAGATACCAAGGGATATGGAGGCTGCCTGATTCAGAGCCAGTCAGTGGGAGTTAACCAGAAGAGGATGAGGTAATGCTCAAAGATGGGAGGACAACGGGTCTGTCTGAGGCATCTGTGAAGCACCAGCGTGCCCATCACCAGCCTTCAGAGGGGAGAAAAACCATGGCCAACTAAAGCAAAGAAAGGCAAAATGTGCAAGGGTACGTATATTCATTTGTTTAAGCATCACAGGATCAAAAAGGTCCTTAACAAGTCACCAGATCAGCCTTCTATCTATCCCCCAGAACAGGGAAGCTTTGAAAGCAATGTGTTCCTCTCTCCTAGTCCATATACGTCCTGGTTTAGGAAACTCAACTCAGAAAGAGGTTATGTCCTTACAAGGAGGTGCTACACACCCTTTGCCACTGTCTGACCAAAGCAGGACCACAGCTTTCAGGACTGGTATGGAGATACTGAGATGGGTCATAAAATATGCTAAATTCATACAAAGCACAATAAACTACCCAAGCCATGGTCAGGTCTTTAAGTTCACTATTATTAGTGAAGAAGAACAAATCAAAAACGCTAAGCTGGATGGAAGCTGATTTAAGTCTTCTCCACTATTTGTGCTTTTTCCCACATTCTGGTTTCTTGTGTCCAATTCAAAAGGGTCTGCCTTAGCTGATCTTAATAAATGCTTCTATTTTAAGATTTTTATTCTGTTGCTTCAAGAAAGCTCTTTGTTGCCTTTAGAGCAAGAAGAGGAGACATCTCCATAGCATGGATTTGTTCACTGGAGGTAAGCATTTACTCTGACAAAAACTGTTCTCTCCAACTTCCAAGAGAATGGGAAATGATCTTTCCATAATCACATGCATTTATCAATAAATAAGTTTGGATTAGACTGTATTAAAACATATGCACATATTTAAAGCACTGGAGTGTCACAGATTCTTATTCCACAGCTCATGCAAGTAAAAAGAACTAAAGAAAAGATAAAAAGAAAGACCAAAGCCCCAGCTAGGAACAGACCAAAGAAACAAGCTTCGCATGAGTATGTCAAAGTATTAATATCAGTGAGATCCCTAAATACATTTGGTTACACTAAATTTCAGAGAAACAAAAGATTTTGCCATATCAGATACATAAGTTTTGATTTTTTTTTTAAAGTTAATATATAATCCATTATTTGAATATTATTCTTCATTTGGACTGAACATCCACACTGCTTTTATCCATTTATACAGTTATATCCCATCCTTGCCTTAAAAGACTGATATCCAAAGGTATGGCAGCAACCCTTGTTCGTCAAATATAAAACTCCTTTCCCTTCATACAAGAGTGGAGAAGGAAGAAAGATCTTGACAAAATTAAGCGATTCTCCCTTCTGCTGATTCCAACCTCAAAGTACTAAAGGGAGATAGTTGGAAGCTTGCATAAAAATAATTTCCCTTGTTTTAAAAACAAATTTTTTTACTGTACAATAGATGCATAGAAAGTTGCTTCCTGCTTCATGGGTTTAGGCCTGTAGCTATGTTTAGCTGTGAAAACAAGAAGATTGTTCCTTTACAGAGTGGTGAGGAGATAGACCATCTCAGGAATATTTGGCAGCTATCAGAGAGCTCGTTACATGAAGAATAAACAGCATATCCACAGACTACAACAATGCAACTCTGTCTCACTGAATACACCAATTTTAAAAAGTGTCCACTTGTTACTCAAAATCAAGAATACAGTAGAGATTCACGGCTCAACAGCTTTCAAAGTGGTGGTTTAAAGAAAAAAAAAAAATTGTCAGTGAGCAGCAGATTTTCAATAGCCCACTCTTCTCTCCCCCACCCCAAAGAAACACAAGTTCACTGCAATTTCAGGAACTTAAACTTGAGACTACTTGGGAGAGAAGGCTTCCCTGTCACCCATGTCCATACAGCTTGGTGTCGGAGTGACACACTGGAGGTTTCAGAGGGTTTCGGTTGTCCAGTGTCTCGTTGTGGTTACTTCAGCAGTTTTACCAGCTGGCTCTGACAGCCTCAATGTCACTAACCAAATTCTGGGCTAAGCATATCCCAAATATCTGTAAGAGACAACAGTTTATTCATTTGGAGCATTAGACAACTTTTCACACAGGCAAACTCCTTAGGTTATACAGAATTTAGATAAGAAACAAACAACACAGGTAGAAATTAAATTAACAGTAAGTGTTGGAAGAAGAAAGAATATTGCAGAACTCCTGTAACCCCAGTATTTTTATGGTGGCACCAGTTTCTAGTTAATTAACAGTTCTAGTCTTGTTTCAAAGCAACCCTAAAGCCTCTCTGCTGCTCATTTAAGCACCACTGGAAACAGTAGGTCTGTACAGGCTTGAAAGTCTCTACATAAGGTTTATCTAACAGAGTGTTAGTTTCAACCTGCTGAGAGTTGAAAAGAAAAAAAATACATCCCTGTAGATAAAAATTAAATATTCCTTAACACAAAGAAAGCCTCATAGATTAAGTTCCCACTGCTAAAACCCACGAACAGGCAACTAGCACTGCATTACCCATTCTCATACACAGCTTCCCCCCCCCTCATATATTCACTTTATCTATTATTCCTCTGTGCAACTCATTCCAGGGAACATGATGTTTACCTGCAGTAATGCTATCCCAATGAATATACCAGCAACTATGGTAAGGTTGTCCTGCAACCATTTCTCAAACTGAGGGACACAACCTTTAGTGTAGATAACAATCTGCTGATCAACTTCCTGCCAAGGAGAAGAGGGAAGAAAACAGAGATAATTACATTCAACTACACCATCAGCAGAACAATCTCCTCTTGCAATAGGGATTCAGATCCTTAACATACCACATTAAGAAGAAAAAAAAAATCTTACTGGTTTTTGCCTTGCATCGTAGCCACATTGAGTATTAATAACATCTTCCTAGAGAAAGAGAGAGAGAAGAGAGGCAATCAGTAAAATGTCTCCCAAACACCTTCTCCCAACTCCTTGGAGTTGGTGCTGTACATAATAAGACAATCACCCAAACTTTGGTTAGCATATTGCTTTAATAAAAAAACCTTCCTCCTTCACTTTGCACTATTAATTATTTGCAGCAAACAAGAGCATACAGTCAAAAAAATTTATCTCTCAAGTCAGCAAGCTGGGAAAACCAGCCCTCACCTGGATGAACTCCATGTTCCAGATACAAGCATTTAGTGAAGTAAAAGGACTATGGAACATCTATGGTAAGTGAAAGAACCTTCATCTGAAAAGGTTTTGTCTGTACTAAAAAATATGCCAAGAGTACTGCTGCCATTTTTAGGGTTCAGTCTGTGCAGAATGAAGAGGTGACATGGGGCAGTTCTGTTGCAGAAGCTGCAAGTTCTTTCCGAGAAGGTCTCTAGAAATATGTACAGTTCCTTACCAAAAACCCAAAAGAAAAAATAACAGATGGAATAATGTGTTCTTACTGCTTGTTCTTTCTTATAGGAGGTTGATACCAATGAGAAAGGAGGAATTTTTCCTACTCCCTTTCCTTTCATACTCCCAAAGCTCAGGTAATAAAATAGGCTCTGGCAGACTTTCCCTAGTGAACAAATGCTTCCCATTGGCAGCTGAAGCTGTATTTTTACTTTGTATACAGTTATTTCATGGTAATAAAATGAAGCATGAAACTTTTGGCATCAGCCACAATGGCAGCAAAATATTAAGCTACTGACTTATCATATAATGACAGTGAGTAGAAGGAGGAGTGCTCAACAAAGTGAGAAAATCAGCCAATCTTAGCTAGGTGTACCAAGCACCACAATTTAATCAAATTGTGGGAAGTGAGAAAGACAAGCAGTGTCTTTGGATGGATTTTGAAAAGCAGGCATATGGAAAAAAGTATCTCCTATCAGCATGGAAAGCTCCTCTGTTTCCTCACTTTGCAGGATGTCCAACAGGTTGCATTCTGTCAGCTGCCAAAACTGGATTCCATTAATGGATCTTCAAAATTCAAGCATCTCCTAACAAGATGAAAGCTTCTGTTTCAGGACCAAAGTGCCACAGATTACAAGGATGTATAAGCACCTAAGATTCTGACAGAGGGATTTTAAGTTTTCTTCCTTGTACTAAATGCCTACTTGCTTCATGGTTAATGTCTTCTGCCTTTAACCTTGGAATTTGTTAACCAAAGGAAGGTATGAAAAATGCAATGGAAATAAGTTTTCTAGACTTGCCTGTACAAGAATTTGGAACACTTCAACCTCCTTAACTACATCAAAATAAACTATGGTAGTCAAAATTTGTTTCAAGAAGCTTATTTTAGCCTGCCTTAAACTTATCGCTTCCTGATTCAAGCTAAACTACAAGGCATCAGTCAAACTAAAAATATGAGGCATCCACATAACTGTTTGCATCAGTCCAACACTGAAACCTAATTCTAAAAGGGACAGATCTGCTTTCCCAGAGAATAAACCTGTGTTTATCACTACAACTGAACCAATCACAGCTTGGTTACAATTATTTTACTTGTATGCATGACTTCTAACATTTTCAGTATTTAAAGGCCATTTAGGTTGTTTCCTTACAGTGAATGAGATTCATCTTTAAATTTCTGCTTGCTGCATCACACCCTAACAAACTGCATAGCCATTTACACAACTGAGAGAAAGAGAGAACTTTAGGATGGATTATGTATTTATAGGATTACCTTGTACTGCTGTCACTGGTTTGGTTTTATAACAACTATATTTTTAAAACTGGGTTGTGATGACCTCTGTGCGGGTAGGTGGGCAGATCGGCAAACAGCAGAGGGAATCCTAAGCATAAGGTAACGTTTGAGCTTAACCTACATTTTGTTTTAATATTCCATTAAAACATTTTCAGCTATGTTTGTGAGAAAAATTCAAGCTACTGTGAAGTCACATTGACTGCAGAGGAACCAGAATCAGCTTGCAAAAGTGGCAGTGCCTTATCGGGAGAGGGGGAGAGCAGCAGCAACTGGATGCCAGGAGCAGCAACTGCATTGCATTATTAGCAAAGCAGGAAACATCTGAGGTGCGTTTTGGCAACTTGCCTAACTTCAGTCTGTGCTAGACTAATACATTCAAGGAAGTATAAGTCATTCCAGGTGAAGACAAAGCCACAGCTGAATTGCTAGATAATACAAGCACTCAAAGCCAGCTTCTTTCAAGCTATATAAAGTCAAATGTATACAGTGCTAGGCTTGTGACAGTTTCCATGCACACACCCATCCCTATTCCAAGCCTTTTGCTGTTGGTGAGCTGATTCACACTTTACTCTTCTTTATCATATCCATATTAGCAACGCATGGCTCCAACATTTTCCACCTGATGATCCAGAACTATAAATATTTTAGAAGACATGAAAATTTATCTAAAAGCTGCTCCCACAAACAATTTCTGACCTTTCAAGTCTGATTTCAGGTGACTGTAGGACAGGCAGTAATTTTGGAGTTAAAAAAAGAGTATATAAAGATACTCATAGCCAACTGAAGATTGCAGTGCAAACATGTCAGTTCCTCAGGGCACAGACTGCCATTCACGACCATACCTGGCACAAACTGGGTCAAATTGGCTGCAGCCTCGGGACACTGCATTAAATAATGAATAATACCTCCTTTAAAGTGTCTGATCTTAAGGGTTACTGTTCTGATGCATTTCAATTGAAAGCTCACATCCTTCAACTCATTAAGTGCTTCTCCTTTTCGTACTTGCTACATGTACATGTATGTTCAGCCAAGCTCATGGTTCTCTCCTTCTAAACAATGAAGACCTAAGTTATGAGTTTTGCTGACTGCAGAAAAGTTAGTGATTAAGCTGAGCTGCAAGAACAAAAAATACAAGTTGGTGAGAAGTTAATAATTAGGCTAAAATTCCGAAATAAAAAAGGAAAATCTTGAAGCGTTATTTACAATCGGAACAGCACACCCATCCTACCCCCTAGACCGTCACTTACAGCAGGGTCTTTAGTACAGCAAGAGAATGGCACACCACAGCGCTCTCGGCTCGCGTTGGAATCTGTACAATTGAAGTAAATATTAAGGTTCCAGTCATCAGCTCCAAAAGCCCCACAGCACTGCCACTAGAATAAAAAAAGAAGAGCTTCTTAAATTTCAGAATGAAAATCTCAGCATTAGTAACTTGCATGGCTGCTGTCAGTTTCCCCTCTAGCTTTCAAAACAAAATCTGAGACTCCCACTGCTTTCATTGAAACTGTCTTTTTTTTGTTTGGTTGGGGATTTTTGTAATTTTTTTTAAATATCACTCTAAATGGGTAAGTTGCTCCAAAGTTATCATGTGATTAAATTTACGTTCACACCCGGCTGCTCTCTGGAGAGAAACCCGTGGGTGAGCTGATAAGCTACACAATACCACAGAGTTGTTCAGGCCTACAAGCTCAGGCCCAAGGGACATCAGAGCCAAGAGCACAATATTCTGTCCAATCTAATGAGCCCTGGATTTCCAAAAAAACAAGCTCAAGGGCTACACTGGTACAGCTACTCCTTCTGATAGTTTGGGGGAACTTTGCCTGGCTGTACATCAGACAGTGCGAACACACTGTTCCTGAGCATCACACATTGCACAATAAACACCTTTAGTGAATCCTTCAGAGAGTAAATCTGCCAAAGGCAGGCTTAGTCTGGCAAAACATGTTGAACACACGAGGAACTGATGTTTTGCTGAAGATAGAAAGAATGGACTGGAGACCAGTGAAACACTGATGGCATACAGCAAATAAGGAGCTAGACCAATGCACCCATCTATGTCAATCAAAAGGAAAAAAAAAACCAAAACAAAACACAACCACATTTTTAAAAGCATTGGAATAGCCATTCTCTCCTTCTAGATGCAGCAGTTCCCTTTGTAATACCTGACATGTTGTCTTTATGCACCATCTCTATTGGTTGAAGAAGTAACTCACTCTCACAACTCGTGCTGCCCCTGGCTTACTTGCTGAGTGCTAATGCAGTTAGGAGAGAAAGCCTTAGAAAGTCACTGCAAATTTGGACTGCAGCCTTTGACTGCATACAAGTGGACCACTACTTTCAGTTTGTGCTGACCTCTGACCTTCTTGCAAAAGATTCAAAACAGTGCAAGAATCCACATCCTCTTACCATTTTTCCCCCAGGTGTAGAGAAGCAAATAAAGCATTGAAACTATTTTAATTGCAGAATGTACAAAAATTAGTAAACATTAATTCAATCAACACTCAGCCATGTTAGCCATACAGTGCCAGATTCAAAGAGGACTTCATCAACGCCAGCCAGAACTGAGTACTGGAGAGGAAGGTACTGGCAGACCTTGTGTGCAAAAGTCAGTGCAAGAATTCTTTACACACACTGACAAATTACAGAGCTTAACCTGCACAAACAGGTGCACCACGGGTTTCACCCTTTTCTCCCAAGTGTAGATGTGGCATCACTTAAAGGTGTCCTACAAGAACTCTACAAGTGGTCCACTTCATTAGGCTAATTCTATTAAATCTAATTCAGAAGAAATAAAATTGTAGTTTCATTTGGACCAACTAAATACCACTGCCACTCTGTAGTGTTGCTATAAAACTACACCAACATTCATCTTAGGACCAAATGGAGCTTAGAAAATGAATAATTTCTTAAACAGATGTGATAGCTTCTATAATAAAATGTTTTAACTTTGACACACTATGTCCAAGTCTTCAAGAAAAATCACCCCAACTCTCCATCTTGTTTTATGCCACTTCACATATGCGCTGTATGTTTGCAGTTCTGTAAAAACAAATATAAATATATTCAAAGGCATTATATGCTAGAATATTTCTGCTGCTCCTTGAGGAAACAGAACAGATGGAAAGCAAAAAATAAGAGCAGGTATTTCTTAAAATTAAGCTTTACAAAAAAAATAAACAGTCCAACTTACATATTCCTGTGTGAAGTCTATGAGGTTTTGTAAATCAATGTCATCTCGGTATGCTCTGATGTTGTTGTTTATAAAGAAATACAGCTGGTCCTTTATCCAGTCTTTGAAAACAAATGCTAGAACACCAGCAGTGAGCTCCAAGAAGAAAATAATTCCAAGAAATACAGAGAACTATGAAGAAAATAAAAAAAGGCTAAAATTATTTTCCTTTATAACCAAAACTTTCTCAAAGCCCACAATTATATCTAGTGATAAGGCTTTATCTGTTTCAGTGCAAGTTCAAGCCATTTTGGCACATAGGAGATTTTAAATTAAAAACACACCATTTTTATTGGAGCTGCAGAACAGAAATCTTAATTCTATTCCAATAAATAACAAAAATACTAACAAATGGCCAAACCTTGGACATTTCACTGAGATTCTCAAAGAGATCCAAGAGAATTCACTGTAAATTTCAAGACACAGCTAGTCACCACCACATGTAGGGCCCTTCAAAACCAGTCTTAAATTTCAACATAGGCATTTACATTTTAGAAGGCATAAACAACCAATGTACAATATTCCAGTAAAATGCTTTCTACGTGACTTTTGCTTTAGATCCTTTCACTGGCAAAGCTTTGCCTAAGCAGACAAAGCAGAAATTGGTAACAGCAGAAATTAATTAATGACTAAGTCGGAGCGGAATGTCTATGAAATTACTCACATCCACATTAAAACTAAATGAGGCTGCTATGATTAATGCAGATGCAATGGATGCCAAAGGCATTACTAATGATCTGCCACTTTTCCTAAGCATTTCCACTGAGTCTACACTGTTTTAAACCACACAGGGGTCCTGGTATACTGGAAGTCCATCCCCTTTGCAACTGTGCCTTTGAGTTTCACTTTAATATGCTCTCTGTGTGTGTTCAGATACATTTTTAATTTCTCCTGCAGCTGCTGTATGGGAAGCTATTTCTGGTACAGCAGATGGGTTCATTTTAGGCAAGCTAAAAGAAGCAAGGAAGAAGGAAAAAAAAGTGTTACAAGCTGCTTTATAAATGCCTTGAGAACTGTGACTCTCAATTGCCTCCTCCCCTTATACAACAAGTCTGTGGGAGCCAAATGTATCACTTGGAGCTACTTATTTCACTGGAAGCTTTTTCATGTATATATTCACAGTCAATCGTTATGAAGACACAACTGTGTCCACGGGCAGTGCCCACCTCTGGAAAGGGGAGTAGTGGAGGAAAAATTGAACATTCATAATAAAGAAGATTCTATCTAAAAGTGAACATGATACTTCTACCTCATTTTCAAAAGTCACAGAAGAAAATCTTTCAAAATACAGAACCCAGCTACCTAGTTGAAAAAGTTCTGCATACTGAGGTTCATTTGTATACCAGCAGCTCCTTCCCTACAACAATCCAGCCCAGAATTCAAGAAAACTTCCATTTTCTTTCTGCATCCTGGACCCATGCTCCTCCCCTTCTCCTTCTCAGGCCCCAGCACTGAAAGCAATGAAACCTCCTGCAGTAAGCTGAAGGGCAGAGACTCAGGGTATCAGCCAGACTGAGGATATTGTAACAGTCCTATCTCCTCTGTACCATGATTGGCCCTTGCACAGCACAAGTCACATGGGTCACATTCACTGCTGCACCTACATTCCTCATATTTCATAGGCAGCAGTTATGGACTCCAAGTTCAACACAGATTCTCATAAGAAATTTCTCTTTTTTTGTGACAGGGGAACAAAATGTTAGGCTACATCCATATGAAAATCAGTACTTCCATGTTATGATTTTTACCACCAATAGTTTTGAGCTTAAAAAAAACCACAGCCAGTAAGCTCCAGAGACTGAAGAGCTGTAACATGTTAAAAGCTAAGTGCTTTCCTGGTATTCTGACACTGGATAACACCTTCCTCTCCAAAATATATTTTAAAAGCTCAACACAGTTAAACAGAATAGAAAACATGGCATGCTACATAAATGAGGAATGTCAATGTAAGTTCTAAAAGCTACTTACAAATTTGAGAAGAAAAGTGTTTTCTCGTAAAGCTCCAATGCATCCTGCGAATCCCAAAATGAACATAACTCCTCCTACCACTAGGAAGAGCCAAACAGGATCAAAGCCTCCCAGGTCAGTGATGGAGGATATGTTGGACAGCACTCCCTGAGAAAGAGACAATGCCAAGGCATAAAAAGTATGTTCAGCTTTCTGTTGTACAAATTCTGCCAGCATTTTTCTTCCTAAAAAGGAAGAAGGCTACAGCAAAATATATGTTCTGCAGTACAGCAAGAAAACACAATTAAGAAAAATCTTTGTATCCCAAAAGAGATAAAAAGTGCAATTATGTGGAATATTTCTGAATCAATATGTGAGTGACTAACAAAATGTTCTTGAAGAATTCTCTGTGAGAAACCCACAAGGCATTTTCTGCTAATGTAGCTATAAGAAGTAGTCTGCCAGAAACTCAGAACAAATATTTGAACAAAACTTAATTCACTCTTATTACCCATGCTGAGACACATTTTATGTATTATATACATCATCTATGTAAACACACAGTTAGATGTTATATAGAAAAAACGTTAAAAGTAATAAAACTACCTCGAATTTCGCATTTATTCTCAGTATTTACATCAATTGTCAGAAATTACAAGTGAGCTCCTAGGTTGCAGTATCTTGCAACAAAGTTTTTCAACAAATTCTGACAAACTAAATCATCTGGCCAATTCAACTTCAGTCATCTACAGTGCCAAAACCTCATTCTAGAAATAAAGTATGGCTACTGACTAATTAGCTAGCAGGAAGAATTTGAAAATATCAAAGTCTCTTAGTTGGATGAAAGACAATTTAAGAACTTGTCTTGGGACATGGTTTACATTAACTTAGAACAGACCTATCATATGTTAGACCACATATGCTGTGCTTTAGATATGACAGTCAGCACAGTCTGCTTGTAATGCCATTTCTGCCTTAGAAGCAAAGCTTGGGTTGCGACACCAGTAATCCTGAGGAACTATTTAAACTTTTTGAACACATTTTAGGCAGAGTTTGGCTGATGTTGAACAGATGGGTCGTATCAAGAAACAAGTACTAAGTTTACCCTATTCCAGTGAGTTTGCACAGGAACAATTACAGTTTCCTAAGGCTTTTCAACAGAAAAAAAAATGCTGAAGTTTCACTATTTCTTCATTCCCCTCCCCAGTGCTGTAGGTAAATGAAAAGCACACTGCTGTGTTTCCTCACAGAAGCCTGAACTCAGGCTGAATGCTTTGGACTATTGCTTCCTCTAACTCCTGCACGATGCTGTGGCTTGAGAAGCAGCAACAGAGATCTCTAGATCTTCAGCTCCTTATTTGCAAAACTACACAGTTCATCCTTTTGCATATTCCTGTTCATACCCCTTTGTTTCTTTAAAATAGTCCCCAAACAGCAAGAGGATGCTATCAAAACCTCACTTCCAGAAGTTTAAAGTAATATTGATAATGATGACTGTTCACAACTGTGGCTTTAGACCTGCAATTTTATATATACACACACACATACTCATTTTGGACCACACAAAACACATCAGTTGTCATGTAACCAATATCTCAAACACATTACTTCATGTAGTCTGCAACCACTTTCATAATTTCCCAAGCAAAACCTGAGCAAGCAGTAAATATAGACAGTACTCAAAGCTTTTATTTCTGCAGAAAAGGACAGAGTAAATAAAATATACATGTGAATTTCACCAATGCACATATCAAGGAGCCTTAGAAAAGGCCAAAACCTAAAGAAAAATCTGACTGCAGTAATCCATGGGTTTCTGGGCTTTATAGGAGTCCAAATCTGGCTAGCTCAGACTCTAGCCCACACGGACTTGCACAGACGAAAGTAAAAGACGAGAAGCGCTCTTCTCCACGTGGGGACGAGTATCCTGTTTATTGGCTTGGGACAGGACACTTCTGGTGACAGCAACCACCCAGGTAGAAAAGAGGGCGTGGCACCCTTGCAGTGGAGTTTTATACCCAAGGGGATGGGGGCGGGGACAGGTACCCATGGGACAGACCACCAGGTATGTATAACAGGGGGGGGGGGGGGGGGGGGGGGGAGGGGGAAGGGGGTGAGGGAGAGACCCATGTGACCATGTGATGGGGGAGGGGGTAAAAACCATCCATGTTACCTAACATGCTCAGTAAGATTTCCCATCACCTAGTGCAAAACAACAACTAAAACTATTTAGTGCAATACAACATCCAACTACAACCCAATTCTAAAATACAAACAATAATCCAACAGCATGAATAACATTTGCTAAGTATATTCTTTGCCTTCCTACTACAGAAGGCTATTGCCTGATAGGGATGAAAAAAAAATCACATTCACCACTTTCCTCCTACATCATATAGTACTAGCCTTACTGACATTCATTAAACAAGCAAAAAAGAGGTGTAAGGAAGAAGGCAACACAATTCAGAGCCAGCACTGCTATCAAAGAGGAGCAGCTGGCCTGTCCCTTTTTCTGGTACCATCTCAGTGAAGAGACTATATACACCAAGATGAAATGAACACTTACCTACCATTAACACTTACATCAACTTGTGCAAAAGTTTTTCCACTACTTTTGTTTCATTACATTTGTTATAGAAAAGAAATCCAAGCTACCTTTCTGGCTAAGAATAAGAAGCAATATAAACAGGATAATCCAACAATACAAAATCTCTGAAAAAAATCAAGGCCTTGTCCCTACACAAGTCAAGAAGCATGAGCCTCAACGGGAAAAACAAGTGCTAAAACTATTTCTTCACAAAGTTGTCAATTCCTTTCCTCTGTGCTTACATAGTTACCATAAGATGACAATAAATTCTGGCTAATGGAAGCATACTACTCTTTTCTTTTAACATTAGCCAATTTTTTAATTAATGGACTGTGGTGTAGTAGAGTGAAAAAAACTAGCCACTGCAGAAAGGATGTTGCCTTTGTTATTACTTGTATTTACTTTTTTAAAAATCCAAAAAAGATGAAGTTTTAAGTCTCTCTTCATAAGATACTGCGTCTTTCCTTAAAAACAAAGTAAACAGAATCAAATAAATCAACAAAAAAAAAAAATCAAAGCAAATTACTAGGCTAAATCAACTTCTTTCCATATGAAAGTAGTCAAATTCAAACGAAAAGAAATCCAAATAAAATTCAGCTCACAATTGCGGACAATACTGTTAGAGGAGACAGTCATAATACAAAAGTGGTAGCGAGAAACACACCACTTTGCATTTTGTTACAGTCACAATTAATTCAATGGCAACAAAATTTACTGAGCCAGTTTTATGCTGTTTTTCCACTCCTGCCCTTTTTCCCTTTACTTGATTTTCTTGGACTGCCAGGCTCTTAGCCACCTGTAATGCCACATGTTGGCTGGCCACTCCTCAGGGTAGCTGTGATCCAACGCAAACTGCATAGATCAACACAGGCTTTATCTGCCATTGTTTGCTGTCCTTGGAAAGCACCTTTATGTGCATCTGTTGCTAGTCCACATATGGCAATCATAAGCCTAACTTGGATAAATCCCAAATAACACATCCTGACAATGCAAAGCACATACTGCTTAATTCTCATTTTACTCCATATGCTCTCTGCATAGGAACCTCAAGTTATCAGTATTCTGTAGAGACATCTCAGGATACACAATCTTCAGAGAGGTTTTGTCAATAAAACAATAGCTAGCAGTGGGAATGAGAAACACAGACAATGCTCTGTGATTACAGTTCAAGATACGCAGAAGTAGTCTGATAGAAGATTACTGCTTCCTGCTTAGAATACAATTTTCCAGTCTTGTACTCTGGACTCTTACAAATAAGCTCTCTGAAGATGCAGTAGTGCAATACCCTGAAGAAAAGCACATTTTGCTTCAAGCAGCAGGGCAACAACCGGGGAATAATATTTCACTTTACATTGTTAAGAAGATCTAAACATACAGTCCTCTAGGCACATACTCTTCCTATCCACTACAAGTTTCTGTAATGCCTACTGCACCTACTACCACATCATCTTTCTTTTTTTTTTGGCTGCAACAGCTATTCCTGGGTTGACACAGATGTACAAACATCTGGTAGTGACCAATTCTGTCTTCAACCCATCTTTAACAGACAGAAATGTTTCCAGAGGTGCTTGAGGAGAGGATCACTAATCTCATATTCTAACACTGCACCCTCCATAACGTGCTCTGAATCCTCAGGCTGAGCAGTCAGTCATGGACTATATGTCCACTTCACTCGTGCATCAATGCAAGACCTAAACAAACCACCTGTAAATACTTTAAAGCAAGGCTTTCTACAAATGCAAGGTATTTTTCCTCAGCAACATTGCTGCAGTTGCCCACTACAACCACAACTGTTAAATTGTTGAGAGCACTCTGATACTTTAACATCTAAAAGGAGGAGCAGTATTTTCTTCTAAGCGTGTTCCTGTTTTGAAGTACAGTTATTTTTGAGGTACACACACATCACTTCCTCGGTAGTTTAGCATGTGTGTAATCTGAATTGGCAGGAAATGCTTTGTTTGTACAAAGCTACGTACTCAAGTAATTTATTTCTCACTATGGTGTCAACCCAGGGCTCTGCTGTAGTCCCACAAGGAGAGCCAGCAGGACATGTTCCCTGGCTGATCTCCAGCTCATCTGTTTGCTCTGTTCCTCCACCCTCCATAGCCTGTTGTACATTACAGTCCATGAGTGGCTATTTAATATTTTAATCCAATGCAAGCCAAAATTTATTTGGTGTACAGAAACAACAAAAGCATCATCCATAAGTGAGCTTAAATAAGCAACAGTAAAGTTGTGGAAAAGTTCCTTTATTTGTGAAATGTACTTCAATCATGAGGATACAAAGATGCATGGATGGATCAGGAAAGACTGACCCCACATTTCCACCCTACTCCAAATTCAGGAGAAGTCAAATGAAATGGTTAGGACCTGGCACTTTTCTTCAATACAAGGGTGCATTCCACCCACAAGGAAATGTGAGACAACCAAGCCAGGCAGAACAAACTGCCGCAAAAATGGAGTCTTCTCCTCCTGGTATGTGAGCACAGGTAGGAAAAAAGCGTGAGAGATGCCTGACAAGTCCTCATTTCATGTTTTCCTCACGGCCAGAGACCTCCACACTACAAGCAGGATCTCATATATAGCTCAAGAGAGAACACAGCAAAGGGAAAATGCTGGTCTTGAACACAGGAGCTTGTGAATGCTCCTCCTGATGTTATAGCTGCACAACAGTTTGCCTTTATCCCATCAGTAAAGAATAAGGAAGCAATAGCGCAATACAAAAGCAATAAGGGTGCACACCTCACCCCTTCTCCATCTTGTACTCTTTAAGATCATCAGAACAGCTTGTACTACTTTTCAGAGACAGACCCCTGACTCCAGCTCCTGCCTTTAGGGTACATCTACATTAATATTTCAGGTCAGATCCAGCAGTGCTTTTGAAGTGATCACACACAAGCTGTGCTTCAGCTTACACCTGGAACAATCTCAGAGCACATAGACTGGATTAATGAGGATGTGGCCCTGGAACACAGCTCATGCTCCAAGCACGAGCAAGAATTTAGTCCACAAAATCACACTAGAACTAGATAGAATGAACTCAAACCTTTCAAAACCTGCAGTGTGCAAGCTGGATCTTCAGCACCACTTCCTCTTCTGCTGGTCCCCACTGCCTGCATTTAGCAGTAACAGTCCTCACAAGCTGAGCCCAAAGCCAGACACACAACTTGGCTGAAGCAGGGCTGTCACACCTACACCATCTGATGCATTCCTAAGGGAGTCACAAGTGTGCTAACAAGCCAGTGACATTTCCAGAACAGCTACTGCTGTAACAGGCACAGTCGCAAACTGCAGGACAAGGGAGAATGGCTCCGACTGAAAGCACTCAAGGCAGCAGCAATTTTGAAAAGCTAACCCAATAATGAAAATTCAAGGCATAATGAGTCAGAGACAACTTAGGAGAGTCATCAGCCTAAGAAACAAAGAGGTGATATGATGAGTGTATATGGAATTTGGCCCACAAGATGCATGTAAAAGAAGGAAACTACAGGAGAAAGGGAGAAATCCACTATTTCTTATTTTCCATCTCCTTCAAGATGGGGAAAAAAAAACCTTCTCTGCTGTAATACCTCATTACTGGGAGGACAAAACAAAAACAAAATGAACAAAACCAAACAAACAAAATATCCAAGATATGCAGGAGATCAGAAAAAGATACATCAATACAAGATTTTCTGAAACATCCATTTTTGCAAACAGAGGTTTAGCTTTTCACAGGTTTGTCTGCAAGACTTACTATCACTGGCAAACAGTAACATCTGGGAGGTGATGGTAAATAAAAATATTTTCAAATGCACGACTTTAAAACAGAAAACTGTCTCTGCTTTGTTAGTCATAAACTCCATGCAGTTCCTCCATGCTGCGCATCTGAATGAACATAGGGAACAGAACAATACTCATTGAGACATGAATGCCAAATTAATTCTACTGCAGAATTTTGTCTCTGCAAGCAAGAAAATAGGTGGGGGATGTTTACAAATCTTATTTGATTTTTGTTGGTTTTGCATTTCCCACAGCAAACAGTAATAGCAGCAGAACTTTATTTTTCAAGTGTCTAAGGGAGGAGAAGAACTAGTCTAACTTTCTTGTGCTGACACAGCAGAGTTCAAAAGGTGAATAACTGGCATAAATACATACAAGATACAGATTTTTAGACTTTTCAGGATTAATGACTAAAAAGTGTTGGAACACTAGTAAATAATTTAACAGCCTGCCTATTTAGATTATGCATTTTTATGTACTGAAATTTAAATGAAGTGTAATAGTGGATCCCCTCCTCTCTTCTCCAGTCCTACAAAACCCACACACAGCCCTGTCTCAGAGGCAAGCCTATAAGAAACATAGGATATGTGCAGTTTCCTTGTTGGCAATAATTTTTAGAAGAACTGTGTAATAGACATGTATGCACAACAATTATGGAGTAACTAGTGTATCACTCCTTCCTGCTGTCAGCCACTCACTGGGACAATAAGAGAAGTGAACTTTTTTTTTTTGAAAAGAACTTTAGTTTTCACTTCAGGGCAAGGAGAGACAGGTTTGATCTAACAGATGGTGATTGTTTCCATGTACAGAGTTGAGCTTGTCCAAGAGCACCAAAGCACCAAAGACCTAAATCACCTTAGACAAGTAAAAGTCTATCTTAAAACTTCAGATCCAGATTTAGAGCGCCTGCTCACTAAGAATACTATGCTGGCACCCAGAGATACCATACCAGTAACTTCAAACTGAACACAACTTGACTTCTGAGCTGAAGCAACTTATTTTTAAGCTGATTTAACTGGAAAACCTGAGAAGCCAAATTCATGTACATTGTCAGCTTCTTCACTTCTCCCTCTTCATTTCAGTCAGCTTCATACACAAATTAAATTTAATCAACAAAATTTCAAAGATTTCGTCCCTACTTTAGTTTATCTTACTTTTGTTACCTCCTAGTTAAGAGTTAACCCCAAAACCACAGTGCTTTCCTTCTAAAAAGTCCCTCTCCATGGACAATCTTATAAGGTTTCAGAAGAGATAACAGGAATTCACCACTTAGGCTCACTATTCTTGAACACAAATCTCCTGCAGGTAGCCAGGAAACTTACTTTCCCAAGCACCTACTGGTATCACACCACAAACAGCCTTAAGACCGCCATATCTAATACATACAACCAAGGAGGGAAATCCACATTTTGTACAAGTCTAGTTTATTTTTAAAGAGTCAACAGAAGACATGACTTGAAGTGGTTCAGAAAAACAATTAAATATAAACATTTTCCCTTGCTGCTGAGTAAAAGTGCAGTAAGTTGCTGAGGTTTCACACAGACTCTTTGTATGCTAACAATGTTCATGTCACTGCTGCGGGGAGGAGGGTAGAAATCAGCTGCCATGGATGAACTATTTCATGGTACAAGCCCAAGCCTGGCCTGCCCGAAAACACTGCAAGACTGTGACCTATACAGTGCCACCATGTATAGATAGCTTTATTCATCCCCAGAGCTTATTGCCCCCACCCCACCCCCAGCTCTCTTTCAGGTTCATGGTTCAGAATGCTAATTGCCCAGCTTTTGTCTAGGGCTGGCTCACTGGCTGTCAAGCCAATTCTATTGCTTACTTGACAAATGAGCTCCTTTGCCTCCCTGCAAAGGCCTTAAGGAAGGCCACAAGACTGGATATTGTGCTTTTCTTCTTCACAAGAAAGTTTAAAGAGAAGAATTCAAGCCAACTTAGCAAAAAAGAGAAACTAGGCACCAAGTCCACAAATCTGTCCCAAATTTGTTTTAACCAGCAGCCAATAGAACTCCTGTGAAGTCTGGATTATTTTTTTACATCCTGCAGCTTTAATGTGACCTGGAACACTATCTTTTTATCTTTAAAAGATTCTGTGAAGCAACAAAAGAATATACAAGTTGATGGTCAGGCTATAAAACCACAAAACTGAATATAAAGCCACACAATTTAAAACAAAAGTTAATCAAAGTCCTCCCCACCACCAAATGAAGTTTACAGTAGGAGTCCTGAAGACCTACTCCTGCAAAAATCCCTTACAAATTTACACATTACACAACAGCAGTGTCAAGTTCAAGTTTGATAAAGTCAAGTTTATTGGGACAGCAGCAAGTCTTCAGAGAATGGCTGAAGTCATCTGGCCACCTAGCTCTGGCTGCATAGAGCCATGTCCTGATTGCTTTGGAAAAATCTCCAAAGACACAGACTTCATTGAAATCCTCTCTGGGCAAACTGTGCCAGTACTCAGTCATCCTCACATTATAAAAAAAAGGTGCTCCCTGAGGTTCAGGGGAAACACCACTTGTGTTTCATTTTGTGCCCATTGCCTTTGTTACTGGGCACCACAGAAAACAGTCTCTTTGTATTCTTCCTTCAGGTACTTCCATACATTAAGATTCCCCGAGCCTACTCTTTGCTGGACTAAACAGTCTTAGCTCTCTCAGCCTTTCCCTGTAAGAGAGAAGCTCCCATACTTTAATCACTTAATAAGCCCTTTGCTGAATTCTCCAGTATGTCAGCATTCCTGTTGGACTGAGGAGCCCAGAACTGGCCTAGGTGCGGCCTCACCAGTACTGAGTAGAGGGGAAGAATTCCCTTCCTCAACTTGTTGGCAACACTCCTAGAACAGCCCAGGACACATTTGCCTTCTTTATCACCAGGACAGTGCTGGCTCATGGTTTGACTTTGTGTACACCAGGTCCTTCTCTGACAAGCTGCTTTGTTGTCATACAGTGTACCATTACAACAGCCCATAATGCCTAAGGGATATCCATCCTAGCCTCAGGCAAGCAGCCTAGCTGGAGAAGTGCTTTTCAGTCATATTACAAATCTCTCAAGCCCTGGGCTTCCTTGGCTTTCATCTTCAACTCCTCATCAGCAGTAAGAAAACTCTGGGATCTAACTGATCTGCCCCCCAGTAAATAACACAGGGCTTATGAATACCTGGAACTTGATCCTGCTGACAGCAGCTTTTGGCCACTGCCTGTCCTCTAAAGAGCTGAGTGAAATAAAAGACTCAAACTGGTTTGAAACCAGTCAATTTATTCATATTCTTCTATCAAACTCAAATTTGTCTGTGCTCAAGAGCTCTGAAGTTCAGCTATACCTATACAGCACTTTGATTGTAACAACTATGAACTGAAACACTCCATACTAAGCACTTAGGAATAAAACAGTTAAAGAAGCTGGGGAAACGTGATCATTTTTCAAGGAAAAACCCATGTTTTAAAACAATAAACAGTATTTTATTTTACTTGTTGGTTTAGAAAGAAACCTAAAAACCCTACTACATATGGAACCTGAGTTAATGCATATTAAACTGTGATGGCTTTATTTGCTTGTCTTAAAACAACATGGCATTTTCTCCCTCTTTCAGAATCTGATTAAAAATGGTTTAAGATTACTTGATAACAGATATCCAAATCTCACATAAAAACAAGAACTTTGGCTTCTAGCTATTAGCAATTGTGAATTGAATGCATTTTCCCTAGGAAAGGGTACATACTTTCCCACACAGAAAATATGTAAACTCTTAACAAACCAGAACACCTTCTAGCTATTAAGACTGGCATTCTTTAGACTTCCAAACGTTATAGTTGTTTTCCTTTTACCTGCTCATTCACTTTAAAGAGGAATCATTTGTGTTACCTACTGTAGTGATACAAAAATGTTCAAATCTCCTCTGTAAAGCCACTTTCTGGAACTTAGACATAGGTACAAGCTCTGAGAGTGTGTTCAGAGTATTCAATAAAACATGGTTTTACAACTTTGCTGAAGAAAAAGTCACCTCTTTCTAAGCCTGAGCTATCCAACATCAGTATCATATGGCATACATATAAATATACATTTATATATGTGTGTGCGTGTATGTATATGTAAATATACATACACATCTATATAGGTGTACATAGTGTGCAGCAATTAATATCCTATTGCTGTTTGTGATGATCTCCTTCCAAGGCACACACACAGAGCAATTAAAACATAAGTTAACAACTCAAAATTTGTCCTGAATTTTTTAGAGGCAGAACTCTGGAGCTTCCAAATCTGTTATTTGTTCTACTGCAATTACCAGTTATTATGCCTTAAGTGAAGATCAATTTATAATTTACTCTGTTTTCCATTAAAAGAAGAAAAACTTATTATGCAACTGAATAACACAGCATTGTTAACAGCCAGGTTTTATTATTTTTAATCTCTTAAACAAAGAAGAAAAGGAAATACAGGCTTTAATTTCAGCTGTTGTCTTTTAGCAAGCCAAACTCTACATCCAGTAACCCAAGACATACTGACTAGTTCTGTAAATTATGCCTTGACATTTTATCTTCTTCCCAATTTCTGCAGCAAGCAAACTAAAAATTAAGCTCCGGTTCAGAATGTTTTCTCTTTCCCTGCCTGTTCACTCCACACACACACACAGACACACACAAGCACACTTCCCATTTCAAAGCTGATTTTAGAGTCTTCCAACAAAGGACGTTCTAGTGGCCGGTTTCATTTGCACTAGAAAAAACCAACAGTTATTCTGCCTCAGATTTGCATTGGTTTTCAGGGCTCATCTTGATTTCCATTTTTTTGGGTTTGTTTTTTTTAAGAGGAACAGCAATTAACATGCTATGGTAAGGCAAAGCCTAGTTGGGTATTTCTGAGGAAGCTGCCTTCTAAGACATGTAGGCTCCCCCTCCCTTCCTGGGAACACACTGCCCATACTGCCCCAGCAGGGTGTTCTGGTATCTAAACTGCAGTCAGTGTGCAAGGATTGAAATTATTAGTTTATGGGCAAGTGTCAGCCACCATTTCTTGCCAAGGTATTCTTGGGAAAGATTGCAACAGCCTTCCTCTAAGTGACCCAAGCTAAGGTTTTTATTTGACAGAGAGGCTTGATTTTGTTCCCATAGAAACTGTGTGTGAACACAAAATATGCAGCATATTACTGTTTCAATATTTCATCAGAAAAAGAGATAAAGAGGAAAAACAAACTTTGGTTCTATATTCAACTTACCTTTTCATTCCATGCCCACAATCCAATGCCAAGAAATGCTATGCCAAGGAACTAAAGGAAAATGGAAAAAAAAGAGCAGGAATTAGAAATCAGTAGTGGTTTTTGTCTGTTGGTTTTTTTTATAGATACATATTGACTCATTCACTCTGTTGGATAATAATTTTATCAGGACTGAGGGACGCTCAGTGAGAGTTTTACAATATGCATCCGGTTTATTTTAGAATTCAACTACTTTCAGTTGAAGAATTTAAAATTTGCAGAACTCGGGGATGTCCCACACAGGAACAGTAGGTGCAATAGGTGTCGCTTCATCAGTACAGAGCACGCAAGGTTCTTTTGAGTTTGTAAGACTCAAAGCAAACTCCACAGTCAAACAACACTTTTGTTAGCTATTTTACTATTGCATCACCACTGCCTACCCAAAGTAATTGCCCTCTCAGCACTCTCTCAGTGAGAAAGTGATTTTAAAAAATCCTAAATTTATTATCAGTTTTAGCAATGCTGTCCATATAAGATAACCCATCATTTCTGAGGGGGGGGGAAATAATAATACTGGTCTGAAATACTAAGAATTTTTAAAAGCCCTGCAGTTGATATTTGATAACTTTTCTGATACTGACAGTTTCATAAGTGAAGATCCATTTCCTTCCTCCCTCAAGGGATTCAACAGTGCCAAACTCAAGAGATGGTCTTTCCCCCACGATGAAAAAGGGAACAACCATCTTTGATTTTGTTACATCCGTGTTCTCTGAATAATTTAAAATGCATCATTTCCCTCCAAATCTACAGGGATTCCATACAAAAGCTACACTAATGATCAGTGAAACAAGCAAAACAGAAAGAATAAGCACTTCATCTCCCAACATCATTAGTGCATATTTGGCACAATACAGTATCAATCACATAACATGTTTAAAAAACATGTAGGAGATGTATGAGCACATCTCTAAATGTCCATCTGTCCAACTTGCATATCTGATTTTATAAGTGCCAACTAAAAACGAAACTATTTTCACTGTAGTTTCAGGGCATGCAATAGAATGATGCTCAAACATAAAACTGATTTTGTCATTTCTCCACACTGCAGTGTACAGACTTATTTTGGCACATAAATACCCTTTCTCTTAATATCTGTGTAAATAGTGAAGAATCCTAGTAATTTCTCTTTTGCAAACAGAAAAAAAGTGCTTTTCTGTTGAAAAGTGGGAGGAGGCAGGAATATAAACTTTAAAACCTTTTCCAGAAGTCATTTCAACAGTTTCAAACAAAGACTCCTTCCTTACAAGGACTTTTTTGAGGGGGCAATTTTAGCTTTGTATTACAAAGATATCTGTAACTCATTATGAAGCCAAATACATTCGCTACAATACCCTGAAGTTCCCAAACACCCCCTGCATTTCTGTAGCTTTCTCCTCCAAGTGTACTGTGCCAGTTACCCAAAGTACCATGCATACTGGGAACAAAACTTTTCCTTTTCGACTTGAAGAGTCGTGACTGTAAATTTGAACAATACTACAAGTCAGCATTCTTCAAAGGAAACTGTTGCAGGCTTCCTTGCATTTTAACAAAAGAGAAATGGAACTTTTTCTTAGATAGAAAGCAGGACTGCTGGTCAAGAAAGTTTTATTTCAATAGCCTTAATTATTTATAAAGTACAAGATGTGGATTTGAGAAAGTCAGTACAGCCTCTTCTAACACACCACATAAAAGCTAGAAAAAGGTCATCTTACCTGTATCAAAACTGTTTTTATGGTTATAAAGCTTGCCAAAAGATTGTGCGTAATCTTCCTGACTGAAGTGATTATTTGAAACTTGAGATAAAGCTGTTCAAGTTTCCAAATCCCTCTCAGAAAAATGCAGCTTTTTTTTTTTTTTTTTTCAGTAACAGTCTCCTTTCCTTCTTTCTTACCTAGCCAAAGGCAGCACAGCTGAAGGAACAGGGCCGGGGGAAGTTATATATTCTAAAAATCCATGAATTACACTTGAGAGAGGCAAATTGTTATTTGTAAAGGGGCACAAAACATTATGTTTGTGAACAGGTTAATATGGTTTTGAACAGAACAAGCATGGAAAACTAGAATGGAAGTATTTGATCAGTGTATATGAATGTAAGTTTCACATTCCTTCATCTCAGTTGTAGGTCTGGCCCAGCTTCACTGACTTTACATAAATTTAATCCACTCACGTGTCCTGATCCTTCAGCAGAACTTGAGACCTAAGGGCAAGATTACCTCATGGGTTGCAAAAGGTGACTGTAAACTACACAGGTCTCAAGCCAGGCCAAGCTCATGCCCAGTTACAGACTGGGCGATCAGACCATACTGTGCTAAACTGAAGCACCTAAAAACCAAAGTTGCCTAGCTTCTGTCAAGAGAACACAGAAAACTCAGTTCTCAGAGTTTTCAAAAGGATAAGAGAATTACATGCTGCTCTGTCCTCTCCATATCCTAACCCAGAAATGCTATTTCAGCAGATGAAGAACAATGAGCAAGACCCATTAGAAGAAATAAGATTCAGAATGGAATCATGAACTCTATCAGAGGATGCTGTGGAAATCAAAAGCTTGATGGCATGCAGAAAAAAAAACAGGTAATTAACAGATGGCCCATAGCTACTGAAATGTGATTCTGATGCAGCTTCTGGCTCAGAAAGTTTTTACACTGACACTCATTGGGAGATTGAAATAGGGGAAGATTGCTGCATGCGTGTTTTGTTGGTTAAATGGCTCTTACCTTGGAGAAACTTTACTTGCTCTACTTGAGACAAAATACAGAGGGAGGCAGAGGCAGATCACTCAACTAAGCCCCTAGTCACGCCCTAGGAAGGGCCCACCTTGGCACAAACACAGCCTGCTATGGAGATAAAGCACACAGGAATGCTCTCTGTAACCCCCACTGGCAGAAAACAGATGTTCATGAGAAGACTTACACCTCTCACCAGGATTAACTTTGGATTCTCTTGGCAATTATGAAAGAAACTCCTGCACAGCCTAAAATTATTAGGAAGAAATCCCAATGAGCAATAAAAAGGTGGAAGTTTACCTCATTATCAACAATTCATTTTACAGAGAAAAAGCCTCAATTCTCCACAAACATCTAATAAGACCATCTGGTCTAACTATAAATGGTCACTGCTGCAGAGCATGTAATATCTTGGTTTCCGTTTTTTCTTTCCTTTTTTATACAATAATTTTCAGGAGAATATTAAAACATTTCTCTGGAGCATTAGCCTTACAAAAAACACTTGCATAGCTATTTTCCCAGTCGTAAGTTTTCTATTCACAAACAAAACCCAAATGTTTTTATATTTCTTTTCTATAAAGATTAAATGTATTTACAAGTAGAAGGTGTAGCAGTACTTGCACTGTTAGTATGCTTGTGAAATTCACATGCTGTTTTCCGAACTGACTTGACCAGCATTTCAAGCTATACATATTTTATTCTCAAGACAGTCTTGCCAGCATGGAGGAAAAATATTCTTTTTTTGGTAAGGATTCATCACACAGCACAGCATTGTATTTAAAGGCTATTGGGGCAAACACTAACAAAAAGGCAAGAAAACCTTTGAGAGGCACTTACTCGTAGACTGACCAGCCATTACTAAACATAGGGAATTTTTCACCTCAGCTGACATTCTTAACTTGGCACCAGTTTTCAACTAAAAGGACGACAGCAGCAGGCCAAGCAGTTAGAGGTTGGTTGGTATGCCACATGCATAAACCAGTGTACATTTAAGTGTGGTTACATTAAACAGTTGTGAGAGGTGGAAGCCTTGTGCAGGCACCTCATTTCACCTTCCTTGTGACAACAGAAACACCAGCCAAAACCGGCCAAAGCTGTCTGAGTTCAGAACCAGAGCTTTCCTGGTCAATTGCAGTGTCGGGAGTGTTTAAGTCCTGTACTTTGACAGTGTGAACAACTCCCGCTTGCCCTTCCCTTTGAAGTGCCACAAGAACTTAGTGCATGGTGTTAGAATGGAGACGACCAGGATTCCTCCGGCACTTCAGTGTTCCAGTGTGCTGTAGGTTATTCACTGAGCAAGGCTTCCTGCTGTGATTCAAGCAGCACAGCACAGAGCACGAGGTACAGTATTTTACCAACACTACAGTGGTGATCAGGACAACATGAAGTATAGCAGTTGACATCCTGAAACACAGTCAGGAAAACACACGGCTCCTGCGCTTTGTACATACATAAAGCAGCGCTGACAAGTTCCTAACTCAACTCTGAAACCCCAAATGAACAATTTTTCCCAAAGAACTTCCTCTGCAGCAGTCTGTGCTCAGACTTAATCAAAGTTATTTTAGCTGCAATACTCACTGCTTCTCTGAAGTATTTTATGCCAAATAAGTCCTTTTGCTTTAAACCAGGGCAAAAATGAGCTTAATGTATGTGTCAGTTTTTGTCTGTGTCAAAAAAGGATTTAATTGTTGGTTTTGTTGCTTGTTTGCTTTTAAGCAGCTCTGACAGAGAAAGAGCACCAAAGTAGAAATCAAAGTTTCACATAGTTTTCTTCTCTCCTTCACATCACTGACATGTACTCTGCTTAAAATATGTCACTAAGCGTTGTCTCAAGCAGAACAGATAAGACATCCTTTCAACTCTACAGCATTCACCTGGACCAGTTTCACATGGAAGGGAAGTACCAGAAGTCTGCTCTTATTTCTGTTTCCATACGCCCCAGTTTCAATGACTATTCCATTCTCAACATAAATTATTAAAGCATTTTATTTTTATGGGGCTAAAAGTGTGCTGATGAAAGGAGAGGCAAACTGCTCAAAGCACACCTATACATGTACACATCTATGCTAATGCTTTCTTCTAAAGCCCATTTCTTGTTTGCCTTGAGATTAGCATCTAGGAAACTCCATGAACTATAGTCAGTGAATGAAGGTACTGATGAAGATGCTGCGTAGGTGACTAATTACCATTTTAGTTCATGGCAACATTCAGACATAGAATATAACACAAACCTATTTCCATTTTATGTGCAGTCTCTAAAGAACATTATACTATATTTCACAGATAACTGTCTTGGTAAAATCTTTTCCTTCCTGACACAAAACCCACACATGTGGAATTAAAAAAAAAAAAACTATTTCCCAGCTTCCACACATTTTTATCAGCTAAATCAGAGACTTGACTGATTTTTATAGACTTATCCAAAGGAGAAAAAACAGACCTGAGAACACAATGAGAAAAGCTGTCTGCTCCATCTTGCAAAGATCCTTTGCATGATGTTTTCTAATGAAAAATTAAACACACATAACCCCAATTTTCAGAGCAAGACACTATGGCTGTTAATGTATGTTTTGTTTTCACCAGTATGGGGTTTTCTGTTTTGTCTGACAAGAAAGCAAGATATATATATACTCCCCCCACTGCAGAGTCAGTTGCTATCAGTTTCTTACTGTCTTTTCCAGTTCCTGAATTGTAAAAGCAAGACATCTGCTTTCTGTTACTGTTGCTCTACGTATTTGTTTTATTGCTTTCTGGTGGTGCAATTGTATGCAGTGCCGATCAGCTTGGAGCAAGACTCCCTTAAGACTAAAGTCCCTCCCCTCTTGTCCACAGAACCTGATATTCTGGAAAAGACAAAAAGGAGAATGAATTGTGTCCTATTTCCCATGCTCCAACTTTTGAACAACTCCTCTCAACCCTAGACAAAATAAATTTAACTCTTTTCAAATGCTCACTGAGACTTTTCAAACTTAGGTCCTGATGCCTAAAGAAAATGCTTCATTTGGAGCAGATTTATTTTAAAGAATAAAAAAATTTAACATACCAGTCACTTTGTAAAATTCTTCAACAAAAGCTTTTGGGAGTTTAATGTTTTCATTTCTGTGAGATCTAGCTCATTTCCTAAAACTAGTACCTTTTTTTCCCACACAAAAATCAAAGACCATTAAAAGTAACTACCCCACCACTACCACACAGAAACATTCAAAAAGCCTTGAGTTGAAGTAACAAGACATCTCCATTCACAGTCACTTTGGTACACTCATCTCACATAGATTCCGTCCTTTCTCTTCTTTCTACTCTCTACTGGAATTTGTTTCACCACACTCTCTCTCTTCAGGCTCTCCTTGAGCCCAAAAGACTTTGCAGAAAGACTAAGAAATTCTGCTGTACACGCCTTTCCAAAGATCTCTTCCCTGCCTTTGCTTCTGAACTACAGTAAGTGCTACATGTCCTTCTGCTTTTCCTATCCAGCCTTGTTCTCATCAACACCATCCCACCTCTAGCTCAGTCCTTGCCACTGCAACATCCATGACTGAAGTAATTTTCTATTTGCAAAACTTTCCAAAAATTATGTAAGTGGTGTTGCAGCAGCATATATAAACAGTAAGGGCTTAAAATACAAACATACGCAGTAGAAAACTGCAAAATAAAATAACTGGGAAAAAAACCCTAAACCTGATTTTGACTTCCTCTATCATTACATTCATCATTTATCTTAGGCAGGTTGACAATGCAAAGTCTTCTCATTCTGGCATACAAGTCAGGTATAAGAAGAAATATAAGGGCAAAGAAAGAATATTTTGCTTCAAGCTAGGGTGAAGGGAAAAGGTCTGGAAGCAGAACTGCAAACGGGTCATTTTCCAGGTCTGTTTTGCTGCCCGGGGTCAGCAGCTTCCAGCACCTGAGGGCAGCTAGGCCTCTTCTATCTTCTTCCTGCTGCTGCGCCAATTTTATCCATACCAAACCCCTTGACCTGAGCTTCAGACTATTTAAGTGCATCTCCGCCATAAGTTTTCACATTCTTTTCCAGAAGCTGCTGTTCCACTAAAAAATTTTGAAAAGTAACACCACACCCACAAAAATCCAGAGAATACATTCAGTCTCATTAGGAAACTGATACACAAGTGCTCACTTATTCCAGTTGCAAGCAGTAAAGTTGTAACATCTACTTCAGGCATTTGATACAGCAAACAGAAACAATCTGAGCTAGTCTTTTTCCCTAGTAACAAATGGTCAATTACATTCCCTGCACAATTGATTGAGCAACTGAGAACATCAAGAGTGCAGAGGCAGGAAATACAAACAGGTTGGCTTGTCAACACAGCAGGATACTCTGAATGCTCAGCATTTCCTATTGGGAAAGCAGTCTCAGCTCCCAGCTGTGCTGGCAGGCTGCAGAGAGGGAGTCCCAAAATCTTCTATTCCAGCTACACAAGCTGCCACACCCCAAGCTGTTTCATAGGAGATTCAAATGTCAGAGATTCATTCTCTTCGCTTTGCTGAGAAGCAAACACATGTGGAGGATGAGGGAGGAATGAGAAGACTGAAGCAGTCTGGACAGAGAGGCAAGTAAACACCACCAACTTTACAAAAACAAATAAGGCAAACAATTTAACTTTGCTCTCTTTCTACTTGAAAAAAAAGAAAAAAACAACCAGCATAGAAAGAATGAGCATCAAGCAAACAGTGAACACACCCCCAAAATGCAAATACACACACAACTTTTCCTAGGAACTTTCTCAACAGCTTTATTGTCTCTTCCCTCCACCAAACACTCATTCCTGGTTCTCTGACTAGAGTCCCGCACAATAAAATCTTCAAAACCATTTGAAAGTTACTGGTACCACATATACGAAGAAATCATAGCTTGAAAAGGTAGGAAGTGAGTCAACACAATTTAATAACATGCCAAAAGACAAGTTCAGGTGCTCAAAATCCTGGCCCTGATATGATGTGCTTTATAGCTTATCACACTTCTCATGTGACTCAGAGTTACAAATTCTCTAATGGCAAATGCACAAATGTATGGCATATGTTCATACATGAAATAAATCAACTAACATCGCATGTGGGGTGATGCAGGAGAGAAGCAATCACCAGAAGGGCTGTGGTAGGTTTATCAAGAGTCGACAGCCTACTAACACTTCACTTTACAAAGGTGCTGCAAGATGTGCAGAGGCCAGCAGTACTTTGTCAACATAAACAAAAGCAGAACCTCAAAAGCCAAATGCGTGCACAACTTCATATTTCAGAGAGATGGGGGGGGGGGAGGGGGGGGAAATAAAGCCAAATGCTAAGTAGGCAGTAGGTATTTCTAATACCCACACACAACTGCTATCAGCAATCCAGACACTCAAAGCCAAATTACAAGTCACATATTGCATAAATACTGACCAAACTTCTTCATCGCTTTGCACTTTGTAGTCATTGCAATAGAGGGAAATGTCTCAGAGTAGTATTTTCAGCCAATATCACCATTTCCTGTATGTTACACTAACTGCCCAGAAGTAAAAACTTCAGATTATGTATTAGAAATGGTTCTATGAATGTCTGAGTGCAGCTTCCAGAGACACTCGTTGTCTGCTGACCAGAGCTTTGAGAAATTCTTTTCCAGAAGGTAACTCCGCTCTGCATTTTGTCTTGCAGTGTGTCGCTTCTTACTAATTCTAGAGGTTACGGTATATAGATTAAATAAGACTATTCACCAAATTAAGCTATATTTTTAATTATGTTGACATTAACCCATGCTTTAGAATGTATATTTATACTATATCTTTCCAATGAAAGTAAAATATGCAGGGATTGACACCAATTTGTCCTTACTGCAACAGCACACTTCACAAGGGCAAAGTAAACAAAACTGCGATTTGAATTTCTTTTCAAACACAAATGACATGGAACAAACCGGAGGGAACAAATGGTCACAGTGCTGTTTACCTGAGGGGTGTGATCCCAGGCAAAAGCTCCACAGTTTGGCAGTAGAAAAAAAAAAGGCAGCTATAAACCAGCTGCTTGTATAAATGAAACAGACTGCTGACCCTCTGTCTGGTTTGCAGACAACATCAAAAGCATCTCTATTATTTGTCATTCTCAAACGAGGTATTGGGGGCTTGACTAAACAAGCAGACAAAATCCTCTTCACTTCTGTTAAGATGCCCCTTCAGATCACAACTGGTTAACAGCCTGGGGTGGCCTTGCTGCTGACAGCTTTGCTGGACTAGTGCTGAAGATACAAATACAATGCTATCACTGCAATTTAATTTGGGGGTTAAACTTGCTTTAAGAATAAATGCATTGAAAAAACAGAACTACACTGGAAGATTTCCCATTCCCTATGACAGAGCCTACTCTTCTCATATAATTTCAGCTTAGCCAACAGCCTGAGCAGTATCACCTACATCATATAAAATGCTCACGTGCTTGCAAATGCAAACTTTTATTCCCAATTTTATTGCCACTTTGAACTACATTATTTCCGTAAACTATAGTTCCTGATGAATCCACCAGCTTGCTTACTGTTTGCACAAACCTTCTCTGCTTTGCACAAACACTCACAGCTGATTGTTCTAACGACACCTAGCAGTAAAACAAGGACTAGAAAACGTCTTTAAGGGATCTGGAAATGTAATTGTAGTACATGCAGATGGCTCCTTAAGAGAAAAGCTATAAAAAGCAAGTGACTAAGACCCTTGTGCTGCAAAGCTGTGCTCTCGCAGTCAGTCTTTGCATACCGCTTTTTCAAAACAACACCCCAACAAAAAAATCCCAACAACTGTGCACAGAAGACTGGATTTGGTTTGACTTCATGCACTCACCCATCACTTTGACTTAGTCCAGAAACTGCTACTCCTCATAGGAAAAGTTTCTTTCTTTCTGCTCAGCCCCAGAAGGGTTTCAAGGCATCAAGTACATAAGCAACACTAAGCAGTAATTTAATATAAAAATATGAATACTAGGTAAGTTTCCGTGCCCAGCTGGACATTGTTATAAAAGTGAATAAAAGAAAGCATTTATTTTTTACTATTGAGTGCCAGTAGTAAAACTCATTTTGAAACTTTAGCTGTTTCCCATGGAACAGTCACCCTGCACAGGATCTCAGAAGGGACATCCGCAATCCACACTCTCAACTCCAGCCTTCCAGGCAAAACCCACTACACTCGGCTTGATCAGTTGAAAGATAACAAAATTTTCTAGAGCACTGCCTTTAAGAACCCCACAGAATCTTGTTGGAATAACGATGTGTTAGGCAAGCAGACCTCTGTCAGACTGAGGGGCTCAGAAAGCCTTCTGACCCACCACGATAGAAGATTTCTCAGCGCCAATAAAACAGTCAGGGATACAAAGAGATCAAGAAATGTATGTTTTAACAAACCTGAAATAGAAACTAGGGCAAAAGCATCAGCCAGGACATTTCCTCAACTTTGCTTAAAAGGCTTCATGTTCTAAAGAAGTACAACTCCACACTACAGATAATCCTATATATTAGCTAACCGATAATTCTAATGATGCATTTATACAGCAAAGAAGGTGCATCTCAGCTACTAACTGGAGAAAATTAATTCCTCCTAAAAACACCAATGTCAAGAGGGTACCCTGGTAGAGGAAAGATAAAAACTTCAGCATAAAGGAGAACACGCACTGCATCAAACTGCCAAACCAATCTTGGCAATTCTCTGCCTACACTGTAACTTCAATCCATGCTAGAAGAGAAAAGAAACATTTTGCAAAACAAAAGTGCAAGCACAACACTACATGGAAAAAAACTTATTTGGCTTTTTCCCTTATCTGAAAAATAATGCCTAAGTTTCACCCAAAGTTAATAGTGTCAGAATTTCACTTTTCAGCCACTAACTGACAAACACAAGCAACAGGAAAGGATCCAACTTGAAAGGCATGCTTTCCCAGAGAAGTGTTTGGAAAGGAAACCACTCTTAAGAAAGCTTCTCCTGGTTTTCAGCCTTGCTTTTGTTTAAGAGCAAGTATATTTGGAAGCTGATTCTAAATTTGAGAAGTAAACGCAAACAAAACAAAAAGTTTAACTGAGCATGAAAAAGCAGTATCAAACACATTTTTCCTGTTTTTCAATAATGCCATTTACTGATCCTCTTTGAAGCAACTGAAACTATTTGTATATTGACAAACACACCCAGGAAAGTCCAGAATGCTCTGCCTGCTTCTCTTCCATTTCAAAACACTTCAGCCTAGAAAATTTCCCCATTAACCTGTGCTGTTGTTCATCCACTACAAGGACAGTAGAAACCTTTCAAAGCATGAATTCTTTTCCTTTAACTGTATTTGCATACATTTAGATATTTCTTTATTTGAGCTGAAACACCAGGAAACACAAAGACACCTTTAAATCTGGTCCTTCCCTGCTGCACAAACACTGCAATTAACCCTGCACCGGGCTGCCCAGAGACAGGGTAAGAGAAGAGGTCTTCAACAATACACAGCTGAACCAGCTGTAACTACGACTGAGGAGCTATCGGCAGGAATCCTTTCCAGCTACTCACATCCTTTCCCTCACATAGTGAAGAAAGGTGACCACAAACAAATTGGAACAGCAGGAGGGCTGAACATATGGGACATACAGATGGAACGAAATTTAACAATCTAAACATGTGTCATATACTTAAAGACTAAGAAGATAACTGCTATAAACTGCAAATTTATTCACTGGAAACACAACAGAAGACAGCCTTGAAATTGCATGCATCAATCTGTGAGCTAGCAAGTTGATGGAATACAGAAAGAGAAAATACTTGACATTTAATACAACATTCTCAGAAAGAATGTAGCTGCTTTCTAAAGGTTTCCCTCACCTCCACTATCTCTTCAAAAACGTAAAATGGCCAACACCACCAGTACATCTGTAGCCTAAATGTTTGTGGGCTCTTCTTTCAAGTGTCACATGGCCACTGGCAGTGTCCAACTGTAGAAGTTAAAGCACATGGGTTACAACTCCCATAGGAGACCCCACCAACATTCACCAATTAAACTGGGTTCTGAGGATTTTTGTTAAGTGGACCTGTAACACTTTGTATGTGGCTGGGCATGTCAGCATAAAACTGCACCTTCATTAACTACACTTCAACCTAAACAATGCTAGGAAGATAAGGGAGCCCAGAGAGTGTAGACTTAAATGCAGACACACAAACAGAAGCATATAAGATCACAGCTCTTAACTCCTTAGAGTGACAGGGGTTTTTTTATTAAGGAACATGTTTTCAACATCTCCATCTGTGACTGCTGAACTCCTGGTCTCCCTAGTAAATCACCAGGCTTCTGTCACACAAACAGCAAGTGAGAGGGTTTTCTAGGATCAGGCCTGTAATTGCTTTGCTCCAAAGTCACCCTCATTCATTCAACCACTCATGATTAGCCCCTTCCCCTGAAAGCACAACACACTGTTCCCAGCGTGGCATGGGTTCCTCAGTCCGTCCCATTTAGATGTGTCTGCATAAAATCACCACCTAATTCCATGACATTTGGTACAGTGCTGACCCTTATTCACACAGAAGGCATGAAAGGAGCCCAGTGTAGTGGAACTGCGTTCCTGGCACGGCCGGGCTCTTCTGGCTGCCCTCACATGACCTCTGTTTGGTTTCTGTCACTGCCAAATGGGCAGAGCACAAAAAAGTGCAGGGTGGCGTGTCACATCCTCTCTCTCGATGCACCAAATCGAGCAATTAGACTCTACAGCAGGCACCCTCAGGGCATTGAAAAGATCGAGCAAGGGGAACAGTGTGTGAAGACAGAGACACACCACGGATTGCTTTTTGTCTCTCCTTCACTTAATCCAGTAATTACCACTACCAGCTCTTGCCTCAGGCAGAGCAGAAGGAAAAACCCTGTACGAGTTGAAATTATATATCCCAAATTAAGCAATGGGGTTGCCTCCCCGCCTGCCATTACAGTCAATATACATGATGTTTTATGTAACAACGCAGGACAACAAATCCATCCATACTTTTCTACACTGTCAGTCTGGTCTATCACCAACTTGCTTGGAGCTCCTACTCCTGCCTCTCCTACACAATTCCTACAAGATACGGATGTTTGAGGCTGTGCTACAGGAACTTACCAGCCCCAAATTGTAACACGTACAAGCCCCTGCACTCTCAACCAACATATTCACATTTCTGCACAAAGAGCTTCTAATCAGCCACGAGACCGTGTGGAGGCTGGAGCTGCGAAAGAAGCAGCAGAAGGAGAAAGCCCACACTCCACAGCATTCCAGTGACTAAGAGAGATTAGATTTGGCTGCTGGCTGAGCTGTCTGTCCCCATAAGACACTGCATCTATTATCTATCTAAATGCATGAAATACAACTAATTTTTTTTTTTTAATGTTTGAAAAAATTACACTGTTTCAGTTCTCCAGGCAAAAGATGCACAACAACTAGGATATACAAACATACCAAACTGTGGCACAATTCCCTCTATTTCCCTTTAGACTTTAACAGTAGCCAAGAACTACTAGAAGCTTTTGAAAATTCTCTCCATAATAATTGCTAATGTCCACAGTGCCTGACTTAAGAGAAACAATTTATTACAATTACCTTGTTAAAACTGAGAAGTGGACCAAAAAAGCATAATGGGAAACCAGTAAACTCTCCTTAATTCTGTGGACATTAATTCACATCACAGAATTTGAAGGCTAAAAATAGTACCACTGTCTTTGAAGCCACCTGCTCCATCTCCTCTTAAAATGTATTTTTATTTTAGAAAGAAAACATTTAATGAGTGTCCACCTGCTTTACCAGATTTTCTGTTCTGAAAATTGCATGCAATCAGTGTTACTAATGAAATTGATTTACCTCTTCATTTGAGAATAGCTACCTGTATTTTTCTATTCTCCCACAATTTGTTTTTTTAAATGGTTATCCCCCTTGCAAAATTAGGGCATCTTACAGACCACAGATTCCCTGGAGAAGAAAAAACAAAGAGGTTCCACAAATACAGATTCTGTTCTTTTCATCAATTGAAGGATTCCCTCAATTCTTGGCTCCCAATAAATATTAAATAACTTAATCCAGTTTGAGTCCCGATATTCATACATGCTTATGAAATACATCCATTTCTTTCTCAACAGATCTCAGTAGTCAATATAACACAAACAGATCCTTCCTATTTCTGCCACATAAATTAGCAATAAATATGAGCAAAACCAAAGACCCTAAGCTGCCTGATACCGTGTCCTGTGCGCAAGAGACTTCTTTGGCTACTTCCCATATATTTCTATGCAGCCTTCCCATCAGACAGGAGTGAAAAGCTTGGAGGTTTGCACCAAAGTAAGGAGACAGCTACTCTGTGGGTCAATCTCCACTGACAGAAGCAGTACAATTAAGAGCTCAGCTTAAGCCTGACTTATACTTTCTACTTAATTCACTCTTCCAAATCCCATCACCAAGGCTTTTCTGACAAATCCAGCCATCCCAGGACTGCAGGTGCACACAAGGAAGGCAGTAAGACAGCTGACAAAATCACCCCAAACACACGTACTGGCCCCATGCAAGCACTTAGAGCTATGGACAAAAGATCTCTGCCACCATGCACGGTCTTCCAGGGCAATGAGAGATACTAGTAAATGCAAAATCAGAACTTTGATACATTCTTATAACAATAAAATTTTTCATATTGATCAGAATATTTTTTCTGGCTTTAAAAGATAAAATATTATCAGACACTAACAAAAAATACTACCTGGATCTCAGACTCTTCTACCCCTTTCTTTTCTTTAGAGTGTGTGGCTCTGAGTCCTTCCTAATAATTTGTCTGCAGTTAATCCTACAAACTGAGATTTTTATTCCTGTGTTCAATGATGCTGAAAATTGCCCATGTGAAGAAATCCCCCTGGAATTACACCAAAACTCCTGCTATTCTCAGCACGTACAATGCACAGTATGCTGAGCTGCATAGTAAGCATCCAGATAAACCTTCATGTGCAAAAAAACCTCACTTCACAATGAAAATTAACATACCACCCTGCCATAGCTTACAAAACAAAACTGAAAATTTAATAAAGAAACCCTTAAAAGTACAATATCTGTTTGTAAAAGCTGAGGAGGTGAGCTGTGCTCAATGATCTGCCTGGAGTCCTTCATGACATCTGCCAGTCCCAAAGCAGTATCTTGGCTGTGCTTCATTTTCAGAGATTGCACTTCAGCAGTCAGTGTAAGTAATCAATGCAGCACAGTCCATCTCATGATTTAGAAATTTTTTTTAAATGTATTCTTTCACTTTAGTTTTTTTAACATGAATGTGCTCCTTAGAAACTTCTTTGATTCACTGTAAAAAGATAACATAAGATTGACATCTCATCAAATGCGATATAATCTAACCAGTAGTCCTTCATCTATCCCTGTTATGCCTTCACAAAAAGGCACTGAGGAACACCTTCTATCTAAAATGTATCATTTTTATTAGTCAACCTGTAGGCAGACACCATTTTTTAAACACTTTTGCATAAGGCCATTGCTACTGATTTTGCATAGGGAAAAAACTCCCTATGGAAGTGAATTTTCTGTCACCCTGAGAGTCATGTCCCCATCACCTCTCCATCTACCCAAGAGCAAGAGCTTTGCTAGAAGCATGGGTATGAACAGCAGTTTTTACACAAGACGTCTGATCTACTTTTCAATGAGTCCTCTTTGAACAAGCCATGTGTCCTGCAGCACAGATAACTGCATTCCATTGACTTTTCCTATCAATTGTTCAATTCTATTCCATGAAAGCAAAGGTGCAGCTTGGACAATGAAAGGATCAAGAAGAATTTATTCAATTAGCAAGGGGAATTAGCCACTGAATTATCATTGAGTGAATATTATATATTCTTACATCAAATTACAAAAAATAGGGCACACTTCAGTGAAATTGTATGGTATTTTTTTTAACAATCAAAGAGTGATTGGAAGCAATAGATTGAGATTGATACCATTGCAGCAGAGATAAAGAAAAAAGAACCAGCCCCAAGCTAAGGCAATGATCATCTCTTTTACCATATTTTAGAAGTCATAGAAAAGCACCTAATGAGTGTAATATTTCTCCTGAGAAATCTAACACCTAATATTAAATATATATTTCATTCTATACCATAGTTTTTATTCTATCACTGAAATTGGTAATTCTGACAAGCCTTTTTACAAACTTTCAATTAAAATTCTGATAAAACTTGCGTGAAAGACAAAACCACAAAACCACTAAGACAAAGAGAACAGCATCTAATTGATATGTTTGGCTGAATGAAGGACTAAAAGCAAGCCCTTTTTTTGTAGTCCCATGTTCAATTTAACATTTAGAATGCTTTATGCAATATCCAATTGCTTTATCTATTTGTTTTAATTTGTAATGCTTTCCATTATTAAAATTTGATCTGTCTACCAAATTCAGCTACCTAGGCATTAGGCCAATTAACTATAAACTTATTTCCCTCCAAAATAAGAGTAATACAGGCAGTGGAACTGCAGCAAGTCTAAACATCATGAGAAGAACGAACTTCCAGGTATTACGAATTTCTTGTGTAAATCCTCCGTAAGAGATTTAGCACAAAGGAGCATGGTCTGTTCTGTTGGGTTTATTCCCTTTACATGGTCAGTTACAGACACCTAGGACTAAGGCTGCAGCTTGTTTTTGAGAACTGTTTTTCTCAAACACTAGTTTTAATTTGCACTGTGGTATGAAACACAGAAAAGGGCAACTGTGTAAGGACAAGAGATTGCAGTGGAAATTCCAGGGTAGCTAAAGTAACTGCGGCCATCTGTACTTGCATTCTGCACCAAAGCTACTGCACTTCACATAGAACCCAGGAGCTCCTTCCAGCTCTGGTGTGCTTATCACAGCCTACCTTGGGCCCAGAACACTGAGTTTGGGGTAGGGGTGACCACACAGCTGTTTTTAAAGAACAGCTCTGAAATGTCTCTGGTTTAGCTCCCACACCTTTAATTGGGAGAGAGCTGACAAGCAAAATTCATTCTGTCTTGGTGTACAGAAGAAGATTCTTGGTTTTCTGTTGAAGACCATCTAGCACATTACAAACTGAGAGCTAATCCATTTCACACGTGCAAAGACACATGGAGTTAAACAGGAACTTCTGTACAGTGCTTATACTGTACATAAAAAAACATGAGAGTTTACTGCCGCAAGCAAACAAATGCCTAAAACTACACCCATGCTGCTTAAATCCTCATTATGCCAAAGGAACTTGAAATACTTCAGAAGACAAAATCACCAAAAAGAGGATTACAACACAACATATGGAAACTGTTGCATGCTTAGCAAACTTGAACATTAGCAGCAGTGCAACGTTACAGCTGCTGATAAAAAGCCTTGGGCCTGAACTACAAGGCACTATGCTCTTTACCTTTCACTAACCTTACAATCAAACCGACTTCAAAAACCTACATAGACCTTTCTTCTATTTTAGCAGCAGTAACTGGAATGGGGACCTTTTATTAGCAATTCCTAAGGTCATGAACTTGTATTTACATACCAGACTGTTTGCCATGTAGTGTCAATAATCTGCTGATTAAAGGTCTCCCAAGTCCCACAGACACGATAGACCGTGACAGCTTAATGACCTGCTTATTATAATCTGGTGTAAGATACTTCTAGAAACTAAGTTTTTCTCATTCCAAACTAGTCTTGAAAGACATTTAGAATGAAGAAGTTTAGAAAACAGAGTGAGAGACCTGAAGCTATAAATCAGACAATGAACTGAAAGAAGAGATGACAGCACCACCACCAGAGTTAATGAGCGGCTTGACCTGCAGTACACATGTTACAAGTTGATTATCAGGAGTGCCTGGGAAGTGGCTGCCCACAGTGAGCAGGGGTTGACCCAGCAATGAGACAGCAGCTACAGGACCTGAGTTCTCACCATGGTTTTGCCACTGACCTGCAGCAAGACCTTACATAGGTCACGTCCCTTCCATGCCTCAGTTTTCCCTATCATCTTTTGTCTTGTCCAAATAGACTGAATTCTTCAGGACAAGGCCTGTCTCAAAGCTGGCGATTGAGTACAATGCTATCCCTGTTGTAGAAGCAAAAAACCCCAGTAGTTTCTCAGGCTCAGGAAGGGTAAAGTGTTGATGAAACATTGGTTTCTCATTGTTCAATTAAATGAGACTGAATCTGGGGGATCATGACAGATTACTGCTGGTTCACTTCCACTTTAACATACTGAACACACAAAGAACACAGCATGTGAAAAAGCATTTAGCAAAGGTTTCATTTTAGCAATACTGCCAACACCCACTGGTTTTGGCCATACACTATTACAGTGGGTTACAAATTCACTATTTGATAAATTTAAAGACTAAAGAAAAGGGAGATAAATGTAGGTGTAAAGGAACGGCTCTATGGACCTTTGATAAAAATATCTAGGAAAATCCCAGAGGAGACAAAACAAAAATGCAGAGACCCATTTTTTTCTAGTGGCCTGTCTTAAATGCCAATAGAAAAGAAATGTAAGAGCAGCTTTATCAATCTTTCAGAAAGTTCTGACTAACTTTCATCAGAACCAGGATATCAAAGGTTGTTTTGGTACCTTTTAGTCACAGCAGGCAGCTATACTTTAAAAGATGCAATTACCTTGTGTGACAAAGCCAAACACTTTTTTTTTTTCCATCAGAAGCCTGACAATCAAAGAAGGAAGATAAGAAAAATAAAGCAAAGAACATAAAAAGCAGGATAGAGGGGGTTCATGAGACTTGTGCTGTCTACTTCATTTTCTCCTTGCCTGTCCTAATTAAAGTGCATTTGGGATCAACATAATTAAGTCTAATAATGCCACAGAGGATACTAAGAGAGCAAGGGCACTAAGCTTGTTTGCTACAAGCTGCATGTCCTTGCCCTTGCCAGAATAATGTGAAGTGCTGACCAGATTGAAACCTGTCCCTTTTGATATTTTTTGCCACTCCAGGACATCACAAACACAATTCAGGAAACACCAAGCTGGTAGTGGCCAAAATCACAGATGGATCCCAGGCAAGTCAATGAAAAGATACTAACAAAAACATGAAAAGAAAAGAAAAGGAAACCAAAATTGCAGTAACATTTCTCTCTATGGCAGTATCTATTTGTCAGTTCCAAAATTCCTCATCTGTTCTGCATATCCACCCAGTTCTGAGAAGAGGAGAAACTTCCCTGTGAAACGAGGCAAATTTCTTCAATTTCATTTGCACTGCAGATTGCATTAATTGCATTAGAGTATTTTAAAAACAAACAGAAACCCTAAGAAAACAAGAACAGAAACTTGTTCCAACATGCCTGTAGGCATCAACCAATTTTAATCAGCTCCTCCAGAGAAACAAAAAAAACCAAACCACATAATAGCCATCCCATGTGCTGACACATGACATGTTCAGTGTCAAAATGTTCATTCTTTAAAGTTCCCTGACCATGTTATTATCAACGAAGACTGCAAAACAGATCTAACTAGTTTTCCATATTAATTACCAACTTTAAGTGACTGCTACTAATTTAATGTAACTTTAACTTAATACTAGCTGTGTAGTCCCAAAGGTGTTTAAAGGATAATTTCAAATTAGAATGTTGAAGGCTGAGCTGCTTTTGCTTATTTTTGTTTTTGTTGGGATAGGGTTTTTTGTTCGATTCAGTAAGAAAAATGCAAATTACAATTACAAATAGAAGGATTTCTAGGAGATTCATGTTTTCATCCAAAATGTTGACTCTGTTCATTCAAACGCTTTGATTTCTTCCCACAGACTGTCAACAATGACAAGACAAACTAAACTCTACAATCAAAACTGGCAGAGTAGTCAAAGCCAGTGAGCAGCACTCAGTTGGCAGCTGAGGTTAAACCACAACAGCGTATCAGAGACATGAAAAAACACGGAATTCTTAACAGCTTGGAAGCTTCACAAGGGAGCATCTCCTTAAATCACAGAACCAGTTCAAGTGTTTTACCACACTCTTGCAAAAATTCGTCCTTATAAAAGTTCTTCTCTGTTCTTCCTTACATCTAATTCAAATTGACCCTCTTCAGTTTGAAAATTTACCCTTTGTTCTATCACAACAGGGCTTCCTAAAACATTTGTTCCTCTAGGCCCTGTTTAGGTACCGGAAGGGGCTGGAAGTTCTCCCCAGAGTCTGCCCCTTCCTCAGGCTGAGCAGTCCGTTCTCAGACTGTCTGCACAGCAGCTCCATTCCTCTGATCCATATTCATGGCCTCCCCTGGAGTCACTCCAACAGCTCTATGTCCTTCCTGTGCTGAAGACCCCAGACCTGGATGCAGTACTCCAGGCAGAGTCTCATGAGAGCATCCTTTAAAATATTTTTAGGAATCAGTGGGAAAATGATTCAGTTGCTGCTTTACAGTTTACAGAATGAAAACACAGGCTCCTGATGACCAGCTTTGTCATGTTTGCCATATACCAAGACAAACTTCTGCCAAGCCTGGCTCCACTTGGAAAAGCAACTGAGTAACAATTAACTCAGATATTTACTAATTTTCAAAATTAATAATGACTCTGAAGCAAATCAAATAATGAATGGAGGTTTCTTTTCCTCCATTCAGAGAAGGACAAACAACTACCAGAAAAAAAATGCTGGCAAATGCCTCCGTATTCTTTAGAAAATAAAACCTGACAGATGGTGTCCCTACCCATGGCAGGAGTGTGGAACTACATGATCTTTAAGGTTCCTTCCAACACAAACCATTCTGTGATTCCGTGTGGGGAAGACTTTTATTTCATGCCACAAGACTGCACTTCCCCCAAGCACTCTTAATGGCACCCACTGCATTTAGATCAAAAATGCTTCCCAGGGGACACTGACACTGCAGCTATGCATTGTGCTGTTGAATTTATTTTGATTAACGTCAACATACAAAGTAAAAACCTTATTTGAACAGCAATATCCACCCACAAGTTCTCTGGTGCCTGTTCTGGGCCCCATTACCTTCAACAAGACTAAATAGGTCTTGAGCATTTTGAAAGAATTTGAATTAAAAGGTTCTCATTATCAAGTTTGGGTAAATAGTCCTAGTGATTCTAAAAGGACAAGACAGTGAGAATGGGGAGAATAGGCTGAGTAAGCAAATCATTGCCAATATCTCCCCACCAAAATGGAAAGACATGACAAATAATTTCCAGGTACCTGTCCTCTATCATGCAATATTTTTCTTACCAACAAGATAAAAAATCCAGCACATTTAATAGGTCTTCCTATAGTAGTCAGAATGAGACCTCATGTTTATTTTAACTAAGTCCAGAGATCTAGGCAGAATGAAACCATCAGAGAAAACACACAAGGAGCTACTCAAAAGCTGACATAACCAAGTACAGTGCGGAAAGCAGCATGTGGCAGCTTCTCACAGAAAAGTATCTAACACAGGATTATTCAAATGGCTGATGCTTGTTAAGACTCTCAGTGCAAGTAAATTCTGCCCAGACTTCAAGATCCCAGCTATATATACATATAAACATAGAGCATGTAGACTTCTCAGGATGATTCCCCGCTTGCCATGTTTTTCCTCTCTCCAACAGAAACACCAAAGCACTGCTGTAATTTCAGCCACAATAACTATGTGCTTCTCTGGCAAATCCAGTCACACATTACTTCCTTATTCAGTAAGCATCATTAAAAAAATTAAATATTAAAAATAGTAAGTGTTTTAAAGAGCTAAGGTATGAGTCAACAAGAAAAAGGCAAAAGCCATGACATAAAAACTCTACTCCATATAGGAGCTTAAAATTGAAGCCATATATCCTGCAAAATACAGACAGTAATCCTTATGTTCTATTTAGTCCCTGTAAAGCTTACCTGGATATTACATCTAGTTTTAGGCACTTAACTTTTACAAAGACATAGATTGCTTATAGTACCTAAAAAAGCAAAGAAGTAACTGTTGGCCTAAAAAACCGCAACAGGCTTAGAATCTTTATTTACAACACAAAGGACAAGCTGGTAATAGACTCTAACCACTGCATAAGTACTCTCTGTTCACAACAGAAACATCAATAGGCTAATATTTAATCAACAATGAGTCAGATGAGATACTAATAGAAGGACAGTACAAGATATCAGTTTCTCTGCTAAGTCCCCATTCTGCTTCATTCTTGAGCCAAAAACATTGAATACTTGAGCCTTCCTTCTATGATCCATTATTAAGCTGTCTCCCTATTCAACAACATATCTGTCTTTTCAAAGAACTTTCTTTTGCTATTGGTATACTTGTAGAGGCCCTTCTTAGCAATTTGTAATGTCCCAAGACAGTCTGAACCGCAACCAAACTTTGGCCTGCTGGGTGGCACCCCTAGTACCCAAAGATGTCTGCACACACCCCCTGCCTGTCTTGCTCGTGTTTCTTTTATGCTTTTCTTTTACATTTGAATTCATTAAAACTCCTCGCTTAACTCAACATCCCTTCTTCTGACATTCTTGGCACTCTGCACATCGGGATGATTTGTTCTCAACCTCTCAATAAGCTTTCCTTAAAGCCCTCAATCAAAACACACCATTAGCAGTTTTCTCTTGTCAAGTATCAATAAGAGAAGCTGATTTGGCTTCAAATCGTTTTCTTTATCTGAGATTCAAGAAACAGGTTACAAGGTTGTGTTAAAGTTTCCAGAAAGTCAAATACTGCAAAAACAAGAAAAAACTTGTAAAAGCAAGATGTAACTAAAGCTAGTACAGACTAACCTACAAGCTTTCACTGTAATTATGTTGCCATGTCCCACGCCTTCAATGAATACATTCTTTGCTTTTGAGCTGAAAGCTTTTACTTCTAGGACAAGAACATGTTGAATGTATTGAAAGGTTTTGTGAGTGAAACAAAAATTGCAAACTGAAGAGACTAATGCAGACTCCAGATCTGGCAGTACACACTAAGGATAATAATCCTCTATACCTCAACACTCAGTGTTATTGTTTAAAGTCATATATTACAGGTCACTATAAAAGGCTTCATACATACTGCAAATGATCACTTGGAGCAATCTGACAATCCTACCTTTCTTTATCCCCAGGCTGGAAAGGGAGTTAAATTCACTCCTCCAAACTAGCATCTTGCTGAGCATGTAAGTGCTTCTGTCCTCTGACTGTGACAGACAATACATCCACTTTAAAATCATGGGCACAAAAGGCCTAAAATAGTTAAATGGAGTTTCATGGTGCATAAATCACATACAAACCAACTGCTGCTTAGATGCTTTTTCTCATGAACCTTGTACCTTCCACACAATACCATGGTCTAGAACAAATAAAATGTTAGTGCAGTTTGCCTTACAGCAGCACAGATTTTATTTTTTTTAAAGATCTGACTTATTCTGATAAAAAGAGGCAAAGAAGCTGGCTGCACCAATTGGAGAAATTTAAGAGAATGTTCTATGGCAAAATGCTGACAACTGTCACATTCATCATCATAATATGAACATCAAATTCTAACTCTCTTTAGCCATTCCCTCCAAAAGAATAAACTGAATATAGCAATTTTTAAGAACCACATAAAAAAACCACCAATATTAACAAATAAACTTTATTTGCAACATTTCACTGCTTTATCCCCTTACCCCCTTCTTTTACACGCAGTCCCCATTTCCATCAGCATGCTGGCTTTGGCTGGGATGGAGTTAATTGTCTTCACAGTAGTTAGTATGGACTATATTTTGGATTTGTGCTGGAAACAGTGTAGATAACACAGCAATGTCTTCATACCCACTAAGCAGCACTTGCACAGTCAAGGCCTTTTCTACTCCTCATCCAACCCCACCAGCATGGGATGTGCACATGGAGTTGGAGGAGGAAACAGCTGGGACAGCTGATCCCAAGTCACCCAAGCGATATGCCACACCAAATGACACGTTCAGCATCATGCAAATGCATAATGTGAAAGAGCATTTTAAATGTTTTAAGGCAAAAACCATATTAGACCTGGAAAATAAGAGATATAACTGCCCTGCAAGGGTTCTAACAACATCCAAACCAAGAAATCACCGCATTTCTCAGATGGATAATCATGAAAGTTATCACCAAAGAGTAATCAAAAGTCTAGCTAGTTGGAAATTTATTTAAGGCAAATACAAGGCAATGTCTGCTAAAAGACATTGTCCTGTTTAATTTCTCGATTAAAAGCCATGGGCTGAATCCGATCTGAGTATCTTCTGAAGACAGATGAAATAACCACATTACCAGCCAAACAAATAAGTCCATATTGAAACAAAAAACTCAGGAAAATTCTTCCCTCTAAAAATAAATGAAAGCAAAAAATTAAGACACTCTCTAGGTTATATTTTAACAAATTTCTATTTCTTTCTTTATAGATTCTCAGGAAGTTGGTTGACCTTAGAAAGGGAGATTTTCCTTAATTTATTATTACTGGAAATGGTTTACTTTGGTAACATACAAAGGTAAGCAAAGAGCCTCTTCCCCCACACCCCAAAACTCCCAAATATTTCCCCCATCTATGCTTTCAGAGATGAATACCTAGTTTCCAGGATCCTTGTCTGGTACAGCCCCAGCAAGCAGAAGCCTTTGCTCAGCTTCCAGGTCACTGCCAGAGGATATTCGTTTAGGGCTGACACTACTGTGAAACAGCATGACAGTAAATAGGGCTGTGCATAGGGTCACATAAGGCGCGCTCATTTCCACAGTAATGACCTGCTAACACAAGCAGCCTCTACTGCTTTGCAGTCCGGCATTGCTCTTGCTATGAGGAACTTCTTGTAACTTGCTCAAGGAGAATTGCCAAGGGCCAGACTTGCATCTACTACTGAGAATAAAGTGTGATGTCCCAAAGGAAATCACTGCTAGTACTTCCCCAGCTGAGAAACTATAGTGGCATTTACTGGAGTACTTCTGCTGTTGTATTTCTTGTAACTACTTTTTCAAACCCTCATCTGTTTTAATTGCTAAAGGTCCAAGGCTAGCAAGGAAGCTAGCAAGGCTTCCTTTGGGGAAAGCAGGGATAGAGCTTCGCACAAAGAGGCCTTTAAATAAGAAGGACATTTCACAGACAAACTGGCCAGTGTTCAATACACGCTTCTACTTTTGGTGGGCATTATTTAAAATGTTGTGTCAGCAGAATTCTGTCCCTCATAAGTTTAACATCTCCCTAGCCTTGGCCAGCCTGCTTAGCATGACCTGTATCTGAATCCCTGCCCTGCATACTAGCTTCACCAGAAAAAGTAGAAATCAGCACAAACATGATACAGGCAATGAGCTAGCAAAGAGCTTTTCCCTGTCCCTTCCCTGAAGATGATGCCAGTCAAGGAGTGAACTGTGGCTTACTCGGAGTTGGCAAATTGCCCTTTGGATACAGAAAGCAGATGGGTTTTGAGCTACTGGATACTGAAAGGCTTAGACTTAAGAGAGGTAAGAAAGGACATTGTTTGTTAAACCCCCTCCTTAAAATCCTCATCAAAAGGCAACTGTCCTTTGCTAGCAGGCAGTTCATCTTGATGTCAGATCAATCTGGGCCACTGGTGCTCCAAAGGCTGTTATGCTGATGCCTCAGAAGTTACCTAGCTCATACCCATTTCTAACAACTCTTTTCCAGCAATCTACACAACTTCCCAGTCTACTCAAGTGTCATGCAAGAAACATACAAGATAACAGCTGAAAAAATGGGTATAAAATCTTGGATGAAAGCCAGCAGTTCCCAGAAAACAGATCTTAATTCTATATTCCATTCCTTCAAGGCTGACTACAGGGGAACACAGTAACCAATTTCTTATGGGAACTTTAATCTCTTTGGACAGACACTGGGAGGAGTAAAACACAGGGAGTCCATGAAGGCAAAGAAAAAAGCTTAAAAGAGACAGATGTAAGGGAGAGGTGACATTTTCAGATTTATTTCACTTGATTGGACAGAAGCACACATCACTTGGGCCTTTTGTCAAAAACAAGGGAAGACTAGAAATGACAAGTGAAAAAAATAACCTGGACTAAAGAACAAATTCACCCAAGAGTTTAAGAGGTGCTAAACTAGATCCCAGTACTATTTATGTAACAGAAAAATACTGAAATGACTGGCTATTTATGAGTAATTATCACAGCTATTATAAAAAGATTTGTTAAGGGAATTTTGGCTGTTGTATAATTATTCTATAGGACACCATCTGTCTTTAAGTCTTCATAAAATTAAACATATGTTGTTTTCACCAACTGCTGTAGTAGACTCACATTCTGATCCTGCTTACGTGCTACAACATAAGAAATCTATTCATGTCACTGGGAATATGTCAGAGCCAAATATCAAGTAGCGCTCTGCAGTTCCTTTGGAAAGCCAGGCCTCCTCCTCCATGCTCAACTAATAACTTGAGGGAAACTCAAGGGTTGCATTAACTCATTATACATAGCTTAGCCTCTTGCTTTGCTGCACCTCTCCTTTGGCAACAGAGCTAGGACATGAATATTAAGGGATATTTCAGTTATTCTTAGCTTTTTTTATTTTCCCCTCCTCTTCCAAGTTCAGGAAGAGGACAACTCAAAGTTAACTGCTTAAAGAGTTCCTGCCAATAAAACAGGGTCCTCTGCAGCAGGTTCCTGCCCCATCTCTTTGGATAAGGTTTTTAGATAAGATCAAAGGTAGATATTCATTTTCCTTCCAATAAATATTGCAGATGTGGGCCAAAGGGCTTTAGTATTATTACAAAGGAAGGAGGAGGGGATAACACATTTAGCACCTTACTTTCCCTGTGTTCTTGACAAGAGGTCAGCAAAAGTTTGAAGAGTAGTGGTACAAGAATTGTCACATAGCAATGCCATCTTTCAGTCCACTGTAAGCCATGGTACAGGAACAAGACTTGCAAAAGTCAATACATTCCTCCTACCCCTCAAAAATTAGTTCCAAGTAGTCACAAATTATGCTGGCTAGTCACAAATAAGCCTTGCTATTTTTAGATATCAGTATAACAAAAAAGACCAAAAATCCCCAGACGTAAAACCCAACAAAATCAAAATAAGATGAAACAAAATTAGCTGCTGGATCAAGAAACTACATGGAAGAGCCAACCGAGCTCTCCAGAAGCAAGATTACATACAATATAAAACATGAAACAGAACCTTTACCCATACCTGTAAAGGCTCCCAACTCCAGAGCCCGCGGAAACAACTATGCATCAAAATCTCAAGCTAACAGTGCTGCTGAAAACAAGTGAACGTTTAAACCAAAACACACTCTACCAAATAAAGCCAATCCTTTGCATCAAGTCTATGCTTCCATTTCATTTTTTCCCTTAAGTACAGAAGGGTTAATATAATTTGTCATAGCCACTAGGACAGTTACAACACAATGAGCTGAAGTAGGCTGCCTCTCTTTCCAAGTGCTCACAGAAGGAGCAATAACCTCAGGACAACCAAAGTAATCTCATTTTAATTTTTTAAAAAATTGTAGAATGACTGGCAATTACAAAAAAACTGTCACATACAAAATATCCTAATTAAAAATTGAAAAAACTGTTGATCTGGCACTACACTTGAACCATTTACATGTTAGAACTGATAAGTCCTACAAATTTAAGCCTCTTACAGAAAATTGGCTACAAGGCTTTAAACAAAAGATGCGCAATGCTTAAAAATTATCTATAAGAGAAGAAGCAACAGTCAAAGACTGGAGCTTTTAGGTAAGATTTCCAAAAGGTATTCTGTATAGATCCACACATGCTAGCCACCACTGGAGAGAATTACTGTCACAAGTCACCAGCTTCAGGTCTGAGAGCTACACAGCACTTTGTGCAGCCACACAGGTGGTGCTGATAAGCTTGTGGGCTCCATCCCCACATAGGCCCTCCACTTGAGAGCAGGGCTCCATGATTCTTGTGGGTCCCTTCCAACTCACTAATTCTGTGGTAAGTATTTTTTAAAGTAGCACTCGACCCAGCTGAGAAAGGAGGACAGTGTGTGGCAATAGCCCTTAGGCCATTTTTGTCCAGCAAGGACAAAAGGAATTTAGCAGGATATGCCCAAGGCCAGAGCTGGAGCTGCCTGGGCCCTGAGCCTGTCACAGGTAGGCGAGCAAGGCCCCCCTCAAGCTACCTGCGGTGCTTTCCATCCAAGCCTGACCAACTCAACGCACTACAGATTCTGATACTGGGGCACAGTGTGGCACAGGCAACACCGTGCCCACCCCACACTTACTGTTCACTCCAGCAAGTCCTGCAGGGCCAAATATAGAGCTGGGTAGCAAAGAGACCCACAGAGAGGCTCTTTTACCCTTCTCTGACTCCAGGCTGTGCAGGCTGGCAATCCTCCAGTATCAGCCCAATTTAACCAGCCTGGCTGCAGCACTGGGACACTTGGCCCCAAGAGACCATTTATTCCTAGCATTAGGCAGCGTGGACTGGACTAACTTTCTGACCAGCTTCCTATCAGAAATTCTACTCAGGTAAAAGATGCTTCTGGCAAATCTCCAATTCTTTCTGTCCCTCCAGATCCAAATAAGCTTGTAAGTGTTTGGCTTCACCACACAAATAGCAAAAAAAGTGAAAGGCAAAAGTTGTGGAAGAAGTTTTTAAAGTCCTCCTCGACCTTCTGCATTCTCTGGTTAGAGCTCTTTAAAACACCTAATAGCAAATTAACTAGGCAGGGTTTCATGAACCAAACTGATTATATGTGTTTATGATTCCATCAATAGTATTGAAGCTGGGGTAGGACAGTGGGAACAACTGCACAACCAGCACTGCTCCACAGTGTTACATCTTAAGATCTGTACTAAGCAGATATTTCAAGTATTTTACAGTTCTGTATCCTAAGGGCTAAAACAATTCCACCTGCCATGATCTGCTCAAGGCAAAAAACCTCCACACACAAAAACCCACAGACAACATCATCTGCAAACTGGCACACCTTTTTTTCAAACACATTTGCTAAGCTTCCCCATGTTAATCCCTTTCTGGAAATGTGTAATTTCTGAAGTATTTTTAATTCCTTGGGAAAGCCTATTTCCCTGCCTGCTGCCTCTCCCCAACCAATGCTGGCACAATACAGCAAAGCAGCTGCAAGTCTGAGGACTGCCAGCTTGGGGCAGCTCCACTCAAGACAATAAGGAAATGGATGCTACATGACTTCTGTAGTAAAAGCTCCATCTCAGGCTGATATAGACACTCCAACTTGATCAATAAGCACAGGACTGGGGGCACAGCAATATTTCTAGTACATGAACAAAATCAGCTCACATAATCGAATACCAGGGAAAAACACTTACATTCAGCAACAAACCCATTGTTAAAAAGATTATTTATTACTAGCTATTATAGATATATTTTGATGAACTTCTGTTTGTTGTTCTTTAAATTGCTTTGTTTCCCCACAGATTATATAAAGAAGGTAGAAAATAATTACTTTGAAGCACAACCTAAGAAAAAATTATAGTGTTAAATCTCAGCTCTAGTGAAAGGTTTTAAAAGCATTCACCCAAATTTACTATTATACTGTCATGTAAAACAGGCTTTCAATAGCATCGGTGCCAATACATCTCACACAATAAAGCAACTTCTAGCAAACTCAGAAGCAGAGCTTCTGGAAGAAAATGTTAAGATAAAGTCTCACTCCAGCTGATGAGAAAAACCCATTCACTGTAAAACCCTTTTCATATGCAGGTAGCTCTGCTGCTCTTGAATATTAAAAACGAGTTCCATCACATCACTGTTCTCAGCAGCGCTGCCTCCTTCCTTCAGCTCTGCTGAAAGCATGAGCAGCTAGGAGTGGTTTATGAGGGCAACAGGAGTACACCTAACTACATCTGAAGAGAAACTCAAATTCATGGATCAGCTAATAGCAGAACCACCTCTGCAACAAAAATTTTCCATCTGTTGCTTCAGGAGCATAGGGTTGCATTTCATTTAACTTCTTGCAGGAAAGGCATATCCCCAGGAAAAGGGCAGGAATGCAGCATTCTCAACTAATTAAGGAAGCACTACAAGAGAATGAGTGAACACAGATGAACACCAACCACTCCAGGTTAAAAGTGCAGGTAGAACACAAAGATCACCTGTCTCCAGCAGTAGACTGGAGTGCAACCAAGTGCCAATAAAAGTGAAAGGGCAGCACAACAGCCACACAACCTCTCTCTTGAAAATGTTCATGCACTTTATTCATGATCATGGCTACATGCAAGTAAAAGTCATCCACACTGCAGCAAATTCAAAGCACCAATTCCCTCTTCCCTGCAATCCGGCAGAGGACAAGCCGATCTAAAAGTAAAAGAACCTTCCTGTCCTACCCCATGCAGTATGCACACACTAGCCACTGTGCAAGCAAAAAAAGAAAAATCACACACTAGTGAAATCCTAAAAAAGATAACCCAAAACTTTTGGGTCTAAATGACCCAAACCACACTTGCTATTCTGCAGGTTAATCACTCAACTCTATTTCTAAGGTACAAGGAAAAAATGCCAGTTGCATTTAAAAAGAAGGTCAAACCAGATTGCAAAACAATGCTGAAATGCAGGGGTTTACACAGCATAAGAACTGATGATACACTGGAATGAAGTAAGGAATAAAATAAATCTCACTATATAACTACTAATATACAGCAATTTACTTGAGAGTGAAAAATTATTATTTAGTCCTGCACTGAGCAACTTGCATTAAATTGAGAGGAAAAAAGTGAAGACAAGCCTGAAATACAGGTAGCTATAAGCAACCAAAGCATAACAGATTTAGTACTCCCATTAAAAACAATCTTCAATAAACTTGTGATAACTGCTTGATGTTTGACATCTGCATGCAAAAGCAATCTTTTTAAGTTCCTCCCATTTCAAATTCACTGCACCACTGCATTTAGCCTGCAATCAGAAAACCGACAACATCGCAGAGAACCTCCACTACAATCTCTTATGGCTGATCCTGATTTCCTTTCCAGGAATATGTGGGCACATACTGATGTGCTTTCTGGCAGGGTTTGGTCTGTGCCTATGCAAGTAGCCTTTTATCAGCAACAGTTCTTAAGCATCAGATCTTCCCTCCAATGCTCATTCCTCCTCCACCCTGGCACAGAGGTTGCTTCCTCCCCAAGACACTACCTACCTTCTTTAGCTAATCTCTAAACTAGAACCATGAATTATGTCATTTTCAAAGGAAACAAAATAAGACATAACAATACATTTGCAACCTATATTTTTTCACCATATCAGCAGCGAGAGCTGTCAAACCAACAGTGACACCAGTACAATTATCAGTGTCACCTGCCAGCAGATGGAGAATCTGCCACCAAGACAGTCACTTCATATAACACAGAGCTACAACTCACCGAATTTTTTCTGAAAGGATGCTCCTCAAAACAAACTAAGCATGATTAACACAGACAAGATTTTCTATTTCATTCTGCAAGAAGTTACTGAATATAAGTGGAAGCATCACAAAAAAGCAGTATTATCATTACACAAAGATTTGGAACTTAAGAGTCCTAATGACCAAGTACTTTGAATTAAAACAGCAGATGTGTCATTTGCACCTCACAACTCTTTTGCTGATCTGTTCTGCAGCCGCTAGAACATACTTGACAATGATCTAGATGTAAAACTTAAGAATTAACTTTGCATGCACAGCACTTAAAAGAACTAAAGTTTTGATCAACATATGAGTCACCAGTGCTGAAGGAAACAAAAAGAACCAGCACACGAGAGCAGAGTTCTTATCTTCTGCTTCTCCTATCATCACTACGTCCTCCAACACCATAGAAGGAACCCCAGTAAGGAAAGCGATTTTTCCAAGCAAGCACTCCCACACACAGTTCACTCCACACCAAGGGACTCCAGTAACACTACAGCTGTTGTGAGAATATATTCCCACATCACCAGTGCCAGCTGACATCAGCCTGGGATAGCTGTAGCCACTGCTTGACACTGCTCTTTTAGCTGATCACCAGTTTCATTTCCTCAGAGCACCTGGTTTCCAAAACCTTAGGCAAAAGCTCATTTTAGCAGATCTACGAAACTCTGTATGATTATGTTCCAGTATCCTACATTTCTAAGTGTCCAGCTGGCTTCTTCATGGTCCTTGAGATTGCAGGGTACAAATAGAGCTCAAGGAAGGAGCCCACAGAAGTCCATTTTGGTTCTCCTTATCAAGCTACAGTAGGTAACAAACAGAAGGGAAAGCATCCTGCAATACAACCAACAAGGCAGAATAATATCTAGAGTGACTGCTTCCTTATTTACACATCTATCCCAGATTTTCAAATCTGAATTTCTTTACTAAAAGGAAAAAAAAAGGGACATTACCTATGCTCATATCATTAAATAAAAAGAAAAGCATAGTGAAACTAAATTAAATAATAACTTTCCACTACGAGTAAAGCACCCTAATGCTGCATCAGTGTTGCTTTGAATTTACATGGCACTGTGGAACAGTGGGATGATGCTAACATACAAGGACAACTCCTCCACAAGTTTTTGGCTTTTATTGTGAGAAGATATTTGAATAACAATAATCAGATGCCCGAGTTATGTAATGAACTCTTAAAACATTTCCACATGTATTTTCTACAACACTTGAGATCTTGCCTAAGTGGCACATTTAATTGTTTCACAGCAGAGTGTGCATTTACTTTGCATTTGTGTTCACTCAAATACTGCTTTACACAACTACCTCAAATACACCACAGTTCAGAGTTTTTACACTTGCATGTAAGTACTCTAAGAGCAGCAATAAATGTGCATGACATGTATTATCCAGAAAAACTACACTAAGTGAAACAAGAAAAGTATTAAAGATCCAACAGATGGGAACACTTAATGCAGAGACAGAAGTTTAAGTCCTATTTGCAACTGCCACGTTGTTCACCAGAACCTTCTTCCACCTTCTGTCAAAAAGTGACCATGAGAAAGGCAACAGAGGTAAACACCGGGTTTGGGGAAAGAGGACATCCAGTATTTTTAAAGAAAACAGCTTGTAACAGCATTCACTAATGCACTCATAGAACAGAGACTCATGATTAAATTAACATGGCATGTTGCAAAATTTGCCACGGTCACTGCTCACAGGCTTTAATCCCAGCTGAAATTACAAGATCTTCCCTCCTAGAAGCTTGGCCTCTCCATTTTGTGCAGTTTTAGTTGCTGCACCCATGAGTGTTAATAACTGAATAGTCAGGCACAGAGTTCTCCCTAAGACTCCCCCACCATAACTAGGGGAACAGAGTAAGCTAACCAGCAACCTCTCATGAAATTGTTTATTCATTCACATGGTAAGTATTTATCACACAAAGGGACAGTTCAGTTCCCACTTCAAGAGGCCTACAACACCTAGATCTGTTTTTTTGTCTCCCCCTCTCTAGACCTTAGAGGTGAAAATTTACTTTAGATGCCTTAACTGTATGAGAACTAAGGTTCTTTTATGTTTTGTGTTGAAATCTGAAATTGTTTGCCTATTACTGAGTCCATCTGTTCAGAAAGTCCTATTTTACACACACAAAGATAAAAAAAAACCAGCAGTTCCACTGGCACACAGCTCTAGCAGGAGGTCCAGAACACATCACATGCAGCTGCTTTCACAAGAGCTTGAATCATGTACTTGGAGAGATTAATAAACAATACTTCTGTTTTGTCTTCAGATTTGGGCCTACTTTGATCAAATTTACTGGTAACTAGTGAAGAGATGCAGTGCCATAATGTACTCTCAAGTCAGAAAAGCTGGCACTTGCAGAGTCCAAAGACTTGAACTTTCATTAAAAAGTAACAAAAAAAATCTGAAAAAACTCAGTAAAATCTTTTATTACTAGCAGTCAGTTATTTTTTTGATCAAGCACAAGCAGGAACAGCTACTCATGAAGCAGTTGGTGTTGGTATTGAACATCCAGAGCAATGTCAGTCACCTACCTTCTTTCCACTAGGCAAAACCACTGGATAAGCTACATGAGGACCACCTGTAGAGATGACTATCTGATCAATTTGCAGTATTTACACACAATCTGAACCTCCCCCTAACCCCAAAAAGAGCTTTCTCGTAAGAAAAAATCTTTTCTTTCCCTCTGCACCAAACATGCTACTTTGTAGGAATCAACCACAAAATATAGGGTAGATGTGGCACTTAGGACATGGTTTCACTCTGCTTCACTCTCCTTTCACCACAATTCTTGCATCAAAGTCTTACTTTGAAAACTTCAATTTTTTAATTACAAAACAATCACACTTAAGCAGGGACCTTCACTGCAGTTTATGATTAGAGGATATTTAGCTTTTTGAAAGCTCTAACCCTTAGAGAAGGGTCAGAACTGCACCTGCTACTATAATGCACGAAGATGCATTATATCCCTACTACTGGCAAACATGGAAAAAAATTACCTGTTGAATCTCAAACCCTCGAGCACTTGCAAACAAACAAGCTCCACCACCCAGCACATCTCCTTATTTTGCTCCCCTTCCTGGACAGCTCATGATCATAGACTGCTACTGTCCTTCCCCCAGCAAGGGGCTGAATAAAGGCAGCCCAAAATAAAGCCCTGGCAAGGAATTGCAGAGCTACATGGATTTCTCTCGTCCTGCCGCTATTCCCTTCTCAACATCAGAATAACAAGCACCAAGCCCTTGCAGCACACAACTCAGGCACCAGTGCTGTGTGTATTGAGACTGGAACCACATGCTACACACTCAGTTCAAGCAGTCTGGAAGCAACAGAATAACTCATGGATTCCCAGAGATGCAGCTGTAAATCACCTGCACCACTGAGCACTGGTCCTTACCTGAGTTTTTGAAGTCAGCATAGAAAGACCAAAGGGGAACTGTGCAGCACTTTCAAAGCTAAGAACTCAGCTTTATTTGTCACACACTACCAAAGTTCACAGAGGCCCATTTATTCTTTCTCCTCCAATGTGCTCAGTATTCTCAAAACTCAACAACACTCAAACAATTCAAGCAGTGAGCCAGTTTTTGTTCACCACTCAGTAACACTCAGTATTACCAATCCTAACACCTTTCCACCATCCCAGCTTCAAATTTAACATTGCAACAACCACAATTATTTTTTTAGCAACAATGAACATTGGGCTAAAAATAGCAGCAGAACAAACCTGAGATAATTTTTACATTTAAAAGGTTTCCTACTCCTCTCCTTACCTACTCCAGTAACAAAATACTACTTCCTTAAGTCTACTCTGTGCCAAATTCCGCATTATTGTTTCCATTCCAGATATTTCTAAAAGTGGAGTTTTTTTGGAATTATGCATCTACAGCAAGGACGACAAGAGCAACCATTTATTAGCTACTCATTCAGTTTCTTTTGGTATGCCTTTAATGGGAATATATACAGCACTTTTACTAGACAAGCCATTACAACACAGATACTCCTACTGAGAAAAATACAAATATATTGAAGAGTTGCACAGCAGTCTGAAACACATCCTTGTGCTATTTTGGTTAATAAAGATGTTTTTGAAAACTCCAGCTTTTTTCTCTTTAAAGCCTTCCACCTACAAGAGGACAATGCTCAGACAGGCAGCAGTCTCCATACAATAGCTGTTCTCTAGTACACCAGGGCCTTTGTTTCCTAGGAAACAAGCAAAAAAAAATCCCAACCCCACTAACAAAAAGTATCCAGTATGTTAAATATGCAAACAAAGTAGGTCACACCAGTCATATTTCACTCAATGGAGCAAAGAATCCACAACTCATTATATTCTGGAGTACAGGATTAGTTTTTCAGTAACTGCTCCAAACTAAATGATCTCTCTTTCCACAGGCACCGCTGAAGTACAGCGACTTTTAGGAACAAATGCAAGATTAGCAAGAAAGGACTTTACCTACAGCATGAACATACATGTTGTTTTAATGCCAAAATAAACATTCTTAATGCAAGTGTATTGTAACTAGCCAGCTATCTGCACACCCGAGCCAATTCTGACCAAAGCACTGACAACAGCAAGCCACACCAAACCAAAGCCTCTTGTTTCAGTCCTAAACCTTACCAAATCCTGGGCAAGTTTTCACTGTGTTTGTCTATAGCCTATAAGAGAGACCCACTCAGAGTAATTGGCTTCTTAACACAGAAACCAGACCAAGCCTCACTGCTGTAGGAAGTAGAGGAAACAGAACAGAGCAAACTATCCTTTTGAACAATACTTTTCAAGGTCCTCAAGGTAAACAATCTGTCAGCAGTTGTTTCCCAAGCTGCCATGAAAAAATGGAAGGTCCTGGGAAGATTAAGCAGGTCAGCGTCAAAAAAGAAAACAACCCAACAGCTGCATGCCTCATTCTTTCTTACTAATGTTCTTCACTGTTACACTTAAAATAACATTTCAATAATATACGTGATCAGAGCAAGAAGCACAGTTATTTATATTATTACAGTACCCACAGGAGCACATAGGCCCTGTGTCAAAAAACTCAAAATCTCATGATCAGCCTGTCTGAAAGCATTGCAAACAACCAGCGCAATACTAACAAATGAACAAAGTATCTTATGTTGTGAAAGGGCCATGCCAGCAAGCATAAAAGCTGTCAGCTGAATCACACCCGTGCCAGGCCAATGAATTCCACACAGTAGCTCCACCCTCCCTCTCTGACACTGACCTTCTTCAGCGCATATTAGACAGGGAGCTGTAATTAAAGGGCACTGGTTATAACTGAGGGTGGAAAGAACAATGCCTGAAAAAAGAAATCACCACCGATGCTACTTTTATTGCTTCCACAATCTTTGCAAATCACACTGCAATAGTAGACAACTACAGTCTACCAAATACTTCAGCTACTGCTCCCATTTGCTTATTTTCCTGCCTGCAGAAGAGAGCAGCACTAACATCAAAAGTGCCCTCGTGAACTCTTCATGTCCATTTTTTAGTTATGGGATTAAATAAGAAGAGGATGTAGATATGTTTCTTGGTTCTCTTCCTCCCCTTTAAAGGATAACAAAAACACAAAGATATGCCAGAAGTTCAGAAAAAATGTTATTTATTTAATCAGCCAGGAAAGGACAGGAGGAGCTTTGCACAAAGATTGATCTTCTGAACCCACAAGTCAAGTGACAGTGATTCACAAAAACATATTCAAGGATGACACCGTTTCAGAACCAAAAAAAAAAAAGTGAGCACCGTCAGCTGACAGCAACAGTAAAATTCTTGCAATTAACTTCACATGCCCTTAGCAAACTTCTTGGGTAATCTCATCACACCCTGGACTCTGTACCAAAATATTCTTGAACTGATCAGAATTAAGCAGACAAGCAACAAATCCATACACAGAGTACTTCTCATTCTCCCCCTGTAAAAAGCTCACTAAGATAAAAGGAGGGGAAAAAAAGAAAGGAAGAGTCAACCTGCAGTTACAGCAGCTCTCCAGGAGAGCAGCTAACAGAGCCCAATTTACTCAACGCAAGCCCTGGCGGGCAAGTTCACATCCCAGACCCACTATTGCTTGTACCAGCTGGGGTGGAGTTACAGGGCAGAGTTACCAAGAGCTACAGATATGCTCTGCCACTGCATGGATGCTGCACAGCCATTTGCTGTCCCTGTCCCACACATCCTGCTCTGTGTGACATGGAAATACAGGATGCCAGCTCTTCATCTGCACCTGCTACTAGCATGGAACTTACTGAAGAAAAAGGACACACATTTTTCACTACCTGTGCATATTGCTTTCATTTAACAGTTCACTTGCACAATGCTGTCCCCTTGCCCCAACACCGTGGTAGCTTTCACTTGCCTAATCAGCATGATAAAAGGAACAGCATGAGAAAGTCCTGATACTTCCCTCCCTCCAAACCCATAAAGTCAACTACAGAAATAAAGACATTTCATATGTAACACAACTATGGATAAAAAGGTTCTAAGCTTAGGCATGTTTTGTTTTTAGGCCTTCACAATGTGGAATATTATTAAGTATGACAAAACGGTATTCATGCTGTAACAGTCACTGTTGCAGAGCCTTGCATTTAAAGCCAAAACGCATCTACATTAAAAACAAACAATTGAGTCATTGCACAAATCATGGAGAACCTCCATACCCATAATCCAGAGAGCAGTGGATAAAATGAACAGAGGACCCTAACAAACTTGCATTGAGGACTAGCTGACAATTATACAAATGGAAATAGAAAAGAGCAGGTTTTCATTTCTTACATGATTTTCAGGGACTGAAAATGAACCACTTACTGAAATGCTTTTCCTTAGGGCTGCCTTCCAATCCTGAAAATGCCCTGAAGATAAATCCAACATGACAGAAGCTACAACACAAGAGTATGCAAGTTTTACATGGCATTCCATGGTAGGGAAGAAAGGGGAAGAAAAAAAAAAGGGGGGAGAAAAAAAAGATTTCAAGAAGCGTTAAAAAACTAAACACTCAAAATATTAGTCAGCTTAATTTTTTTCCCCATAAAAGTGTTGAAATTCAGACTCTGCCTGAAACAAATAAGAGGACTAGCAAAAATGTGAGCACTCTATTAATAGAGTATTCAATGTCATTAGCATAAGCCAAATGCCCAATAAGCCTAACCAGCCTGCAGGTCTAAGGCAAGAAAAAGCAGGGAAAGCAGACAAAGTTACTTTAATAAAACAATTAAAAATAATCATCATCCTCACCACTTACCACCTACAAGGAACGGCCCTCATATTAAAGCACACTAAGCCAAAAAACATCTACTATGTCATACAAGCACAGGGCAAAAACAAAACAGCCCAAAGCAACTCCCTGACAAAAAACCCGAAAAACCCACAGTTGGGTCAGGAATTCCACACGGCCAGTTTTGTGGTGTGGCATTCCAGCCCATCATAAGTAGCCCCCTCTCCATTCTCTGAGGTTGAGACCCCCAATATGATCACTGTAAGACACCAGGTTGCAAAACAATAAAAGCCCACTGGAGAAAACACTCATGCCCGTTGCTGTGCCCTCAGTCACACACACACAAGGGCAGCACAATGGTTCTGCTGTTCCTAACACTCCCACCGACTTCATGGGGAGATGAGAACAG